>NC_092872.1:186454530-187690030 GCF_028372415.1 Notamacropus eugenii
TGACTTAAAACTGAAAAGCTTCTGTACAGATAACCTAAAAGTCTCTAGGATATGAAGGTAAGTGGTCAATGGGAAAAATATCTTTCTATCAAATTTATCTGATAAGGGTTTTCTATCTAAGATATATAAACTCTATATACAGACATACATAATAGACATTCACAGATAGATGCATGGTCAAAGAATATAAAAAAGTTCTTAAAAGAAGAAATACAAAGTATTCATAGTCATATGAAACAATACTCTAAATTACTAACAATAAGAAATATGCAAATCAAAAAAAACTTTGAGGTTTCATTCTGTATCCTATGAATTGGCAAAAATTCCCCCCTTGAAGGGTTGTAGGAAGACAGGCACAACCATTTCAGAAAGCAATCTGGTATTATGCAAATAAAGTGATGAAAGTATCCATATCCTTTGAACCAGAGACTCTATGACTGGGCTTATACCCCAATGAAGTCACGGATAAAAGAAATCCTCATCCATCAAAATATTTATAGCAGTATTTTTTATGATAGCTAAGAATTGGAAATAGAATAGATGTCCATATTGAGGGATGGATAAATAAGTTGTATAACATGAATATAATGAAAATGCTACAAGAAATGAAGTGTATGATGAATACAGAGAAGCATGGAAAGAGTTATATGATCTGAGGGCTATATGATTTGATATGCAATGAAGTAAGCAGAGCCAAAGAAACAATAATACACAATAACTACAATAATGTGAATGGAAAGAACAATGACAACCCCCAAAAAAATCAATATTAAATGTAACAAAATTATAAAGGTCAAATGGAACTCAAAGGAAATATAAGAATTTACCCCTAACCTAACCCTTCTTATAGGTGAGAAGTCCACAGGTATTATATATTACACATATTTTTAGACTTTCACAATGTATCAATAATTTATGATGACTTTCTTTTCCTCTCTTAAAAATATTATTTGTCATATGAAGTGGTTCTCAGGAATAGGAAGGGGGAGAGACACATGAAATACTATGGTGATGTAAGAAACAGAAAACATCAATTTGAAAAAAATATTTAAAAAAAGAAGCAGTAATGAGTAATTAGCACATCTAGTGTAGTCTCTGCCACTTACAAACCAAAGAAACTTGGGTAAGTCACTTATCTTTTCCGTACCATTTTCCTCTTCTGTAAAATGGGGACAAGAATACCTGCCCTATCTAACATAAAATGAAAGACAATATGCAACATGAAAGAGATGTATGTATGTGAAAACTCATTCAAGTCAACAAACATTAAATAAGCAGCCACTATGTATATATAAGACTCTGTGCTTGGCATTGTATATGAAAATATTAAAATGAAGTAGTCACTACTTTGGAACAAATTTTTTTTCTCAGCTCTTAGAAAACTTTGAAATGATGTATGTATGTAGTATATGTTGTGCTATTGATAGTGATAACAGTACCAAAATTATGCAAATAGGATTAAGGTTTGAAGAACAGTTCAAGCATTCCTCTAAAGACTGGCAAGGGATAATAAAGTCATTAATAACCCACATCGCTCTGCCATCAAGTAGAATGAGTATTAAAGACATTCATTCCAAGATGGGATATTCATCTTTAAACATCTCCAAGAAAGAATGGTTAATAAATTCTGTCAGTTACCTTTTCAGGTGCTTTATAAGTCTAATGGTGATGTTTTTTAGCTATAAGCAAGAGTGAAAGCCATATATCAAAGAGTTTGTATTATTTATCTATGGTATACAAAAGAAAAGACTTGTTAAAACCTTCAATGTAGCACTGCCTGCCCTTAGCCTGTGGTGTCTGTGATGGATGAGTGAGCTGATGAAGAAATAGAAGTTCCGTTGTTGAATGGAACGCATGGCTCTAACGTCTAGTGGAATTGTCCTAGTAATCCTGGAAAAAGCACATTATTTGCCTTCAGTTTTCCACTTTACTTTGCTTATGGAGCCATAGCTATTGCACAAATTTTTAGAATGAGATTGTGTCCAGAAAGGACAAAGGAGGATGAGAAAAAACATCCCATCCAAAATTTCTCTCTGTCTTGGTGACTTGAGAGATGAAGCGCTACTAACAACATACACCAAAACTTTTTTTTCTCTTGGCAATTGTCTTCTTCAGCATAGCCAGGAATCTTCCCCAAGCTAAAACATTCTCCAGCCATTCAATTAATTCATTTATATTTGCATTTGACTCCTTGTCTGGCTGCACAATAAAGTTCTCTTATCAAGCCCAGATTTTTGACACATGTGAGCCTCCCATTCCCATTACATATGTGACTCTGAACTCTTTGAGCCAATAAACTGTGATATTTCCTCTTCTAATGTTTCCCCTCTGTAGCTTCAAAGCATGAAAAAATAAAATGAGACAACAAGATACATTGTTTTTTATGAGTTAGGTCATCTTTCTGGTCATTATTTCCATGTCCAGTATATTACAGATCTACTGCTGCAATTATTTTGATTGGTTGTTGGTCAAAAACTTTTAATTAGTTCCAAGGAGGATTTTGGCAAATCTACAGGTACTCTCTTCCTAGAATTACTGTTTGCTTAGTTTCCAGCATCATGATCTATAAAATATTATGTTACTTCTGGTTTTCCTACATTTTATTTTTTTTCCTCCCTTCTGGAAACCCCTTTGCTTTCTTACTGAAGAACTATCATATTTCCCACTGATAGAATAGAAGTTGGCAGTGCATTTCTTGCTATGAATCCCCCATCCCCTGGGACTTATCTCCGCAGGGCTGGACACTCCATGCTATGAGGGACAACTCTGTTTTCTCTCTCTCTCCTTCCCTCAGGCAAACAAAGTTCAGGAAGGAGTTCCTGGACCCAGAGAAAATGGAGAGAGTAATTACCACATTAGGGACTGGCCTGCCTCACTAAACCTTCTCATTTTAAGAATAAGGCGCCTGAAGTTGATATCCACATTTGCTTAAAAGCTCAGAAATGCCCCTAGTATTGGATTTGCCTGTAAGGGGAAGAAGGTATTGATTTAAGAAAAAAAAGAGAGAAAAGAATGCAAAAGAAGTTATTTTCAAATTAGTGCTAAGCATTAGGTACTAATCTAGCTGGAGACAAACAGCTAAGTAGTCTGAAATAACACTTTCTGCAACTTTTACACATAATATCCTTTTATGTTCTTAGAAATTTTTAAGCAGCTAAGATGTCTTAGTCCAAAAGAAGGGAAAAGAGAGTTCCATCCTAACTTAAATGGATGGCACTTAGATTATCTGAAATGTAAATCCTCAGAGGATCATATGATTTGTACTTAGAATGAACCCTAGAAATACCTAGTTCAATGCTCTCATTTGACATATAAGGAAACTGAGGCTCAGAGGGTGGAAGTGACACAGCCAGCAAAACCACAGAGCCCAGATCTGAACTTAGGTCTTCTAAGGTGAATTATAGTGATCTTTCCACAATACCGTGACATTCTTCTTAAGCTGAAATGAAGACGCTCAGTGAGCTGCATATGGAAACACTCTTCAAATTACATCTACTATAATAAGCATTTCTGGAGAAAAAAAAGTATTTCCCTAACTAAATTAAACTCTCATCTGAAGACTGCTTCATTAAAACTTTTTGCAATTTTTGGAGATTCCGAAGAACTAAAAAGTATACTTATTAACAAAACCAACAAACTTAAAATGTAATTTATTTTGGATGCATGATCTCAGTTGTAAAAGTCATATCATAAAAAAATTTTAGAAATAACTTGTTGAGTCATAAACCTTAAGTAGAAAGAGACATCAAAGGTTGAGCCCAGGGAAGTTAAATGATATGCTCAGAGGGAGAGACCTCTCACAATTATGACTAGTGGGAAGAGAGTGAGGGATTCTTAACCAAACAAGGGATAGAAGTAATTCCCAAAAGGAAAACAGATAAGTTTGATATTGAAAAGTAATTATATTAACAAAATCAATTCAGCTAAAACAAGGAAAAATGTTGATTACCAAAAGAAACCCCTAACTTCCTATGTCTCTGATATGACACATACATAAACACACACACAATACACATCTGTGTGTGTCTACATATGCATGAAATAATGTATGTATGAAAATGTCTCTCTCTCTCTCTCTCTATATATATATATATACACACACACACACACACACACACACACACACACACACACACACAGAGATACATGAGACCAAAAGCTCTTCCATGATGGATAAGTGGTCAAAGGATATAAGCAAATACTTAGAAGAATTACAGACTAGTAATAGACATAAGGAAAACATTTCCAAATCATTAAGAGTAAAAGAAATGCAAATCCAAATAATGCTCACACCCAGAAATGTGGCAAAGATGACAAAATATGGTCATAGGGGATATTTGAGCAGTCATGGAAGATTGAGATACAGTACAAAGGACTGGGATTTGGAGCCAGAGGATTTGGGTTTATATCGTATTTGGCCTTTGCTGCCTATATGACCCTGGACAAGTTCCTTCATGGTGTGTCTCAGTTATTCACGTATACAATTAGGGAGTTGGACTCAATGACTTCTCGGGTCCTTTTAGTTCCAAGTTTATGATATTACAATGTGCTCTTGATGGAACTGTTGATTTGTCAGATCATTTTGAAAAGTAATTTTGAACTATGTTTTGTTAAATATGAAAAAAATACCCATACTATTTGACCCAGAAATTTTCACAGCCAGGCATAGATGTCCAAGTTTGTCAAAGATAGGTTCCATATACATCAAATAGTAATAATAGCAGGTGTGTGTGTGTATGTGTGTGTGTGTGTGTTAGCAATGAACTACAACTAAAGTAGATATCCATCTGTTGGAGAATGACTAAATTATGGTACATGAATGTGATGGAATATTATTATAAGGTAAGAAATCGTTAACATGAAGAATTTGTAGGAAAATTGGAAGACTTATGAGAGGCAGTGTGACATACTAGATAGAGAGCCAGATTAAGTCAGGAAGATCTGGGTTCATGTCAGTTTTTGACTCATGCAGGCTATGGCCCCAAGCAAGTGTCCTAAGCTTTTAGTACTCTAGACATCTTTCTAAGACCATAAGTTGCATGTGTCAACATGTGTCAACCTGATATGACAGAGAAAGTTCTTCCCTGAAGTTCCCTATACTAGTCAATCCATAAATCCATTCTCTGTCCTCTCTGGGAAGATTTGTATGGATGGAAGTTGAGTGAAATTAGCAGAACCAGGAAAACAATATATGCAAAGATTACAACAATATTAATGGAAAGAAGAACAACAAAAAGAAAATAAACACTGAAGGATTGTGAAGATCAATCTGGTCCCTAAAAAGAGTTGATAAAATGCATTACATAATTGTTCTGCAATGTTTTTAAGTACAAAGATGTATAAGACAATTCTTGACCTCAAGGAGCAATTGGGACAATCATTTTCTTATAATGTTAAAGAGATAGTTAAAAAGTTGGTTTACACACCACACACACCACACACACACACACACACACACACACACACACACACACACACACACACACACGCGCGCGTGCACAGAGCTGCTAGATGGCACAGTTGATATAATTATGTACCTGGGATCGGGAAGACTAATCTTCCTGAGTTCAAATTTGGCCACATATTAGCTGTGTGACCCTGAATAAGTCACGAAATGCTATTTGCCTCAATTCCTCATCTGCAAAATGAGCTGGAGAAGAAAGTGGCAAATCACTCCAGTGTCTCTGCCGAGAAAACTCTAAATCGGGTCACAGAATCAGACGCAACTGAAATGACTGAACATCTCTCACACACACAAGCTCACACACAGTTAATGTTGTGCATTCTTTCCTTTATTTTAAAATTATATATGTGCGTATATAATAACTAATACTCAACAGTGGCTATCTTTAGTAATTTCTGCATATTTGTACACTTGGGATAAAAAAACCATCTCAGCTAAAGAGCTCCTCTTTGATTAGAAGTTCAGGTTCATATTTATTTTTAACTCTGCAACAAAGAATCTCTGCATAGCAGATGGAAACAGCAGCTTCCAGAAGAAAAAGTTTCCCCCATTTCTGAGGCAGACATGAGACAACCACTCTCAGTTAAGTTACTCAGCTAGCTTTCTGAGGTCAGATACCTTTCTATACAAAGGAGATGTCCAATATCATGAGCTTAACTAATGAATAGGCCATCCTTTGGTAAATCATAAACTTTACCAGGATTTGCACCTGGAAAGGAACTTGGAAGTCCTCTGGGCAACATCTTGGAAGTCACCTACATTTTGCAGAGGTGGAAACCGAGGTCCAAAGAATAGAAATGACTTGGTCAAAGTTAAGCAGATGAAATGTAGCAGAACCAGGTCAAGTCAAACGTTGATCTTCTTGACCCTACATCCAAAGCAATTTTTAATGCATCACAAGACACACTAATTAGGATAACCGAAGTTAAGAGTGAAATGTCCAGGATCACAGTGCATTTGTTGCCTTAAAAATTCAAAGGCCATTCTATCTTTCTCTCATTTCATACTTCAGTCAGTTACATTGGTCTGGTTGGCAGTGAGGACACATTTGAGTTCTGTCCTCACAAGTAATGAAGTCATTATTCTCTGTTCCCCACACACAGCTAGCCACATTGCAATTGTGCACTTTGGTTATAAAAGGAAACTTTTAGAGAGTGAGGATGACTCAGTGAAAACTCATCCCTAAGACTGAACAAATGGATATCATGGTATAGTGGAAAGTTTATCAGGATTGTGCTGGAACCAGTTGAATTGACTCTCATGAGAACCTACTGTTAACTTTACAAGTTATGAAACTGACACCTCAGAAATTGATGAGTGATACAAATTAAGACTTGATTTATTATTTTGTTGCTCATCTAAGTTTAAGGAGGTAATGTAGAAAACAGTTGTAATGCAAATTCAACTTAAAAGTAGGTCATGGTATAGTCCTTTTTTTTTTCACCTGGAGAACTGTTTGTTAAACATTTACAAGCGCGTCACTGGCATTGAATCAGAAGACCTAAATTTGAATTCTGGATCCCTTACTTCCTACTTCTGTGATCTAAACAAGTTACTTAAATTTCCTGACCTGTAAAATGAGGAGAATCTTGTAGGTGTTACTGGGATGTGGTTAATGAAGCACAAACATAATCTTCTTAAAAGGCAGTGTCATCTGTGAGACAGTCTGATAACAGATTCTAAGCTCAATGCTCTAGTAATGTACCAACATATTTAAAACCTTTTAGCTAGTAAGTAAATGTACTGCCCTTCCTATATAAAGATGATGCTATTAATCGCCATAAAATAATAATTTTACAGTTATGAAGCAATTTACAAGTATTATTTCATTTAGTCCTCTCTAACGTGAGTGAATGAGTATAAACTCACTGAACCCCCAGTATCTAGCTGGTCCCATACCGCTTGCTACCATCCGTTTGCCCTCCTACTACCCACATCTATCTCCCCACCTAGAAAATCACCTTCCCCAATAGACCTCCAGTGACCATGCTTCCCTTCCTCTTGCTGGAGAAGTTAATTCACTTATGGAGCTCTAGCTTTGTCTATAAATGGTGATTGTTGAATAAGTGTAAATTCACCTAACCCACCATTTCCAACCAGCCCTATGCCATGTTTCATGTCTCACACACCTACCTATCCTCCCTGGGTATCTTGTCATCTAACCTGCTATTGCATGTATATCTTGCTTTCCACCTCTTATTTTGAGAACAGTATTCAAATCAATATTATCATCGTTTTCTGGAAAGTGTCTGACAGTTGACTTCCCTGTGACTCCATTCACCATTCCTATAACTCCTCAGATGAAAATTCCCTTCTGTAGAAACCATTCTCCTACATATCAATCAATCAATATTTTAAAGCATGTGCCAGACATTGTACTAAGCTCTCAGGATGCAAAAAAACCTCAAAAAAACAAAAGACAGTCCTTGCCATCAAAGGGCTTATAATCTATATTTTATCTCCCTAGTTAGATTCAAAGGTCCTTGAGGACAGGGCTTGTCTTATTTTTGCCTTTATATTCCCTGCACCTAGCTCAAGGGCTGGCACAAGGTAGGTACTATCAATGCTTTATTTATTTGTTCACCAGATAACTCTCTAAGAGTGAGGTAAGATGAGTAGCTATTCTTCAAAGTGGAGGAAGTCAGTGGACAGAGTGCTGTATGTAGCATCAAAAAACCTGGGCTTGTCACAGATTAGCTGTGTGACCTTAGACAAGTCACTTAACCCTTCTGGGTCTTAGTTTCCTTATATGTAAAAGGACTTACTTAATGACTTCTAAAATCTTTCTGAGTACTAAATTAATGATTCTGTATGGTTCTCATCCTGAAAAAAATTACAGACAGCCTCCCCTCCCTGTCCTCAAATGTGTACTTTACTTATTTGAAGAGGAGCATCTGCTGGAAGCTGCCTATCCTCCTTCTTCTCTTTTAAAATTTTTGAACATTTTGTTTTTTTCTTCTTCATTTGAAAGCCCTTCTCTTTTTTGAAGATAATTGCAGAAGCAGCTTGGAAAGAGTGTGGTGCTGGTAGGTGAGGGGATGGAGAAGAGGTGGGACAAGGCAAGTTAACAGGCATTTACTAAGCCCTATTATGTCTCAGGCACTCTTTTAAGCAAGGAAGGTACAAATAAAGGCCAGCCAACAAACAAGCAAAATATAGTCCCTTCGATCAAGGAGCTCACAGTCTGGTGGAAGAGACACTAGGCAAACAACTATGTCCAAACAATGTGTAAAGGTTAAATTGGACATAGAAGACAGAAGGCACTAGCATTGAGGGGGATTGGGATGAGATTTTAGCTGAGACTTAAAAGGAAGTCAGGAGGCAGAGATGAGAAGGGAGAGAGGTGTGGTGTAGGGGACAGCCAATGAAAATGCCCAGTCAGAGGATAGAGTGAAATTAAGGAAATCAATTGGAAGACAGCTGTTAGTGAAAGAGCAGTGCAACATGGAGCATTGACCTTTGACTTTCCCTCTTTCCAGGTCCCAGCCAAGGCATTATCACTCATCATAAGACTAAGATAGGTCCCTGGGGGAGTCCACTGGAAGGGGGGGTGGAGTTTGATGTTTATAGGCTTATCTATAAATCCTGTCTGTGTCCATTAAGTTAAGTTAAACTCCTCTTACAAGCCTAAGTGTTTATAAGGACCTTGGTTGTGGGGTAGTGCCAGATAATGAAGTAATTGGGTTTCACCGGGGTGGAGGTAATGAGATAAATGAGATGTCCCTAAAGTATACCCAGGGCCTTTGTGTCAGATGGGAGCTTTGGACATAAAGATCACATTTGTAACACTTATATTACATGACTAATATGGCTTAAGTGTGATAAATCCCTTAAACCCCAAACCACTTTATTCATTTAAGTTATCATTATTATTGTTATTATACATACTTATGTGTTTCTTATAAGCAATATAAGGATGGACTAAAAAAAATAATCACAGCAACTAGAAAGAGTTTACAGATTGAATTGAGGCTCTGCTGGAAGCATGAGGCTCATGACCTGGCCCATGACAAGGCCTGCATATTAACAACTATCAGTGGCTGCTCAGTAAATGAGACATGATTGAGTTCAGCTCTGTTGATGAGACACTAAAACAGTCATCGTTACTCTGGAACCCTGTGAAATTCAACTAGATAACATTTCATCACTCAACAGATAAGTAGGGAGTAGTTTTCCTTTTTAGGGAGACCCATCCAAAAGGAACTGTAGGAAAAGTTAAATCAGGAGAAGAATGGAATGGCTAGGAGACACTGAGGCTTCAGGGAAATGTTAAGACCTGAATTTATGTCATTTAATAGGGGTCTTGAAAATGACATCTTTTAGGATGAAATGCAAAATCTCCAGATAAAGAACTATTTTTAAAAGAAGGTTTGTTTGCATTAATATGATCATTTGAAAGCATCAACTTGATTCTCTATATCCATAATTTACTGAACAGCAGAACAAATATACTATGTGGCGTCTGCCTTAGGCATCCCGTTGTAAATATTTCATAGCTTTAAAAATGGGCTGTTATTAGGTATGCATTTTAGTATTCTGTTGAATAATGTTTTAAAGGAGCAAAATGAAAGTCTTACTTCTTAGTCCGGGATGAGAAGGGAAGGGAGTCTTAGAAAAATAGATCACAAAGGTAATTGAGCTCCCTTTCATTAGGATAATATTCACAATTCTCCTGATCACACTAGAAATGAGAGCTGAGTTTGTGAGGCTTGACTCCTATTCTCTCATTCTGGATATATTTCTTAAAAGAAAATACAGTCAATTCTTGCTAAAAAATGCCTAGTTGGACCATGGGTTTGGTTATATGATGGAATCAAATTGTGTTGCCCTAGGCCTTGGGCATGTAAAATGATGCCTCTCTTGTTTGGAATACTCAGAAATACACATTCTTTCTCTGTCCTCTGATGTCTATGTTAGAATGGGGTGGGAAGGTCTTTCTTTTGGAAACTGTGACAAATATAATATTCAGATGATGCCTCTGCCACCCCCCATCCCCTGGCCTTTACACCTTCTCACCTGTTAAAAAAAATACAATTACTTTACCCTATGAAAAGTAGTACAGCAGACCATTTCAGAAGGGGAAAGCAAAATCAAGCCTATTTGCAGGCTACAAAAAAGGAAATGTATTTATTGTGAATACTGAGGACTTCTTGAAGAGAGTAGCAGCTGTCTTAATCCCCTTGGCAGTTGGGGATCCAGCAAGATTCCTGAAAATCGGACCATTGCATCTTAACACCTTTGTGGGGGCTCTAATTTTAATTGTCCATCTGAGCACCATAGCCAACGGTGAACCCCAGCGGTAAAGAAGGGGGCTGTGGAGTGCGCCCGGCATATAGAAAGCTCACAGTGGGTGATAGACAACTCAGGAAGAGCTCTCAACAGATCTGGGCTGGCAGCTGTCTTAATTAACAGAGATTGCACATTGCCCCGTATCCTGACGATAATCAGAGAGCTGGGACAATGCCAAGGGTCAGACTCCGTCAGATGGGTAGCACATTTTCCTGACTCCCTGCACATGTTGTAACCCCCACCTGAAAGAGCTTGAGTCATGTGTGTTGGTCAATCTACAGTTATTTATTAAGTTCTTTATTAAGTTTATTAAGTGTGCCAGATACTGTACAAAGTGATAAGATATAAAAGAAGGCCAAAATGCATATTTTGAGACTGTAATTAGCTTTGAGGTGATTATTCAAGAGTCATAGCCAAATGAAGGGAACTTTTGAAAAAAAATGTGTTGCCCAGGCAGGAGCAAGAGGTCATGGTACTGTGCTCCCTTGCCTTCGGAACACAACTCCTCTCTGAAGCCAATGGATGCTCCCTTTTTGAAATAAATCCAAAATTTGCCCAAGGTACAAGCACAAGCTCTTTCCTTCAGCTGCTCTTACTCAGGCTGGGGATGGTGCTTGGCAAGGGGCCCTCTCCAACCCAGTGGCAGGGCTCTCTGCCGCCTGCAGCTGCACTGAATTGTCACAAAGCCACAGACCTGAGTCACTTCATCAGTTGGCACCCAACATGTCCCTGAAGGTAGGGCCAGGAGGGCACAGTGGGATAGACACTACAGCCAGACAAACAGGATACCGAGATCCAAGGTCAACAAATAGTCTCTCTCTCTCTCTTTTTTTTTTTTTTTAAAAGAAGGAAGCAGGAAAGGAAATGCATGAGATATCTTAATCTCGTTGGCAGTTGGAGATTCAGCTGAACTCCTGAAAATCAGGCCACTTCATTTTAACACCTTTGTGGGAGCCATAAAATGGATTGTTCATCTGAGTACCATAGCTAATGTTTAGTACAGTACCTGGTACATAGTAGGCATTTAATAAATGTTTATTGATTGGTCACTTTCTCAAGCTTCACACCTAAAAAACAAAGAGTTTACATGAGAGTAGAGATCATATAAAATTCTTTTCTTAATCTTAAAAATCGATGTTATATTTCTCATAGCTCATCTGCTCTATCCCTGGGTTATCAAAAGCCGTAGAATTTTAGTACTGTAGAATCAAAATCTTGTCCTTTTAGAATCATGAAATTATAAGAACCTTAGGATCATAGAATATTAGTATATAATGATAGAACCAGAGATTTACAGAATTTCAGAATCACAGACCTTTGGAAAAGGTGATATCTCTAGCATTTTATCTTCTCCATGGCCTGGCACGCTACTCTGCATACTAAGAAAGTGCTAAATGAATATGCTAGGAATTAAATAAAATCTTATCATTTGAAGGGATCTTAGAAGTCACCAAGTCCAATCACCTATTGAAAGTGGGAATCTTCTGTACATTATGTCTCAATAGATGGCCTTCTGTCAGGCAGGAGGGCAGGATATATTAGCATTTTTCAAAACCCTTTCAATAAGCATTTGGAATTGAGCCTTGCAACATGGCTACTTGTAAAGTTGGGCTACTTCATATTTTTAAAAGTTAAAATAACATAAGCAAACTTCCCCTTCATACAAGGCCATCCCAGACTCCTCTGCCTATACTAATTCTTTTTATTCATGAAGACAGCTCAAGTCCTCCCTCATCCCTAATGACTCCAGACTATACTAATCTCTCAGCTTTCTTAGCGTCCATAACAATTACTGCCTATGACATCTATCTTGATACTTAACTCTGTTCAATTTAGTACTTTATTTATATGCTGCCTTATTTTGCTCCCTAATTGTAAGTTGTTTTATGCTCCTTTAAGGTAACTCCCACAATGACAGGCATATGTCGAGTATTTTACATTCATTGATTGATGCATAGTGCTCTAGGATAGCCTGATAGGATAGAATTATCTTTAACTGAATATGAAGTTGATAAATCAGATGGAAGTTTATGTTAATGGGTAAGGTCCAACAAAACATTCTTCCCTTAATTATAGGACCAGAGATTCTCAAGTTGTAGGGAACTTCCAAGGCCGTCCAACCTGTATTTTATTTAAGAATCCCCTGAAAACATTCTCAACAGTCATTCAACCTTCATTTGCAGTCCCTCAGATGAAGAATCTCTACTTTTCCAAGCAGTCCATTCATGAAAATAATAACAGCACCTAACTCCCAGAGTTATTGTGAAGATCAAATGAGATAATCTATGTAAAATACCATGTGACATTATCATTATTATTGCTGTTTATTATCTCCTTATGCCCTATGTCTTCTTACCTTCTTTGATGCACTCTGGAATTAGGCAAAGATATTGTGATAACTATTCTTGTTTTACTTTTAATCATGCTACAGACCTTCTATCAGTTAGGAATACCCTCTGATGTGTTTCTCCTGCAGTGGGAGAGTTTTGGTTGATCCAACTTTTCACATAGTTTTTCTTTAAACCAATAACAAATTAGCAAAACCCATCAGGGTTGCAGGAGCAATCTGAAGGCAAAACCCACATTTGGATAATGAAATACACTTTTCAAGTTCTTTATTTTAATGGAAGGTTGTCTAATAAGCTGGGAATAAGGCAGTATTGATCCATTGGTGCAAATCACTATTGCTATTAAATCAATCTACATTAATGGAGACTGTGGGCAGACAACTCCTTGTATATGTAACAAGCACCAGCTAATACATTTACATTCTGGCCTGATTTCATCACCCGATTTATTTAATGAAATTAATTAAACTTGAGAGTATGACAGACAGAAAGGCAGTAATATTGGTGGGTGGGAAAGCAAAGGATATTTTTAAAAAGTGGAAAGGAAATTTATATATGTGTGTATATATATATATATATATATATATATATGTGTGTGTGTGTATATATATAACAAATAAACATGGATCTGCCTCTCCATCTCTGTGGGAAGTATTGCAATTGCAATACAATGATACTAACATTAATAATAATATCATTTATATAGCACTTGCTATGTGCCAAGTACTATGCTAAGTGGTTCATAATTATTATTTAATTTAATTCCCATAACAACCTAGAGAGGTAAGCACTATTATAATCCAAATTTTCCAGATGAGGAAACTGAGGAAAGCAGAAGTAAAGTGACTTTCCCAGGGTCACACCCCTAGAAAATTTCTAAGACTGGATTTGAACTCAGATCTTCTGGATTCCAGGCCCAGTGTTCTATTTATACAATAGATTTTCTGCTATGGCATGGTGGGGATATTTTCCCACCCTAAGGCCTTCCACTTACCTGGCATGCAATGGGCAAAAATATATTTGAGGGAATAGGCTTGAGAAAGCAAAGCCATAGCTATGTAAAATCAAAACTGTGGTTGTTTGTTAATGAAACCCAGCAGCAAATACATTCTGCCTATCTAGGCTATAGTGTTCTCCAGGACAGACCTTGAGATCACTCCAGTTTTTTGAGTCAACCAAACAGAATAGATCTACTACAGAATTTTTCTGCAACTGAAAAAAAAAAAGTGAGCAATCATTTGTGCCAAGTCCTTACTGGGAGAATTTTGGGAAAGCTGATCTTTTGGCCAGTTTGATTCTGGGGATCTGACACATGCTCCAGGAAAAAAAAAATGAATGGGCTGGATATAGGGATATTGCTTTCTACTATTTCTAACATTTTGATCAAAGTTTCATAAAATATATCTTTATAAGTTACATCAAAAGAAGTTCAGTAAGAATGCCAAGGATATGATGAAAGTTAGTTTTCCTAGACTACCATGGGGTTTGTGCCATGATCTGATTGTATAATCCAAACATTAACTCTAAACAAATGAGAAAGACATTGGGATCCACTCCCAAAGGGTAGGGTCAAGGAGTGATACATTTAAGCAGGCAGAATGAGAGATGGCTAATGTCCCAAAGCAATCTCTGGTGTTGGTGAGTATGGACTAGAGGAGGTAAAGGTTCCATCGGGGGCTTGAAAGAGGAACAGACAATCTCATTGTGGCATCCCTTGCCTGTACCATCTAAAAAAGGAGAATAAATATATTTTAAACATGATAATGCTTTTTGAAAATTATACATAGTTGTGCCTGTGATGTCATAAGGATGGATACTCTCTGTACTGGTCAGACCAGAACATTAATATGTTTTCCATGCTGATTTCTGGTATCTAAGAATGATATCTGGCTTTCTAAAACCTAGCTTAAAAACATAGGAATGACAGGTTTCTGATAACGAGTGGAGAGCACTGTAACAAGAACCAGTAAGAATGCAATTGCTTAGAGTCTTAGAGATCCATTTAAAATGGCTTTAAAGTAAGATCTAAGTAGGAGTAAGAAAACTTCATGTACCTAGATACATATGTGTATATACCCCAAGATGATAACAAAAGACAGTAGCTACAGTGTAGTAAGAAGAATAGTGGTAGAGACATCAAGACTGAGGCAAACAGTGTTAAATGACTTGCCCAAAGTCACCCAGTTAGTAATGTCTGAGGCAGTCTTCCTAACTCCAGGCCTGACACTCTATCTACTCCATCACCTAGTTGCCCATCAAGACATTCACAGGATAAAAATTCAAGAAAGAAGCCAGCAATATTATTCATGATGTACTCCACAAAAACAGAGGATAATTACAGACATAATAAGTATATTGTTATGTCATGTTATGTTACATTGTATGTTAAATTAGAATAGACCATATCATAGTATATTATAAAGGTCATAAGGAGTAGGTCACTGAAATTAAGTAGATCGAGAATCTGGAAAACTGGTATTTGAGGGAGTATTAATATGTGTTGAAGTTCTTTAATATGAGGGTAGGAGTTAAGAGCAGAGAAAGACTAAACAATCTGCCGAAATCATTTAGGAAGGAAAGAGAATGTTGTGGGGATGTCCACCAGAATCTGAATCTGAATTAGGTGATGATTTTGAATAGTGTGAACCTCAGAAGAAGACAGGTTCCTCTGTTGAATGATGGAGGTAATAGGAATCATGAAGTGCCAATGGAGAGTGGTGTATTCCAACTCATTATCTCAACCAGTGAGAGACTGATAGGAGTTGTGAAGGAATCAATGCCATCATGAGGGAGCCAGGTCTTAGTAATTATAGCTAATATTTACATGGAGCTCTAAGGTTTATGAAGCACTCTACATGGTTTAGCTCATTTAATCCTTACAACAAACCTGTGGGATGAGCTCTACTGTCATTTCTATTTTACGTACGAGAAAACTAAGACTGACAGGTCACACAGCTCAGGGTCACACAGCTAGTAAGTGTTGAAACAGGATTTGAACTCAAACTTTCCTTATTCCAAATTCAGTGCTCTATCTACTGCACCACCTTGCTACCTCTTCTTCAGCAACAGGCTCCTCACATTCTGATAGTAGAGTTGTTCAATAACAGCCTTGAATCCATTTGAATGGTAGGAAGTCCTTCAGAAGACCGTTAGACCTTGCCAGTAAGGGTTGGGGTATGTGGGAAGACCAGTTAACTAACTCATGTTTACAATCAAGTGGCCTGAGCTGGTTAATTTCCTTAGAAGGTATTGAAATTAGCCTCAGGCCTTAACTGGCTCAGGGGATTAGAACTGAAGTCATTGATGTAGCTTCTTGGTTGCAGGTGGATTAAAAAAAAAACGCTATAAGGCTTTGCACGGGTACCAAGCAGCACAATCAACACCAGGAAATTCTGCTCAGCTGGATGAAGTTGGTGCCCTTGATGAATGTCTTTCCCCTGCTATCACCAAGTGAATGTTCTTTTTTGTTAATGGCTAAATGTTCCAAGAGGGTTATTTTTTTCTCCAAATATTGAACCTACATGATCAGAGGACTGGCCAGTGTCAGGCCTTTTCTCCTATAGACCCTTAGTTCTTCTAGGATAAAGTACAGTCAATAGCATAACATTTAAAATTCTCCTCAATCAGGCTCTTCTCTTTTCAAATGAATTTCAAATTGCTGCCCCTCCTATATTTTAGTGAAACTGCTCTACTGGCTGTTCCCCATACACAAAATCCATCTTTCACACTTTTTGGTTTTGCAAAGTGTTCTCTCATATCCAAAATGTACTCCTTTCTCACCTCTTACAGAATCCCTAACTTCCTACAAATCGTAACTCAGACAAAATTTCTTTCAGAAGGTTTTGCTTATCTCTGTCCTTTCTTAGCTGTTAACAATCTCTTGATCTTAAAAATAATTTGTGTGTGCATAGATACATATGTTGTTTTACTTCTTTGGGTGTACACTGTATTCCACCAGTAAAACAGAATCTAGTTGGGGCAGGCACTGTTTTGTTTTTCCTTGTCTTTGTCTTGTCTACCCCTAAGACCTAGAGCAGTTGCTTACACATGGAAGGTGTTTAATAAATGTTTGTTGAAATGAATTGAATTGAATAGGTGGGCATAAAGTATAGTTATTAATGACCTAATGTCATCTTGAAATGGAATCTCTAGCTCCAGGCATCTATGACTAGCCCTATACATTTTGAGATTTTTACCCATGTCAGATAAAGGCATAGATGCCATGTTTGGCAAATTTTCAAATCATATGAATCTGGGAGAGACTGATAAAACAGTGAATGACGTCAAGATTCAACAAGATCTTGACAGGCTATAACAATGAGCTAAATCCAATAAGACAAAATTTAATACAGAAAATAATGTAATCTCACACTTGGCCTAAAAAATTCTTCACAAATAGGAACTGAAGGAGGTATGGTTAGATAGAAGTTTTTCTAAAAAATATCTGAGGATTTTGTCAGAGTGCAAAATCAATATGAATCTTCAGTTTTATATGGCAGCAAAGAAAGCTAACATAATCTTAGATTACAAGAGGTATGGTGTCCAGGACTAGGGAGTTGATAATCTCACTGTACAAATATCCTGATTCGACTGTGGATTTTAGGAAGGACATTGATAAACTGGAAACATTCTCTAGAAGAGAATAACCAGGATTGTGAAGAGCCTGGAGATCATGAATTATGGGAATTGGTTGGAGGAACTGGGGATACTTATTTCAGAGAATACTTACAGGGCACATGACAACTATCTTCAAGTATTTGAAAGACCATTGTGTAGAAGAGCATTGGATTTGTTCTACTTAACCTCAGAAACCAGAATCAAAAGCAGTGCAAGGAAGGTACTAAAAGTGAATATAAGGGAAAACTGCTTATTAATGTGTAATATCCCCTAGTGGAATGTGATATCTCAGTAGGTAGTGGCTCTTCCCTCTCTAGAAGTCTTCAATTCAAGGTAGATATGTAATAGAGAGAATTTTTGTTCAGATTTGCATTGAAAAAGTGTCCTTTAAAGTTCCTTCCAACTTTAACATTATGTTGAGCAGTGGGTACCCTATCACTTGTTTTTTTGCTTTAAAAAGTATTTTATTTTTTCCCACAATTATATATCATGAAATTTTTAGCATTTATTTTACAAGATTTTGAGTTCCAAATGTTTTTTCCTCCTTCCTTTTCTTCCCCTCTTCTAAAAATGGTAGGCAATTTGATATAATTTATATATATATATGCTATCATGTAAAACATATTTCCATATTCATCACAGTTATGGAAGAAAAAACAGATCAAAAAAGGAAAAAACACGAGAAAGAAAAAGGGAAGTGAAAAAAATGTGTTTTGATCTTCATTCAGAGATCTTCAGTTCTTTATGTGGATATGGATAGCATTTTCTTTTGTGAGCCTATGTACTTGTTTTGGATCATTGTATTGTTGAGAAAAGCTGAGTCATTCAGAGTTGATCATCACATGATATTATCGATACTATGTACCCTGGTATTTCTTGGTTCTGCTCATTTCACTTTGAATCAGTTTGTACTGATTCTTTCAGTAGTCTTTCCAGGTTTTTCTGAAATGTACCTGTTCATAATTTCTTTTTTCTTTTTCTTTTCTTTTTTATTTAAATTGTTTTATTTTTTCCCAATTATATATCAAGAAAATTTTTTTACCATTCTTCTTCACTCCTTCCCCATTCTGAAAATAGTAGGCAGTTTGATATAGTTTATACATGCGCTATCATGTAAAACATATTTTCATATTCATCGTAGTTGTAGAAAAAGAAATGGATCAAAAGGAAATAAAACCATGAGAAAAAATAAAGTGAGAAAAAATATGCTTCAATCTGCCTTCTGAGTCCACCAGTTCTTCAGCTGGATATGGGCAGCACTTTCATTAGAAAGTCCTTTGTACTTGTTTCGGAACATTGTGTTGCTGAGAAGAGCTGAGTCATTCATAGCATATCATCACACAATGTTGCTGGTACCATATACAATGTTTTCCTGGTTCTTCTCATTTCACTTTGTGTTGGTTGATACAAGTCTTTCCAAGTTTTTTTTTTCTTTTCATCATTTCTTATTGCACAGTAGTAATTCTATTACATTCTTATTCCATAGCTTATTTCAGCCTTTTCCCAATTGATGAGCATCCCCTCAATTTCTGATATTTTGCCACCACAAAAAAAGCTGCCATAAATATTTTCTGCACATGTAAATCCTTTTCCTTTTGTTATGATCTCTTTGAGATACAGACTTAGTAATGGTATTTCTGGATCAAAGGGTATGCATACTTTGGTTGCTCTTTGGGTGTAGTTCTAAATTGCCCTCCAGAATGGTTGGATCAGTTCACAACTCCACCAATAGTGCATTAGTGTCCCAACTTTCCCACATCCTCTCCAACATTTATCATTTTCCTTTTTTTTCTTATCATATGCGCCAATCTGATTGCTATGAGGTGGAATTTCAGGTGGAATACAGATTTGTATTTCTCTAGTCAAAAGTGGTTTAGACCACTTCTTCATAAGCATGTAGATATCTGTGATTTCTTCATCTTCATTCCTATCTTTTGAACATTTATCAGTTGGAGAATGACTTGTATTCTCATAAATTTGACTCAGTTCTGTTTGTATTTGAGAAATGGGACCTTTATCAGAGACACTTGCCATAAAGATTGTTTCCCACTTTCTGTTTCCTTCTAATCTTGTTGTTGGTTTTCTTTGTATGAAAGCTTTTCAATTTAATATGAACAAAATTATTTATTCTATAATTCATAGTGCTATCTGTCTCTTGTTTGGTCATGAATTCTTCCCCTCCCCATAGGTCTGGCAGGTAGACTCTTGTTCTTCCAATTTGATTGCTTCATTGTCTATAATACCTTTTAACCAGGTATTGTTTCCTTCCTTTTCTCTTTTAATTAAGCCTATTTTTGTTTTTCCTTTATCAAAGATCAACATTGCTACCCCTGCTTTCTTTCTTCATCTGAAGCATAATAGATTCTGCTTCAGCCCTTTACATTTACTCTGTGTGTCTCTCTACTTTAAATGTTTTTCTCATAAACAGCATATTGTAGGATTCTGGTTTTTTATCTGCTATCTACTTCATTTTTATGAGAGTTCATCCCATTCATAGTTATACTTACTACTTGTGTATTTACTTCCATCTTATTTTTCCTCTGGTTTATCCTATCTCTCTTTTCACCCTTTCCCACCTCACCAGTGTTTTGTTTCTGTCCACTACTTCCCCAATATGACCTCCCTTATGTTAGTCCCCACCCCTTATCTTCAATCTCCTCCCCTCCTACTTCCCTGGTGGGTAAGATAGATTCTTATAGTCAACTGATTGTGTATAGTATTTCTTCTTTGAGCTAATACTGATGAGAGTAAAGTTCAAGTGATGCCCATTGCTCACCCTCCCATCTTTCCCTCCTCTGTAATAGGTCTTTCTTACCTCTTCATGTGAGATAATTTATCCCATTCCACTCCTTTCCTTCTGCACCCAATGTGTTCCTCTTTCTCATTCCTTAATTATTTTTATGTCATTCCCTCAAATTCACCTTATACCTGAATCCTCTAAGTATATTCCTTTTATCTGTACTGTTAGTGATGCAATTTTTAAGAGTTAAGAATCATCTTCACATGTAGGGATGTAAACAATTTAGCTCTGTTGAATTCCTTGTTTTCTTTTCTCCTTTTACCTGTTTATGCTTCTCATGGGTTTTGATATTGAAGGTCAAATTTCTAGTTTATTTCTAGTCTCCTCCTTATGAAGACTTGAAATCCTTCTATTTCATTAAATGACCATTTTTTTCCTCAATGTATTATGCTTAATTTTGCCAGAGAAGGGATTCTTGGTGGTAGTCCTAGCTCTTTTGACCTCTGGAATATCATGTTCCATGACCTCTGATTCTTTAGTGTTGCAGCTGCCAGATCCTGTGTGATCATGATTGTGATTCCTTGATATTTGAATTGTTTCAGGCAACTTGGAGTATTTTTCCTTTGACCTGATAGTTCTGCCATTTGGTGATAATGTTCCTTGGTGTTTTTATTTTGGGATCTCTTTCCTGAGGTAATTGGTGGATTCTTTCAATGCCTATTTTCCCCTCTGGTTCTAGGATATCAGGGCACTTTTCCTTGATAATTTCTTGAAAGATGCTTTCCAGGTCTTGCTTTTGATTATGGCTTTCAGGTAGTTCAATGATTCTGAAATTATCTCTCCTCAATCTGTTTTCCAGGTCAATTGTTTATCCCATAAGGTATTTTACATTTTCTTCCATTTTTTTCATTCTTTTGAATTTGTTTGATTGATTCATGATGTCTCACAGAGAGTCATGAGCTTCCCCTAGTCCATTTTTTTTAGAATTAAATGAGCTTTTATTACCAAAATCAGCCAAAAGCACCAGCAGCAGCATAAGCCAGGGCTGACCTTAACAAAATATCCCATTAATGGATGATTTATACACACATACACATGCCCCAACAAAAATTTTTTTAAAAATCTAAAAAAAAGTCTGCTTGCATGAGTGATAAAAAAAGTATAGCAAAACTTTTCATATTATAAAAAGTAAAATTGATTTCATAGTCCATAAAACCTAAGTCTTGTTTCATATAATCAGCACTGCTTTGGATAAGTCCCAACTGTAAGACATGCTTATAAAAAAGGCATTTTTTCATGAAAGAAAAAAAATCTGCTACCCTTTTCTCTCCCAGATTCTCAAATTCCTAGCCCCTAAACCCCAAAATGACAGACTTGCATTTGATCACTGTGAAGTTTCCAGCCAAGGCTTGGCTCCCAGACTGCTAAGGCACCGGAATATTTCGTACTTTACAGAGGAAGATCAATTTGCATTCTAGGGCTGCCCGAGAACTTAGCCAATGATGGATTCTGTCATCTCCATGGAAAAAGGGACTAGGAAAAGGAAAATAACTTTTCTCCTTGGCCAACTTCTGTTGGATATTTTGAAATGCTCAGTAGCAAACATCTCAAATTTGGAATCTTAGTTAAAAGAACAAAAACAGAACAAAACAATCCCAAAATCCCTTCTCTTCTCCCACCTCAGGACTCTGTGAATTATCCCAGTAAAGGTAACATCATCCTACTGACCAATTAGTATGAGCAGGAAAATCCTTCCTCTTTACCTTAGGATTTCCTCACCACCAGGGAGCAAAAACCAAAACCAAAACCCTCCGGAATTAGTTGTCCCATCTCTTTCCTATTCACTTCGGCATCCAGATGCAATTTTTCTTTCTTTCTCCTCCTCTGGTGGTACAGAATAATGTTTTCCTTTCTGATCATAATGAATTAAGGCATCTTAATAAAATGACAAGCCATCCTATGATGACCGGAGCTGACCAGGTAGACTACTCGCACAGTGCAAGATATCAATTGCAAACTAACCTTTTTGGCCTCACGGAAAAAAAAAAGGTGCATTATTTTTTTTGTTGACCACAAAGGTGTCCTGAAACCTGTTTCCTGAGACTTGATTTTTACAAATCCCCCACCCCAGGTCCCCAACAAAGAACTTTTCCTAGCTAAGAAGGACAGACTCCTCCAGCTCAGCTTCAACTCCTCCAAAGTACTTTCCAATCAATCAGTTTCTTGCCAGAGTTCTTTAGTCACAACTTGGTCTTGGAGAAATGCCTTTATCTGAGGAATCCTCTATGGATAGAGAGCAGAGAGGCGTGGATAGTCTGCAGGACATGTTAGTGCTTCCTGTTGATAGAGAGGCCTTTCTTCTAGGTATTAGCACCCCAGAACATGAAGAAGGCACTATTCAAGGTATTATTCGGCCAAGACACCACAGTGTCTGTGAGTTGCTCCCAGTCTCTCTCCTTATGGGAGTTGCCTGGTGTGTTTGGACAGTGAGCACAGCATTGAGGAGGATAATACCCTGTCTGACCCATCCAGACAAATCTCTGTGACTGGAATGGGCAAAACCCTCAATGTCTGTGAACAGCTCTTTGTAAATATTTTCCAAGATTAAGAGGTGGTAAAAAACTGAAAACTGAAGCTGAGTCCATGAGCTTGGTTGGGTCCATGATATGAGTCCTGCCCCAAGATGACCACTTTGACATCTCTAATTTCACACAGCTGTATCCAGGTGAAGACTTGGTCTGGAGGTGTGTAGATGGCATGATGTTTTCATTCTTCTACAACAAATCCCATTAGCTTGATGAAATAAGATTCGCCGGATTCTATGCTAAGCTGCCACTTCCAGCTCTCCCCTAAGCCAGAGGAGACATTGCAGGAGGTGAATCTGAGCAGGGCCACTGCCTTGTTCTTCTGGATCCTGTCTAGTCTAACTACTCAAGGTTCAGGGGAGGTAAGGGTGCTGGGTTGGTCTTCTGTCCGACTCTTCTTGGTTGGACTGACTGAGGTATCTTTGTTCTTGACCACTGCCTCAGTGCTGGGGTCTGTTGGCATTTGGGTGCCTAAGCTCCACTTCTTGGGGGCACTCAAGGAGGAGTGGAGGGTTTTCTGTCCAATCAAATCAGCAGATGAATGGCAACAACAGTAGCAGCAAGTGCAGCCCACCACTCCACCCCACCCCCACCCCCTACCAACTAGGTCTTCTTCTTGGAGCCAAGCCCCTTTTGCACAATTTTAACTTTTAAGATGCTGTTTTCCTCAATTTGCATTTGTACTTATTTTCTTTTTCCATTTGGTCAATTCTGCTTTTTAAGTTGTTTTCTTCAGTAAATTTTTATATCTCATTTTTCATTTGGCCAGTTCTACTTTTTAGACAGTTTTTCAAGCTCTTGAGTCTTCTTTTCATAATTCTCTTGCATTACTCTCATTTTTTCCCCATTTTTCCTCTAGCTCTCTTATATGATTTTTAAACTCCTTTTTGAGCTCTTCTAAAAGTTCTTTCTGGGCTTTAGACCACTTCCCATTTTTCTTTGGGGTTTTTATCACAGGCATTGTGACATTGTTTTCCTCTTCTAAGTTTGTGTCTTAGTCTTCTCTGTCACCATAATAACTTTCTATGGTCAGAATCTTTCTTTTTTTTTGTTTTTTTGTTATTTTTTAACAACTTTTTTAGCCTTTTTTCTTTCTTTAGAATTTGATCTCTTGTGCCAGGGTGGCTTTGTCTCAGACATTTTGTTCCAGCGACTGTAGGCTCTGGCTGTTTACCTGTTGCAGTACTAATGTTGCCCTGAGGTCCTCATGCCTGGTGCTGTGTTGAGGGGCTGTGGAGTGGGGTGGCTGGTGCTACTGGAGGCTGTGGGGGTCTTGAAGCTTACCTGGTGCTGATCTAGGGTCCTAGCAGTAGCATCTGGCATGTGCTAAGGCCAAATGGGGTGTTTCTGCACTTCTCTGGGGCTACACTGAAGTATGTGAAGGTCTGACCCCTTAAGGATGTCCATTTATCCTAGTCTGTACTGAAGCACACAGAGGTTCAGCCACTGTGTGATGCCTGCCCACCTAGGCTTGAAGTATATGGTGGTTCTTGAAACTGGAGTGTGCTGGTACCCCTAGCTATGCTTAGGTGTGTGATGGGTCATGATGTTGGTGTTTGCCTACACTACTACACTGGGGCTCAAGATCTTCCACAGGTTTGCTGAAGCGGGGCTTTCTGATGGTTTGCTGAAATGCTTCCTGTCCTGGAATAATGCTCTCCTTTTACCCAAGTGATTCTTGCCAATTATTTAAGTCTCCCAAGCTAAAAGACCACTCCATCCCATCTTTCTGCTGGCTCTTCTATTCCAGGATTTGTTCTGGGGCAGTTTTATGGTTGTTTGGAGGTGAATGTGTAAGAGCTTCAGCTCCTACCACATCCTTTTCTGAATCCTTCATCCAGTCCTGGAGGCTTTCCTCTGTTTCTTTTCAAATTTTGAGAATATGGCAGTTCAGAAGTGGTTGAAACATTTAAATCCTGTATCACCTTCTTCATTTCAAAAGCTGAGATTTTGCCAAAAGAACTTTAAACCTCTAGCTATTCTTAGGCAACACTGGAAAGGAGATTTCATACTATTCTTTGGTAATGATTCTTCTCAATGTCTCACTTTTAAGTACTTTGAATTATGGGAAATTGTTTTCATCCTGTTTTCATTACAAATCTAAGAAGAAAAATTTAACCTGTTTAATTTCTAATGCTTGTTTTTACTAAACTCAGTCCCTGGGTCCCTCAGCTCTGTTAGGTCAACTGTTGCCCTATCTTGCTGATGTCTAGGCCTTCAAAACATTTCTGTACTCACTCCATTCAATATTGCCTGCACTTGGGTTATCATTTTTGTATTTTCTCTCCACTAATAATCATGACTTTGTCCTATGGTTGCTAGATTCTGATAGGTCATCTTTTTGTCATCTTGTTGGGCCTAGCCCTCCAAGCCATTTTCCAGACAACTCCAGTCTATGTTGTGAATGTCCCCTCCTCTCCTATCTACCTCCTCCATATAGTCTCCTCCCCAATCCCCATTAGAATGTAAGCTTCCTCCAGGCAGGGACTATTTTGTATGCATGTCATGCCTGGCATATAGTAAGTTCTTAATAAACGTTTGCTTCATTTATCCAACTACCTAACAAACTATCCATCCATCCATCCATCCATCCATCCAACCAACCATCCATCCATCCATCTATCTACAACTCCAAAAGAATTAACTAAAATCCTATTGTTTTCTTCATGACTTATACAATTCATAGACTCTGAATGACCTTTTCTTCTTCCCTCCAAATAAAAACCATAGTCACCACAAAACCCTTTTAATAAGCAAACAGAGCTTTGGGCTAGGGTTAGCCTCAGAGTGTTTTAGTTTTTATAGGAAACCTCTGAGCAAATAATACCAGGTAGTCTAATGTCCATAGTCCTTTAAACTCAGCAGTGGGCCCCTTCCACTGTACTTTTAAAATGTAGTCCTGGATCAGATTCTCTTTTTAAGGAAATCATGGGTATAAGTCACCAGAGATCTTACTCGAATGGTTCCTTCAGACAGGCCTGGTTCTCTCTTAGCCCCTTGTACTGGATTTTAGAATGTTCAAACTCTAAGGCATGTTATTGCTTATTTCTGATTTCTGATATCACACAAAATATGTTTTTAGCCAGATTATTTTGCTTGTTTTTCCACAATATTCAATGAACAGTATCTCATTCAACAGACACAGAAAGTCTTGAGATAGGATGGGAATTCAGAGGTCATCTAATCTAACCCTCAACTGAAAGAGGATTTTATAGATGAGGAGGAACATGAGGTCAGGTAGGGTAGATGACTTGTTTGAGGTCTCAAAGCTAGCTAACGTAGATTTGGAGTAAGAACCTAGATATTCTGATCATCCAGTTTTTTTCCCCCATTATACAATATCAACTACTTTATTCAGAGTCTTTTAGTTTCTGAGGCACATGTGTCACTCAAACACTTTGTTCCTCCTTTTTATAAGAAATGAACAAATACTTGTCTTACCTAATTTATTAAGTCCAACAATAAACCCAAATTTACCTTCACTGATCTGCTGTTGTGTGATCTTTCTTGAACCTCATTTCCTGATTTGGGAAAGGGGAACTAGTTTTGTCTATGTCCCAATGTGTAATTTGATTCTTTCTTATTTATATTCTTGTCAGTGTCACATTTTATGCTCCAAAGAGTGTGTTTAGGATAATAATAGGCTTGAAGTTTATGAAATAAAAGATTGGTATCAGCTTCATAAAACTCAGGCAAAAGCAATACCTTTTCTAAATCTTACTATCCATTTAACTACAAGAATCTTTGTCTTTGATGGTAACTGAAAAATACAATAATAGCAATAGAAATAATAATAATGATCGTAATAATAGGAGATCACTTATAATAGCCATCATTTTCAGAATTGGCATCTTTAATTTCTTTATTGATCTAATGACAAAGAAAGCTATACTTACCCTTTTTCTCCATTTTACTGGTGTATTTTTTTCTCCTGGAAAACACCTCCATGTGTTACTTAAATGTCAGTGTGTTGTTTAAATGTCACCAGCCTTGTTTATGCATTGAGATGAAGGTGGGGGTGGGGGTAGAGGGAAGGAAAAAGCTAAAAGTGCATGACCGTTAATATCTCTACCTGAAGAAATCCAAGATTTCCTTTCTCATATCATAGTAAAGAAAGTCATATCTTGTGAAATTAGCTCACCTTCCTGCAAGTTTCACCTTTATACCTCTTCTCCCATAAGGAAATACCATTTCCCATGTTTGTAAAAATACAGATCATCATTTCACTCTCCAAGAGCAAGAGATATGGTGCAGCCCAATATGGAGTGATATTACAGGTGTCTAGCCAAAATTCCAGTGGGACAAAATGGAAGTTCATTTTTAATTCTAATTTCTCTCTTCAAATTCATACTCAATTCAGTTCAATTAAGAAACACTTTACAAAATGCTACTAATATTTAAGATACTCTGCTAAGTGCTGAGGACAGAGACACAAAATAAAAATATCTTTGCCTTTAAGTAACTTACTATCTGTAGGGGAAACAATGCCCACTTACCTAAGTACAAATCATCTGGATCACTTGACTAATAGATTCCAAAGGCTACCAGATCTATAGGTGTGTTTGGGAAAATATCCAGCTCCCTTTCTCCTCCTTTAAAAAAATTAACATTTATTTTTCCCCATTTACACGTAAAAGCAATTGTTAACATTTGTTTTAAAACCTTTGAGTTCCAAATTCTCTCCCTTCCTCCCTCTACCCCCACCCTCATGGAGAAAGAAAACAATTCAATATAGGTTGTACGTATGTAGCCATGCAAAACATTTCCATATTAGTCATCTTGTGAAAGAAAACATAGACCAAAAAATTAAAAACATCTTAAGAAAAATAAAGAAAGTAAAAAAGCTTCAATCTGTGTTCTGACACCATCAGTTCTTTCTTCATCTTTCCATCAGGGATGGAAAGCATTTTTCATCTTAAGTCCTTCAGCATTGTCTTGGATCACTGTATTGCTGAGAATAGCTAAGTTATTCACAGCTAATCATTTTATAATATTGCTGTTACTTTGTACACAGTCTTCACTTTGCATGAGCTCATATAAATTTTTTCAGGTTTTTCTGAGAGCTCATCATTTCTTTTAGCACAATAGTATTCCATCATAATTAAGTAACACAATTTGTTCAGTTATTCCCCAACTGACTGGCATCCTCTCAACTTTCAATTCTTTGCCACCAGAAAAAAGGCTGCGGTTAATATTTTTGTACACATAGGTCCTTTTTCTTTTTTTCTCAATCTCTTTTGGGATACAGACCTTGTAGTGGTATTGCTAGGTCAAAAGATATGGATGATTTTATAGTCGTTTGTGCGTAATTCCAAATTGCTCTACAGAATGGTTGGATCAGTTCACAACTCCACTAACAGTGCAGCAAGGTTTCATTTTTCCCACAACCCCTACATTATTGGTCATTTACCTTTTCTGTCTTATTAGACAATCTGATAGGTATGAAATAGTACCAGAAGATTGTTTGCATTTGACTTTCTCCAATTAGTAGTGAGTCAGAGCATTTTTTCATGAGTATCAATACCTTTGTTTACTTCATTTGAAAATTGTTTATATCTTTTGATCATTTATCAATTGGAGAATGACTCTTGCTTTTAAAAATTTGACTCACTACTGTATATATTTGAGAAAAGAAGCCTTTATGAGAGAAACTTGTTTCAAATTTTTTTACAGTTACTATTAATAAATGTATTTTCCTCCATCCTATTTCCCTCTGTTTATTCTATTCTGTCTCTCCTTTCACCCCGTCACTCCTCAAAAGTGTTTTGCTTCTGACTACCTGCTCCCCCAATAGGACCTCCTTTCTATCAATACCACTCTCTTATCCCCTTCCCCTCCTACTGTCTTGTAGAGTAAGATAGATTTCTATACCCAATTGAGTGGATATATTTCTCCCTCTTTGAGCCAACTCTGACAAGACTAAGGTTCAGTCACTCCCTCTCACCTCCCCTATCTGCCCCTCCACTGTAAAAGCTTTTCCTTTCCTCATAAAAGTGAGATAATTTACCACATTTTATTTCTCCCTTTCCTTTTCTCCCAGTACATTCCTCTCTTACCCCTTAATTTAATTTGTTTTTGATATCATTCCTTGGTATTCAACTCATACCTATGACCTCTGTCTATATATGCTCCTTCCTACTGCCCAAATAATGAGGAAGTTCTTATGAGTTACAAGTATCATCTTCCCATATAGGAATGTAAAAAGTTTAAACTTCTTAAGTCCCTTATGGTTTTCCTTTCCTGATTACCTTTTTAATGCTTCTTTTGTGTCTTATATTTGAAAGTTAAATTTTCTATTAGTCTCTTATCTCTTCATCAAGAATACTTTAAAGTCCTCTATTTCATTGAATATTCATTTTACTCCCCTGAATGATTACACTCAGTTTTGCTGAGTAGGTGATTCTTGGTTGTAATCCTAGTTCCTTTGCCCTCCAATCTTTTGATGTAGAAGTTGCTAAATCTTATGTTATCCTGACTGTGGTTCCACAGTACCTCACTTGTTTCTTTCTGGCTGCTTGCAATATTTTCTCCTTGACCTAAAAGCTCTGGAATTTGGCTATAATATTCCTGGAAGTTTTCCTTTTGAGATTTCTTTCAGAAGGGTGTTGGTGGACTCTCTTAATTTCTATTTTACCCTCTGGTTCTAGAATATCACAGCAGTTTTCTTTGATAATTTCTTGAAAGATGATGTCTAGGCTCTTTTTGTTTTATCATGGTTTTTGGGTAGTCCAATAATTTAAAAATTATCTCTCCTGAATCTCTTTTCTAGGTCAGTTGTTTTTCCAGTGAGGTATTTCAAATGGTCTTCTATTTTTTCATTCTTTGGGTATAGAAATCTATTTTTGTTTTGTTATTTCTTTGTTTCAGGAAGGCATTGGCATGCATTTGCTCCGTTCTAATTTTTAAGTAATTATTTCTTTCAGTGAGCTTTTGTATCTCCTTTTCCATTCAGGAACTTTTTTTTTTCAGTGAATTTTTGTGCTTCTTTTCCCATTTGACCAGTTCTGCTTTTTAAGGTGCTATTTGTGTTTTCCTTGGCTTTTTGTACCTCTTTCCCTTTTGGCCTAGTCTGTTTTTTTAAGGTGCTATTTTCTTCAGTATTTTGTGTGCCTCTTTTACCAAATCATTGACTCATTTTTCATGATTTTCTTGCTTCACTTTCATTTCTTTTCTCATTTTTTCCTCTACCTCTCTTAGTCAATGTTTAAAAACCTTTGTGAGCTCTGCCATGGCCTAAGACCAATTTATATTCTTCTTGGAGGCTGTGGGTATAGGAACTTTGACTTTATCTTCTGAGTGTGTTTTTTTTATCTTCCTTGTGACCATAATATCTTTTATGGTCAGAATTTTTTTCTATTTCCTCATTTCCCTAGCCTATTTCTTGACTTTTAACTCTTTGTTAAAGTAGTGCTCTGCTTTCACACTGTCCTAAGCTTCAGGGGTTTTGTGCATCTGTTTTCAGATATACTTCTAGGGATCTGTAAATTTTCAGTTCTTCCAAGGTGGTATGATGTAAGGACTGGTTTGTTTACCACTACTCTCTTGACCTGTGTTCTTGTCTGTGAGCTACCACAAGTATTTTTTTTTTCTGCCCTGGAACTATGATGAGGGTCCCTGCTTCACTGTGGCCCATAAATTCTGGTATACTAGTGCTCTTCCTCGTCCTGGGACTGCCAACCAGGACTAGATCTGAGTAGGAGCAAGATAACAGAGTCTTGCCTCAGTCCTAGCAAAGAGACCCCTGTAATCTCCTTCTGATTAGTTGTTATACACCCCTTAACATCTGTGGATTGAAAGCTGCAGAAGAAGCTGTTGCCACTGCTGATTCAGTGTCTCCCAAGACCTGCTTCTGGAATGCTGGGACTGGGGCTATGCTGGCATGGCCTGTGCTGTATTGTGCTCCATTCTCACCCAATCACAACAGATCTTTCCTGCTGACTTTCTAAGTTGTCTTTGGTTGGAAAATAATTTCACCCCATCCTTTTGTGGGTTTTGTGGCACCAGGAATTGTTTTATGACATTATTTAAAGGTGTTTGGAAGACTTTTGGTGAAAGTTCAGGCTCATCACTGGTTTTTCTCTATCATCTTGGCTCTACCCCCTCTCCCTTTGTTGTCTTGAATACAAATCAATGCCCCTTCTGACCTCTGCTGCCAGTCAGACTCAGCCTATAATTCTAAACAGAGATAATAATCCTAGAATTACCATGTGTGTAGGCATCAAGGTAGATACCCAAAAGAAAACAAAAATGAAAACAACATTGGTTAACTGGTGATGCTGATTGGCACATATATCCTTGTATTCTATTTGTGTCTACTAATGATGATTTGTACATAATAAATCAAGTAGCATTGGAATGGAATACTGAACAGCTGAATTTCCCTTCCTTTAGATCTAGAACTGGTCAAATTGAAACATTCATTCAACTTTCTTTTTTATAAAAATACATTATTGATGTCTTTTGCTTTTCTTGTCTAATCTATAGCCTTCATTTCCCAATATATATACTTCTCCCTCCTTCAGCAACAGTCATCTTTTATAACAAAGAATTTTATTAAAAGCAGATCAACAGAACTTAACCACATCAACTGATCCCATCAGTACATGCTCCATGCTATAGTCTCCTACTTCTGCAAAGAAGGAAGGCAGATACTTTTTCTATTGGAAGCAAACACATTAATAAGCTATAAGGTTGAATTTTACAACCCTGCATTTCATTTGTTTCTCTTCTACTTGCTAGCTTACAAAATTGTGAACATTTCACAGTAAGGCATAATGCACAAGTAAAACAATGGGAGGGGTGCTAACCTCCAGGTTCTGCCAGGCTGGGCTTTCCCTTATCATCTCCACACATATAAATACTGGAGACCATAGAAAGTTTGAGGAGGAATGGGCTCATGTCATGGGATCTTCTTCAAAATTAAGCTTCGTTTTGGCTTATTTGTTTTTTTTTTGTCACAATGTAAGGTTAAACATGATTTTGTATGTATATCCTATATCAGAGTACTTGTTGTTTTGGGGTGGGGGGAAGAAAGGAAGGAAGGAGAAAAATTTGGAACTCAAAATCTTGCAAAAATGAATCCTGAAAACTATCTTTACATGTAATTAGAAAAAATAAAATACTATTAAGTGCAGAAACAAAAGGAAGGTTAAATCAGGGATGGGGTTCAGGTTGAAGTGACTGATGTAAAGATAAGAAAAATCAAATGTGCAATTTAAAAAAAATTTTAAATATTAAGTTTGCTTATTGTAATTGCTTAGCATTCAATTTTTACTTTGTTGGTGTTGTGCCTCCTGCTTGCAAGGTTGTAATTATTCTCTATGTTATTTGTTGTCTTTGTATCAGTTCATACATTACCACTACTACTATTACTACTGTTTCTATTACTATTACTATACATTCATATAGCACTTACTGTTTACAATGAGCTTTTACAAAGATTATCTCATTTTTATCCTCACAACAATCTAGTAAATAAGTGCTAATGTTATCCCCATTTTATAGATGAGTAAACTGAGACCCAAATTAAGTGACTTGTCCAGGATAAATCTTTCCATATTTCCCTATATTTATTGTTCTTTTCAGCACAATAATATTCCATTATATTCATTTGCCTCAACTTGTTACTCCATTCCTCAATCAATAGAAATTCACTGTGTTTCTAGTTCTTCACTGCTACAAAAGTAGGCAATAAACAATCCATTCACTTCAGTTAAATTTAAATCCTAGGATAAGCCTAATCTTTGAAGTGAAGATTCAGGGACCTACAATGTTGTACCACAAACTAACCATTAATGTCATTAGCACTATGGTCAGAGACCAACTAATAGGCTAGAGAGAATACTGGCCTTACCCTGGATATATTTACCTTGCACTATTTATAGCTTTAGTGAAAGAAGCTTAAGAAATCCTCTTGAGGAATCTGCAAAGTCAAAAGTGTCCAGCAAAATTCAGGATCTGGAGAGGCCCGGGTTAAATCAATGAGCTGACGCTGCATAAAGAAATAGCTCCTGAAGTTGTCCTGACTAATGAAGAACATACCACCCAGCATCTCCTGCACAAAGTGCTTTCCTGATGATTTTTGCAAAGTTATCTTAATGACCCAATATGCTACTGATAACATAGCTCAAAGTACACTTACTGGTGGACATATGCAACTTCCCTGGTGAAATAGGTGCCATCAATTTTCGACAATAGTTTTCCCTTTCTGTTTCCTCTCTCGCTTACATGATATTCCATCCCTGCCCTCATTCATATATCTGGTGTATCTCTCCTCCCTTATATCATAAGTGGACCTTAGGAAGGGTTCCAGAGAAGCCACTTATTATTAAGGTAAAATATGTCTTGTTGTGAATTAGCTGAAGTCACTGTTTCCCCTCATTTTGGGGGTAGGTTAGCAGGCTGTAATTTAAGCCTGGTCTCTAGGGCAAGGATCAAGTCCTATTCATTCCTATATCCCTCAAGTTCCTTAGCCTAGTAATGGGCATATAGTGACCACTCAATGTCACTTGGTGGAATGGATAAATAAGTGAATGAATGGTCTTGTTTCATGTTTAAACAAAGTTTTAGTAGAAGTATTGTGGAGAGAAGTATTGTAATACAGTGGGAAAAGAACTGAACTTGGGGTTTGGATTGTGGCTCTGCCTCTTATTATCTATATTACCTTAAGCAAATCATTTAACCTCTCTGTACATCAATTTCCTTATCTGTAAAAACAATGAATTTGTACTAGTTATCTTCCATTGTTTTGTGTGTCATGGATCCCTTTAGTAGTATGATACAGCCAATGGACCCCTTCTTAGAAAAATGCTTTTAAATAATTGAAGGAAATGTTATTTTCTAGTTTGAAATATGTGGAAATAAGATGTAATTCCTTTTTCCTATCAATGTTCGTAGAACCCCTGAAATCTCTTCTTGGAGTCTTTAATAACCATTGGACAAGATGAATTCTATGGTTCCTTCAAGCTTTAGGTCTCTGATCCTATGATTCAAAATTCAGGTGAAAGACAATCAGTGCCTGAAGTCTTTTTGAGGTCCTTCTAACTGGTCTGAAATCATGCCAAGTTAACTGTCACCTGGTGATCTTGTATCTCACTCTATAACCTTCAGTATGAACATTTTAACTGACAAGGAAAAGGCTGACAATTTTTTTAATGGGAAAGGAGAGGAATAAAACCAAACAAAAAAACCACAGGCATTTTGAACCTGGGAGTTGTCTATCAAATCATATGAAGTCCTTGGGGTGCATATCTGGCCTCTTATAACAACAGGAGAAAAACATCTTATTGGAAAATGATCTCAATGGAACAGACTGAGGATTTGATTACTTAAAGCTTTAAATTTTTTATTATTCCCCAAAAAAGGTCTAGGAGATTGTCATCTGCTGCTTGTTAGGGATAAATGAACCAATTCAGATAAAACAAGAGCCAGTTTGGATCTCTGGCCAGACATCAAGCAAAGTGTAAAGTTTGTCAAAGGATGGAAAACAGGCCTTTCATATCCCTTCTTTTTTACTCCTTTCCATGGACCCCTTGCCCTCTCGTCCCCAGCCGGTGGTAGGGAACAAAAGGTAAATCCTAGCTTGCTACAGGAAAGGACTTTGAGAAGAAGAGATGGCTCAGATACCAGGAAAATGTAAGATTCACAAAATCAACTTTTCTTCCTCTAAGGAGCCTTGACCTAACCAGCAGCAGATGCAGACCAGTGGGGGCTATTAAAACAATTTCTAGGCACCTAGTTTCCAGATGCACATAGCTTAGTGGGAACAGAGAATGATGAACCTCCCCAGAGCAAGCAAGGAAACCTTTATCATTTTTTTCTACTGTGGTTCATTCAGATAACCTTCACTTCCCTTGCTCCTATAACATATCTTATTTTCATTGCTTTAGTCTGCGAAATTCTAGGTAGCAGAGTCACCAGTGTGAGGTTTGTATTGCAAGTTTTAAAACTCAATTTAAGTTGAATAACCTTAAGGGAAATGTCTTTTTTCAGGGAAGGGTGTTTTTTTCCCCCTAATTCATTTCAGCAGCCCATTTGAGTAGGTCACAGCTGGGGAGTCAGAGGAGGGGAAAAGATAGGAGAGGAATTTCTCCTGTTGAAATAGAAGAGGTGGGGGCAGAGTAAGGGAGAGAAAAGTTGAAGAATAGACACATTTTCTTGGGGTTGAAAGAAACTTTTAAAACAGAGCAAGTTCGGGAAAAGTCCAGTAAGAGGTAGCTAACCTTGGAGCCATGAAAACCTGCATTTCAGTCCAGTTTCTTGAACATTCCAGCTGTTTAACCCTGAGCAAGTTGCTCAACCTCTAAGTTCCTAAATCTGGCTGATCACAACACTCTCAGTGAGCCAGGATCAGATTAAAACATAATTGGGAAATATTTAATAAATAAAAATACAATAAAATATATATAACATTACATTTAAAAACTAAGTTGATACACACCCCATGGTGATCCTTCTGTGGAGATTGGTGGCCTCATTTTTCCCACTACCCTAACTCTCTAGAATTACAACATTCAGAAAAGCTGTCCACCTGCATTGGTAGAGGACGTTTCCTCATTTGTGAGTTCCTAGTACCAATAAAATAACAGTTCTACCATTTATCCCTAAGCCCATTAAAGAACTCTACTTTCAATATCATCACCATCATCAAAGATCGTTCCTTATGTACTTACTTGGACATAAGTGTATCTTAGGTTTTAGGTAATAATGTTGCTTTTAATAATACATTAAGTTTACCACCTCAAACTCAGAAGATTGGCTAATATGCCCATATACCTCAAATGTCAGAGCAACAGGAAGGAAAACATATTAACTCCCCCAACAAACTCCTCCACAAAGATCTAGAATATGTACCAGATCATACCCTTATCAGGAAACCCAAGAAAAATATCACATTGAATAATTCTTCAGGCCAGATTAGGAAAGGTATGTGGACAGTGGAGACAGTATCTGATCAGAGTTGAGTGGGCAAGAAGAGGACCCATGGCAAGAAGAGGACCCTGACCTGTACAGGACATTTACCTTTACTAAGTGATGAGAAAAGGTGCCAACTGGCAGATCTTTTGTTTGCTAGACATTTCCAGAGCACTGATCCAGTGTGAACTAAGGAGGGGACCTGCAACCAGGTGAGAGTTCCAGGGTGATGAATGGTAATGGACCTTAGGCTGTGTACTAAGCAATGGTAGTCTGGTAGTCAGAAATCCAGGTAACCCTATTGGATCTTTTCATGATAAAGATCATGGAGCTGAAACATGAATCTAAAACTGACAGAAAGTTGATCAGAGGACTAGTTTTGTGCCATGGTATCCAACATGCTGATACAATGAAAAGAGGAGAAGACATCTTATTTAAAATGTATCATTAGAATATTTTAAAAAGTGAATTCCAGACTTTTTTACAGAAATGTGGTGGAGAGAAAGTGGTAAAATCCTAAAGGAGATTCATTAAAAATAAAAGTAAAAGTAATGATAGAATTGAGAAGAAAAATGTTTGCTATTTAGGCAAAAGATTTGTTATTATTAATCAAAAGGGAATAGATCCATTTTCTTTAGATGCTTTCGCAAATGAAGATATAGTAGTATTTCACAGAGCAAAAAGAATAAATACAGAGAGGTTGACTCTTGCATGTGAAGAGATGGCTATGAATTTTCTTGATGATTTGAAACCTGAGTATTTGGGACATGTAGGACTTCTCTATGAATCTCTATTGGGATAAGATAAATTCTTCCCCAAGGAATGTGGCAAGCCTCAGACTGTCACATGATTTATTGAAGGACTGAATAAGTGCATGCTCACACAGATCTAAGATGAAGTAAGTGATAATCCCTGAGCTATCAAGAATGCTATTGATGATAATTGGGTGGTTTCTGGTTTTGTTGCATTGGAAGTAGCCATACATTAAACTCTCATTAAACTTAAGTCCAATGTAAAAAAGGAACGGTCCATGTTGGACTCCAAGCTTTTGCTGATTCATTACTCATTATTTCCAAGTTTTTTACTCAGGACTTTAGCTTTGACTTTCAGGTATAGTTAAAGTACCAGATGAATGTTCAAAACCAGGACAACTTGTAGGTATTGATTTGAAGACAGTTGAGTTAGTTATTGCAGCTGAAGTCAGTATCTAGGATAAGTACTGTGTCAAGGAGCAGCTTCTTCAATCTTGCCCTGCAATTGCCACCAGTAGTTTCCTGGTTGATGGGATCATGTGACCTGGGTTGTCTTCTCTGAAAGGTTGAATTGGCTCACAATTGCATTGTAATCAATTACATAAAGAACTTCATTAAAGTCCTACATAAATAAGTTCAAAATGTCGGTGGTAGAGTTTTTATTCCTAGCCTCCAAAAGATTTACAAAAGAATAAATATTTTTCTTATTGTAGCAGTAAACTTCCTCTAAAACTGAAATTATTGGTGCCTATTCAAATGTAAGGTCATAAAATTAATTACAAATTAATTTCTTAAATTGCACTGAAGCATATGATTAAGGCTTCTTTCTTTTTAAATCCATCCCCTCAAAAAAAACTAAATGAAAATGCAAGAGGAAAAACTTGGTAAAGACTTGAGAGGTGAGAAAGTAGGATTTAGAAAGAGAGTTAACAGTGTGGAACAAAAGGTACAAAACGCTACTCCAGGAAAAAAACACCCTGAAAGTTATAATTGACTAAATAGGAGCTAATTATTTTATGAGAAAAAAAAAATATTGAAACAAATTAGGATTAAAAAAACAAAAGAAATGTAAGTTATCCCTTATAAAAACTGACCTGGAAATAAAGATCAAAGGAAGATAATTTAAGACTCATTGGACTATGTGAAAGTCAGAAAGAGAGAGAGAGAGAGAGAGAGAGAGAGAGAGAGAGAGAGAGCCTCAAAAGACAAGATAAAGTCGAAATAGAGAACAAGGGTCTTTTCCTGACAGAATCCTTAAATCAAAAAGTTTTAGGAATATTATCATGAAAAGTTCAGAGCTTCCAAGAAAAAAAATGTTGCAATTAGTTAGAAAGTAAGAAATTAAATACCAAGAGCCATATTCAAGATCACAGAGAGCTTAGTTACAGCCCTACGAAGAAGCAGAGATTTGTAATACAATATTCTCAATGGCAAAAAATAGCAGTATTAAACAACAAAAATAACTTACCTAGAAAAACAGTATAATCCTACATGGAAAAAATGAAATTTAATAAACTAGAGAAATTCCAAGCACTCTTGATTTCAAAAAAAGACCAGAGTTGGGAAGAAACTTTGAAATACAAATCAGAAGTCAAGAAAAGAATAAAAAGGTAAACATAAGAGAACAACCATATGGAATTAAATAGTAAACTGTTTACATTCTAATATTTCCATATATGCTTCAGAAAACTCTACAATCATCAGGCCTTACTGCAAGAGTCTAAGTTAGAGAGCTTGGAAGTGGTTGTGTTATATATTAAAGATCTTAAAAGAAAAATGAAAAGGTAGAAAAGGCATGTATTAGACATGAGGAAGAGCAAGGATGGATAAAACTATTTCTTATAACTGGAATATACAAGTAAAAGTCTATACAAATAAGGTTTGGTTGTTGTCCTTCATCTTTGAAGAGGGCCAAAATGACATCACCGTTGTAAAGTGAAATTTCAATGTGTCCATCTATGGTTGATCAGACCAATAAGGGCTCAGAATGTTCTACCACAGGTTGGGCACAGATAGTCCACTTGAATATTTGGGGTGGATATCCCAAATTTGTACATCTTGCATTTATTTTGTGTTGTCTCCATTCTGCTTTGTTCAAAGAGCACTGCACCTTTTCTTATATGGGCATGCCATGCTGAGCAGTCCTGTGCCAGTGTCTCCCATGTTGCACAGTCAAATCAAAAGTTCTTGAGAGAAACCTTGAGAGTGTCCTTGTATTGTTTATTCTGGCCCCCATGTGACCACCTGCCCCATGCAAGTTCTCCATAAAATAGTCTTTTTGGTAAACATACAGTTTGCATTCGAACAACATGGCCATCCCATCAGAGTTGCATTCTCTGAAGCATAGTTTGAATACTTGGCAGTTCAACTCGATCAAGGACTTCAGTGTCTGGTACCTTATCATGCCAAGTAATCCTCAGAATCTTCCTAAGACAGTTCAAATGGAAGCAATTCAGTTTCCTGGCAGAGCGCTGGTAGACTGTACATGTTTCACAAGCATATAACAATGCGGTCAGCACAACAGCTCTGTAGACCTTCAGGTTGGTAGTCAGTCTAATACCTCTTCTCTCTCAAATCTTTCTTCAGAGCCTCCCAAACACTGAGCTAACTCTGGCAATGCATGCATCATCCTCATTATCAGTGTGTACATCCCTGGAAAGTACACTAGCAAGGTAAATGAACTTATCCACAGCATTCAAAGCTTCTCCATTTGTTGTAACCAATGGTTCCATGTATAGATGTGTGGTGGTGGCTGATGGAGCACCTGTGTTTTTTTGGTGTTAATTATTAGGCCAAAGTTAGCACAGGCAGCAGAAAATTTATCCATAGTTTGTTGCATCTCAGCTTCAGAGGTTGCACTGAGTGCACAATCATCTGCAAACAGAAAATCATGTACAAATAAGGACAAAGGATGTGATAGATCTGATGACACCTGAATCTCAGTCTCATTTGAAATTTTCTCCTTTTTAAAATTTTAAATGTTTATTTATTAATTTTTAGTTTTCAATATTCATTTCCACAAAATTTGAGTTCCAAATTTTCTTCCCATCTCTCCCCTCTCCCACCCCACATCGTGTTGCATTCTGATTATCCATTCTCTCAATATGCCCTCCCTTCTGTCACACCCCTCCCTTCCTTAATCCCCATCGTCTCTCTTTTCTTGTAGGGCAAGATAGATTGCTATACCCCATTACCTGTATTTCTTATTTCCCAGTTGTATGCAAAAACATTTGTCAACATTCGTTCCTAATACTTTGAACTCCAACTTCTCTCCCTTTCTCCCTCCCCACCCATCTCCACTGAGAAGGCAAGCAATTCAATATAGACTATATATGTGTAGTTTTTCAAAAGACTTCCATAATAGTCATATTGTTTAAGATTAACTATATTTCCCTCCATCCTATCCTGCCCCCCATTTATTCTATTCTCTCTTTTGACTTTGTCCCTCCACATAACAGTTTACTTCCAATTACTCCCTTTTTCCATTTCCCCTCCCTTTTATCATCCCCCCACCCCACTTGTCCCCTTCTTCCCTACTTTCCTGTAGTATAAGATAGATTTTCATGCCAAATTAAGTGAGCATGTTATTCCCTCCTCAAGCCAAATATGAAGAGAGTAAGCTTCACTTTTCCCTCTCACTTCCTCCCTTTTCTCCTCCACTGAATAAACTTATTCTTGCCTCTTTTGTGAGAGATAGCCTGCCCCATTCCGTTTCTCCCTTTCTCCTCCCAATATATTCCTCTCTCACCCCTTAATTTTATTTTTTGAGATATCCCTTCTTTATCAACTCAGTCTGTGCTCTCTGTATATATCTATATCTATATATACATCTATGTATCTATCTATCTATATGTGTGTGTGTGTGTGTGTGTGTGTGTATAATCTCTCCAACTACCCAAATATTGAGAAAAGTCTCAAGAGTTACAAATAATGTTTTTCCATGTAGGAATGTAAACAGTTCAATGTTAGAAAGTCCTTTATGTCTTCTCTTTCCTGTTTATCTTTTCATACTTCTCTTGATTCTTGCATTTGAAAGTCAAATTTTCTTTTCAGGTCTGGCCTTTTCATCAAGAATGCTTGAAAGTCCTCTATATAAATTAATGACCATTTTCCCCTGAAGCATTATATTCAGATGTGCTGGGTAGGTGATTCTTGGTTTTAATTCTAGTTCCTTTGACTTCTGGAATATCATATTCCAAACCCTTTGATCCCTTACTGTAGAAACTTCCAGATCCTGTGGTATCCTGATTTTATTTCCACAATACTTGAATTATTTCTTTCTTTCTGCTTTTGCAATATTTTCTCCTTGACCTGGGAATTGTGGATTTTGGCTACAATATTCCTATGAGTTTTTCTTTTTGGATCTCTTTCAGGATGTGAGGGGTGAGTTCTTTCAATATTTATTTTACCCTCTAGTTCTAGAATACCAGGGAAATTTTCCTTGATAATTTCATGAAAGATGATGTCTAGATTCCTTTTTTGATTATGGCTTTCAGGTAGTCCCAAAATTTTTATACTGTCTCTCCTAGATCTATTTTCCAGATCAGTTGTTTTTCTAATAAGATATTTCACATTATCTTCTATTTTTTTATTCTTTTGGTTTTGTTTTATAATTTCTTGGTTTCTCATAAAGTCATTAGTTTCCATCTGTTCTATTCTAATTTTGAAAGAACTATTTTCTTCAGTGAGCCTTTTCCATTTGGCTAATTCTGCTCTTTAAAGCATTCTCTCCTCATTGGCTTTTTGAGCCCCTTTTGTCATTTACATTAGTGTATTTTTAAGGTGTTAATTTCTTCAGCATTTTGTTGGGTTTCCTTTAGCAAGCCATTGACTTGCTTTTCATGACTTTCTTGCATCACTCTCATTTCTCTTCCTAATTTTTCCTCCACCTCTCTTACTTGATTTTCAAAATCCTTTTTGAGCTCTTCCATGACCTGAGACCATTGCATATTTATTTTGTAGGTTTTGCATGCAGAAGCCTTGACTTTTAGGTCTTCCTCTGAAGATCTAAATTGTTCCTCCTCACCCGAAAGGGTGGAAGGAAATACCTGCTCAACAAGAAAGTAACCTTCTACTGTCTTATTCTTTTTCCCTTTGGGGGGAATTTTCCTAGCTAGTTACTTGACTTTTGAGTTGTTTGTCAGGGCTGAGATCAGGGCTGAGGTTCAGATCAGCTGCTCGATTCCCCCAGGCTCTAGAAGGAGGGCTCCAAAACTAGAAGCTGCTGCTGCTGGGGGTCCAGACCAAGCTCCCCTCTCCTGGGTGAAGGAGACCTTTGAAGCTGTTTGTGTGTTGAGCAATCTGAGAACTGGTGCTGCTGGTGGCTCCCTGAAGTCTGTTCAGGTTTTTGTTGCTTCCATGTCAGGCTGCGCTCTGCACTTCCTGGGCTGCATTGCATGTGCTCCATGCTTCCTTGGCTCTCATTTGAAATTTTCAAATGAGGGATGTAGACATGTAGTTGGATGTGGAAATATATTTCACTCAACAAAGACAAAAGACAAAAGGGAAAGAATAGATTAGAGAAAAAGAGGGAAAGTAAATTAAAAGAGAAATTAGTCTTAAGCAAAACAAAGTCTGAAAAGAGCGGGTGAAAATAAGAAGGCAAAATATAAGGGAATAGGATGGAGGCAAATACATAATTCATAATCATTACAGTGAATATGAATGGGATAAACTCACCCATAAAAAGGAAGAAGATAAAGGAATGCATTAGAAATTAGAATCTAACAATATATTTATAAGGCACATACTTGAAACAGAAATATACCCGTGGACTTAAAATAAAATGGTGGAACAAAATGTACAATTTTTCAGTTATGTTCATATGTTCAATAGTTCAGTTTATGTAAAGAAAAAAATCCAGAGATAGCAGTAATGATATCAGACAAAACAACAGTAAAAATATACTTTATTTAAAGAGATACTTATGGATGCTATATTTTGCTTAAAGGTACTATAGGGAATGAATTGATATGAATATTATATATATACATATATGCATACATATATACATATACATATATACAAATATATATATGTAATGTTCCAATTAGTAAGAATAATTAATTCCATGAAGTGGCTGGTTATTTGAATTTGCATTGCATTTTTCCAATTTAATGGAACCAAATACTGCTATATTACACATAAATATAAGTTTTAATAATGTTACATTGAATACATGTGGCTTTAGGGGATTCATTATTTGTACTAATCTGGACTTAACTGTATAGACAACATATGGCATAGCATTTAAATATCTAAAGCAAAGTTAAATGAATGGCAGGGATTAACAAACAGTAAAAATATAATAGTGAAAGACCTCAGTTTCCTCCTCTGGGTATTAGTTAAATATAAGTAAGAATATTAAAAATGAAGTGGAGGATCTAAGCAAAATTTTAGAAAAGTTAGACATGATAGACATCTGAAGGTTATTGAAAGGGAATAGAAAGAAGTACATGACATTTGTACAAGTACATGGTGCCTGCACAAAAATTGACCAAATATTGGAGCATAAAAATATCATAAATACAGAAAATCATTAATAGTAAATCTATTTTAACAAACAATGCAATAAAATTTGTATTCAATAAAATACTGCTTATGAAATGATTGATTGAAGAATAACATTACTAATGAATAAGATGTTAAAAAACAAATCACAGAAACAATCAATAATTTCATTAAAGCTAATGAAAATAACTCAAGAACACATCAAGATTCTGGGATGCAGCCAAAACAATCTTTAGAAAAAATTATGTCTCTAAATACTTTCATTAAAAATGGAGAGAAAGTATTATTTAACAAACTGGGCATACAAAAATATAAAAACCATGAAAAAGCTCTAATTAAGCACCAAAAATAACTTCAAATTAAACACCAAAATAAAAATCCTTAAAAGAAGAGATGAATGATCAGAAGGAAAAATAAGTGAATTAACAAATAAAACTAGGAGCTCCCTCTCCTGTTTGGGAAAAGAAAAGAGATAAACCATTTGCTAACTTTATCCAAGAAAGAAAGAATAAAACAAAATTACCAGTATCAAAAATGAAAAAGGTGAATTCATACTAGTGAAGAAATTAAAAAAAAAAAATTAGTAACTATTTCATCCAATTATATGCCAATAGAAATAACAATCTAAATGAAAAGGATAAATATTTATGAAAATATAAAATGTTCAAATTAACGAAACCAGAAGTAGAGATTAAATGACCCAAATATATAAAAATAAATCAAACAAGATATAAATGAACTACCAAAGTAGGGAGGAACATGATAATATATATCAGGAAGCAAGTTTTATCACTTTCAAGAATGATTAATTCCACTATACAGTCTATTTGAAAAAAATAGGAAAAGTAAAGTCTTATGAAAATTACTTTTATTATATGAATATGGTTTTGATACCAAAACCAAAGAGATTCTAAACAAAGAAAGAAAATTATAAACCAATTTCCCTAAAGAATATTAAAGTAAAATTTGTTTTAAGTATTAGCAAGGAGAGTACAGGAACATATTAGAAATATTATATACACTGTGCAGGTTACATTTAGGAGCCAAGATTGTGGAGTAGAAGAAGCACTCAGTTGAACTCTCCCAACATTTCCCTCCAAGCAACTTTAAAATAACACCTCAAATTGAATTCTGGAATAAAAACCAACAAAAGGTCAGGGTGACAAATTCTGTCTTTTTTAAATCTCTTTATACACACACACACATATATGTATATGTATATATATATATATATATATATATATATATATATATATATATATATATAAAATTTATTTATTTTTCACTTCTCAACATTCACTTTCACAAGGATTTCAGTTCAAAATTTTCTTTCCATCTCTCCCCATTCCCCACACCAGGACAGTATGCAACCCATCCACCCCTTCCTTCATTCTATTACCCCCTTCTTCTATCCCTCTCCCCTCCATTTTTCTGAAGGGTAAAATAGATTTTTATATCCCATTGCCTGTATAGTTTGTTTTCCAATTGCATGCTAAAACAATTTTTAACATTCATTATTACTTTGAGTTCCATATTCTCTCCCTTCCTCCCTCCTCATCCACCTTCATGGAGAAAACAAGCAGTTCAATATATGCCATACATGTGTCACAATGCAAAACACTTCCATAATAGTTATGTTGTAAAAGACTAACCACATTTCTCTCTGTACTATCCTGCCCTCCATTTATTCCATTCTATAACTTGACCTGTCCTCCCACAATAATGGTTGCTTCTGATTATCCCTTTCCCCGATTTTCTGTCCCTTCTATTATCTTCCCTCTCCTATTCCCGTCCCCTTTGCCTTCCTTCAGGACAAAATAGATTTCCATATCCAATTAAGTGTGGATTATTCCCTCCTTAAGCCAAATCCATGAGAATAAGGCTAACTTACTTCCTTTCATCTTCCTCTTCTCCTCCACTGTAAAAGCTCTTTCTTGCCTCTTTTATTTGAGATGGCTCTCACCTCTACCTCTCCCTTTCTCTTACTCCTAGTATGTTCCACTCAACAGTAAATTGTACTTTTTAGGTATTCCCCCTTCATATTCAGCTTACCCTGTGCCCTCTGAATATGTATACACACACACACACACACACACACAAACACACATACATACACACATACACCCATATACATATACACACCTACACCTATATAACACATACATAAATACATACCCATACACACCTACCTATATATTCCTTCTAACTACCCTAATGCTGACAAAGGTCTCATGAGTTACAAATAACATTATTCCATGTAGGAATGTAAACAGTTCAATTTTAATGAGTTCCTTAAGGCTTCTCTTTCCTGTTTACCTTTTCATGTTTCTCTTGATTCTTGTATTTGAAAGTCAAATTTTCTATTCAGCTCTGGTCTTTTCAATAAGAACACTTGGAAGTCCTCTCTTTCATTGAAATTCCATTTTTTCCCCTGAAGGATTATATTCAGTTTTTCTAGGTAAGTGATTCTTGGTTTTAATTCTATCTCCTTTGACTTCTGTAATATCATATTACAAGCCCTTTGCTCCTTTAATGTAGAAGCTGATAAATCCCATGTTATCATGATTTTATTTTCACAATACTTGAATTGTTTCTTTCTGGTTACTTGTCCTATTTTCTCCTTTACCTGGGAACTCTGGAATTTGGCTACAATATTCTTAGGAGTTTCTCTTTTTGAATCTCTTTCAGGAGATGATCAGTGATTTCTTTCCATTTCTATTTTTCTTTCTGGTTCTAGAATATCAGGGCAGTTTTCCTTGATAATTTCTTGGAAGATGATGTCTAAGCTCTTTTTGTATCATCATTTTCAGGTAGGCAAAGAATTTTTAAATTATCTCTCCTGAAACTATTTTCCAGGTCAGTTGTTTTTCCAATGAGATATTTCATATTGTCTTCTACTTTTTCATTCTTTTGGTTTTGTTTTATAATTTCTTGATTTCTCATAAAGTTGTTAGCTTCCATCTCCTCCATTCTAATTTGCAAAGAATTATTTTCTTCAGCGACCTTTTGAACATTATTTTCCATTTGGTTGATTCTGCTTTTTAAAGCATTCTTCTCCTTATTAACTTTTTGTTCCTTTTTTGTCACTTAGGTTAGTCTATTTTTAAAAGTGCTACTTTCTTCAGCATTTTCGGGGGGTTTCCTTTAGCAAGCTGTTGATTCACTTTGCATGATTGTCTTGCATTGCTCTCATTTCTCTTCCCAATTTTTCCTCCACCTCTCTTACTTGATATTCAAAATTCTTTTTCAGCTCTTCCATAGCATGAGAACATTGCATATTTTTTTGGAGGCTTTGGATGTAGAAGCTTTGACCTTGTTTTCTACCCCTGATGGTATGCTTTGCTATTCCTCATCTGAAGGGATGGAAGAAAATACCATTTCACTAAGAAAGTAACCTTCTATAGTCTTATTTTCTCCCCTTTTGGGGCATTTCCCCAGTCAGTTACTTGACTTTTGAGTCCTTTGGCAAGTGGAGGGTATACTACCCTAGGTTTCAGAGGTTTTGTGCAACTGTTTTCTGAGATATTTCTGGGGCCTGTAAGTTCTCAGCTCCTCCAAGAGGGCACAATCAAGCAGGAGGCATTTACTCCTCTCCTGGCCTACATTGTCATTTGTGAGAAACTAAAAGCACTCTTTTCTGCCCTGGAACTGTGAGTAGGATTCTCTCTCCACAGTCACCACCAGTACTCCTCCTCACCTCAGGACATTCTCTCAGGACTGAGGCCTAGGCCAGCTACTTGCTTCCCCCAGGATCTTTAGGCTGAAGGTTCCAAAAGTGGAAGCTACTGCAGCAGTGGCATCTGCCACCTTGGGGCTAGGGCTGGGGCCTGGGCCAGACCTTGCTGCCCTCTCATCCTGGTGAAAGAACTTTCTTACTGACCTTTGAAGCTGTCTTTGGTGTTTCTGGGTTGAGAAATTTGGGAAACCACAGCAGCTGCCTATGATTCTGTACCCTGAAGCCTGCTCCAGCACTGTCCATGCCACTCAGCTTATGCTGGGCTGTACTCTCCTCTGAGCTTGGTGTGATAGACCTTTCCTGTTAACCTTCTAAGCTGTCTTGGGCTAGAAATCTGTTTCAATCTGTCATTTTGTGGTTTCTGTGCTCTAGAATTTGTTTAGAGTCATTTTGTTTACAAGTATTTTATGGGATATGGGGGAAGAGCTAGAACAGAGTAGAAACTCTGCCATCTTGCCTCTGCCCCCTAGTGTGAGAAATTCTTCCAGACCAAAACAGTTTAAGAGGTTAGAAGGAGAAATCTGTGACATGGCAGTTGAGACAGGCCAAGAGCCCTTTTAGATGCAACAACAGTGGTGGGACTAGGTAGTGGCAAAAAAAAAAAAAAAAGCAGTAGTAGCTTCAGGAATGTGCAAGCCAGGGAGAGTAAGGGGGCCAGCCAATTGGTCAGAGATTACAGGAGACCCCTGTGCTGGCATTGGACATAGGACTAGACACTGTTTGACAACTCCATTGACTATTCCTACTTCTGGGTCAAAGTTTAAGGGCAGAGAGTATCACTTTTGGCCAGGAAGGAAGTAGGAGTCCTGAGGAACAGTATTGCTTTCAGTCACAAGGGATCAAGGATTTTGAGAAACAGCATTGTTTCCAATCCCAAGGGAGTAGAGGTCCTAAACAACATTATCACTTCTGCTCCCAAGAGAGCAGAGTCCCTGAGGAACAATATCACAATACTTCAGTAGTAGTATTGATTTACAGTCCAAAAGGAACAGGGGCCCTTTTTTGGGTAAGGACCTGAGCAGTGACCACACCTCTCTCCAGAACACCCTACCTTGGAAGCACTGAAAAGTTCAAAACTCCCAAAACTAGTTCTAAAAACAGTAGTGCTACAAAGCCTGACACTTGAGACACTGCCTTTCCTGTCCTCTCCCCTTCCCTGTCAGAAACAGAGCCCAACTTCAACATAAAATTAAAATTCAAGAAATAGACTGGGAAAATGAGCAAACAATTAAAAAAAAGAACCTGATGATAACAAGGTACTCTAGTGACAGGAAATATCAGGACAAAACTCAAAGAAGTTGTGATGTCAAAACACCTACAAACAAAGCCTCAAAGGGAAAAAAAGTGAATGGACACAAGCCCAACAAGAACTCCCAGAAGCACTAAGCATGATTTTTAAAATCAAATTAGAGTGGCAGAGGAAAAAAAAGAATAAAAGAATGACAGCAAGGAAAGAAAAATGAGAAAGGACAATTGATAGCTTGATAAAATAAATACAAAAATACTGAAGAAAAGAACACTTTAAAAAACAAAATTGGCCAAATGGAAAAAAAGGCAGAAAATTCACCACTTTAAATAATTCATTAAAAATTGGAATTGCAAATGGAAGCAATGACACCTAGAAATATCAGGAAACAATAAAATAAAGTCCAAAGAATAAAGAAAAAACAAAATTGAATTATCTCATCAGAAAAACAACTGACCTAGAAAATAGTTTGAGGAGAGATAATTTAAGAATTATTAGGATACCTCAGAGCCATGATCAAATGGAGCTGAGACATCATATGTCAAAACATTATCAAGAAGAACTGCCCTAATGTCCTAGAAGCAGAGGGCAAAATAGAAATTAAAAGAATCTACTGATCACTACCTAAAAGAGATTCCAAAATTAAAATTCCAAGGAACATTTTAGTCAAATTCTAAAGTTCCCAGGTCAAAGAGAAAATACTTCAAGCAGCTAGAAGCCATTCAAATATCATTTAGCTGCTGCCCTGGGAAGGCAAAGGAGTTAGGATTACAACGAAAAACAATCTACCCAGAAAGATGGAGAATAGTCCTTCAAGGGAAAAAAATGGATTTTTAGTTAGAGGACTTGCAAACATTTTTGGTGAAAAGATCAGAACTGAACAGAAAATCTGAAATTCAAATTCATGGCTGAAGAGAAACATTAAATGGCAAACATTAAAGAGAAGACAAAAGGGTCTTAATAAAGTTAAGCTGTTTTCATTCCTATATGAGAAGATTATATATATATATATATATATATATATATATATATATATATATATATATATATATATATATATATATATATATATACACACCCTCACCCCACCCCCCCACACACATCCTAAGACTTGTATCATTAGGTTGGTTTAAAGGATTATACATAGGCAGAGGGCATGGGAGTGACTTAATCATGTTTGAGTGATGTAAAAAAAATAGATGAGTGAGAAAGAAGGATGTCCTAGGGAAAGGGGAAATGGGGAGGAATAATAAAGAAAATTATATCACATAAAAGAAGAGCATAAAGAAGAGCTTTTACATTGGAGGGAAAAATGGGGGGGACAATACTTGAACCTTACTCTCATCTAAATTGGTTCAAAGAGAGAAAACTATGAATAAACATTCAATTGGATATACAAATCTATCTTATCCAATAGAGAAGTAGGAGGGCAAGAGAAAAATAGAAAGGGGAGATGATAAAAGAGAGGGAAGATAAAAGAAGGCAGTGGTCAGAAGCAAAACAGACCTTAGAGGAGAGACAGGATTAAAAAGAGAGAAGGAAAAAAAAGAAAACAGATATAGAAAAATGCAATTAGTAATCATAACTGTGGGTATAAATGAAATTAATTTATCCATAAAACTGAAGTGGAGGGCAGAATGGATTAGAAATCAGAATTCAAAATATCTTGTTTGCAAGAAACACTCTTAAAATACAGAGACATGGGGAGTTAAAAGAAGAGGCTACAGCAGGATCAATTATACTTCAGCTGAAGTAAAAAGTAGCAGTCATGATCTCAGACAAAGCAAAAGCAAAGAAAGACTTAATTGAAAGAGGTAAGCAGGAAAATTCATGTTGCTAAAAGACACCATAAACAATGAAGTAATAGAAATATTAAGTGTATCTGTATCAAGTGACATGCCACCCACGTTTTTAAAAAGAAAGTTAAATGAATTATAGAGGGAAATAGCAAACCTATACTCGTGGGGACCTCAACTTTCCCCTCTCAGAGTTAGTTAAGTCTAACCATAACAAAATTAAGAAAGAAGTTAAAGAAATGACTAGATTCTTAGAAAAGTTAGACATTTTAGACCTCTGGGGAAAACTGAATGAAAATAGAAGGGATTATGCCTTTTTCTCAGCTGTACATGGGACCTTTACAAAAATTGACCATGCATTAGGACATATAGCATCACAACCAAATGCAGAAAAATTAATTGCATCCTTTTCATATCAGCTCTGGAAACAAAGATTAAAAATTAATTGGAAACTAAATAATATAACCTAATGAATGAGTGGATCAAAGAACAAATCAAAGAATGGAAAAGGAAATACAAATGCTCACTGAAGAAAACAATTCCTCAAAAATTAGAATTTAGCAAGTGGAACCCAATGGCTCTATGAAACATCAAGATACAATAAAACAAAATCAAAAAAAGTTTTTTTAAAAAAGAAGAAAATGTGAAATTTCTCATTGAAAAGCAATTGACCTAGAAAATAGGTCCAGGAGAGAGAAAATAAGAATCAGTCTACCTGAAAACTATGATCAAAAAATAAAAAATAAAAAAAGCCTGGAAAGCATCTTTCAAGTATTTATCCAAAAGAACTACCCTGATATATTAGAACTAAGGGGTAAAATAAAAAGTGAAATAACCCACTGAAAGAGATCCCAAAATGAAAACTCACATGAACATCATAACCAAATTCCAGTGTTCACAGTTCAAGGAAAAAGTACTGCAAGCAGCCAAAAAGAAACAATTGAAATATTGTGGAGTTATAGTCAGGAGTACACAGGATTTTGCAGCTTGTGTATTAAAGGACCACAGTGCTTGGAATATGATATACTAGAAGGCAAAGGAGTTGGGATTACAACCAAGCCTCACCTACCCAGCAAAACTTAATATAATATTTCAGGGTGGGGAAGTGGACTTTTAGCAAAACAGAGGACTTTTAAGCATTCCTAATTAAAAGACCAATGCTGAATAAAAAAAAAATTGAGCTCCAAGTACAAGATTTAAGGGATACATAAAATGGTTTAAAAAAGAAAAAGAAAAAAAAGAAACAAGAAAGAGAAAACGTAAGTAATTCAATACGTTATTTTATATTTGGCCAGATATTTGTCATTCTTAAGAACTTTGTTGCTATAAGAGCAATTAGAAGAAGTGTATAGACAGAGGGGGTAGATATAAGGTGACTTTGACAGGATGATACCCCTCAAAAAAACAAACATTCTAAAGGGGTAGGAAAGAAAATTGCACTGAAAAAAGGGGGGAGGGAGATTGAATGGGATAAATTATTCCACATAAAAGAGGCATGAAAGAGCTATTATAATGGAGAGAAGTATGAGGGAAAGCTTCAGCCTTACTCTCATCAAAACTGTCTCCAAGAGGGAGTAAATAAATACAAACTCGGTTTAATACAGAAATTTATCATAGCCTATATGGAATTAAAATGGGTTGGGGACAATAGAAGAGGGAGGGGGGACTTATAAAAGAGAAGGTAGATTGGGGAAGGCCATGCTCAGAAGAAGTAAAACACTTGTGAGGGATAAGAGAGAGAGGGAGATAACCGGGGGAAAATATCATGGAGGGAAATATAGAGCTAATTATCAGAACTGTAAATGTGAATAGGATGAAATCACCCATCAAATGGAAATGGATAGCAGAATGGATTAAAAACAAGAATTCTACAACATATCAAAGAACAAATCATAGAAACAACTGATAATTTCAGTAAAGAAAATGACAACAATGAAACAACCTATCAAAATTTATGGGAAGCAGACAAAGTGGTACTTAGGTAAAAAATTATATCTCTAATTACTTAGATTAATAAGATAGAAAAAAAGCATATCAATGAATTGGCCATGCAACTAAAAAACCTAGTAAAAGAACAAATTTAAAATCTCCAATTAAACACCAAATTGGAAATCCTGAAAATCAAAGGAGTTATTAATACAATTCAAAGAAAACCACTGAACTTATTAAAAAACTCTAGAAGCTGGTTTTATGAAAAGAAACAATAAAATAGATAAACTATTGATTAATTTCATTTAAAAAAAGAAAGGAGAAAATCAAATTGCCAACATCAAAAATGAAAGGGGTAAATGCATCACCAACGAAGAGGAAATTAACACAATTGTTAGGAGTTTTTTTGCCCAATTATTTGCCAATAAATTTGACAATCTAAATGAAATGGATTAATATCTACAAAAATATAAATGACCCAGATTAACAGAAGAAGAAATAAAATACTTAAATAACTTGATATTAGGAAAAATAATTAAACAAGCCATCAATGAACTTCCCTAAGATAAAATTCCCAGGAACAAATAGATTCACAAGCAAATTCTACCAAACATTTAAAGAACAATTAATCCCAATGCTATATAAACTATTTGGGGAAATAGCAGAAAAATGATTCCTACCAAATTTTTTATGACACAGATACAGTGCTGTTATCTAAACTAGGAAGACCCAAAACAGATAAAGAAAATTATAAACTAATTTCCCTAATGAATATTGAGGCAAAAATTCAAAACAAAACACCGGCAGAGAGATTACAGCAGGATTATACACAATGGCTAAGTGAGATTTATACCAGGAATTCAGGGCTGGTTCAAAATTAACAAAACTATCAGCATAATTGACCGTATAAATAACAAAATTAACAGAAATCATAAGATTCTTTCAATAGAATCAGCAAAAGCCTTTGACAAAAGACAGCATCCATTTCTATTAAAAACACTAGGAGCATAGGAATAAATGGAGCTTACCTTAATATTTATCTAAAACCATCAGCAAACATAATCTCTAATGGGGATAAACTAGGAGCCTTTCCAGTATAATCAAAGATGAATCAAGATGCCCATTATCACCTCTGTTATTAATACGTATTAGGAAAGTTAGCTATAGCAACAAGAGAAGGAAAAGAAAGGACTTAGAATGGGTAATAAGGAAACAAAACTATCAATTTGCAGATGATGTGATGTCATACTTAGAAAATCCTAGAGAATCTGCTAAAAACTACTTGAAATTATTAACAACTTAAGCTAAATTGCAGGATATAAAATAAACCCATATAAATCAGCAGCATTTCTATATATTACCAACAAGGTCCAGCAGCAAGAGGTAGGAGGAGAAATTTCATTTAAAATAACTGAAAACAATAAAAAATACTTGGGAGACCATCTGCTAAGACAAACCCAGGAACTGTATCAACACAACTATAAAATACTTTTTCACACAAATAAAGTCAGCTTTAAACAATTGGAAAAATATTAATTGCTCATGTGTAGGCCAAGCCAATATAATAAAAAAGACAATTCTACCTAAATTGCTCTATTTATTCAGTGTTGTGCCAATCAAACTTTTAAAAATTATTTCACAGAGTTAGAAAAAATAACAAAATTCATCTGGAAGAACAAAAACTCAAGGATATTAAAGGAATTATGAAAAAAAAGTATGAAAGAAGATGGTCTAGCCATACCAGATCTTGACAAATATTTTAAAGCAGTATTATCAAAACAATCTGGTATTGGCTAAGAAATAGAGTAGTGAGTGGATCAACAGAATAGATAAGATACAAACTATATTACAGTAAGTGATCATAATAATCGTGTTGCTAAATCCAAAGATTGAAGCATTTGGTGGGAAAAAAAAAACTCATGTGACAAAAACTGCTAGGAAAATTAGAAAATAGCAAAGCAGAAATTAGGTATAGACCAAAATCTCATACTATATGTGAAAATTAATGTCAAAATGAGTACACGATTTACACATAAAGGGTGATACCATAAATAAATTAAAAGACCATGGAATAATTTATCTGTCAGATTTATGGATAAGGGAAGAATTTTGGATGAAAGGAGATATAGAGAGCATCACAAAATGTAAAATAGATAATTTTGATTATATAAAATTTAAAATTTTTTGCACAAAAAACACCGTTCATCCAAAATTTTAAGGAAATCAGAAAACTGGGATAAAAATTTGCAACAAGTATCTCTACTAAAGACCTCATTTCTGAAACATATAGCAAACTAAGTCAAATTTATAAGACTACAAGTCATTCCTCATTTGATAAATAGTTAAAGACTATGAACAGGCAATTTTAAGATTAAGAAATTAAAGCTATTTATATGAAAAAAATGCTCCCAACCACTATTAATTAGAAAGATGCAAATTGAAACAATTTTGAGGTACCACCTGACACATATCAGATGGGATAATATGACAAAAAGGGAAATAAATGTTGGATGTTGGAGATGTGAGGAAACGGGGACACGAACACCCTGTTGGTAGAGCTGTGTACTTATCCAGCCATTCTGGAAAGCGATTTGGAACTATGCCCAAAGAGATATAAAACTATGCATACCCTTTGATCCAGCAATACCACTGCTATGTCGATATCCCGAAGACATTCAAAAAAAGGAAAAGTTCCTATTTCTACAAAAATATTTATAGCAGTTCTTTATGTGATGGCTAAAAATTAGACATTGAAGGGATGTCCATCAATTATGAAATGGCTAAACAAGCTGTGTTTTATGATTTTAATGGAATATTATTGTGATATAAGAAAGGGCAAGCAGAATGATTTCAGAAAAACCTAGACTTAACATGAACTGATGCATAGTGAAGGGAATACAACCAGAACATTGTACATAGAAATAGCAATATTGTTCCATGAAAAACTGTAAATAGTTATTCTCTTCAATACAATGATCCAAGACAATCTTAAAGGACTAATGATGGAGCATACTATCCATCCCACAAAAAAAGAACTGATATTGTTTGAATACCCACTGAAGCATGCTGTTTTCCTTTCTTTCTTTCATTTTTTTCTTTTATGCAAGTCTTCTTGTACAAAATAACTAATATGGAAATGTTTATGTCATTGCATATATATAACCTATATTGATTGCTTACCATCTCAGGGAGGGGCAGCAGAGGGAGTAACAGAATTTGGAAATCAAAACTTTAAATAAAACTATTAATACAAAAAGAAAACCTTTACATGTAATTTTAAAATATTTCATAAAATAAATAAAATGTATATAAAAATAAAATAACTAGAAAATAGATCAAGTAGCTAGGAATTATTCTCTAGGATATAAATAAGATTTTTATAAATATGACTTCAAACATTCTTTTGAGAAATAAATGGAGAAAATTATTAGAAGGTTCGTTACTGCTCAGAGTCGGGCCATGAAAATATGATCAACATGACAATATCATCTTAATTCATGTATAGATTTAGAACTGTGCCAATCAAGTTGATTAGGGGCTATGCTTTTAGAACTACATAAAATACTTTAATAATTTAGCTATTATTATAGTCATTCAAAACAAAAGTCAAAAATCTCCAGGGGAAAAGTATGAATAGAAAGGGCACAGCATTACCATACTTCAAATTTATTATAAAGCACTGCTTTTCAACTAGTTTAAAAAACCCCAGCAGAAATATTAACCGTTGTATTAGATTAGGCAAATAAGAAATGGAAGCATTTAAAAAGAGTGACCTAGTGTTTGCTACACCCTCCAAAAAATCAATTTCTGGTGGAAAATTTCCTTTCTTACAAATTTTTTTTGAGAAAACTGGAAAGGACAGTTGGTTTAGATAAGTATCTTATTTCTCAAGTCAGAATAAGTTCAAAGGGGATAACTTACTTACATATAAAAGACTACATTACTAAAAAAAATTCCGAAGAGAACAAGTTCAAGCACTGTTCATGATTTTAATTAAGATGATACTTCCTAACTAAACCAATGAGAATGGAAATCATAAAATATTTTTTAAAAATACAATTTTGAATATCTAAAATTTAAACTGTTTTTGGTTGAATAAAATGAATGCAAATGAAATTATAAGAGCAGTGGTAGACAGGGAAAGAATTTTCATGAAAGATAACTAACAAAAATCCGATGTCTAAAATATATAGGGAAATGATGAAAAAAGGACATCAAGTTGCATTCTTTTAGGTATGTCAACAAAGGATGTGAACAAATGGTTTTCAATAGAACAGTTAGAACCTATAAATGACCTCTTGAAAATATGCTTTAAATCACTAATATTAAGAGCAACTGAAATTAAAATAACCCTAAAAATTCCCCTCACATGATGCAGATTGTCAACAATTACAAAACGTAAAAATAGTCAATAATGGCAGCACCCTCGGAGACTATGTGCTGTAAGAAATTACGAATATGAGTGTAATAGGGGTTTAAACAGTTCCTAGACAAATCTAACCTTTGTGCTTCTAGCCAAGCATATTGCCCTGACTCAGTTTGGAGGGTCCTTGGTGCTTGGAGATGAAAAGGCAGTGCTCATTGGTTACCAAATCCTGTTTTAAGTCTTTCAGTCAATGAGACCTGTGAATCTTTTGTGATTTAGTATTTCTTTTCTGTGTAGGAAACAAATACTGGTTGTTGCAGTGGCTAAAGTCTTGAGCCTAGAGTCAGGAAGACCTGACTAGCTTACTAGGTTTGTGATCCTGAGAAAACCACCTAATCTCTGTTTGCTTTAGTGACCTCTTGAAAATATGCTTTAAATCACTAATATTAAGAGCAACTGAAATTAAAATAACCCTAAAAATTCCCCTCACATGATGCAGATTGTCAACAATTACAAAACGTAAAAATAGTCAATAATGGCAGCACCCTCGGAGACTATGTGCTGTAAGAAATTACGAATATGAGTGTAATAGGGGTTTAAACAGTTCCTAGACAAATCTAACCTTTGTGCTTCTAGCCAAGCATATTGCCCTGACTCAGTTTGGAGGGTCCTTGGTGCTTGGAGATGAAAAGGCAGTGCTCATTGGTTACCAAATCCTGTTTTAAGTCTTTCAGTCAATGAGACCTGTGAATCTTTTGTGATTTAGTATTTCTTTTCTGTGTAGGAAACAAATACTGGTTGTTGCAGTGGCTAAAGTCTTGAGCCTAGAGTCAGGAAGACCTGACTAGCTTACTAGGTTTGTGATCCTGAGAAAACCACCTAATCTCTGTTTGCTTTAGTTTCCTCAGCTATAAAATGGGGATTAAAATAGTACCTACCTCACAGCATTATTGTGAGGATCAATGAGATAATAGTTATCTGGAATGTAGTAGATGTTTCCCTTCCCTCTTCCTATCCCACACTTGATACATATTGTATAATGACACCTTTCTACTTTTTTTTCCCTTTTGGGGAGACTCTAGATATAAGCCAAAATGAAACCTTTAAATATTTTGACTTTAGGGCATCAGGGATATGAGTCTAATGAACCGAGGTATGTAAGAAAAAGGAGGCTAACTCTCATAGCCCTAACCCTATCATTTAGAGTCCTGTCTGCTGAAGAACTGAAGTCAATCTTGTCCATGCATGGATAGGTCCAGAACAAAGGATCTCCTTAGGGACAGGGTAGTGGACAGAGTGCTCCAGACTCAAACCCAGCAGGAGTTCCTCAATATTAGATGGAAAATGAATAGAAAAACCAAAAGGCTTGCATCAACTGGTGTAGAAGAATTACACAAAACCATGATAACCATACATATGATGACCACACCAATGTAAATGAAAAAAAATCTACTAAAAGAAGCTGAAATTTAAGTTATAGAAAAAACCCTTGATAATCTTAGAAAACAGATAATGAAATGTTTTCCTTTTTAGGGTATAGAGAAAGTATTAGGACAGAATATTATATACACATTTTCAGATTTGGTTACTGTATTAAATTTTTGCTTAATAATTGTGCCTTGTCAAAGGGAAGGTTTGAATTAGTGAAGGAAGGACTGGTGCTTCAAAAGTATAAAGATAAAGCCATAAATACAGTACTAAAAATAAAGTAAATGCATGCTCTTTGTCATCTACTTTGAAGGATATCACTCAATTAATTTTTAAGGTTCGGGTATATTAACTAAAAATCAGTGACAGATTGCCAACTACTTTCAGGTAGAAGTTTTATCTTTCATATCTTTGAAAACATCTCTCTCAATGTCTATAAGTTTTATTCAATAAAATGCATGTGGATAGACCAGTTGTCTCTTCTTTCTCTAGGACTGACAACCCAACTCTACCCAAACAAATACATACCCAGGAAAAATTCCACTCACTTGTATGGAGCTTAAAATAGGGTTGTTGTTGTTTTTAAATACTTAGCCTGTTTAATTTTGCCTCCTCTTAATAAATCATATTTTTTTGATAGATTCTCAAATAAGAAACCTCTTGATAGAGTTGATCCAAGTATGTTAAATATATGCACCATGATTTAGGAGTCAGTTTTGTTCGTCATTCAATATAGGGATTTGCAGTGGGAGTGGTGAACACAGCACTACTTAAAGTCACAGGAAATGTTAGATTTTCACTTCAGGAAATAGTATAATAACCACTGAGCTCTAAAATTAAAGGAAAAATGCTTCAAATCACAGGGGCTTCTGTGTAAAATCTTATAGTTAGTTTTGTTTGTTTAAGAAAAAGAGCATTAGATTTCTCTAATAATAAGTAGCTCATAGTTTGCTACCCTCAACCTGAGCATGTCCAAAAGCCATTGTGGCTGGTTAGTTTTCTAATAGTACTGAGAGAAATTAAGCTGTCAGTATTCATCGCTCTTGATGGCTCCCCTACCATACCATGTATCTAAGAGTTTTTTTGAATTTAAAGTCATCCTGATGGCTTCAAAGTTCCCCATTTTAGATTAGAATCTTCTGATGAGGCCCAGGATATTGGAGGTAAAGCCATCAGGACAAATGAGGGCTGGCAGCATAAAAGCAGAAGAAAGGACTCTCTCCTCTTTCCTGCTCTGAAGTGTTCCTATTAGGGAACTTGGAAGGGTTCCAGCACCCAAACTGGCTTCATTATTATCAAGAATGGAGGCGATAGTCCCGTGAAATATGCTCTAAATCACATCAGACCATTCTAAAAAAGAGAGGGAATTTCCTTTAAAAGTTCTCAGATAGGGCATAATAGGAGAGCCTGCCCAGGTAATCACCTCCTACGAACTGGGCTGTATTCAAGGCTTCATTAATTCTTCTGATGTCAAATGTTTTTCATTATTCCTGAGGCAGAAGAAATGCAAGTGAAAGAGAATGAGAGAAAGTGGAAGCCAATACTTTTATTAAACACTGAAGCCTTGAATCCAATAGCTAGTGATATAGCAACCACTGATCTCCAACCCATTCAAAACTTCTATTTACTCAACTAGTATAGGAGAGCAATTCACACTGAGGATGCTACCTTTCCTAGTCATATCTATATTTTAAAACAAATTTTAAACAAATTCAACTTCTATTTAGTAAAATTTTCATCTAGCCATCTACCGTGGTTATCTTGCCACATGCCCTGCCAATATTTACTGATTTGTTTTACTTGTACCAGAACTTCTAGATGTGACTCTGCCAAAAAAAAAATTCACTAATCCTTGGGGAAGGTAGTATGCTCAGGTTTGAAGCTACCATCTGGGGATCAGAAAGTCATGATTAGTGAACAGTGATTTAAAAAAAACTTAACTACTCCACTGTGACTAGCCCAGGATCACCAGGTCAAATGATACCTCCCATTGGTCATAACAGCCATCTTGGTATCTGACCCCTGCCAGACTCCCTTTCTCTCAACTTAGTTATCCAATTAATCCTACCATAATAGAAAGGACATTTTCAGCTTACTCTCTTATGAACAAACTTACCAACTTTGGGACTCCTCAAACTGCTTTCCCAGGACATTACTTTCATACATAAATATATTGAATAACACTATTCAGATGAAAGCCCCTTGAGGTCAGGACTGTCTAATTTTTGTACAATGGTTGGCATATAGTAAATACTTAAATGCTTTTTCATTCATTAATTTGGGGTATGCACATAGTGATTTTCAGACCTTAAAAATCAGATAATTGGCAAAGACCTGTGGTCTATATCAGAATATAGCTAAGAATTGTAGTACACAGGACAGATTCAGTTGAGTAGAGGTGAGGGACAGAGAGGATCTAATCTGTGACTTCTTCCTTGCACAGTTGAGATCATAGGCATTTAGGAGGCTGAGGAATTGAAAAACTAATATGTTTGAAGGGACCAAAGGTTTAAATGAGGAAAATGACAGAAATCTAGGTCCTAAACTCATCAAGGAAGAGGGAGAATGAATTAGATGTTCGCAGATGACAACACAAAGGGTTGGGCAGGATGCGATTCACTTTAAAGTAGGAGAAATTGTTGTAGAGTAATAGTGGGGGGCTGGTTGTGGCCGGGGTTGTCTGAAGGTATTAGTGGGGATGAATGAGTATGCTAACTCCACCCTATAGTCCTATGTATCAGGCAATGTGAGAAAAGGAGTCAACCCAAAAGAGGGTACCAAAAGGTGTGATGTGTTTAGGAGCAAAACTAGGATCCAATGGGTGCTGGAGAGTAGAAAGAATATAAGAGGAGGAGACTAGGATGAAGGTGACTTAGTTAACAATAAAGGGTTCTAGAAGACGCTGAATGGAAAGAGAAGGCAAAGAATTGGAAGTGGGAAGGGTTAAGGTTGACCTAGATAAAGATGAGAGTCTGAAGAGAGGTAACAGAAATTTGGGGTTTTAAAGTAAGGGAGTGCTCCAAGGCAGGGAGGTCTAGGAGAGAAAGTCTGAAAATGACCACTGGTGATAATGGGTGGGGTGGCTTCTCCCATCCTTTCCTCTCCTAACCTTTGCTGACAATAACCCTATCCCAAAACCCGCCTTCCTAGTGCTGAAAGAGGTGGTGACTTCCTTTTCCTCCTGACCTCTGTCATCAGCAACCTTATTCCCTTCCCTTTACCAAGGATACTGTATTCTCCCTCTCAAGCCCAAATGAGAGTATGGACCAGTAGAGGATCTAGAGGCAAACAGGACAGAAAAAAGAGACAAAATGTTGGATAATGTGGCTTTGCTCCAGGTTCACCTGCATTACTAGGATTTTTCCACAAAAACTTTCATTTGTTTTGTATTTATACTGATACCTGTTTGTATATATATGTTACCTATCCCTCCTAGATAGAATATAAGCTCCTTGAGGCCAGTGACTATTGCTCTTATGGCTTTATATCCTCAGTGTTGTTTTTGGTGACTTCATCAACAGCACAGTACCTTGTACATCATAACTACTTAATAATGTTTAGTTGAATTTAATTGCATTCAGGAGGATAATCTATTAATATGGAAAAGGCAGCCATTCTCATGAAATCATCAATTCAAAGTTTTGATAACAGCAATTGGCATTTGTAAAATACAGTGTTTTATGAATGATATTGCATTATTTCATTTGATTCTTGTAAATTCTATAAGGTAGGCACTGGGAACATTGTTTTCTCATTTTTCCAGATGAGGAAACTGAGACTCTAAATATAAAGTGACATGTGACTTATGCACATAGTCATAGATAGATAATACTTACCATTTTAAGGAAAGGTCCATTTATTTTTCTTTTCTAATTTCTTTGATAGGAGTGACTACAGTATCTTGTAAAAATGAATTTGTAATTATTTGATTTTCTTGTTATAGTTATTAATATAATCTATTATGCTGAAAATTTTACTAAAATGGAACACATCCTTTTTTTCTGACATAAATCCAACCTGTTCATAGTGCATAAATGTTTGTTTCAAAATTAATTAGGGGTATTGATCTATACTTTTATTTCTATTTTGACCCTCCTTGGTTTAGGTACCAAAATTAAGCAAAGCCTTTGGTAGGACTTCTTTTCATATTTTTTTTCACTTTCTATAACATATTTACTAGTTAGTTTTTGCATACTTGATAGTTTTCACTCACAAATTCTCCCAATCCCAAATCCCCTTTGAGAGCTCATACATGGCTTGTTTAATTTCTTTTTCTGAGACAAGATTATTTAAATTATCTACATGTTCTTCTGGTCATTTTATATTTTGTAAATGTTCATCTATTTTATTTTAATCATTGGCTTCATAGGTAGATAATTTGACAAAATTGATTTTTAATTTATTTCTTTTTTCATTTGTTCTGAATTTGCCTTATTCAATTTTGACATGAATAATTCAATTTTCCTCTTCCTTTTTAAAAATGAAATTAGCAAATGATTGATCTATTTTTCAAAGCTCCTAGTTCACTTTTTTCTTGAAATATTTGTATTTTCTTTGATATTCAGGAGTAATATTTGGCATCAAATTTGGGTTTAAAAGTTTGTTGGCTTTCTACTGACTCTCCAATTCAGTAATCTCCTCTTTTTCTCTTTGGTGATAAATATATTTACTGTAGTAACTACTTTGGCTACACCCCCAAAATTTTGCTATACTGTCTCATTGTTGTCATAACCTTAAATTATCTATTGTTTTCATAATTTAAAGTAATGCTATATTATCGTTCAACAGATATGAACAAACATTTCTCAACAGAAGAATTACAAACTATTAACAACTACAGGAAAAGAATGCTCCAAATCTCTAATAATAAGAGAAATATAATAGAAAAAATCCTGAGATTTCACTTCACTCCTCATTGTTAAGGGATTCTGGGAAGATTAGCAAACCAGTTCATTGTTGGTTGAGTTTTGTATCGGTATTTCATTTGGAATTATGCAAAAAAAGTGATTAAAATGTCCATACCCTATGACCTAGAGATTTCATGCCTAGGCTTATACTCCAAAGGGGTGTTTGATAAGAATTATTGTTCAGTCTTTTCCAGTCATGTCTAACTTCTTGTGACTCTATTTGGGGTTTTCTTGGCAAAGATGTTGGAGTGGTTTACCATTTCCTTCTCCAGTTCATTTTACAGATGAGGAACTGAAGCAGACAAGGTTAAGTGATTTGCCCAGGGTCACATAGCTAGGAAGTGTCTGAGGACAGATTTGAACTCAGGAAGATGAATCTTCCTGATTCCAGGCCTATTCCTCTATCCACTATGCCACCTGGATGCCTCATTGATAAGAATAAAGCCCCATGTGCACCAAAACTTTTGTACTTCTTATGATAGCAAAGAATTGGAAAGAAAATAGACTCCATCAATTGGGGAATAGCTAAACAAATTACAGTACATGAATGTAATGGAAGATCAGTGTGCTTCAGAAAGGACAAATGTGATAAATACAGAAAAAAATAGAAAAATCTTCACAAACTAATTCAGATTGTAGTAAGCTGAGCCACAGAAGCATTTAACAATGACTACAACAATTTAAATGGAAAGAATATCCATAAAAATTTAAAAGTGAGTGTTACAAAACTATAAATAACAGACATGATTCTAAATTAGAAATATGAGAAGATACCTTTACCCTATTCTTTAGCAGGAGAGAGCTACCACAGATGCGGAACCCTGAATATATTTTCAGACTTTTTTTCTAAAATATTGACCAGTTTTACTGAATTTTTCCTGCTTAAAAATTTTTTTTTATTTTATGAGATAGCTAGGACTCTTGGAGAGGTGGGAGGGGGAAGGAGAAATTTTGGTAATATAAAAAAGAAAAAAAATCCACAAAATTTATTTTTAAAAGACTAAATTATTTAGTCCCAAACTGATTTTAAAACCTTTTAGCAGCCTTCTATTGAATATAATGTTATTGTATTATGATATAAAAAGATACGTTTAAGATTTCTTCTTTTCTGCATTTATTTGTGAAATTTATAAAGATGTCTTTCAAGCTGAAAAATTTGTATACTTTTTTCTATCCTTATTCAAAGCAATTATATTCAACTAGCCTCATCTAAGGGCAAAACCCAGGCATATGGCACTAACCTGAAATTTCACCTTTCTAGCTCTTTACAGGGGACAGAGGATAGATTCTATACCCACTAGGATAGCCTTAAAAAGCAATCTGATTCCTCTATTTTTTTTGTCAGTGTAGACAAACCTTTTATTCCATTAGTTTAGCTTAGAGTAGATTTGGCTTCGCACCTCCCAAGCCCCCCTCCCCAAAAAAGAACTTTATTAAGAATCTGAGAGAGAGAAGAAAAAATTTAGAACAAAATAATTTATAATAGAATAGAAATGGATGAGTTTACAGAGTAGAGATTCTCTTATCCTAGGGTTACTATGGTCTAGTAACAGATTGCCTTGGATGGCATAGTTTGTGGAATACTGCTCCCATTCTTACACCTTGACCACACTTAGATTGTAGCATAGACCAAGTTTTTTATATTTCTAGCAAAGGTTACATTACGGTGGCACTAATGCAAGATCTGACGTGATGCTAAATTTCTTTTAAACCATCTCTTACTATTCCTTTCTCTATGTCTTTGGCTGTAGAGTGGGCTATACTTCTTAGTAGCAGACTCAAACACCTGTGGGTCTCGTCTGCTCCTAGTCCCTCATGAGTAAGGCAATTCCTTCAATTTTGGATACCTTAAAATTCTAAGACTTATCTGTTGTCATTTCCTTTATCCCTCATGAAGGTACCCATGACTCCCAACCTAGAAGATCCTATCCTCCTCAGCTGTGACCTATTCTTCAGTTAACCAATTCTTTATGAAGCGCTTACTATGTCAGACACTGCACTACTCTCTGTCCAATTCAGCTTGTCAAAGAATATCTATTAGTGGGTTTAAGCTGATTCTAAACTAAAAATTCAGTTCACAGTCTAGCCTCATTCTCGACCATATAAACTTGATGACCAGTGTGATTATATGGATCATGTTAGTTCCTTCCAGTTGCTCCAAATAGGAATTCTGTCTTCTCTTCTTTTAAAATGTGTGCCACTTTTTGGAGTATGCCCTAAATTCCTATTTCCTAAATGAGGGATGTCTCTAATTATTAACCATTAACAGAGTAGAGACCACTGATCCATCTGGAACTTAAGAATGGTCATTCCTTTTCAACCTCAGGTTAGCTGGTTCTACCCATTACCCCAAATTCTAGGTCTCTGAGGGAAATGGCTTTCCAGAATTCTATGACTATATGTTTGCAATAAAAGCAAAAATATCTATACGCTGTCAGTAACAAATTCTTTTCTTTTCTTTCTTTCTTTTTTCTTTTTTTAAAGACCAGACTTAAGTGAGCTCCAGTGAGAAAATTCTGCCATTGGAGATTGGTATCGGCTTTAGAGTCTTAGAGAGTTGCTTGGTGTCACTGAGAGGTTAAGTGACTTTTCTTTCACACAGATGGTATATGTTAGAGGTACAATCGTCACTTGAACCTAAATCTTACTAATTCTAAGATGGATTTTCTACTGACAATGGCCAAAGTTATGTTTCATAATAGTAACAAAAGCACTTTTCACCAACGTTAAGAGGACTTTCCTCTGACAATCACATCTAGAATCTTCTCTTGTTCCTGCTAATGTGAAGCTGCAAACATGATACTTATTATCTAATATCTCAGTTTGTTATTGTTTCTTAGATCTTAGGAGACCCAGGTTTCATTGGATTGAAAAAGCTGTAGGTACTCTTTAAAATGGCCACCCAATCCAAGTAATTTCAAAAAGCAAAATAAGTGTGTCCTAGTGGGTCTACTCTCATTTGAGTCAAGACTCTATGCTACAGGGTCTCTGGAGAGTGAGTTATGTCAGAGCCTGAGTGTTGGTAGAGAGGGCCATGGGATCTTAATTGTTGCAGCCAGGACCATCCTCAGCACAAGTAGCTGTTTGGTGCATAAATAGACTAAATAGACAACTTCACTTTGCAATGTTGTCAATCTGGTGTCCTCACACTGGCATTATATATGTTCTGATGGCTAGAAAAATAGTCAGTTAGAAAATAGGTTACTACAGTAAGCTCCCAGTTTTGGAACGATCCAAAGGACTTTAAGTGGAAAGGAGAGCATGGACAGATTTTGCTGTTTGCCTAGCATAAACAAATGAAGACAGAGGAGGAAGGGAAGGGAGATTCTGACTCCCCAGTCTGTTGGCAGGAATTGTCATGGGGACTGAGTGTCAACTCTCATTTAAGCCATTTACAATATGTGCTTGCAGCCATCTCGTTTACAATAAGCACTCAGTCATTTGTCTTTGCCTTGCTCCACTTATTGTGGGAGAGGGGAAAAAATGATCTCAGACCAAGACTATGGGAATTATTCAGACTATAGGAGTGGCACCATTGGAACTGGGCAAGTAACCCTAAGCCATTTTGCCATCTTCAGGAATGTAATAAAGAACTGAGACATGCCTAATTGCCCCCAGAAAGGGTATTTATGCATTTATTTATACTAACCCAATCTGCAACAGCCAGTGAGAATGGTTTGAAGGTAATTATAAATCTCTCTTCCTTCATTACCTTAGCCCGAGTGTGGTTTTCATAAGATCAAATTAAAGTGAGTTGGTTGGATTCCCTCCCTCTCCAATGCAGGGGATAAATTGCAAAACAAAACCAGATTGCAGAAGGCAGGCTGTCAAAGCTTCCAGGGACTCATAAAGGGCATTAAACTTAAACGCACACATTACAATAGCTCAAGTCCAGCTTGAATTGGTGTCTTTTAGTTTCAATTGCATTTGATTATTTTTGAGATATTATTACCACAATTTCAACTGTTGCAATTTGCCAGTGCAGAGAAAGACTGTTCCTCCATTGAAATGTGGCTCGAAACCAGGAATAATAATGATTATCTGTTCTGAGGTGGACCTTTTATGGGGACAATCAGGGCAAGCATCATTTCTTTTAGAGATCTCAAAGCAAGAGAGAACTTTCATATGTGCAATTGATTGAAATCAAGACCCGACATTCCTTTTTTCCCAAAAAGGGCAGGTTAGATAATCATGCAATTTATCATTAATGCAACTGCAAATCCAAATTTCTTCCTCTATACCAGGGGATATTAACTCTGCGTGTGTGTGTGTGTGTGTGTGTGTGTGTCTGTGTGTGATAAGCCATTTGGCAGTGTGCTAAAGCCTACAGAATTTATTTCAGAAGAATATTTTTAAATGCATAAAGAGTACAAAGGAAGAAAATTATATTGAAATCTATCTATCTGTCTTTCTATTTATTTTTTAAACATGTTCATAGACCCTACATTGAAAAGTTCACCCTGGACCCTTGGCAAAATTAGAAAAAGCCCACAACTGACCAGAGCTAAAAAACTGCAGATATGGAAGACAAATTTTGATCTTCTAAGAGACATACTATATAAAGCATGGAAAAGGAATATGAATATATGAGGCAGTATGGTACAGTGGAAAGAACTCCAGCTCTGAAATTAGAGCATCTGAGTGCACCTCTTGCTTCTCATGCTAATAAGCAATTTGACCTTGGGCAAGTCATTTATTCACCATGAGCTTCAGTTTCCTCATCGATAGAATGAGGTCTTTTGACCCCATTGATGGTCTTTGAGGTCTCTTTCAGTCGTAGATTTATTACCCTATGAGAAAATACTTCTTAGGGATGCTTGAAGCAGACTTGGAGATGTGAGTCCTAGCTGTCTCCTAGGATAATCCAGAAAAGGAGGTAATCATTTGAATGCTTTCACCGTGACAGCAGAATGAGGAGGGTATGACCAATAAAGAAAAGAGCAGAAGGAAGTGAGACAACAGGTGGTGAAGTTCTAGGACTAGTGCACCTTTGACCTGCTAATGCCAGGTCAGGTACACAAACCAAGGAGAGTCTAGAAGAGGATGGAAGCAATCATCTTAGAATGGAAGTAGAATGATGGATAGAGGGTTGATCTCGGAGCCAGGAAGAACTGAATTCCTTCTACCTCTACAATATTCTATGTGGCTATAGGCACATGACCTACAGCCCTTCTTCCCCAGTACTCCCAGACAATTCTCAAAGAATATCAGTTCTATGAACTTGCCTCTCCATATCAATGGAGAAAACTTCCAAACTTTCCACACTGGGAGTTCCCCACACTGATGATATTAAATATATAAATAAATAAAAAAGCCCACTTCCAAATTACATAAATGCTTAAAGATACTAGTAATCAATGGCATTGAGAGGCAAAGGGATGTCCATGACTGAAGATATCAGAAGGGTTTTCTTATCTCTAGATGTAGGTTACTGAAGTGAAAGATCACAAGTACCAACTGGGTTAAAAACAATAATAATCATACAGTAACAGCAACATTAACTATGAATGACTTAGCTCTTCTCAGCAATATGATGATCCAAGATAATTTCAAAGAACTCATGATAAAAATGTTATCCATACCCAGAAAAAGAACTGATGGAGTTTGAAGACAGATCAAAGCATACTATTTTTACTTTCTTCATTTTTATTTTTTTTAATTTATGTCTGTTTCTTCTTTCACAACATGACTAATGTAGAAATACATTTTATACGATTGCATATCCATAACCTATGTCAAATTGCTTACAATTTTAGAGAGGGAGCGCACGAGGGAGGGAGAAAATTTGGATGTGAAAATTTGTTAAACAACTAAAGTTAAAAATTGTCCTTATGTGTAACTGGAAAAAATAAAATATTATTTAAGAAGAAATAATCTAGAACTTCTTTTCAATGTAGCAGGAACCATGCTCCCACTGCACCCAGGGCCATCTCTGATTGTTCTAATCTACATTTCACCACTGAACCCAGATGGCTACTGAGGAGAAAGTGAGGCTGGTGACTTTGCACAGCCCTCCCTCACTTAAATCCAATTCACTTTCATGTCATGACATCATCTCCCTGACGTCATGTCTTCTTAGAGAATGAAGGATAAATAACACCAGCAGCAGGACGGGTTATTTTTTTCTACAAAAGAATATTTTGGAAATAAAAGTAGAACTAAATACAGGCAAATCTTTCTTTGATAAACAAAGTTAATGAAAGATTCAGGAGTAGTATTACTTTTCCATTTAAAATTTAACTCTGGAGTAGATGCGAAGTTATTGAATAGTTTGAACAGACAATGAAAGTGGATGACGGAATTCAGTGTTTTACAATGAGCTTTTCCTAATTGTGAGCCATTCAGAAAGCATAGAGCTTTTACCAGTGGCATCCCCAATCTCAGCATCATTTAAAGATAGCTACAGGGCACAATGGATAGAATATAAGACTTGGTCAGAAAAACCTGAGTTTAAATCCTGTCTCAGATATTTATTACCTGTGTGTCCTTGGGCAAGTCATTTGACCTCTCTCAGATCCAATTTCCTCATCCATCAAATAACATAGTTAGATTAAAAGGCTTCTGAGGTCCTTTCTTGTTTTAAATCTATGATCCTATGATATCCTGCTACAATAATAGTAGTGGCCAAGGGTTAGAATGGAGGGAAATGAGAGGAGTAGCTTAGGAGCATGAAATTTAATTAAGGGAAGAAAATAGGAAAACATTTACTCAGTGGCTAGACTACCTTTACAGAAGTAGTCAAGGGGGTTTATTTTTGCCCTAAGTCCCCAACCACAGCTAACAGATATAAGTAGTGGAGCCCACATCCACTCACTTTCTTATCCCTCACCTCCCTTGTTTATCTACTTATATCATTTTGCACTTCTATCAGGTAAGATACAGAAAACAATTAGAGTAGTAAAAAGACTCATTTGTGAAGCAAGAAACCTGGTTTAAGTCCTCTCTTGACCACTAGCTCTCGGTATGACCCTGAGCAAATTACTTTCCCTCTCTGTTCCTCTCTCTGCAAAATGAGAGGACTGGATAAGATGATCTCTTAGGTCCATCTCTACTGTGGTATTCTACGGTTCCATGAATAAGCATTAAGCAATGTCACTCCCAATTTTCCCAGACCAGATTTGCTTTTCCTTCCCCTTAGGCTCTGTCTAGTGGCATTCTGTCCAGGAAATTGTTCTCTGATCAGTAAGTTTAGGTAACAACCAACTTAAATGGGTCTCCACTCTGATTGTATAAATTGACTGAGTATCCTTTTCATCCCAATAACCTTCATTAATTAAATCTATTTCTCCTGGGACATCCTGACCCTCACCAAGCATGATCAGGGAAGTCTAAAAATTCCTGAGAGAAGTGGTTTTCTGTTAAACACACACACACACATGTCACAAAAATTTAACAAGGTTCACCCTGACTAGACAATTTATCTACAAGAAGATATTGAATGAATGGAAGGTATAATATTTTTCCATTACTGCTTTTTGTTTGTTTGAGTAACTGGTTTTATAATTGCTAGGGTTTACTAGCAAAGAATTGTACCTTTTACTCTTGATGACATTTAGGCTACCTGAGCAAGGCATCCCTCACCGGGCCTTTGGCAACCCATTCCCGCTTCTGGAAAATTTGTCAGTGGTCGCCTCTTCCTTCCAAATTTCATTGAAGGGGGACTGAAAAAGACCATTTGGACCTTTGTGTTTGGGTGCAACCTTCTTTAATAACAGCACAAGACATAACTAAGATTTATAAGTCAGGGCACAATTAATTCTCCTTGATACAGAAAGGGGCAACCCCCCAAATATTATTAGTGACAAGGACACAAGCAGTCATTTGAATTAATATGTCAAGGATGTGTCACTCAGACACTGCTTTTGACAACACATCACAGAATAGAAATGAAAATGTTTTCAGGGCCACCAGCACCACTTATCCTGATTCCCTAGCAAACCACTGCTATTTTACCTTTCAGGGAGAACAATAAGCAAAGGAATCTAACCAATCAAACATCATTCACATGTTAAATATCTACTTTGTGCCAGGTATTGTGCTAGGCACCCCAGATGCAAAAACAAAAATCACACACAACACTCCCTACCTTCAAAAAGCTTATAACCTACTAGGCAAGAAAGCATTTACATATTTAAGTATATAAGTTTATTTTAGCATGTAAAAATATTTAAGCCCATTAAAAAACAAAATAAATGCAAGAAGCAGTAGATAGAATTTTAGGCATGGAGTCAGGAAGACCTGAGTTCAAATCTTGCCTCAGACACTTTCTAGCTATGTAACCCTGGGCAAATCACTTATTACTATTTGCCTCAATTTCTTCATCTGTAAAAATAAGCTAGAAAACCACTTTAGTATCTTTGTCAAGAAAACCCCAAATGAGATTATGAAGAGTCAGACATGACTGAAATGACTGAATGACAACAATCTGAAGGATAAAGATATGGCCTCACTGATAGCTTTGGATACTTGTTCATCTGTTTGACTACACATGCCATGAGCAAAGCTAGCACTGACCAAGTTGAAGATTAATCCATATTTGTAGATCATTGCTTCAAATGAGCTTTCAACTTCAGGATCACATGTTCTGTCATACACAAGAACTGTTTGGAATTACCATAGTTTGTTTCTTAGGCTGCTAGGTTGGCTCACTTCATTGACTCATCATGGCCTTACACAGTGGTTGAAAGAGTAAAATGTGCAGAAACATTTCAGACAGTTTATGAGGGCAATTAAAAACCCAAAGAGCCACCTACTGGTTCTGAGTACAATGCTCTTTCAATTCAATAACAGTTTTTCGAGTACCTACTGTTCACTAGATGCTGTGCTTGGTCCTGGAGATATAGATGAAAACAAAACAGACTTCTCCATCAAAGAACTTAGGTCATTTGCTCCCAAGGAGCTTAAATATATGTCTATATATATATATATATATATATATATATATATATATATATATATATATATATATATATACATACATATACACATATATATGTATATATATACATATATATATATACATATGTATGTATATGTATATCTATCTATCTATCTATCTATCTATCTATATACATATATATATATGTCAAACTCCAGCCTTCAGGACATTTAAGACCCCTCAAGCAGACAAGCTATTGCCTCTATCCTTAAATATTACTCTACATTTAAACATTTCCAGAAAAGGAGATTTTATATCCTTCCCTAGAAACATATTCCAGTGTTTCATGGCCCTTAGAGTCAAGAACTTATAAATGTCTGGCCCTCATATAAGATAGGTATTTTAATTTTATACATGGATCAGATTCAAAAGCTAATTCTTTTATGATAGAAATTTGAAAGTAATGATCAAGATGAGAGTTGCTTGCCTTCATCATCAGGCCAGGATCCCTTTAAAATATAGTTTATGGTATATTTTAAAGACGCACTAATTAAATTTCATCTGTAACCAGTGGACCATGGTGACCGGAATATTCTTTTGCTTTACCTGATAGCAATAAGGGTAAGAGAGAGGAGAGCAAAATGAGACATTTGGACTATGAATAAATAAGAGAATGGGTAAAGAATTCTAGATATAGCTAGAAAATATCTATTTCCAGATATGTTTAACTTTTTGATATGTACATGCATTAGAAAAAAGTTTGAGTTTCAGAAATATGTTTCTACCCCTTTGTAAGTTCCAAACCAGCAAGCTGTCTCTCATTTCCTTTTTCCAACTCCTGTTAAACCCACTGATCCAAACTCTCTCTCGTTCTCTCTGTCACAGATCACTCAACTGACTGAAAAGAGAACAGAAAAAACTGCTTCTTGTCACCAGGAAGGGATTGGCCTTGAAAATCTGAGCAAGAATTTGTTAGGCCTCAGCAAATCAATCCCACTGTAGCTCATGGTTACCAATTAATATTTGAACACTTACCAAGTGACTGGCTCCAAGAAAAACCTTTCTTTCTTAAGAGACATCCCCCGGTTGGGGTGGGGAGGGGGAAGAGGGAAGGAAAGAAAGCCATAACTTTCTACCCGATCCATTCCAGTGCACGTGCCTGATTAGGCTAAAAAAAAAATAGTTGATGAGCTTCCAAAGTGACAGGGAGTCCTTTTATTCCAGGAATAAAATCACATGAAAGATGACTGCTAAATTCCCAAACTTCAAATCTACCAATGCATGTGACTTTCCTACACTCCTATTTATTAGAAAACATTTAGAAAATATTCTATGTTTAGCAAAACATTTCCACATACTGACATCTTCTGTGTCAATTGTGTAATCATACTGTAACACTTGGAAAGATGAGTTGAACATTATGATGGCAGCAGATCAAAGGCAAAGGCAAGTTTCTTTTCAAGTATGAGGAAGGCTGCGTACCATCCAGGACCTCAGTGGATGGAAACAGAGACAACATACATACCCCCAATCCAGCTTCAATTTGCCCCTACAGTCAAAGGACACTCCTCAAGATTCCTTCCCAAATTGCATGCTTTCACCCTCTGGGGCCCTTACTCATATTGTACCCTATGCTTGGAACATCTACCGACCGTCTCCATCTTCTCGTCTATTCTTTGAGTTCCAGTGTTATGGATGGAGTCTTTTAATAAACTCAGCTAGTAGTGATCTCTTCTGCATCTGATCCCCTGACTGTATTCTTAAAAGCGTTTCATGTTCAAATTTACATTACTTCAGCTCTACACGTCTTCTCTCTGCTACTAAATCCAATAACTTAGATCAGGTCTTACTTCTTTCCATATTTTCTCTAGTACAGCATTCTGCATACTTACTGAATGAACAGGTGAATAAATGAATCACTTTCCTATGTTTCTGAACTTCAGACTTTTCATGAAGAAAATTGCCCACTACCTGAAGTCTAATATAGACTGTATGTCTGGATCATTTCTATCTTCATACAAACATTCTCTCACTTTTCCATCACTCCCCTAATGTTTATCAATTTGGATCTTTATCTAAGATTTTATCTGTGCATGTGAAAATACTCAGTTAGGGCATAAACAATGCATAGATTTTTTCTCTCCTCTGAACTCCTAATACTTTTTATCTGTAGCATACATTGCTAACCTTGCCTTAGGATAGATAATTCGTGTCTTGTTTCCCATGATTCAATTCATCTCACTTCATTATTTATGTAAAGCAGGGGTAGGGAATCTACAGCCTTGAGGACACATATGGCCCTCCAGGTCCTCATGTGTCACTCCGTGACAGAATCCAAACTTCACAGAACACATCCTTTTATTAACTTGAGGACCTAGTATGTCACATTTGACCTCAAAGCCACAGGTTCCCCATCCTTGATCTAAAGCAAATTCAGTGTGTAGTGGATAGAACATTGGGAGGAAATGGTTCAAATTCCACTTCTGACATGAAGCTCTGTGTCCCTGATCAAGTTATTTAATCTCAATGTACCTCAAGTAGTTTTATAGACTTTATCACAAAGACATAAGTGGGTTACGATATCCTAGAATGGAGATGGTTATTGTACACTGGGAGTCCCAAATGCTAACAGAATTAAAGAAGTTTCATACTTAAGTAGACACATGTTAATTTTTATATCTTCACTCATGTTCCTGGAGACATAGATATGTATAGCAGAGAGTTTATTGGGCTTAGAGTCAGAGAGATTTGAGTTCAAATTCTACCTTAGATACTCGCCAGTTTATATGACCACGGGTAAGTTGATTAATCCTAAGAGACGCTCAATTTCCTCCTCTGTAAAATGGGATAATGGCATCTCCATCATCATTGTGGTAAAGCTCAAATGAGATATCTTAAAGCATTTTTTATTGTATGTTTATTTATTTGTCCATTTATTTATTTATTTATTTATAGTTTTCAACATTCATTTCCACAAAATTTTGAGTTCCAAATTTTATCCCCATCTCTCCTCTCCCCCATCCCAAAACATCATGCATTCTGACTACTCCTTCCTCCAATCTACTCTCTTCTACACCCCTCCCTTCCCTTATTCCCATCTTCTCCCTTGTCTTGTACAGCAAGATATATTTCTATAACCCATTCCCTGTATTTCTTATTTCCAGTTTGCATGCAAAAACAATTCTCAACTTTCATTCCTAAAACTTTGAGTTCCAACTTCTCTTCCTTTTCTGCTCCCCACCCATCCTCACTGAGAAGGTAAGCAATTTGATATAGGCCATACATGTGTAGTTTTGCAAGTGATTTCCATAATAGTCATTTTATATAAAACTAACTATATTTCCCTCCATTCTATCCTGCCCACCATTTATTCTATTCTCTCTTTTGATCTTGTCCCTCCCCAAAAGTGTTTACTTCTAATTGCTCCCTCCTCCCATTTGCCCTCCCTTCTATCATCCCCTCACCTCACTTATCCCCTTCTCCCCTATGTTCCTGTAGCATAAGATAGAGTTTCATACCAAATTGAGTGTGCATGTTATTCCTTCCTTAAGTGAATGTGATGACAGTAAGCTTCACTTTTCCCTTCTCACCACCCCTTTCACCCCCTTTATTGAAAAAGCTTTTTCTTGCCTCTTTTATGAAAGATAATTTGCCCCATTCCATTTCTCCCTTTGTCCTCCCAATATATTCCTCTCTCACCCCTTAATTTCTTTTTTTTAGATATCCTCCCTTCTTATTCAACTAAACCTGGGCTCTCCTTCTGTGTATGTGTGTGTGTGAGTGTGTGTGTGTGTGTGTGTGTGTGTGTGTGTGTGTGTGTAGTCTCTCCAACTACCCAAATACTGAGAAAAGTCTCAAGAGTTATAAATATTATCTTTCCATTCAGTTTTAGAAAGTCCTTTATGATTTCTCTTTTCTATTTACCTTTTCATGTTTCTCTTGACTCTTGTATTTGAAAGTCAAATTTTCTATTCAGCTCTGGTCTTTTCATCAAGAATGCTTGAAAGTCCTCTATTTCATTGAATGACAATTTTTTTCCCTGAAGTATTATACTCAGTTTTGTTGGGTAGGTTATTCTTGGTTTTAATCCTAGTTCTTTTGACTTCTGGAATATCATATTCCAAGCCCTTCAATCCCTTAATGTAGAAGCTGCTACATCTTGTGTTATCCTGATTGTATTTCCACAATACTCAAATTGTTTCTTTCTAGCTGCTTTCAATATTTTCTCCTTGACCTGGGAACTCTGGAATTTGGCCACAATATTTCTAGGAGTTTATTTTTTGGATCTATTTCAGGAGGTAATCAGTGGATTCTTTCAATGTTTATTTGCCCTCTGGTTATAGAATATCAGGGCAATTTTCCTTGATAATTTTATGAAAGATGATATCTAGGCTCTTTTTTTTTGATCATGGATTTCAGGTAGTCCCATAATTTTTAAATCGTCTCTCCTGGATCTATTTTCCAGGTCAGTTGTTTTCCAATGAGATATTTCATATTGTCTTCTATTTTTTTCATTCTTTTGGTTTTGTTTTGTAATTTCTTGGTTTCTCATAAAGTCATTAGCTTCCATCTACTCCATTCTAATTTTTAAAGAACTATTTTCTTTAGTAAGCTTTTGAACTTCGTTTTCCATTTGGCTAATTCTGCTTTTTAAAGCATTCTTCTCCCCATTGGCTTTTGGACCTTTTTTGCCAATTGAGTTAACTTATTTTAAAGGTGTTATTTTCTTCAGCATTTTGGGGTCTCTTTTAGCAAGCTGTTGACTCACTTTTCATTATTTTTCTTGCATCACTCTCATTTCTCTTCCCAATTGTTCCTCCACCTCTCTTATTTGATTTTCAAAATCCTTTTTGAGCTCTTCCATGGCCTGAGACCATTGCATATTTATTTTGGAGGCCTCTGATGGTAAGCATTGTTCTTCCTCATCTGAAATGATGGAAAAAAAATACCTGTTCACCAAAAAAGTAACCTTCTATAGTCTTATTTTTTCCCTTTTTTGGGCATGTTCCCAGCCAGTTACTTGACTCTTGAGTCCTTTATCAAGAGATGGGTATACTCTGAGGATCTGTAAGTTCTCAGTTCCTCCAAGGTGGCACAATCGTGGGAGAGGAGTTTACTCCTCCACTGGCCTGCACTCTGGTCTGGGAGTTACCAAAGCTTTTCTGCCCAATATCTGCAAGTAGAATTCCCTTTGCAGAGCCTCCACCAGCTCCACCATGCCAGCCAGCACTCTTCCTCATCCTCAGGCCACCACTCAGCCTGAGATCCATATCTGTGTCTCCATTTCCCCAGGGACTTTAGGCCATGGGCTCCAAAAATGGATGCTGCTGCTACCACCACTGCCACTACCACACCACTGCTTGGAGCCAGGGCTAGGGAAGGACCCTGCTCCCTTCTCACCCAGATGAAAAATCCTTATCACTGACCTTTGAAGCTGTCTTTGGCATTTGTAGGTTGAAGGATCTGAGACCTGCTGCTGCTGCTACTGCTGGGGATTCTGCCTCTGAGGCCTGTTCAGATCCTGTTCCTGCCAGTGCCTCACTGCCAAGGCTGGTCTGGGTTGCATGGGCTGTACTCCACTCTGTGCCCCATGTGATAGACCTTCCCTGTAGGCCTTCCAAGCTACCTTGGGCTGGAAATCCCTTTCACTCTGTCATTTTATGGCTTCTACTGTTCTAGAATTTGTTTAGAGTCATGTTTGACAGGTATTTTATGGGCTTTGGGGGAAGAGCTAGTGTATGTACACCTTTCTACTCCACTATTTTGGCTCTGTCCCCATCTGTAAAGCATTTTGTAAACCTGATACTAGATTGTGAACTCCTTCAAGATAGTCATTATGTCTTATGCCTCCATGTATTTTCCTACACAGTCTAGAATAATGCTCAATGGATGATACACATTCAAATAAATTATTTATTGAAATGAATCAATGAATGGGTGATCCAGAGTTCAGGACCTAGAGTCAGAATGACATGAGTTGAAATCCTGCCTCTCTATGCTATATGAGCATGAGCAAGTCATTAAACTTCCCTCAACCTCAGGCTATTTTTTTCTTCTATAGTATCTCACAGGATTGTCATGAGGCTCTAAGAAGATAACCTTGCACACTTTTAAATGATAGAGAAATAGTTATTAATATTGTTGTTTATTATTACCTCTGAAGGACTCCGTTGCATTTAACTACAGAAATAGTCATTAATACTGTTGTTTTTATTGTTACCCCTGAAGGACTCCATAGCACTAACTACATAGTAGGTACTTAATAAACATTTCTTGAGTTATTGGAGCAAGCATTGTACAGTGGAAAGGGAGTTGGTGGTGGGTCACTGGATGTGGATTCAGACCCCACCTCTGACATTTACTATCTATGTGATCTGAGCTTCCCTGGACTTTGATTTCCCATATTTATAAATAAGGGACTAGATCAGATAGCCTGTGAAGTCCTTTCCTGCTCTAGATTCTATGATCCTATTTTTACTGAGGCATTCTGCTATATAACAAAGAGCACTGGATTGAAGGGGTAGATGAAGACATGGGTTTGAGTCCAATAAGTTATATCAATAAATATCTGTATAATATTGGGTAAATCACTTCCCTTGTCAGCTGCCTTATCTATAAAAGAAATGAGTTAGTTTTACATGGAAGGAAACTGAGACTCAGGGAAGTCAAGGGACTTACTCAAAGTCTCATATCAGTTTGGTGATAGACCTTTAATCCAGATGATCTTTACAGACAAAAATCATGAAGTAGGCAAATTTGTCTTTGGGTATTCCCTCTCCTCTTCTTCATCCTCCTTCTTTTCCCCTGTCCTCTCTCTCATCCCTCCTGTCAAAGGCATTCCATTAATCTAGAGTAGGAGTTCTTAACTTCCAGGTCTATGGAATACTGTGAGAGATTTCAGGGGGTCCTCAAACTTTGATTGGAAAAAAAGTCATATCTTTATTTCAACATAATTGGTTTCCTTTGTAGTCCTGTGCATTTATTTTGTGCATTTAAAAACAATTATCTAAGAAGGGGTCCATAGGCTTTACCATACCATCAGAGGCGAACCCATGACAAAAAATGTTAAGAACTCCCACAAGTCAATAGTCTAAGATCAAATCAGGATACCTGGTCTTGTGTCTAATATTGGACAGCCATGTAATCTTGAACAATTCCCTTTTTCATTTTTCTCAAATTCCTCTCTTGAATATTTATAATAAAATGAGAGAAAAGAAGCTTAATTTCCTCTGAATTCTTTTGAGCATAAGTACTCAATAAAGGTCTGTTGAGTGAATGAATAAATGAATTGAATGAATGACTGAAAATCACTGAATGCCTTATCATCCTTAACTCCAGGAACCTGGACAAGCAAAGATGTGCAGCTATTCCCCCTGTTCTGAAAAAAAAAAACAAAAAAAAAACAAGGCTTCACAATTATTATTAGGTTTCAGAGTTAAGACAATCCATTCTTCTAGGGTCTCCTTTCAGAGGTGACTGTTCATACACTATTCTTTGCATTTTGCTGGACCCTCAGTTTTTCCAACTGTGAATTTCAGCCCCAGATTTCACATTATTCTTATGTTATTTTGAAATATAATCCTTTTTACAGTCAACTGACATGTTCTCTCGAAGAAAAATGTATCCCCTGCTCTATGAAAATATAAATTAGGACATTAACTCTCAGCCTCACAGGCCAGCCTCATTCTCAGGCAGTAAAGCATGTCATAACATAAAACACCCCCCAAAAAACTACCCACACCTTAAAATAACACCCAAAGTCTAGCTGTACTTGGCAGCAACCAAGAATTCTGAAGCTTAATCTTTCCTCATCATCTCAGAAACTCTAAATAACCTTTTATCAGAAATAATAGATTTGCTTTCTACAAAATGGACAATATATTGAAATAAGAAGCAGTGAGGTACCATGTGGTGTAGCGGAAAGTGCGTTGGATTTAAATGATCTGAATTCTAGACCTCACTGTCATGAATTAACTGTATGATCTTGGACAAGTCATTTCTCTTTTGAGAGCCCAGATTTCATTATCTATAATATAGGGATCTGGCCTGACTACTTCATTGTGTTATGACATTCCAGTGACATAAGTTAAAACAAAAGCAATATACAAATGTTGGATTTGAAGTGCATGAGGAAAGGGAAATTTTATTTTGAATGTATTTCTCCTTTTCTAGTACCCCTCCAATGTCAGGTTCTCTTCATTACTGAATGTTCCAAAGAGTCTGTTGTATTTCTCCCACTCATCCTGCTATCCCATGGAGCATATTGTATTCTATTTTCTGTTAATCATTCTAGAATCTTCATTATTCTGTGTTTTGACCTCTCATCATTGTGCTATTCACTTGCTAAGCTAATAAAGTTATAGATAATGAACTATTTATGGAAGATAACGCTTTATTATATTACCTGTTCCAGGTAAACTACTTATGTTTTTATAATAACTTAAGGGAAAGGAATTCTGGGTACAGGGACCATTCCACTTTTATCTTTGTATCACAGAACTAAAAACAGTTGCTGGCATAAAGAATAATAAGGATAAGGACTACACCTGTAATCTCATTAGATAGGGAACGTCTGGGTAAAGAAACTGCCTCTGCCTATTCAAGTAAGCAACTTCTTTGCAACATGTAGTCTTAGAAAGTTGATTAGAGCACTAAGAAGTTAAATGACTTGCCCAGGACCACAGTACTAATATGCGTCAGAGGCAAGATTTGATTCAAGGTCTTCCTGGCTTTGCGTTCAGTTTTCCAAGCTGCCTATATTAAACACTTAATAAATGCTTGAGTAATAGATTGATTAATTTTGTCCTATGGCAGGGAAGATATAATGTTGCATGGAGAATATTCGAAGGAACTAGATGTTGAGTTTTGAAAAAATATGATGGGAAGGTGGATGTATTATGCTTGGGAAGAGGGACAGGATAATATAATCTTTGAAGGACTTTCCTATGGCAGAGCAGATGAACTTTAAAATATTTCAATTACAGAATCAAAGATTCTCAGAGATGGAAAATACCTCATAAATCATCTGGTCCAATGTGCACTGATGTAGAATCCTCAATATAACATCTCTAACACGTGGTCCTCCATCCTCCCTTTGAAGTCCACCGGTGAAGGGAAACCATTTCCCAAGATAGCACATTCTTCTTTCAGAAAGATGTAACTGATAGGAAAAGAGGCATTATGGCACAGTGGAAAGAATTCTGGAGCCAAAGGACATGAGTTCAAATCCCATTTCAAATATCTACAACTTGGGGGACCTTCAACAAATCACTCCGTCTCCCTTAGCCTCAATTTTCTTTTCTATAAAGTGAGGGAATTGAATTTCATGACCTATGAAGATCCTTTCAGCTCTAAATCTATTATCCTAGGGTTTTTTCCCCTAATATTCACTTGAAAACTAACTCTTTATAACTTCTGCCCTACTTCTACCCTAGAGAATCAAGCAGAACAATTTAAACTCCTTTCTGCATGATAGCATTTACTATGACTTTCCTGCCCCTCTAGCCAAATTCTTCTCTTCCAGTAGCTAAACATCCCCCATTCTTTCAAACAATCTTCAAATAGCATGATCTTCCATTGTATCATTTTCTTAGTCACCTTCTGGACACACTTCAACTTCCAACATCCCTTTTTAAAATATAGCATCCATGGGGAATGGCTGAACAAGTTGTGATATATGAATGCAACGGAATACTATTGTTCCATAAGAAATGAAGAGTGGGTGTGTTTCAGAAAAGGAAAGAATTGCATGAACTGATGCTATGCGAAGTGAGCAGAACCAGGAGAACATTATACATTGTTGTTTTTTTTTTCTTTCTTGTGGCATTTCCCTTTTATTCTCATTCTTCTTTCACAACTTGACTAATACAGAAATATGTTTAACGAGATAAAACGTATAACCTATATCAATTAGGTTGCATGCTGTCTTGAAGAGAGGGGAGGAGAGGGAGTGGGGAAATTTAGAACTCAAAATCTTATAAAGGTGAATATTGAAAATGAAAAATAAATTTAAATACAGATAGATGGATAGATAGATATTCCAGAAACAGACACAATAATCCAGATGTGATCTGGCTTGAATACAGTGAAATTATTATCTTTCTTATTTTGAAAAGTATTCTAGGTCCTATGGCTCCAAATTTAGTGCTTCTTCCATCACATCACACTGACCGATGAACAACCTTCAAAGATGTCATGCATATACATGAAGAGCACAATTACACCCACTTTTCTTGGGATGAGAGAATCAATCCATCCCAAGGCATTCTAGGTTATGAGAGGACCTAACAACACACTACCTTCCATATAGTTGATGAATTATCATCCTGTTAACTGATTTATCATTTGGAAATCTACTTGAAACAACTTGAACTAATCACATTTTACTCAAATTGATCTGCATCATCAAACTCAGAAATTCTAATACTTGGGAGGTCTGAACTTAACATATATTATATAAAATAGATATTGAGCTGAACTTTGTAATCCATTTCTACAACTTGCTTTCTTTTATATAGATCATCACAGAAACATGAGAACATAATAACATTGGTATAGGGCAATGTTTAGGGCCTCTTAGTTCCCTCCATTCTTGATAGATTCCCTCTCATTTCTGTGATGGTTTGTTTTATTAGTTGACTGGCTCTTTTTTCATCCAATCCAGTTCAATTCAAAAAATATTCATTAAGGGCCTACTATGTGCAAGGTACTATGCTATGTGCTGATGTTAAAAAGGCAAAAAAAGAAAAACAAAGCATAATCTTAAGGAATTTACATTATACTAGAGGACAAAACAAGATAATGAGATAAAGGGAAATTAAAAAAGAACTGGTAAATTTATTGTTTTACATGTATACACAATACAGTCATGAAGGTAGCCTAAAAACTTTTAGAACAGCTTTTATGTGTGGTCAGATATATTTTTGCAGCAACAAAATTATTTTGTCAGTCTAGAAGTAAAAACAAAACTGAGGACTTGGACACAAAATTTTACACAGCCCATGAAATAGTTTTGGGGGGTGAAGGTTTCCCATAAGTAAATTAGGTGAGAGTGACAGGAACTTTTAAGATCTAAATTAGATATAGACTTGGGACAAAAATGTGGCCCCTTCTTAGAAGAAAGTAAATTGAAAAAGTAATCTTAATCATAGCCTAAGGGTATTCTATCTCACTTTTGACTCACCTGACTCAGGTCTCAGAGCTAATTCCTCCCCCCTACCTTTGAGAATACCATGATGACATCCTCAGAATGCATAGGAGTCTCTGTAACATTAAAGGCATGCATTACCACACTACATATGTGCCTTTGCCATGTGCATTCTTTATGTAACTATGTTACTAGGAGTATCAACTCTTTTCATTAATAATGCATGTATTTGTGGGAGAGCATGGCCTAGGCTTATGGAAAAAATGTTATATTGCTACTTTTTTGACCATGCTATTTCATTAAATGCCTTTGCTTTGGACTGTGTTCTCTGGATGACTAATCGAAAATAAATTTAGAAATTGATTGGTGAGGGCTCATCACATATAAATATATAGATATAGATATTATGTTCTGTTCATCCTTCATTTTTGAAGAAGACCATGATAGCAGAGAAATGATGACATCACTTGCCCTTGACTTTGTTTTAAGTGAGAGAGGGCTATGCAAGGTCACCAACCTTACTTTCTCCTCCTGAGCCATCTGAGTCCAGTGACCATATATTCATCAGGATGACTGTAGATGGCCCAGGATTCAATGGGAGACCTTGGTCTTCTTAGGCTGGCCTTTTCAGGTACTCACTTAGACGGAGGTAATGCTCATTGAGTGACTAGGTCTCTTGTGTGAATAGTCAGGGAATGGCACTTTTAATGAACAGAAGAAAAAAATAACTAAATCAACCTGGGAGGGAACAGAAACTGTTACTATTGATATACAGGGTTTTTTTTTTAATGTATATGAGCCCATGATATGCCACACACCTGAAGTAGTTTTTATATTTCGAGCTGTTACATTTAGGATATAGCATTAGGAGCTAGGGTATGAGGTAAGGTTTCCCAGTGAAAGGTGATGTTTATGTCTTGGGCCTTGATGGAAGCTCAGGATATGAAGAGGTGGAGATAGGGAGAAAGCACATTCCAAACATGATGAATAGACTTGCAAAGGCAGGGCAGTGAGGGAAAGACACACAAACCTTACATAACTCTGGGAAAACTAGCAAAATTCTACTTCTTTCTCTTATTCTTGTAACATGGTGTCAGTCTGTTGAGACAAAAATCTTTTTCTCACTTAATTTTTCCTATACTTCCATCCCTATCTACCTCCAAAATCCAAATCTTCCCTGTTTTTCTATTTCATGTATCTACACTTTAAAATGAACCAACTTTCCTTCATCCTAAATCTCATCTCACATTCTCCATTCCTTTTCAATAGAACATATACTGAAGTAAGATTCTTACATAAACTCTCAGGAAACTTGTATCAAGATGACACAAATTCCTGAAGCCTTCCTTTTGTGTCAACTGAGATGCCACTTCTTATAAAAAGCTTTTATTGATTCTCTTATGTCAGTCCTCTCTCCATCAAATTATCCCATCTTTTCTTATCTGTTTACCTGCCGAATCCTCCAGTGGAGTATAAGGTCCGTGAAGGCATAGGATTTCATTTTTATCTCTGTGTTCCCATGCCTTGCAAACAATAGGCATCTAATAGGGGTTTATTGAATTGATTAGACTTCTGTGTTTCTCCAGAGTACATAATTAGGACTACTAGGTAGAAACTAGAAGAAAAATTTCACTTCCTATAGGCAAGAGATTTTTGCCAATCAGAATAGTTGGAAAGAGAATGGATTAACTACCTGAGTTTACTGCCCATAGAAAAGTAACTACACAGCCTCAGTGGCTACCTGCTAGGGAGGTTGGGAATGGAATGTGTGGGGAGAGGGGGAGAGAAGGACCTTTCTGAAAGGGGTGGGAGTTTGGGTTAGATTGCCCATGAGAACTAGAGGAAAGATGCAGGAATTTATCTTGAGAGGTGGTAGGGTCTAATGAAGGGGTTTTTTTAAAATACATATGCTTGAAAGGAATAGGAAAGGAACCAGTAGATAAGAAAAGGTCAACATCAGAGACAGAAAAAGAGACAGAGAAAAAAAGAAGTAGTTAATAAATGAGGGGTCAATCTGCTGGAGAAGATGGGAGAGAATGAGATCAAGGGCACATGTACAGAAGTTGGCCTTGGAAAAGAAAAGGGATTCTTTATTATTAGAAACTGGGGGAAAGAAGGTGATGAGGTCAATGGGTTTTGAGATGAAGAGAAGGGAAGCAGAGGGAGCTTATAGAAAATGGCCATAATTTTCTCAGTAATATAAAAGGCAAAAGCATGAGCTGAGAGGGTGGGGAAGGAGAGGTATGGGAGGCTAGAGGAAAGAAGGGAAAGTTTGGAATAGATTCTGTGGAAAGAAAGACATGGAAACAATTAAGGAAGGATAAAAAGCTCCCCTTGCAAAAAGACAAGAGCCTCTTTGAAGCTGGATAACATAAATTTGTAGTGTAACTAGTCAGTATGCTTGTGTGACTTTCTCCAGCTCAGTTTGGCAAATGAAGAGTGAAGGATGTGGATGGTGGTACTAATCCAGGACTGGGATTTCTTGAGGTATGTAAGAGCTATGATGGGAAGAAGAAAGGTATAAGATAAAGAACACTGTGATGTCATGTTGGTTAACTACAGAATGATGATTGAGAATGGTGAAAAATGAAGTCAGGATAGGGCTAATGGCTGGAGAAAATGCCTAAGGAATAGAGGGATTGGAAGTCATTGGAGAACAGTTTCAGGAGGGGTGACACATAAGCAGTGATGCTCAGATAGGAGAATGTCTGATTAAAAAAAATAAAGTAAGTAGAAAACTTCCAGGTAATAGTGAAATATCTGGTGTAACCATCCCTGTATGTAGCTGGTGGAAAGTCTTGGTATAAGTCATGGGATCTAAGAAGACTGAGAAATTTGGAACTTAACAATTTTTAGGGAGCACCAATAGGAATGCTGATGTCCCATGGAATAAGATAGTAGTTGGGAAGAAGAAGAAGACAGCAAGTTAATTACTGAACTCCTTGAGAAAGGAAGGTGGTTAGTATACAGCAACCCCCATTATCTGTATAGGGCAAAACAAATGTTAATAGAATAAACTTCAAAGAAAGAGAGAATTTTCTTAGTGATGACTTCAAAGTTAGAGTCCAGAAGTGGCATTATGGAGCAAAGAACATTCCAGTTTTCTAAGGCAAGTGTATTGAGGGGTATTGAAATGATAACTAATACTGGAAAGGATGGCCAAGGATGTATTGTAGACTCAGAGAAGCCAGGTCTCAGTAAAAGCAAATCAATAAAAGGAATATAATAGGATGAGGTCCATAATGAAGGGATGTTTTTTCTCTATGGCATGGCAATTGCAGTGGCTGGATGTAATTCTGTATCTTTCCTGTTTGAGGAAATGTTTTTGAAATGTCTTCAACCAATGTCTTCAGAAAAGTAGTCTATACCTGCTGACTCCATTTACACTGATTGGACATTCCATGGGCATCTCATATTCAATAAGTTCAAAACAGAACTCATTCTTTCCCCTCATATCTACTCCTCTTCCAAATTTCCATATTTCTGGTAAAGGGACAACCGTTCTTCTACTTTACCAGGTTTATAACCTTGCTATTAATCTTGACTCCTCGTGCTGCCTCACCCCACATACTCATACATATGGATTTTTCTACCCCTATGACATTTTATATCTGTTCTCTCTACTCACATGGTACACTGTAAAGTTTAGGGAGTCAAAAAGAGGGAAAATGTTTGGGGTAGGGTTGAAGATTATGAAAATGAAAGAAATGGAGATGAATTTAAGGAATTTACCCCTAGCCAGTTAATGATTAAATAATATTGGGATTCTCTCCCCAATTAGCCCGCCCTAGTCAGCTAGGATTATTGGAATTCCTATTATGTTTGTTGTTGTTCAGTAATCTCAGTCATGCTCATGCCAGGGCGTGTAAGGCATTTAAGGAGAACTAGCACTTCTTGTGTGAGAGCTTGCTGAGCTATTTTCAGGGATGCTCATCCACCTGGCATTCAATTCTTACCTGTGGTTCCAAGGAGCTGTACATGTGGCATGTACAGTGACCACACCCCATTAAACTATCTCAGCATACAGGCTAAACCAGGTTGAGGGTTAAGGATGGACCTCAAACCCATCAGCATATGAAGAATTTCTCTGGCAGGAAGAAATTAAAGCTATTTATAGTCACATGAAAAAATTCTCTAAATCACTATTGATTAGAGACGCAAATCAAAACAACTCTGAGGTACCACATCACACCTATCAAACTGGCTAACATGACAAAACAGGAAGATAATAAATGCTGGAGAAGATGTGGGAGTGTTGGAACACTAATTCATTGTTGGTGGAGCTGTGAGCTGATCCATCCATTCTGGAGAGCAATTTGGAACTATACCCAAAGGGCTACAAAAATGTGGATACCCTTTGACCCAGCAATGCCGCTTCTAGGACTGTACCTCCAAGAGATCATAAAAATGGGAAAGGGTCCCACATGTACAAAAATATTTATAGCAGTTCTCTTTGTGGTGGCCAAAAACTGGAAATCAAGGGGATGCCCATCAATTGGGAAATGGATGAATAAATTGTGGCATATGAATGTAATGGAGTACTATTGTGCCGTAAGAAATGATGAACAAGAAGACTTCAGAGAGGCCTGGAAGGACTTATATGAACTGATGCTGAGTAAAAGGAACAAAACCAGGAGAACTTTGTACACAACAACAACCAGAGTGAGAGAGGAATTTTTCTGGTATTCTTAGTACCTCATTGCAATGCAGGGACTTAAAAATTCCCAATGGACCCTTGAGGTAAAATGCCTTCCACATCCCAAGAAAGAATTATGGAATTTGATTACAGAATGAAGCAGACCATTTTCTTTTGTGTTATGTTTTGTTTTGTTTTATGATTTCTCCCATTCATTTTAATTCTTCTGTGCAACATGACTAAGGTGAAAATGTATTTAATAGGAATGTATATGTAAAACCTATGTAAAATTGTATACCAATTCAGAGAGGGAATGGGGAAGGACAGGGAGAGAGGGGAAAAAATCTAAGTTATGTGGAAGTGATTACAGAACACTGAAAACAAACAAAATAATTTAATTTTAAAAAAAAGGAATTTCTCTGGCAGAATGGATAGATAAGAACAATTTGTTCCAACAGCTATGAAGGTGGCTGAAGCAGGAGCTGTGGAGTACTTAGAGCTTGGCTGGGCATCAAAGATGCCAAAGTCATCCACTGAATCCCAGGCCATTGCAGGTCATCCTGATTTTTGTCTTGCATTTTGATGAGTCTGCAAGAGAAAGTAAGCCTGATGACTTTGTGCAACTCTGCCTCACTCCTCAAGAGCCACTCACTCATCACCTCATGATGTCATGATGTCATAGGTCCTCTTCAAGAAAAAAGAGGACAAACAATGACAATATAAGGATATCAAGAAGAACAGATAGTGGGAGCTTGCTAGCTATAGTAGTGATGAGTGGCAGATGAATTATAATGCCACAATTTCGAAAGGGTTTTATTGTCAGATTAAAGGCCAGAGGTTCAAGGCATTAATCAATCTGCCAATGATAAGGGCTGGGTGTTAGTGTTGGAGCTCTCTGAGGTCAGAGAGCACCAAGCAAGGGCTTGGTCATACTATCCCAATGATCCTTTGGGCTAAGAGTGGGATAGGGGATATTTATTACAGTCTGCCTTATAGCAAAGGGCATTTTCTCTCCAATTAAACAATAGAAACTCCATGAAGGTAAGGACTTTATTTCCCTTAGTGCCAAACACAAGGTCTCATGCAGAAGTGAGCAAATATTTGTTGAATAGAAGAATAAAACTACCTACCTAACCCTGTAACTAGAAATATATCTCATGAGTACTTGGGAACCCGCTGGGAGACAATTAGCAGTAACCCTCGCTTTCTGATTCTCCCCTAGAAAGGACAACGGTGATGTAATAGGACCAGGCAGCAAGGCAGCTGAAGTCCCAAATTGGGATGAAGCTAAGGAGCCATGTAGCAAATAGCATTAGCATTAGACCAACAACTTATTGATTTCTCTTTCACTTTAGTCACGAAGCACATTGGTAAATAGCAGAGCATGTCATGAGAACCAGGCTGGGGTCTAACAACATGGGAGCTAACATCAGCCGTAAGAGGAGGGCTGTTGTAAAAAAATGCCCTCAAAATACTCAGGAATAATTAATGATGCATAGTGTAATGTTCCTTAGGGTAAAAATATCCCAATCAACAGGTATTTGTGTATCTAGGGTTTGTTAAGTGCTTTTCCTTTGATTGCTTATTCATCCATTCATTCAATAAACATTTATTGGGCACCTACTGTTTGATAGGTCTGGGGAAAACACAAACAAAAATAAAAGTCTCTTCCTTCCAAGAGGTTTTATTCTACTAGGGGGTGGGGGTGGGAACCATGATGATAATGACATATCAAGTATAAAGTACATAGTGCTTTATTCTTTTCAATGTACATTCATACCAATAACTTCTTTGAGTCTCACATCTCTCAGAGAACTAGGTAGGTCAAACTTTATTATACCCATTTGACAGAAGGGGAAATTGAAGACAGGATTAATTAAGTGAATTACCTAAAGTCACATGAAACATTAATAAGAGACTTGGAATTAGAATCTAGTTCTCATTCAGCTTATAGAGAAGATACTTTTACTAATCTATCAAGGTTTAAAAATTACTAAAATATGATTTTTTTAAACTTTCTTTTGCAACATGTTCAGTATCTCCCCACACCCAACACCATGCTTGAATATCTTATATTTTGAATTGAAATGTACAGAATGGACATAGAAAGGTAAGGAATCTTGTCAGTCATCTTTTGAGGGGCTGGTATGATTCTTTTGAAAAACCAAATGAGTTATTTTGTCAAAGTTACAAAACGTTGAAAGCAATTCAAAGTATATTCTTAATCAAGTAAATTTCCTGTAACAGGTAAATAATGAGACACAAACGACAGGAATGTTCAGTGGAAAGGGCGCATGTTTTTATCCTGTATACCTAATGACTGTATCAACAGGTCTACCGCATTTATGCCCTAGCACTTCTATGCCCAATATGCTATATGGAGAAGTAGAAATGGCATGTAGGAAAACAAAGTCAGGAAATAGTGGTTGAACCAGATTGAATACGTACCAAGGAAATCCATTCAGGAGGTGACATAGTTTGGAAAGTATCCATTTAAAATACATCTCGGTAAGAGAAATCAGAGAAAATATTATATAAAAGTTGATGAAAAGATTAAAATTGTAGATACATTTGTTTACTTTCTTATCTTTATAAAACTTTTATGAGAATGATCTACACATATAGTAAGGGTCTCCTTGATGAAAATATGAAAAGAGAACAGATAACCTTTTATAAATAATATTCTATAGTACATATCTTTTCAGTTACACAGGGTGAAAAAAATTAAAAGTGTGGAAAAAATTATCATTGATTAAGAAAATAAAACACTTTGAGTATTTTAGTGAACAGAGCAAATCAAAATCTTAAAGTCTCTTTCCTAACAAGAAATTTCTCATGTATGGCTTAATAAAAATTTCTTCAATAAGTACAATCACAGAGATACAACAGTTCAATGACTCTGAGGACCAATATCAAATGAGACATAAAACAAGAAGATAAAAGCCATTGTCAGAGAAGCTATTTTGCATAAGACCCAATTGGAAGATGTGTCCCTCTAGAAGATGATGAAGTTCCACAAACGCTGCTATTTGCAGATAACATTTTTCTCAGTGGTACTCATGATTGCTCAGAAGAACTCAGTCTAAATTGCCTATGAAAAAATAGATGAAATGGTGATTTTATAGACTATCGCATGCAAGGAAAAGGTCTGTTTTTTGAGATAGTACATCTAGAATGTCTGAGAAAGACAACAAATTGAACCCAGAACTGAATAAGAGAGGGGACTGAATTTTATTTTGAAAATTGAGTCATCCTTCTAAACTGCATGCAACTTCCCCTTTTAACACAAATGTTCTCTACTTAATGTAAATACGGTGATGTTAGGGATATCTCCTCATCTAGATTGTGAAAGTATGGAATCATGCCTTATGCCTCTTCTGAACTCAATGAACCAGGTATGTGAGAGGTGCTCAATAAAACCTCTAGATACTAGTCTCCTGTCAGGTTTGGAGGATACCAGAAATACATAGACCACAATAGGACAAACCCAAACAACAGCAGGGTGTTCTCACCCTGCACAATTTTCAATGAGGATAGTTTAACTGAATTAGCTTCTAACACTCTGCTATCCTATTCACATTCACACACAAATACAAATGCAAACAAACACGCACACAAACTTTACTACCCTTTCTCAGAAGATTCCCAGAAAACCCTGGTACTCCTTCTCAAAGGGGTAGCACATGCCACACTCATCATCATTTATTTATACTCTGCTATTTCAGCTGGGCTCTGAGTACCATCTGAGAGCCCCACTTGGCAGTCCTTACCCACCAGTGCAACACACTTTCTAATAAAGGAAATGAAATTTGTAAAAAAAAAAAAAAAAAAAAAAATCATGACAGTGATACTTTCCTCTCTCCCTCCTCCCCTCTGTCTTACTCTCTATGTGCCTCTCTCTCATTTTTTCTTAGTGAAAACCTTTGTCATCTGAGATCTAAGATCCAAAAGACAGACCAAAGCATGTGCAAGGGCACACTTTACAGCAGAAGATGAGGGATACAGATGCTCCCAGCACATAATGACTTTGGCAGGTTACAAAGACAGAAACCTGCCTGCTGTGGAGCCTTGGGGAGTGGATGTAGAGTAACTCAACCTTGAAGGGCAATTGACTGAATGTCTTATTGAGATCTTTGTTGAGATGGTAAAGAAAAAAATAGGTTGGACTTTATTTTTGCTCTTAGAGTGCACTTTCCCCCATATTTGTTAAGATTTTTTTGTTTTCTTGGGAAGGTTTTTGAGGGGACAAGAGAGATTGGTCATATTTAAGGTCAGATTTTTGAGTACCTAGCTATGGAAATTTTTCTGAGCACACCTGTGCTTAGAATACTCTGGTTAATGCACGTTTGCCCTGCACTTTCAATTAAATCTAATTAACAGCAAGTTACAACTATGACATAATCCCACTGATCAGCAGCACTTTCACCAGGTGGGATATGAATCAGAAAGAGCAGCAACTTTAGAGTCAGAAGACTGGAACTGGAATCGCAACTTTATTTCTTACTACTTGTGTGACCCTGGGCAGATCATGTCATTACTTTCTTGATTTGTAAACTGAGGAGTTTGAAAAAGATGATCTTAAGAAGTCTGCCCAAAGATATTATGATTTAGTATTTAATGACAGCTAGAGACTAAAACTGAATAAGGCCAGGAGAGAGAGAGAGAGTTTGGCAAAGTTTGACAGAATGAATCTGGTAATGAGACTATTGGGCTGGAGGACCACCTTTCACTGAGCTCAGAAATTTAAAACTCAAGAAAATTGGCATGCTTCGTTTGTGACTAAAGAATAATCCCTGACTGTTCTTGATTCTCTACTACCCTATCTGGCCTCCTATTTTTGTCTCATAGTGTCTGTGTGGCCATAGGCAAAAGCTACATAGCCTCTTAGTGCCTCAAGCAGCTTTCTGAGACTAGGAGTTTATGAACTACAGTGTAGATGGTGAACTTCCTTAATAAATGAAAAACCACAGAAGTCAGATGATAAAAGGATAAGTCTCACCAAAGCTCTGTTAGTTGTCAGGTAATTCAGAATGAGAGAAATGGGGTCAATCAATATCTATTAAGCACCTACTATGTGACAGGCGCTGTGCTAAGTAATGATTACCAGGACATAGCTGTAAACTGGACACACCTCCCACCATCTTCCCTTCTCTTCACCTCCACAAAGAGAGAGTGTTGAGTAAGGAACCAGGTATCAGAGCTAGATTGAAGGGTTGAGAGGAAAAGTGAAGAATCTGGACAGATAAAACAAAACAAAAAGGTAAAGAGAAATGGAGAATAGAGACTTGGCAAACAAATTAAGTGTGTCTAAAACTTTAGAAGACTCCAGGAAAGTAAGACAGGCTGCTGTGTAATGATGTGTGTCTCATGGTGGTTTTCTTTTAATGGCACATTGGTTTGTGCTAGTTATGTTCCTTCTTGTCTCCTGTAGAGACAAGCTTGCTCTGATTCAGGAGACAAATTAAAAAAATGATTTCATAAGCAGAATTGTAACTAGAACAGTACTATAGGGCCTTTGACCTAGGCAACTGAAATTTAGAAGGGGCACATTCCCTTTGCACAAGGGGCTGCATCTGAAGGATCTTCACTCTTTGGCTGAGGTATAGAAATCCCTGGTTATTTCTTTATTGCAATTAGTTGACCCCTTATGAACTATGTTTATTTAGATATGGGAGAGGAAAGGTAGGGAGGGGGAGAAAGTCAGCATGGTATTCATAACCCTAAAGTCTACACAGGCTGAAGGCAAAGACATTTAAGGAGGCTTAAATGCATTACCAGACATCAGTTCCACCACAAATTAAGAAAGCTAGAGGTATTTAAAGGACATCCTTGATCTATTCAGATTAAGATAGAGACCACCATATCTTCCCACAAACTATCCTATAATGTCCCCAACAGAGACAAAATCTTTCATGAAAGGACATTAGTTTGGTGTAGCATGTTGTGGGAACATCTTTGCATTTGAGGGGCAATATATTATAGTAGGAAGAGTATTGGATTTAGAGTCCAGAGGACTCAGGGTCATATCCTCCATCTTCAACTCATTCATTGTGGAACTTGGAACAAGATTCTATGTCTCGCTGAACCTCTGACTCCTCATTTGTAAAATGAAATTGACAGTAATAGCAACTACCTCATGCTTTTGTGAGCATGTGTGTGTGCGTATGTGTGTGTGAACGTGAAGATCATTGAGATAATATATGCAAAGCACTTTCCATAATATAAGTTACATACACACACACACACACACACACACACATAGATGGGGGGAGAAAGAGAGGGAAAGAGGGAGAGGAAAGAATGGGAAGGGAGAGGAGAGAGGGAGGGAGAAGGAGAGGGAGAGGGAGAGAGAAACTTTTATTTGGATACAAGAAGTTTAGGTGTAAATTCCACAGGTTCCCCATCAGCAGCAGATCTAGGGTTAAAACTTGGATCTGTGATTCTCTCCCATCCCCACTCAAAATATTTATCCACTTGGTCCTTCTTGTCCTTGATGGGTAGGTTAAGCTGATCTTCACTGGTGTCTCCTTTTGTTTTAGTTCCCAGAAAATTTGGACAAAGTGGTGAATCCTGCTGTCCAGAGATCTGGCTGACTTCAGCAGGATTCATTCAGCCTAGAGAAAAAATAGAGAATGGATAGAAAAGCAGCCCTCTCTGGTCATTTTTTCTCATTCCCTCTTGGCTGATGCTTGGGTATTCGGACAACATATTCTCCATGACTTTGTCCAGTTGACTTTTAAATAACTCAAATTATTGGTCATTTACCACTGCCTCTGGGAACCAATTCTATCATGTAATGGGTCTGACTGTTAGGAAGTTCTTCTTGATACAATATTCCTGTGTTCAATTTCTTGATAAATTTTCTTTGACTTAATTTCATCCCATAAAGAAATCAATATGAGTGAAAAAGAGAGAAGAAAGAGGCTGGTGAAGGGGGAGGAGGAGGCAGTGTCTATAGAAAAAGAGGGGAGGTAGGAAGAGCCAGGCATTCCTTAGAAAAAGAAACCACAGAGAAAAAAAAGAGCCCTTTTGATTAAATGATAATATACCTGATGCAGCAGAATCAATAGCAAATTCCCTGCCCAGTGCCTGGAACTCTCCATGCTGAAATGTATCTGGACATTGACTTCAGTAATCTCTAAGGATTTGGTCAATTCTCAGACTGTTAACTTCAAATTGGTCTTTAATCCATTGTAAAATCCATCTCTACCCATGTTAACAAGCATTTAACATTAATGACAGAGGAAAAGACAGGGTGTTTCCCACCACGCTGGCTTGTATCTATTATTCTTCTCTCTTTTTCATATTCCCTTGGTCACTAATGTTTGAACACTGGAGGCTTGGGGATCTCAATGTTTGCAAGAATTCAGATCAAGGCAGACATTTCAATGGAGGGATTTTCTGATTTCATCATCATAGACAGACCTGAATTCTCTGTTCCCTACCTAGCTGTAGAGTCAAGAACACTGTTCCCAAGCTCCACCTACTTTGGATGGATGTTATGAGGAGAAAGACAATACGAAATACTAAAAGTATACCTTTGGGAATTGCTCTAAAATGCATTAAAGCATGGTGTATTTTTATTCCCACGACAGACAAAAACAAGTAACACAAGTTCAATGTGACATCCTTAACTAAAGTCCCCCTTCCCTTTTGGGGGAGTATATCAGTAAGCACTCCAACATACACAGGCGGGGGTCTGCTATCACAGGTTGTCTGATCTGCTTTTCTAAAAAAAAAGGCAACAACTTTTGAGGGGTCATGAATCACTTTAATCAAACACTTATATCATTCACTTAGTTCAGGAGGAAAAGTCAGCACCCTGAACTTCAAAGAAAATATAGAGAAATCAAAGATCAACAGACAGGCTTCCAATTGTCTGATATGCATCACAGATTGACAGATGACTGTCTGACCACACATACATAGTTACCAGAGAGGGAACCACCCACATCTGGGTTTTCAAAGCCTGGGGGTTCCTTAGTGGCTACCCAGAGTCTCATATGACCAAACAAACACTTTCAGTCAATAAACCTCAAAGCAAAACCTCAGAGTCTTTACCCTCAGAGTCTTTATACATATTTTAGAGCCAGAGGGCATCACAATCATTGAGAACCAGTGCTTCATTAGAAACTTAACCAAAGGTGTGACCCTTCCCTAATCAAATCTTCCCTAATCAAACTCCCATTAATGGACAGGTTCATTAATGAATGGGAAAGATCTTTAAGCCCATTAAAATAATTAACAATACAAATACATATGCCGTTTCTAGTCAAAGAAACTCTTATTTCTGTACTTCTAGTAAAGACTCTTGTCTGATAAAGACAAGATTCAGCCAGATTACACTAAAACAAAAACAGCAAAAGATTTTACTTTGCTTGCTATCACAGAGGGTAGGAGTCATGGAGGTCCAGACATCAGGTATAATTGGTAAAGGACATTCCTGATGGGAAAATTCAACCTACCAATTCAGATTAATACCTGTTCTATAATTCATAGTTTTAAAACATGGTTTCTTAACGTTTTGTGAGTCATGGACCCCTCTGGCAATCTGACAAAACCTATGTTATTTAAATGCATAAAACAAAATATACAGGATCACAGAGGAAACCAATTTCACTTAAATGCATTTATCAAAATAAGTTTTTAAAACAAATTCACCAATCTTAGGTTTAGAACCCCTGTATTAGAGAGATGACCAGGTCACTGAGAGATCAAGAGATGTCCAAAATCATGTATCTAGGATACATCTGAAGCAGTACTCAAGCTTCCTAACTCAAAAGCCAAATTCCTATACATTTTGCCAAGTCACTTATCTTATTGCTAATGATGATGATGATGATGATGATGATGATGATGATGATGATGATGATGATGATAATGTTTCCACATAGCTCTTTAAGGTTTGCAAAGGGTTATACAAGTATTATTTCATTTCATCCCAACATCAACTGAGGATGATTATTGTTCCCATTTTACAGTTGAATAAAATAAGGCAAACAGAGGATACGTGACTTGTCCAGGGTCATGCAGCTAGTAAGAATCTGAGACAAGATTTGAACTGTGATCTTCCTGACTCCAAGCCCAGTATTATATCCACTGCACCACCTCAATTAATGCTTTACTAATTTTAGGTATATCTAATATAAGATATGCATATATACCATAGTCCTCCAGAAGCCCAGCTATTGGCCAAAAGGTGTGACTAATGGACTCAAATTTCAGGAAGGTGGTTTTAGAAGCTGTTCAAGGAATGATTTTTATGTCTCTCTAATATGTCCCAAAATTAAAAAAAAAGGTTACTTTGTGAGGTTGAGTTCTCTATCTTTAGAAGTATTTAAGTCAAAACTAGAAGGCAATCTGTAAAAGGAATTCCTTCAATGGATAGGGAGGTGGAATGGATGATTAGGCAGCATGGTTTCATATAAATAAGTATACCAGGCAGCATGGCTTAGTGTAAAGAGCGCTGGATGATATATCAAGAGGCTTGGGAATAAGAATGATAATGATAGGACTTTAATAGGCCTTTAAAGTTTCTAGAGTATTTTACATGTATTACCTCAGTTGAGCCTGGGGACAACTCTGTGAGGTAGATACTATTGGCATCATGAAGTCCATCTTAAAAGTGAGGAAACTGAGGCTCTAAGAAGATAAGTGATTTGCCCATGATCACATAACTAATGGAATTTGAACCCAGGCCTTGCCAACTTTAAGTCTTGAGCTCTATCTACTGTATATCTCTGCCTCTTAGGAATGGGAAGGTCACATCTGACTCCATTTTCTTCTCTGTAAAGTGAGATGGTGGGTCTAGATTACTAGAGTCAAAGATTATTTGTGAGAATAGCCAGATGGCCATCACCTTAATTGAAATAACTCTTTGTTAAATTATAAACTCTGTGAAGGAAGACAGTGTCTAATTTAAACTTTGTATCTCTGTAGCATACAGTATAGAAGGCACTGAACAAGTGGGTCCTTAATAAGTGTTTCTTGAACTTAGGCTCATTAGTATCTCATCTAGCTAAGCAGAATAAGCAAAATCCTATATAAGTAACATTAATTGAGTAGTTTTAGTCTACTTCAAAGTTGTCAAAGTAAGATTCTCAGAGCCTGAATTTGTCACAAGTAATTTCTGATGTTTCTCTGTTTTGATATACATCCATGTAGACCCTTCACATCTCCTTCTTTGCACCCAAAAGAGAAATTTGTAATATTCATTATAGTCCTGGACCTCATTCTGTTCATTTTCTTCTTGAGATTTCCATGACTTTTTTGGAATATATTTACTAACTTAATTTGGAACTCCACTGTAAGGGGTTCATATCTTTAAGCCAGTTTGCTGTTAACGAATGCTTCATATAATACTTAAGAACAACAACCACCAGAACACAGCTGTGGGAGAATTAAAGGGTCCTTCATGAGCATTTCACCATACAGCCACACAGGGCTCATTGTGATATTCAAATCAAACTTTATGAGAGGATTATAAGAGTGAAGACATTTCCCTGTGTTATATAGATGAGCATAAATCATCTATCATTGAAAGGCAAGATGATTCACAGCCTGAAGGAAAGAGCTGGTACATGGAAAGGCCAATGATTGCGGTTGTCGGTGTAGCCATTGAACAATGTGGGAAGCATCAGGGTAACTGATTTCAGGAGAAAAGAAGCACATTTTAGAGACACTGTGAAGAAAGAATGCCTGTCTGAAGATAGGGTTTAATAGTATTACCAGTGCCGAAAGAGGCAAAAATCTAGCCACAGACAGTACGTTAAAGGAATAACAAATGTTTTAATTTCATTAGGAGTGAGTTGATGATGAACTCTAGTGTCAGTGAGCTGAAAGTATAAGGAGAAGGAAATTTAGGGAGGCTGTACACACACAGACGTACAATATGCGTATGTATCTATTTATGTACATATCTATAGACTATGTATGTGGATAGATAGATAGATAGATAGATAGATAGATAGATAGATAGATAGATAGATAGATCCAGGAGAAAATTATCATAATTATAATTACAATCCTTCCCATGTACACAGCAATTTGCAACTTATAAAAATGATCACACACATTAGACAAAGGCTATATGGAAGAGGGAATTGGATTAGATGACTCATGAGTTTTCTTCCAAATCTATGATTTTATCTCATGGGCTTTTAACTGAGAAGAAAGGGTGTCAGTGGGGGATAGGGCAGCAATGGGAGGAATTTAACTACTCAGAACCTGAATCAAAACCTTAAGCGGGGAAGGGTATATGAAGATGAGAGCAGGACACATTTAATCAGATGGATTCAAGGATCATTGATGAATCAAAGGCCTTCCTTTACCACCCCAATCTGCTGTGATCCTTCTTTTACCTCCTAAAGCCTTCATGGAGTGCTGTATTGTGTTGTGAATTCTCTTTGTGTGTGTGTGTGTGTGTGTGTGTGTGTGTGTGTGCATGTGTGCATGCACGTGAGCATATATGTGTGTATATGAGCATGAGAACACTAATGTATGTCTTATCACCCCAAATTCACTATGGACTCCAGAACAAAAAGGCCATGCCATAAAACATCACCTTCCTACCATTCTCTCAGTGGCCTCAAAAATTCAAACAACATCCCTGAAGGATGCTCTCTTTCCACCCCACCCAGTCTCCCCAACTCCCCAGAGTAAAAGCATCCTTTTTCAAACACACCCACCACTAGCATTCTGCAGCTGTAGAAATCACAAAGACACTCTTACACTCTCTAAAGTGGATGGCTCTGCATACTCCCATCTCCAGAAGCTGTTAAATTTGCCTGTATTGCTGCTGGAAACTGGCACCCTCTGGTGGAACATCGCAGCAACCACAGGGCATCTCACATGGAATTCACAACAGTGCTGGACATTTCTTTCTCCCATGAATTTAAAACAAACCAACAAACAAAACCATATATTTCTTATGAAAATACAGTGGGTCAAGGTCACATTACTGGTCCATTTTAAATGACACTCTTTACATGAATTCTAGATCTGGAGTTCTGGCCCTGGTTCAAATTCTAACTCTGCCACCATCTGTATGACCTTAAGCAAACCATTTAGTTTCCTTGGGCCTCTATTTTCACATCCGTAAAATATGAATTTGGATTGGATAGCCTCTAGGGTTCATTTCAGTTCTAAATCCTATGATGCCATGCAATGAGTTAAACATCAGTGTTATGAGCACTGGTCTGAGTTTTGTTTGTCATAATCTGAGTCCATGGATTTCTTTGGTAGCATCATCCCCTGAGCTGTTCCTTGCTTCTCTTCTCTCTCTTACTCCTAGCCCCATCTGATGATAGAAATATGAGTATAAGACTAGGGTTACCAGAGGATGGGTAGAAATGTTTGAGATTGAGAGTTTAGGGAAAGACCAGTTCTGAGTCAGATACTAACTTAAGATGTGCTGGAGTGTATCAGAAGGAACACTAGAGTAGGAATCAAGGCACTTGAGTTCGAATTCCATGTAACAGTAATTCATTAAGACTTTGAGTATGTCATTTAAGATTCTTCTTGGCTCTCAGTTTCCTCTTCTGCAAAATGAGGAGATTAGAGGAGATAGTAATTATGGTACCCTCCACCTCTATGGGGAAACTATATGTCGTCTCATTAGGAACACAACCACTCCAGAAAATGAATGTCAGTTAAGGAATGTCTCCAGTGAGGCATCACCAAAGAACCCCTTGTAATGTGAATTAGTGATTTAAGAGGTGCAATTGCTCATCTTTGCCCAAAAAGAATTTCCCTATCTGCAAAGATCCCTCTTCAATACTATTGAACAAAGCAAGATAAACAAAATAGAAGCAATACACCAAGAATATACAAATTCAGAGACAACATGGGAAAATTAAATAAAATGTTTCCATCAGGCTTGATGGTAAGTAAGGGCTATGAAGGGTTGACCTACTTCTAGTGGAAATAGGGGCTTTCCCAAGGTTTTATCAAGAACTCTTTTCCTACGGTAGAAGTTGGGTATAATCCTTTTTGATGAGACCTCATTATTATCATTAATGTCAATAATTTGATGATCCTCTTGAGGCCCTGTGGTTTTCAGTGTGATAGGAGATAGAAATAAGAATAAGGTATAGCCCATGCCTTCAAGAGACTGAGAATCTAATGAAAGCAATGCACCCACAAAACATTAGCAATGCCATGATTTCTGTGCTAAATGACAAGTAAAGGGTATAGGCAATAAATGCTCTAGGAGTTCATAGGATAAGAGAAGCAGAAAATTTTAGAGGATCATATGATTATAAACAGAGCAGGAAGGGAACTCAGAGCCCATCAAATACTAATTATTTTGATGAGGAAAGTCAGATCCAGAAGTTTAAATATCCTATCCAGGGTCATACAACTAGTAAGTGTTTGAGGCCAGAATTGAACCCAGGTTCTCCTCTAAGTCCAATGTCTTATCCACTACAACAGAGAAAGTGACTTTGGAGCTCAGCTAGCCCACCTCACTCCCTCCTCCACATTCACACACACACACACACACACACACACACACACACACACACACACACACACACACACACACCCACCCTCATTTTATAGAGGAGGAAATTAAGGACTAAGGAAAGGAAGTGTCTTGCCCATTTTCACATGGCAGGTTGGTGCAGCAAGGGTGATCTCTTGATAATCTATTCACCTGTGCTTGGAGCTCACTATGGGTTGCAGCAAGAGAGAAAACTTCCCAGAAGAGGTGGGCCTTAAGCTGGCCTTTGTAAGGTAGGGAGACTCAAGATCAATAGAAAGGAGAGAAGAGAGCAGTTCAGGTAGGAATCCTTACTGTTGACAGTCATTATCCACTATCCTCTCCCCCATGACTCTTAGAGTACTCTTAAAATAAAGTGAGACACTGCCTATATTCCCATACCGCTCTGTCTAAATTGTGATCTGATAACTACTAAAGGGCTAAATGTCTCTCGTTGTCTTAGCATCTCCCTTTAGAATCGGGCTTGTTGTCTGTGCTAACTTAGTTGATTGTAATCTCTGTGCTCCTGAGGTCAAAGCCCCAAATGCAATCGTTCCGTATACCCATTAACTTCATTCCCTTACTTGTTCCAGTCCACCTCCCTCAGATCTATCAGCAAGCAGGTAAATGCAACTCCACTGTCTCGTATTAGAAAAACAACTCAAAACTTGCATCTTGCTGATGACCTGCATTCAGTGTTAACTTGGCTGGCTGCTTGTGCTGACTAAATCTACTCTGCCACACCCTCTGATTGGTTGGAAGAAAAAGATGTTTTTAAGAGCTGTAGGAGGAGGAAATGGATGGGACTGAAGCACAGGTGTAGTGGTTTGCTTCTGAGATAGGAGAAAAAGAGAAAAGCAGAGATGAAGGTGGAGAGGATTTGTCCTTTGGAAGAATTATATAAGCACGTGTTTGGTCACTTAAATATTTTTGGTCAAAGAATAAGTGAGGTCACTGGAAGAGGAGAATGAAGATAAGAACTGAATAAAAGTTGGAGGCTTCAAGGGTGGAAAAGTAGGGAATTAATATGAGATTGATACATGGTGTATGTGTGAAACAGAAAGACAGACAGAGATAGGCAGATAGGACAGAAAGACAGGCACAAAGAGCAGTAGTGATGTAAGCAAGTATAATGTAATATGAAAATGCATGTGGTTTCAATTACTGATAAAGCCATAGGCACTACTTATAATATAGTTGCCTACATTCATAATTGAAGGAAATGCTAAGTTTTATTTAGAGGTCAGTAGAAATGCAGATTTAAAAAAAAAATCTAAGTTTACAGACTCCTTAAAATCTATACCTGCATCTCTTGGGGGTTCTGTGGACACCAGATTTAAAAGTGCTCATATAGAAGGTCAGCATGGTGAGAAAGAAATATCTCAAGATTCAGAGTAGAAGAACCTTGATGTAAATCCTGGTTCTGGAACTTATTACTCCTATGTCTTTGATTAAGAACCTCTTGGACCTCAGTTTGCTCATCTATAAATACATGAGGTTGAACTGGGTGATTCTAAGGTCCCTTTCAGTATGAAATCCTCCAGTTCTTGTGTGATGCTTTCAGAGAGAGGTTTGCTCAATTGGTACTTTTCTGTATGAAAGGCCCTTCCTGGGTGCAGGCTGTCCCCAGTGACTGGCAGTGTACTTGGAAATGCCCTCCAGCCTTCCTTGATTTCATTACACCCATACAGAGAAGAGTTGCAAAGACAGAAAATGCACAACATAATCTGAGCAAAGCAAATAGTAAATAATAGAGCCAGCCCCAGAGGGAAGCCGACTTCAGGAGTGACTTCATATTTTATACTAAGTGGTTGAATTTAATAACACAAAACAAGTGAGGGAAATCACTGTTGCACCCGGCACAGATAACCAGCAGGGGACTACATGAGGGTGGAGGGGCTGCACAGAGAATAGAAGCAGGCACCTGTTTCCACCCACAGAGCAGCATGATCTGGGAGGAATGTGGGGAAGAAGCAGCACGTTCCCATAAGGCAGGTGTCAGGTGACATTGCCATCAATGCTGATTTGGAGGTGAGTCATTCCCCGCAGCCCAAAAGCTGAAAGACTTAGAAGCTCCCCACAAGGCAAAGGCTCTCCTATCCCTTCGTTCTTGGATATTTAGTCATAGATGAAGCAAAGATGATTTGATTAGAATCTTAAAGTTATAAAGACCTAAGTTGTGTCTACCTATAGTTGTTGTTCATCCTTCATTTTTGAAGAGGATCAGTGACATCACTGTTGATGTCTTGGCTTGCTCATGAATTTGATTTAGATGAGGCAGAGTTGTACAAAATCATCAGTCTCTCTCTTCCAGAGTCATCAAAGTCCAGCACCAAGACAAAAGTCAAGATGAGTGATGACCCAGAGAGCAATGGATGGCCTTGGTGTCTTCAATCTCTTACCAAGCTCTAAGCAATCCATAGCATCTGCTTTGGCCCGCTTCGTGACACTTGGAACAAATTGTTCTTGTCTGCCCATTATTTTAGGAGAAGTCTTCACAGGCTTGGGGTAGGCATCCCTCTAGTTCATCAACAAGTTTAAAGCCTATCAGTTACCCTCAACCTGGTTTATTGGCTCAGACTTACTAGGGTCTGGCCAGTGAGCATGCTATAGCCACAGATGAGAATTGGGTTACAGGTGGAAACCAAAGGTGTGTAAGCAGGCCTAAAAAGGGCTAGGTGAGCAGTAGGGAATGAATATGAAATTTAAACATGGTATGTGTGTGAGAGAGAAAGACAGGCGGAGATAGGTAGATAGTGACAGAAAGACAGAGACAAGATGGGCAGTAGTGATGTAAAAAGTGTAATATGATATGAAAATATTTGTGATTTCTATTGCTGACAAAGCCATAGGTATTACTTATAATATAATTGCCTATATTCTTAATTAAAAGAAATGGTACATTTCATTTAGAGATTAGTGGAAATGCAAATTTAAAAATTTTAACTGTATAGACTGCTTGAATTCTACCCTTTTATCTCTTGAGGGGTTCTGTGGATCCAGGCTTAAAAGTGCTGGTAGTAGTGCTACACCTTCCTGAATACTTCATCTAGCCCAGCAATCTCTAATAAAGCACTGCTGTAATAACCAGTCATTTCATGGACATGTGGAAATTACCTCAGGATTCTTAGGGGCTGTACTAATATGTCCCATACTCTGAGCAGGCCAAGCAAGTTGAAAAGTTTCAAGTACCAGTCTATTGCCCCATGAAAAGTCCTAGCTAAGTGTGGAAAGTTCCCTGCAGAGAGTTAGGCACTATCTAAAGACTGCTTACTATGGTATGGAAGATCTGTGATCTCTGCTAGCAAAAATAATAAACAAAATAAGGAGATTATGGAAACATGCCACCCCAACTATTGTTAGAAAAGTGATTAACTTGACTTCAAAATTAGATATATGTATTTTAGACATGGCCAGTATGGGAATTTGTTTTGCTAAATTACATATATTTGTTAAGAGGGTTAAAATGTATTCAGTGGAGAGAGGAAACAGTATAAACAGTATAGGACGTCTGATAATAGTATAGAATTAAATGAAAAAATCAAGCATATGAAATGGAAAAAGATGAAATCATGGACCCCTGAAGTAGTTAAAGAGTCTTGACAACATTATGCTTATCCATCATATCTGGGTAGAAAAATTAATATTTACTCATTTGGGTAATGTCTTTGCATAGACAAATATGGTAAGACTAGTCGGTGAATCACAGCCTTAGTTTTGATACTTCTGAAAAATCCTTTTGCTTAAAAATACACAATCATAGGTACCTGAAAAGCCCATTAAATCCATATAAGAAATTCTCCATAATATTCATTCATTTCTAATTTTCTTTTCTTAAAAATGTAAAGTTTCTAAAATCAAGTTAATGACTTCTCAACGGACATTCAAAAATTGCTCTATAATTAATTGTTCAGTCACTGCTAGAATAATATGGAATTTGATGCTTTTGGAAGGATAGGTTCATTTTCCCAGGAATAGAGATGGATTGCTCTAGAATAGGTCAACCACACACTTCTCACCTATGGCACGTCTTTGTCCTATGATTAGCTTGAGAAGACCTAGTCCTTTAGCAACTAAGTAGTTTGAATAGGGATCCAATTCATGGATTTTTTTTCACTAGCACCATTTTCAAGTCCATAACCTCTGAACTCCACAGCTCCTGTCCTTAGCATCATTTAAGATATACTTTTATTGTTAACTAACTTGTTATGTACATGCATCTTGGCTCCTGAAATTAACTGTGAGCTCCTGGAGGGCAGGATACTTAAGCATATTTCATGTGGTATCTAGCATGGGACTAGGCACATAATCAAAGCTCAATAAATATTGACTGGGATGACTGGAAAAGGAGGTGGGCTAGTTATATAGTGAATGTGGGTTAATAGATAGACAGCTTGAAGTTTTTACTGGTGTCTACAATATATATATTTGATATAATATATTAATATATAATATATTAATAATTAATTAATATATAATATATTAATATTATATATATATTTAATCCCCCAGGAGGATTCTAGCATGTTGGATAGATCCTCTATGAAATGTTTATGGAAAAACATGGAAAAAAATATAGGATGAAGAAGGGGTGGAGAGATTGTTATTTGTAATGATGGAGGAGGTGCCATACTGTTGAGGACAAAGTACTATCAAAGCATATTACTTAAAAATTAATGCGGTAATTTTTAGCAGAAAAGACTTTGAATGTTATCTACTCTAATCTACTTATTGTGAAAAGAGGAAAATTTGGCCCTGAGAGAGCAAAGGACTTGCCCAAAGTCATAATGTGGATGAGTGAGAAAGTTGGCAACAGAATACACAGCTTCTAATTGCAAAGCAAGTCCTTTACTTATTAAAAATGCTGTTCACCTCCAGAGAAAGAATTGATTGAGTCTGAATGTAGATTGAAGCATAATTTTTAAAACTCTATTTTGCTTGGGGGTTTTTTGTCTGCTTTTTTTCTTTCACAACATGGCTAATACGGAAATATATTTTGCATGACTACACATGTATAATCTATATCAATTTGTTTGCCTTCTCAAGTAGGGGACCCAGAAAGGGAGAGAGGGAGAAAGAAAATTTGAAATTCAGTTTTTTTTAAATGAATGATAAAAATGTTTTTACATCTAATTGGAAAAAAATAAAATAAAAAAAAGAAACAAACAATACTACCTCTATAATATTGGACAACTAAACTACAATGATTGAAAGAATCATATTATAAATGTAGACACTATGGGCCATTTGTGTAGTAAGTGCCCCTAAAGCATTCCCCATGGGCAAATCACATCACTTCTCTGAAACTTATTTTCATCACCTATTAAATCAGTTAATATATGCAAAGCACTATGTAAATGCTAGCTATTTTATTATTACATTTAAAATGGAGACAATTATACTTTCAGTACTTTCTGGGATTTTGTGAGAAACATGCTTTATAAAGAGTAAAGTACTGTGTAAATGTGAGTCATCATGTTTTGATTTTATACAATACTTTGTAATATAAGATAACAATTTTATATTTACTTTTTTGGATGTCACTATTGATTCATTAAACATGCAGTCTATGATAACACCCAGATCATTTTCAGATGAACTAATGACTCATCATGCCTTGCCACTCCTATACCTATGGAATTCATTTTTGAGTAGAAATATAGGCCTTTACCTTGATCTGTATTACATTTTGCCTTTATTTCAGTAATTGTCACATTTTACCAATGGTTATTTATAAGCAAATAGTGGTGTATAATCTATCATCCAAGAGGTGTAGGATCAGAAAAGGTGGTGGGCTAAAAATGTAGTGAGGAAGAATAACAGAGGGACAATGTTAGTGATGAGCTTGTTCTCTTGTAACCAAAACCCTGTAATGTTAAGGGAATTTGAAGATCTTCCCTGCCCCTTAATAGGCCCATGTGACCTGCTTTGAGCTTTGGCCCAGCCCACAGCCTGAGTCACAAGGAGCCGATGGCAGGAGGAGCTTGCTGAATGGGTGAAGCAGAAAGGGTGCAGAAGGAAGAGAGAGTGAGGTGGAGCTAAGAGGGAATAGGCAGAGCAGAACAGAGCAGCTAGTGTGAGTAAGAGAGGGAGTAATTTTGCCTAAGGGAGCTTATTCGTGGGGAGTCTTAATGGAGGGAAGGCTTGGGAATGGTGGTGCTCCCTTTACTGGTAATATGTACAAATTTTGTTGTTATCATGTTGGAATTGGCTTTCTGGTATCTGAATCAATATTTTGGTTTTGTCTTTGAGGAAGGGAGTTTACATTTTGTGAATTTACCCTGGAAATATGCATTCATATCCATAGTGGCTGATGTGGCTATTGCATTGGTGTTATAGGTCCAGAGGTCTATAATACTGAATAAAATCCCTATAGAGGAGAATAAGAGTTCCACAGGATGTGAGTGTATAAGTAGGTCATCAGCTCTACAGCTGTAGAGAAAACCCATATTAATGAACTCATAGATCAAGTGTACTTTTGAAGTATTAAAATAAATTTTCTCTCATAAGATTTAGTTCATCATTATAGACTCTTGATATCTTCTTTTATTGGTGGTCCAATTTTACCTTTGACCAATTTATTGGGGAAAATGTTGAACAGAACAGCCAAACTTAGCTCCCTTCCTCCAAGTTTAAATCAAGCCGTTAATGACTACACTTTGCATTGGGTCATTTAACCACTTTGGAATACACTTAGTTTTACTATTCTTTAGTCTGTATCTCTCCACTGTTTCCACAAAAGTAGCATGAGAAACTTTGTCAAACAGTTGCAGAAATCCAGGTAAACCATTTATTATTCCCAGATTTGCCAGGCTAGTAGTACTCAAAAGGAAATAAGATTAGTTTGCCATAACCTGCTCTTGATGGTATCATGTTGGTTCTGAGTAATTGTTTAGCACAGTGCCTGACACATAATAGGTACTTAATAAATGTTTATTGATTTATTGATAACTTCCATTTCTAAATGTTCACAAATTAATTCTTTAATGATACTTTTAAGAATTTTTCTATAGTACATTCTAGAATGCTTATTTCTACTGAGCTTCTTTTTCCTACCTTACCATACTAACTTTTTTTTACATTCTCTATTTAAAAAAAGAAACAAACTTCCTCAGGTTAGGTTCCTAAGACACAGTAGTTAATAACTACAGTAACCTACTGTTTGATAAACTCAAAGACTTCTGGGATAAGAAATCAGCATATGATAAAACTGCTGGGAAAACTGGAAAACAGTATGGCAGAAACTAGGCATAGAATAGTATCTTACACCATTTAGGCATAAAGGATGAAACTATACACAAATGAGGAAAGCAAGGAATAGTTTACCTATGAGATCTATGAAGAACTGAAGAATTTATGACCAAACAAGAGATAGACAACATTATGAACTGTAAAATGAACAATTTTGATTACATTAAATAAAAAGGTTTTTCAGAGTCAAGGCAACCAAGATTACAAGGGAAGCAGAAAATTGGGAAAGTTTTTATAGCCAGTGTCTCTCATAAAGGCCTCATTTCTAATATATGTAGAGAACTGAGTCAAATTTACAAGAATACAAGTCATTCCCCAGTTGACAAATGGTAAAAAAATATGGAAAGGTAGCTTTCAAATGAAGAAATTAAGGCTATCTAGCTATAGTCACATTTTAAAAATTTCAAAATCACTACTGATTAGAGAAATGCAAATTAAAATAACTCTGAGGTACCACATCACACCTATCAGATCAGCTAACATGACAAAACAGGAAAATGATAAATGTTGCAGAAGATGTGAGAAAATTGGAACACTAATGCCAATCATTCTAGAGAGCAATTGGAAATGTGCCCAAAAGACTATAGAACTGTGCATACCCTTTGATCCAGCAATGACACTATCGGGTCTCTGATCCAGAGACATCATAAAAAAGCAGAAAACATCCACAATAAAAATATACATAGAAATTCTTTTTGTGGTGCAAAAGCATTGGAAACTCAGGGGATGCCCTTCAGTTGGGTGGGAACAAGGTATGGCATGTGAATGTAATGGAACATTATTGCTCCATGAGAAATGGTGAGCAGGTAAATTTCAGAAAAACCTAGAAAGACTTGCAAGAACTGATGCTGAGTAAAGTGAACAGATCCAAGAGAATGTTATACATAGCAACAGTGACATTGTACAACGACCACCTTTATTGGACTTAGTTCTTCTGAGCTATGAAATGATCTAAGAAAATTTCAAAAGACTCATGATGGAAAATGCTATCCATATCCACAGAAAGAACTATGGAGTCTGAAAGCAAATCAAAGCATATAATTTCCTCTTTTTTTGCTGTTGTTTTGTTGTTGTTTTCTTTCTTGTGGTTTCCCCTTTTGTTATGACCCTTCTTTTACAACATGTCTAATGTGGAAATATGTTTAATAGGATTATACATGTATAACATATTGGATTGCATGCCATTTTGGGGAAGGGGGAGAGGAAGAAAATTTGGAACTCAAAATCTTGTAAAAGTGAATGTTGAAAACTAAAAATAAATAATTTTAATTTTTTTTAATTTTCACTTTATTTTGTTAGAATTTTTTAAATATTTATTTATTTTTAGTTTTCAGCATTAATTTCCACAAAATTTTGAATTCTAAATTTTCTCCCCATTTCCCCCCTCCCCCCACCCATAATGCCTTACATTCTGATTACCCATTCCCTGAATATGACCTCCTCTCTATCACACCCCACCCTTCCCTTATTCCCATCTTCTCTCTTGTAGGGCAAGATAGATTTCTATACCTCATTACCTGTGTTTCTTATTTCCCAGTTGTATACAAAAACAGTTCACAACGTTCCTTCCTAATACTTTGAATTCCAACTTCTCTCCCTTCCCCCTTCCCCACCCATCCCCACTGAGAAGGCAAGCAATTAAATATAGGTTATATGTATGTAGCTTTGCAAAAGACTTCCATAATAGTCATATTGTGTAAGACTAACTATACTTCCCTCCATCTTATCCTGCCCCACATTTCTGCTATTCACTTTTTTGACCTTGTCCCTCCCCAAGAGTGTTTACCTCTAATTACTCCCTCTTCCCATTTTCCCTCCCTTCCATCATTCCCCCTACCCTGCTTATCCCCTTCTCCACTACTTTCCTGTAGTGTAAGATAGATTCTCATGCCAAATTTAGTGAGCATGTTATTCCCTCCTTAAGCCAAATGTGAAGAAAGTAAGCTTTGCTTTTTCGCTCTCACCTCTTTCCTTTTTTCCTCCATTGAAAAAGCTTTTTCTTGCCTCTTTTATGAGTGATAATTTGCCCCATCCCATTTCTCCCTTTCTCCTCTCAATATATTCCTCTCTCATACCTTAATTTTATTTTTTTAGGTATCATCCCTTCTTATTCAACTAAACCTGTGCTGTGTGTGTGTGTGTGTGTGTGTGTGTGTGTGTGTGTGTGTATGTAATCCCTCCAACTACCCAAATACTGAGAAAAGTCTCAATAGCTACAAATATTATCTTTCCATGTAGGAATGTAAACATTTCAACTTGAGAAAGTCTCTTATGATTTTTCTTTCCTGTTTATCTTTTCATGCTTCTCTTGATTCTTGTGTTTGAAAGTCAAATTTTCTATTCAGTTCTAATCATTGAATGACCACGTTTTCCCCTTGAAGTATTATACTCAGTTTTGCTGGGTAGGTGATTCTTGGTTTTAATTCCAGTTCCTTTGACTTCTGGAATATCATATTCCAAGCTCTTCAGTCCCTTAATGTAGAAGCTGCCAGATCCTGTGTCATCCTGATTGTATTTCCACAATACTCAAATTGGTTCTTTCTAGCTATTTGCAATATTTTCTCCTTGACCTGGGAACTCTGGAATTTGTCTACAATATTCCTAGGAGTTTCCCTTTTCAGGTCTCTTTCAGAAGGTGGATGGTGGATTCTTTCAATATTTATTTTACCCTCTGGTTCTAGAATATCAGGGCAGTTTTCCTTGATGATAGGATGATGTCTAGGCTCTTTTTTTGATCATGACTTTCAAGTAGTCCCATAATTTTTAAATGGTCTCTCCTGGATCTATTTTCTAGGTCAGTTGTTTTTCCATTGAGATATTTCATATTATCTTCCATTTTTTCATTCTTTTGGTTTTGTTTTGTAATTTCTTGGTTTCTTATAAAGTCATTAGTTTCCATCTGTTCCACTGTCATTTTTAAAGAACTACTTTCTTCAGTGAGCTTTTGAACCTCCTTTTCCATTTAGCTAACTCTGCTTTTTAAAGCATTCTTCTCCTTGTTGGCTTTCTGGATCTCTTTTGCCAATGGAATTAGCCTATTTTTAAAGGTGTTATTTTCTTCAGCATTTTTTGGGTCTCCTTTAGAAAGCTGTTGACTCATTTTTCATGATTTTATTGCATCACTCTCATTTCTCTTCCCAATTTTTCCTCCACTTCTCTTACTTAATTTCCAAAATCCTTTTTGAGCTCTTCCATGGCCTGAGACCATCGCATATTTATTCTGGAGGCTTCTGATGGTAAGCATTGTTCTTCCTCATACAAAAGGATGGAAGATAATGTCTGTTCACCAAGAAAGTAACCTTCCATAGTCTAATTTTTTTCCCTTTTTTGAAGCATTTTCCCAGCCAGTTATTTGACTTTTGAGTCTTTTGTTAAGAGCGGGATATACTCTGGGGACCTTTAAATTCTCAGTTCCTTCAAGGTGGCACAATCAAGCGAAAGGAGTTTACTCCTCTTCTGGCCTGTGCACTGGTCTGGGAGCAACCAAAAACTTTTCTGCCCAGAATCTGGGAATAGTAGAATTCCCTCTCCACAACTGCCTCCAGTTCTCCCATGCCCTAGGACCGTGCTCAGGGCTGAGATACAGATCAGCTGCTCAATTCCCCCAGGGACTTTAGGCAGAGGGCTCCACAAATGGATGCTGCTGCTGCAGTCACCACTGCTGCTGCTGCCTCCACTTCTGCTGCCTGGCTCCAGGGCTAGGGGAGGACCCTGCTCCCTCCTCACCCTTTGAAAAAGCCCTGCCACTGACCTTTGAAGTTGTCTTTGGTGTTTGTGGGTTGAGGTATCTAAGAACCTCTGCTGCTGCTGGAAATTCCACCCCCAAGGCCTCTTCCAGTCCTGTTTCTCCTGGTGCTGTGCAGCCAAGGCTGGACTACACTCCATTCCACATCTGGTGCAGTAGACCTTTTCTGTTGGCCTTCCAGGTTACCTTGGGCTGGAAATCTTTTATTCAGCTGTTCTGTGCCTTCTGCTGCTCTAGAATTTGTTGAGAGTCATTTTTTACTGGTATTTTATGGCCTATGGGGGAAGAGATAGAGTATGTATATCTTTCTACTCCACCATCTTGGCTGTGCCCCCCTAAATTTTTTTAAAAACCCTTTCTGAAAGTTTTTCTGTTCTAGCTTTATTTAGGGGTTCTGTCTAAATACACTCCTGTAGGTCCTAGTCTATACTATCAACATTTAGCTGAGAGTATGAATAAAATCACCAAAGAAAATATTTAGTTTTTCTTGGGTTTTTTTGGGGGGGGGGCTAGTCAGAGGGTTCACTTGCAATAATTTATACTAGCTTTCTGTAACTTACTACCTTCTCAGACTAAGTGTTCTTCCTCTCTAGATCTTTGAAATCTGACCATCTTTTTCTACCATTAGACTTCAAGAGCTCAGTTTCTTTCCTGCCTCATCTGGGGGTATTTCTGTATTTCTTCTAGTGTTGTTGGTTTCACGGGATTGAGATTACTTCCATTTTGATTTGTGAAGCCAGTCTGATAAGCTGGATTCCCAGTCCTGGTCCCTCCTGGTCTGGATAATGCTGAACTCTATTTACCTTACAAGTCCTACTCTGCTCTTGCCCAAATACCAGCATATTACCCCCTTCTTCCATGCTTGAACAAATGGTGATAAAACAAGGCAGAGAACAGCTGGGGTGAGTCACCTGCAAACTCTCAAGGAGGAGACAGATCTAAGATAAAGGAGACAGGATGTCTCATCATTTTATTGTGTTCGTGAAAATTGTTGGATCATCTAGAGTGGCCTTTAAATAATAATGAGGCCTGGTCACCAAAGTGCAGAGCAAAGGAAATGGGACCATTTCATTTCTTTTTAAATCATTAAACTTGAAAAGTATCACAGTATCAAGAAGGTCTCATCAATGCTTAATGTTTCCAAGTCAGTCGCATGAACATGAAAGGACTGCTGCAGCCCTGGGGACAAAAGAGAAGCAGAGCACAAAGAACAGCCCAGCAGGATGCTGGAACGTCTATGCACCAATGCTCTGCCATCTTGAGTATCAACCTTTAGGACTAAGCTAGTCACTGGCCTCTCTGGTGGATCCAGTTACTGGTCCTAATCCTACCACTCAAAGCAGTCAGTATTATGAAATGGATGCTTCTCTCAGAAAGAAAAAAGATCTGTCTAGGGGTGAAAAGTGCGTTCCTTTGTATAGAACACTAAAATGGCTCTCAGGAAATACAGATTGTATCATTGACCAGGGTGGCCTCAGGTTAAAATAAGTAATAGCAGCAATAATAATAAAGCATTTTATATCACTTTAATATTTGAACAGCACTTAACACAAGGTATTTCTTTTGATTTCATCATGGTCCTGGGATGTAGGTGCTATCATTATTCCCATTTTACAGATGAAGAAACAAAGGCTGCAGAGTTAAGAAACTTTCTCTGAGTCACATTCCTAGTAAATGTTTGAGGCTGGATTTAGGGGCCAGGTCTTCCTGACTCAAAACTGAGTGTTCTGAGTACTATTTCATTTAGTTGACTCAACTCCATGGAACTTATATTTTCACAAGTATAAAACAGCAGTAATATTTCTATTTCATCCTTCCCAGGGAGCTCTGTTTAAAGTGCTTCAGGAATAAAAGTGTAATACCAACATAAGATTTTCATGGGAAAAATACAGTAGCTTACCAGTGCTTGCATACCTTTTCAGTTGCCCAATACAAACCAATATAATAGAAGTGAAATAAAGGATATGATTAAGGAAATATATGAGCTGTAAAAAAAAAAAAAAAAAAAAGTGAGGTGATTGGGAGGAGATAGCCCAGGGCTAAACTGGTGGTCAAGGCTTCCCCTACACTGGGTGGATCCTGTTGGGAGCATTTATGGGAGAACTCATATAAGCCCTCTCCTGTCAGGTTTCTAGTCACTGTTCCAGACCTCATATTATTCTACTTCCTCTTTTCTCCATATAGAAAAAAACTAATCTATTGTTTATTCCTCAATATGCTATTCCAACTCATAGGATCATAAATTTAGAGATGAAAGGGGACCTTAGAGGTCATGGAGTCCAACCCTCTCATTTTACAAATAAGGATGCGTAGGTGAGGGAGACTTTTTAAGGGATCACAGGACTCATGAGAATTGGGGGTAGGATTTGAACTCAGGCTTTCTTGAGCCTGGCATTTCATCCATTGGATGACATAGCTCTTTCTTGGCCATTATGCCATCCATTCCCCATAAATGAAATACATTTTCTTCTCACCTCCACTTTTTAGCAACCTCAGTTGCATTCAAAACACAACTTAGGCCCCCATTATACCCTATCTGTCTTGTCATACAATATCTTGCCAATCATGCAAGCAAGCAAGCAAGCTATCAGAATTTTCTAAGCATTTACTCCATGACCAGGCACTGTGCTAAGTATGGGGGTTATAAGAAAAATAGTCTTTGCTCTCACAGAATTTATAGTTCTTTGGGGAAGATAATATGTACATTTCTCTCTGTCTCCCTCTCTCTTTCTCTCTCTCTCTCTCTCTCTCTCTCTCTCTCTCTCTCTCTCTCTCTCTCTCTCTCTCTCTCTGTATAATATATATATATGTATACATATACATATATATGTGTGTGTGTGTGTGTGTATATGATGTGTAAATTAGAAAACAAACTAACCTTAAAAAGGAAAGAACATTCTGTCTCTTTCTCTTTCTCTCTATATATAGAGAGATAGAGTTATATATAGTACATTCTAGAATATGCTATAAAAATTCTTTAAAGTATCATTAAAGGGATGATTTTCAAAGATATGTATGTGTGCATATGCATGTGTGTGCGCATGCTCTTTATTCCTCACTAGAAGGTAAGCTTCTTGAGAGCAAGCCCTGGTTTTATTTTTGTTTTATATTCCTGGCACTAACAAAGTCCTTGGCACATAGTAAACATTTAGTAAATACTTGTTTGAGCCATTGATTGAGAAGTTGTACTTATTATTTATTCCCCTCTCTAGAGCGATAAAAATCTGTCTAACTATTCACTAACATCAGCAGAAGATGCCTGGGGTGGGGGTGGGCCATTGGAAGAGGGAAAAGATATTCCTTGTCTCATTGGATCTTCACGATTACTTTGTGAGGAAATGCTACTGTTACACTCATTTTACAGACAATAAATCTGAGGCTCAGTTAAGTTAAATGAATTGTGCAAAGAACAATCAATTGTGCAGAATTGTTCAAAGGCATAGACATCTTCCTGAACCCAGGTACTTCTGATTGCAAGTCCAGCATTCTGTCTATTTTACCAATACTGCCTCTTATTAGTGGTTTGATAGAGGCCGCTGGCATTTCTGGATCCCACCGAGGAGTATTTATATAAGTTTACAAAGTACTTCTCATACAATATATCATTTGATCTTTATGTGAGGTAGACCCTTTCATTGACCCTATTTTACACAGGAGGAAACTAAGGCTAAATGAGGTTAAGTGACTTACTCAGGGTCATACAGCTAATATAATCAGGAACTCAGATCTTCAGCTATCAGCTGTGCCACTGAGCTATTTGAGATCCTTCTGTCTTCCGTGTTTTCTCATTTTTGCTCCCTTTGCCAGTAAAGAAATGTATAAATAAATGCTATCAAAGGAGTAAGCATCTCCTTGCCAACTTCTTTCTGTTCTCTTTCTGATAATAATGCTTCAAAACCTGAAAAATCTTTGGTGTGGGTTGTGTGGACTCTTCCTTCATTGACCCAAATCTTAACCCTGCTGTTTTGGTTGGCAATCTTTGAGAGCTTTTGCAGCTGAATGATGCTTCACCAGCCTGCAACCACCTTGATAATGAAGCTCAGCTGGATCAGTCCTTGTTCAGAAAACAAATAGACAGCACATTGCTGTTCTAGTACTGGCAACCCTTCCAGCCTGGGGAGGGTAGTAGACTCGAAGAGTTTCTGCTGGAAGAACTCAACTCTATTCTGCTAACATGAGACATCTGAGTAGGATGTTATTTAATAATTATAAAAGTCTTCCGCTCTCAGTTTGACTTTTTTTTGGTTAAAAGAAGGCACTCTTTGACTCATTTTTTTACCTAGGATTAATTACTGAATGGACATTGCCTCAGTCAAGCTGAGACTTGCTAAAGAACTTAGCTTTTAAAGGTTACTGCATCCTAGGCCATCTCCAGTCATCCTGATGTGCATCTGGCCACTGGACCCAGGCGACTCCAAAGGAGAAAATGAGGCTAGTGACTTTGCACAGCCCTTCTTCACTTAAATCCAATTCACATGCATGTAATGTCACTTCCTCCCTGATGTCATAGGCCTCTTCAAAAACAAAGAACAAACAACAATAATATAATAAATTAAGAGATGATATAAAACAAATGTATATGAATAAATGTAATAGCAAAAAGCTTGTAAGATAGATGATAGGTGGGCTTTAAAGCTTCATGGAAAGGTAAGGGGAGGATTAGCAGGAGCTGAAAACACTAAGTTTCACAGGCATACATCTCTCTACAGTCATTAAAGGCAAAATGAACTTTTGCCTACCTCAGAATGTGCCTACAATAGTTAGGGAAGAGATGATGCTGGGTAAGGTGGGCATAAATTAAGAGTAGTAAAGGCAGGCTATGAGGGAAAGGAAGACGGCATCAATCAGTCTAGAGTTGTGAACAGAGCACTGGAGTGGGAGTTGGGAAGACTTGGGCTCAAATCCTACCTCAGAGACTTACTACCTGTGGGATCCTAAGTAAGCTGCATAACTTCATGGGAGCATAGATGTAGAGTTGTAAGGGATTTCAGAAACTATCTAATCCAATCTCTCCCAGCTACATTTCCTCATCTGTAAAATGGGGATAATACTTATACCTACCTCACTGGTCTGTGAGGCTCAAATTAGATAATATACATAAAACACAGGACAAACCTTAAAAAAAAAAAAAACTACATGTTCACTATTGTTGTTATTCCATGGAACATTATGGGGCCAGCAAAGTCAAGTCATCAAGCCAGAACAGAGACATTATGAAGGGGAGAAAAGATGATGAAGATATACTAAAAGTCAGAAGAGGAAGAAAATGATTTGGTAACTGGGGAGTTGGAGGATATTTTAAATAGGAAGAAGAGTACAACAAAATACTCCAACTAATTTACAAGTTTGGTTCCCCCAGAAGTAATCAAAGATTGGTTTTTGTTTTTGTTTTTTAAGCGATTCATAAAGAATGGCTAATAAAAAACTCTCAAAGAGAAATCTGAGGGAAAAAATGGCGATCAATTTAAAACAGGAGAATGAGGCAGGACTCCAGGTTCTCCATGAGATATTATTATTAATGATAAGATCAGAGTCTTTTCAAAATGGTTCAGTTTTGTGGGAGGATGGAGGCCACTGAACAGGCAGGAACTTATTAAATGCAAGTTATCAGTGGCAGACCAAATGCTTTAGAGCCACCTGGCATGTGGTTTCCCCAATCATTTGCAAGACTGCTCTACCGCCAAGAGGAAGAAAGGTAAGGTTGGTTGTTATAGCTGCAAAATGCCCAAACAACAGTCTGGATCTTTGATTTCTTGTCATTGTTTATTTGATATTTTTTCCCATTGGTTTAGGTATTACTTCCAAAAGCACATTTGTTTTTTGTTAGACTGTTTACTTATTTGACCATAATAACTTAGAAGTCAGGATTTTATTTTTTTAAATTTTGTTTATCTCTGCTCTCTTCCCCCTGCCACAATTCAGTTCATTCAGTTTATTTCCATTTATTTTATTCAAATTCAACGCAGATCAATTCAGGTAAGTTCAATCCAGAGAGTACTTATTAGGCACCTACTGTTCTACACAAAGCCAGTAGATGACTGTCTGCAGCATGAGAACAGGCAGGCTCAGCAACACAGAATTGATGACTAATGATTTTTGGATGAGGATGAGGATAATAATGATGAAGCCATAGAAATGCATTTGGAAGGGACAGCCAGGTTTACTACCTTGGTGTGGCATAATCAATAGAACACTGCATTGGAGACAGAGGACCTTGTTTCATATCTTTCTTCTGTTCCTTACTCCCCATGTAAATTTGACCAAGGCACTCTGAATCTTGGAATCTCAGAGGGAGGTAAATAAAATGAGGAAATCAAGTCAACAAGCATTTATTAAGCACCAACTATTTGTCAAGCAATGTGTTAAGTGCTGGGGATACAAAGAAAGACAAAAAAGACATATAAACAAATAATCCTTGTCCTCAAGGAGCTTCCAATCTAATGGATGAGTTGGAACAGATGATCTCCAGAGTTTCTTTCTATCCTACATCCTCTAAGAATTGCAGAGTGGGAGAGTCTTCAAAGGCCATCTAGTTTGAATAGAAATGCCTTCCACTACAGTTCTGATATGTGGCCATTTAATCTTCACAGGCAGATCTCTAACTGGAAGATCTCCAGTGCCTTCTGGTAAAGTCCCAACCCCCTTGCCATACATAGCTCTAATGGTTAGATAGTGCTGCCCAACATCAAGCCTACCCTTTACTCCTTTGTAGTTTCTAGTTGCTTCTAGTTCTGCCCACTGGGATGATACAAAATGAATCAAATTTCTCTTCCACATGACATTCCTTCAAATATATGAATACAACTACTCTGCCCTCTCCTAAATTTTCTCTTCTCCAGGCAAAACATCCATAGTTTCTTCAATTCATGGTCCTATGGATTTATTAAATACTCTACTGAAGGGTGTGTGTTCATCCTTTGTTGCCAAAGAAGACTATGCCATCAGAGAAATAATGACATGACTTGCACTTGACTATGTTTTTGAGTGAGGGAGGGCTGTGCAGGTCACCAGCCTCACTTCTCCTCCAGACCCATCTGAATCCAGTGACCAGATATTCATCAGAATGACTTGAGATGACTCAGGATGAGGCAATTGGGGTTAAGTGACTTGCCCAAGATCACACAGCTGGTGAATGTCAAGCATCTGAGGTTAGGTTTGAACTTGGGTCCTCCTGACTCCTGCACTGGTGCTCTATCCACTGAAGGTGGGGAACTGTATAAGTAGACAGCACATACACACACACACACACACACACACACACACACACACACACACTGATGAAATCCCATCTTTGAAGCAGTAAAAGACATAGTCATGTGATGTTATCTTGTGGCATTGAACCATCATGCTATGGGAGAGTAGGAAGAGCCCTGAATTCAAAGTCGGAAGCCTTGGGTTCTTATCCTAGTTCTATTATTAGCTCTGTGATCCCAAACATAACTGATTACCTCTCTGAGATCTCAGTGCTTCATCTGTAAAATAGGGATAATAACATTCATGCTACTTATGTCACACATAAACAGATGGTGTACGAGGGACATAAAAGAATATACGACTTGGAGCCATGAGATCTAGAGATGAATCAGAGTTTTGCCATTTATTAGGCAGGATGAATTTGAATAAGACACTTCCCATCTTAGCAAATTGAATTTTCATGTCTGTGTCAAATGCTATAATATATGTAGACCACATTGCAAATCTTAAAGCAGTATAAAAGTGCCAGGTATTATTATAATTGTTGTTGCTATTAATAAGACAATAATAGGGACTGAGTTTTTTAATATTCTACAATCACTATCATAAAACTTAGATTTTTTCTTTTCCCACTACCTCCCCCCCACAACTCCCCTCCCTCCCCAAGATGGCATACAATTCTATATAGGATCTACATATATATTCATATTGAACACATTTTCACTACAGTCATGCTGTGTAGAAAAACTAAAATAAATGGGAGAAATCATATAACAAACCAAAACATAATACATACACACACAAAAAAATGAGCTGCTACATTCTGTGATTGAATTCCATAGTTCTTTCTCTGGATTTGGAAGACACCTTGCCTTAGAAGACCATTGGGAATTTGTGTTTTTTTATGTCCTTGCATTGCACTGCACTTCATAGATACAAGTCTATCAGAAAAAACTCACACACTGTGATCATTGCTGTGCACAAAGTTCTCCTAGTTCTGCTCCTTTCACTCAGTATTAGACATATAAGTCTTTCCAGGCCTCTCTGAAGTCTTCCTGTTCATCATTTCTTCTAGCACAATTATTCCATTACATTCATATACCATAATTTACTCAGCCATTCCCCAATTGATGGGCATCCCCTTTATTTTCAGTTTTTGGCCACTACAAAGAATGCTGCTATAAATATTTTTGTACATGTGGGACCCTTTCCCATTTTTATGATCTCTTGGGGATACAGTCCTAGAAGCGGTATTGCTGGGTCAAAGGGTATGCAAATTTTTGTACCCCTTTGGATATAGTTCCAAATTGCTCTCCAGAATGGTTGGATCAGCTCACAGTTCCACCAATAATGAATTAGTGTTCCAACTCTCCCACATCCTTGCCAGCATTTATCATCTTCCTGTTCTGTCATGTTTGCCATTCTAATAGGTGTGATGTGGTACCTCAGAGTTGTTTTGATTTAATTTATTGATTTGTTTAATCAATAGTGATTTAGAACATTTTTTCATATGATTATAGATATCTTTAATTTCTTCCTTTGAAAACTGCCTGTTCGTATCCTTTGACCATTTATCAATTTGGGAATGACATGTATTCTTGTACATTTGACTCACTTCTCTATATACTCTAGAAATGAAGCCTTTATCTCAGAGATTAGCTGTAAAAATTCTTTCCCCATATACTACATCCCTCCAAATTTTAGTTGCATTCAGTTTGGTTGTGTAAAAACTTTTTATTTTAATGTAATCAAAATTATCCATCTTGCACTTCATAATGCTTTCTAATATCTTCTTCAGTCAAAAATTCTTCCCTTCTCCATAAATCTGATAAATACACTATTCCTTGCTCCTCCAGTTTGTCCATGGTATCAATCTTTATACCTAGATCATGTACCCATTTGGACTTTATTCTTATATACGGTGTCAGGCATGGGTCTATGCCTAGTTTCCACCACACTATTATCCAGTTTTCCCAGCAATTTTTATAGAACAGTGAGTTCTTATCCCAGAAGCTGGGATCCTTGGGTTTATCAAACAGAAGATTGCTATATTCATTGCCTACTGTGTCTTGACTAACTAGCATATTTCACTTGTCTACCCTTTTGTTTCTTAGCCTGTACCAAATAGTTTTGATAATTGTTGCTTTATAACACAATTTGAGATCTGGTAGCACTAGGCCACCTTCCCTAGCATTTTTTTTCATTAGTCCCTTTGATATTCTGGACCTTTTGTTCTTCCAGATGAATTTTGATATTATTTTATCTAGCTCTAGAAAATAATTATCTGGTAGTTTGATTGATATGGCACTAAGTAAATTAATTTAGGTAGAATTGTCATTTTTATTATATTGGCTTGGCTTACCAATGAGAAGCTGATGTTTTTCCACTTACTTAGATATGACTTTATTTGTGCAAAAAGTGTCTTGCAATTGTGTTCATATAGTCCTTGGGTTTGTTTTGACAGGTAAACTCACAAATATTTTATACTGTCTATTCTAGCTTTAAATGGGATTTCTCTTTCTATCTCTTGCTGTTGGACTTTGCTACTAATATATAGGACTGCAGAAGATTTGTGTGGATTTATTTTGTAACCTGCAACTTTTTCAAAGTAGTTTATTATTTCAAGTATTTTTTTACTTAAATCTCTGGGATTCATCTAAGTATATCTAGGAATCTCTAAGTATATCATCACATCATCTGCAAAGAGTGATAATTTAGTTTCTTCTTTGCCTATTCTTATTCCTTCAATTTCTCTATCTTGTCTAATTGCTACAGCTAGTATTTCTAGTACCATATTGAGTGCTGATAATGGAGATCCTTATTTCACCCCTGATCTTATTCGAAATGCATCTAGCTTATCTCCATTGCATATAATGCTTGCTGAAGATTTTAGGTAGATACTGCTTATTATTTTGTGGAAAGTTCCCCTTATTCCTTATTTCTCCAGGGTTTTTAATAGGAATGGGTGTTGTATTTTGTCAGAAGCTTTTTCTGCATCTGTTGAGATAATCATGTGGTTTTTGTTAGTTTTGTTGTTGATATGATCGATAATGCTAATAGTTTTCCTAATATTGAGCCAGCCCTGAATTCCTGCTATGAATCCTACCTGATCATAATGTATTATTCTCACCATATGATGCTGTATTTGTTTTGCTAAATTCTCATTTAAAATTTTTGCATCTAAATTCATTAGAGAAATTGGTCTATAATTTTCTTTCTTTGTTTTGTCTCTTCCTGGTTTAGGTATCAAAACCATATTTGTATCATAAGAATTTGGGAGGACTCCTTCCCCAATTTTCAAAAATAGTCTATATAGTATTAGAATTAACTGTTCTTTAAATGTTTGATAGAATTCACTTGTAAATCCATCTGGCCCTGGAGATTTTTTCCTAGGGAGTTCATTTATGACTTGTTCAATTTCTTTTTCTGAGATAGGGTTGTTCAAGTATTCAACTTCCTCTTCTGTTAATCTGGGCAATTTGTATTTTTTTTAAAACACTCATCCATCTCATTTAGATTGTTGAATTTGTGGGCATAAAGTTGGGCAAAGTAATTTCTCATTGTTGTTTTAATTTCCTCCTTATTGGAGGTGAGTTCACCCCTTTCATTTTTGATATCAGTAATTTGATTTTCTTCTTTTTTTAATCAAATTGGCCAAAGGTTTATCAATTTTATTAGTTTTTTTCATAAAACCAACTATTGGTTTTATTTATTAATTCAATAGTTTTCTTAATTTCAATTTTATTAATCTCTCCTTTGGTTTTCAGTATTTCTAATTTGGTATTAACTTGGGGATTTTCAATTTGTTCTTTTTCTAGCTTTTTCAGCTGCATGCCCAAGTCATTGACCTCCTCTTTCTCTGTTTTATTTATATAGTCATTCAAAGACATAAAACTTCCCCTAAGAATTGCTTTTGCAGTATCCCATAAGATTTGGTAGGTTGTCTCATTATTGTCATTCTCTTGAATGAAGTTGTTAATTGTTTCTATGATTTGTTGTTTAACTCACTCCTTCTTTAGGATTAGATTGTTTAGTTTTCGACTGATTTTTGGTTTATCTTTCCATGGCCTTTTGTTACATATAATTTTTGTTGCATTATGATCTGAGAAGGATGCATTGACTACCTCTGCCTTTCTGCATTGGATTGTGAGGATTTTATGTCTTACTACATGGTCAATTTTCATATACGTGCCATGTACTGCTGCGAAAAAGGTATATTCCTTTCTATTCCCATTCAATTTTCTCCAGAGATCTATCATATCTACCTTATCCAGAGTTTTATTTACCTCCTTAACCTCTTTCTTGTTTATTTTGAGGTTAGATTTATCAAGTTTAGAGAGAGGGAGGTTGAGGTCTCCCACTAGTATAGTTTTGCTGTCAATTTCTTCCTTCAGCTCCTCCAATCACTCCTCTAATAATCTGGATGCTATAGAACTTGGAGCATACATGTTTAGTAATGATATTCCTTCATTGTTTGTGGTGCCTTTTAGCAGGATATAGTTTCCTTCCTTATCTCTTTTGATTAGATCTATTTCTGCTTTTGCTTTGTCTGAGATTAGGATTGCTACCCCTGCATTTCTTACATCAACTGAAGCACAATATATTCTGCTCCAACCTTTGACCTTTACCCTGTGTATATCCCCCTGTTTCAAATGTGTTTCTTGTAAACAACATATTGGTGGATAATGGCTTTTAAGCCATTCTGCTATCCATCTCTGTTTTATGGGAGAGTTCATTCCATTCACATTCACAGTTATGATTACAATCTGTGTATTTCCCTCCATCCTTTTCCCCGCCATTTGTGCTTTTAGTTCTCCCATCTCCCTTCCCCTCCTCAATAGTTTTCACTTTTCATCACCACCTTCTGCAGCCTTCCCTTCCTTCTTTTAGTCCCCCCTTTTACTCCCCTTTACCCTTACTTCTTCTTCCTTCCCTTTTAGCTTTCCCTCCCCTTTCTTCCCCCTTCCCTTCCTACTGCCTATAGAGCTAATTAGAATTATACACTTAAGTTCATTGTTCCCTCTCTGAACCAAATCAGATGAGAGTACCTCTCAAACAATGCTCATCTTCCTTCCCTCTTTCCCTCTACTATAATATAATTTTGTACTTCTTCCTGTGATGTAATTTACAATTAATACTTCCTCCTTTTCACATCTCCTGTTATAATTCCTTTGCATGCTTAAATAATATTTTTATCATTACATCATTTACTTTATACCTGTTCCCTCCATGTATATCCCTTTTATATTTCATAATAGAAGTACAATTCTCAAGGGATCATCTTCCCTTATAGGGAGGTAAACAGTTTGCCCAAATTGAGTAAAAAGTTTTGTTTTTACCCCCCATTTACTTTTTTATGCCTCTCTTGAGACCTGTGTTTGAAGATTGAATTTTCTATTAAGTTCTGGCGTTTTTGTCAGCAAGGTCTGGAAATCCCTTTCTTTGTTTAATGACCATCTCCTTGCCTGAAAGATTATGCTGACCTTTGCTGGATAGTTGATCCTTGGTTGTAGTCCCAGCTCCTTTGCCTTATGGAATTTGGATTCCAATTCCTTCGACCTATTAATGTAGAAGCTGCAAGGTCCTGTGTGATCCTGACTGTAGCTCCTCCATATTTGAATGGTTTCTTTCTGGCTGCCTGTAGTATTTTCTCCTTCACTTGATAGTTCTGGAATTTGGCAATGATATTTCTTGGGGTTTTGAGTTTGGTAACTAATATTTATGTGACAATTTATAATATATTTTATCATATATTATATATTATATACCATGTATACTATATATATTATTATATGATTGCAATAATAAGAAATAATAAGATTTTCAAAATGCTTTACATACGTTAGCTCATGTGATCCTCTCAATGATTCTGTGAGGTAGATGTCCTTAATATTCCTCTTTTACAGATAACAAAATTGAGACATAGAGAGGTTACATGACCTACCCAGGGTCACATAGTAAGTGTTCTAGGCAGGATTTGATCTCCCTGACTACAGGCATATCACTGCATTACCTGGCTGCTCCTTATAACAATGCTCATGAGGTAAGTCCCATAGGATCAAAGGCCCTGCTGCCAATGGATTTTTAATAAATGCTGTTGGCTGACTGACTTGAAGTGAGGTGCTATCTTTACCTGTGTCCCATCATTTAGAGTTCTTAAATATATATTTCCCCAATTATTCTGTCTTAGAGGCCAAAGTCAGAGCTAAAAATGGAAACTTTGATAGAACTGTGGTCCTAAGCACAGAAATGCCCACTGAACAAGAAGCAGATGGTCTGATATTTATGTGTATTTAAAACACATCGTATATGTAGTGTATCACAAATAGTGTCATATGAATTGAAGTATCCTTACTCCACATGATACAGATAAAAATAATGCCTGACTCAGAAGTATCTTCCTTTTCCATCCTGTTTTCCTCAAGATATTTCCTAGAGTTAGATTATGAAGAGTAGAGTACAGAACCTTACATTGCATAGAAGAAACATCATAGGCAACCAACTCACAAAGCTTCAGTGCCTGTAATAAAAGAAAACAGATATGGATAGCAAGAAAGTGGAATCACTACTGCCCAAAATATCCTGACATGTGCATGTGGCTGTCCTTCTGATTCTGGGCTCTAGAAAGCTGAGAAAGAATGCTGAGTCCTAAAAAATGTTCTTTATTCAAGGGAAAACAGTAGTACTCTCCCCCTTTCCTTTTGTTTTAATTTTACCCCTTCATTCAGGGCTACCTCCTTCCCTCACTCCCACGCAACAACTAGTTTTCCATGATTCAGCTATAGATTGGGTTATCCATTGCCATCTAGTCAAGGAGTAACCTGGAAGGAAAAAGAGAAGCATCTTGTGGACTAGCCTGTCCTCCTGGCCTTAAGGGCAGGCAAAGTAGGTAATTAACTATTGGGGGTACTGGGCAGGCCCTAATATACCTCCTCAAAAAAAAAAGATTATAGATCACAGAATATTTAATTAAAAGGGCTTAGAGACTGCTGAGCTACCCCTCCCATTTTATACAATAGGAAAGGAGTCCTGGAAAGAGGTGAAGTAATACTGAGTTAGTTAGTCCAGAGATGCAAAGGTCACATATGGCAGAGCCTAGATGAGAATCTAAGCCTCCTGACTCCTAGTTCCAAGTTCTATCAATTTCAGTATTAAGGAGCCCAATACCTTTTTTTTAACCCCTACTTCCTTATTGATACTTGTGTGGTATCCAGAGCCCAATGTTGGCTATTTCCATGGTCTTGGAAATTAATGAGGGTAATTATTCATCTCAGGATAAAACTCAAAACTTCCCATGTCTGCTGAATCTCCTCAATCAATTCCAACTAAAACACTAACTTTATGGTAATAATAGTAATAATTTAATAATCATAATTACTAGTATTTATGTAGCACTAAAGTTTGCAAAGCACTTTACAAATATTGTCTCATTGCTCCTTACAGCAACCCTGGGTGGTAGCTGCTATTATGATCCTCATTTTACAGATGAGGAAATTGAGGCAAACATATGAAGCAGTCACCTAAAGTCACTAAGTATGTGTCTGTTGCTGGATTTGAACTGTTTTCCTGACACCAAGTCCAGTACTCTATTCACTGTACCACCTAACTACCTTTAACAAAGAATCGTTATTTAAAACAGAATGCAAGAAAACTAACAAGGAATTACATCAAACACTCTCCCTACCTACTTCTCAAGGATAATACTTCCTATACTTCCAGAGGAGGATATACGTCTGAACAATGGGAGGAGGCCATGGGCAGTTTCACTTATACATTGGTTAGCAACAGGACTATGTGGGTCAGTGGCCAGAAGTACTAGATCATTTGCTCTCTCATATCTCTACTCACTTTGCTGATTTATGGGTATGGCACTGCAGGCTATGGAATATGACTTCTCATATAGAGAATTCTTAACCAGATGAATAATAAAGATTCAATGTCTGCATGAGAATTCTGGAGCATTATTGAGAAACTTATTATTTCATTTCAGGAACAAGGGTGCTAATGTGAAAGAAGAAGAGAAAACTCCTGCCATCATTTCTGCCGGGGATTTCTAGCCCTGGCAAGGACCTAGATGCAGCTTCCATTTTCATATTCTATTTCCTTCTTCAGTCTGCTGCCCTGGTCTTCAATTTGTGTCTGTTCCCCCCTGAGACTTCCATCATGGTTCCCAAGATAGACATGCTGGAAGTCCAGCCAGCATCCAGGGTGAAGCAATTCCATCATCTCTAAGGCTCAAGTCAATTTACTACTGAGGAGAACACTACGTTTTGTTTTTTTAGCCCCTACTTTGTTACTGATACTTGGTATAGTATTCAGGGCCTAATGGCTACTTCCAGATTCTTGGAATTTAATGGGGCAATTATTTATCTTAGTATAGAACTTAAGACTTCTCATTTCTGCTGAATCTTCTTGACCAAGGTCAGATAAAACATTGACTCTACCGGATGCAGATCCCAGAGTTCTACTCTTTTACCGCCACTCCTACTCACACCATTTACCAGAATTCTACCACCAGAACTTTGCCAATCTAGCAAAACTCTTTGATCCTTATTAAATGCAAATTTCTCAGAGAACTGTCCCATTTTAAGTAATTATTTGTCACATGTTGTGACTTAAAGGCTGAAACAAGTTGACATTTAAGTATGGAAACAAGGGGTAGGATGGCAATAGGTGCCTTGGAGTGGAGGAAGGGGAAAAAAGGAAGGGGACATGATTAAGCAAAGGAGGCTTAGTGCTCCAAAGACAAATAGCCAATTTGACAGAACTGACTGTTATTAAATAATCTACTCAATAACCTGAGTGATTCAACCTCATCCTTTTCTATAGGCAATCTTACCTATGTCCATCTTGGAAAGTAGAAATGTAATAACTCTTCTCCATGGCACAAGGCCTAGAAGAGAAAACCAATAGTTTTAATGTGGGATCTTAGATACAAGTGAGTGCTTAATAAATAGTGATTGAATTGAAGGAAATTCTAGAATGATCTAACAAAAAGACTACTGGATTTGGAGTCAGAAGAGCTGGATCTGAGGCCTTACTCAATTACTTCCTTGTTTTGTGACCTTCTGGATGTGGACATCCAGAGAAGTTAGAAAATATAGCATTGTATAAACAGTGGTAGAAGGAACCTAGAGAGTAACTAATCCAAATCCCTTTATTTTACAAAAATGAAAACTAAGACCCAGAGAAGGGAAATGCTTTACCTAAGACTGCATAGCTAGTTAGTTGCACAGTGAAAACTAGAGCTCAGATCTCTTGATGCCTGTCCAGGGCTTTTCTGACTCTAGTGTATTAATTGATTTGCAATTATTCTCATGTTGTTTTCCTATGAAAAGAGTAGCAATATTCCAGAGAAAGTCAATTTTTGAAGACCTTATAACTCTGATCAATATCATGATAAAACATAAGTCTAAAATAATGAAAGTATTCTCCCCTTCACTCCTACACATACTCTCTAATTCAGTGACAGTGACCTTCTTGCTGTACCTCAAGCAAGAGACTCCATTTCTGGTTGCTGGACATTTTCATTGGCTATCCCTCTTGCCTATAATGCTCTCCCTTCTCATCTTTGCCTCCTGACTTCCTTAAAGTCTCAGTTAAATCTCCTCTCCTCCTTCTACAGAAAATCTTGCTTGATCCCTATTAATTCCATTGCCTTCCTGTTGTTGATTATTTCCAACTTATCTGTTTTGTACACAGGCATTTCTATGTTGTTTCTCTCATTATATTGTGATTTCCTTAAGAGCAGGGCTATCTTTTATCTTTCTTTGTACCCTCAGTCCTTAGCACAGTGCCTGGCACATATTAAGTGCTTATTAAATGTTTATTGACTGACTGATTGATCTATTGACAGAGAGGTGATGAACTTAAATGCGGAAACATATATTTTTTCATGTGACTAATATGAAAATTAGTTTTGCTAGATTTATGTAAATATATCTGGAGGAACTTGATTTTCTTTTTTAAATTTGTTCAATGGATTGGAGAGATGGAATAAAAAAAATTATTACTTTAAAAATAAAATAAAGAAATGACCTCTAAAAACACCAATAAATCAAAAAGGTGCTCATGTTTTATCTCTTTAACTAGATTACAAATCCTATTAGATATCAGCTTAATTTTTTTGCATATTAAACCTAATTTTCTTTTTCTTACCACTATTATTGATACTCAAATGGTAATGAAGTATAAACGCATGGGGAGCAGCTTATATGAGCATGCAGGAACTCTGGTTACTTGCTATCATCTTATTTAATGTTTGGTTTTAAAGAAGTCACCTTTCTTTTCTGACCTGAAAAATGAGAAAATTTGATAGTCAAACATGCAGCCACATCCAGCCTTCAATAATTATAAATGTGATCCAAACTAACTTAAAAAGTAATTGGAAAATATTTAACAAAATAAATAAAAACAAGTATAGATGTGCCAATAGGGATTTTTTATTTTAATTTTTAATATTTTTTTTATTTTCAGTGTTCTACAAGCACTAGCATATAACTTAGTTTTTTTCCCCCTCCCTTCCATTTCTTCCCCCCTCCCTCACCCTCCCTCACTGACACGGCATACAATTTTGTATAGGTTCTGCACATACATTCCTATTAAATACATTTTCACCATAGTTAAGTTGCATGGAAGAATTAATGGGAGCAATCATATAACAAGCCAAAATGTAATTAAAAAGAAGATGATCTGCTGCATTTTGCAATTGAATTTTGTAGTTCTTTCTCTGAATGTGAAAAGCATTTTGCCTTAAAAGACTATTGAGAATTTTGTAGGCCCTTGCATTACAATGAAGTTCTAAGTCTACCAGAAAAAATCCTCACACACTGTGGTTGTTACTGTGTATGAAGTTCTCTTGTTTCTGCTCCTTTCTCTCAGCATCAGATCATATAAGTCTTTCCAGGCCTCTCTGAAGTCCTCCTGTTCATCATTTCGTATAGCACAATAGCATTTCATCACATTCATATACCACAATTTATTCAGCCATTCCCCAATTGATGGGTATCCCCTTGATTTCCAGTTTTTGGCCACCTCAAAGAATGCTGCTATAAATAATTTTTACATGTGGGACTCTTTCCCATTTTTATGATCTCTTGGGGACACAGTCCTAGAAGTGGTATTGGTGGGTCAAAGGGTATGAACATTTTTGTAGTCCTTTGGGCAGAGTTCCAAATTGCTCTCCAGAATGGTTGGATCAGCTCACAGTTCCACCAACAATGAATTAGTGTTCCAACTCTCCCACATCCTCTCCAACATTTATCATCTTTCTGTTCTGTCATGTTAGCCAATCTGACAGGTGTGATGTGGTATCTCAGAGTTGTTTTGATTTTCATCTCTAATCAATAGTGATTTAGAGCACTTTTTCATATGACTATAGATATCTTTAATTTCTTCCTCTGAAAATTCCCTCTTCATATCCTTTGACCATTTATCAATTGAGGAATGACTTCTATTCTTGTACGTTTGACTGAGTTCTCTATATATTTTAGAAATGAGGTCTTTATCACAGACACTAGTTGCAAAAATTCTTTCCCAGTTTTCTACTTCCCTCCTAATCTTGGTTGCATTGGGTTTGGTTGTGCAAAAACTATTCATTTTAATGTAATCAAAATTATCCATTTTGCACTTCATAATGCTTTCTATCTCTTGTTTAGTCAAAAATTCTTTCCTTCTCCATAAATCTGACAAATGCACTATTCCTTGCTCCACTAATTTGTTTATAGTATCAATCTTTATACCTAGATCATGTACACATTTGGACTTTATTCTTGTGTACAGTGTCAGGCCTAGTTTTCACCACACTGTTATCCAGTTTTCCCAGTAATTTTTGTTGAACAGTGAGTTTTTACCCAATACCTGGGGTCCTTATGTTTATCAAACAGTAGATTGCTATATTCATTGACTACTGTGTCTTGAGTACCTAGCATATTCCCCTGGTCTATCTTTGTGTTTCTTAGCCAGTACCAAGTGGTTTTGATAGTTGCTGCTTTATAATACAATTTGAGATCTGGCCAACACGGATTTTTAACTACAGTTTATCTAATCAAAGTTTTCTTTAACCATAGTATGCTAAGTTACTAAATAGTTCAGTTTTCTCAAATATAAAAACCTGAGGATAATAATTTTAAGCATTGAAGTTTAGCAGACAGAATGAAAGTTTTGAATTGGGAAGACCAGAGATTAAATTGGAGTTCTGACACTTGATGAATGGCTGTGATTTTACCCACATTTTCTGGTCCTCAGTTTCCCTTTAAAATTAAAGGTTATGGACTAGATATTCTCTAAGATACCTATTACTTCAGACTGGGATCTTATATTCTAAGCTCCCTCTTCTTCAAAAGCACAGAGAAAATGGCCAGGACCAATGATTTCATTCTTGTAAAGAAATCCCAAGTGAAGAACTCCCTCCACCAATTCAGGTCAGCACCTTGTCTGAAACAGAGTCTTGGAGAGTTGTCTGCATCACCAGGAGGTTGGCTTTCCTAGCTCTGTATATCAGAGGTAGGATTTGTACCTATTCCCTTTGAGCTTTAAGGCTGATTATTTACACTACAACACTGACTCCTAAAAGCATGGAAGTATAATTCATATTGTTTCAGTACCATTTGAGTAATAAGAAACCATTTAAGTCAAAAGACATGAACAAGCAGTTTTCAGATGAAGAAATCAAAATTATAAGCATATGAAGAAGTGCTCTAAATCACTTTTAATGAGAAAATGCCATTTCACACCTATCAGATTGGCTAATATGACAAAAAAGGAAAATGATAAATGTTGGAGAGGATTGGGAAAATTGGGAAATTGATGCACTATTTGTGGAGTTGTGAACTGATCCAACTATTCTGGAGGGCAATTTGGAACTATGCCCAAAGGACAACCAAATTGTGCATACTCTTTGATTCAGCCATATCACTACTAGGTCTGTATTCCAGAGATGATAAAAAAGGGAAAAGGACCTACATGTGCAGAAATATTTATAGCAGCTCTATTCATGGTGACATATTAGAAACTAAGGGGAAGCCTATCAATTGGGGAACTGCTGAATAAACTGTGGTATATAAATGTAAAGGAATACTCTTGTGCAATAAAAAATGACGAACAGGCAGATTTTAGAAAAAACTGGAAAAACTTGTATGAAGTGATGCAAAGTGAAATGAGCAGAACCAGGAAATCACTGTACACAGTACCAGCAACATTGTGTGATGACCAACTATGAATGACTTAGCTCCTCTCAGCAACACAATGATCCAAGACAAATACAAAAGACTTGAGAAGGAAAATGCTATCCATATCCAGATAAAGAACTGATGGGCTCTTCAAAATATTTTTCCTCTGTCCATTTTGGTGGACAGGAGGAACATTATCAGTCTTTCTTTCCTTCCATTTTTCCTTTTGTCCCTCCCTCCTTTCTTCCTCTGCTCCTTTTCCTCCTTTTCCCCTTCCTACTGTTCCTTTTTTCTCCCTTCTTTTCCTTCCATTCTTGCTCCTTTCCTTTCTTCCTACATCCTTCCCTTTTTTATCTTCTTTCCCTCCTTCCTCCCTCCTCTTTCTTGCTTCTTTTGTCTTCCTTTCTCACTTCCTTTCCTTTCCTTTCATTCCCTTGACCTTGTTCCTTCTCTCCCTCTTCTCTTATTTTCTTTCATATTTCTTTCACACCTTCTTCATCTGTTTCCTGTCTAACTCCCTCTCTTTCTGCCTACAATAATCATTTATTAAGAACCAACTAGGATTACAAAAACAATTAATAGAGGATCATGGTCCTCAGGGAGCTTCCAAAGTAGAAATAAGACATGAGAGCAGATCAAAATACCACACATTAGAATATGGTAAATGTATAAGAGTATAAGTTATGATATCATTCAAGGGTAAAAATGTGTCTTCTCCTGGTTGGTGAAGCACTTGAAAGACTCCCAGAAGAAAATACCTGATAAAAATTTAACAAAAAACTTTTTTAAACTGAGCATTTTCAAATGCAAAAATACATAACTCTGGGGCAGAGAGTAAGGAGGATTGTTTTGGAGGCCAACATTATCTAGTGCCAGGAGATTAGGGCTCAGTTATATATCAGGACTTTAAAATAACCAATAATATACAAATAAAAAGAAGTGTTTGGGGAGGAAGAATTTTTCAAAAGGAAGAACAAATAAAGCCTTCAGGAAAGAGTCCTCCAAACTTCTCACCTGAAGCCTCAACCCTGTGAAGGGAGGTTGTGAAGCTGCTTTCCATTCAGCAGATACCCTAAGCCAATGGTACATGCAATAAAGTCAATCACTCCCTCTAACAAGGAAGTCACCAAAAAAAAAGTCCATTTGATTTCTTTTTTTAAAAAATGTATTTATTTATTTTTAGTTTTCAACATTCACTTCACAGATTTTGAGTTTCAAATTTTCTCCCCATCTCTCACCTCCCCACCCCAAAACACCATGCATTCTGATTACCCCTTCCCCTAATCTTCTGTCCCTTCTATCACACCCTTCTCTTCCCTTATGCCCATCTTCTCTCTTTTCTTGTAGAGCAAGATAGATTTCTATACACCATTACCTGTATTTCTAATTTCCCAGTAACATGCAAAAACCATTCTCATCCTAAAATCCTAAAACTTTAAATTCCAACTTCTCCCCCTTCCTCCCTCCTTCCCCACCCATCCCCACTGAGAAGGCAAGCAATTCATTACAGGCTATATATGGTTTTGCTAAAGACTTCAATAATAGTCATGTTGTGAAAGACTAACTATATTTCCCTCCAGCCTATCCTCCTCCCCACCCCACCCCCAATTTAATCTATTTTCTCTTTTGGCCTTATCCCTCCTCAAAAGTGTTTACATCTAATTACCCCCCTCCTATCATTTGCCCTCCTTTCTATCATTGCCCCCACACTCCACTTTTCCCCTTACCTACTTTCCCATAGTGTAAGATAGATTCGCATACCAAAATGAGTGTGCCTATTATTCCCTCCTTAAGCCAAATGTGATGAGATTAAGTTTCACTTTTTCCCTCTCACTTCCTCCTTTTCCCCTCCATTGAAAAAGCTTTTTCTTGCCTTTTTTTGAGAGATAATTTGCCCCATTCCATTTCTTCCTTTCCCCTCCCATTATATTCCTCTCTTATCCCTTAATTTTATTTTTTTAGATATTATCCCTTCTCATTCAACTCACTCTGTGCCCTCTGTGTGTGTGTGTGTGTGTGTGTGTGTGTGTAAAATCCCTCCAAACTATCCAAATACTGAGAAAAATTTCAAGAGTTACAAATATTATCTCACCATGTGTGAATGTAAACAATTCAACTTTAGTGAGTCCCTTGTGATTTCTCTTTCCTGTTTACCTTTTCACACTTTTCTTGATTCTTGGGTTTGAAAGTCAAATTTTCTATTCAGCTCTGGTCTTTTCATCAAGAATGCTTGAAAGTCCTCTATATCATTGAATGGCATTTTTTCCCCTGAAGTATTATACTTAGTTTTGCTGGTAGGTGATTCTTGGTTTTAATCCTTGTTCCTTTGACTTCTGGAATATTGTATTCCAAGCCCTTCTATCCCTTAATGAAGAAGCTGCCAGATCCTAGGTTATCCTGACTATATTTCCATGATATTCAAATTGTTTCTTTCTGACTGCTTTGCAATATTTTCTTCTTGACCTGGGAACTCTGAAATTTGGCTACAATATTCCTAGGAGATTTTCTTTTAGTATCTCTTTCAGGAGATACAATATTTGTAAATATTGAAATTCTTTCAATATTTATTTTACTCTCTGGTACCAGAATATCAGGACAGTTTTTCTTGATAATTTCATGAAAGATGATATCTAGACCCTTTTTCTGATCATGACTTTCAGGTAGTCCCATAATTTTTAAATTATCTCTCCTGCATCTATTTTTCAGGTCAATTGAATGCTTCCAGTCTCAGAGAGATGCTTGACACTGAGCTAAGTGACTTTGCCATGGACAAGTCTTCATTAGCTGTCAGTAGAAGGATTTGAATATTGGTTTTTCTGACTGTAAGACTGGCCCTCATCCACCGTGTCAGTCTGACTCTGTGGAGCCACAGAAAATTCTTTAGAAGAGTTCTGGATATTTAAAGAGGCTTGCTTCTAGAAAGATGCTATTACACTCAGACAGCAGGCTTGGAAGGAGAAAGTATATTGAAGGAGTAGACTGGAGTGAGCTGGGGATTTCCCAATTTTTCCTCCACCTCTCTTACTTGATTTTCAAAATCCTTTTTGAGCTCTTCCATGGCCTGAAGTCATTGCATATTTATTTTGGAGGTTTTGGATGCAGAAGCCTTGACTTTTAGGTCTTCATCTGATGGTATACATTGTTCTTCCTCATCTGAAAGGACGGAAGAAAATATCTACTCACCAAGAAAGTAACCTTCTATTGTCTTATTCTTTTTCCTTTTGGGGGAAATTTTCCCAGCCAGTTACTTCACTTTTGAGTTCTTTGTTAAGAGGAGAGTATACTCTGGGGACTTTTAATTTCTCAGTTCCTCCAAGATTGCACAATCAAGGGAGAGAAGTTTACTCCTTTCCTGACCTGCATTCTTGTCTGGGAGCAAGCACTCTTTTCTGCCCAGGATCTGCCACTAGAATTCCCTCTCCACGCTCACCTCCTTGAAGCCTCTTCAGGTCCTGTCCCTGCTACACTTCATGCCTGATGTGATAGACCTTTCCTGTCAGTCTTCCAGGCTGCTTTGGGCTGAACATCTCTTTAACTCTGTTGTTTTTTGGCTTCTGTTGCTCTAGAATTTGTTTAGAGTCATTTTTTACAGGTATTTGAAAGACTGTTGGCAGAGAGCTTCTAGAGGTGGGTCCTTCTACTCTGCCCAGTCCATTTGATTTCTAAGGAGAAAACATCCATCCAAGCAATCCTGGTGGATATCAGTGCATTTTAACATTTGGCCCCTTGAGTTCAGACTGATTTGAGGAGATAAGACACATCTAGAAAGGCAATTATCAGGGACAGAATTTAAGCAGATGCTCCATGAATAAGTGTGGAGAGAAGCTCAAGCAGAGAAGTGTTTTACATGAAAATCAAATTAGTTATAAATGGCTTCTTTGAGGAACTGTCATGGAAGGAAATGAGAGAAATAAACTAGAGAGAGTATAGGCTTCTCCACAGTTGACTTGTTCTGGGATTTTGAACAAACAGTTTACCCTAAGACAAACTATATAGCATGAAATTTAGTAGACTGTGGTCTCAATAAGGACAGGAACCACAACTTGACCCTTTGAATCTCCTTTTACAGAGCTCAACACAAGGGTCTTTACTTACAGGGTTCTCAAAAAGTACTCGTCAAATAAATGAAGAGATAGATTAGTCCTTTGTAAAGTGGATAAAAGAGAAGATAGATGGTTCAGTGGATAGAGTCTAGAGTCAAGAAGCCCAGAGTTCAATCTGACCTCAGACACTTACTACTTGTGTGACCTTTAACAAGTCACTTAACCCTGTTTGTCTCATCAAAATGCACTGAAGGAGGAATGGGCAAACCACTACTTTTGCCAAGAAAACCCCAAATAGGGTTACAAAGAGCTGAAAATAATTGAAAATGATTGAACACCAAGGATGTTGGACTTGGAGTCAGGAAAACTTGAGTTATAATCCTGCCTCAGATATATTTAATAATTTTATGACACTTTACAAGTTGCTTGCCTTTTCTGGCCCTCAATTTCTTCATCTGTAAAATGGAGATTATAATAGCGCCTATTATCCTAGGGTTGTTGGGAGAACCAAATGAAATAATACACTTAAAGCCCTTTCCAAACCATAAAGTTCTATATAAATGTTAGCCATTATTATAATAGTTAAGAGTCTTGTATCTTACTAGCCTCTTCTTTGAGTGAAAGAGGCTCACTAATATGACCTGTGAGTTCTAAGAGGCTGTTAAAGAAATGTCAGGAGGGTCAGAAGAAACCTGGATCAACATGACACAAAAGTGCTTTCCAGGCATCATGGGGACTGAAGACTAATGCCATAAATTACCAGGGAAGAGAAACTGGTGTCTTCGAGAACTCTAGAATATCTTGAAAATAAGAATGGCACAGGACATGGATCAAAGGACCTGATGACTGAGCAGCCAAAGAAAGGCATTTTAACAGACTGGAATGGGGCTCTTCATAGGTAGAGTAGGGGTGGGGAAGGTGAGGAGGAGATAAAGGCTGAGTTGCCTAGGTTTGCACTTTTTCAGGTATCCTTAAATAGTAGTACCTAATTCTAGGAATCAAGTCTAGAACCTGTAAAATAGTAACTAGAGCACAGTGAGCAGATTGGCAGAATGCTCTGGAATTTCTTCATTTCCCAAAGACACATTTTTGATAACTTAGCTTTCTTGCCAGCATCCCTTCCCGCATTCCAAGACTCTTCCCAAACAATAAAAAATTATGGAAATGCAGATGTCATTTAATCTATTTTGTCTCTGTTTTACAGATGAGGAACCCAAGAGCTGGAGAGACTAAATGACTTGTGCTGTATCACAGAGATCATGGGTGGCACAGCCCAGAATCAAATGCAGATTAAATGATTCCACATTCAATGTTCTTTCCACCATGATGAACTTCTTCTCTCTTGACTTTTGTGTTCTTCTTTCCATCTTTATAATAATAATGATAAATAACAAAAACCCATAATATTTATATGGTGCTTACAACGTGCCAGGCTCTTTACAGTTATTGTCTCAATTAATCCTCACAGTGATACTGGGAGGTATGTGCTATTATTATCCCCATTTTTACAAATGAAGAAACTAAGACCAACAGCTCAAGTGACTTGTCCAAGATTTCACAGCTTATAAGCATCTGAAGCAGGATTTGAACTCAAGACTTCTTGACTTCAGCCCCAGCACTCTATAAACTGTGCCATCCAGCTGTGCTCTTGCTCTCTTATACCGTTTCTTTCTTCAGCAATATTGAGTCATAATATTAAAAGCTCTTACATTGCTCCTGATTCTACTTTCTAGGGAGTATTTAGTAGCTGGTCCCACTCACCTCTCACAACTGGTTCTTTCACTGGCACTGCCTATTGTCCTGCTGACTGTACCTACCTTTTCTTATATGATCTTTCTGCCCTCCTCCCCCAAATCCCAATACCCTTAATCTTTCTGGACATTTTGAGGAAAGAATGAGGGTCACAAGTTTCACTGGTTTTGTGGATATCTGCTCCCTCCTTTGATTGGTGAGCCCATTCTTAGAACATCCTTACAAGGAAGTGCCCATCCAATTCTAGCCATCCTCACTCCAAAGCCAGTTCAGCTCATGACTTCTAGATGACTTCTCAACTCTGTCCTGCTCCGTAAGCAGTAGGCTCCCCCAGCTTTAGTTTTCTTCTCTATGCGTCACCTTCCTCAATTATGGCAAGGATTTTCTTAGAAAGCCTTACTTTTTTTGCTTTTATTTTTATTCCCAAGGATTTAGCACAGAGTCTGGCATATAGTAGGTGCTTGATATATGCACTATCTCTCTATGTATTTCTCCATACCTATAATCTCTCTCATCATCTAGTTAAAAGACCTCTGGTCTGTGTCAGAAGAGCTTGGGTCTGTCATTAAGCCTGTCACTTTGGGGCAAGTCAATTATTTCATCCTTATTTTCCCTGATCTATAAGGCAGGATGGTGGGATTAGAGATCTCTGCAGTCATCAACAACCCTTGATAAAATAATTCTCTCAATTCCACTGCAGAGACACTCATATTTCTCTTGAGACCTCAGGCTGAAAAACAATGGCAAAAGAGCTGTCCTGGGTTACCTTCACATGGACCCTCCAGGTCAATGGGATGAGTTGGGAAGGAGTCCAATGACTCACTTTAATGTGTGGGAATTATTTTCTAATGATTGATCACTTCCTCGATAAATTAGGGGAACACTTCTCCACTGAAACCAATGACTTATTGAGAGCCCTTTAAAACAGTAAATCCTCTCTCTTGTCATTTTCTGGACAGTAATGGTACTGCTGGAGTCCCTGAGAAATATAGGGCTGCCCTTTGCCTGAGAGACACTTTCCTCAAGCCATAGTTACTAATGCAGGAAGAAGCAAGGCAGTCTTTGGGGGGGGGGGGGGGCATCACCTTGGCCATGCAATCGGGGTCTCCCCTAGTTTTGGACAGCTGTCAGAATGTACATTTGGATAATAATACTCTATTTTTGGCACACACTTGAGCACTTATTGTACTTATTAAGGGGCAAGTCCCACAGCAAGGATCTGAGTATCTGGGCTTTATAGATAAAGAATCTCAATCATTCAGGTCAAACTGTCCTTCTGTCTTCTCAGGAGCCATGGTGTTTTTTGACCTGCACTAGACAAATAATATCACCACTCTATGCTTTCATTGTGCTCATGCAGAATGAAGATAGTTATTTGGGATACTTTTGAGCCACTACGCTAACAAATGGCCTGCCTCCCACTTTCCCATATATACTCACCCCACATCTCTCAGCTCCCTTTCCCTGGCCCTCTACCCTACCTAATATATGTCTGTGCAGTTTAGCCAGTGCTGAAATCATTGTCAGAATTAACCAGTTTTTGAAATGTACACTTTCTTCCGTGCTAAAATGCTGGATTTCTCTTTAGAAGGAAGTCTGGCATAATGGGAAAGACCCTACACTTGGAGTCAGGGGATATGATTTCTAGAGGCCATATCTGGTTCTGCCCCAATTTATTCTGTGTCCTTGGGCAAACTCCTTCCTTCTCTGGGTCCAATTTCCTTCTCTGACTGTTGGATTAGATGATCTATATAAGGTCCCTTGTTACTCTCTGATTCTTATATAAATTATTCAAAGACAATTGATTAAAGATACACACACATTTATCAGCATCAACAGAATTGGCACAGCTAGGGCAGGGTGACTTGAGCTTTGCCCCATGGTGGGGAAATTTAGAGGGTGTTGACAGTATTTGTTCCCCATCAGTAGGAACTGATCATGGTACCTTATTATGCTAGGTGAGCTCCTCAACAGTGCAGCTTGGTCCTCCTTCCATCTCCCCAGGGAAGTCTTCCAGAAGTGAATTTTCTGAGCCCTTGGTTGCCACTTCCCTCATGTTCTCCTGGGTAAGTTTTGTGTCATTTGCCTCAGGTACACAATTTGCTAGTTATTGCTTGGCCCTTTTGCTTTTAATAGACTATAAGAAGAGAAGTGTTATGTGTTAGTGCAATTGCTGCTACATTACTATTTTTTCTTTCTTTCTTTGAATTGTCTGGTAGGGAAAAAAGGCTGCCTTCTCTCTCTCTACCCCCACTTCAATACAATTTACTTCTGCTCTGAATACAATATGAGAGTGGCATTGTACCCAGATCAGGGAAAGCACTGGAAGGGATGTCGCTCTTTGAAGAAGAAGACAGCTCCTCATCTCTCTCAGTTCAAACAGTCCCTGCCCTGAGACAACCCTGTGTGAGCAGTTGTTTGTTTCATCTTAATGATCCCCCATGGCAGGAGTCAGAGGAGACATAAAACCAAGGTCCTAGCCACTTACAGTCAATAAAGTTTTCAAGATGCATTTTCCACAATGTTCTGAACCAATTTCAATTTGAGTAATTAACTCTAACCTCTCCAAATGTTCCCACCACTTTCAACTGGACAAAGTGATACAGGTGGTGAGTTAAATCATTGGTTGTCAGAGCTCTAACTAGCAAAGGATGAATAAGGCTTGGTCCAGGAGCACTAACATGGAGAGAAGGCAGAGGGAGGAAATAAGCTTTCTTCCTTAGGGGCTTTCCAGACATGACTGCCATCCTCACATATGATCTTGTGTTCCTTTGAATGGCCTTGGTCACCATGCTGCACAGCCATTCACAGGTCAATCTTATGTACACAAATACATGCAGTGGGAGAGGGAGTGGTTACCCCATTGGTAGCTGGAGGAAGGACAGACTACTTTAGCTTCCTACATTACTTGGAGCTGAACAACCCCCATGCTGGTGCCTCTATGTGACCTTTGCTCTGCAATTGGGGTCTGGTCCAATCTTAGAGAACACTCAGAATGTACATTTGGATATTAATACATTTATGTTACTGCTTCTTCCTCTGTGCCTCTCCCCACCTCCCATTAATACAGCAAGCCCAACTGCTTTTGCTTCAACTGAAAGTGTTCCATCTCTGATTGCCAAGAGGAGCAAATGTCCACTATATCTCACCCCAGTGAAGAAAATGCTAGAAGAGGGAGAAAAGACAGAGTAGTGTAGTAGAGCGTTGGCTTTGGAGACAGGAGATCTGAGTTCCGATCCTGGCTAATGCTACCCATTAGCTCAGTGACTTTCAGCAATGCTCTTTGATTCTCAGATTCCTTACCTGAAAAATGAGGGTGTTGAAGACTCTCACTGAGGGCGTAGACTTCTAAACTTCTCTTTCAGCTCCACATCTATGATTCTGTAAAAAGAAAAGGGAGAGAAGTAGCTCATATTTCATAGGGGGACAGATAAAGGAAAAAAAAATGGAAATAGGGAAGGTCCCTTCACAAATATTGTTCCCACAGGCTAATCTATCATGGATGGCTGAAATTTTGCCATTGTAAATATATTCCTTTGGATTCATCTATTAAAATGTAAATACTGCACTCCTCTGATGGGTAACAAGTTAAGCTATCTGTCACCTGTGCCTTAGTGTGAATTAATCCATTATTTCTCTAGACGATGTGTTATAGGGCCTGAAATACACCATAATTCAAAAGGCAGGTCTTGGGGAAACATAAATTCATAGAGCAGAAAGGAGAGGTACCTTAGAAATCATTTCCTCCAATATCCTAATTTTATAGATGAAAAAATTAAGGCCCAGACTGGGCCAGTGACTTTTCCAAGATCATACAGTTAGCTAATGACAGAAAAAGGGCTAGAGCTCAGGAGGCCTGACTGACATGCCAGTTCTCATTTAATTGCAGCACTTAGGCTCCCTTTATGTGAATTCAGTTAGTAGATCTCAATAAAGTGAAACCCATAAGAATAAGGCACAGAATTGGAAACCTTGACTAAGAGGAAGCTGGAAAGAAATAGGTCAGCAACAGGGATCCTAAAGAGTAAAAGCAGAGGTAAGAGTCTTCAGGAGCAGCATGAAATCCTGAAGAGCTTATAGAAATAAGGGACTATCATCCCATAATAGGGCTTACATTTAATAATGAATCATGAATGGCTGGGAGTAGGAGGATCCAAAAGTTTGGGAATTTCAGCAATTTAATTGCTTGTCAGGTCAGCCTAAACTGTCTCCCAAACCTTTGCCTTTTATGGTGTCATTGTGCACCTCCCATCCCTATTCTGTGAGATCATCTCATGGGATCACCCTCAACCTATCACACTTCTTTCTCAGTTGTACCAAGAAGGCCATGGATTTAAATAGTGGTGAGGGATACACTTCAGAGTAGTAGATGACACCAAATGGTCCTGCAAGAGGATGCTGAGGACAAATCTTGCCTCATTCCTGGGGCAGAGTGAGGGATATGAAAAGTGCAATGGAAACTGTGTTTCATTATAATCAGCAATGCCTCCATGTGTCACAACTGTGTTTGTTATTTCTGGAAGCAGTGATCAACATGTTGCTCCTGCTGTGTATGGAGATGGAGTACATCTGTCATCCCATGGCAATGAGCAGTTAATCTCACAATTTATAATTCTCCTGCTATTCATCATAATATGATTAACATCCTAGTTCTGTTGGGTGGCAGGCTACCCAGAATGCAATATGTCATTTGGTAGAATTATATGGCAACTTTCTGTTACTTAAGAGAAACTTAATACAAAGGTTTAACAGAATACTACTGAGATTGTTCTCAACACAATGTCCAGTTATTTATATGTTTAAATAGCATAAAATAATATGGTATTGTATAATAGTAAGAAATTGGATCTTAGACTCAGAAGACCCTGGATTCAAATCCTGCATATTAATTGTGCGACTATGGGAAATTCACTTAACCCCTCAATGCCCCCAGGCAACATTTTAAGATTATAAAGTATGAAGTTCTCAATCTGAACTAGTGGGGACAATTTCTACATTGGAAGTCCCCTATCCTAATGAAGCCATATCCAGAATAAAATGGAAACAACATGAAGATTGCTCCTTTACATAAATATTTATAACCGCAAAGTCATGGGGTTATAATATGTCTTAATCGGAAGGGGAATCAGGGATAATTTGGTCTAATCTCCTTATTCTACAGATGAGGAAACAATCACAGAAAAGGGGAATGACTTGCCCAAGATAAAAAATTAGAGGCAGAAGTAGAAGTCAAGTTTCTTATTTCCTAGTCCAATAATCCATCCAAAGCACAAAGCCATGGACTGACTATACACGTATCCTACAACTCTTTGTATAATCGCTTTCTCATTCTAACTGCTTTTGGTTACAGAATTTGAGGCCCTGTCTCAAATTTTTTCTTCCTCCCCACCCTTCATGGTTCCTTTGGAAGTTTGGGTCCTTTTTCTCTGTCTAATATCATGTATTGTAACTGCACAGACCATTGTTTGGAAATTTTTACAAAATTATCCACACAAATGATCCTTTGATCTGGAAACCATAGTCCCTTTTCCAAATATTTTATAGATGTCCTACTAACCAAAATAATGGATAGTGTCAGAGAACTATGGAAGCATAGAATGTCAAACTTGACCTAAGAGGAATCTAGTCCAACCCTTAACTGAACTGGGAGGCAGTTAGATGGTGCTGTGGGGTAGCTAGGTGGAGCTATAGTGCATACCTGAGTTCAAATCTGGCCTCAGACACTTACTAGCTGTGTAACTCTCAGCAAGTCACTTAATCCTGTTTGCTTCAGTTTCCTCATCTGTAAAATGGGATGGAGAAGGAGACTGCAAATCACTCTAGTTTCTTTTGCCAAGAAAACCCTAAATAGGGTCACAGAGAATTGGACATGACTGAAATGACTAAACAAAAATAACTACCTGAACTGGATCCCACCCTATAACATCCTCGGCAAGTGAACACTCATGGCTTTCTTTGAAAATTTCAAGTGATGGAGAAGTTATTAAGAAATTCTATTCAATTCTGGAATAGTTTTAGAGGGGGTAGCTGGTCCTATTGGGTAGAGAGCTAAAGTTAGAATCAGGAAGATTTGGATAAGATTTCCACTTCAGCCACTCACTAGTTATATATGTAGTCCTAAGCAAGTCATTCAAAGTATCTGAGTCTCAATTTTTTCATCTGTAAAATGAAATGATAATAGTTCCTATCTAGCTTACAAAGTTGAGAGGATCAAAGTAAAGTGCTTCACAGACCTTAAAATGTTCTGTAAATATTGACTATTAATATCAATTGCTATAAATTTGAACTATTATCATTATTATTACAACTTGTGGCTTAAAATAAATTCTTCCTCTTTCTTCCTACTCCTTGAAATCTTTGTTTGGCTGGGAATATTTTGAACCAAGTATAATAAACTGAAGTATAGCAAGATTGAAATTGTCCAATTTCTAGTTAAAGAGAGAAACAGAAGACACTTTTAAAAGAAACAGTAATGTTCTTAAAGTAGATAATTCTGATCCTGGTCCATGGAGGCAGCAGGAGGGAAAATGCAAATGTTTTTTCTCCCATTGTTTTAGGGAAATCTAGTTTACTTCCCAACATTTACTCCTCACAAAAATATCTAGGTTTCCTCAAATTGTGCCACAGTTTCCCTAGCTGAAAAATATAAATGGTTGGGATGTTTGAAAGAAGAACTAATCAAAACAGGAATACCTGAGAGAGAAAAGAATAAAGAGTTCTGATTTTACCAACTGTGTTACAGAATCTTGAAGAAACTGGAACAGGAAAGGTATTTACAGTCATAGAGTCTTTCCCACCTCCATATTCCCTAGTCTTTCTATTCCCATTTCTTAATTGTTTTGTCATTTAGAAGACTTTTTTTTAAAAAAATAGCATTTAATCTCTAGTTGTGTGAATCTGGTAGGATAAGGATGTGTAATTTTATCCCTTTCTGAACAATTCATTGAAAGCACCCTATTGTTCATAAGCATGGTATAAAGTACTCTGGCTGACTCCTAAGGTGTTTTTCACTTTGAGCCCATTCTACCTATCCAAACTTATCTCCTACCAGTTCCTAATCCTCCACCTTCACTCCAGTCAGCTAGGTCTCACTGCTCTAAACCCATTCACACAGACTCTACTGATTACCATAGAATGTGCCTTTCTTCCAAAGCTCAATGGTGCTTAGACCACTTAAATTCCCAATGCCCTTTCCCTTCCCTCAACTCCTATTTTATCTATAGTCATTCAAGTGATCCTTTTAATATTTTAATTAAAATTAATTTCATCCTTCAAATATATTGTAAGTTTTTTTTCAAAGGCAAGAACCACGTCTGTTGCTTCTATTATATCCTCCACAGTTATCACTACTAGTTGTATGATCATGGACAAAGCATTTAAGCTTTCTCAGTTTCCTCATCTATAAAATGGGGATAAATTATTCACAATATTTATCTCACAGAGTTATTGCAAGTGAATCATTTTGTATAACTGATGAGATACCATGGGTTGATCTGTATTCATTTAATCTCAATAAATATTAACTGATGAATTATTTGGCATAAAGGGGCCAAGTGGTATTTAGATGGTCACAGAAAAAGTAATTGTGTATACTTCTGAGTTGATAGGCTCATAGAATTTAGGATTACAAAGAACCCTAGTGAACAAATAATCTAACTCCTTAATCTTACACATCAGGCAACTAAGGAACAGAGGGGAAAGGTCATGTCTGTCCATGATCACATAATAATTAATGGAGTTGTGATTCAAGCCCAGGTCTTCAATTAGAATGCCAAGGCTGTTAACACTCTACCATGCTGCCTCTCACATTAAAGTACCCTACTCTTGTCCTCTCCAGTGCCTCCATTTGAATAACAAGAATAGTGATCTCAATCATTCAGACTCTGATTCTAAAATAAGATCAGACATCAGGTTGAAAGCTCCTTGCACTCAAGATGCTGCAGAAATGGCAAGTATTATTAACATTGAGGACAAAAGGCAATACTCCTGTCTATGGAATCTGATTGCACAGATCACCATAGTAACTCAGCACAAATATAATTTCCACTGCACTCCTGAAAATGGCCCAGTGCAGAAGCCACATGTATTAGAGCAAAGGGGGAAAGGAAAGGAGTTAGAAAAATGTAAGGAAATTTGGTCACTGATATCTATGTCTCTGGTAGTGGGATACTGCAGAGACTACAACCATGGACATGTAAAACTAGGAGGGACATGCCTATTTATCTTATAAAACCTTCTGTTTCACAGAGAAAGAAACTAAAGTCCAGAGACAGGCAGTGATTGCTAAAAGTCACAGAATTGGTGACAGAATTGAGACAAGAATTCTGGTCTCTTGACTCAGCCGAAATGTCTTTCCTTATCACAGTACTTCCTCTTAAGGACAGGTTGCTGACTTGGTAAATATGCTAAGGGTTCTTTTCCCTTCCCTTCCTCAACTGTTAATTATATAGAATATGCAAATGAAAAGTAAATATGAAGAAGCTCCTCCCCCCCACACACACACCTCAGGAATATCAGAAGTGTAATAAAAGTCCTGTCTAGGACAGATGGCCAGGAATCCATTCCTAGTTTTAAGAATCATCTCAGAGGTCCTCATATTGCCTTCTGTTCATTCAAAACAAAAATCTCTGATCATTATGGATTGTGTCCTTTCAGAGTCATGCATAATCTTATCTACCCTCTTATACCTGACTTCACCAGTCAATACATCCTACATACACACCACTGACAAACAACAGTACTGGAATGATGAGAGGCAGGTTCTAGCTCTGCCTCTGTTAGTTACTAGTCCTGCAGTCTTTGATAAGTTTTTTACCTTGCAGGCAGTCAGTTCCCCTAGCTATTAAAAAAAAAAGAAAAAAGGTTGGACTAGTTGCTCTCCAAGGTCCTTTCCAGTTCCAGTTCTAATGTTCTGAATCTATGAAGCTTCCTAATTCATTTTATAATGTCACTCTCACACTCAAGATCTATCTTAGTTCCCCAAATTATTCAGATAAATACCTTCAGTATCTCTTTCTGAGCAACCAATCCAACTTTATCTTATTAGTTTCTTCTACATATCACAAGCACTAAGAAGTACTTCATGAATTTTTCTTATAATTTTATTTACTGAATCAAAGACATATAAGATATAGCATATGCCCCCTAGGGAATCACAGTTTCTGTCCAGGTTTGTTCACATACTTAAAGTGTTACCCTTGCTCTTGATTCTCTCCACCTTGACAATTCTTTCCCATCCTATAAGGTCCAGACAAAGTTCTGTTCCCTAAATGAAAACTTCTTTGATGACAGCAAGACTTCCCTCCTGCACTTACCATAGAATTCTGGCCCAACCTAGACACAAAAGAGCAGAAATCAAAATCTAGTCCTTTGTTTTGAGAATGACCCAAGCTAGATTCAATTGATCTTCCAGATCTCTTCCTTCCCTCTACCTTTTCCTTGCCCTGCTGTCTCTCATCAACTGCTTCTATGCTTATTCCCACCATCAACATTCCTTTAGTGTCAGCTTCTCCACTCTTCTAATAGTTGCCTGCTGTAACATATTTCCAATCCCTCTCCCAATTCAATCACTCTCCAGTCTTTTCCAGATCTTCCTGAAAGCAGATGTCTCCCTCAATCCTCTGTGCTTTATCTCTTCCCTTTCTGCCTCCCCTGCACTCTTCTCCATCCTGTTTAATGGTACATTCTTTAACTGATGTCTCAGAAATTAGCTTCTGCATATAGCAAGCATCAAGCCAACACCACAAATATAACCAAGCTTTGTGTGAGGCAGCCACAAAATCAATGAGTCTCATGAGACTGGAGTTTCTATTATAACCTGCTAATCTTCACAATGACTCCCAGGAGAGAAGGATCTTTTGAATGCAACAGATTGGGGATGGGGCTCAGTCTACCTATTTCACAGTAGGGATTTTTGCCCTACCTTTAATTATTGGGAAACAGGGGCACAGAAAATTAAAATAAATAACCTAAGTTCACATGGCTAATAGATAGCCAAGGTGGGAGCCATTTGACTCCATATTCTCTTTGCTTGTCAATCTTGTCCCAGGAGCCTTAGCCCTTTGGAGCTCAACAAATCTCAACAAATGCCATGGAGAAATGTGGCATTCAGAAAGAATCTGCTCATTCGTTCCCCACCTCCATAACCTTTCTGAAATTTCTGAATCCCTCCATCATTCCACACCCACAGCACTTCCTGGGGGTTGAATACACCAACAGATGCTCTGCAACCTACATTTTTTCACATGCATTCACTTTTTCACACTGCATGAAAGATACATTTAAGTGGTCCTACCTTTGCCAATGCGATTCATTGAAGCCAAACGATTTATTAATAATACACTGTGTAATCCCCAAATGACCCAGACGACACTGCAGTGAATGAGTGTTATTTAAAACTGGGCTGCAGAAAACTCTGTCATCAATTATGCCTCCCTAGCTTTTTTAATTTTCTTTTATTGCATCTTGGCAGGGCACAATAAGTATACTTTGAATAAAATGAGGCATTACACATCATATATTAATTACAGCAATATTAAGAGATCCTGTGGTGTTGCCTTCAGAAAGGAGCAATACCAAACAGGGAAGGAACGGGATTTTAGAAATTGCTTGGCAACTTTCCCCCATCCCAGAACAAAGGTTATGAACCATTGTACAGGTGTTTTTCTTTCTTTTTCTCTTTCTTCCTGGGACTTAGAAATTAAGGCAACTGTTGCCCAAGCAAGGGAGGAGATTTGGCCTACTGTCCTTCTGTGGTTTGCTCAGAATTCTAGGACAGATGAACTGCTCTAACAACCCCCAGACCAAGCAATTCTTGCAAATCTGATTTATTTCTTGGCAGCTGCTTTCTTCCTTTCTGGCACAGAAGGAGAGCAGCCCAAGGGCTGCTTGGGGTCATTCTCTGCCACTTCCCCCCCCCCCCCCACATAGCTCTTCTGTGGGTTTCTGTTTCTGGCCCTCTATTCTCTTGCCTGAATAGGTTGGGACCATGACTTGAGCCAAATGGGACTGCATTGCAGGGCTGGGTTAGGGAAGAGACTTAGATATTCTTCCCTCTATTCTCTCATACTTCTCTCAAATGCAGATGTTCCAGACAGATATATAGGTACTAGGATAAGTTGAGAGCATCTAGTTGAAAAGTACAGGGAAAATGTAAAGATTTCTTACTATGAGCATACACACATATATATGTATGTATGTATATATATATATATATATATATACACACACAAATATATATCATCATTATGATTCTTATCATCATCACTATTATCAACAATAGCAAATTTTTATTGAATATCTCCTATGTCCAGGAGGAGGGGTTGAGGTGACAATATAACACAAGAATGCAAACTATGTAATGTAAGATTCACTTGTAAGTATCCCTGCTTACAATCTAATTAGTGAAACAGGACATAGAAATAATAATGCCAATAGTATTGATAATAATGACAATAATAACCCCTTCAAAGGTCAATGAATCTTCCATTCCATGAAGGTGGTAGAGGAAAGGAAGGAAGCAAAGTAGACAGCTAGCCAAGGTGATATATAGCAAAGACACTGTGTTTTCTGAGTTGACATCTGGTTGTTGTTGTAGTCTGTTGTTCAGTCATGTCCATCTCTTTATGACTCCATGAGCCATAGCACACCAATATTGTCCATGGGGGTTTTTTTGACAAAGATATTAGAGTACTTTGAAATTTCCTTCGACATAGGACTAATGCAAACAAAGGTTCAGTGACTTGCCCAGGGTGACACTGCTAGTAAGTGTCTGAGGCCACATTTGAACTCAAGTCTTTTTGACTCTGGGCCCAGAGCCGTATCCACTATGCCAACTAGTTGCCTCCAAGGCAAATAGAGGTTAAGTGACTTTTCCAGGATAACACAGCTACTCACTGTCTAAGACCAGATTTGAACTCATCCTGACTCCAAGCCCAGCCTTCATCCACTGAGCCATCTAGCTGCCTCTATGATAGCTTGTAGAGCCTGACAAATTAGTCTCTGTTGATAGTAATGATTGATATAGCATGCCAATTGGTGTAGTACAACTTATTCTGAGTCAAAGAAATAACTTTGAGTCTGGCTCTACTAAAAACTGCCATCATGATCACCTTGAAATGGGGGACAGGATCAATAAGATCAGGGGTAAAACAAGGATGTCCATTATCACCACTATTATTCAATATTGTACTAGAAATGTTAGCTGTAGCAATTAGAGAAGATAAAGAAATTGAAGGAATTAGAATAGGCAAAGAGCTATCACTCTTTGCAGATGATATGATGATATACTTAGAGAATCCCAGAGATTCAAGTAAAAAAATACTTGAAATAGTAAACAACTTTGGCAAAGTTTCAGGTTACAAAATAAACCCACACAAATCTTCCACATTTCTATATATTACTAACAAAGCCCCAACAGCAAGAAATAGAAAGAGAAATCCCATTTAAAGCTAGGGTAGACATTAAAAAGTATTTGGGAGTCTACCTGCCAAAACAAATCCAGACACTATATGAACACACTTACAAGATACTTTTCACACAAATAAAGTCAGATCTAAGTAAGTAGAAAAACATCAGTTGCTCATGGGTAGGCCAAGCTAATATAATAAAAATGATAATTCTACCTAAATTAATTTGCTTATTTAGTGCCATACCCATCAAACTATCAGATAATTGTTTCCTAGAGCTGAAAAAAATAATATCAAAATTCATCTGGAAGAACAAAAGATACAGAATATCAAGGAAACTAATGAAAAGAAATGCTAGGGAAGGTGATCTACTCTATCACATCTCAAATTGTATTATAAATCAGCAATTATCAAAACCACTTGGTACTGGCTAAGAAATAGAAGGGTAGACCAGTGGAATATGCTAGGTACTCAAGACACAGTAGTCAATGAATATAGCAATCTACTGTTTAATAAACACAAGGACCCCAGTTTCTGAGATAAGAACTCACTGTTCAACAAAAATTGCTGGGAAAATTTGATAACAGTGTGGCAGAAACTAGGCATAGACCAATGCCTGACATAGTACACAAGAATAAAGTCCAAATGGGCACATAATCTAGGTATAAAGACTGATACTATAAACAAATTAATGGAGCAAGGAATAGTGTATTTATCAGATTTATGGAGAACAGAAGAATTTTTGACTAAAGAAGAGGTATAAAGCATTGTGAAGTGCAAAAGGTATAATTTTGATTATATTAAACTGAAAAGCTTTTTCAAAAACAAACCCAATGCAACCATGATTAGGAGGGAAGTAGAAAACTGGGAAAGAATTTTTGCAAATAGTATCTGTGATAAAGGCCTCATTTCTAAAATAAATAGAGAACTCAGTCAAATGTACAAGAATAAAAGTCATTCCCCAGTTGATAAATGGTCAAAGGATATGAGCAGGCAATTTTCAGAGGAAGAAATTAAAGATATCTATAGCCATATGAAAAAATGCTCTAAATCGTTATTGATTAGAGAGATGCAAATCAAAACAACTCTGAGGTACCACATCACAGCTATCAGATTGGCTAACATGACAAAACAGGAAAATGATAAATGTTGGAGAAGATGTTGGAGAGCTGGAACACTAATTCATTGCTGGTGGAGCTGTGAGCTCATCCAACCATTCTGGAGAGCAATTTAGAACTATGTCCAAAAGGCTACAAAAATATACATACCCTTTGACCCAGCAATAGCGCTTCTGGGACTATATCCCCAAGACATCATAAAAATGGGAAAGTACAAAAATATTTATAGCAGTACTCTTTGTGGTGACCAAAAACTGGAAATCAAAGAGATGCCCATCAATTGGGGAATGGCTGAATAAATTATGGTATATGAATGTAATGGAATACTATTGTGCTATAAGAAATGTTGAACAGGAAAATGCCACCTGGAAAGACTTATATGGTTTGATGCTGAGTGAAAGGAGCAGAACCAGGAGAACTTTGAATACAGCAATAACCACAGTGTGTGAGGATTTTTTCTGGTAGACTTAGAACTTCATTGCAATGCAAGGACTTTAAAAATTCTCAGTGATATTTTAAGGCAAAATGCCCTCCACATTCAGATAAAGAACTATGGAATTCAATCACAGAATGTAGTAGAACATTTTCTTTTGTATTACGTTTTGGTTTGTTAATGATTTCTCCCATTCATTTTAATTCTTCTATGCAACATGAGTATGGTGAAAATGTATTTAATAGGAAAAAAAAGAAATGGAGGACAGGGGAGGAAAGAAGACTCTTTCATGTTTTTGTAACACAAGAAAGTAAGATAAATGGAAACAAATGAGGACTACTAATATCTGACCTACTAGAAGTACTTCATCAGAGGTAAGACTGACCACTGATGTGGACAAATTATGAATATGCACTAATGGCCTGGAAATGCTGGAATACTTCTCTTTGTGTACTAGCATTATATCATAAGAAAATTGGAAGCACATCTCACTAGCTATGGTCAAGAGCTTTATACTGCTTTTTTGTCAAAGGTACCCTCAAAAACATATCTCTGACTAGTACAGGGCAATCACAAAACTTAATTTACATCCCGAAGCATATATTAAAAGGAATAATAGATGAAAGTAAGAGGTTGCTACAATCTAAAGAGGAAAAGCTGAAGAATCTGAGGTTATTGAAGAGATTAACTTAATATAAACTCCATAAATACTGCTTGAAAATGAAACTGATGACAAACATAATGCTGATGCCTCAATTGATTTTGAAAAGGAGATGGACATACCTAGACTGGAATTTTGAAATATTTTTTTGAGGATTGCAAAAGTACAGTGAGCATGTCAGTTATAACAAAACAAAAAAATGGCATTTGCCATATCCATCATGAATTAGCACATTTTTTCCCAACAGATGACAGAAAATATTAATACATTCATGGCTTTTTTAAGTCTAAATCATATGTGGAGCAACTGTTAGCAGAGTAAAAATTATAGGAAGAAAGGTAGAATTATTAGTGAATACTCCTAAAGACAGGTGTCCAATACCATTATGGCAGAAGTGACGTGAGAGGGTTATTGAGGATTTACAGAAAAGCATGGGAAGATTATCCTAATATCTAGATAGAAAATATCAAAGAAACATCATTAATAATGAATCATGTAGAAGATCAGCTGGAAAGGAAGAGAGAGGAAAGTTGAGGGATAGAAGAGAGGAGAAGACAGAAATAGAGAAACAGAGAGAGACACAGAGAGAGTCAGGGCAAGAACAAGACACACATAGAGAGAAGACAAAGAAAGGGGGGATCACACTGTTCACTATTGTTAGGTGGTACATTCTATAGTGAAAGGTATCATGGAATGAGAGACTTCAACTGGGCCCAAAAGGATAAATAGGACTCAGAAAAATGAATAGAAAGGGAAGAGTAACAATTAATCTTGTGTAAGAGCTACTAATGTTATTTTTCTGCTTTGAACAGGAAAGACAGAGTTAGAGGCTGAGTCAGGAATGAAAAAAAGAGGATTCAAAATATGTTAAATAATAAAGATAGTCTAAGTTCCTTTGTAGTTATCATACATCTGCTTTTTAATTTTTGAGTAGGACTTTCTGGAGGGTATGTTTGCTGTGTTATGTGTTGTTAGTGTGTGCTTGTGTGCTCAAGCATACCCATTTTACAAGGAATATTTTCTTGATATTTCTTTCCCAGTTTCCTCTTTGTTACTGACAGAATAACCAACAAGTACTTAACACACTAGAGGAAAAGTGTTCATGTGGGTAGGACAAGCTCCACACACAGTAGGGGAAAATGAATACTTTGTTCTCACATAGTGTGCATACACACATATATGCCTGTATATATACACACACATACCTATGTTATACACACATATATTTATATATGCACAGTTACATATGTATACATATATTCACAAGTATACATGTGTGTGCATATATACAGACAGACAGACAGACAGACAGGTAGGTAGGGAGAGAGAGAGAGATAGAGAGATTTAGATATATAATGTAAACTCCAAAAGAAGTTGGGCATAACTGATGTGAAAAATATTTATCAGTCAATCCCCAAATGACTTTTGCAAAAGTTTCAGAGACAATGTCATATGAATTGGCTATCCTTTTCCAAAGTCTATTGCACTTGACGTACTGAAATAGACTTCAGGAGGGAGTTTTCTTCTAGATATATCCCTTAAGAAATAAACATTTCAGCTTTTCCAAACAGTAAAACAGACATAGATGATTGTCAGGGTGAAGCCAACAACCAAATTTCTGTTGCCTAGATTTGTTTCTGAAAAGGTTTGTGAATCTGTGCATTGTTTGAGTTTTTTCCCCGTGAGTGTGTGTGTGTGTGTGTGTCTCTTTCTCTCTCTCTCTCTCTCTCTCTCTCTCTCTCTCTCTCTCTCTCTCTCTCTCTCTTTCTCTCCACCCCCCCCCCTCTCCTTTTAACTTGAATGCCAGAGCAGAGGGAGATACTTACTATTGCTGCTCTAAGGTCACTTTATGTGACATGAAACATTTACAAGGTCACTGCCCAAGTATGTCCATCTCAAGGTTGCTACTCAGGTACCTCCCAACTCCTATAATTTTGACTCTAGTCTGCAGGGTCAAGTCTAATGGGATACCAAGAATTTATATGATCACCTGGAAGGGAGGAGAGAGGAATTACCTTCGCCTCCCAAGCAATTTCATATACATACTTATACACACACATATACATATATGCATATACAAGAATATATTTCATTATATATGCATGCATATGAATATATTTCATTACACACATATATTATACATATACACACACAAGTGTGTATGTATATTTCCAGAGGAATATCTAATTCTTTCTGCCAGTCACAAGATATTTCCTGTGTTATAAACAAAAATAGTAATTCAAATGAGGCATGAATTATATGATATTGTTTCATTAAATATGGAAGTTCTTTAACTTTTTTATTAAAGGAGTTAAGATCACAGTGAAAGAATTCTTAATTATCTGTCTCTGAGAGTGAAAAAGATACTAATTTTAGAAGGAATCACTTTTACTCATGATAATAAAAATGCAGTGAGAAGTACATTACTTTCATTATAGATGGATCATACATGTAGACTTGGGAAGGATATTAGAAGTCAAAAGATCAGATTCTTACCTGAAAGGAGTGTCAGAGGTCATCCAGTCTAACCCTGACATTTCATAGATGAGGTAATTGAAGTCAAGAGAGGTGGTACTTGCTCAAGTTCCCATAGGTAGCTATTTCCAAATCCTGAATTTAATTTCAGATACTCTGATCGGATGTTTAAAACATAGTATGGAAATATATGTTGTGAGATGCATTTTTATTTTAAAAAATAAGGCAAAATGTGTGATTTTTTTCAGTGTCAGGAGCTCCTAGTTTGGAAGCTGGAAGCTCTCTCCATCTATGCAAACTATAACTCTCTCTCTCTCTCTCTCTCTCTCTCTCTCTCTCTCTCTCTCTCTCTCTCCATATATATAGATATATATATATAGACATAGATATAGATATATACATATATTATATATATATATACATATTATAATCAGAGAACTGTCTTGACATTGAGAGGCTAGCTGATGTGGTAACACATGCCTTTAAACCCTGCTACCAGAGGATGCTAAGTTTGGTGAATCTCTTGAGATCAGGAGTTCTGAGCAGGGTGACCAAATTAATTCCAGCACCAATATGGTAAGCCCCTGAAAAGAGAGGAACCATCAGGCTAGTAAAGGTAGAAAAACCATTCCAGATCAAAAATGAAATGCATCAGTTTCTGTACTGATCAGCAGTGAAGTCAGGCCTGTGAGAGGTTGCTGAGCCAAATAGAAAAGAAAATGAAAATGAAGAAGATAAAGATGATGATGGTGATCATGATGATGGTGATCATGATGAAAAAAAAAGAAGAGGAAGAGAAGGAGAAGGAGGAGAGGGAGGGGGAAAAGGAGGAGAAAGAGGAAGAAAAAAGGAAGAAAGAAGGAAGAAAGAAAAAGATACAGAGAGCTTGTGACTTTTCTATGGGCACAAACTGGTGTATAGATCTAAAACAAGACTTGAACTTAGATCTCCAAGACAGGACTTCTAGGAACTATATCTCATTGCTCCTCTTATGTGAAAAGAGTGAGTCTACAATTCCAGACTATGGTAGTAATCTGGAAACTTAGGCAGTCATGCAGAAACCCATCACTAGAGTTTTCCTTTCTGATCTATGAAAGGCACTCTTTAACCACTGACTGTTTTCTTAATGAAGATCAGAAGTTTTGTCAGTTGAAAGAACATTGGATTAAGAATCATAACACTTGGGTTCTAATCCTAGTTCTACCACTACCTGAATATGTGATCTTCAATGTCATTTTCCCACTATGAGCTTCATTGAAATGAAGGGTTTGAGGTTAATCATTTTTAAGGTCTTTCTCAGCTCTAACCTTTTCTGATATTGTATAACTTCATTGTTCCTCTAGACATAGATCCTATGACTGGGTGAATTAATCTGTGCATGGAATAATGGTCCTTTTTTTCTTACGCATCAAAGAGAGACAAATTAATGGGAGGTATTTTCTGGGTTGGCCCTTAGCAGCTTAGAATTTTGTTATGTTGGCTTTCAAGAAACAAAGGAACTACAGGAGTGGCAAAGAGATATTCAGCAAGACTGAAAGCTTTTCATGAATTCAAAAGTCTTGTTGAGCTTTCAAAATATACTTATCATTTACAAATCATTGTTTATAAATCACAAGTTGCTTATAAGCAAAAACAAAATAAGCAAAATTGCTTAGGATGAAATGCAAAATGTTGTATTGATGGATTTATTTGCCTATTTTAATAATATAAAGTATTGCATGATAAGGTTTTATTAGTAAGGATAACTCACATGAATATTACAATCATTATTTTCTTCACTTCCAGAGGAAAGAGTGGGATTCAGAGAGTTTAAGCAATTTACCAATAGTCACATTGTTAGTAAGCGGCAGCAGTGGAACTCGAACCCAAGAGTCCTAAGTCTGTGAATACTCTTTCCTTTATAACATGGTAGACTCATCCTATAGTTCCTTGGAGCCCCAAAGAACAAATTGTTACACCTGTCTTTCAGAAAATGCAATTTTGTAGTAAGATGGCTCTTCTAAAAATAGAAGCAGTATGGTGTAGCAGGAGGAACAGTAGACTTGGGCACATGAGATTGAGATTTGAAACCTTAATTTGCCATTTCCAAGTTAGATGACCTTGAGCAGGTGGACAAGACCTTGCCCTTAGCCTGCTCATGCAATAAAATGGGTAAAATTATACATACACTACCTAGCTTACAGTATTCAAATGAGCATTTATTAAATGCATACTTTTGCAGATGATTATGCTACATATAGTGAGCAAAATCTGTAATTTCTATAAGACAATCTTCCTATTATATTAGGGCTTATAGTCCAGCAGTGGGATAAGTCAGTTAATCAATCCTGCTTTATTTCAGTGATTTATACATGTAAAAAATTCATTAAGCTCTCCTGAGAGATTTCCTTGAGATGCTTAAGTCCTTATCAATGTTAACAAGGTCTTTGATCATGTTTCTTTGATGAAGGAAAAACTCTTCTTTCTTGGATGTTCATTTCTTTTAACACCATCTGGAGTGGTACTTAGCTATAAAATTTAGCCCATGTATTTAACTTTTAAAGGGAGGAAAGAGCAAGAGACATGAAGAAAACCAGAATTGAGATGACTAGAGAGAAGCTAGTTGGTCACACATACTGATTTTCATTCCCCTTTCTAATTATATGGTGGAATGTAAACTCTAGGGTTCTACAGTGAATAGTATATATAGATAGATAAATAGATGTGTTCATCCTTTGTTGCCAAAGAAGACCATGCCATCAGAGAAATAATGGCATGACTTGCACTTGACTTTGTTTTGAGTGAGGGAGGGCTGTGCAGGTCACCAGTCTCACTTCTCCTCCAGAGCCATATGAATCCAGTGACCAGATATTCGTCAGGATCACTGAAGATGACCCAGGATGAGGCAATTGGGGTTAAGTGACTTGCCCAAGGTCACACAGCTAATGAGTGTCAAGAGTCTGAGGTGAGATTTGACCTCAGGTCCTCCTGACTCCTGCACTGCTCTCTATCCACTGCACCACCTAGCTGCCCCTGGATAAATAGATAGATAATAGATGATATAGATAGATGGTAGATAGATAGATAGACCATTTATTAAGTACTTAATACATTCCAGACTCTGTACTAAGCTCTGAGGATGTAAATACAGGAAAGTAAGATGGCTCCTAATTTCAAGGAGTTTATATTCTAATGGAATAGGACAATAAATTGAGAAGGGGGCTAGAGAAGGGAGAAGGAAGCACATCCAAGCAGAGATATGGCAGCTGGTATGGAGGTAGAACAAGCTAGAGAGTGAAATGAAGGGGAAGTAAGCAGCAATGACTCCAAACTAAGGCTTCTGATGGTATGGTAATTCTAGTAAGGACTCACCAGTTATTGAGCTGGCCTTAGGGAATAGTCATCCTTAGAAGGAAAAGGTGGCTAACGTGAAGGTGGAACAGATTATAAGTCTGCAAACAACTATAAGGCTGGCTGACTGTAGAAGTTACTTGGTGAGTGGATACCCCCTGAAGAGGGAAAACAAGTTTTTTTGTCATTTTTATAGGTTTAAGATTCTCTTCTCATTTTTCTCAGTGTATCATTAGCAGAATTACTTATATACAGTAATTGAAGGTCCCTTTCCTTTCATTGTAGCTGAATTCTGATGTTCCTAGGAGAAATGTAACATCAACTGCTCTACAGGTTCCTAAACTTGCACCTATAATCCTTTTAACTGTTCTACCAGATTCCCTACTGCCCTTGCCAATATTTCCAAAGGAACAGAGGGAAGGAGAATTAGTCCCATTATAGAAATGCTAATTTTTACATGGTTCCTCAGCTACTTACCAGGTTCTGAATCTGGTTGTGCAGTGTGTCCCCTCCTACCTGCCACCCCTGTCTCAGATTCAGTTCTAGCCACTTTCTTTTTTTCTCTGTCATTCTACTAGAGACTCAAAACTTTAGTACATCTGTCAGGATTTAATACAAACATCTATCATGATTTAATCATCCCAATACCCAAATCCTGCATTATTCTATAGGCACTCACGTTAGGCCCCAAGAAGCTCTCAGTCTCATTTGCTCAAAACAGGCACTTGCCTCCATGAATTACTTTAGTTCTAAATTACCCCCATACCATTTCTGCAGCTTATAGCCTTAGAGCAAGAATTCTTAACACGGACCCCTGAAACCTATAAATCTCTTCCCAGAATATTTTTTTATGTAAAAAATAAAGGACATAGACTTATTTAAAAATTATATTGAAATAGTTATTAAATGTAAAGAAGTTAATATACCTCAGGTTAAGAATTCCTCCCTTAAATGATGGTTTTCCAGAGAGCCTACCCCTGTTCCTCTGAAATCTCCAGAAATCTATACACAAAGAACCAAAACCCACCCTTCATCTGTCAAAACAGACAGATCCACTTGCAGATTGATTCACCATCACTGAGATATACACTAATTCACACCACATCTACAGAAAAATGAATCACAATTCCACCTACTACTTGCACACATTTGAGTTAAATAACAGATCTTTCTCTGCTTATATATACTCTGTGTCCTCTATGTACTCAAACTCTGGAACCTGCTTCCTACTGAGCCAATTGTTCCAGTTGTAAGCTTTGGTTAAATGATCTGACTGTCTCTTACAGTTGGGGTTGGAGAGGCGGTAGTTAGGTTAGCTACTCTCTGTAGCTATGAGCCCTCTTTGGCTCAGCACATAGTAGCCACCTCTTCAAAGACTTCTCACTTATGCCCAGTATCAGGACAGGGACCATTTTTCTTATGCTTATAATTTTACTTTCCTGCTTCTTACTGACTGGATACAGTCTAAATCTGGTAGGAGATTCCTCCTTCAATCAAGGCAATGAACATTTATTAAACACCTACTATGTGCCAGCCTTAGTGCTTCCAATGCAAAGAAAGTTAAAAAATGATTCACAGTCTAAAGGGAAAGACAATATGCAAACAACTATATGAAACAAGGTGTGTGTAGGATAAATTGGAGATAATCAATAGTGGGAAGATACTGGTATTAAGGGAAATTGGTTAAGGCTTCTTGTAGAAGGTGTGATTTTTATCTAGCACTGTCAGGAAACTAGGGATGCCAGGAGATAGAGATGAGGGGGAACAGACAGTGAAAATGAACAGGGCCAGAAGACAGTATCTTATGCAAGGAATAGCAAGGAGGTCAGTGTCACAGGACCCCAGAATACATTGGGGGAAATAAAGATCAAGAAGCCTAGAAGGGTAGGAAAGAAGTCATCTACATTCCTATATTTAGTGATGAAGCAAGAGGCAAATGAGGTTGAAGCAGGGTTTAAATATCTGGTCCTGAGGTCATATGCAGGGGTCCATTCATGACTTTTAAACTCAGTTTTAATTCTTAGCCAAGGAAGCCACCAAAATAAAGACATTGACAAAAATCCTAAGAATGTCATCAAACCTAGAAAGCTCAGTTTACCCACTCTCAGGGTAATGAGTTTTTGTTATTTGCTAAGTGAACTGACCATATTATATTTGATAGTATATTTTACTTTGGTACTATAATGGAAATATTTTCAACCTAGTGCTCTGGACACCGAGAATCATGGCTAAGCTTCATGGATATCTTCCACTTCATGAATTACCATGCTGGGATGCATAGAGGTATTTCCCAGGAGAAGAGTGGCCAAGCCATCATCCCAGAGCATGACTCATGGCTCCGAATCAAATTTCCAGTGATATGTTTATCTGGTATAATGGACGCTGTTCTAGTGAAAGACTGAGCAAATTAAAGATCTGTACATCCATGCCTCAACTGACTTATTCCCCATCCCTTCAAGATCAGCTGTTCCCATTCATGTGCATTCCAACCTCCAAGCCTTGGCTTATAGTCTCCCTCCTTTTGGCCTATGAGAATTCTGTGCATCTTTCAAAGCTTGATGAGTACCACTTCCTCCATGCAGACTTCTGTGACCATTCTAGTTCATGTAGAACTCTCCTGTCTCTGAATTCCTACTTAACTAGCTGTCAGCACTGTATGAATAGGCACATACTTGTTCTGTTGGTATTTATTTAATAAGGTCATGGGATTTTAAACTTACATGCTCATTTAGTCTAATCTCATTTTACAGAGGTGGAAACTGAGTCTCAGGGAGGTGAAGGAATTTAACCAAACCCTCAAAGTAACGAGCAGAACTGGGTTTGAAATTCTGACTCCAAATGTTCATTCTACTCTTTGAGTTGTTTTTCAGTCATGTCCAACTCTTTGTGACTCCATTTGGGGTTTTCTTGTCAAAGTTACTGGAATGGTTTGCCATTTCCTTCTCTAACTCATTTTACAGATGAGAAAACTGAGGCAAACAGGGTTAAGTGAATTGTCCAGGGTCACACAGCTAGTAAGTGTTTGAGGTCAGATTTGAACTCAGGAAGATGAGTCTTCCTGATGCCAAACCTGGTACTCTATCTGCTGTGCCACCCAGTTGTCTGTTGTTTCACTATACAACACTAAATTCTGAGCTCACACCTGCCATAGGTAGCCCAACAGAGCAGAAACAATATTGAACATAGAGTCAAGACAAATGGATTTAAGTCCCAGCTCTAATGCTCACTAAGTATGTAACTAGGAGCAAGTCATTTCACTATTATGGTCTTTTTTTGTTTGTTTATTAATTGGGGATAATGATAATTATCATATTACATATGATATATCACGTGATATATCATAATTATACTACCCACCTTACCGGGACATGGCAAAGAAAGTGTTTTGGAGGCAGGGATATGCTGAAATCAGCTTGAACCGACTGAGTCAATTATAAAATATTTAATGTGATCATTTACACCTCAGAAATCAATGAATACTAATTCGCTGATAACCAGGGCTTGGTTTATTGCTTTGTTAATTGTCTAAACTTTAAAAAGTAATGAAGAAAATGTTAATAATACAGATTAAACTTTAAAGTATTTTGCGCATACTTCCCCTCCTCCCAGAGAACCAGTTGTTGAACATTTACCACCAAGCTCCTGTTTGCAAGCTTTAAAATACTAGAGAAATGTGAATTATTACTATCTCTTGGATCTCAGGCAGCAGCAGTAGCATCCAGTACAAGACTGAGAACATGTGAAATGCTCAGTAAGTATTTGTTGTTCAATTAATCAACCATGTTAGAAACAAACAGTGACAAGATTGGCTTGGGACTTAACTCCCTTTTCCCTTGGGGATACTTAGGGAGCTGTAAGACTATCCCCCTAACTGGTCCATCTTGCAATAACCTCATTTTGTTCAGCTGTCATTCACTGATATATTTGATTCAACAAATATTCGTTGACCACCTCATACTAAATGGGATGCCTTACATAGTAAGGATTGACCTGGTTTTGACAGCAATGTTTAGAAATGAAACAACACTGATTGTCTCATTTTCAGAGGCACTTAGGTGTCCAAGTGCTGGACTTGGAGTCAGGAAGATCAACATTCAAATATGCACTCAGACTCAGACTCAATCTGTGTGACCCTTGGAAAGTCATTTCACTTTTACTTGTCTCACTTTTCTTATCTGGAAAATAGGAATAACAATAGTACCTACCTCATAGGGTTATTGTGAGGTCCAAAGGAGAAACATTTATAAAAGTACTTACCGCAGTGTCAGACATATAGTACGTACTTAATAAATGTGTACTTCCTTCCTTCCTTTCTTCCCTCCTTCCTTCTTTCTTTCTTCTCTTCCTTCATTCTCTATCTCATTTTCCTTCCTTCCTTCCTTCCTTCCTTCCTTCCTTCCTTCCTTCCTTCCTTCCTTCCTTCCTTCCTTCCTTCCTTCCTTCCTTCCTTCCCTCTCATTTGTCAAATGCTGCTCAGAGGTCAGAAAGATGACATTCTCTTTGCAATGGGCATTTTAGGAAGGTTAATTTGACATTCAGAATCTGACTTAGATCACTGTTCAACTTTTGAGTTGGAAGGACCCTAAGCAACTGCCTAGTCAACCAATCAACCAATATTTGTTAAGTACCTTCTGTGTTGGAGGTCCTGTGCTAGGTACTGGGTACACTAGTACAAAGAATGGCACAATCGTTCTTCCAAGGAGCTTCCAGACCTGTTGTTTCACAGGGGGTGGAAACTGAAATGTGGAGCATTTGCTATATTTACACTATTAGCTGTTTACACCATTAGCAACAGAACCAGTATTCGGACCCCACATTCCTTGCCTCTCAACCTAGTGCTTGTCCCTGTACATACTCTGGAACCTCATAATCAACTCCTCCAAAAGGCCAGTGTCCTTAAGTTCTTTTTCACATAAGAATAGGCCCTATTGAATATTACAACTCAGTGATGTCTGCTTTTTACATATATATATAAAAAAGCAAAGCCATGATCTTTGGTCTTTATCCAGACATTTTTTCTCTTCTTGAATAACTATTAGTAATTACATGAGGTTAAGTTCTCCAGCAAAATATACTTAATTCAACAAATGTTTGTCAGGAATTTATTATGTGAATGGCAATGTTCAAAGTTTCTCAGGCTATAATTGCTCTGTAAACATCAATCGCTACAGTCATTCATTCTCTTGGTTGATGGGTACACTAAGCAGGATCTCTTTGTAGCTAAGCAGCTAAGAAAGGGCTAATGCTAGGGCTCTGAAGTGGGGTCATTCTTTCCCCCTCCACAATATATCTTGGTGATCTCATCACCTTGAATGTCTTCAACTATTGTCTCTCTTTGACTCAAAAATATCAACATTGAGCCCTCACCTCTTGAACTTGATGCTTACATATCCAATAGCCTCTTGGATATCTCTGCATGAGCTCTGATGGACGTCTCAAACTTAGTCAGTCCAAAACATAAATCATCTTTCCCCCTAACCTACCATTCTTGGTTAATTTCCAAGGAAGCGACCACCATTTCTCTAGTCACCTAAATGTAAGCATATGCAAGATAATAGGTATGATTCAAATAGAAAATGACAAAACAATTTAAAACTAGAGTTGAATTTTAAACTTATTTCATCAGTCCATCAACAATTGTCTTGACTTTTGTCTTGCCGCTAGACTTCAATGACAATGGAAAGGATAAAGACTTTTTTTTCTTTTTTTTAAAGGTCATCTCTTTTATTTTTTTTAAATTAATTTGTTTTCAGCTTTCTATGATCACTTCCATAAGTCTGTAATGGGAAGTAAAAATAGATCTTTTGTTGTTTTTGTTTTAGTGTAATCAAGAAGTATAATGCTCCTATTTGAATATGACTAAGGAGGATATTTCCCACCCATTGATGGACCTGCCCATTGTAGGAAGCTTGACTAGGGCAGGTGTTTTGTGGGAGGGTCCCAAGTACCTTTTGTTTTTTCTATTGAAGCACTTAGTCAGAGGGTTATGCCCTCTGACTCTAAGAAGTGTATAAATACTCTGAGGGTAAGGGTATACTTTGGGGCTTACTGACTAGAAATGTTTGTTTGGCCAGAAGAGGACTCTGAGGAGCTACTAAGGAGTCCCCCTCAGCTTTAAAAATTGATGCCTAGTCACACAAATTCCCTCAATGGAGGTACACAAATGTGTTATACTTACATAATACATTTTTACATACACACATATATATATAGATATAGATCTCTCTTCATATATATGAAGGCATATCCATTTCTGCTTTCCTCTCTTTTCATGACTATCCTAATCCATACAGCCTTCATGACCTCTTGTGTGGATAATTGAAATAGCCTCCTCTCTCCTATTCTCTCCCCTCTCCAATCTACTTTGTACACAGCTTCTAAATTATTATTCCTAAAATTCAGGTCTGACCATTTCCCTCTACTGCTCAAGAAGTGTCAGTGGTTCCTCATTGCTTTTGGAATAAAACAAACTCTTCTGTTTGTCATCAACCTGGTTCCAGCATATTTTTCTGGGTGGATCATATATCACTTCCCTTTACACATTCTTATCTTCCATCCAAACTGGCCTATATTCTTCTCCACCTGCAAGACCTCCCATCTTTTGTCATTATGCCTTTAAACAGGCTGCTCCCATGCTTGTAATGCTTCCCATTCTCACCTCTGTCTCTTAGAAACCCCAATTCTCTTGAGCTCACCTAAAGTGTCACCTCTTTTAGGAGGTTTTTCCCAACTTCCTCGGTTGTTAGTGCCTAATATCTTCCCCTCCTCTCCCTCTTTATTACTGAATATGTTGGGATGTAGATTCTATATTTGATCTATGTGCACATTGTATCCCCCTAATAAGGCAGAAAGCAGAGACTGTCCTGCTTTGTATTTAGTATTCCCTGCACTTAGAAGCAGCCAGGTGGTATCATGGTGCATAGTGCACTGGACCTTGGGTCAGGAAGCCCTGAGTCCAGACTCAGATGCTTGCTAGCTGTATGACTCTGGGTAAGGCACTTCACCTCTGTTTGCCCCAGTTTCCTCAATTGTAAAATGAGTATAATAAAAGGACCTATCTCCCAGAGTTGTGAGGATCAAATGAAGTCATATTTGTAAAGGGCTTAGCACAGTGTTAGGCAAAAAGAAGGCACTTAATAAATGTTTGTTTCCTTCCAAGTACAATGGCACTTGGCACATAGTGAGTACTTAATAAATACAAGATGGGGATACTTAATAACAACTTAGATGCAATGCTTGCTTGATTCTACAAGTTCATGACCATATCATAAGTCAGGATGGGAATTGAGACTCAGACCTCTGTCAGGTGACTCCCAGCCTACCAGCCTTCACAGACTGTCTTCAAGCATGCCATGCTTAGCTTGTGAATGCTGACTGCTCCAGATGTCCCTCTCCTCCTGGGGTTATCCAGAAGTCATTTACCCCCTTGCAGCTGCAGTATTTGGCTCCAAACCCAAGTGTTTTATAATGAATCTGTGATGTTTTCATTAAACAAAAAGAAAAGAGAGAAAAATTCTTGCTCATTTTGGCTAATGTAAAGGGACACTGGGCAGTCCTTGTATTTGCATAACTGATTTTGAAATAAGAAAAGTTCTATTCAGCTAATTTTACTCAGCTTAAGCTTAGGGGAAGGGAGAGAACAGGACCAGAGTTTTCTAAACCCATTCCTGAAAAGTCTCATTATTCTATGTCACTAATAAGTATACCCCTGTGTGATGAATATTTTTTCCCATTTTACAGATGATTATTCCCATTTTACAGATGAAAAGACTGAGACTGAGTTCTCATCTTAATGCACCTATCTTGAAGGGGGTGTTTATGAAACAAGCAGAAGGCAGATCGTAACAATGTAGGCATTTCATTACTAGCCATATTATCCAGATGAAGGAAATCTGATCATCCTTTGCCTTTGTCAATTCTGAATGCCACATTTTTAGAAGTAATGTTGAACCACTGAAGCCAGCCGTCTTCCTGCCCAAATAATCTTACTAAGGTACAACTCTGATCATATCACTTCTCGGGTCAAATGACTTTGATAGCTTTCTGCTGCCTACCCAACAAGACCCAAACCCCTTAGTCTGGCATTCAAAGCCTTCCATGATATATTGGCAAATTCTATTTCTAGCACGTTTCCCCCCAATATAGTCTTACTAGACACATGGATGGGACTCATCATCTTTCCCAAAATGTTCTGCTGTTTTTCCTATTTCTATGCTTCACAGATACCTTTCCCACTGCCTGAAATGGTATCTTGAATGCCCATTCTCATCTGCTAAAAATCTAACAAGCCTTCAAAGTTCAGTTCAAATACCATTCCATGTAAGAACATCATCTTTGCCATTCATCCCTTTTCCATTTTACTCCTGCCTTTCATCAGAAAGGATTGTTCTCTGTACCCTGATCTACCACAACAGCTCACATCTTTTGCCATACTCCACTTTGAATTGTAGTTATCTATGACCATGACTTATTTCCTCTACTGGACTTTAAGCACCTTGAGGCCAGGTATGGGATCTAACTCATCCCATTCACAGCTAGTGGCACAGTGGACTGAGCACTAGCCTTGGAGTTAGGAAATCCTGAGTTCAGATTCTCAGACTATCCTTGTACAACATTTAACTTGGTAGAATCAGTTTTCTCATTAGTAAATTGGAATAATAGGACCTACTTAACAAGGTTGTTGTGAGGATAAAATGAGGTATATGTAAAATATTTTGTAAACCTTTCATTATAAATATTAACTACCTAGTAGTAATGGTGGTGGGTGGTAGTGGTGATACTAAGATAGTAGTAGAAGGAGGAGGAGGAAGTATTTTTTTTAGTCTCTACAGCACAAAGTTAATATTTTATTCACAAAAAATGCTCAGCAATTGTTTTGGGGGAACACCAGGCCTGGAGTCAGGCACACTCCTCTTCCTGAGTTCAAATCTGGCCTCTAACACTTACTACTATGTAACCCTGAGCAAGTCACTTAACCCTGTTTGCCTCAGTTTCCTCAACTGTAAAATGAACTGGAAAAGGAAATGGCAAACCGCTCTAATATCTTTTCCAAGAACACCCCAAATGGTGTCCCAAAGAGTTGATCATGACTGAACAACAACAAATTTTTTTGAGTGACAGTCACTGATATTGTGCATTGCTGCTATGATGTCTTTGGAATTTAATTAATCAACAACCTTTTATTAAGTGCTTGCTATGTTAAAAGCATTGTTCCAAGCAATGGGAGTACAAAGACAAAGTAAATTGTCCCTCCCTGTTCTCAAGAAATTTATATTGTAATGGGGGAAAGAACAACAATAACAAAAGTTAACATTTATATAGCCCTCACTATGTGCCAAGCACTGTGCTAAGTGCAAGGAAAAACAAATATCAACTCATTCGAGCCTCACAACAATTCTGTACAATAGGTGCTTTAATTATCCTCATTTTACAGTTGAAGAAACTGAGGCAAACAGAGGTGAAATGATTTGCCCAGGGTCACACAGCTAGTAAGTGTCAAATGTTGGGTTTGAACTCAAGTCATCCTGACTGTAGACCCAGTGCTCTATTCACCATGCCAGGTATCTACTGAAGTATGTAGTGGATGGGGTATCAGCCTGGCAGGATTATCTATGTCACCCTGGATGTCCCTAAACCTAGCTGAGCCACAGTTTCCTCATCTATAAAATACGTCAAATACTTCTGAGGCCTCTGAGGCCTCAAATCTAGCTTCCTAAGTAAATACACAATGAGTAAAGTGCATATTTTTTGAGAAGTAACCAAGGGGACCAGGAAGGTCATCCTAAAGAAGGTGGAAACCCTTAAACTGAGTTTGGAGGGAAGCTAGAAATTATAACAAGTGAAAGTGAGGAGGGAGAACATTTCATGCATTAAAGATGGTCAATGTAAAAGCAGGGAGGTGGGAGATGGAAGCTGTGCTTGAAGAGAAGTAAGCAGGCCAATATGGGTGGACTGTACCATGAGTGGAGGGGAGTAATGTATAAAAATCGTTGAAAAGTGGAACGTCACGTAGAATTTTAAAGCCAGTCAGAGGAGTTTATATTTGATCCTAGAAGTAAGAGTGAGCCATGAAGTTTTTTGAGTAGGAGAGTTATCTCCTACTCATTAGACTTATGTTCTATGACAAGCGCTTTGGCTGCTCTGAGTAAGATAGATGGGAAATAGAAGAGATTGTGGTAAGGAGACCAATCAGGAAACTCTGGCAACAGTCAGGGAGAGGAAATAAAGGTCTTCACCAGGGTCTTGGCCATGTTAAGTGGAGATAAGGAACACATTGAAAGACGTGGCAAAGATAAAAATGATAAGATTAACATCTCACTGGATATACAGTATGAATAAGAGTGAACGGCGGAAGATGACATTGAGGTTGCACATCTGGGTTACTGAATGATGGGGTGTCTGAGAGTAATAGAGAAATTCAGAAGAGGATTGGATTTTGAGACAAAGATAATGAGTTCTGTTTTGGACATGGTGAATTTGAGATGCATACAAGACATCCAGTGTGAGGTATCCAAAAGGCAATTAGAGATGTGTCACTGGAGCTCAGATGAGAAATATAGATCAGGCCTGGATATATAGATTTGGGAGTTACCTGCATAGAAATGATCATTAAACCTATGGGAGTGTTGGGGATATCAAGTGAGAGAGTATAAAAACAGAAAAACTGTGCCAGGACATAGGTGCTGCTTTTTATTACTTATTTATAATAACACTGCCCTACTCATATAGTAGATTAAAGAATCATATTGATAGGCTTGATATTCTATCAAAATTTTTCTGATGTCATAGACAGTATTCTTTCCCTATACCTTGACGCCTCTTCTCCCCCCCGCCCATTTTTCTTTTTTTGGTGAGGCAGTTGTGGTTAAGTGATTTGCCCAGGGTCATACACCTAGTAAGTGTCAAGTATCTGAGGTTGGGTTTGAACTCAAATCCTCATGACTCCAGTGCTCTATCTACTGCACAATATATACTGCGTCACCCCCTTATTTTTCAAAAGCAGTTTTAAAAAATTCTGACTTGGGGATTAAAAAGGATAGTGAAGAATACAATCTTGGGCTTGTTTTTTAAAGAAGCAAAACCTTCTCTTATACAATCATAGATTTATTTCTATAAGGGCCTTCGAGGCCAGACACGTCAACTTGCCCAAGGTAACACCATGGATGGTAAGTAACAGACACAAGATTGGAACTCAGGCTTTTTGACTCCAGATCCAGTGTTCCTTCCACTGTTTCAAGCTATCTAGGTCTCAGAATACCTCTACTGTCTATTCTCTCACCGTGGCTTTTCTCTTCATATCAGGTAGAGTTCATAGTGTGTAACAAGGGATTCCAGTGAATTGCTAAACCAATGACCTTTCTTAGGCGTTGTCAGCATGGTGGCCGGAGCTTAATCAACTCTGCCTGCAATCTGAATGAGCCCATCATGTCAGTGGAAATTTTCTGCACAACCAGAAAATATTCAATTTTCCCTAAACTACTTAAATTGGCTGGAGGTACAAAAATGCATGAAGAGGATTCCAATTGGTTGGCAGTGAGAAGAGACTTCCCAGCTATTCTGACCTATGTGCAAAGCTCTGACTAGATTCCTATGAAAAAAAAAAACTTCCTCTCTTCCTCCTTTGGCCAAGCCTTTTTAAGTATATTCAGTTCTGCTACGAGGAAAACACACAAGTTTTGTGAGTAGATTTCTACAAGTTTTCTCTTGCCCAGGGCTTTGAAAACTTATTTTATGAGTCTGATCTTTGATATTCTCCTTTTTTGTCTTTCCTTCCTGGGGAATTAATTTTTACCTTATTCAGCATTTATCTGAATTATTAAGAAATGCCCCCTTTGAATACAAACCTCTCCATGTACCTTCTTCTGAAGAAAAATAACATTGATCCCTTATGAGACTCAGAGGAATAACTTGGGTCTCAAAGGGAACTCAGAGGCATTAATTTGGTTCCATATGGAGCACAGAGGACTAATTTTGGTTCCATATGGAATGCTGAGTTGTAACTGCATTGCCTCAGTGACCAATCACAGACCAACTTTCTGATGGGGAGACTAAGGATCATTTTTCTCTCACTGTAGCCCAGCTATGGAAAGCTCTGAGTACCAGTTCCCATTCTGCTTATTAGGTGCATCTGGAGGAGGACTCGTGAATCAGGCTTATGGCTTTTGACAAGTCTAAGAGAGGTCTGGCTACCCTCTCCACCTTATTTACCCAACTGGCAACCAACAAAGAGGCAAATTCTCTTTGAAATCCCAATTTTGACAATATGGAAAGAGTTAGACATCTTTTCAAATATGTTTTTCCAACTAATGCTCTTACATGGCTTAAAATTATCCTGACAGAAAAACAATTGCAGCAGCTTTTAAACTAATGATACAATCCCATGGATAATTTCCTCTAAATAGCTCAGAGACGTGAATGAATGAATCATATATCATCACAGGAAGCAATTTCCTTCAATGAGTTCTACCTGCTGGATAGCACAATGCATTACAGATTTGAGTAAAAGCTTTCATTTGAAACGAGACTCTGAAACACGCTCTGGAGCAAAACCCACACCCTCAGGGTGACATGGCTGTGAATATATTTAGAACTTTCCTGGAGCATTTGTGCTCCAAATGCCTCTCTCTGTACTCTGCAACTTACTTTGTGAAGTAATCCAGTGACATAAATGACTTTCAACAATTCCTCACAAACTCGGTTCCCTGTAAGGTGGGTTTGCTCTCCCTGATGGCCTGTCATCCTTCCAGTGTCTTAACAGCACTCCCCGGAGATTTCTCTCCATCTGCTGTTCAATGTGCCACAGACTTATTGAGGTTCTTGGGGAAAACCCAGGCACCTTAACAAACCAAATGTCAGCTCTTGGGAAGTTGTAATAGAAGAGAAAACATGCAGACCAGCTTTAGACAGCCTTCCCTGTTGTGCTGGTGTTTCTGAGCTACTCTTAAGAAAATGGGATGTCTCTGTCTTATAAAATACAGGGCTGAAAATACTAGAGACTAAAATTCTCTTGGAAATGCAGTGGAACTTAAGAAACCTTCCTAATATAGCCTTGTGATGCCTCTTCTCTCCCTTTTTCCTGGCTTGATCTCAGAACAGAAGGCTCACCAAAGGATCAGTGAAGCAAATAGTTGGTCACTTGAACACTACATCTCTTCCAAAAACATGTTAATAAAGACTTCCGGGGTCATATGACCAGCAAGATGGAAGACTCAACCTTTTCTCCTGCTCTCAAAACTCTCCAAAATAGGAATCATGTGCAAGAGATAAAGCAATACTAGTTATCTCCATGATTAAAAACTCAAATGAGATAAAAACTTGATGAACTAACAGCAGAGAAGGCCAATAATCTTTAACCACCAATGCATTCATTCGTATCCCCTCCTCCACTGCCAATCATACTCTGGCTGAAGGGCTACACAAGCTGACCCATGAGATTGCAATGAAACTAAATTCTATGCTTCTCCCTGACCACCCCCCCCCCCAGTATAAACACAGAGGAGCCTTTTTAAATTTCATAATATGTATCTATCTAAACCAAAAGTAACACCATATGTAGCAAGGATATATATCAGGATATATATATTCTCAATAAATCTGAGAGTAAAGCAAGGGTTCCCATTCACCCTATTATTCTTTGATATAGTTCTGAAAATGTTAGTAATAGCAATAAAACGAGAGGATAATTAAAGGCATAAAGATAGGTAGAGAGGAGATAAAACCATTGCTATTTATGGAGGATATAATGGTTTACTTGGAAAATCCCAAGGAAACAGAAAGCATGAGACAGGGATTGGGAGAAATGTTTAATGCATACCTCAATGTTTGAGTTGCACAATTTCAGTAAAAACATATGAACAGAGAATGAGAAATACTACTGAGTTGAGTGGGAATCAATTCAGGCACAGATCCCCTGAAGTGTTTTTTCAGTCTTTGGGGTTCAGATTTTTTTAAAAGGTTTGCAATGTGAAGGGAGAGCAGTGAGCAGGCTTGTGAAAGTCACCATATTCTGTAAGGACTTCAAACTCATCAAGTGTGTGTCTCCTGAGTTCCAGTACCCATTTCCAAAGAGGAGTCTCAGCATTTTCTGAACTGTGATGATGAGAAGTCTTGGATAGAAGCCATGTTGAGACAATGAGTACTGTATAACTAAGAATTCTATGGGATAAGGACCTAGAACAGCAGAAATTTTTTGGAGTTATGGGAGTATTATGGGAGTATCTGGATCTCTAATAATTTCTTTTTTCCAAAAAATGAGGACAGTAGTTTCTACAGTTTATAAGGTCTCTTCTACATCTAATATTCTGGAATTCTGGTTATCTGGCCTTTCATTAAAGATCACTAATGAAATGGAGCATACTCTATCCTGAGGCAGCCCATTACACCCCTAGACAGCTCTAATTATTAGGAGCTTTCCTTTACATGGAGCCTACATTTATCTCTCTGCAGATTCCAGGCATTGTGGCAACTTCTATACTCTGGGGAAAAACAGAACAATCTTAAGTCTTCTCTCGTATGAAAGTACTTGAAGGCAGCTGTCATATTCCTCCTCAAGTTTTCTCTTCTTTAGGTTCAACATTCTTAATTCTTCAAATGATCCTTTTGTATTCTCCAAAAGTCAATAATAATCAGCAAACAGGTCAACACTTGCTTTCTGTAGACCTTCTCCACCTCTCCATTCTCTAATTTTGAAAAAGTTGAAAGTGACTAAGTACTCTCACACTATTTCTTGTTACCTTGCAAGTTGTCTCGTGTGCCCTCCAAAACCACCCTGTACTATAGTTGTGTACACACAAGTATATATTCACATATATATACATGCACATGCATTTATGCATATACACATGTGTACATGTATGTGTAAATAACCTTGCAAGTTGTTCCACATGCCCTAGTCATATTCATTTTGCATACATAAGTATATATAAATATGTCTGTATGTATCTATACATGTAGACACATATGTATTAAAATGCTATCTCTTTGAGGTCAAAGACTTTTATTTTTGTTTTTGTATGTCCTTATTTTAGCATGGCACTCAATACATAGATGTTTATTAAACTTTCCTTAGTTGATTGATTCTTCTTGGGTAGTCCAGCCATCTCTTTTTACAAATAAGGAGACTTGGGCCCAGAGAGGTGACAACCTGCTCAGGGGAACACAGTTTGTCAATAGTGGATTCTAGAACAAAACTCTCTTCTTTTCCAATCCAGAGTTCTTTGCACTATACTGAATACGTTTACAAAACTGCTGGGCTATATTTGAAAGGCTGAGTTAGGAATGCTAAGCAGAAAGTGATTAAGAGCTTACTACAGTGAAATTATCTGTGTTCTAGCCCCACTTCTTCCTCAAAGTAGTTTTATTAGCTGGGCCAAGTCACTTTTCTTCTGTGAAACTCATTTTCCTCATCTTTCAAGTAAGAATAATACTGATCTAAGGCTCTAATAAAGGCAAAAATGAGATAAGGAGATGTACGTAAAATATTTTGTATCCTGAAAAGTATTATACAAATCTGATTTATTAGCATTATTATTATAAAATCATTTTATCCCATTTCCCAGAACCTTGGTATCATCATGGGTCAAATACACAGAAGAGAGGAAGAGTAAGTAAGGCAGGTGGAGGAAGTAACCAAAAACAGTGGCAGGATCTACTGGGTGTTTGCAGGTACTTGTTCATGTCTGAATCCATTTTGAGGCAGTTGAAGATATGAAAACACGGATGCTACTATGACTTGGACCTGGATTCCTCAGTCTCCATCATGTGGCCATTGTCAAAATAACTTCATAAACTAACCTGGCCATAGAAATATGGCCAAAATGACTGTCACCAAGACTTGGGGAGGGAGAAAGAAATCACCCAATCACTTCAGTGAATATTGTGCCTGGGAACTGGGGATGCAGGGGCACATGTTCAAGGACGGATACTTTCATCAGCCTCCATAAGCCATGACATTTCCCATGCTTGGACTGCCTCCATCATGTCTGAATTTGTCTCAATGTGACCATAAGCCCTAAACAAGATGTCATGCCAAAGTATAGGCAGCAAGGGGCCTGACTGGCCAGATAAGGCCACAACAGGACATCTGACTGACTGCCCAGAAGAAATCTGGCAGATGTGGTAGTTCATTCAGGCAGGGAGTTTAAGAGGCAGATGGAGATGGGAGGATAAGGCAGATGCTAATAAATAATAGGTGAGTACAGGGAAGTCAACTAAGGCAAGATTGAAAAAGCAAGTATTGTATGTATAGATTCTGGAGGATACATTATGCTTCACTTTTTTTGTCTTTTGCTCCACAGACATAGAACAGAGTAGACAGACAAACAGACAGAATAATAGTAATAGCTAGCATTTATATAGCACTGTAAGATTTGCAAAGTGGATCCCTACTTACCTTATCTCATGTGATCCTTACAACAATCTTTGGGGGAGGTTGTTATTATTACACCCATTTTACAGAAGAGGTAGATAGAGGTAAAATTACTTGCCCAGAGTCACATAGCTATTTAAGTGGCTGAAGAAAGTTTCAAACTCACATCTTCCTGACTCCAAATTGAACACTGTCACCTAAATTACCTAGAAAGAAAATTAATTTCTGAAGCACTTAGTGTGCACAGACACTATGTTCTTCACTGGAGTACAAATACAAGTAAGCAAGTCATTTTTTACAGTCAAGGACCTGACATTCTAATAGGAGAAGACTATGTATATTTATGTACATACATACATACATGTATATATATATATATATATATATATATATATATATATATATATATATATATATATATATATATATATATATATATATATATACGCTAAGTAGGAGGGGGAAGTACCTGTACAGAGGGCAATGCAGCAGGTAAGGAGATGGGGGTAGAGCCCCAAAAGAGTTGAGGCAAGAGGAATAACACCATGCATGTCTTGGGTCCTTCATAAAACAGTGATCCCAGGGAGTTAGTCACCAATGAGGAAAGGATAGTTCCAAAGTGGAGGTTTCCAAGGGCAGAAATTTGATAGGGGAGGATAAGGTAGAGTCTAGAGAGAGTTGAGGTAATAATGTACTTCACAGGTGCTTAATATGTGGTGATTAACTGACTGATCGAAGTAGGCCCATTCAGTGTATATCACAGGTACATGGGGAGGACCTGCCTTGGACCCGAATGGAGAAGGACAGACCATTGATAGGAAAATATTAGTTCTTTGAAATAGGGTTCCATATTATGCCCAAAGGGCTAAAAATGTGCATATCCTTTGACCCAGAAATATCACTTCTAGGACTGTATCTCAAAGAGAAAATGGGAAAGGGTCCCACATGTACAAAAATATTTATAGCAGCTCTCTTTGTGGTGGTAAGGCTGGAAATCAAGAGGATGCCCATCAACTGGGGAATGACTGAGCAAGTTGTGGTATATGAATATAATGGAATACTGTTGTGCTATAAGAAATGATGAATAGGAAGACCTCAGAGAGGCCCGGAAGGACTTATATGAACTGATGCTGAGTAAAAGGAGCAGAACCAGGAGAATTTTGTACACAATAACGGCCACAGTGTACAAGGAATTTTTCTGGTAGACTTCGTACTTCACAACAATGCAAGGACCTAAAAACTTCCCAATGGTCTCTTGAGGCAAAATGCCTTCCACATCTAGAGAAAGAACTGTGGAACTGGATTGCAGAATGAAGCAGACTGTTTTCTCTTGTGTTATGTTTGTTTTATGGTTGCTCTCATTCATTTTAATTCTTCTATGCAACATGACTAAGGTAAAAATGTATTTAGTAAGAATGTATGTATAGAGCCTATACAAGATTACACACTGTCTCAGGGAGGGAATGGGAAGAGGGCAGGGGGAATCTAAGATATATGGAAGTGATTGTAGAAAACTGAAAACAAATAAAATAATTATATAAAAAAAGAAATAGGGTTCTATGGAGTTTGGGGGTGTCCTCATGGGATGCAGGATGCCACAGTATAAATACTGAGTAACAGGTAGAGATTAAGGCCCCAGGAAGAATAAATTCTGGCATATGAGAGCCATTTGGGACTAGAATGAGAAAAGTAAAGATTCATTCTGAGCATTGAGCTCCCAGGGCCCCTTGCCTTTGACACTCTGCTAGTTTTAATGCATATGTTCAACTGGTTGGAAAGTAGACATCAAGGAAGAAGACAAAAATGTGATCCAAAAGAGTAGAGGAGAGGGAGTATCAAGACAGGCAACCATATTCTGGACCCATGCATCTACAGGTGATTTGTCATGTTGTTATTGAGTTATTTCAGTCATGTCTGTTTCTTTGTGACCCCATTTGGAGTTTTCTTGCCAAAGATACTGCACTGGTTTGCCATTTCCTTCTCCAGATCATTTTACAGATGAGGAACTGTGGCAAAAAAGGATTAAGTGACCTACCCAGGATCACACAGCTAGTAAGTATCTTAGGCTAGCTTTGAACTCAGGAAGATGAGTTTTCCTAATTCCCAGCCTACTGTTCTATCCACAGTGCCAACTAGTTGTCCTTACTGCCACAGGATCATAGATTTAGAGTCAGATGGAACCTGAGAGGCCAACTAGTCCAACAGACTGATTTGCCCAGATTCAGATAGGTAGAAAGTAGTAGATGGAAAATACTAAACTAGTTCTTTAAATCCAATACTCATCCCATTGTACTGTGTTTGGATAAAGGCACCCTTTATGTTCATGGTATCAAAAAGCTGGTATGGAGCCCTGGGTATTCCAGCTGACTGTTATTTTTGAGGATGGCCTCAGGACTAGAAAGTGGAAGTTGTGGAAGTCCAGAAGAGAATTCACACACTAGAGGCCAGGCCTGAAATCCCGAGAGCATTTTGTAATGAGTCACACTGGGCTCATACTTTTTGCAGCAGATTTCAGAGGCACTGAACTAGTGTTAAAGGCACTATTAACCTTGAGTCATGAACTGATATGGGAAATGCCCTTCTTCCAGATCAGATTTTGAGTTCCAAATTTTTCTCTCTCCTTCCCTTCTCCCCTCTTCAAGACAGCAAGCAATCTGATATAGGATGTACATGGACAATGATATCAATCACATTTCCACATTAGTCATGTTGTGAAAGAAGAATCAGAACAAAAGGGAAAAAGCAATACTTCCTATGTTGTTTCCTACTACAGAAGCCTGAGACCAAGTTCATCAGAAGGAAGAGCACATAGATGCCCCAAAGGAGTCTGGGGTGAGGAAGAGGATGGGTCATTCAGTAACCATTTATTAGGCATTGCTAACTTCTGGGAATATGAAGGACAAAAATATAGTCCCTGCCCTGAAGGAGATCCCAATCTAAAGCAGGAGATGACATGTAGGCAACTATCTATATACAAGATACATTCAAGGCAAATAGCAGATAGTCTCAGAGGGAAGCCACTACAAGTGAGGGTTGGGAGGAAGGTGGGATCTGAGCTAAATCTTAAAGGAAGCCAAGAGACATGAATGAGAAAAGAGAACATATGGGAATGGGGGATAGCCAGCGGAAAGGCATAAAAGGAGGAGATGAAGTGTCATGTGAGAGAAAAGTATGAATAGAAAGGTTTTACATATTATACATATATACATGTGTATGAGGGCAGCAAGGTGGTGCAGTGGATACAGCACCAGTGCAGGAGTCAGGAAGACCTGAGTTCAAATCTCACCTCAGACACTTGACACTCACTAGCTATGTGACCTTGGGCAAGTCACTTAACCCCAGTTGCCTCATCCTGGGTCATCTCCAGTCATACTGATGAATATCTGGTCACTGGATTCAGATGGGTCTGGAAGAGAAGTGAGGCTGATGACCTGCATAGCCCTCCCTCACTCAAAACAAAGTCAAGAGCAAGTCATGTCATTATTTCTCTGATGGTAAGGTCTTTGGCAACGAAGGACGAACACACACACATATACGTGTGTGTGTGTATGTATGTGTGTATACTAAGTCTAGTGTGGGGAGGGAGGAAAAAAGAAAAAATGTATTATATATTTAAAAGGAATAGCAAGATGTATATAATAGGCTTGTAGTTTCAGGTACAATCATCTTTTTATCTATTCTACTAAGTTATGGAAATGCTTATTTTATTTCTAAATTTAAGAATAAATTAAATTTTAAAAATTAAAAAAATTTAAAGTACATTGAGGAGAATAAAGAATAGCAGGCTGGAAAGAGCCAGACTGTGAAGGGATTTATAAGCCAAAAAGAGAATTTTATGCTTTGATCTAATACTAAGCCAGTAGTGTTTATTGACTAGGAGAGTAATGTGATCACACCTACACTTTATAAAAACCACTTTGGCAGCTGAGTAGAGGATGAATTGGAAAGGAGAGGAGGAAGAGTAGATTAACATACTTTCACTTCTGAGGAGAGTGGAGGGGAGAGACCTGACATCTGAAAATGAGGAGGAGATGCCTTACATTTCTTCAAAAGGCGATGACAGAAGGAAGGGCTGAGCTGATCCTCTGTAGTACTCAGTCTTCTCTGAGAAGAGTGACAAGTAAGAGCAGTAGAAAGTAGCTGGGGAAGGTATAACAGCAGAAAGTTCTTAAATGGTTGTCAGTATCTGGGCTACATGGCCTGGTAGCAGATCTGTGCGTTTCCTCTCCAGAGAGAAAGAACATATTGGTTCTCCATCCCTCCCTGAACAAAAAACATGGGAAGATGGGCTGAGAAAAGAGATAGTATCAGAAGCTAAGGAAGATGTCAGGCAGAACAAAATTAGAAACAGTTGTTCCTAATGAACAGAAGGAGTTTCATCTGTGTTCTTGGTCCTAGACACTTTCCCATTTCGAAACAAAGCCAGTATTGAGGAAGCCTTCTCAGATTGAGAAAGTCTAATCTGAAAATTGAAGGGAAAGTCTTATCAGATTTTGTATATCTGAACAGAAAACTTCTTATCTCTTTGCATGGAGTGTCCTAGAGTATGGGCTTAGTCAGGGGAGAGTAGCAAGCACTCAGGTTAGAGCTCAGTGAATAAATGAGTATATCTGAGGTGGTGACAATTGTAGCTTTCCAGGACTCCAGAACATCTGAATTCATCAGGTGAGTGACCGACTGGTCAGTCCTACCATAGCATTTCACGTATTGCCAGTAGTGTCCTTGTTGAAAGGATAAGAAGAGGATAAATGGTCCACTTTTCTGTTCAGCTGTGGCATGATAAAAAAGCATTCATGATGACAACAAGCCAAAGGCCTGATACAAATGGCCCTGACCAGAGCAAACTGTACTTTAGCTCATCCTTCCTCAACAGCCTCAAAGCAAAGGAATGAACTGGGCCAGAGCGTTTCCCCATACAGTACATTACTTTGTGAAGTGACGTTGTTGCTCTTTGTTTCAGAGTAGATAACCTTCATATTTCTGGCATTTGTAGCTGTTATTTACACTTTGCAGCCCAGATGGCATTTATAGGAGGGAGACGAGGGCTGCTTTTCCCTCTGAAAGAGAAATAGGCATGATCTATATGGAGCTGTTGCTCAACAGCTGGCCCTCTGCCCAGTGAATCTTGGATGTTAGTGGAGAGCATCTCTTCCCCACTCCCAAAGGTAAAGTGTTAAGTTCCCATTTCTGGTGTAACTCAATGTAGGGGTCCAGAGAAAGATGAAAGACATTCCCTATTTCAATTCAATTAGAACTGATGAAGGGTCTTCTGAATTCAGCATTATCAAGGGAAAATGAAAGGCCCCTAGCACATAGTTGTTGTTCAATCATAACAGATTCTTCGTGACCCCATTTGGGGTTTTCTTGGCAAAGGTACTGAAGTAGTTTGCCATTTCCTTCTCCAGTGGAATAAGGCAAACAGAGGTTAAGCAACTTGCCCATGGTCACACAGTTAGAAAGAATCTGAGGCTGGATTTTAACTCAGATCTTCCTGACTCCAGGCCCAGCATTCTGCCTTTAACACACTGGGTGAATTCTATGTGCTGTCTGTTTGTATGGAGGAATCAGTTTAATTGATAGAATGTCAGCTTCTTTATCTGTAAAAATGGAGAAAGTGGTATCTATCTTACCCATCTGACGCGATTGCTACACCCAACAGAGAATTTATGTAATGCATTTGGCAAACTCTAAATTGCCATGTTCTTCTGAACTCAGGAATCCCCTGATAGAGCACCAGACCTAGAGTGCCTCAGACATGTAGGAGCTGTGTGAGCCTGAGCAAGTCATTTAACTGTGTTTGCCTCAGTTTCCTCAGTTGTAAAATGAGCAGGAGAAGGAAATGAGAAACCACACCTGCATCTTTGCCAAGAAAACCCCAGAGGGTGTCACAAAGAGTTGAAGGCAACTAATCAACAACAAGAAACTCTTTCCATAAGACCATACTATTGTTCCTTGAGCTACTGATATGCTGTACGGAGGTTGAGTATACACTTAACTTGGGATTCATCACCAAAACCGGTATCCATTGCTGGACTTTTTGTGTGTATTCTAATAATGGTAGACAAGTCTGGAAGTTAGAAATACGTAAAAATGTAAGCTATATCACTCCCTTTTTTGTTTCCCTGGCAAATATATTTCTGTCATTAGTATTGTACTGAGTAAAAAATGGCTAGTCATTATTCACACTTCTGTGGCAGAATTACAGTATTTTAGATGGAAGAGACCTCTACAATCATTTAGTCCAATCAATGTCTGAAAAGAAATCCTCAATTAATCATACCTAACAATTGGCTGTCTGGTCTTCTTGAAGAGGGAAGATACTACTTCTTTGGGTACTCCATTCTACTTTTAGATAGCTCTAATCAACAAATAAAGACAACTAGATGGTACGGTGGATAGAGTGCCAGGCTTGGAATCAGAATATTGGAAGGGATCTCGGGGTCCTGAGTTCAAATCTGAGCTCATACATGACTGAACAAACACATTATTAAACTGATGACTCTTGCTTGATTAGTAGTCAACTATAATGTCTAGATTTTTTTTCAGATAAACTGCTGTCTACCCAGTCCTTCTCTCATGTTATGCGTCTAAAACTGATTTTTTTTTAGCCCAAGAGAAAGGTTTTATTTACATTTATCGCTAATAAATTTCCATTTATTAGGTTTAATTGTTGTTCTTTGTTCTCAAAGAGGAGCAAAATGACATCACCATGGGGTCAGGGCACAGTGTATCTGATTGTGGCAGATCAACACAAGCTCAGAAGGCTCTACCAGAGGCCAGGCATGTGTTGTTCATATAAACATCTGGAGTGGAGATGTCTTTAAATTTGTTCATCTCATGTTTCTGTTTTTAGGTTTAGACTAACATTAAAGCCTATCCATATCTTTTTGGTTTCTGATTGTCCCAGAGATATCTTAAGCTTATTACGACAAAAAATTAACTTATTCTCTTCCCCGCTTAGCCCTCCCTGCTTCTTAATTTCTCAGTTATTATTGAGGACTTCCTTATTCTTCCGGTCACCTGGGCTTGAGACATAGGTATCATTTTCAACTTCTTGCTCCATCTAATCTGTGGTCAAGTTCTGTCAATTCAATCCTTACAACCTTTTTCATATACATTCCCTTCTCTCCCCTGACATCGCAACCAACCACCCTAGTGCAGGTGCTCATCACTCCATACTTAGACTATTGAAATATCTTTTTCCCTGGTCTTCCTGCTTTAAGTTTCTCCACATGCCAGGCCATCCTCCACTCAGCTATCAAAGGGATCATTTCTACCACATATCTGACCTTGTCAGCTCTTTAAAACAACAACTCTCGTAACTCCTTATGACTTCAAGGATCAAACATTAAAATCTTCCATTGGCCTGTTAAAATCCTTTATAATATGGCCTAATCCTACTTTTCCAAAATTCTTACACCTTATTCCCTTGCATATACTCTATAAAGCAATGGCAGTGGCCTTCTTAATGTTCCTCCCACTCCAACTCTGACTGCCCTGTACTGTCACTGACTGTGCTCAGTGCATGCCTGGCATTCTCTCTCTCCTCATCTCTGCTTAATGAATTCTTAGCTTCTTTCAGGTCTCAGTTAAATTCTCATTTTCTATGTAAAGTCTTTCTTTATTTCTTTTAACACTAGTGTCTTACCTCTGAGATTCTCTCCAATTTGTGTTTTACATATATATGTATGCATGTATGTATATGTATGTATGCATGTGTAAGTGTATATTATAAGTATGTATATATGTATGTACACGTATATATGTGGGTATGTGTATGTACCTTGTTTGTATGTAGTTGCTTTCATGTAGCCTCTCCTATTAGACAGCAAGTTACTTGAGAATAGGAACTGTTTTTGCCTTTTTAGTACCTCCCAAAGTTTAGCACAATGCCAGGCCCATAATAATAGCAGCTTACTAAATGCTTATTGACTCATTGACGTGACTGATCATTCTAGTATGTTAGCTATCACTCCCCATTTTATATCTTCTAAAAATTATATGGAATGCCATCTTTGCCTTTAAATAAATAATTGATTTTTTAAAATGTTAAATAACAATTAGCCTTATATAGATTCCTGGGGCTCTCCACTAGAGACCTAAGGCCAAGTTGGTATTGAATCATAAGCATTATTCTTTGTATCTGGCCATTCAGCCAGTTCTGATACCATCAAACTGGACTATCGTTTAACCCATATCTCTTCATCTTTTCCACAATACTATCATGAGATATTTTGTCAAATACTCCCTGATGTACCAATTTATAAACTGGGAAAGTCATTCACCCTAACTAAAGTGAATATTTTATCGAATCTTTCATGACAATACTAACAGACATTTACTCTATGTAAATTACTGGCCTCCATCTCTGATAAAAGGAAAATTCTCCCAGAGTAGAGAAAATTTTTAAAAATGTCATTAAATATTTCCCAATGACATGCAAAACAATTTTAGCACTTTTTGAAAATTTGAGTTCCAAATTCTCTATTTCCCTCCCACTTCTCTCCCCTCTTTGAGAAGGCAAAAAATTAGATATTGACTGTACATGTGAAGTAATGAAAAACATATTTCTATATTAGCCATGTTGTAAAGAAAACACAAACAAAATAAAACAATGAAAATAAAGAAAGTTTATGCTTTACTCTTCATTCAGAGTTTATCAGTTCTCTCTCTAGAGGTAGATAGCACTTTTCATCATAGGTCCTTGACCTGTCATCCAAAAAATGTAGGAAAGCTCTGATGTGGGAATCAGGAGAACTGATTCTAGTGGTATTGTAGGTTCAAAGGGTATGAACAGTTTTGGCCCTTTGGGTATGGTTCTTAATTATTCTCTATAATGGTTGGATCAGTTCACAACTCCACTAACAGTGCATTAGTGTTCCAATTTTTCCACATTCCTGACAACATTTGTTATTTTCCTTTTGCATCAAATTAAATAAGTTTAAGATGGTAAATTTCTGAATTTCTGAAGGAAGCTTTGGATCTCCCCTAACACATTGCTCTGAGTGTGGCAGCTTCATAATTTTTTTAATGAACAGATAGGTAAAAGAATAATCCTATCTGATTCAACCTTCTCATTTAATAGGTTAGAAAACTGAGATTAGACAGTGTAAATGATGTGACCAAGGTTATACATTGGATTAATGCTACAAATGAGACTAGCAGTCTCTTCACTCTCAGGACAGTTTGGTTTTGTTACCTTTCCTTAGAAATTAGGTAGGTTTGCAGGGAGGGAAGACTCTCTAAGCAAAATTTCATACATACAAACACACGCACACACACACACACACACACACACACACACACACACTTATCCTAAACTGCTTATTTCCAAGGTGAGATGTGATATCACAGAAAGAAAACTGGAATGAGAGTCAAGAGACTTGGCTTTACGTCTCAAGGTCATTTAACCAACATTTCTAAAGCATCTGTGTGCAGAGTACAAGATTAGGTGCTACGTAAGGCACAAGGTTTAGTGAAGAAATTTTCTCTGCTCTGGTCCTTTTTAATCTATTACAGAAAAAGGTCAATAGTTTATGTAGATCAAATATCCTGTGAGGTTGACATGGAAGATTCAAATAACATATTCTTTCTAGAAGACAGTCTTCCCCAGTTTATAAATCAAAATGCTGCTCCTATCAAAAAAATAACGCAGGCAAAATTACTGGCCTGTTTGGAGAGGGAGGCAGTGTTATTTTTAACATCACTGCCTTATTTTCACAAGCTAGCTCCAGAAAAGTGTAGGAAAGCTCTAGGCCTGGAGTCAGGAAGATGTGAGGTCAAATTTGGCCTCAGCATTTACTAGTTATATGACTGACCAAGTCACTTAACTTTTATCTGTAAAATTGTTTCCTCATTGATAAAATGGGGATAATAGCACCTATCTGCCAGGGTGGTCATGAGGATCAAGTGAGATAATATTTTAAACATGCTTCACAAACCTCTATAAATACTATAATGATGAGGGTCATCATATTTATTTTAGCCTTATTTATTTTTTTTGTCACTTATTCCTGTACAGAAATCCCCAGCTCACTCCGGTCTGCTCCTTCAGTACACCTTCTCCTTCCAGGCCTTCAGTTTGAGTGTGATTGCATCTTTCTAGAAGCAATAACACTTCCCAGAGAGAGAGGGAAAACAATCATAACAGTGTTATCATGGAGCATGTGGGTAGGAGAAGTGATGAGGCTCCATGGATGTAGAACATCCATGAAATCCCTTTTAACCACTCTGAGATTCTACCCTCTAAGTCACTATAGCAACTAATTCTCCCTCCCCCTTAAATGAATTTCTCTTCATTATTTTTTATATTATATTCATATCTCCAGTTCACATCATTTCACATGAGCCTCCGTTGGTGTGGCTGGTCTACATAGTGGTTGCCCTAAATGTCAAAACTACTAGTTATCTTCTGAGATAGGATTAATGTGTATAAAACAATGAAGAGTATGGACAGGGTCTCATGAGCCCAGTCTCTAAAGCCTGAAATACTAGAGCACTAAAGCTTGAAGGAGGTCATTTTTAGGACAAAAAAACCCCAAGTTTTACATCATACAATATATGGTAAGCTTCTGAAACATTATCTGCAAGAAGGTCTAAGATCAATAAAGTTAAAAATAGAACTTAGATAAATTTGAACAGAACAATTTGAAGGGAGCATATGGAAGGGTCCAGACTGGTGATTGCAATAAATTGGGGGGTAACTCTCTGTATGACAATTTCCTCTACTAATATAGAGTGGTGAATTAATTATGGGTAACGTAGTCTCAGAGAGATGCTTGAAACATTGAGCTAAGTGACTTTGCCATGGTCAAGTCTTCATTACGTGTCAGTAGAAGGATTTGAATATTGGTTTTTCCGACTATAAGACTGGCCCTCATCCACTGTGTCAGACTGACTCTGTGGAGCCACAGAAAACTCTTTAGAAGAGTTCTGAATATATAAAGAGGCTTGCCTTAAGTCACACAATTAGTAACTACAACAAACAAAAGAAGGATTTGATCCTGGATCCTGACTCCAAATCCAACTCTCCCATGATGCTATGGTAGAAGCCATACTTATCCTGGAAAATGAAACTTTTTTGTCCTTTGGAAATTGATCAATCAATCAATGAACATTTGTTAAGTGTCCACAACATGTCAGATACCATATATGAAAGACCATGGGCATTAAAAGAAAAAAATGAAATATTCCTTGCCCAAGAAAATCATTACCTTTCCACCATGGCATCATGGAAAGAGCAGGATTTGGAGTCCAGATCCAAATTTAAATCCTTGTTCTGTTACTTACTGTATGTGGGACTTAAGGTAAATCACTTTATGTCTTTGGTCTTAGGTAACGGGCATCTAAACGAGGAACTGAATGAAGGATAATCTTTGAAGTTCCTTCCAGTTCTCAGTACTATGCTGATTCTGTGATCATGCATTGTCAGCTTCCTAATACCTAATTTCAATCTGATTTTAGCTTGAAATCTAAAACATTTTAAGTGGCATGCACATGAATGTATTCTGGTCTCTATGTATCATGAGGTGTAAGGGAATGGGGAAGGAAGGGAGCAAATACTTACTAAGTACCTATATGCCAAGCATTGTGCTAAGTGTTTTATAAATGATATCTCATTTGATGCACATAACAACTTTGGGAGGTAGGTGATATTATTATCCTCATTTTACAGCTGAGGAAACTGAGGCAGAGAGTGGTTGAATGACCTCTCCAAGGTAACACACTAGTAAGTGTCTGAGGCTGGATTTGAACTCAGGTCTTCCTGACCCCTGTTACAGCCCCAACACTATTCACTACACCACCTAGCTGAAGTCACTATGTAAGTACTGTGTGTTGACAGGTATACTTAAAATCATGCTCTTTCCTGCCTGGTTGGAGACAAGGAGTGTAGTAAGCTAACAGAGAGAACTAGATTTGTGATTTACTCTACCCACTTGGGCTGACCCATGGCTTATACACACAAGTCATTCTGGTTTTTGCCTCTTTTCTGTTCTTTGGTGAAGGTGCATCTAAGATCTTGTGAGTTTCCAAAGGTCTGGAGATCAAGCAACCTGATAGTCTGGGAGCTGGTGTCCATGCAGATTTTGTAGACAGATGAGCTCACTAAGGAACAAAATCCTAAGAAACTTTCTTGTCCCAGTAAAGCAGTAGGTGAAAGGCAGTTAAGAAGGAGTTGCAGCAACTCAGCCGGAGGCTAAGCGAACATGGAGCTGGGTGTGGGGATAGAGGGAAGGAAAGCTTTGCAGTGGTGTTCTGAGGTTGAGCTTGATCTCCCTAGGGATTGAGGTGGTATAAGGAAATATGTATATACAAGTGTAAGAAAGAATGTGCTCCAAGGTTGGGGGGAAATGCTTGTACTTCTTTTCTTGCTAGATCTTCTCAGCAGATATTCCTTTGTCAAAGCTAAGAAGTAATTAAAATCATACACACATAGACACACACGCCTGCAAATACAAATGCGAAATAAGATAAGGGATCCATCCTTTGGGCTAAACTCTAAGTCTTTACAAGGAATATCTGAAATAATCCACTCTTAAGTAAAAATACTTGTGTAATTAATGGACTCCTTTTGCATTTTATAAAGACTACTGAAGACCCAGAGCAGGGGCCTGATACTTCAGCCTCCAAAAAGTAAACCATACTTTGCTCGACTTAACTCATCTTTAGCACAGGGACTGTTTACTTGTATTGGCATCTGATTCGTATATGATGATTTAGCCTTTCATGATACACAGGATATAACTGTAGAATGTGAGAGCCAGAAAAGACCTTCAAGTCATTCCAATTAAGTATTTCCTACTTTGTACATGTATAACACTATAGAGTTTAGAATACATTGAAATAGATTACAATCTAGTAAGAAAAGTCCCCAAGACCAAAAAGAAAAAAAGGCTTCTGTCCCATTGGTTGTCAAGGCTTACTGGGATAATCTGTCTGCCTAGAGCAGTGCCTTCTTTCTTCCTCACTACACCAGATATCACATGGTCAGAAAAGATGATCTTCTTACCTTGTAAGATCACAGATAAAAAAATGGAAAGAATTTCTATCTTCTACATTTTAAAAATGAGCTAACTGAGGCCCAGAAAGGTGAGATGAGGTAAAGTAAAGTAAGGTAAGGTAAGGTCCAGAGAGCTTTCATCTTGCCTAAGATCACATAATAAATTAGTGACAGTGCTAAAACTGGAACTTAGATGTCCATGACTTGTTGTCTCCCCAAAGAATCAAGAACAGGAATCTCCATATTGCTTACAATACATAACAGTACTGGGCATATCTGAACTGCTCTGGAAAACTTTGTTGAATGTTTATTATATATTGTAAGATTTATTATATTGAGTGAATCTCCATTTTTAACCACTTGTAAGATTCCAAGAAGTGAAAGAGAGAGTCCAAAGTCCTAATACTAGGACTATAGGTTGAGTTTCTTAATGCTAATTTTTAGATTTTTCAATATGGGAGAATTCTTGTATGATCTGTGTGATCTAGGGGGAGCTAGATGAGTTCAGATCTGGTCTCAGCCACTCAAATGACTCTGGACAAGTCATTTGACCGTGTTTGCCTCAGTTTCCTTATCTGTAGAATGAGCTGGAGAAGGAAATAACAAACCACTCCAGTATTACAAGGAGTTGGACATGACTGAACAACATCACAACTTACTTCATTAGAGGACATTTTTTTCCCCTAATCTCACCCCATGGATCCTGAGGGCTTGGCCCTGGCCAAAGGACTCTACAAAGGGGTTGAGATTTAGTTGTTTTTAAAACCACCTGAATGAATAGCCTAACTTGGGCTGACCCAATTCCTTCATAACTGCTACTTCTTTAGAGATGTTAAATGAATTACCTTGATCCCTCAGTACCCCACGTAGTAGAGTTTCTCCATCCCAACCCTGAACTGTGTTTACAGCCTATTCCTTTTAAACATAGGTTGATCTATAATTGAAGGCTGCCTCTAATGGCAAAGAAGGGGTTCCATTTATCTAAATGTTATCTGTGTTAACAGGACTGATTGCTATCTAATTCATAGGCTCCTATTCTTCCTGAGTCCTGACATCTTTAATATCCTGTTACATTGTGCTGGGGGATAATAGCACCACAGGGCAATAACATTGCTGCTGAGGATTCTGAGGTCTTGGGTACTATGGGCTTCAACTTATTGCTTCCTAACTGCCATTTATTAAAGATCGTAATGCCTTTGAACACAGTTTATTAAAATAAATTGGACCCTGTAGTATTCAGGACATATTTCAGAGGAAAGCTTTTGTCAGTCTTTTAGATGAGGACTTGTCTCCCAGAATTCCAACTTGAATTGGGTCTGATGTTAATCTTAGGACTTCCTCTTTTGATGTACTTTTCCACTCAAAATCCTTTCATAAACAGGGAACATCCATAGATGCTGGTTAGATTCAATTCCGTAACCCTTTATTTTAAGTGCCTATTTTATGTAAGGAACTATTGATCCCAAGGACTGGAGACAAAAATAAATCTCGGGTTTATATTCTACTGTGGCGTAAACAGTATATAAACAGATAAGTAAGTACAGTTATATACAAAGTACATATATTTATATATATATGTATATGTATATGTAAGTACAAGTTATATCCAAAGTAATTTAGGAAGTAGGGCAAGCATCAATAACTGAGTAGGTTTGAAGGCCTACAGAAGAAGAGGTATCTAAGCTGAGCCTTCGAGGGACAGTGCAAGAAATAGAATTTCTGTGCAACTGTTAGGGATCTGTACCCTGCCCTCTTCCATCTCTTCATGCTTTCTTTCATAATAAGCCATAACTTCTATGCAAATGAATATTTATATATTTAGCTGCAACCTATCTCATGAGCTCCATTTCTACAATTACTAAACATCTGCTATTGATTTTTACCTAGATTTCTACTGGTACCACTAATTCAATGTGTCTAAAATCAAACTCAGTATTTCAGACCTCCAACTCCTCTTCACACGTATTTCTTGATTGTTTTCTTTCAGTTGATCTTTTTGGTCACCACAATACAAAAACTCAGATCATACTATACTCTTTTTTTTAAATTTATACATATATTTATTTATTTATATAAAGTTTACAACATTCATTTCCACCAAATTTTGAGTTTCAAATTTTCTCCCCATCTCTCCCCTCCCCCCCAACGCCATGCATTCTGATTGCCCCTTCCACCAATGTGCCCTCCCTTCTAACACCCCTCCCTTCCCTTATCCCCATCTTCTCTCTTGTCCTGTAGGGCAAGATAAATGTTTATTCCCCATTACCTGTATTTCTTATTTCCCAGTTGCATGCAAAAACAATTCTCAACATTTGTTCCTAAAACTTTGAGTTCCGACTTCTCTTCCTTCCTTCTTCCCCACCCATCCCCACTGAGAAGTCAAGTAATTAAATATAGGGTATATATGTGTAGTTTTGCAAAAGATTTCCATAATGGCCATGTTATATAAGACTAACTATATTTCCCTCCATCCTATCCTGCCCCCCCCCATTTCTTCTATTCTCTCTTTTGACCTTATTCCTCCCCCAAAGTGTTTACTTCTAATTTCTCCCTCCTCTGAATTGTCCTCCCTTCCATCACCCCCCTTCGCTGCTTATCTGCTTCTCCCTTACTTTCCTGTAGTGTAAGAGATTTTCATACCAAATTGAGTGTACATGTTATTCCTTCTTTGAGCCAAAAGTGATGAGAGTAAGCTTCATTTATTCCCTCTCACCTCCCCACCTTTTCCCCTCCATTGGAATATCTTTGTCTTACCTCTTCTATGAGATGACTCTGAGGAGAAGTGAAGCTGGTGACCTGCACAGCCCTCCCTCACTCAAAACAAAGTCAGATGCAAGTCATGTCATCATTTCTCTGATAGCATGGTCTTCTTTGGCAATGAAGGATGAATACAAATGTTACTACTCTTGCAGATTTTTGTCCCATTATCCATTTATTCTGTTGTGCCTTAATCTTGGATGTATCAGTTCATGAGGGAAATAATGTGAATGCATTGTCTCATGGGAGAAAATACTCTATGTCTCAAACTGTGTGATCCAAGTCTAACCTTTGCCCTTCCCATTACCATTCTCTTTACCATTAGTTGCACTACCTCAGCTATAATCTACAGTCTCCCACTTTTCTAGGTATTAGTTGCTCCCTAAAAACTCTTATTTCTTTTCTCCTGGAGTAGGAGATTGCACACTAAGATGAGACATGACACTCTTAAGAAAGACAATCTCTCTGTGCATCGATTCTCCTCATTACACTCATCATAAGGTTCCCATCTCCCATTGCAGTTACATAAGTTGTCCTACTTCCTTATATTCTTCCCCGTTAATATCTGCTGTCCTTAGCAAATCAACTACAGTATTTGGGGGCATATTTGTCCATAGCTCTCTAATAATTGCAGAGGGTTCAACATTGTCTTCTTGAGTGCCTTCTTCTCCTGGGTCTTGTACTAAAGAACCTTGGCAAAGTCCTTGAGATATAGTTCTTAAACAAACCAAAAATAAAATCCTTCATGAGAATTTGGGTCTGTCATAGCTAATGAACCTGGGAATGGGAAGAGGGGTATTAAACTCTCTCTCAAAAAATAGTTACACAACTTTTAAAAGGAAACAATGATTTACAAAATTCTCATAGGACATCATTTGCCTTGGTATTTGTGAAAGACTTTCCCAACTCAAAGACAAAGGGGAAAAGAAAATTGTTCCTCCTCCCTAAGAGAAAAATACCAACAGGAATACTGGACCTGGGGCTTATTGGAAACCATCCCCTTACCTTCAATGGAGGAACCAAACTTCCCTAGGTGAAATATCTTTTGGGTTTTTACGGTACATGGGGTACCTATAGTTTTTCTAGGCATCCCTGCAGCACATGGGAAAATACAATTCAAAGACTGGATAAAAATTTTTTCTTGGTTCTGGGAGCACACAGACTAACCTAAATGGAAGTCTGAAGTCATACCTCATGAGGATGCCAACTTAAAGACAAAACAAACTTGGAAAGGTCACCAAAGAAATATAAAGTTCCCAAGAAAGAATTTCATATTTGGAATTGATTGCTAAAGGCTTCTTGGCCAGTGGTGTCAGTCTCAAAGAGAAACTGGTCACTGAATTGTACATAACAATCCCTGTTACAATGTATTGACCAACATTATCTATGTTCTATTGTATTTTTCTTTATTTTCTTAAACATTTCCCAATTATACTTTAATCTGATTCTGGCAGCACTGGGGAGGGAGGAAAAGCTTGACATCTCTGTTTTAGGCTATAAAGCAAACACTATCCTGTTGACCTAGAGTCCATAAGGCTCTTCAGACAGGCTGTCCAGACGTGTCACAATCAGCCCATAAATCTAGAACAACTCAAAAGCAAACATACAAAACAATGCACTTGGAAAGATCCTGGAAGATTATCTTGTCAAAGGAGTCTTCACCTTGTTTTACCTCATGAACCCCTTTGATATCTGGTGAGGTCTATGGACCTTTTCTCAGAATAATGTTTTTAATACATAAAATAAAATATAGGGCATTCCAAAATTTAGTGCAGCTTTATTAAAGCTTAAAGCTACACAAAATTTTTGGAATACCCTACTCATAGTATCATAAAGGAAACAAATTGTAATGAAATACAGTGATAATATATATATATATATACATATACAAATATAGATTATATATGTATATTCATATGTATATGTATATATGTATATAAGATTCACAGACTTCAGGTTAAGAACCTGTAATGGTAATTTAAATGGGAAAATCTTTCCCATTCATTAATAGACCCATGTGACCTACTTAAATCACATGGAAGCCTAAGTCACATATGGTAGGAAATGTCTGCTGAATGGGGTGAATAGGTAGGGTGGAGCAAAACTGAAAGGAAGCGAGTAAGGGCAAGTAAGGTGTAGAAAGAGAGGACACCAGCAAGAAGATAGCTAAACTCTTGAGAGCTTGTTTGTTTGTGAGAAGGCAACAGCAGGGGTGGGGAAGCTTGGGAATGGCTTTGTCCCCTGCAGTGATAATGTGTATTGACTTCTTGGCTACTATGACTGATTTGGCTTTATGGTCCTGGGAGTTGGCTTTCTAGTGTCTGAATAAATGCTTTTCTTCTGCCTTCTATAAGGAGAGTCTGCTATACTTTTGGTTGAGAACTACGCTGGCATATTCATAGTCACCACCAATGCTGTGCATATTGCCTTGGTGATAGAGAACCTCTGCATACATTCAATTTTTTTTAATCACAGATAAAGAAACTGAGATCCAAAGAGGAGAAGTAACTTACCTAGGATAACCTAGATAGAAAATAATAGAGCTGGGCAGAGGAGGAAGAGGAAGGAGGTGAAAATGTTTCAGTTAAAAAGAAGTAATAACTACCTAGAATACAAAATCTATTCTTGAGGTTTTAGCAACAGAAACTAAGCCAGGCCAGAAGAATTTAGAGCATGTTTCTTCTGAAAGCTACTTGAAAGACTCCTCTCTTCCCCCACTTCAGCATGGGAACCTGACTTCCCAACTCCTTTAACCTTCTCTTCTAATCATATTAATGTAAAAGCTCCCATTGAGGCAAACAAAAGTGCCAGGCTTCTGGAGAAGGAATTACATCATTTCTCATTATGAAGGCTAGGATCACATATCCCCCAAGATGGGGAAATTTATGGGTTGCCTCCTCATTTTCATCTCTTTTTTTCTCTCCCTCTTTGCCTACACCCACATACACTTTCTGCATTACCTCTTGGGGCCACAAGCTAGTAATCAAGAAACTCAATAGTAGCTAGAAAATCCATCCATGATGACTGGAGTTGACAAGGTGACATTTTTTTCAGTGAGTTCTAGGAGGAAAAACCAGTTTTCTACCCTGGATCCTCTGTAAGCCTTTTAGAAGTTTGCAGATCAAGAGGGAAACAGAGATACAGTGGAGGTGCTATTTTGTCTCTTTGCTGCGAGCTCCTTGGCTGTCCCAGGGAATAAAATTAATTCTCAGTGGATTGAAAAAGAAGATGAGCTGGTCACATAGGGAGAGTGAAGAATAAGCAAGGGTTAGAGGGAGTGTTTCTGTGATATTTTCAGTGGATGCTTTACCCAAAGGACATATGTTATAATAAAAAGAATAATAGTCTTGGAGTCAAAAGTCTGTGTCAAATCCTGGCTCTGCCCCTGAGTGACTCTTAGATATCTCTGAGCTTTAGATTCTTATTTTGTAAATGGGTTTAATGACATTGACACTGTCTGATTCTCAGGGTTGTTGTGAGGAAAGCACTTTAGAGACCTAATGGGAGTTATTACTGAGAACACAGTATTGTGGAAAAAGCATAATGCTTAAAGGCAGAATCTAAGCCATTGGCCTGTCACTAAAGCTTCTTGGGTAAATCACTTCCGTTTTCAGGGCCTCAAGTTTCCTTCTCTGTAAATCAGGATTATTCTATTTATTGTACTGTAGAGGGTACTGTATATCCCTGCTTGGGGCATGGAAGATAGAGGACCAAGTTTTGTGGCTCTGGGCTATTTCATTTCTTGGTGTTTTAGGAAAATTTGCAAGAATATAAATTGCTGGTCTAGGACAATGGAGGACTTTTGACTCCAGGAATTCTTTGTTCCAATTGTCTTTTTTTTTTTTAGTCTGGACTAAAAAAAGAAACCCTTTATCATTATTTAAGAAAGATCAATGGGAAAAACAAAATTAAATAAAATTTTAGGTTTCAGGAAATCTAGATGGTAGCCATAATTTTAATTTTAATTTACTTGAATCCCTGAGCAGAAATTTATTTTTTTCTTCAGTCTCCATTTGTTATCTGTAAAGGAGAGGATTTGACTAGGCAATCTCTAAGTTTATAATAACTCTGATTCTATGATTTTTTTTTTCTTTCTCAGGAATCACCCTAATGATAACAACACTGGTAGTAGGATCCACCCTGGAAACTACGTAATCTCTCTTTCCTCAGAAAGTGTACAAAAAGTTGCTAAGCTGGCCCCACAATGAAAATTTTGAAGCTGAAAGACACCCAAAATCAACTACTTAAACCCCTTTGCTTTACAGACAGGGAAACTGAGACCCAGAGTTGGCAGAACTAAATTAAAATTCAGGACCTCTGATCTCTACTATAGTGCTCTTTACATTATACCAAGAATTAATCTGTCACCCTTCCCAGGAATATTTGCACTCTGAAAAGGAGCCTTATTGGGCAAAACTAAACTCAAAGCAGTGTAACTCTAATGGTGGAATTTTAGGTACCATGACAGGTCCAAGGGAAAAGTTATTTTAGAGTGAATCGCATGCCCTCTTCTACATAGGCAAGGAAGGTCTATGGTGGGAGTTATTGGACAAAAGGACCATCTCCTAGTGATGGAAAATTTCTCTTTTAATTCTTCCCTTATCTTCCCCTCCTCCTTCACCAACAAATAGGCCACATAAAACAGGCAAGCCTGATCAATCTTGCCTGATTATATGTCCTGGAGATCAGACCTAAAAATAAACTCATGTTCTGTAGCCGACTCATTTCTCTCCCCCCACCCCACCCAGAAATAATTATTTGAGGGGAAATTAGAATACATATTAAATAAAGTAATTTCTTTCCTAGACAGATTTCAGACTTCAAGCATTTTTTTAAGCTGGTGATATTTAATAAAGTAATTGTGAAATTAGGAATACATTTGTCACTAGTAAGTAATTATTTTACTTAGGACTTGTAAAAAATGGCTTTTTAAAAGAGGAAATAAAAAGAGGTTATTAGGAGTTTTACTAGATCAAATGAAAAGTTTCAGATTTTATTGGAGAGGAATAAAGGGGCTTTAACTAGGATTGGTTTTATGTGCCTATAAGTCTGTTTTAAATAGGGGCAGAGGAGAAAAGGAAATGGGGAAAAAGCAGGTCATATTAGAGTCTCACCTTAGGACCTTTGGTGAGTTCCAGTTGGACATTAAGTAGAATTTGGTCAGATAAAAGCTTAATGTTCCCTAAACTCCACCTCCACCATCCCCATCTCCATTATCATCACCATCACCATCACCATCTCTACTACTATCACTTAGAACAACATAGTCTCAGATCCTTTCTAGACTCACTTCTTATTGGATGGGAGGTGCCACATATGATCACAATCAGAAATATGCTGGGAAAGATTTAACAATGAGATCTTTGGGGGGAAAATGTTTTGACAACAAACTGTTAAGTTTAGTCTGCATTATTTACATTTTCTTCAACACTTTCTTAAGTTTAGACATCAAAACAATTAAGCTCTGATTTATAGCATTTTCCAATTTCTGAGATCTAAGTGCTCACGTTGAAAATTTTATAATCAGCTCTCCAGACCTTTTAGGAGTAGATCTCAGCATTTCATACTTCTGGATGTGATATACAAGTAGCCCAGAGCTCTGTTATCAGCAGACAACTCTCTACTCATGCCTTTTCACAATTTATCCCAACTTCTATAGCCTCTATCTACCTCTTGGGGACATGAATCCCATGTATTTACTCACTTAGAATTTCTTCATCCTTTCATTCAATAAGTAGATAATTATCTGAAGTTGTTCTCCATGTAAATTTTTGTTTTAAACCTAATATCCTCAAGTTCTGAACCAGGACACTCAAATCTTTACTTCTGGAATTAGCAAATCAACCAACAAACATCGATTAAATTTCTACTACATGACAAGCCTTGAGCTGAGCCTTGATGATGCAAATGCAAAAGCGACACACTCCTTCATTACTTCTACTAAACAATTCTGTTTGCTTACCTATACTGTGTAGTTTTGTAGGTTTCTATCATATGTTTTCAGTCTTCACTTTTTGAGATTGAAGGTTTTATCTTTTTTAAGATCATAGGATCCTATTCCAAGCTGCAAGTAAACTTGAGAGGTCAACTAATTGAATTCCATCACTTACAGATGAGGAAACTAAGGCTCAGGAACATTAACCAATTTGTACACTTAGATGTATTAATACACTTAGAACTTGTCAGAACCTGCATTTAAACCTAGGTCCTCTCACTCAGAATCTAACCACTCCTTCCACTGTACCATGTCGTCTTCAGTTTTTCTTCATGTGGTCAATTTTAATTTGTTTTCACACAGCAGCTCTTTGGGGCTCCTCTGGTCTATAATTCACTCATTGAACAAATGTTGGTCTGAAAATTACAAAGCCCTGTGCTAAGTACTCAATGATCATATCTTAGCATCTTCCAGTTGGCTAAGGGCTTTACCATCTATTATCCCTTATGAGCCTCACAACAACTCAGGAAGGTAGGCAAATCAGGGATTATTCCCACTTGGCCGATGAGGCAACTGAGTCCCAGAGAGATGAAATAATTTACCCTAGGTCATGTGGCTGGCCATTAGCATGATGTCATCATCCTTGTTGTTGTTCAGTCATTTCAGTTAGGTCTCATTCTTTATGACCCATTTGGGGTTTTCTTGGAAAAGATGTTGGAGAGTTTTGCCATTTCCTTCTTTAGCTCATTTATAGATGAGGAAACTGAGGTAAAAAGGACTAAATGACTTTCACTGGGTCACACATCTAATAAGTGTATGAGGCCATATTTGAACTCAGACAGTTGAAACTCCTTGACTTTAGGCCTGTCTGTCTATCCACTGTGCCACCTAGCTGACTCTTCCCCTGGGAGCCAATAGCATTGCTGAGATTTATCACTTGTTCTCTCCATATGACAAATATGATGACCTTAGTAGCCTTTCCACTATACTAAAGGAAGAAATTCCCTTGAAAAACTCAAAACCTTTGGGATACCCTGTCAGCATAAGATCAGCAATAATGACCCTACACCCCTTTCCCATTGGGAGTGGGGTGTGTGAATATCAACTAGCTGCCTAGGAATCTTCTCTCCTTCATCAGCATAAATTCAGTAGCAGTCCCTAGGTCCTAGCTTCCCCGCTTAAGTCTTGTCCTGAAGCCCCCAGATAAGAGAACCCTATAAAAAACTTAGCAAGTTTTACTGAGTGGTATCCCATTCTCTCCAGGGCCCTGACAGAGTATGTGTAATAGTTGTCATTATAAATATCTTGCCACTGGATTCAGATGACTCCAAAAGAGAAAATGAGGCTGGTGACTTTGCACAGCCCTCCCTCACTTAAATCCAATTCACTTTCATAGCATGGCATTGACTCCCTGATGACATGATCCTCTCCAGGAACAGAGAACAACCCCCCACGGTATCTCACTTATTTCTACCCCTCTCAGACTGCCCTTCCTGTTGTAAGTATGTTCCTCTAATAAAGCTGGATTTGCCTTATGTCTTGTGTGTCTCATGTTTTCTTATAGTGGACCTTCCAAAGTCTGCATTATGACACTGGGTGACAAGGCTGATATCTTCTGGCTTCTTGTCCAATGCTTTTTCTACTACATGACAGATGTTTCCTTATATCTTTCTTGAGATACAGCAATAGAGTTTTCCAGATGTGGACATACTCGAGTTTGGCATAGCTACAGGCAAATGCTTTATACTTTGTTTCTAATATCCTGTTTCCTTCTCCTCCAAAGAAGATTTCAAGAATTCAGTGGAACATTTCTGCCTTCTTACTTGCCTCCCTGAGCAACAAAACTCCTACTCACCATTCTCTGCCCTCCTCAGGTCAGGTTCTGCATAAACATATTCAGTCAGGTTGAAGGCTTGTAAATATGAACAAATGAATAAATGAATGAAAAAGGATTTATTAAATTCTTATTATGTGCAAAACATTGAACTAAGCAATAAGGATATGAATTCAAGATTAAAGTAGTTTTAGCTTTTAAGGAGTTCCCGTTCTAAATTATGGAAGAGCATGAACAAAATGTTCAGTTGAATGGAGGGGTAGTGATCTGTATTCCTGGCTGGAGGGAACATTCATATGGATAAGATCACAGCTCTATTTATTCAAGAGTGTAAGTCTGGGTAGAGCTTTGGGTGAGTTCTATTTGTTTATTTGTTTCTTTTTTCCCTAGGTGAAAAAGATGAGCAACTTCTCAAAGAATAACATAAGAAAGGAAAAGCTTGGGTCCCTGTGAGATAACTGGATACTGTCTGAAGAGTAAATCTTATAGAAGAGTGGAGCTGGAAGAAACCTGAGAGGTCAGCTAGTTCAAATGACCAAATGGCAGCATTTTAGTTCAAAAACAGCTCAGCATATCTTGCGTTTTAGGGAGGAAGGAAAAAACATAAGGCTGGAGAGATAAATTCCTAGAAGTAAATAGTAAAAAAAAAAAAAAAAAAAAAAGTTCAGGACTAGAACTCAGGTTTCTTGATTCCCCAGTCCAGTGTTTTTCATTGACAGAGTTGTATTTAGGTCCAATTCTACTAGTTATTTCTCCTTTAAGGCATTGGAATCATCCAAGTCCTAAATGGCCTTGACATTGGACAAAGAAGGGAAGCCCTAAAAGAATATCATGAAAAATGGGAAGGGGAGGAGTCAAAATATCTGGGTTATAGTACCAATTGTTTTACTTACTCATTCTGGACCTTGGGGCTGTCACTCAGTAAACATTTATTTAGCACATGCTAAGTACTTAGGATACAAATGGGAAAAGGAAATACAAGAAAGCAAGTCACTTTTGCTCTCTGGGTCTCAATTCCTCATTTGCAAAATTAATGAGATTTAAACTGATTATCATTAAGGTCCCTTCCAGCTCTATTATACCTCTATGATCCTGCCTTTGCTAATTAGCCAAATTTGTTGTTGTTCAGGCATGCCTGACTCTTTATGACCCCATCCAGGATTTTCTTGGCAAAGATACTTCAGTGGTTCACATTTTCTTCTCTAGCTCATTTTACAGATGAGAAAACTGAGGCAAAAAGGGTTAAGTGACTCACACAGCTAGTATCTGAGGCCAGATTTGAACTCTGGAAGATGAGTCTTTCTTCTTCCAGGTCTGACACTCCATCTACTGCCACTACTACTGGATAAATATAAGGTGACAAAAGTCAGCTCTTTAAAATTTCCATCTTTGTGATGATGAGGGATAACTGGGTAAAGGGAGCCAGCTGCATCTCAGCATCTCCAAAGAAGGTTAGCCTTTTTACGGGGAGCAATTCAAAATAGACTTTCCATTTGTTTACCTCCCTTATCCTTGGGCCTCCTCATGCCAGGTGCTTTCAACCCTTTTAGTTGAAGTCACAATGCTTCACACAAAGAAGACACTCAGTAACTGGTGAATGATGGACTGGACCTTCTACTCTTGGAGTCTGTCCAAAGGTCTTTGGCTATTGGATATATTAGGGAATAATCACTTTGAAAACGGTTGGTGACTGTTGTCCCTTGTTCTAGAAGAGGACCAAAATAACATCACTATGTCTGCTTCAAGGTACCATATATCCAACTGTGGTTGAGCAAAAATGCTCAGAAGGCTCTACTACAGGTTGGGCACAGATATTCCATATGAACATTTGAGCTACTGAAATTCTGCTTTGCTTGTAGAATACAGCACCTTCCTTGATGTGTCAGCCTCATCATTTATGTGTACATCCCTGGAAACTATATTGCCAAGATAAATTGAGCTTATCTGTAACACTCATTTTGAGAGTGACGAGATAGTAAAAGATATATGAGTTTCAGCATTTGAGGTGCATCATCATAGTAACCCACACACACTCGCTTCCCTGGTTCCTTCAGCAAGTAAGAATTTGTAAGATTACTGTTGTATGTGTATGTACTGGGGAGTGGATGTGGGAATGGGAACTGTTGAGCTATTTTGGGGAGGTAGTCTCCAGTCACAGCGGAGGCAACTACATGACTTAGTACATGGACCAGCAGGCTGGGAGCCAGAAAGATTTAAGTGCAAATTCAACTTCAGACACTTACCCACTGTGAGATCCTGGGTAAGTCACTTAAACTTTGTTTGCCTTAATCCACTGGAGAAGGAAATGGCAATCCACTTTGGCATCTTTGCCAAGAAAATCCCATGCACAGAAAGGTTCAGAGGGTCATGAAGATTTGGATACAACTGAACCACAGTAACAACTCTGGTCACAAAACTCACTGGCAAGTTCAAATTAAATCTAAGATAAAGAAAGCATTAGCTAAGAAAGCCAGCCAAGTCCAAACATGGGGATAAATACCCAAAAACATAGCCAAGGCTGATTCCCATAGCCGTTCAATTCGACAAACATTCGATTCAACAAACATTTATTAAATGCCTACTCTGCTATTTGTTCCTATTATTTTCTCAGGGTACCTTTCCAAATGGACTCCTGGCTTAAGAACAAAAAGCCATAAGAGATTACAGAAAATAAATAAATATATGAGTAAGTAAAACATGCTACTTTCATTAGTCATCATCTTCAGCGAGTAGTGAATGAGAGTAGTGAGATGTAGTGAATGCTTTTCTCTGTCAGAGCCCAGGCAGGTGATGGGAAGAAGGATGAGGCTTTTGCTCAAGCAATCTAAGGTAAGGGACTAGAGAGAGTGATTGGACATGTCTAACTCTAGTGTAAAAAAGAATATAATTCGCCAGTCAATAAACATATATTAGGTACCTAAAATGGGCTGGTCACAGTTCTAAGAAGTAGGGATACTCAGAAAGACAAGAGTCCCTTCCTCAAAGGAACTCACAATCTGTTTGGGGAAGACGTTACATAAAAAGAAGCTGGGAAGGTGAGGAGAAGAATACCAAGTCCTAGGACATGATGAAGTCTATAGGGGTACAGTTGAATAGGAAATGATGAAGTGGCTGTCCTGGGTATCCTCCTTGAATGGAAGAGCTGGAAAGATCTCTCCTATACCTTCCATCCTATACCCTCTTCAATCATAAGGAGGGAGGGACCCAGAGCCAGGGGATACTGAGGAGGCGTGAATTTCAAAGTTGATGCTATCTTATAGGATGTTGAGTTTCTGGAAATCAGGATGAATACAAATTATTATCTCATTATGAGAGATAGAGTGAAAAAGAGTCAAACTACACTAAAGTTGAATATTGTGATGCCAAGTGGTAGGGTAAGGATAAAAGAGTCTGAACTGATAAGAAATTTGAAATGGAGATGTTAAGATAAATCTAGTTGTCAAACAAAGCTCCAAGTATCAAGCAAAACAGAGGTTCTACTCAGTCTTATTTAGTTGGATGTCATGGGTAGTAGAGACAGTTTCTGGAGTCAGAGGTTGGGATTCAAATCTCACACCTGCTACTTAATAGTTGTGCGATGTTGAATAAATTATTTAATCTTTCTAAGCCTCAGTTTCCCTTTGTGCAAAATAAGAAAGTTGGACTACATGGTCTCTAAGACCCACCCTTCCATTCTAAAGTGCATGATCCTATGAATGGATGTGGGTTATTTGCCATTAGTAACCTATTACTATCCAGTCTTATTTAAATGAAAACCAGTTGAGAGTGGTATATTGGAAAGCACACTGGACTTAAAGCCTGGAAGACCTGTGTTTGAATCAAGTTTCTGGACATTTACTAGCTATGTGACTATGTTAAATAAGTTATTATTTTTGTGCCTCAGCTTTCTCATTTGTGAAATGAGAAAAACAATATGCTTAGTACTTATCTCATAGGGTTATGAGGCTCAAATGAAATGTTAGTAAACCTTAAAAAATTCAATAAAAGCTATTTTTATTTCTTTGAGAGTTCTAGAGGGTATCTAGAATATTCCCTCTGTTGAACTCAAGCCATATGTGTGTGTGTCTGTGTATCTATATATCTATATCTATATCTATATATATAACCAAAGAACTCATTTATGCTATTACTGGAATATTTAATAAAGAGACCTAAACACAAAGTCAGGATACCCAGAAGTGTATGTTGTCAGGAAAATAGTAGCTCATCTATACTATGCATTGGTAATTAGGCTGCTGGGTGAGCAGGATGCCTTCCTATTTAGTGAGTGCCGACATTTAAAAAGGAATTAGTATTCATGAGAGAACAGGGCCTTGGCCCAAGCTGACTTTCAGTGTTTGGATCTGTTACTGAAATACATTAGCTTCACCATTAGCATTTACAAGGGGAGCCTCTATCCTGACCCATTCTCTAGATATTTTACTCAGGAAAACAGGAAACCAGAAAACTGGGCCAGCTCTCCATACCATTTAAGGTGTTTTAGGGCATGGGGTGCTATCTAAAGGCATGATGATACAGAAGAAAGAGTATGGGCCTCACAACCCGGATACCTCCACCCTAATCTCAGCTCTGTTCCTGCGTGACTTTATGACCTTGATCAATTCTGACCTTAACCTCTCTGAAGTTCAACTAATTTTGTTGAAGAGAGCAAAATGAACATTACTCCTAATATGAAGCATTACACAAATAAGATTAAACAAATTTAGGGTTGAATGAGACCTTGGGAGTCATGCAGTCCATCCTTCTTATTTTATAAATTAGTAGTCCGAGGTTTAAACAGGTCAAGTGATTTGTCCAAGGTCATAATGACATTAAGTGACAGAGCTGGGATTCCAAGCCAGGTACTATAAATCCCGAACCAGTAAGTTCTCCATGACACCATACTGATGCATACTTTACAATATAATGAAATTAAAGAGAGAGCTTTATTATAATAAAATTGATCAGGGCAGAGAGGATAAAATATTGTATCTGAATGCGGGAAGACTTGAGTTGAAATCATACTTCTGAACCTTAATGGCTACGTGACCCTGGACAAATCATTTCCCCTCTCTGAAGTTCAGTTTCCTCAAGTGTGCAAATGGGAGTTATTGTGAAACTGCCATAGGTTATTGAGAAATTCAAAGAAGATAATGTATAGGAAAAGTTCCATACATCTTAAATTGCTCTATAAATGTCAGTAATGAGATAATATTTTAGATCACAGACATAGAGCTAGAAAGTATCTCAGAGGTCATTGAGTTCAGTCTCCTTGGCTTAGAAGTAAAGAAACTGAGTCCCAGAGAAATCAAATGATTTGCCCAAGGTTACATAGCTATTAAGTAGCAGAGCTGGAATTCAAAACCAGAGTTTGGGCTTCAAATGCAGAACTTTCTCAGCTATGCCTTGCTCCATGATAATATACTCATACTTCTATTTTACTTCCAGGTTTGCACAGTGTTTTCCTCCCAACCATTTACCAACTACCTACCATGAGGTAAGCAGTGTAGATGTCCACTGTCCCCACTTTACAGATTTGGGAACTGAAACTTGGTGAGTTTAAATTAATTATCCATAGTCACGTGACTACTAAACATCAGAACCAGAATACAAACCTAGCTCTCCTTACTTTTCCTTACACTATGTCACAAATATTATGTAGTAATCATAGGAGTGTGTAGACGGTGTTTTTAAAAAGGCTAGTTGGTTACTTAAGAAAAAAAATCTAGGCCTTTAGACCTTTTTTCTTTTCCATCCACTCTCTTATTCTGGGCATTGGAGAAGGAGATAAAAATGATTTCCATTGTGCAAAAGGGGAGCTGAACTATGGAGATCTCAAGGTCAAGCTCCTTGCCCTTAATCGGCATTGGTTCAGTGGCCCCTGCCCTTTATAATCATTCTGGGATCCTCTGGGGCTCAGAGCCTCAGTTCTGTGAATGGAGAGATGACTTTTTGCAAAGTGGAATGCATAGAAATATCACTCTGTGGTACTGCCCAATGTAACAGAAATACTTAGGAGCTGGATAGAATCACTAATGCTGCTTGCAGAAAGACAGTTTGAAATTCATATCTCATTCAATTTTCACTTGTTTAAAAGGACATTGGTTATTTCAGGCAATAGGAAGCAAATGATAATATTGTAATGATTTAAAAGAGTAGAGAAGTTGTAAGAAAACATTCAATTACTTGAAAGCCCAGTACCACTGAATCAAGAGTTTTATCTCTCCAGAGCTAGAATTGACATGGGTATTTTAATGCCCGCCTCTTTCTCAAGAGAGAAAAATCTCCCTGGCAACTGGTGGTTTGACCAACTTAGGGATGTCATAAGAAAAAGCAGAAGTGAATTTAAGCTCTCCCCTGAGGTTGTCCCTTGTGATAGCTCTTGCTCACTCTTTCCAGATGAAAAGGAATTGGAGGAAATTCAGCTGCTGTAAGTCAGAGAGCGACTTTCTACCTGTACCTAACAATAGCCTTCATTTGTTTACTCCTCTAATTCTGCATTGGCTACAGTATTCCCAGACCAAGGGACACATAGTAGTGTCCTTACATATCACTGCGATGTCACAAAGTCACAAAGACTTTCTTCTTCCTAGCCTCCTGCCACCAAGATACAATAACCTTTTACCCATCTGTTAAATATGCTGAAGAAGTGATAAGGGGCTTCAGCACCCGCTTGACTTGATGATTTTTCAACTGTTGCTTGCTGGGAGTATCTCAAGGAAATTTTCCTTTCTCAAAACCAAGTGCTCCTTGCCCCTTTTTCTGTCTCTTTGCAATTAAAAACCTTATTTGCCTGAGTATATTGACACCCCTTTTATGTACTTAGAGAGCATGGGTAAGAAGGTAGAGTTTGTATGGGTACTTGCCTGAGGTTCCCTTAATCAGATATGGAGAAGAGGAATCCCAAGAATAAACAAACAAAATTCCAGTAGACTTTGGTCCAGCAAAGAATCGGTTTGTTTTTTGTATTCAGCAAAGACTTCCTTTTAGGATCCAGGAGATGGAACATGTTGCCTTAGAGTCTATGGTATCTCAAAGCCTGAAAGACTTCTTGATGATCATATGTGCATTATAAAGGCAGGAATATGGACCTAGAGGAAGATAATGACCTCACCTACCTAATCTGGCTTTTTTTTTCTTTTGTTTGTTCAGATTCATTTGCATGGTAAGACCTAAAGGACTGGGCCATGGGCGAGAGAAGAAAACCTGCTTTCCAAACTCAAACAATCTTGGGAAGAAACTCTTCAAATCAACGCAGGTTGTCAGTCAGGAACATACAGGAGTTGGGAGACACCTTCCAACTCTAAATGAGATAGAGGTTTGGAATAAAGGTGCTGATACTGCTGGCCTGGGGAAGCAGATTCAAATACAGAACAAATGACTCTAGGCTAAAAGTAATTGGCTGCCCAATTTGAGTCCCAAAAGCACTAAAGTAAAAGACTTTGGAAACTAACATCATTTTTTTTTCTTTCTTCCTTTTTTTTTTCTTTTTAAGGAGAGAAAGCAATGAAAATTTTTTTTCTTGATTAAATCATTAGTTGTTTTGAAAGTTCCGCCTCTCTAATGGATTTTAGGCTCTGGTTGCTAGGTTAAAGAAGGGATGTCAGACTTCACTCCTCTGATAACAGCTCGGCTGAGGATTCTAGCTCAAGCCCAGGGAGAGAAGAAGTTGGAGGGCACCACAGGCTTGGTAGCCCAGACAGAGTAACAGAGATAGAATTGGACACCCAAGTCCCAGACAGTCCAGGAGAGAGCAGTGCCAAGACAGAAGCAGGCCCAGCATCTGTGTTCTCTATTCTGGGTCCTGGCCATCCATGAAAACTACATACCATGTGTCATCACAGAGATTACATTCTTCCTACTGATGTCATGTGTATTGGTGGGATAGAATTATTATTCTTTGGCACTGAATGTTGGCACAACTCACTCTGATATTTAACTTTATGTCTACCTTTATTGCCTTTTAATGCTTCAAATCTTGTGTTCCCCAACCTCCGAGAGCATGAAGATGATGTCATATGTACAGATTGTATCTCCTATAAAGACTTTTGCAGTAAGGTCCCATTCATACAGACAATAATTACTTATGGCATGTCAAGCACTGGAAAAATAATAGTCAGTTCATGGATATTTGCTAAACAGAACTGAATGGAATTCAATGATGCCTTGGATAAAGCAAGGGTTAAACATGCTGTAAAAAAATAGATGAAGAGGAACTTTCAAACAAAACATAATCTGAAAAGAGCCTAAAAGCTTCCATATCCCTCTGTGAGGCTCCGTCACTATTTAATAATTCCCTTCAAGTTCTGTGTTGTGTTAATATTTAACATTTGGAGAGGAAGAAAGCAAAGAAATGTGATCATTTCTGAGCAAATTGATGTCCCTGGAGATATTGTCTGAGGACATGAGAATCATAATGCTAGAAGGCATCCTCTGAAGGCCTAAAGCCTGTTTCTGCTCAGTTACCTGGGCCATGGAGGAAGCACCATATGTGAAGGAAGGTAGGTGGTTACCTTGGCCAGGTGCCTGCTCAAATATTTCTATTTATAAGTGAGATCTATAACAGAGTAACTACGTACTCCAAATAGCAGCAAATAAACAGACAGCTGCCATTACATCCTCCAGAGGGAAATGTATTCTTCATTCTCGTGACAAAAAAGGAAACAACCTTGAGGTGTCCTTGAGACTCATTCTGAATAGCTGCTTCTCTGTATACCTCCTATATTGAGTGAATTATTAATTAAGTTATGGACTTATTAATTGATTTTTTTCTCACCCAATTAATGGAAAGGGAATCCCTCCTGGAAAGAGAAATGAGGTTCATCTAACCACCCTTGATTTATAAAAATGAATTTATCAAGACATGCTTGTTCTTGGCAGGGGCAACTATAAGTAGAGTATAGTCTCAGTTTGGTGCTCCCAGCTTATAAATGAAAGGAGAGAGAAACCAAAGTGGGGTGTCCTTTGGTCAAAGGGTGGGGGGGTCAGGCATGCCTCGTTCTTTGGTTATTTCCCAAAAAAGACCATGATGGCAGAAGTGGGGAGTAATGCTTTAATCACACATTAATAAAGGACAAAGAGTACAGAGGCAAACAAAGCAGGTTTAAGGGATGGAGTCATTGAAGGAGGTAGGCAGTATGGGAAAGCGAATGGGAGGGAGAGGGGCACAGATAGTCCCTTCTGAAATTGGAGATCAAAGGCGGGAGCACTCAAGCAGGATACTGGAGTCTCATTTTTACAGGGTTTGAGGGATGGTAAGTGGACTAATTCTTATCCCTTCTACCTTAGGTTTAGTTCATTAACATACCAACACTCAAAGTTATCAGCAATACCTTAGAGTTAGCTCATTAGTAAACCATTCTGCTGGTGTTTTGCTGGTTTTCCTGAACAACTCTGGAGTTTATCTGAGGATTATAGACTAAAGGCAGTTAACAGGATTTTGAGGACATTACATTAAGACCTAGCTGGTTTCTTCTAATTTAGCACCTAGCTGGCTTCTTCTAATTTAGTACATCATCTCAGGATGTGGTCTCAGTTAATTATAAGACAGTTGCCAGTGGCAGCTATTCTCCCCTAATTTATGAGACAGTTGGTAAATGACTTCTAGATTTCCCTTTGCAATCTTAATCTCAACTATTGTTACCTTATACTAGATACTTATAAACTTACTATTCCAAGAAGTGGGGGTAGAAGTGGTCAGAGGGAGCAGTGCAAGATATAATTTCAGTACACTGAGCTTATCCTGATCCTATCAGCTGTTAGTATCCTCCCCTTGAAAATTTTTGTGTGTGTGTATGTATGTATGTGTATATGTGTGTGTCCCAAAAGTCATAAAAGTCCCAAATGATAATATCCATGGTGGGCAAGTGACTTTATTTTTCTAAATCTAACCTGTTAGACCTGCACTCTGTTATCCCGCCATTTATTTATATACAACAGCTTGGAGGAAGATATTTAATTTTCTGCATATATATTGTTTTTCCTCAATAGAAAATAAGCTCCTTGAGCACAGGTCTTTATACTCCCATCTTTTAGCACAGTACCTGACACACTGTAGGCATTATTGTTTGATGAATTGAAGTCTACCAAATGGAATATCTGGTGATATTTCTATCGTGCTTTAATGTTTACAAAGAGCGGTACATACATGAATTCATTTATTATTCTCATTAACTTTGTGACTAAGGTGCTACAGAAAGTCCAGAGGGGGCTAGTGACCAGCATGATCCAAATTTGTCTGGAAAGGGAATAGTTTGGAGGAGATATAGTCTGGAAATGTGCCTTGAAAATTGATAGAATGTAGATAATTTAAGGTGGAGGAGGGATTAGAAGAGGACTAGTTTGTTTTCATAGACTATTTCCAGTTCTACCAAGAGGTATAAAACGTTAAGAAATATGTCTTTTTTAAGAAGAGGCATTTCATACCATGTTGACCAGTAATGTATATTGGCCTTGTTAACCCCCTCGAACTAGAAACAATTCAAAGGAGATTCTTCCCCATCTCCTTTTTACCCAGTCTCTCCATTTTAAAGATGAGTTATCTCCTTAACTTTTATGGAAAAGTGGGAGATGCTGCTTTCAGGGGCTTAGTGATGTGGAAGAGAATAAGCATTAGCATCTCCTAGCCTGGTTCTATGGTTCCATCTCAGAAAAAGAAAGAGCAAGCAAGATGGGTTCTTCTTCTACCAGAGCTCTTCTTACCCCATCTGTTGACCATATATTTTTCAAATGTTGGTTTATTTTATTCCTAAATCTCTAATTGGCCCCAGTCTTGCCCCCAATACTGCTACCCACTGGCTAATAATGTATTAGTATCAGATGGGTACTTTTCCATGGAGACCAAAGAAGGAGAATCAGTCTGTAGGGTCCTATGAATTAGCAGGGGTAACTGAGTTAGAAAGGGACATGTCAGGCTCCACCCATGCCTCCCTATCTCCTATCACTATATGTCCTTATCACTACAAGCTTTTGGCAGTAGAGCTATCATAAAAAATATTTAAGCTATGGAGAATCAGGTTGAGTTAGTGAGAGTAACAAGTACCTAACATTAGTATTTTTGCTTCTTAGTTTCCTTCAAACTTCCTCAGCTCTGAATTCTCTTATTGGTGGCATGTTACCTGTTCAGCCTGTTGCTTCTCAGTGTCCTGGAGAGACACTGGTAAACAAACTTGGACTGTAAACTGCTCTCCTCACAAGTCAGACTATGCTAATTTTGAATGAGAGTTATCTTTCTTCTTGCTTGGAGGTTTTCTGCCTCAAGGAGAAGCCTAACTCAGTCCTTTCCTGGGGTATGGGTGGGTGCTGTTGTTCAGTCATTTTTCAGCTGTGTCTGATTCTTCATGACCTTATTTGGGGTTATCTTGGTGAAGATATTGGAGCTGTTTGCCATTTTCTTCTCTGGCACATTTTAGAGATGAAGAAACTGAGGTAAACAGGGTTTGCCCAAGGTCACACAACTAGTGGCTGGAGATGAATTTGAACTCTGGAAGATGAGTCTTTCTCTAGGTTCAGTACTCTGCCTCCCAGGTCAGTTTAGGGTTGGACCAGATAACTCTGAGATCTTTTCCAAATCTGACATTCTGTGCTTCCATAGTTTTCTGACACCATCCATCATCATAGTTCATCTGACATATGTGAAATATTTGGAAAAAGACTGATTTCCAGACCAAAACATTTGTTTGTGTGGATTATATCATAAATATTTCCACATAGAAAAGTGAAGACAATCCTTGACTTCAAGAAGTTCACATTCTAGTGGAGACAACAATATATACAGATACCACTGCAGTGTAATACAGTAAACTGCTATTAGTCATTAACAACTTAGTGTATATTAATTTGTGAAAATAGCACTAGATTGGGAGTCGAGACCTGGGATCTAGACTCAGTTCTGCTTTTGACTACATATGTGATATTAGATGTTTCTTCCCTTGTTGGTCATGGTAGAAATAAAAAAAAAACCATCACATACTAACTTCAGGTCAGTAAACAATTCTTTCTATTCACATCCTTTGTCATCCTTGGTAGCAATGATCATGGAGAGCTATTGTGGCAAACTGCTTGGGACATTGCAAACTCTGGAGTTGCCACTCTGCCTCTCATCTCTTTTGCACCTTAACAAACATGCCCATTCTTTCCCTTGTGTTTCTTACATTTCTTCTTGTCTTGTCAACTTGTTTTTGCTGTTTTTATCTTGTCTCATCCAGAGAGACAGCATGGTATAATAAACAGAGAGTTAGCTGTCCTCTGATCAGAAAGACTGAGCTCTGACATATCATGGTTGCGTGACCCTGGGCAAGTCATTTGACTGTTTAATACCCTAGTCAAATCTCTAAGAATATAAATTATAAGAAGATGTCTCCCTGCATCAAGAGAGGAAGTGTCCTCATCTGGGAGTACCCTAAGTCAATGAAATCACATGTTCAGTTTTAATCTTCTTTTTCTTCCCATCTTCCTTTTTCTTCCCTTAATTCACGTTCCTTCTAATTCTATTCCCTCTTGTCAAGTCCTTTTCTTAGAGTTCCTCCTTCTTCAAGGGCCTTCTGATCATCTTTTACCTTTTTCCTATAAATCCTTTTCATTCAGTTTGAATTCTCTTCCTTCAGTTCAAGTATCTATTTTCTCCCTTCAACTTTTTCTCAGATCTTCCTGAATTTCCCCTTCTATAAATTCATTCTGTGGATTTCTTTGCAGTTTCAGAGCCCTTCACATTATCATCACATTTTTTTTCTCTTCCTTCTACCTCTCCTTCTCTTTCTCTTTTATCTTAGGTCATTCCATGAAAAGCATAAGTAGAATAAATCCACGCTTACTAGGGATCTTTAAGTGAAGGATTAATGACAATTTGCAGGAATGTTACCAAGCAGGAGTTTTTAACCTGTAGTTTTAAAAATATTTTTATATTGTACACAGCAACAGTGGTATTGTGCTATGATCAACTATGAATGACTTAGCTCTTCTCAACAATATAATGTTCCAACACAATGCCAAAAGGTTCATAATGAAAAATGCTATCCATCTCCAGAGAAAGAACTGATGGAGTCTCAATGCAGATTGAAGTATACTATTTTCACTTTATTTTTTATGGTTTTCTTTTTCATTTTTGTCTGTTTCTTCTTTCACAACATGACTAATATGGAAACATGTTTTACATGGTTGCACATATATGACCCATATCAAATTGTCTGCCTTCCAAATGAGGTAGGAGGGAAGAGGAAGGAGAACTGGGAAAAGAGAGAGAGAGAGGGAAGGAGGAAGAAAAATTTGGAACTCAATTGTTTTAAATGAATGTTAAAAATTGTCTTTCCATTTAACTGGAAAATAAACTATTTAAAATATTTTGATAACTATGTTTCAATAGAATAGATTTCCTTTGTAAATTTGTGCAACTTCAATAGCTTAAATCTGTGCTAACACTTTTGAGACACTGTAGTTAATTTTATGTATTTAAAAATAAAATTCTGAGAGAGACTCCATAGGATTCAAAATATGACCAAAGAGGTCCATAACATACAAAAAGTTTGAAATCTCTTCAGTAGAGGAAATTCCTCTGCAGCCATAAGTTGCACTGGATGACCTCTGAAATCCTTTCCAACTCTTAGATTCTATGAATCTATATTTATGAAGGATGGCACATTAAAGGCACAACAGATTTCTGAGGGATTTCTTCAGGACCTCTAGATAGTTATAGTAAGAGCTCACAGAAGAGAAAAAAAGATATCTGGTCTTAGTTTGGAGACCTTTGGTTGCTTTGATTATATATTTGTGTGTAGTTTGTGGAAAGAAAAAGAGAGGAAACATATTAAAAATTTTAATGAAAAGAAAAGCATGTATATTTCTTAATTTCTTCATTATAACAATGACTTTTTTTCTTTTTTTCCCATTTAGAAGTCTCTTTTAGAGAGAATTGTAGAGCAATGAATGAGTTAATGAATGATCTCTGAAGTTTTGGAGAGCAAAACTTCTATGGGCAAATGGCTCTTCCAGGCTCTGCCTCACTTCTTGGGAATAGCAGTTTATCCTAGATGTGTGTTTTCATCCTTCGTTGACAAAGACGACCATGCCATCAGAGAAATGATGACATGACTTGCACTCGACTTTGTTCTGAGTGAGGGAGGGCTGTGCAGGTCACCAGCCTCACTTCTCCTCCAGAGCCATCTGAATCCAGTGACCCGATATTCATCAGGATGACTGGAGATGACCCAGGATGAGGCAATTGGGGTTAAGTGACTTGCCCACTAAAAGAAGACAACCTGTATTTGAACCATCAGATGATTGTAATTCAGGTTATGACAGCTGTGACTGAGATGAGCAGGAACTGAGGGAAGAGGAAGATTTCTTGCTTTGTCTGATTCTTATAATAACAGTGATGATGATGATGATGATGATGATGATGATGATGATGATGATGGTAACTAACGTTTATACAGCGCTTCAACATTTGCAAAGCATTTTGTAAATATTTTATTGTGATAATAACCTTGGAAGATTATTTCACTTGTCATATATTATAATATTAGCATTATCCCCATTTTACCTGTGCAGTTACTGAGGCAGACAAAAGTTAAGTCATTTGTCCAGGGTCAGATAGCTATTAAGTGTCTATGGCAGTACTTGAGATCTTCCTGATTAGGTCCAGTGCTCTATCCTCTGTCTCATTTCTTAATTAGCCAGTTACCTCTAATAAATGTGCAGGTTCATTCACACATTGAGTGGTCGTTGTCGTTGGGTAGTCATTGTAGCTGTTATTAAAAAAAAAACAAACCACTCCATTCTTTGGCAGTTGACCACACAGGGGTTGCTGGTTTCTGTGGCCCACATATGATCAGGCAGGCAGATAGGTATCCTGGAGTTTGCCACTTCCCTTCTGAAATCCTTTTGTTTTCCCAGAGCCCTTGGATCAGATTTGCAGGTTTTGTTTCTCAGTGATTTAAATAATCTATCACAACTGAGATTTCCCCAATCATATGGAGATGCTATTGGGTCAAGGCAAGTCCTCAAGGCAAGTCTATTTCTCATCTTTCCCAATAAGAATCACTAAACTTTTATCCTGCTCTTTTCCTCACTTAACCCGTCCCTCTGAATTCAATCCCAGCAGGATTCCTGACACTAACTACATGCAGCTCTTGTTAGGTATATCTTTCTTTTTAATATATTTTCAATTTTTGTGTATTCTTACCTTATTTCTTATAAATATTTTTGGGCATGTATACATGTCCTATGCACCCACATCACTAGGCTGAAAGTTAGAGCAATTGAGGTCCAGTCTTGGCTTTGTCATTGACCTGTATGACCTTATGCAATTCAACTTCCTTCATTAACTTATAATTTCCTTATTTGTAAAAGGAGGTGTTTGGAGAGGATGGTCTACGTGAGACCTTGTGCTTCTGTATTCTATGAATATAAGCATCTTGAGGTCAGGAATTGTAACTTTTATTCCTCTGAGTGTGAGAAGAATCCTATGTCATTTACTCATAGGGCCTGCGATGGTACAAGACATCACTTCCAAGGGGATACACCCCTTTACCTAGCAGTCCTCTTCAAGGCAATCTTCAGAAAATAATCACTGTCCTTTCCTGAAACATAAGTTTTCAGCTTGTTTCTGACAATTCCAGTGAGCCTTCTGATCTTCAACATTCAGGGCAAAAATTCCATGACTCCTTTTATTTATCTCATCTTTTTTTAATGTCTTTTTCTCTACAATGTCTTCAAAGGACCAAGAACTTTGACTCGCTTTATTTTCTACCCATCTTTCTCTCTGTGCGTGACTCTAGAGTTTAAGCTCCTTGAGGGCAAGAACTATTTCAACTTTATATTTGTGTCCTCAGTGCCTAACAACACCTGGCACTTTCTAAGAGTTTAATAAATATTTGTTGATCTCTCTCTCTCTCTCTCTCTCTCTCTCTCTCTCTCTCTCTCTCTCTCTCTCTCTCTCTCACCATTTCAAGTTCTCAAATCCTTTTCTCTGTTTGTCTGTAACTATTTCCAAAATGTCTCTAGTTGAGATGTTTTCTTTTATCCTTCTTTTTTCTGTTTTGTTTGAGGAGAATCTCTAATAAATAGCCTCTTAGCTCACTTGTGCTGAATTTTGTAAGCTTCTGCTGATTGTAGCTTCAAAGAGAATTAGAACTAGAAAGGATCTTGGAGATCATTCAATATTATCTCCTCATTTTACATATAGGGAAACTGAGGTCCAGAAAGGTGAAGCAATCTGGCTGAGGACAGGTAGTTGTTTCATAGGAAGTCCAGACCTTGAACCCAGGACTTTTGAAATCTGGCTTAAAACTGACTTTTTCCAGTATACCAACTCTCTTGCTCCCTTTTTGCTGTTTCAGGTCACACTTGTTAAGTTTTTGCCTTTCCTGGATAAAGTTCAAGATGCTTATGAAAGGGATTGGGGGAAAATGGTACTTTTGGTCTTTCCTTCAGTAGCATTCTGTGGTCAGGCCCATCTCACCCACACAAAAGGAAGGGCTGGGGCAATTATCAGAGGAATTCAGGCGAAAGACTATTTTTGCCTGAATTACTTGGTTAATTGTCTAAAGCAGATAGAAACTGACATCCTGTCATCCTGTTTTTTCGGCTGCTCAGGCTAACGTGACTGGGAAATTCTTGGAATCCAGGCCTGTGGTGCCACAAAACACTTCAGAAGCAAGTATACAAAAGAGCAACATTCCTTCTAAATAGTACTCTTGCCTAATTGTACTTTCTGTGAATTGATTCAGCTGTTCTGGAAAACAATTTGGAATTAGAAATGAAAAGTGGCTAAATTGTTTATACCCCTTGCCCCAGCAATCTCCCTACTGGTAATATACTCAGGAGGTCAAAGACAGAAAGTAAAGTCTAATTTATAACAAAATATTCCAAGCAGCCTTCTATATGATAGCAAAAAATGGCAAAGGTGATGCCTACCCATTGTGGGACAGCTAAACAAATGGTGGTCTGATGCTCATGAAATATCAGGAACAGGAAGAGAAATGGTTGCTGCTATTTTGTCATTTTTCAGTCATGTCTAACCCTTTGTGACCTCTGTACGGGGTTTCTTGACAAAGATGCTGGAGTAATTTGACATTTCTGTCTCCAGCTCACTTTACAAATGAGAAAATTGAAGCAAATAGAGTTAAGTGACTTGCCCAGGGTCACACAGCAAGTGTCTGAGCTCATATTTGAACTCAGGTAGATTAATCTTCCTGACTTTAGGCCCAATGCTCTATCCACTGGGCACCTAGATGCTCAGGAAGACAGATGATATGAAGGATTCAGAAGAATAGGTGAGGAGTTTTAGGAAATGATTCAGAGTGAGACACGCACAACCAGAAAGGTAGTTTTACAATCACCACAATAATAGAAATGAAAATAACACTGAAATAAAATTGAACTCTATCTGAGCAATGACATTAGCCAGTGATGGTTCGGTAGAATAAATAATGAAATATGCCTCTTCCTTCTTTTGGTAGGGAAGCAGAAGGGGAGGGGAGAAGAGAATAACTATTTGTTAGGTGCCTGCTATGTGTCAAGCTGATGGTAAGCTTTCTACAAATATTATCTCATTGAGTCCTCACAATAATCCTGGAAGTAGGTACTATTTTTATCCCTATTTTACAGTCGAGGAAACTGAGGCAAATAGAGGGTGACTTGAGCAGGATCACACAGTAAGTATCTAAGACCAAATTTGAACTTAAGTCTCCCTGACTCCAGGCTCAATGTTATTTTCACTGCACTGTGTGCCTATCTAGTCAATAGAAGGGCAAATGACTACAGGGTCAGAATACACCGTCATATTTAGTGGCTAAATTAGCTATTTTTGCTTAACTATTCTCCTTTAGCTTAATGGACAGTTCAGTTCTGAGTAGAGTGGAGCAGAACTATATTTTCTTTTTCTTTTTTTTCTTTTTGAGGGGAAGGGATGAAAGCTTTGGAGGAATTTTTTCTAGTAGACAAAAACGAACTAGTACCTACTCTCAAAGTGCTTACATTTTAATGGGGGTGGAGGGATGGATTTACATGCAAAATTAACAAAAATGTAAAATTATTTCCAAAAGGAGCAATTCAGGGGATCAGGGTACAGGGCTTCTATAGATTCTTTCATAATCTTGATACGCAATGAATCAGGGTCTGGAGACCTGAACTCATTTGAGGGACAGTAAGTGGCCTCTTCTTGTATATTTACTTTTTAGGTGAGTGTTTCAACTCCCTAATACTATCTTAATTTTATTCCCACATTTAAGATTATTCTCTCTGACAAAGTAAATAGAAACCTTATAAGAGATGAGTATTTCTGCCCTTCCTTGTCACGAGGCTATTATTCACCTTGACCTACAGGCCTTATCCCTGTGGGAATCATTTTTTTCCCCTTAGTTTAGAAAGGACATTTTGTCATCCCTACCATTCATCACCAGTCTTAATTCATTCTGGGTTTTATTGCACCTGACACCATTTTTATAGACCCAGTCTTTTGTATTCCTTATCAGTTATCTACCATTGTCTCCACTTTCTGTACTTGTCTTTCTGTCCCCCCACCCTGGCCCCCACAATCTAAATTAGTCAGTGAGTTCTTTATATATCTACCTCAATCTCTTCAGACAACTCTACCTTTTTTTCTTCTTTGGAATTGTCTTTGTCATTATATTTTCATCCTTGAGAGTACCCTATCCCTCTTGACCCAATTTCCCCTCAGATTTTAAACCCCAGGGATCCTACCAATTCTTGTTTTGAACTCTGGAATTCACTCTCCTCAAATATGTGATGCACATCAGACTCACCCTCACTTTCCTTTTCTCATTAACAAATTCCAAGATGGTGTGGTCACATTTTCCCCAAGCTTCCCATCATATCTATTACAGCAATCAGTTTCTATATGTTCAAATTCAATTCAGGAGATCATTTCCTCTCCTTGCTTCCTCTATCTTTTGAGTAATGAAATTGCCATCACAGCAAGTCAAGAACTAGGAGACATCCCTAACTTAGTGTTCTTTCCAATTTACCACAAAAATAAAACTTGAATATTTTCTATCATTAACATGATCACATCTGCCCTGAGCAGCTGTCCTATTCAATTCACTACATTTTTCATTGGAGAGAGTATCTTCATTATTGAGACAAAATAAATGCACTGTTAAGCAAACACTACGTTTACTCACAGTGGGTTGACAAGTGTGTAGGCAGACTTAGTTACAGAGACAACTAACAAAATCTGAGATGCAGAAAATTACAACCTCCTCTCCTCCCCAGACAAGTCAATCATTCTTGATAACAAGTGGATAATTTGCCTTCTGAACTTCTCAGTTTCTATGAGGGTACTGCCATCCTTCTAATCACCCAGATTTGCAAGTATTCTTAATTCCTCAATCCCCCTTGCCTCACATATCTAATCACTTTTCAAATCTTGCCCTTGCTACCCCCACAATCTCTCTTCCATCTATTACATTCTCTCTCCATGTTAGCGACCATCATAGTACAGGCTCTTACTACCTTTTGTCTGTTCTACAGCAATGACCTCGTAATTGGTGTTGCTACCTCAAATATCATTCCTTTTTAATGTGTTCTTTATACAGCTAACAAAGAGTTTTACTAAGACACAGATATCTTTTTGCACTGCATTATTCAAATTTCAGTGGGCTGCCTGTGGCCCCTACTAATTTTCTGGCATTTAAAGCCTTTCACAGTCTATCCTCAGCTTACCTTTTCCATTTTAACTGCATTTTGCATTATGTGGTCTTGTCAAATTAGTCATCTTGATGTTTCTCACAGATGATGATCCATTTCTATGTCCATCCCTTTGCACTGACTGTCTCATAGACCTAAAATTGACTCCCTTCTCACCTTTGCTTTGGAGAATCCAGATTTTGCTTCAAAACTTAGTGTAGGTGCTCCCTTACATATGAAGTCATTCTTGATTACTTCCAGCTGCTAGTTCATTTTGCCCCCTATCAAATTACTTTGCATTTGAGTAGGGGTATCTATGTACATAGGACAGGTAGGTGTTATAGTGTGTGTGTGTGTGTGTATGCACATAGTTATACATACACACCTTGTCTCCCTCAATGGAATTTGAAGGCATGAACTGTATCTTTTTTGTCTGTGTATTTCCAGTGCTTACCACAGTGCCTTACACTTGGTAAATACTGTATAAATGCTTGTTAACTGACTGACTGATTGTCTCCTCTATTAGAATATCAGCTTCTTAAGCTCAGGGATTGTATTATTTTAATGTCTGTATTTCCAGCCCTTAGCACAGGGCATGACACATGACAGGTACTTGATAAATGTTTGTTGATTGATTGGTAAAAAAAAGAAAATAAGATAGCTCTGAAGTCCTGAGAAGGCTAATTGTAAATGAAAGAAGCCTGGTATATAAAAGACTCGTGGTTATATTGTGTTTTATTTGGATTAGTGAGAGAAGTTAATTCTGTGAGGTCCTGAGTAGGTACATGGAAGAAATAGCAGCCAAACAAAATGTGAAGAGAAAAAATATAGGACTGCACAATGAGGAGCGCACTGGAATCAGGCTTGGGGTGGGAATGGTGGGGGAGGGGGAGACAGGCAGATAGAGAGACAGAGACAGAGAAAAAGTGGTTAGATTATCTTGACTTCTTGAAAACAGCATGTGGAGCTTCAGTCAAGAGACCTTAGAGATCATTCCTTTGAACCTATACAGGAATGGTCTCTAAAATATCTTTGAGAAGTACTCATCCATCCTCTACTGAAAGACCTCATGGTGAAAAACTCTCCTGAACTGCTGTCTCCTGATGTAGCTAATTCCTCTTTGGAAGAGCTCTACTAGTTAAAATGGTTCTCCTCATAACAAAATGAATTCCATATCTTTATAACATTTGCCTATTTGCGAAAAGAACAATACTCTAACCTCTTCCCATAATGAAGATTAGACTGTTATTAAGACATTCCTTGAGACCTGGTTGGTTCAGGGGACCAAAGGTTCATGAAGTCAATGTCACTTCTTCTTTACAGGCATGATAAGCCAGAGGGACTCATATGCTTGGCTTGTGGATCATGCTGGGAGATTTGCTCAGCTAAAACAACTCAAGGGATTCTCAATGCCCATCCTTGTTGAATATCCTTCTGTTTTGCCTAAGTAAATCTCCTTTTGTTAGCTGTTGGATGACCTATGAGTATCTCATTATTTTTTATCATAATTGAAGCTAAATTACCAGAAGACTGGTCTGTGGTGGGCCCAAATCTGAACACCATTGTTCCTAGATCTACCCTCTGGGTCTAATCAAAACAACTGAACCTCTCTTGAACATGACAGCCATTAAAATATTCACTGACTATCTCTGTCTCTCTCTCCTTCTCTCTCCCTTTTTTTTCCTCCACCTTCCTAAGTCTTTTTTTCCCCTTCAGGCAGTTCCTTCAGTTCATCAAACCATTTTTTAATTTCCTCATCATACTAGGTGCCAACCCCTTTTAACTCTAATGAAGATATCTGTGATTTGTCAAATAATTAAAGGTAAAGTAATAGACGTCCCATATTGCTTCTTGACATTAGATAAGGCTACCCATTGTTTCACTGTGGTTCATAGGTCTCTGCCTTCCTGGAGAGTGTTAGAAAATTTCAACAATAAAGAAGTTTTTTGTTTGCTTGTTTGTTTTTTGCAGTTAGATTTCTAAAAAATGGACATTCTTTGTTTTTACATAATCTACATTATATCTGTATTCCTAGTGCTTAGCACAGTGCCTAGCATGTAGTAAATGTTTGTTGAGTTTGTTGAGATTACTAAGCGTGTTGAAATAAGAAAAAAAATCAGCTGAGCAAAAATAACCAATATTTCAACTAAGTTCAACATTATATGCAGTTTCCCATATCTGTAGTCTCCTATCTCTAGATAGAAGGGAGGGAGGTAAATTTATATGTATATGTATATATATATCTATATATATATATCTATATATCTATATATCTATATATCTATATCTATATATATATATATATATATATATATATATATATATATATATATATATCTTCTGCAGGCCAACTTTGGGGATAATTCCATAGCATTCAGTTTTGATGGTTTCATTATTTTCCTTTCCATTTCCATTGTTGTCATTATTCATATGTTTTCCTTTGATTCCAGTTTTTATTGCTACAAAAAGTTCAGGAATGATTTTAAACATTGTAATTTTCAGGAGCAGAATGCTAGGCCTGGAAAGTGACTCAAGAGGTCATAATACTCTCCTCTTTCATGTTCACCATCTGCTTCTTGGCAGAAAGCAATATGGCAGAGTACATGGCTTAGTGGAAATAGGTCTGAATCAGGAGTAAGAAGTCCTTTTACCCCCCTACTTCAAGCTGCCATTAATTAACTGAGACACTTTGGGCTTTTTAACTTCTCTGAATCAGAAGAAAACTTTTCATTTTTCTGTAGGTAAATCTGTACCTGTATAGATTTCTGTAGGACCACCTGTAAATTGAGGTTTAATTATTTTCTGAGGCCTCTTGCATCTCTCCAAGTTTATGCTCCTCTGATTCAAAATCATCTCAGAGAGCTGTCTAGCATTCATCAAAACCCATTAGAGAAGAAAATATTTTTTCCTTGGACACTGATCAGTTTTCAAATTTCCAGATGAGAATACTAAGGAACAAAAGAATGATTGAACTTCTTTGCAAGGAAAGTCAGTAAAAGATCATCCAGTATTTGCTTAAAGACTTCCAATGTGTGTCCATTCTACTTCTGGAGAGCTCTAGTGGTTATGAAGTCTCAATTTTTCTCTGGGAAATATTTATCACCCATTGCTCCTGGTTCTACCCTATGAAGCCAACCAGAACAAACCTAGTCACTCCTTTCTCATATGGCAGACCTTCAAATAATTAAAAACATGTATCATGGGGGGCAGAGCCAAGATGATGGAGAAGGACATCCTGTAAAAACTCTCCCCCCACAGCTCATAAAATACCTGTAAAAAATGACTCTAAACAAATTCTAGAGCAGCAGAAGCCACAAAATGACAGTCTGAAAGAGATTTCCAGCCCAAGGCAGCCTGGAAGGTCAACAGGAAAAGTCTATTGCACCCAACTTAGAGTAAAGCACAGCCCAGTCTTGGCTGCATGGCAAGGTAGTGAGAAGAGCAGAGCAGACCTCAGGAGGAAGAATCCCCTGCAGCAGCTGCGGTTCACAGATCCCTGCACAAGCAAATGCCAGAGACAGCTTCAAAGATCAGTGAGAAAGCTCTTTCATGTGGGTGAGAAGGGAGCAGGGTCCTCCTGCCCTAGCCCAGGCCCCAGGCAGCCCCAGGCTGTGGAGCCCCAGGCTTAAAGCCCCTGGGAGAATTGAGCGGCTTATCTCAGCTCTGAGTGGCAGCCCTGGGGTGAAGAGGAGTGCTGGCCTGGTGGAGCTGGTGGAGGTTCTGGAGAGGGAATTCTAATCGCAGACCCTGGGTAGAAAAGTTTGCAGTAGCTCTCAGATGAGAGCACAGGCCAGGAGAGGAGTAAACTCCTCTCCCTTGATTATGCCACTTTGGAGGAACTGAGAACTTACAGGTACCCAGAGTATACCCTCCTCTTGACAAAAGACTCAAAAGTCAAATAACTGACAGAAAATGCCCCAAAGAAAGACTATCAAAAGTTACTTTCTTAGTGAACAGGTATTTTCTTCCATCTTTTTGGATAAGGAAGAATAATGCATACCATCAGAGGAAGACCTAAAAGTCAAGACTTCTGCATCTAAAATCTCCAAAATAAATATACAATGATGTCAGACCTTGGAAGAGCTCAAATAGGATTTTGAAAATCAAGTAAGAGAGGTGGAGGAAAAACTTGGAAGAGAAATGAGAGAGATGCAAGAAAATCATGAAAAGCAAGTCAACAGCTTGCTAAAGGAGACCCCAAAAAATGCTGAATAAAATAGTACCTTTAAAAACAGACTGACTCAAATGGCAAAAGAAGCCTAAAAAGTCAGTGAAGAGAATGCTTTAAAAAGCAGAATTAGCCAAATGGAAAAGGAGGCTCAAAAGGTCACTGAAGAAAATAGTTCTTTAAACATTAGAATGGAGCAGATGGAAGCTAATGACTTTATTAGAAACCAAGAAATTACAAAACAAAACCAAACAAATGAGAAAATAGAAGACAATGTGAAATATCTCACTGAAAAATCAACTGACCTGGAAAATAGATACACAAGAGATAATTTAAAAATTATGGGACTGCCTGAAAGCCATGATCAAAAAAAGAGCCTACACATCATCTTTCAAGAAATTATCAAGGAAAACTTCCCTGATATTCTAGAACCAGAGAGTAAAATAAATATTGAAAAAATCCACCGATCACTTCTTGAAAGAGATCTGAAAAAAAAAAAAAACTCTTAGGAATATTGTAGCCAAATTCCAGAGTTCCCAGGTCAAGAAGAGAATATTGCAAGCAGCCAGAAAGAACCAGTTCTAGTATTGTGGAAATACAATCAAGTTAATACAAGATCTTACACCTTCTACATTTAGGGATTGAAGGGTTTGGAATGTAATATTCCAGAATTCAAAGGAAGTAGGATTAAAACCAAGAATCACCTACCCAGCAAAACTGAGTATAATACTTCAGGGGAAAAAATGGTCATTCAATGAAATAAAGGACTTTTAGGCATTCTTGATGAAAGACCATAAATGAATTGAAAATATTACATTCAATCACAAGAATCAAGAGAAGCATGAAAAGGTAAACAGGAAAGAGAAAGCATAAGGGACTTAGTAAAGTTGAACTGTTTACATGCCTACATGGAAAGATAATATTTGTACCTCTTGAAATTTTTCTCAGTATGTGGGTAATTGGAGGGATTTTATACACACACACACACACACACACACATATATTCATATGGAGGACACAGGTTGAGTTGAATGGGAGGGGATGATATCTAAAAAAACAACATTAAGTGGTGAGAGAGGAATATATTGGGAGGAGAAAGGGACAAATGGCATGGGGCAAACTATCTCTCACAAAAGAGGAAAGAAAAAGTTTTTTCAATGGAGAGGAAAAATGAAGCTTACTCTCATCACATTTGACTTAAGGAGGGAATAATGTACACTCAACTTGCTATGGAAATCTATCTTACACTACATGAAAGTTGGAGAGAAAGGGATAAATGGGATGGGGAGATGGATGATAGAAGGGAGGGCAAATGCGAAGAGGAAATAATTAGAAGTAAACACTTTAGGGAAGGGACAAGGACAAAAGAGAAACTAGAATAAATGGGGGACAGGATAGGATGGAGGGAAATATACTTAGTTTTTCACAACATGACTATTATGGAAGTCTTTAGCAAAATCTACACATATATAGCCTATATTGAATTGCTTGCCTTCTCAGTGGGGATGGGTGGGGAGGGAGGAAGGGAGAGAAGTTGGAACTCAAAGCTTAAGGAATGAATGTTGAGAATTGTTTTTGCATGCAACTGGGAAATAAACACAGGTAATGGGATATAGAAATCTATCTTGTCCTACAAGAAAAGAGAAAAGATGAGGATAAGGTAAAAGAGGGGTATGATAGAAGGGAAGGCAGATTGGGGGAAAGGGCAATCAGAATGCATAGTGTTTCATGGTGGGGGAGGGGAGAAATGGGGGAAAATTTGGAATTCAAAATTTTGTGGAAATGAATGTTGAAAACTAAAAATAAATAAATAGTTTAAAAAAAACATATATCATATTCTCTGTGAGTTCTTTCTTTTCTAGAAGACAGTTTCCTTCACCAGTTCTTCTTATGGAGTGAACTTGGGGTCTGTCATAATCCTAGTTTACTTCTCCTAGAGGTTTTCCAGCTTATACAATATATTCTTCCTAAAGTATGCTACCCAGAATAGAAAACATCAGGCCAGATGGGGTCTGATCAGGGCAGCATGTGGAGGGATTATTATCTCCAAATCTCTGAATACTATTTAGTCAGAGATAACTTTTGTTTTAATTGACTTCCATATCACATTGTTGATCCATACTGAACTTACAGTCCCCTAAAACCACTACACCTTTTCTAAACAACCTAACCATGCCAGCCCAATCTTCTTTTTTTCTGAAGTCAGTTTTCTGAAGCCATTTTTAAGACCTCACATTTGTCACTGCTAAATTTAATCTTAAAATTCTCTCCTGGAAAAAGCTTTTTAAAACCAGACTCCAAAAAGTTCCAGAAATGTTAGAATATTGACTTTAGCAGGTTGATTATAGAGATTTCTACATATAGCTTAGATCCAGTTCAAATCCAATATCTGAGTTTTGATGTTTGACTTGTGAACCTTTTATTTCTAGGGCATCTGATGTGAGTCAGCTGATTCTCAATAGAATGTCAGGTGCCCAGTGTCTTCTGCTCAGTCACATCAAATACTCTGGAGTCTCTCCCATCTGTTGAACACTATGTCCCATTGTAGAGCTTATTCAGCTCATCCTTTTTGTCTGGAAATTCTATAAAAATGAGTAGTCATTCTGCTAGCTAACAAGGTTTCTAAATTCACAGGGTTGAAACCAGACCTATAACTAGGAATTCTATAGTGTGGAGTAAATTCAGTGGAATGATAGGGAAGGCAGTAAGTTGGAAATGTTTCCTGAGCTATAAAAAGACTTCAGGAGCCCACCTTAGTTAACACATGTTCATATAGTTATTAATTTTAAGCATTCTTCACAAAAGGTATAGTGAAGGTACCCAAACCCAATTACATCACAATGTAGTCTTCCTGGAAAAGTGGTTGGAGCACCACTGGGGGATCTTTCCCAAGACCCTAGAAAACTGTTACTGATACCTGATCTTCAAACCTCAACTCCCACTACAGGGACCATGTGGGAAGGTGGGCCCTGGGACAAAAGTACATGATGGCAACAGGACCCAGAGCCAAGGGAGGAAGTGGTAACATAGTTGGACAGCAGGATACATCCAGAGTTAGTAGAGTTAGTAGAACAACTTGAGGCAGAAAGATGGCAGTTCAGAAGGGTATCATGGCAAGGAAGGACACTTATCCAGCCCAGAATTACTGCTTGGGGAAAAGTCCTAGTTACTCCACCTTGGTTATGCTTCTGATCAAAAAGTCTATCTAGATAAAGTTAGTGGTCTATGTAAGTCATCTAAGTGAGAAGACTTCTTCTTTATGACGACAAGAGACCTCTTCTCCTTGGCTGTCTGAAAGGTGATTTAAATGAATAAAATGAATGAAAAAAAGCATTTATTAAGTGTTTACTGTGCACCAGACCCTATACGTATGTGCCCCTCACAGAGCATCACTTAATAAAATATCTAATGTCACTGTTGGGGATGTGATGACTTCTTTGTTAGAGGCTGACTATGTAGAATTACTTGGGGAGTGATTCACAGAGACTATATGAATCCAGATAATAGTATGGCATTCTTTACTCTATCCATCTTCCTTAAGAAGACTCAACCATGTGAAGTTCTGCTTGGGAGAACAGGGAATAATCCATGATACATACTGTTCCATACAATGTTGAATTTCATAATAGGTTCCCAATATGGAATTACTTACATAGATCTACATTTTGAAGAAATATGAAAAATCCATGTTATATCCAAATCATGAAATAATAGATATGAACTGATTTGGGTACGATTGTTGCTTTAAATAATATGATGTCATTATAATGGGAGTCTCATATTGTTGTTCATTCATTCAGAAAGCATTTATTCACTTCTGCAAATAGAGTAATGTAGTTGGTGCTGAGGATGATAGGAAGTTTAGGTAAGTCATACATAGTCTTTGTTTGCATGGGACTTAAAGTCTAAGAGAAACATAACATAAATATGTAGACAACTAATACATAATATAATGTGATAACTGCATTAGGGAGAAGGAATAGGAACTGGACCTCTGATTTCACCAATACAGGGAGCTCTCAGATGAAGAAAACCCCTTTACCAATGCAGGCCAGCAATTTCTCTATAATTTATTGTTACAGAATCAACTAAAGTAGTGATGTCAAACTCACACAGAACCAGGGATCACTAAACCTCCAACATAAAGATCTTTGAGGTTGCATACTGTCTTGTAAAACCAAATAATAACATCGTCTTTGTTCTACTGCATTTTTTTCTTGTTAAATCTTTCCCAATTTCATTTTAAGCTGGTTGGGCCACACTTGGTAGTATTGCAGGCCTTATGCCTGGTGCAGAGTACCAAGGGGGGTACTTAACATGCCTAGGGCCACACAGCTAGTATATTTCAGAACTCAGGACTTCCTGAGGTCAGTACCCACTCTGCTTTAAAGGGTCAGAACAGAAGTGATTTGCTCCAGATTACAAAGCTAGTCAGTGGCAAAGCTAGCCCTAGAACCACCTACATCTCCTTTTCTCTAGTCCAGGGCTCTTCTCACTACAACACATTGCCCCTAGTGTTACAATAATAATAAAGACAATGAGGCATAGGGCAGTGATACTAGCTATATGACCTTGGGCAAGTCACTTAATATATCTATGTGCCTTGGGGCATTAGGGAGTCAAAACATTTATGTAAGATAATGTAAAGATAAAATATGTAATATTTAAAGAAAAAAAGATGACTACTGACCAGAGGAGCTAAAGATTGTTATTGACCAGAGGGATCCTTGTGGATGATAGCCGGACCCTTCATTTGATTTCTCTAAATTTGACAGCTCTACAGGTTAAACCTGCTTCTTAGTAATTTTATGCTTTCCCTAGAAAGATGATTCTATTAGTAGCCCTTTGTATCCTCAAATCAGGTAGAGATAATTACAAGGAGGGACTCATAGGAAGGTCAACTCATTCCCCCTGATATCTCTCTCTTTCAGCTAATGTGTTCCCTTCTCACCAAACCACCTACGCATACACTTTGGAGACTTGAGCTTTCTGAGAACTCCACATTTCTCTCAGAAGTTGAACCATAATTGGGGTCTTTCTAAGATGAACCTTCTTATCCTCTTCCTTCCCTGCATGCATGTGTGCATGTGTGCTGTTGTACACACACACACACACACACACACACACACACACACACACACATTTCTCTTCTTTAAAGCCATTCAGAGTAAGACTGAACTCCTTAAACCTATATCTCATTTAGTATGGCTTCTATTACCAGTATTTTTCATCACTGCTCATCTTCTGATGATTAGGAGACAGAAAATACAGAGGAAAAAATGAAACTGTCAGATGTGCTTCGCGGATTTGCAAGTAGACATAAAAAAATGGCTTTCATTGGACTATTGGTCTCCCTGAGGCTTAGAGTAGGGGCCCTGAAGTGGTTGGTATATTATACATAGAGATCAGTCGTCATTTAATGGAAAAGACACAGATTAATAAGAGACTGTGAACTATTGGTAAAAAGTGTCACAGCTTTTCTCCTGAGGTTTCTGACTCGCTTCTCCTCCCAGTGCACCATGATCTTGCCCTTCTCTGAACTCTTACAACATTTAGTGTCTGAATCAGGCTTGCAAAGCATGGTGTATTCACTGTGCAAATACTTTTTCTCCCTATTGTGTTATTAGCAATTAGATATGGGACCCTGGAACAGTTACATACTTCTGCCTACCTGAGATATACATATACCTGAGAAAATGTACCTATAAAAGTACTTTGAAAACCCTAAAGGATTACAGAAATGCAAAGTTGTTGTCCTTAATATTATTATTAATCATTGCTTTACTCATTTACCATGGTTGGGGAATGCTTAATTGAATTTTCCAGTTAATAGTGTTATCAGCTATGCTTTACATGGAAATACAGAGATTAATCTATTATAGTGTGAGGTTATTTTGAATAGATGCCTCAGTAAGCTCTTCAGGATCTCACAGACTCCCAGGGTCGTCATTATAGGTCTCAATTATGATATGAATACTCTCAATTATTCAGGAATATTCAACAGCTCTGTGATTTATTTAAAGCGGGCAATTTTCCCTGTGCAAATTCCTTCAGCAGACCCACATTGCAATCTGCCTATGACTCAGCAGGTAAATCCTAGGAAACTCCTAAGGAACGCAGACATTAAGTGACTTGCCCAAGGTACATGGCTAATAAGTGTCAGTGAGAGGATTTGTACTAAAATCTTCTTACCTCCAAGTTCAATACTTTCACATTGTCTCTACTACAATTCTAATACAATAGGGTGGATGATGTAATAGAAAGATCCCAGGGCTAAGAACAAGGCAATGGGGGTTCTAATTCTAGGTTTGTTACTAACTAGCTTTGTAGTCTGGAGCTAATGTGTCTCTCTAGGTCTTGGTTTGATCTTCTATAAAATGAGAGGGTTGAACTAAATTTAACAAGTCAACAAACATTGATTACGTAAGGCAATTGCTGGCCACTGAGGATACAAAGAAAGAAATTAAAAAATCTTTGCCTTCAAAGAACTTACATTCTACTGGGGAGGTACAACCTGGACATAAAATAATGCAAAATCCTTCCACGAGGGAGATAGTGTTAATGACTTGAGGGGAGGGGGGGAGGGAAGACTTCACATAGAAGGTAGAAGGCTTTAAGGAGATTCTGAGGGAATTTCAGCATTGGGAGTCCTTCCTCAAAGACAGAGAGAAATGGGAGATAAGATATTATGCAAGGGGATTCTCTAGCAGACCAATCTGACTGATGGTCATTTCTGGTTCAAATAGTGCACAAGCCAATGGACAGGAGTGCCTGATGAACACTGGGTGTTGCCATCTGCCTTGCCCTTCTTCCCTTCAGGTCTTGAAAGATTTTCTTTTTGCCTTGCAGCTGAACTTCCTTTTCTTCTCTATTTAGAGCATCCCTTAAAAGCAGGGGCCGTATTGGTTTCTCCATTTGTATCCCTAGTACTTAGCACCGTGCTTTGCATATAGTAAGTTCTTAATAATTTTTTATTTGTTCATCCATTCATTTATTCGTTAGTTCACCTTTAATAACAAACTGACACATATCAGAGATTCCTGGGTTCTGTTTCCCAACCAAATAGTTTTTCCCATTCCAAAGCTCAGTCTCTGTAACATCACATATGCCACTTGGCCATGAATTCTGACCTAAAAACCTAACATTCACTTCTCATTTTCTAGGCCTTAATGATTTTGATTTAATACTTTTATCCAGTGTTCAGTAAGGGTTAATTAAATTTCTAGACTGGAGCACTTTGAGTCTTTCTAGTTCAAAATGAGCCTGAAGTACATTCTTATCAATATGCTTGAAAAATACAACCAGCTCCTCCCCTTGCACTGGATGGAGGTATAGCTAATTTTCTGATGATCATGATAAGACATTAATATAAGCAATCAAGTATGAAAATGTGCTTTCATCTTCACTCTAGAATAAAGATTTAACTTCTTAATGAAAGACCCTAAGTTTAAATGCATATAAAGTCACACAGGGCACCTCAACTCCTAGAAATTCTTTTCAGGACAGTAAAATTTTTTCCCCCTTCAATTTCCTTTAGGCAAAGATAAATCAAGATAGAGACAAGGTCTCTTTTGTAGCAAATATATTTCGTTATCTAATCTTGAAACCTGCAAGACTTTCTCTACTGAGGCCCAACAACTCATTCTAAGTGTGGGAAGTGCTGTGTGTGCAGAGGAGAATTAGTAATGCAATGTCACGGGAGGAAACATGAAAAGTTTGATACTCGAAACATGATCGAAACTGAGCACTGTGAGAAGTGAAGGTTTAGATTTAGAAGTTTTCTTTTGAAAAGGAGTAGTAGTGATTTTGTTAAGTACCACCATGATGATACTTAATAATGGGGGCATTTGCACTTACGAAATCACTTTCTAAACACATGTATTTGATTCTGTTCAGAATTTTCCGAGACAGCAAAACCATGGATAAGTAATGCATCAAAATGATGATATGACCATGGTCGAAAAAGCAAATGCTCTCCCTAATCTAGAGAACTGCTATTCTTAGGTCCCGATGCTGATACATTTAGGTGATCTCATTGATTTCTAGGGATTCAATATAGGCTCTGTACTGATGACTCCCAAATCTGGATACTGAGTGCCCCCAAAATTGTAGTGTAGCTTCAAACTTTCTTAGATCAAAACTGCACTAAGACTTATGGGATATCCTGTATCTAGCACTAACCTCTCTCCTAACTCCAGCCCATTATCATCAACAGACAACTAGACATTTCCTACTGGAACCCTCATAGGCATGTCAAACTCAATATATCCAAAACAGAACCGATTTTTCTTTCCCCGAAATAAACCTCTTTTCCAAAATTCTCTGTTTTTGTAGAGGGTAATACTACATCTGCTCACCCAGGTTTATAACCTTAGAATCAACTTTGACTTTTCACTTTCTCTTTTTGTTGTTTTCAGTAATTTTTCAATCACATTTAATTCTTTGTGAGCCCTGTTAGGGTTTTCTTGACAGAGATATTGAAGTGTTTTGCCATTTTCTTCTCCATCTCATTTTGCTGATGAAGAAATTCAGGCAAAAACAGGATGAAGTGACTTGCCCAGGGTCACATAGGTAGTGTGTGAGGCCAGATTTGAACTCAGATTTTCCCAGCTCTAGGTCAGTGGTCTATCTATTGAGTCATCTAGCTGCCCACACTCTCTCTTACTCTCATTTTTTAATCAACCAGTCGCCAAGTTCTGTCAGTTTCACCACCATGACATTTTTCACATCAATTTCCATTGCTTCACTCAGATGGTCACCACTGTAGATCTGATTTTCATCATCTCTTGCCTGGATAGCTCTCTAATAGATTTCCCTGCCTTCAATCCATCATCCATATGGTTGATATTCCTACTGTACAGACCTGGTCAAATCATTTTCATGCTCAAGAAGGATCAGTGACTACCTATTGTCTATAGGATAAAATATAAACTCTGCTTACATAAAACCCTTCACAATGTGACTTCAACCTATCTTTCTAGGATGATTTTATGTTACATCTTCACGACAGTCTCCATACATACTCTCTGCATTTGGGTTGCCATTCTGCATAGAAAATATTTCATTTCCTATTTTTGCATCTTTCTGTAAGACATATCCTATCCCTTCAGTGCCCTGTAGTTTTTTTGTGCCTCGTGGAATCCTTAGCTCCCTCCAAGCCTCAGCTCAATGTTATTTCCTCCCAATTATTAGTGACCCCCACAAATACTTTATTTCACATACAATTTTTATTGATTTGTCTGTATACATGTCATCCCCTCCCCCAACCAGAAAAATGTAAGTTCCTCATGTGCCAGGATAAGTCACCTTATCATTTTTAGCTTTGTATCCTTAGAGCCTAGAACACAGGAGGTGCTTAATAAATGCTTGCTAAATGAGTAAATGGACAAGTGAATAAATGCATACCGCTTCTCTGGCAATCAGACTGGAAACATTCTCCCCTTCAGTGTACTGCCCTTATCATTGATGCTCCCCTTTAAAATAAAAACACTAATACATTTCATAACAGACCATGTTTCTGGCTATGGCATTGCGGGCATCTGTTGAATTAGCTATTTTTTTAATATGAAAGTTCCTAAATTATTAACTTTTCCAAGAGTGATATTTGATGGCAAAAGTAATATCCGTGTGAGGTATTAAGTGATTTTTATGAAAAAAAGCCATACAATTTGACAGAGCGTAATAATTATGCTGTCAAAGAATACAAGATTCCATTTTCTTGGCGCCATCTTCATCGCCAGGTTTCAGTTTCACAGGCTGTCATCAAGATAGCAAGATTTATTTCTTCTTTAATTGCACCGTGCCAGCCCCTTTTACAGAAAACAGATCTAGGGGGCCCGCTGTGCAGAAGGGTGCAAAATCTATGGCACTCCTTACACAGACGATTATGTGCACAATTAAGGGAATTGCTGGCATGCCAATAGGACCAAAAAAATCAGGTTTTACTGAGCCCTCGGGTGCCATTCAGATGTTTAAAAATATATAACAACCAGTGATTTATTTATTAGTGGGAAGGCGGAAAGCATCCTCTCTCCTAAATAGTCTGTGCCTGGCTAGAAGCTAGCAGAAGGTTCCCAGCCGGAGAACATGAGTCTTATCTCCTTGATGCAATTTTTGTGGTTTGTGTTCTCCTGCATTAAATACAGAACTACACATTATCTACTCTTTGCTGCTGTTTCAAGGTCTGTATGTGGCCTCCCCTTATAACCTCAGGGATTTCAAATATAAATCATTAGAGAAAGATGGTGATCTAGTGCTCAGATTTGAGGGCTTACAGTCAAGGCTGGCTTCTTGTTCCAAATCTGCCTTGTATTCAGTGTGGAGGGATTAACTTCACTTGCCTTTACACCTTCTCTCCAAGTTTTCAGCTAATTCAGTCTAATTTGGTTAATCTTCATGGAGTCCTCATGTGCCTTGTGCTTGATAATTTAAAGATTTAAGTACTAAATGATACATCCTCCATCTTTAAAGAAGTTGGTCTATCAGAGTTTATAAGTAATGACCAAACACTCATGAAACAACACAGGATATTCCAAACATATTCATGCAATTTTAAGCTTTAATACCTTAAAACTGCATCAAGTCTTTTGGGACATATAGTAGAGAGGATTGCATAAAATCCTAAACCTACCACTTACTACCTATCTGGACATCAGTACGTCTGGTGACTTAGTTGTTTCACTGATAAAACAAGAAGATTGAAATCCCTATGATCCCTAGCTCCAAATGTCTGAGTCTATATTCTCAAAATTCAAATTGAATGCAACAAAGTAAAAAAATGTATGTAACCTGGAGACACTCAGCAAAATGGAGATTTAGAGATAGAGCTGTCTGGAAGTATCAGGAATGACTTCATTTAAGTCATTGGACGAGATGAAACTTTAGAGACTATAAGTGATTTGGGCCAGTGGAGAAGAGAAAGGAGTCCATTCTAGGTGATGAGAATTCATATAGTAAAGCTTGTGATAATAATCTTCAGGGGGCAACTTGGTAGTGCAGTGGATCAAGCGCTGACCTTGGAATCAAGAACACCTCTCTTTGTGAGTTCAAATCTGGCCTCAGATATTTACTATCTATGTGACCCTGGGCTCTGTTCCTCATCTGTAAAATGAGCTAGAGAAGGATATGGTGAACCACTCCATGTCTCTGCCAAGGAAGCCCCAAATGGAGTCACAGAGAGTAGGACAAGACTGAAATGACTGAACAATCAAAACAAACAGTCGTCTTCATGAGAGTGGAAGATGAATATGATAGAGAGGTAAAAATTAAATAGATATGGAGGTTGAGAGGTAACTTTCATATGTGAATGAATGATGAATGAATGATGACCAAATGAATGAAAAAGCATTTATTAAGTGTTCGCTATGTTATGTGCCAAGCACTGGTGATATAAATAGAAAAGTGAAAATGGCATCTGTCCTCAGGGAGCTCACATTTTAATGGAGAAGACATCATATTTAGGAGGTTCCAACTTCAAGTCAGATGTAAGGGTTTCATGACCCTTACATTTCCAATGCACCTTCTTTAATGTCATTCTCATTGGTAAAATCTTGTTTTTTAATGTGGAACCATTTGTCAGTGCCAAGGACTTTGTTGAGAAGTCTTTTCCTATTCTGTAGTACCTCTGGTTGTTGAGGAGGTAAGGATGTCACTACCTGCAGAAGCAATTGCCAGGTCTCATGTGCAGAGAGGTTGCTTCCGTGGATACTGGCTGCAGGGGGTGGTCTAGATGTAAGACTAATAGTTTGGAAGTCTCTGGTATTCCTGGGTATCTTGGGCTTACCTATGTATCAGTGGCAATTGATCAACAACTGGTTAGCGGTAGCAAAGAAAGTAGGCCATTTTTTTTTATATAGATATTGCTCATCTCAGGGATAGGCTGGAAGAAAGACTGGTATTGTGGGATTGCTATTTCTGGGGCTCTTGGGTTCAGGGTCCTACGCTATCTGCTAGAATCTGAGGGAAAGTGGAGACAGGGGTTCCAGCAATGGTTAGATTCCATTTGGAGCACAGTTTTTCCTATCTCTCCTTAGAGTGCCCTGCTGCTTCAGCTAGGCTGGTTCACTTGCCCTTTGGGTGATATATAGTGGATGTTTAAGCAACAGTTGTTGGGTAATAACTGAATAGTGAAAGAGCAAAAAGTAATCCTTCTGAACTCTGTATTGGTCTTCTCACATTTGGAGTATTATGTGAAAGTGTGGGAGCCATATTTAAAGAAGGATGTTGACAAACTAGAGTATTGTCAACAGACAACCAGGGAAAGGTGACAAGAACGGCAAGGGGTCTGAGAAATATTATATGAAGAAGAGTGGAAAAAAATAGATGGGACACTGGAAGGAAGCATGATATAGTAGAAAGAGTCCTGGTTGGGGAGGAAACAAATCAATGTACAGTTCTGTCTCAGATATGGGATCTTGATAAGTTGTCTTATTGCATTAAAATATAAGCACCATGAGGGCAGAGACTGTGTTACTAGTTGTTATCTGTATCTCCTTCACTTAACATGGCAGTTTGCACACAGCAAGCACTTAACAAGAGTCTGTTCATTCATTCTTTCAGTCAGATCACTTGATATTTCTAGAATTCTTTTTCATCATATGTAAAATTAGAAATTTTGATTAGATGATCTCTTGAGGCATCTGGAGGTGCAGTGGATAGAGCAATCTGCCTGGAGTTGGTAATACTTCAGTTAAAATCTGGCTTTAGAGGCTGCTGTTACACTGGCAAGTCATTAAAAAAATCCATTTGCCTCAGTCCCCTTAATTGTAAAAGGTGGATAATAATAGTGCCTATCTTGCAGTGATGTTGTGTGGATGACATGAGATGTTTGTACAAGTGCCATTGTAGGCACAGCTCTGAAGCAAACATTCTCTTGGTTCAGATTGGTATCAGGACACAAAGATGTACTTGCAAGTCACTGAATATTTAACAAAAGAGGAGACAACCAGGTTGCATGTGGTGGAAGTGGGTGATGAGATGTGGGGAAGCTGTCAGAGAAATCAGGGAAATTGTATCTAGAAATTGCCAATCCTACCGTACGTGATTAGCACAATGCCTGGTACATAGTAGGAGTCAGGGAAATGCTTATGCCATTTCTCTTCCCTTCCCCTTCCAGTTCTAACATTTTATTATTTTTTTTTTGAAGTGGGAGTATTTAGTCCAGAGAAAATTGAGAAGACACATAAGATTATGGAATCCCGGAGTTAAAAGTGGCCTCAGAGACCATATACAGTATTACAAATATCCAAAACACGAATCTCTTCTCTAGTGTCCCAGACAAGTGGTCATCTCGACTTTTCTTAGAGTCCTCATTACCTCCCAAGGCAGCCCATTCTACTTTCTGGATAGCCAATGGCTAAGATTTTTCTTTTCCTTTTTAAAATTGTTCCCCCATGCTGAACCTAAATTTGACTCAACCTAAATTTATTCATTAGTACTGGTACTGCCCAATGAGGCCAAGCAGAAAATGTCTAACCTCTTACCTACATGGAAGCACATAAAGTATTTGAAGCTATCATATTCTTTGCAAGTCTTGTCTCTTGAAGATGAAACATTCATAGTTCCTTCAACTGATCCTTATATGATGTGGTTCTGTGACCCCCCTAAGATCTTGGTTAGTCTCTTCTGGATATACTCAAGTTTATCCATCCAGTGGTGTGCTGGTGCCAGTTTGGACTGGGTCTTCAGAGATGATTGTGAAAGTTGCAGTGTGAGCATTTGTTTTAAAAACCAGCAAACTCTACATATCAGGGTTTGATTTTTTGTTGATTGTCTAGATTTTTAAAAAAGTGATAGAGGAAATATGAATAGTGAAAATTAAACTTAAAAGTATGTCCTGTGTACCTTTTTTCCCCCAGAGAGTTAGTTGTAAAATATTTGCCAACACATTGCCATGTCCATCTCAAAACGTGATACATAGAACTTTGCATAAGTTCCTGGATACTATTTTGACCAAGGCAGGGTAAGGAACATCCACTGTCCTGGACACTCTTCTTCTGGCCATACAGTCTAATATTGAATCAATTCTTGGGGTTGTCATATCAATGTGTAAGCTCATACTCAGCTTGCTGTTCACTAAACCTCCTAGATCTTTTTCACATGAACTGCATTCAGATGATTTATGCTCTATCCCATACCTATTTAATTGATTTTACGAAATCAAGTGCAGATCTTCATATTTGTTCTTACTATATTTTATCTTATTAGATACTGCTCATTCTTCAATATTATTAAGATTGTTTTGGATCCCAATTCTGTTATGTTAATGTAATAACTGTCCTTCCCAATTTAATTGAATCTGTCAATATGATGAGAACTGTTAACTATGTTTTCTTCCAAGTCATTGACAAAACTGTTGAAAAGAACAGGGACAAGTGTGGAGTCCTAAGATCCTTCATTAGAGATCTCCTTCCACATTGTCATTGATTCATTACTTAACATTCTCTGAGTATGGCCATTTAACCAAATCCAAACAAACCAAACTAAATTGTTACTTTGTACCTATCTTTTCCATCTTTCCAAATGTCACATGAGAGGTTTAAACAATTCTTTGCTTAAATCTTGATATACTATGACATTTCCCTTATCTAATCACTGTAGTAAAACAGGCATTACTTGAGAATCTATGAATGTTCTTAGTGATGAATGCTACCTTCTTGAAGGGTGAACAAATATGAAAACTATATCATTTAGAAGAGGAAATAAGTTTATTTTTGTGCTTCAGTAGATGGTCAAACAGGAGCAGCGATCACCTTGTGTTCTTGTCCATTGTTTTATAGATAATGAATACCCTCTCTAGGATGCAGCTCAGTTCAATCAACAAATGTGAGTATAGGTCAGGGTATAAAGCATTGTGCTAAATGATAGAGGAAATAGAAAGTTTTGCAAGCTATTGTTCTTATTCTTTAGAGTTTATAGTCTAGGAAGGGAACAAGAAACAAATACAAACTCAGAAATAGGGTAACATACAACTACTACTACTACTACTACTACTACTACTACTACTACTACTACTACTACTACTACTACTACTACTACTACTACTATTACTACTACTATTATATTATTGTTCAGTCACTTTTCAGCTGTGTCCAACTCTTCATTACCCCATTTTCTTGACAAAGATACTGGTGCAGTTTGCATTTCCTTCTCCAGCTCATTTTACAGAGGAGAAAACTGAGGTAAACAGGGTTAAATGACTTGTCCAGGGTCACATAACCATGAAGTATCTGAGGCCAGATTTGAACTCAGGAAGTTGAGTCTTCCTGATTCCATGCTTGGCACTCTATCCACTACACCACCTAACTATTTTTCACATGTTACTTCTGTCCTACCACTACTACTGCTGCTCCTAATGTTTCTATTTTTCTATAGTATGTTAAGTTTTACAAATTACTAACCCTGAGGGTCTTTCCCTCCCAGTATGATCTTTTGGTTTTTTTTCTTTTATTAAAATGGGCCATAACCTGAGTAAGTACTTGAAGAAGCCTATTCATTGAAAAGGTGTATCTCACTCAAAGTGAGAATCTGATAAGACTTAGCCTAAAATGGTCAGGGTACCACATGGCATCCTAGGCCATCTTCAGTCATCCTGATGAATATCTGGTCACTGGACCCAGATGGCTCTGGAAGAGAAAGTGAGGATGGTGATCTTGCACAGTCCTCCCTCACTCAAATCAAAGTCAAGTACAAGTCATGTCATCATTTTGAGGTCATGGTCCTCTTTGAGAATGAAGGACAAACACAAGTTTTACAAAGCATATTATAAATACTATCTTATTTTATCCTCATACCACCCCCAGGAGGTAGGTGCTATTATTATCTCTATTTACATGGATGAGGAAACTGAAGTAAACATAGGTTAAGTGACTTGTCCAGTGTCACAGATCTTCCTGATACCCGGTATTCAGATCTTGCTGATACCAGGTCCAGTACTCTATCCATGGTGCTACCTAGTTGCTTCATATAATGGAAAGAGTGCTGACCTTGGACTGAATCTTACTTCCACCACTCACTAGCTGTGTGACCAAGGACAAGTTACTTCACCTGTAAATATCAGTTTCTTTCTGGGTGAAAGAGGGATAATAATATTTGTAGTATCTATCTCTCCAGGGGCTATTGTAAGAATTAAGGTAGATAACTTATACAATGGACTTCATGAACCATAAAGTTCTTTATAGGTTGTCCCAAAAGTCTCAGTGCAGTTTTAACCTATTAAAGCTCAATACATCATTTCAGTTGATTAATGTCAACTATTATTCTAATCTATATTAAATAATATGCACATTAGAGTGTTGCAGAAGAAGAGAAGGCGCTTTAAAGAGTCTGAGAGTGGTAAAAAGTACATCTATTAAGGATTCATGGCAGTAGGAAGAAAGGAAATAATGACTATGAAAAATATTGAGGGGGTAGAATTGACAAAGTCCCATAACTGATTAGATCTGAGAGATAAGGAAGAGGGAAGATATATATACATATATATATAAACATAAGATTTGAATAAGGGAGATAGGGTCAGTAGTGATATCTCAGATAGAAATAATTTTCAGAATACAGAATTTACAGAATACAGAATTTTCAAAATAAAGAAAACCTAATACTAGGTTGGAAAGCCTAGTTTTGGATATTCTGAGACTGAGATGCCAATAACATAACTGAGTAGAGAAATCCTGTAAGAAATGTCAACGTAGCTCCAGAAGAGATGTTGTTCACTGGTCAAATTAATTTGGAAGTTCTCTGCAGAGAAAATGGAGTTGAAACTGTGTGAATGAATATGATTGCCAAAGGTGTTAAAGAGAAAAAAAGAAAAGGCCTAGTTGAGATCTTCAAGCAAAACCTAAATTAAGTGGATGGGATGTCAAAGAAGAAAGTGGAGAAATAGTGGTGAGAGAGGTAGACAGAAAACTAGGAGTATATGATATGTTTGAATTCAAGGGAAGAGACAGTATACAAGAGGGGGAATGGTAAACAGTGGCATATATCTCAGAGAGGCAAGTTGGATAAGGACTTGAAGCTATTGGATTTACAAAGTGATTTATTAATTTAGATAGAGAAGGTTCAGTACAGTGATGGGGGGAAATCAGATTGAAAGGAGTTCAACACAAAGTGGATGGTGATAAAGTAGAAGAATCAGTTGTAGACAACTTTTATAAGACCCTTAGCAGTGAATAGAAGGAGAGAGATGGAATGGTACCTAGATGGACTAGAAAGGCTATCTTTCTTAAAATAAGAGAAGCATGAACATAATTATAAGAAGTTAGAAGGAGAAAGAGATGGAAGATTCAAAAAAGGAGAAATGCTAGAGGTCACAAAGGGTGTAATGGCAAATGTTATTGATAACAAGGGGTGGAGGATTTACTCATAGTCAGAAGTAGGGATACATCTGTTTACATGACCAAACAAAATGAGGGGAAAATGGTAATAATGATGAGAAGTTGCAAGTAACAGATGAGAGGTTCTGAAGGGACTCTTATTCTTCCCAGTGAAAAGTAACCAATATAAGGAAGAACTTCTTAATGATTAAAGGTGTCCAAGAGTAGAATGGACTGCCTTTTCAGCTGATAAGCTCTCTATCACTATTTCTTTTGTTGTTGTTAATAATTGATTTATTTGTTTTCAGTTTTCAGCAATCACTTCCATAAGTTTTAAATTTTTCTCCCCTTCCCTCCTCCATCCTTTCTCCTCCCGCCCTCCACACAATGGCATGAAATCTTAAATGTCATGTGTTTTATGGTGTTTTTTGGGGGGATGGGGAAATGCAAGGCAGTTGGGGTTAAGTGACTTGCCCAAGGTCACACAGCTAGCAAATGTCAAGTGTTTGATGTCAGATTTGAACTCAGGTCCTCCTGACTCCAAGATCTGTGCTGTATTCACTGCATCACCTAGCTGCCCCACTCTCTATCACTATTTTGAGAAAAAAGCAAAACTGAAGTTATTATACACATACAGTTATACAAATAGACATATATATATATATATATGTTCGTGTGTGTGTGTGTGTGTGTGTGTGTTTATCAAGGCATGCATTTTAAAGTTGTAAGTTTCCCTAAGCATAGTCCCTATTCATGTGTCTTTCTACTCATGTTTTTTTCAACTATATTCCTCAGATTCTTCATGGATATGTGCAATGGCAGGCAAACTAGGATCTTTTGCTATTTTTGTTTTAGTGTGTGTGTGTTCGTCCTTCATTGCTGAAGAAGACCATGCCATCAGAGAAATAACTACATGACATGCACTTGACTTTGTCTTGAGTGAGAGATGGCTGTGCAGGTGACCAGCCTCACTTCTCCTCCAGAGTCATCTGAACTCAGTGACCAGATATTCATCAGGATGACTGGAGATGACTCAGGATGAGGCAATTGAGGTTAAGTGACTTGTTCAAGTCACACAGCTAGTGAGTGTCAAGTGTCTGAGATGAGATTTGAACTCAAGTGCTCTTGACTCCTGCACTGGTGCTCGAGCCATTGCACCACCTAGCTGCCCTATTGTTTTAGTATAATCAAGAAATATAGTGCCTCTATTTGTTCCAGGATCCATGGCCATTTAGTTTGTAAGGCCAACTATCCTGGAAGGGTGGATTGTAATGACAAGCTAATTAGAATCTTTTACTTTTGTTTTAGTATAATCAAGTGCCTCTGATTGAATCTTGCCTTCATGAGCTACCTATTGCCTGTGAAGTGAACCTTTAACTTATCAATCTGGCAAGTGATGTCCACCATAATCTGGTCCCAACATCTGTGCCTTTTCAACAGTATATCCTAGCACTACAAAATAGCCAAGCAGGGTGAATTGCTATTCCCTAAGCACCTCCCCTCTTACTCATTCCTCCCTCCAATCTCCTGCCACCTTCTCAACCTTGTACCTTGGTTTTCATTCCATATCACGATAAGGATTTAGGCTTGGTAGCTGTGGAGAAGAAAACGATCTTGGAGTACAGATTCCAGCGAGGTAGATTTCATCTCAGTTTAAATGAAGAACTTCCATCAAATAAAAAAGTCATAATGGAACAGAGTTCCAAGCAAGTAGTAGCCTTTGAGCTTGAAGAGACCTCAGATGTCAAGTAGTCCAACTCCATCATTGCAAAGGAGGAAACCAAAATTCAAAAAAGAGGAGTGATTTATCCAAAGTCTCATAATTAAAGGGTGGCAGAGAGAAGTAAAGACTATGCAGAAAACAAAGGAACTAAGGATGTTTAGCCTGAAGAAGAAAATACTGGGTAGGAGAAGATACAATGGCCGTCTTTAATATTTGAAGTACTGTCATGTCAAAAGGGATTAGATCTGCTCTGCTTGGCCCTAGGGGACAGAACTTGAAGTAGTGGCAGGAAGCTGCTGAGCGGCAGATTTTGGTCCAATTTAAGGAAAAAGTTTCTAACAGTCATAGCTGTCTAAGCATAGAATAGATTCTCCTTCTTTGTCTTCCCATAGTACTTTGCTTTTAACAGTAGGTGATTGTTATAATCTAGGTCTAATGTACAACTCCCTTATTTTATGGAAGAATAAAATGAAACCAAGATTGGAGAGTGAACTTGTCAGAGGCCAAATAGGTAGTAACTGGTAAAGCCAAGATTCCAGGCCAGGTCCTCTGACTCTAAATGCATCATTCTCATTACACAAGGCCTCTTTCTCTTTTAGGACACTTGTCTTTCTAGTTATCTTTGTTATTTGTGTCATATTTCTCCTTTAAGGATAGGCACAGCACTTATTCAGCTTTATAGAATTAAGACCTGGAGCACAGGGACTGAACAAAAAGAAGAAAATCTCTATAAATTTGGGTTGAATTGAATTGAGTGAGAAGAGCTTACAAATGAGTTGGTGAAGCAACAACAGGAAAGAACAGTAAGCAATACAAAAGAAGAGGTAATTAAGTACTAAATTATGTGGTACAGATTACAAGTCATGGAGGAGTTCAGAGCAGGAGATCAATGAGGGCTGGAGTAGGAAGAAAAGGCTGGCTTCAGAAGATAAGAAGTACCAAGGACCAGTCATCCACTCCCTCCATTAGGTAATACCTAGAGTGACAACTAAATTAGTGATTAGTCTGGAAACAGGGGGCATGAAACAACCTGGGTCAAAACAACCAAGAGTTCGCTATCCCTGCTTGACTTGCGACTTCAGACTTTTGTCCAAGATTGTCCTTGGACAATCAAGGTTGCCTGATTTTCACCAAGAAGAAGAAAGTGGTTACTGACTGGAAATTATGAGAACCATACTAACTTAGTAACCAGTGATTGCTTAGCTTACCAGAGCAAGGATCCCTGTTGGCCTGTGATAGTTAACCATAATGAGTTTGAGGTAGGTTTCTTTCTTTCTTTTTCTTTTTTCTTTTTCTTTTTTCTTTTGTAGGAAGGTATGTGTTATAAGTGAGGAATATTTAATTCCTCTTGGTGAAAAAAGTTTCTGCTTTAGCATTGCTGAAATCACAACTCTGGTGAGAATGGAGCTGGCATCTATTTCTTGATTTGTTCCCTTCCTTTGTTTCTTAAAAAAAATTCCATATTAGCCATATCACAAAAAAGCAAGAAAAATAAACTGAAAAAATTATACTTTCAATTGTACTTTTGCATCATTTATCTCTCTGGATAAGGATAGCATTTTTTTCATCATGAGTCCTTTGGAATTGTCTTTGATCATTGTATTAATCAGAGCATCCAAGCCTTTCACAATTAATCAATATTATAATATTGCTGTTACACACATTTACAATGTGGCATTCACTTCACTAACTTTTTTACTTTGCATCATTTCACATAGGTCTTGCCATATTTTGTTTTCTGAAACCATCTCTCTTACCAATTCACATAGCACAGTACTACTCCATCACAATCATATGCTACAGCTTGTTCAGCCATTCCCCAGTCAATGAGTATCTCACAATTTCCAATACTATTCTACGACAAAAAAGAGATGCCAGAAATATTTTTGTAAATATGGGTCCTTTTTCCTTTTTTTCTGTCTCTTTGAGGAACAAACAAAGTAGTGCTATTGCTGAGTCAAAAGGTTGCATCAGTCCCGACACACACAGTGGGGTCTGCTACCCAGGTTCTTTGATCTGCTTCTCTAAAAGGAAAGGCAACTTTTGAGGGGTTAACAAATCATTTTAATCAAACACATATATCATTCCTTTAATCAAGCACATATATCATTCACCTAGTTCAGGAGAGTCAGCACCCTGAATTTCAGAGAAAATACAGAGAAATCAAAGATCAACAGACATAGCTTCCTCTGTCTGACCATAATCAATACAAATATCGTAAATCAACAGACAGATCCAACTGTCTGACCATAGTTACCAGAGAGGGAAGCACCAAGATCTGGGTTTTCAAAGTGGGAAAGCTGCTTAGTGGCTTCCCAGAATCTCCCATCTAGCAAACAAACCTTCTTACAAAAACTAACCCCCAAAGTAAAATCACACCTCAGAGTCTTTATCCACTTTTCAGAGCCAGAAGCCATGACCCTTTGACTCAGTGCCTCAATAGAAAATAAAAGGTACTTGGGACCCTTCTACAAAACAAGACCCTTAATCCAGCTTCCTTCAGTGGGCAGGCTCATCCATGTATGGGGAGGATCTTCTTTAATCACAGTATTCAATCAGGGGCACTTTTAGTAAAACAAAAATAGCAAAAAAATTCTACTTTGCTTGGTCTTACAAAGGTATGCATATTTATAACTCTTTGGACACAGTTCCAAATTGTTCTTCACAATGATTGGACCAGTTCATAACTCCATCAATAGCTCTACCTCATTTTCTCCAGCATTTGTCATATCTGATAGGTATGAGGTAGTACCTCAGAGTTGTTTTTATTTGTATTTCTCAATAGCAATTTGGAGCACTTTTTTTCATGTGACTATAGCAATTCCTTCTTCTGAAAACTGCCTGTTCATATCTTTTGACCATTTATCAATTAGGGAAGGGCTTTTATTTTATAAATTTAACTCACTTCCCTATAGATTTTCAAAATGAAGCTTTTATCAGAGAATTTTTCCCTTAATATTTTGTCTATTTACCTTTTAGGAAAATATGGTTTTCTTGTTTATCTCTTTTTATTGGGACTATTTTTGCTTTTGACAAGATGGCATTTCAAATATTAAAGGCAACCATTGGACTTCCCCTTACCCAATCGTTTCTTCTTCTGGCCAAATATCCTTAGTTCCTTCCATTCATTCAATTTTCTGAATAGTCTTCACTTCCCTCTGCCACTTTTATATGAGGAGTTATTTTAAAGTTGAGGGGAATGTTGAGTGGTTGCCTTTCATCTGCCATTTTGGCTCTTTGCTATTATTTTGGTAATTGGAATTACCCAAATATTTCTAAAATATACCACAAAATTTTGTCTTAAAGTGGATTTCCTAACACAAGGAGATTGATGACAGAAATGTGAATCTGAAAGTGTATACTTTACCTTACCCAAAAGAAATAGGACAATCTCTCTGAAGCTCAATTCCTTTCCTTCTTTCTTTTTTTTAAAGAGGTTGAATTTCCCTAACTATGACAGTCTGGAAGTACAGTGACTCCTCATGGACCCAATCTTTATAGCAACTGACTATTGTAGTTTTGACCTGCTAAGTTTTCCAATCTAGCCAGTCTTCCCCTTTTCTGGTCTCCAGTGGCCCTCTCCTTACAGGGGATCAACATATTTGTGCCAGACTTATTATGGACAACCATTTTAGTTTAGCTCTGCTGCTGCTCAGAGCTCCTGAACTTAAATGACACACAGTCTCAGATTCCTAAACATGAAGGACTACAAATGGGCAGTTCCTGGCTGGAAATTCCTTATTTTTAAATCAAAGTATTGAAAAATTTTAACTTTAGCTCTAATAGTTTAAGAACTTTGCATGACAAAGTGAATTCCAACAAATGTCCAGCTAATTCAAGTTCCAATTCATTACCACTGCACAAGCTCCTTATCTGTTTTCTCTTTCTGCTCAGGTGATCCTTAGCATATTCCAACAGGAATACTTATTTCTCCCTCCACTTGACAACATGATAGGTACTCAATAACATTTTTTTAATCCAAGAAGATAAAGTAGAGAACCCATTCCAGGAATGTGACCAAGGACATGGAGACAGGACAGGACAAGAAATGAACAGGACACAGTGAATGGTTCAGTTTGTCTGGAAGAAATACAGAAAGAAGAGTAGGATGAGATAAAGCTGGAAAAGGCATCACAGAGTCACAGAATATTGAAGTTATAAAAGACCTCAGGGATCATCAAGTTCAATTCATAATGTAAAAAATATCTGTAATGTGTAAAGTAAGGAGTTTCACATTTAGAATTAGAGAACCTAAGTTCAAACCCTGATTCTGCCACTTACTCTCTGTGGGTCCTTGAACAAGTCATTTAACTTTTATTGCCCTTGGATTTCTCACATGTAATATATGTGTGTGAAGAGGTGTGAGTGTGGAAGCTCCTTGGTCTCTAAGGTCTTTTCTAACTTCATGTCTATGAAGAGAGAAGGGCTAATGTTTTACATTAAGAAAATATACTCATATGAGTATGATCTCTCTCAAGAACTTTGGATTTGACTATGTAACATGGGAGACACTGGTACAGGACTGCTCAGCATAGTGTGCCCACATCAGAAAGGGTACTGTGCTCTATGAGCAAAACAGAATTGAGACAGCACAAGATAAATGGAGGATGCACAAATTTGGAGTATCCATCCCAAAAATTCATATAGATTATCTGTGCCCAGCCTGTGGTAGAGTATTCTGAGGGTGTATTGTTCTGGTCAGACACAATTGAATACACTTAAACTTCACTTTATCATGGTGATGCCATTTTGGTCCTCTTCGAAAATGAAGGACAATGACCATACTCATATGAGGAAATCCAGTAACCAGAGAGAGAGAAAGAGAGTAAGCATGGTAGAATGTATTTGATTGAAGATCAGTGGAGAGAGATATAAATATTCCTGTTGGAATATGCTAAGGATCACCTGAGCAGAAAGAGAAAACAGATAAGGAGCTGGGGAAATATTCCATCATCCTTGTACACAGTCATGCAGTAGTAATGAACTGGAACTTGAACTAGCTGGACATTTGTTGGAATTCACTTTCTGAAAAAGTAGAACAGCTAATAATGTATTCATTTGTACTCATTACAATTTTATCTTTCAAAAAGGGAGAGGAAAAAATAAATAATAAATATTCTGTGCCTGATTTTCCCCAAGAAAAAATTGGTTACTGAGTAGAAATTATGAAAACCTAAGTAACCAGTAATTCCTGGATCCTAGAGGTGGTGTTGAAGGAGATAAAGCTACCATGTTGACTACTATTGGTATGAGGTCTGAGTGGCTGCTGTACTTCTAGCCAGGTTAAAGTAGGAGGAGCCAGTCTCAAAAAAAAAAAGACAAGAAAAAGTATGCCTAATAGAAGATGATACCTAATATAATTAAGAAAAGATGAAGAAAGCACCTAGTTAATCTTGATAAATTCCAATCACCTGGATCAGATAAACTGTGCATTCTTGGGGACTGAAGAAACAAAAACTAGGATATATGTTTTCTTAGTTACCCTAAGTGATCTTTGAAGGATCTTAGAGAATAGGAGAGTACTAGAGAAAGGCAAATACATGTTGACCCAATTTTCAACAGATGGTAGCTTAAAGGAACCTACAAACTATACGCCAGTGACCTTGACTCTTTATTGCTTGGGACAATTCTAGAATGAATTATTAAAAGTCTGATTTGTGACCACCTAGAAAAGAGGACAGTGATTATAAATAGCCAATATAGTTTTATTAAGAATAAATCAGGCCAAACTACCTTTATTTTTCACCTACTTTTGAAAGTATTACTTACTTGGCATACCAAAGGAATTGTATAGATTATTTGCCAAGATTTCAGCATAATTTTTGATAATGTATCCCATGCTACATGTATGGAAAATGAGTCAATCAATAATATTAAACATTTCCTATGTGCCAGCACACCAAGTGCTGGGTATACAAAAAAAAAAAAAGGCAAAAGACAGTCTCTGCCCCTCAAGCTTACAATGTAATGGAGGAGATAGTATGCAACCAAATGTATACAAAGTAAGCTATATAGAGGATAAACAGCAAATAACAGAGGGAAAGTTCTGGAAGATCATAGATGCAGAAATTCAGAACCAAGAGGAAGCCTAATGACCTTTTAATGGAGAGGCATTTGATGAATGATGCGTAATCAAGTACATCCCAAACTAACTGAACGGCTAAACCCAAAGAATAGTCATGGATACTTTAATGTTAACTTAGAAGGGGGAGCCACAGGAATCTCTTCCTAGAACCATGCCATTTAACAGTTTTTCAGTGACTTGGATAAAGGCATTGGGGAATGCTTAGAAAATCTTCAAAGGACACAAAGCTGAAAGGAACAGCTGATACAATGAAGAGCCGAATCAGAACTCAAAAGTTCTTGAATTATAATAAATATAGCTTTGACATTTGAGTTTAAAAATGAACTAAAATTCAAAATGAGGAAAGCATGCCCAGAAAGAATTTTGTCTGGAAAAATCTGGAAGTCTTAGTGGATTATAAGTTTATTGTGGTAGTGTAGTTGGTAGTATGACACAATAATCAATCTTTAGTCTAAAAGAGGAGCTTTTAGGAATAAGGAGGCAATAATCATGCTCCCCTCTATCCAGATCATACCATATCTTAATGATTATATTCTGTTCTGGGCCACATTTTTTTTCCTTTCCCCACTCTTTTAAAAAGGTTTATTTTCAGGATCTATTTCTTTAAAAAGTTTGAGTTCTAAATTCTCTCTATCCAGTCCCTCCCCCACCCATCCAGAAGGCAAGCAATATGGTACCCATTACATGTGTGCATATAAGACATCCTTCCACCTTAGCTAAGTTATAAACAAAACAAAAAGCAAGCAAAATAAGTGGGAAAAGTATGCTTCAATCTGCACTGAGTTCATTAGTTCTCTTTCTGGAGCTGGATAGCATTTTTCACCACGAGTCCTTTGGAATTGTTGTGGATCATTGTATTGATTAGAAAAGCTGTCATTCACAGTTGATCATCACATAATATTGCTGTTACTATATACAATATTCTTCTCATGATGCTCACTTCAATTTGCTTCAGTTCATATAAGTCTCACCAGGTTTTTCTGAAACCATCCCACTCATCATTTCTTAGAAGAGCACAATATTATTCCATCACAATCATATGCTAGAACTTATTCAGCTATTTCCCATTTGATGGGTATTCCCAAAATTTCAAATTCTTTGGATCACATTTTGGGAAATGTTTTTAGTAACATACACGAAGGACATCCCATTCATTTTAGGGCTTCAAGGTCGTGCCAAATGAGGAAGAGTTGAAGAAACTTGGGGATAACATGATAGATATTTTCAAGTATTTTTTAGATTTGATTTGACATATTCATATCCATCACAGGACAGAACCAGGTGCAATGGATAGAAATTTCAAGGAGGCAAATGGGTTTGATGTAAGGGAGAAAAAAAAATTTTTAAAGCTTCTCCAAAATGAAGTGGGCTTGCTTGGAGGTAGGTGGTTCCTCTTCATTGGAGGTCTTCAGACAAAGGCTGAATGATCACTTGTGTAAGTTGTAGGTAGGGTGCTTTTGCAGTTCTATGTCAGAATAAACAGCCACTGAAGTAGAGTCCTTCTGTCTCTGAATTTCTGCCTCTATCTTCTAATTGTTTCATGGACATAAGATTCTACAATGGTAGAACTAGAAGATACCTCAGATTTCTTGTTTCTCCCCTGTTCCACAGGAGAATACAAGGTCCTTGGGTACAAGGGCACTGCCTTTTTAAATCTACCTTTGTTTTCTATTATGTGTTTGAAGGTTTTGCTTGCAAGTACTCTGTCCTATGCCTCTGATTTCTACCACAGTGCTTAGCATGATGAAAGGTACATAGAAGATACTTAATCACTGCTTTTCTTGATGGATAGATTGAAGTCTTAACTCCTCCCTAAATGATAATCTCACTTTAGCTCAGCCTGCTCCACTAAAGAGTCCCCAAGTCATTCATTTCCTGCTAATGAAGACCTGCAAACACCTCCCATCAATATTTGCAAAAATCTGTCAAATATCCCCTAAGGAACAGCAGTGACTCAGTTCCACTAATCACTCCACTCTACCATTCATCTTCCTGGAACTCAGTGTTACTATTTTGAGGCATGTATTTGAACAGAAATTGCAATTACATTCAATTAATTTAAAAATAGCAGGCTATAAAAGTGTGTTTCTCTAATCCTGCCTGCAACTCCTGAAGCCTTTACACAGCAGATCCTTTAACACTACATTCGCTAAATTGTTTTAGTAATAGATACCACTTATTCCTTAATAGATCTTTCTGAAGCCATGATTATGCAATGGCTTCTATTAATAATACAGTCTTTCTTCCTCTTTGTCACAGAAGTGTTTTATCCCCCTTTCTGGCTGCTAATAGGCAGTATCCCCAGGGTTTGGGAAGCTCCTTAAGATCAAGAGAGTAGATACATTTCTGGGAAGTCAAAAGGACAAATGTGATCTAGCTAAAGCACCCTTAAACACCAAGCTATCCCAGGCCCCTGGAGCTAAGGATGAGAGGATACTTTTCAGAGCTGTAGTACAGCAAGACTGGCTTCAGTGTACAACCCTACCACAGACAGTTTAATGCCCTAGCTTGAGAAGTGAATCATGTGCTTATTCCTGCTATTGTTAAACTGAGTTGGCAAGGCTATTAACTTCAGGTTCTCCAACACACCCTTGGGGTATTGGAGTAGAATCTTTAAAGTGTTATGTCACAGGAGCAGTCAGAGATGTTTCTTAAAGGCTCTCTTATCACTGACTCTGTCCTTTCCAGAATAGTAATCCCTCATCATAGAAATTAGTATATGATATTCTTATCTCATTCATGCCTCAAATCACTCTTTCTCTACTTTGCTCCTACCCATGTTATGCTCTGAAACATTGGGAACCTTAGGAGACATGTTGTATGGTGCAGAATCTGATTTATAGTCTTTCATCATTTTCTTCTCTGCTTGTATTTACATTGGTACTAGGACTGGAATCTACCTTGTCTGAACACCCAATCTTTTTCAGAGTAAAATTCATAGCTAGAGGTCCCCTATTTTAAATTTCCCATGGCACAAACCAATCATTAACTCAATCACTCTCTCCCCTACAACCACTGAATCAATCTTCCCTTACAGTCTCTCATACTCCCTCAATCACTGCTTCCACACTTACTGTAAAACTCTCAAAGCACTCAATGCATTCTCTCATTCTTCCCAAACTCTCCCAATCAAACTTCTCTTCACACTCTCTTGATCAAATCTCTCTCTATTCATGCTCCTGTGATCAAGACTGAATACTCCTTTAGCTCAAGTGCTAGCTTTCTCTCTCTTTCACTACTCCTAGGCTAGTCTCAACTGACAATGGCCAAATGGTAGTTTCAAGCTATTCTCTGACACTTTTAAAAATACCCAGGCAACAGTAAGCTCTGCTTCCTCTTCCTCCCATATCCACATAGTCCTCCTATGCAGAGACACTGCTCCTTTTCCTCTCAGTCCCATGGCATCCCCTATAGCCTTTTACCACAGGAGTCAGACTCCTAAATTAGGAGTTAGATATCAATTAAGCAATTAATGAGCATTAAAGTACCTACTGTGTGAGTTATTGTGCTAGTTTCTGAGGACACAAAGATAAAAATGAAATAGTTTCTTCTTTCAAGAATCCAAGGTTCTATATGGGGAGATAACCTGAACATATATAGACCTATAGAAAAGAAATATAAAGTAATGAGGGGAAAGAAGATTTTAGTAGTTATGGGGATCAGGAAAGGCACTTGAGTTGAGCTTTAAAGGAGATTAGGGATTCTAAGAGCTGGAGTTGAAGACACACTCTCTTTCATCTGCTTTTCTGTCGCTAGTACCCCTGGAAAGAGATACAAAGACACACTGATAGCTGGAACATTTTTTCTATACCACTTGGTGCATGTATGTTTAGTAATCATATTGCTTCATTGTGATTGGTGCATTTTAGGAGGATATAATTTCCTTCCTTATCTCTTTTGATTAGATCTATTTCTGATTTTGCTTTTTCTGAGATTAGGATTGCTAGCCTTGCTTTTTTTCACATAAACTGAAGCATAATACATTGTGCTCCAACCTTTCACCTTTACTCTATGTGTATTCCTATTTCAAATGTTTTTCTTGTAAACAACATATTTTTGGATTATGATTTTTAATCCGTTCTGTTATCTGCCTCCATTTTATGGAAGAGTTCATTCCATTCACATTTGCAGTTATGATTACTATCTGTATCTATTCTCTCCATCCTATTTCCCCTCATTTGTGCTTTTAGTTTTCCCTTCTTCCTACCCCTCTACAATGGAGTTTTAATTTTTGACTACTACCTCCCTCACTCTTCCCTCCCTTCTATCAGCCCTCCTCCATTTTCTTTCCCCTTTCCCCTCCTACTGCCAGTTTGTTCTTTCCTCCTTGAACCAAATCAGATGAGAGTAAGTACTCATCTCCCTCCCCTCTTTGCCTCCATTATAATGTTTTTGTGCCTCTTCCTGTGATGTAACTTACATTTTTCTGCCTCCTCCTTTTCATATCTCCTGTTATAATACCTTTGCACCTTTAAATCACATTTTTTATTATCACATCAATAATTTCTACCCACTCCTTGCATCTATGTATATCCCTTTGAAATATCATGATAAAAATACAATTCTCAAAATTAACAAGTATCATCCTCCATTATAGGGATGTAAATAGTTTGCCTATATTTAATAACAAGTTTTTTTCCCCTATTTAGCTTTTTAATGCCTCTCTTGAGACCTGTATATGAAGAGAAAATTTTCTATTGAGCTCTAGCCTTTTCAATAGGAACGTCTGGAAATCCCTTATTTCATTGAATGTCCATCTTCTCGCCTGAAATATTATGTTCAATTTTGCTGGGTAGTTTGATCCTAGGTTGTAGGCCAAGTTCCTTTGCTTTACAAAATATCATATTCCAATCCATCTGGCATTTTAATGTAGAAGCTGCAAGATCCTGTGTGATACTAATTGTCGTTCCTCAATATTTGAATTGTTTCTTTCTGGTTGCTTGCAGTATTTTCTCCTCGACTTGATAGTTCTGGAATTTGACAACAGTATTCCTTGGCATTTTCAGTTTGGTATCTCTTTCTGGAGGTGATCAGTGGATTCTTTCAATGACTATTTTGCCCTCTGGATCTAGAATCTCAGGGCAGTTTTCCTTAATGATTTCTTGAAAGATATTGTCTAGGATCTTTATTTCATCATGGTTTTCCAGTAGATCAATAATTCTTAGATTTTCTCTCCTAAATCTATTTTCCAAGTCAGTTGTTTTATCAATGAGGTATTTTACATTTTCTTTTATTTTTTTCGTTCTTTAGATTCTGCTTGACTAATTCTTGATGTCTCATAGAGTCATTAGCTTTTACTTGCCCAATTCTGATTTTTAGTAGATTGTTTTCTTCAGTTACCTTTTTCATCTTCTTTTCCATTTGCCCAATTTTCCTTTTTAAGGAGCAGTTTTCTTCAGTGTACTCTTTGTTCATGTTTTTAAAAGCACTGGCCAATTTTTATTCTACCTCTCTAATTTGGCTTTTAAAATCCTTTTTGAGCTCTTCTAAGAATGCTCTTTGGACTTGAGACCAGTTCATATTCCCTCCTGAGGTTTCATATATGAGTATAGTCTCAATGCTGACCTCTTCTGTATTCATATTTTGGTCTTTGTCCCCAAGGTAAGATTCTAGAGTCTTTCCTGATTTTCTTGTTGCTCATCATGATTGCCTTTTTCCTGGCTTTTAAAGTGGATCTTGGCTTCTGGGGCACAGGGGTCCCTATCCCATGGTTCTTGTGTTGAGAACTTGAGACTTTGTGTACTGTGGCCTCTAGTTCTTACAGTTAGAAGTTAGAATGCTGCCACTTACCTGGTGCTGAGCTGGCTGGTGCTCCAAGGGAGAGGCCAGGTGAAGTCTTTCTGAGTTTTCCTGGACTTACCCTGAAGCCTTTGTGTAAGGTTTGGGAGAGGGTTTGTCTGACCACAGGAGGTCTCCTCTCCTGAGATAGAGCACAGGTAGGCTCAGTGGTTGGTGAACCTCTGTTTGTGTTGGCTTCTGCCTGATTCCCTTGGCTATGGTAAGGTTTGCCTGGGGTCCTGGTGTTAATGCTCATGGGCTCCAACTCCCCACCCCTGGGGCTCAAGATCTCCTCCTGGTTCACTGAGATGGAGCTGTCTGGGACAGCTCTGGTCCTATACTGGTTCTCTTCAGTCACAGCAAGAGGTCTCTTCTTGATGATTCTCCTAGCCTCTCAGTCTGAGAGACTGTTTACCCCTCTGGCTGATCCCACTGTTCCAGGATTTTTCCTGGGGAAATATTCTCTAGGTTTTTCAAGGTCAACAAGTGGAGGGTCCAAGCACTTACAGATCACTCTGCCATCTTGGCTCCCGGAAGTTCAAGCTGGTGACTTACAAACATTTAATCTGTGGACTGATAGACTCAGGAGCAGCTGCTGCTGCTACTATACTTCTCTCTCCCCCAGTTCCACTGGACTCCTGTCCTGTGCTGACATGTTTGAGAATCTCCACCGCTGCTTCTGATTCAGTCTGCCCAGTGGTTCCTGCTTGGCTTTGCAATAATGGAGTGTGCTCGGTTACAGCCTGTGTACTCTGCATTTCCCTAGCCCCATGTAACAGACCCTTCCCATCGAATTTCTGAGCTGTCCTGGGCTGGAAATCTGCCACATGCTGTTTCCTAGTGGATTCTGCCACTCTAAAGTTTGTTCAGATTCTCTTTTTATAGGTATCTGAAGAAATTTGTGGTAGAGTTTATGTGAGTCTGTGCTCTCACTTTGCCATTTTGGCTCTGCCTTGAGTGTTTTGTTTCTAATATCTTAAGGACATCTCATCCTTAAGGACTTGCAATCTATCAGTGCTCCCAAATTTGTCTTATTTAAGGCAAGTTCAATAACTGCCCCATTCCCACCCTTATCCACAAGTTGCTAACCTGGGCTGGAATGTTGGTAATAATAAAATTTTATTGATTTCACACACCATCAGTCAACTGAGAAGCTCTGCTGGTTCAAAGTAACAAAACTACAAAACACGTTTACTCCTATCCAAGCTTCAAAGTGAGCTAGAAGTTGTCCAAGATTCTGCTCTGATTTTCTGCTGCTTGTTTCTCAACTTGCTTCTCTGTGACTACTCCCTATCCCAGGATGCAATGTCTGGGTGCAGGTCCCCTCCCCAGTGTATCCTGAATCTGTTACCTGGAACTGGGTAATGAGTGACAAAGAAGCCAGTTAGCACCTGTCCCCACATACTACATAAAGCTGACATGCCACAATGTGGGTCTAGCACCTACTCTTTCCTTGGTGAAGACCACCACTCTACTCTAGGGTATTCTTCTTGGTGATGGGCTCATGATCAGATATACACAGCAGCTTCAGACCACTCTCTATCTCCATCAGTTGGCCTGGGCTGGAAAAAAATGACCGAGTGTAATTTTTTTTTCCTTTTATTTTCCCATCCAGATTGAGTATGGTGCTTTTTCTAGATTCATTTGGAAGAGTTTAGCATGGGTTGGTGGGGAGCAGTGCTTGCTGTATTTGCTTCTGCTATGCTGTCATTTTGGCTCCATCTCAGCAACATCTTTTTAAATATTGAGATTTCCCTGTGAACTTAAAATAGAATTTTATTCACTTGCAACTTTTCAACAATGTATTTATTACATAAAGTGAATCAAGTCCACCTGCAAGTGGAAAAAATAACTCAGAGGTAAGAAATCAAATGACTTGCTTTGGTTCCAGGATTTGTAACCTGGTACTTCCTACCTCTATACTATTGGGTACTTGATATCTAGTTTCTACCATCAGTTTTAATGTATTTGGATATTACTTTCACTTCCGTGTATACTAGCCTCATCATTCTGGAAGCCTCTTTTCCTATAGATGTCATACTACTTACTCCTTTTCTTCAATGCAATTCAAATCACTAACATGTTTTGGTCAAATTCTTACCCCACATTCAACTCTTGGTAGAAGAGGTGGGTGGGATTTTCTTTGTAGAAGGTTTTGACAAAGGGATGAATCTAATCCCAAAATTTTTCTGCCACTTCCCTCATAAGCCCTATGCCTTAGCCAGAAAAGATTTCTTACCATTAAATATATCACATATTCTCTCTTATTTATTCCTTTGTTTTTATTATTTCTTAAACCCAGAATGTCCTTCCTCCATATCAGTCTATTCATATTGACAGTTTTCAAAGCCCATCTTAAAGTTCTACTCCTTGATGCCTCCTTCAGATTATTCTATTATATGACATTGGTTGTTTTGTGTTTTTTTTGTCAAATTTAATTTTTGTATTATCATTACCTAGTTACATATCTTTTTGCCCCTACTAGATTCTAAATTCCTTGAGAACAGAGAGCAAGTCTTATTTATTATTGTATAGCCATAATGAGAGGCAGCATAATTTAGTAGATAAGGAACTTACCTTATACTGATAAAAACTCAGGCAGAAATCCTACCTCTGACTCATAATAGCTGTATGATTCTCAACTTGTCAGTTAGTCTTTAAGTGATCTCAAGTGACTTTTTAAGACAATGAGTAACAGATGAGTTGCCATTCTGAATAGAGGAAGTTGTCACAGTGGGTGGTCCCAATACAGATAAAATAATTATTCACTATATTTGGAAGGTAAAAATATCTCTACAGTGACTTACAAAGATCCCATAATGTGTTCAATAATTTTTTTGAGTGAATGAATAAATGAATTAGTAACCACTCTTTACCATCATTGACTCCCTTCTTTTATCTCCCTATTTTTTACCCTTACCACCCTGTTCATTTACTTATTCTGAGTTACATGTCCCACCGCAGTCCCTTAGCTATCTATGAACTAATTTCTAGCTGATAATTAAGATATTAGTGGATGGATACCTCCCAGAGATATTTACGTTTAAAAAGAGAATTCTGCAGTTATAAATCCATCAACATCCAAATGAGCTCTGTTGTAATAATGGAGTGAGATGAAGATGAATATTTTTGGGGGTGGGAGGGTCCTATATGAAACTTCCACCAATCTCACTTCAATAACAGTGGCTCACATTACTGTAGTTTTTTAAGGTTTACAATGTACCTTTACCACAACAACTCTATGAAGTAAGCAGTTTCTTTTTATCTTTTTCTCTTTGGATAGGATTCATGATTTTATTAGTAAAAGGAATTTCCACAGAGGAAATTCCTTCTACCAGTGCAAAACAGCCCATTCTCTACAATTAACAGTCTGAGAGATTTGCCTGACACATTTAGAGATTAAGTAACTTGCTTAGAGTCACATAGCCATATGTGTCAGAAATGCAATGTGAAGCTGGCTCTTCCCAACTCTGAGACCAACTTTCTAATGACTGCTTCTAATAAGTGATATAAAAATTAAGAAATATCCCCATTTAACAGATGGGAGCTCAGAGAGATCAAGTATGTTTCTCAAAATCGTAAAACTAGTCAGCACCAAGGACAGGGCTTATAACTAGCTCTAGTAATGCTGGGCACATTGCACCTCATCAAGATACCTTGAAGCAGCAGTCTACTAGGACTGTGTACAAGTTTGGCATTTTTATGTAACACTGCCCAGCCCCCACCCCAATTCCCTTTTCTTAGGAACCCCACCCCATTTTCATTAAAGAGTGTGTTGACCAGCCCTCCTAACCAACATGCTATTATGCCTTTATTCAAGTCACTGGTAAAAGGTTAAGCATCACAAGTCAAAAAAAAAAAGAGAGAGAAAGAGAAGACAGAAGCTTAATCTGGCATGATCTGTTCTTAATGTAGCCATGCTGATTCTTTGTAATTACATACTGCTTCCCTTTTTAGATGTTATAGCTTTCTTGAACCTTTCTAGACCTTTTCCAGGAACCAAAATCAAACTGACTGACTTATAGGTAAAAAACTATACTTCGTCACCTCACTTCCTTTTGAAAATCAGTATAATCTCCTTATCAAATGCTACAATGCCTCTCCTGTTGTCCATGGTCTTTCAAATATCTCTGACAGTAGCTCAGCTATCAGACACCAATTATTTCAGTACCTGAGGATGTAGTTCAGGGCAACAAAGAGATCACTTATTGTCTCCTTACTTGTCTTGGGCATCAGTTCCCTGTTAGCCATTTTGATTCCGTCATTTCCAGTGCAAAAGTCATTTTTTCTTGAAAGAGAAAACAGAAACAAAATAAGAATTGAGCAGTTCACCTTACTCTCTATTATACGTGATCATGGACAATCCCCCCTCCAGCTGTGGTCCTATCCCTTCTGTGATGCTACTCTTTCCCCCAATATGGTTAATAAAAAAATAAATAATAAAACTATTTTGGTGTCCTTGTTTTCCCTTGCAAGACTCAGTTTATTCTGTTAGCAATTCTGACACAATTATTAATAGGATCATGTTACATTCTTATATTCACTCTTATGTCACCAGTCCTTGCCTCCATCTTCCAGAATAATCTTTTTAAAAAATATCTTAGTTAATTAGTGAGCCCCTACGAGTCCCCTTCAGTCTTTTCAGACCATTGCCATTTTTTCTTTTTTTTATCAAGATTGCTTTCTCTCATGTCTTCAGAAGTTCATTCTTGAGCATCCTGGGCTGACTTCCACCATAGAATTTTAGTCCATAGATTCTTACTACCTATGTTTCTTCTGAGTCCTCTGCATTCTGCTTTTTCTAGAATCTAGGATGTTGATCTACGCCTGGCTTTCCTCTTCTACTCTATCATAGATTCACATCAGAATCTCTTCCCTCGGTTGATGGGATCATTTCCACCTCAACACTCTGTGGCAGAGAGAATCAAAGCCAATAAAGAATTTCCTCTCTGCTTGTTCCTCCACCTTTTAAACAATGAAATTATGATTAAAACAAATTGTGAAGTTTTTCACTGTTCACTTTTTGGCAAAGATCTTCAGCACATGTCCAGATAACTAAAGTCTACCATCGCTACAAAATCACAACTCTGTATCAGGTTGGTAAACTATTTTCTGAATTCTTCATCTATTTGTATCCTGGGTGTTCGTAGAATACGTGAATTACATTTTTTTTTACTATTTATCCCTCCTCTGATCTTCATTCTAATAGTCTCTACAAAAATTAGAAGAGGAGTAAGGGGTGTCATCAAGAAATTGTATAACAAGAGAAACTTCATGGATCATATGGCAAGAGTAGTAGATGGAATGTGGACAGCCAGAATTCCACTGGCAGCTTAGTAGTATTAAAAGAAAGCAAGAAAGGACTCTAACATGTTGGGTAAACGCTCTGTGGTGAACTTCACAAGAACAAGGGCAAAAGTCACATAGGATTGGCATGGATGAATGAGTTACAGTTGGGATACTGGAGGGAATTCTCAAATCAATGAGATCACACATCTATGTGAGAGACAATGTGTTACACACTAGGTACTTGGTGTGCTACAAAAGGAAAGAACAAATCTCCTGACACTAAGGAACTTATATTCTATTGAGGAGGGAAGTAGAATGATACATCATAATAAACAAATACAGATAAATAGATAATTTGAGAGAGAGGAATATAACACTAACAATTAAAGGCATCAACAATGTCTTCCAGAAGAGATGATACAAGTTCAACTTTGAAGGAAACTGGAAATTCTTTTTTATATTAATTTTATTTATTTTCAGTGTTCTACAATCACTACCATATAACTTAGATATTTTTTCTTCTCCCTCCCCACTACCTCCCCGCTCCCTCCCCAAGACAGCATACAAATTTATATGGGTTCTACACATACATTCCTATTGAATACATTTTCACTATAGTCATGCTGTGTAGAAGAATTAAAAGGAATGAGAGAAATCATAAAACAAACCAAAACATAATAAAAAAGAAAATGATCTGCTATATTCTGCAATTGAATTCCATAGTTCTCTCTCTGGATGTGGAAGGCATTTTGCCTTAAAAGACCATGGGGAATTTTTTTAAGTGCTTGCATTGCAATGAAGTTCCAAGTCTACCAGAAAAAAACTCACACACTGTGGTCATTGCTGTGCACAAAGTTCTCCTGGTCCTGCTCCTTTTGCTCAGCATCAGATCATATAAGTCTTGCCAGGCCTCTCTGAAGTCTTCCTGTTCATCATTTCTTATAGCACAATAGTATTCCATTACGTTCATGTACCATAATTTATTCAGCCATTCCTCAACTGATGGGCATACCCCTGATTTCCAAAACTGGAAATTCTAAGTGGAATTGAAGAAGCAATAAGCTCTTGGTATGGGGCAGGGGTTGGGGGGAGAGAGAGATTTTGTGTAATGTTATGGAAGTAAGAGATGGAACCCCTCTCTTCAAAGGCGATTACCTACTTTTAGTCTCACAACTTAGACCAGGAAGATGGGTGGTGGTTATCATTATAAGCAGCTTGATCTCACAGAAAGAAAATCTAATGGTACTGAAGATCTCTGTTCAATTGCAATTCTGTCATTCACTGCCTGCGAAACTTGGAGCAACTGACTAAATCAATCTGGGTTTCATTTTCCTCCTCTGCAAAATGAGGGATTATTTTAGATGGCTTCCAAAGTCCCCTTTTGTTCTAATTCTGTGATTCTATGATTTCTAAAACCCCTGCTGTCTTTAAAACCCATGATCCTATGTTTCTAAGGGAAGCTAAATGACTTGCCCAAGGCATTTACTCCCAGAGTTTCATAAAATGGGTCTTGACCCAAATTGGAGCCCAATGGTAAGAGAAAACACTCCCTATCATGAAGCTGGACTTTAAGGGGGAAAAGTGAACACAGCTTTTAGAGTTCTAGGATATTTTGATTAGCATATCTCTTGATTTCTATAGAGGCTTTTCTGTATTGAAACTTCTATTTTGATCCCCAACTTCCCTCTCCCAACAGTAATGGTAATTATGAAAGTTAAAGTTCTTCCACACTCATTAATGGGCCTGCCCATTAAGGGAAGTTTGATTAGGGGAAATTTGTTTTGTAGGAAGACCTGCACATTTTGTTAATTTTTAATGAGGCACTAGTTCTCAAGGGCTGTGATACCCTCTGGCTCTGAAAAGTGTTATATGATTTCTCCCATTTATTTTAATTCTTCTACACAGCATGACTATGGTGAAAATGTATTTAATAGGAATGTATGTGTAGAACCTATATAAAATTGTATGAGATTTTACTTTGGGGTTTAGTTTTTGGAAGAAGATTTATCTGCCAGTGAGAAGTCACTAAGGAGCCCCCTGGCTTCAAAAACCCAGATGTTGGTTCTTCTCTCTCTGGTAACTATGTATGTACTGCTTATGGTCAGGCAGTTGGAAGCCCTGTCTGTTGGTTTTATTTCTCTGTATTTTCCCTGAAGTTCAGGGTGCTGACTTTTTCCCCTGAACCAAGTGAATGATACATGTGCTTGATTAAAGTAGATTGTTGACTCCTCAAATGTTGTTTTCCTTTTAGAAAATCAGATCTAAGAGCCTATACAGCAGGCCCTCCTGTGTATGCTGGGGTCCTTGCTGATACACCAGCTAAGCCTTCTGGATTTATATTCTTAGGAAACTCTGGATGCTGGTCTCATCTAACTTCTGGTTTATGTTCATGGTAAGGGACCCACCCTTCTTTTCTGAAGAGGAGAATTTCACCTTAAGCTTAGTGATTCTTCAGGTAATAGTCAACTGTTAACCTCTCACCCCCAGTAAGAGACTGTACAGCAAGATCATAGAGTCAATAACTGGCAAAGCTGGAGATAGAATTCCAGTATTCTGAATCTATTTCTAATACTTCTTCCAAGGCACCAGGTTACCACTTAAGAAACAAATTTACTTTTTAACTGTTTTTCATGCAATAATTTTTGCCTAAAATTGAATAATATGAGAATTCAAAGTCTTAATGATCATTTACTTCTCATGTATGTTTCATTTAATTCAACAAACATGAAGTGTATAGATACAAGGCTAGAGGTAGTATCTCTTTAGTGGATTGAAAGATTTGATCTCAGGTCAGAAAGATTTGGATCCTACATCTAACTCTGACACACAACAATCCTGGGCAAATCATTTAACTTCTTCAAGCCCCCAGAAGAATTGTTAAAGGTATAATAGTTGCAAGACAATTTCTGGAAGGTGTATGTAGGGTGTGTGTGTGTGTGTGTGTGTGTGTGTGTGTGTGTGTGTGTGTGTGTGGTTTGTTTTTTGGAGGCAATTGGGATTAAGTGACTTGCCCAGAGATCACACAACTAGTAAGTGTCTGAAGCTGGATTTGAACTCAAGTCCTCCTGACTCTACGGCTGGTGTGTTTTGATAGAGGAAGTTAATTGGTTGATATTTCCTCTTCCTGATGTAATCATAACTACAGGGTTTTTTGTTTTGTTTTGTTTCCATGTACAAAAATCTTTACAAACACTATGGATGCAAAAACAAATGTAAAATATGACCTACCCCCAGGATCTTTATATTCTGTGAGGTGGTAGAGATATAATATTTACAGAGACAAGTAAGGACAGGGTAATTTAAAGAGGGAAACTATACTAATAATTAGGGGTGTGAATAAAGATTTCCCAAAGGATGTGGCACCTGAGTTGAGTCTTAGAAGCATGTAAGGATTTCAAGAGACAGAGATGAGGAGAGAAAGATTTCCAAGCACAGGAGAGAGTCAATGCAAAAGTATGAAAGGAGTATGTGGACAGGATTCTTGCTGAGATGTACAATAATAAGATGTTTGATTTAATGGTCTCTGAGACCATCTGGCTCTGAAAAGACCTGAGAGTCTATGACTCTGAGAAGTTAGGACTCCATGATAAGATCAAAGTGGGGGGAGGGGAAACCAGGAAGGAATTTTTTGAGGCAAATGGGTTTTTTCCTTTCAAGTCATAGTAAATGCATGGTCCTCTACCTTACTGAACAGGTCATCTTGAGAAGCCTGTTTGATAATTAAAAGGGAAGGCATGAAAAGGTGAAGGACCAGACTCATCCAGTTCCTGACATATGGCAATCCCTCCTCAACCCTAAGCCACAACTTCACTTGAGGAAAGAAAGCTGAGGAGGGCCGGGTGATCAAGAGAAGACGGAATTGTCTTTTACAGACACCCTGTCTGCATTACTGTCACAAATGGCAAATCAATTTTACATGGGAAAGAAGAAATGCATTTGGTTTTCAAGAATGAAAGCAAGAGATTAAAACTTGGAAGAGCTGCTAGGGCCTACTAGGGAACTTTGAAGCTCAGACAATCCTTAGACAATTCTGCTGATAAATCATGGATTTCTGTGGGGAGCTCTTTGGCCTATTTTCTTGGTTTAATCTTTTCTGGTATTTATAAAAGGACTGTGGTTGGGGGCTAAAAAGAGGAAGGACTACAATGAAATAAGGATCTAGAGTCTTCAATTCCTAATTATAATTAGATGCCCTAGAAGGTCAGGGCTAGAAGGGAGTTTCAAGGCCATTTCAAACAAAAAGCAGCATTTTTTGAGGCAGGTAGGTAGAACAGTGGGTAAGGGCGCTAGACCTAGAGTCAGGAAGATTTGAGCTCAAATACTGCCTCCACCACTAGCTGTGTGACCCTGAGTAAACCTTTCTCTGCCTCAGTTTCCTCATCTAGAAAATAAGAAAAAATCATAATATCTGTCTTACAAGGTTATTGTATGTATAGCTCTTTATAAACTTTAAAATGCTATAACAATTATTTTCACTATTTTATCATTCTTACTACTATTATTATATACCAGCTATTATTATAATGCATAAAACACTGTGTTAGGCACTAGAGGAGGTGCATTGCCCTTGTAAAATATATAGTTATTAAGGGGATTCATTTATAAAGACACTGACAAAAATAGCTATAAAGAGGCTCCTAGACTGAGAATTAGAGAGGACTTTAGAGTTCTTCTTGTCTAACCACCTTGTTTTTCAGGAGAGAAAGTTGACATTTCACAAGTTAACAATATTACACAGGGCAGCAAAGATGAGATTTGAACCCAGGAACTCCGACTCCAAATCTGACAATTTTCACTTTACCATGGTTTTTGTTGTTATTTATTTGTTTTTCAGTCATGTGTGGCAAAGATACTGGGGTGATTTGCCATTTTCTTCTCTGACTCATTTTATCGATGAGAAAATTGAGATAAACAGGGTTAAGTGACTTGCCTAGGGTCACACAGCTAGCAAGTATCTGAGGCCAGATTTGACCTCAGGGATATGATCTTCCTGACTCCAGGTCTAGGGTTCTATCCACTGTGCCACCTAGCTGCCTCCCACCAAGTTTCTACTGTCATTAAATATGACAAGGTAACCACTTTGGAGCTTTACAGAACAAAGTAGTGTGAGACCTAAAGTGGGAGATTATTACTGAATAGGACCATTATGTAAGGGAATCCCTTCCTTTTTACATGGGTCAGCTTAGAGCCCTAGAAAAACTGAGTGACTTGCCCAAAGTCACGCAGTGACTTGGAGACAAAAGCCATGACATGAGCAATACTCCAGAGCTCTCTCTGTGTGTGAATGTGAAAAATGTGAAAAGAGCTATATCCAATATACTTCTAATCACCATTTTTCAAATTTGAAATCCCAGCCCTCTTTATTTTCTGAGAAGTTCTATTCCTGATCCTTTGCCCTCCTCTGAATGGCAGTTCTCTGTGATGCCCCCATCACCCTGATTATGAACTCCAGGGTCCCACTATGATCAGTTCCTTCCAGTGGGCTAGGATAGAATGTGAGACTATTATTCCTAACTTGTCCTTGCTTTGTAACCTTGAATAAGTGAGTTAACCTCTCTGTACCAATGTTCTCATCCATTAAACAGAGGCAAGTACATCGACTTGTCCCTCTGGGTGATTTTAAGGCTTAATTAATTAATACAAGTAAAGAACTATGACATCCTGGATCGAAAGAAATCAAGGAAATGCAATGCATTTTAAAATAGCATTGTGAGTTCAGAATAAACCATGATGGCAGATAAACTTCCAAGTGATTAAAAAAAAATTCTGATTTAGTGCCCAGGGGTCTAGAAACCAAAGAATTCCCAGAGATGAAGCATTGATAGGGAGGGAGAGGAAAGTGCCATGCATTCTAAAAGCAGAATTCCCCCTAAATAGCATGTTTCTCGAATTTTTCCATGAAGCATCAACCAGTCTTTAAAGTAGGGCTGTGAGCTCTGTCTCCTGCTGCTTGAAAAGATAATAAGACAAACGGCTTTTCCATTACAGATAAGAAATATGTGTTTTAAGCATGCTCTGGGGAAATTTACCAGCTGGCCAATTATGACTGGGAGGGAAGTGCCACTGAAAATGACATTCCACTCAGGCCGTCTGGGCACTGAGCGTGTTTAGCAAGGAACCAGTGTGTGTAATTATGGCGAGGAGCTTTAGGTCAGAGCAGGGGGTGGAGCAGGCTTAAAAAAAGAAGCATTTTTAAAAATGAACCAACAGATGGCTGGGATCCCACTCCTAATTATCAGAAGAGGCTCTAGTGATTCCCTCCACCTTTTCCTGGTAGGTTTGACAAGATTTAAATGGGGTTATGGCTCTTTATCTGGAGAAGATGGAGATACTGGGAGTGTATGCCATAGTAGTTTTGGATTCCTACCTCGGCATTTCATCATCACTGTAGGGTGTTTGTTAAGGACCTGGGTGCAAGGTCCCCTTTGGATTCAGATATTCATGATCTCATCTCTAGGCGGGATATGTATATGTATAGCATGACACATAGGACAGTAAAGGGAGGAGTCACAAAGAGTCAGACCTGGCTGAAATGACTGAACAACAACCATCGCAAAGGGTCTAGAGAAAAGAGAGCTGACCTCCAAGCCAGGAAGCTCCAGCTGTGTTCAAAAGCTACCTCTGCCATAGACTGGCTGAGTGACCTTAGACGAATCACTGAACCTCTCAGTGCTCTGGACAGCTCTCCAAGAAAATAGGTTTCAGAAAAGTGTTGGCTTATATTGGAAGAGGGAGTTTCTTCACCTAGAACATCTCAATTTTGAGAAAATCACAGGTCTAATTCTTTTTGATGTAGAGGTATAGGTAGATGTCTACATAGACAAAAGCACATTCTATTTAAGGCATAGTGCTAAGTTTGAGAAATTCAAAGGTAGATTAAGACCATAAGATGACGGGGCCCTGGCCTTAAGGAGTTTAAGATATAGTTGAGAAGATTGTTTAAAGAGAAACCAAAAAGGTTAAGTGACAGTCAAAGAGATAGTATAAGATAGTTCTTGTTAAGTTGTCAAAAAAGTGGTTGGAATAATGATTGCCATGAATTCACAGTGCACAGGGGTGGGCAGAGAGGACTTCCTGGACATGGAGTAATGTCATTTGGGCCTAGAAGGATGGGTAGAATTTGGAGAGATAGAGAGGAACTAGGAAGAACCTCCTTGACCAGCAGAATAGAATGAGTACACATGTGGAGAGGAAACAAGAGAGAATATGCAGAAGACGATATCCTATCAACCTAACTAGAGCAGCTAAGTCTGTGTAGATGGGCTGGGGTCAGATGACACAAAACCTTGAATGTGGCAAAGTCAAGTTTAAAAGGAGACAATTTGGGGCTCACCAAGGAATGATCTAGCAAAAGAAGTGGCTTCCTTGTAAGTTTAGGTGCAACACCAGACAAGTACTTGGAAGGGATGCTTCAGAAGGCATTCCTGCATAGGGTAAAAGGTTGAAACTCTAACATCTCCACAGATAATAATTCTATCCTGTAGACAAGAGGGAGTCATCAAGGAGTTTTGAAAAAGATAGTGACAAGGCAAAGTAGCTTTACCACTTACTTAGCTATATGACCTTGGACAAAACAGTTGGCTTTTCTGACAGTTTCCTCATCTGTAAAATAGGAATCATGTCTGACTCAACTTCCACACATGGTTGTTTCAATTAAAAAAAAAGAAGATGCTGTAGAAACTTTAAAAGGAAATATGTGTTTGATATTATTTTTGGCAGATAAGTGATGTACCAGAGAGAGCACCAGGCTTGAAATCTGGAAGACCTGAGTTCAAATTCAGCCTCAAACCTTTACTAGTTATATGATCTTGGGGCAAGTTGTCTGCATCTCTGTTTACCTCAGTTGTCTCTTCTGTAAAATGGGGATATTAATAGCACCTACCTTCCACGGTTGTTGTGAGCCTTACATGAGACAATAATTGTAAAGCACTAAGTACAGTGCCTGGCATATAGTAAATATTATATAAATGTCAGTGATGATGATGATGATGATGATGATGATGATGATGATGATGATGGTCATAATACCTTGAGGTGAAAAAAGAGGTCAATGGGGGAAAGCTGTTTCAGACTTGAAAGGTCCCCAGATTATACCATAGAAACAGTTTCTATTTTACTGTGAAATGTGATAAAATTCTCTGAATGGGATCTCTCTTGATGTAGATTGGGGACGCTCCTGCTTAGGAACCTGGAGTATTCAAATCTCTCAGCAGTGAAAAGGTTAACATGACTTTGTAGGTAGAAAATAAGACAAAGAGGATAATAATAATGACAGTTTCACCATCAATGTGCCTTGGGTCTTTGCTTTTCCCACGCCTGCTGTTCTCATTGGGATGCAGAAAGCAAAGGACTAGAAAGTTTGTCTTCATGTCTTATAGTCTATTCCACTCACACTTGGTGTAGCAGCTGTAATAGCTTCATGCTGGGGTTGATGGGAATGGACAGTATTACTGAGCAAGGTCACAGACCCTCTTGCCTCCCATGGAGTTCCCTCCCTTCATCTTTGGCCAGCAATGGGGTTTGCTCAACATCTGTGGCCCAGAGCCCCACAGGGCTGAAGGAGAGATGAATTTGTTTGGAACTGAAGAAAAGGTGATGTCTCATACCCCTTTCCTTAGCCCTAGACTGAGACTCCCAGATAGAACTATAATAATGATGGAGTGAACTGTTCTGTTCCAAATGCTGAGGAACAAAAATAGGCATGAGGTGGTCAAGTCAGGACGATGTGCCAGACTTGCTTCTGTATGGAGTACCAAGGAAGAAACTCAGTGCACCAGCTGGTACCTCTTGAATAACACAAAGTACCCAGACCTGAGCTGGACTCTTTGGTCGATCCAAAGAAAATGTAAAGCACAGAAGTCTGCCCTCAAGAAAGTTAGGGTTCATAATAGTTGGGAGACAGAGATACCTAACACAACTCATGATGTAAATAAGTGTTAAATGAATGTAGAAGTACTATAGCACTTCACTATGGAGGGTTTTACACCTAGCATACTAGAGCAACTGAAAGAGGTAAGTCATAGAGGAGATAGAATTTGAACCAGATTTTGAACACTAGATTGAAATTTGATAGGCAAAATAGGAGGACGTTTTAGGAATGGGCAAGAAGCAAAAGGTAGAAGACAGAATTAAAAGGGGATTCTAGAGGCAACCCTGGAGAATGGAAGGTCCTTGAAGGTAGGAACCATATAGCATTTTTTGGTAGCTTAAGCACAGAGCTTTGCTTATGGTAGGAATTTGAACATTTGTTAAGCCGAATAGAATAAAGTCTCAAATGTATAAATTAGAGCCTAATTTACATTTCTACTATGTTGTTAATCTTTTGGTTTATTTGAATGACATGATGCTCCTAAGTTTTTAATCACTTAATAAAGCTTTATTTTATCAAGTACATATGAACTGTACAATTTCAAATTTCTGAGCTTTGTGTGACTGTATAAAAATATGTCCCATATCACTGATGATAAGACAATTTAAAAATTCTAAAGTTTCAGCTGAAATCCTGCAAATTAGTTTTAAAAAATTAAGGAAATTGTTAATGTTGGAGGATCTGTAAAGAGATAGACATGTCAATATACTGCTAATGGTGCTGGGAATTTGTTCAACCGTTCTGGATATCAATATGAAATTATGCAAGAAACATGACTTATTCGTCCATTCCCTTTGACTTAGCATTCCCATGACTGGTCATAGAACTCAAAGATATTTTTAAAAATATAAATAAAAGCCTTAATATATGTAAAGTATACATAATGCACATACACATGTACATTATACATATATGTATATGTATACATATATATGTATATATATATATATATATATATATACACACACACATACATGGGCAGCTAGGTGGTGCAGTGGATAGAGCACCAGTGCAGAAATCAGGAGGACCTGAGTTCAAATCTCACCTCAGACACTTGACACTCACTAGCTGCGTGACCTTGGGCAAGTCACTTAACCCTAATTGCCTCATCCTGGGTCATCTCCAGTCATCATGATGAATATCTGGTCACTGGATTCAGATGGCTCTGGAGGAGAAGTGAGGCTGGTGACCTGCACAGCCCTCCCTCACTCAAAACAAAGTCAAGTGCAAGTCATGTCATCATTTCTCTGATGGCATGGCCTTCTTTGGCAGTGAAGGATGAGCACACACATATATGTATACACATATATGCATATAAACAAGTGTATACACACTATACATATGTAAAGTCCCAATGTATAGTATGCATATGTATGTCAATACATGTGTGTCTGTGCAATACTCATATATCTATGCATACACATGCATATATACAAGCATGTATGCACTCATATGTATATGAATGCATGCACATATATGTGTATACACACATAAACACATGTATATAAACACCTATTTATACATAAACACACAAATATGCCAAAATATTCATGATAGATAGCATGCTTTGTGGTAGAAAGGGCTGAAAAAACTGGAAACAAACTCATACATGAAAATATATGGTACATATGTAATAGAGCATTATTGTTAAGATAAAAGTGGCAAATATGGGGATTTAAAAGAAATCTCTGGAAAATTTATATGGACTGATTTAGAGTGATTTAGAGTAAAATGAATAGAATTACAAAATAGATTACACAAATTACAATGACAAGAACACAAGAAAGTTGAACCCTAAGCAACTGAAAAAAAAAAAGAGATAATAAAACACATTTCCCTCTTTGTGGTATGAAGGTGGGGAGATGGAGGGAGGGAGATGTTATCTGCATTGTTCGATATCATCACCACATCAAATGTCTTTGCTTAATTGTTTCTTCTTCCTTTCTTTTCTTTCTTTTTTTTTTTTGAGACCATCAGGGTTAAGTGACTTGCCCAGGGTCATACATCTAGTAAATATCTGAGGCCATGTTTGAACTCAGGTCCTCCTGACTCCAAAACTGGTGTTCTATCCCCTGCACCACCTAGCTGCTCCCTTAATTGTTTTCTTTTCTCTTTATTTTTCACAGGGAAGGAAATTTCCCTGTGAATAGGGAGTTCACCAGAAATGGCTTATGAAATTAAGACAAAAAATGATGAATCAAATATATTAGAACAAAACTTTTTGGCAGAATTCTATTTGATCTTTAGTCAATGTTTTGAAATGACAGACATTCATTAGACATGAATTATGTGCCAGTAATGAATTAATGATATATTACTTAAGTTAATAAATAGTTTTTCTCTTTAAGATACTATAAGCAATACTCTATTATTTATAATTACATCTGGTATTTACATAGGACTTCAAATGCAGTCTCAGACATGAGCATTATGACTCTGGACAAATCAATTAACTTCTCTCGGTTTCAGTTTCCTCATCTGCAAAATGGGGATGATAATAGCATGTAACTCACAGGGTGATTTTCAGATTATATATGTAAATGAGAAAAATATGTACATGAGATAATATATATAAAGGGCTTTGCAGACGTTAAGGCACTATGTAAATGCTAACTATCATTATTACACAGTGCTTTGTTCATCTTAATGTTAAGATTGCTTAATAAATGATTGTTGAATGTCAAATAGAGTTTAATAAATGTCCATGAATGTAACTGAATACACTGCATAAAAAGTATTAGGTTAAAGTCAACTAATGTCCTATATTTCTATTCATGTCTGATCCTCAAGATTAGATTCTAGGTTCCTTGAGGACAGGCACCTTGAGTAATTGATCTGTGTACGTATTCCCTTTCGTTTCTAACAGAAAGCTACGGAGCTAAAGGTGATTTCTTCCACATCCAATCTTCATAAAACTCAGTGTTTTATAAACTGTAGTACACATTTAAAGATGAGCTGCTATTATTATTAATATTCTTTCTAATGGAAAATGTACTGCAGGTTTCCAAGGATACAATTCAGAATCTGCTCATAAGTTAGGGGCTTTCTAGAGTTCCACTCATCCCAATACATGAAGTTTCATTGGTCTATTTTTCTATTTATTTTTGCCAAATATCATGTAGTGTTTTTTTCAGTGTGTGTGAGAATTCCTTTTAAGCAACTCTTGTTATTTACATGATAATATTATTTGCTACATAATCATATTATAATTTGATTCATAGGATCAAAGACAGATCTTAGAGAGGCCCTAAAAATCATGGAATCCATCTCCATACTTTTATAGGTGAAGACACTGAAGTTCAGAATTAGGAAATGTTTGATCAGCACTCAGCTGGGTACTGACAGAGTCGATTCTGTAACCCTGAGGAACCACACCTTGGGAAAACCTTAAAGGGAAATCACTTCCTTAACAAATGAAAATTTATTTACCAAGTTCCTCCTCTGTGCAAAGTATACTAAGTGCTGCGGAAATAAACTTGGATCTCAAGGACACATTCTAATAGGGGGAGACAACATATAAAAATAGAAAAATGTGACTGTTAAATGGAAAGATCAGTGGTCTTTAGGATGTAGCAGCAAAACAGATAGTAATGCCCTCTGTTAAATGTAATTTCCATTGATTCAATTGCATACATTTCTGATGCTAAACCATTCAATGATGTCAAGGAATTTGGTGGCAGGAACTTTCTTTTTCTGGTTCCTCAGTAATGGTGACTGCTGAAGATGTGGGGCTATAACACCAGAAGAGGTTATCACTAGGCAGAATTTCCAAAAGGATTTCTTACCTGAATATTGGTTGTAGAGATCAGGCTAGAAGTAGGGACAGTGGTCTGGGAGCCATTACTATTTCAAGGGGCTCTTGAGGATACTTGCCTATTGGTGGCATCCAGTCAGCAGTTGGTGGTGGCAGGGTTTGTTTTCCTCCATAATGGAGAGGAGTCAATCAGACTTGAAGCAGGTCAAGATCAGTGGTCTAGGGGTGGGAAGGGATTGAGGTGTTACTATTCCCAGCACTCAGAATCCTGGTATGTTTTACTGGGACCAAAGAGGAAGTTGTGGTCGTGATACTGGCACATACCCACCTGGTATGAACCACCTTCTGTTTCTTCCTGAGGGTACTTTGTTGCTTAAACTCATTTGGCTTGGGTTGTCCTATCAATGGCAGTTAATTAACAGATGGTATTGAGAATGTCTGGACTCCAACAGAGTGGCTAGCATTTTCTTCCACTGAGGGCATTTATTCCATTCAGATAGCTATTATCAGGATGTAGAACATGCCTAGATGATTAGTGAACTTTCCCCTGGCCAAGAATCTTGGTGGCTGATGAAATACTCTCCATTTTTTCTCCTTTCCATGCAAAAGCACAGATATTTAAACTCTGAGTTCTCTGTTATTTAAAGCTACTTATTTGCTGGTTTCATTAGTAGTTTAAAGCTGACTTTCTCAAGATAAATATAAAATCGATCTTAATTGCTTCTGAGTATGTCTTATTTGCATATAGAAAGGGCAAATTGGGGTATATCAATGGCTAGATTGAACATACAAAAGTTAAATGGGATAAAGGGCCACACTCAAGGGCATGTTGAATCAATTGTGAAATTTTGAATGTGAGCATTTATGGCAAATGCTACAAATTAGGGTTTGATTAATTGTTTTCTTGACTATATAGACTTAAGAAGGTGGTGGGGGGAAATGTAGCTTTTCTACATTAAATGTAGATGGAAAATAACGAGGATTAAACTTAAAATTGTGTAAAACATACACCTCCCTCTCAAAGAGCCAGTTTTCCAATTTTACCAGCACACTTCTGACTGTATCAGTCAAGAATAGCTATGGAACATTCTTAACTTGAGGGCTCAGAGCTGTTAATATTTTATTGATAATTTTTGCCTTAAAATCTTCCTAAAATACGGGGGCGGAGCCAAGATGGCGGAGTGAAAGCAACAATTCACCTAAGCTCCTGGACAAACTCCTCTGGATACCTCTGAAAGGAGAATCTGGCCAAACTTAGGAGGTGCAAAATCCAGTGGGTGACAGACTTTGACAGATTCGGAGCCCAGGTTAGACTGGAAGGTCCACGGGAAGGATCTGTTCCATGGGGGTGAGCCCCCAGCGCACAGCGCAGCGTGGTCAGCGCAGCGGGGCAGAAGGGACCTGAGAAGCCTGAGAGTGGCGGGCGGAACCAGCGGAGCAGGAGACCAGCCAAACCGAGCCAGTGAGAGCTGCTGAGCTCCAGATATCAGCGCAGCAGCCCTTGAAACCTTCAGCCTGAAGACTAAACTTTGGTAAGTCACCTACTTCAACTTCCGGGAGCCAGGATGGCGGAGTGATCAGTAAATGCTCTCTCCTCCCCCGGATGACCGTGAAAGAACCATAAAATATTTCCCCAGAAAAATCCTGGATCAGCGGGAACAGCAGAAGGGGGCAAATAGTCTCATAACATCAGAGACTAGGAAAACAGCAAAGGGGGATTCTTCCTACTGTGGAGGAGGTGATCCGGAAGGACAGAGGACCCAGGGCAGAGAAAATTCACACTGAGACCCAGGCAAGCCTCAGCGCCAGGAGAGGAGCCCCAGGAGGGGTGGGAATACGCATTAGCATCTAGGCATGCCTCAGCCCTCCAGGGGAAAAGGGAAAATAATAGGGAAGCTGGGATCACCATCCCCTGAGCTTGCCTTTGCCTCAGTTCAGCTGAGGAGATCTCCTGTGACCAGACCACTCCTCCCACACACTTAACAAGCTAACCCCAGGGTTGATCTGGGAAACAAAAAACAAAAACTTGCTTTTAGCTTTTTCACACATCAGCTCAACACAAAGTTCTGTACCTTCTGACTGAAAGAACCAGAAGATACAACACTCAGCCAACATCATGAATAGGAAAAAGCAGACGAAAAGTGAAAAAACCATAGAATCTTTCTATGGGGATAAGGACCAAAACACAAACACCAAAGAGGTCAGATCTGAGACTGTACTTCCATCTGAAACTTCAGAAGGGACTATGAACCTCTCGCAAGCACAACTAGCTTTCCTAAAACGGCTGAAGAATGAAATAGAAGAAAACCTGGCCAATGATTTTAAAATTTTAAAAAAAGAATTCACTGATGAGAACATCACTTTGAAAAGGAAAATTGAACAAATGGAAAAGGAAGTTCAAAAATTAACTGGAGAAAATAATTCCCTAAAAGGAAGAGTTAATCAAATGGAAAAGGAAACCCAAAACCTAATTGAGAAAATTGATCAAATGGAAAAGGAAACACAAAACCTAACTCAGAAAATTGGTCGAATGGAAAAGGAAGTACAAAAATTAAATGGGGAAAATAGCTCCTTAAAGGGAAAAATTGGTCAGATGGAAAAGGAGATGCAAAAGTTAACTGAAGAAAACAATATGATGAAGATTAGAATTGGGCAAGTAGAAACTAATGACTCAATGAGGCAGAAAGAATCAGTCAAACAAAATCTAAAGAATGAAAAGATAGAAGAAAATGTAAAATATTTAATTGGAAAAACAACTGAACTGGAAAATAGATCCAGGAGAGAAAATTAAAGAATTATTGGCCTGCCAGAAACCCATGATGAAGAAAAGAGTCTGGACAATATCTTCCAGGAAATCATCAAGGAAAACTGCCCAGAAGCACTAGACTCAGAGGGCAAAATAGTCATCCAAAGAATCCACTGTTCCCCTCCCAAAAGGGATCCCAAACTCCAAACCCCAAGAAATATAGTTGCCAAATTCCAGAGCTATCAAGTGAAGGAGAAAATGCTACAAGCAGCTAGAAAGAAACAATTCAAATATCAAGGACACACAGTCAGGATCACACAGGACCTTGCAGCTTCTATATTAAAAGATCGAAAGAATTGGAACCCAATATTCCATAAGGCAAAGGAGTTGGGACTTCAACCAAGGATCAACTACCCAGCAAAGTTCAGCATAACATTTCAGGCAAGGAGAAAGTCATTCAACAAAATAAGGGATTTCCAGAGCTTCCTGACCAAAACACCAGAACTCAATAGACAATTTGATCTTCAAATGCAGGTCTCCAGAGAATCATAAAAAGGTAAACAGAGGAGAAAAAGCAAAAACTTGCTACTCAATTAGGGCAAACTGTTTACCTCCCTATAAGGGAAGATGATACCTGTTAATCTTGAGAACTGTGCAGCTATTATGATAAAAGGGATATATGTAGAGTGAACCGGCATAAAGTAAATGATGTCATGTCAAAAATATGATTTAAGTATGAGAAGGGATTGTAATAGGAGGTGTGAAAAGGGGGAAGCAGAAAATGGCAAATTATATCACAGGAAGAAGTACAAAACTATAGTAGAGGGAAGGAGGGGAGGGAGATGAGCATTGTTTGAGAGGTACTCTCATCTGATTTGTTTAAAGGAGGGAACAATAATCTTAAGTAGATAATCCTAACTAGCTCTATAGGTAGTAGGAGGGGAAGGGGGAAGAAAGGGGAGGGTGGCTAAAAGGGAGGAAAGAAGCAATAAGAGTAAAGGGGACTAAAAGGGAGGGGGGCTAAAAGAAGGAGGGGAAGGCTGCAGGAGGAGGGGGAGAAAAGTGAATACTATTGAGGAGGGGAAGGGAGATGGGAGAGCTAAAAGCACAAATGGTGGGAAAGAGGTTGGAGGGAAATACACAGATTGTAATCATAACTGTGAATGTGAATGGAATGAACTCTCCCATAAAACGGAGACGGATAGCAGAATGGATTAAAAGCCATAATCCAACAATATGCTGCTTACAAGAAACACATTTGAAATGGGGGGATACACATAGGATAAAGGTCAAAGGATGGAGCAGAATATATTGTGCTTCAGCTCATGTAAGAAAGGCAGGAGTAGCAATCCTGATCTCAGACAAAGCGAAAGCAGAAATAGATCTAATCAAAAGGGATAAGGATGGAAACTATATCCTGCTAAAAGGCACCATAGACAATGAAGCAATATCATTACTAAACATGTATGCTCCAAATGGTATAGCATCCAGATTCTTAGAGGAGAGGTTGGGGGAGTTGAAGGAAGAAATTGATAGCAAAACTATACTAGTGGGGGACCTCAACCTCCCCCTCTCTGAACTCGATAAATCCAACCTCAAAATAAACAAGAAAGAGGTTAAGGAGGTAAATAAAACTCTGGATAAGGTAGATATGATAGATCTTTGGAGAAAATTAAATGGGAATAGAAAGGAATATACCTTTTTCTCAGCAGTACATGGAACATTTACAAAAATTGACCATGTACTAGGACGTAAAAATCTCACAATCCAGTGCAGAAAGGTAGAGATAATCAATGCATCCTTTTCAGATCATAATGCATTAAAAATTACATGTAATAAAAGGCCATGGAAAGAGAAACCAAAAATCAATTGGAAACTAAATAATCTAATTCTAAAGAAGGGTTGGGTTAAAGAAGAAATCATAGAAACAATCAACAATTTCATTCAAGAGAATGACAATAGTGAGACAACATACCAAAACTTATGGGATACTGCAAAAGCAGTTATTAGGGGAAGTTTTATATCTTTGAATGCTTACATAAATAAAATAGAGAAAGAGGAGATCAACGACTTAGGCTTGCAGTTGAAAAAGCTAGAAAAAGAACAAATTGAACATCCCCAAGTAAATACCAAATTAGAAATAATGAAAACCAAAGGAGAGATTAATAAAATTGAAATTAATAAAACTATTGAATTAATAAATAAAACCAATAGTTGGTTTTATGAAAAAACTAATAAAATTGACAAACCTTTGGTCAATCTGATTAAAAAAAAGAAAGAAGAAAACCAAATTACTAATATTAAAAACTAAAGGGGTGAACTCACCTCCAATGAGGAGGAAATTAAAACAATAATTAGAAACTACTTTGCCCAACTTTATGTCCACAAATTCGATAATCTAAACGAGATGGATGAATATTTTAAAAAATACAAATTGCCCAGATTAACAGAAGAGGAAGTTGAATACTTAAACAACCCCATCTCAGAAAAAGAAATTGAATAAGCCATCAATGAACTCCTTAGGAAAAAATCTCCAGGGCCAGATGGATTCACAAGTGAATTCTATCAAACATTTAAAGAACAGTTAATTCCAATTCTACATACACTATTTTTGAAAATTGGGGAAGAAGGAGTCCTCCCAAATTCTTTCTATGATACAAATATGGTTTTGATACCCAAACCAGGAAGAGACAAAACAGAGAAAGAAAATTATAGACCAATTTCCCTAATGAATATAGATGCAAAAATTTTAAATAAGATTTTAGCAAAATGAATACAGCATCTTATCACGAGATTAATACATTATGATCAGGTAGGATTCATACCAGGACTACAGGGCTGGTTCAATATTAGGAAAACTATTAGCATTATCAATCACATCAACAACAAAGCTAACAAAATCCACATGATTATCTCAATAGATGCAGAAAAAGCTTTGGACAAAATACAACACCCATTCCTACTGAAAACACTGGAGAACGTAGGAATAAAGGGAACTTTCCATAAAATAATAAGCAGTATCTATCTAAAACCTTCAGCAAGCATTATATGCAATGGGGATAAGCTAGATGCATTCCCAATAAGATCAGGGGTGAAACAAGGTTGTCCATTGTCACCACCATTATTCAATATGGTACTAGAAATGTTAGCTGTAGCAATTAGACAAGATAAAGATATTCAAGGAATAAGAATAGCCAAAGAAGAAACTAAGTTATCACTCTTTGCAGACGATATGATGATTTACCTAGAGAATCCCAGAGATTCAAGTAAAAAATTACTTGAATTAATAAACAACTTTGGCAAAGTTGCAGGTTACAAAATAAACCCACACAAATCTTCTGCGTTCCTATATATTAGCAACAAAGTCCAACAGCAAGAGATAGAAAGAGAAATCCCATTTAAAGCTAGGGTAGACATTATAAAATACTTAGGAGTCTACCTGCCAAAAAAAACCCAGGGATTATATGAACACAATTACAAGACACTTTTTGCACAAATAAAGTCAGATTTAAGTTAAGTGGAAAAACATTAGTTGCTCATGGGTAGGCCGTGCTAATATAATAAAAACGACAATTCTACCTAAATTAATATACTTATTTAGTGCCATACCAATTAAACTATCACACAATTACTTTCTAGAGCTGGATAAAATAATATCAAAATTCATTTGGAAAAACAAAAGGTCCAGAATATCAAAGGGACTAATGAAAAGAAATGTTTGGGAAGGTGGCCTAGCGCTACCAGACCTCAAACTGTACTATAAAGCAGCAATTATCAAATTCACTTGGTATTGGCTAAGAAACAGAGAGGTAGACAAGTGGAATATACTTGGCACTCAAGATGCAGTAGGCAAGGAATATAGCAACCTTCTGTTTGATAAACCCAAGGACCCCAGCTTCTGGGATAAGAACCCATTGTTTGACAAAAATTGCTGGGAAAACTGGATAACAGTGTGGCGGAAATTAGGCATAGACCCATACCTGACACCGTACACAAGAATAAAGTCCAAATGGGTACATGATTTAGGTATAAAGATTGATACCATGAATAAACTGGAGAAGCAAGGAATAGTGTATTTATCAGATCTATGGAGAAGGGAAGAATTCTTTACTAAAGGAGAGATAGAAAGCATTATGAAATGCAAAATGGATAACTTTGAGTACATTAAACTGAGAAGTTTTTGCACAACCAAACCCAATGCAAACAAAATCCAGAGGGATGTAGTAAATTGGGAAAGAATTTTTACAGCTAAGCTCAGGGATAAAGGCCTCATTTCTAGAATATATAGAGAACTGACCCAAATGTATAATCATACAAGTCATTCCCCAATTGATAAATGGTCAAAGGATATGAACAGGCAATTTTCAGAGGAAGAAATTAAAGCTATCTATAATCATATGAAAAAATGCTCTAAATCACTATTGATTAGAGAGATGCAAATCAAAACAACTCTGAGGTACCACATCACACCTATAAGATTGGCAAACATGACAGAACAAGAAAATGATAAATGCTGGAGAGGATGTGGGAGAGTTGGAACACTAATTCATTGTTGGTGGAGCTGTGAGCGCATCCAACCATTCTGGAGAGCAATTTGGAACTATGCCCAAAGGGCTACAAAAATGTGCATACCCTTTGACCCAGCAATATCGCTACTAGGACTATATCCCCAAGAGATCATAAAAATGGGAAAGGGTCCCACATGTACAAAAATATTTATAGCAGCACTCTATGTAGTTGCCAAAAACTGGAAGTCAAGGGGATGTCCATCAATTGGGGAATGGCTGAATAAATTATGGTATATGAATATAATGGAGTACTATTGTGCCATAAGAAATGATGAACAAGAAGACTTCAGAGAGGCCTGGAAGGACTTATATGACCTGATGCTGAGTGAAAGGAGCAGAACCAGGAGAACTTTGTGCACAGCAACGACCACAGTGTGTGAGTTTTTTCTGGTAGACTTGGATTTTTGCAATAACGCAAAAACTTCTTATAAAAAAAAAAAATCCCAAAGGTGGTTCTCAAGGCAAAATGCCTTCCACACTCAGAGAAAGAAATATGGAAGTCACTCACAAAATGTAGCAGATCATGTTTGTGTATGTGTATGTGTTTGTGTATCATGTTCTGATTTGTTATACGATTTCTTTCATTTATTTTAGTCTGACTACATAGCATGACTATAGTGAAAATGTGCTCAATAGGAAAGTATATGTAGAACCTATACAGAACTGTATGCAGTCGTGGGGAGGGAGGGGGATAGTGGGGGTTAGGTGTGGGGGGGGATAAAATCTCAATTGTATGGCAGTGATTGTTAAACATTAAAAAATAATTTAAAAAAAATCTTCCTAAAATAGAAAAGGAAATCATGTGGATGATGGCCATTACATCTCAGTTAAAATTATGACCTCACTGTTTTCTATAACCAAGATAAGTTTAAAAAAAAAGTAGATACCTAAGTTAGAAATCTCCAATCTCCAATTCACAAAGGGGTGGAGGAGTGCATTTTAAATAGTGAAAAGGGGGAAGATTATATCCTTTAACTGGCCCAATAGGAGAAATAAGACTCGGTCTTGGAAGAATCAGCTTCTTTGCTTTCCAGTTGGTAGGAGAGAAACTCTTCATTAGATAAAATCCACAATTCTAATTGTTAGTTACAAAAATAAATTTAATGCAAAATAAAGTTGATGTCTAAGAGGAAGATTGATTTCTGTCTTTGTACATCTATCACCTAGTCTTGCACATAGTAGGTACTAAACTGTTTGTTGAATTCAAATGAATATTAAATGAGATATAAATCACTTGTCATGTGATTGAAAGCCTTGTCATAGGCTTTGGACAATGAAGAAAATGGAAAAATAAACAAAACATGTTCCTCATCTACAAAAAAAACTTGACAGCAGGTGCACAAATAAGGTTTCTGTTTTGGTTTTGATCCAGATATATTATCTTTGGTCTGGAAAGCTCCCTGAAGTGCAAAGTCCCTTCACTGATATGGAACAGCAGCTAGTATGACTTATGGTCCTAGAGAGCTCCTGTGGGGAGAGGAGATGAAAAGTTAAGTCACACAAACAACTATATTAAAAATATCTTAAGAACGTAAGAGAAATATAGATGCAAGTACTGTGAGACATCTAGATAGGGAAAGGCACTTCTGCCTTAGATGATAAAGGGAAGTTATATGAGGAGATGTCATTTGAATCAGGCCTTGAAGAATGGTAAAGATTTTAACAGGTGAGTATGATATAAGGAGGGTATTTTGTGGTGTCAGGGACTCTATAAATAAAGGCATAGATATATGCATTGTATATCATCAATAGAGCAAGTATTAATTGAGCATCAAGTAGATATACTTCTATACTTCTACAGGAGGAGGTATTATTTTTTTTTACATTCTAGGCATGTGGCCATTCCCCAGGACCTCCTGCATGCTGACCTCAATGGCTCTAGTACTTGGATATTGTTTACTAACTTTGTTTTACTGCAAGAAGCACTAAACATTAACTTTCCCATGTTCAGCAACTGTTATGGCGACATCCCCAGTGCCACTTTAGTTAACAGTCTGTCAACCCCTCGATAATAATCCCAATTTATCACTCAGCTGTAAAAATTTTCTCCAGGCAAAAGCTTGGCCTACATGGTCTCAGCCCTGAAGCGCTTTTATTTTTATTCACTTTCCAAATAAAGCTGGAGGAATTTAGAGGGCGGGTAAGTTAGAGATTGGGATGATATGAAACGGAATGTAAGAGGAAGTTAGTGTGTGAAGAAGAGGGAATAGGAAAACAGATGAGGGAAGATCTGGGAAGCCTAGAAGAAAGAAAATGAGAAAGGACAGAAATCCAGTGATATAGGGAGATAACATGGGGAAAAAAGACCAAAGGGGAAGAGCAGAGAAAGAATAAATTAGAGAAGATGTAATAAAGGGGATAACATAAAGCGGAGTTTGTTCAGATGCATAAATAACCTCTCATTTTCCTCTCATTGAAAATCAACCCACAAATATTTACTGAGCACCTAAGATATGCAGGGCATTATGGAGGATACAGAAGCATAGAAGACCAAGTATCAGAGGAGCTCACATTGTAACTATGCTGAATTAAATACAACTAATAATAAACACCAGGTAGGATGAGCAGCATAAGTAATAAATACTGAGGCAGTTCAAAGGAAATAAAAATCAGTATAAGCTGGGGAGTCAGGGAAGGCTTCATGTCGGAGAGCATGTATGCTGGGTCTTGAAGGATTGGTAGGATCTGGATATGCAGAAAGAATGGGAGAACAAAACTTGGGAATGTGCAAGATGTGTTTAGGAGATAATGAATAGATAAGCCTGGCTGAAGTGGGTGAATAAGAGAAAGGATGAGTGCAGTACAGACAGTTCTGCACCACTGAAGAGAGAGGAAAGAAAAGTAGAAGAATGAATGAAAAGAGAATCCAGGAGAGAACTAAGAATTAGGCAAGAGGACAGAAAAATAAGAAGGGAGAGGAAGAAAAATTCACATGTCCATGACTGACTTTGCAACAGTGCTTTTAGTATTGGCTAGGTGTCCAGTTTGGTGCCTTGAGTGAAAACCTTGGTGCAAGTAATAGGTGTGCTATGGGCAGGGGAATTCCCATGCTGATGTCTGGGCTTCACGTTCTGAAACACAGATCTAGAAGAGAGATAAGTCTTTTCTTTCTGGAGGCTGCTAACCAGGGTGCTAAGTGCAAAAGCTACTATTTGCAAGGAGAAACAAGCTGCATATGGAAACCAGTACAGGCTATTTGAAAAGTTGTTAAAGAATACAGAGGGTTTGTCAAGGATATAGCATCAAATGAGGGGGTGAGAGGGCAGGCATTTCATAGAATCCAGAATGTCAGAAGTATATTTTACATATGTATGTATATAATATATATATATGTATGTAATAGGCCGTAAATAGTGGCAGAACTGAGAGTAGAATTCAAGTCTTTTAACTCCTGATACCTCACTCTTTCTTATCCTGTCTCTCCCTTAGTTGACTGCATGTCATTTTTGATAAACTTATTCCTCCTTTTGTTTGGTTTTTAAAAAAGTAATATATTCACAGACATATGGAATATGATTTAAATGCATTTTCCCAGAACAAATGGAGGAAAAAATTGGAAGATAGAGTAGTTGTTCCTCTACATATTTTGGTACTTGGAATGGCCCAGCTATCAAAACGTAGCATACTTTAAATGGAATGATACGATAAATTGCATATTGCACATATGCTTCCACCATATGTGGGATACTGAGACACTTTGAAATCATAGGATTTGAGACTGAGAATGAATTTTAGAAATCATCTAGTTCAATCTCTGCATTTTTCGGTAACTAAACTGAGCATCAGAGAATGGTAAAGGACTTATCGGTGGTCATACAGATAGTTTTCTGGCAGAGATAAAACTAGAACTCAGGTCTTCCGTGTTTCTGACTGGCAATTCAACATCCTAGAAGCATACCTTGAACTTATGGAGAGGACTTTTCAGGGCAGAGTCTTTTATGATTAGTTGCTAGCAAAGACTTCCATTTTATCTTTGTAATATATATGCACAGATGTATGTATAACTATGCATACATTATTTTAAAAGTATAAGAGAATTACAGAATCACAGATTGCTTGGAGCTGGAAGGAACCTCAGAAGCCATCTAAGAAAACCTGTATCTGTACCATCAGCTCCTTGATAGCTTCCCTGATAAGATAGCTCCCCTGATCAACTCACCTTTCCTTAAAGATCCCTAGAGAAAGAGAAACAACATACATTATTATGTGAATCATTTTCTGACCTGTTTTTCCCCTGCTCCCTCCATCTAGAATTGAGAATAGATTGAGATATAGAAAGTTCCTTAGATGTCATCTAATTCAGCTTTCTCACTTATAAGATGAGGAAACTGAAGCCCAGAGAATGACTTTCTCAGAAGTAGGAAGACCCAAAGTAGAAGATGGACTAAAACCATTGACTCCAAGGCTCTTTTCACTAGACCATGGTTGGCATACTATTGATTATGGGCCAAATATAACCTGTCACTTATTTTTATATGGCCTGTGATCTAAAATTTTACATTTTAAAATCCTATAAAATGTTATTTTAAAATGAAAAAAAGAAATTCTTAGCCTGCAAGTTGTACAAAACAGACTGGTAGGACCTTGGGAGCCTAGTTTCCCATTATTACACCATGCTACCTCCTGACAAAATATTTTAAACTCTTCTGATAGGTGACTTTAAAGCAATTTCACTTGAATTCTAATTTTCAGATTGAACTCAACATTATTGACACAGTCTTGTCAAACTAGGTCTTTTTTCCTATTGGAAGAGGAGATATGTAGAAGCAAAGAACTGGAACAGTTGATCTATCAACCAATCAATCCACACATATTTATTAAGCTCCTAGTATATACCCAATGATGTCATTTTATTCCTCTTCAAGAAAGAAGGAAAACAGCCAACCAACCAGTGTATGCCAGGCACTGTGCTAAGTACTAGGGATTCAAAGACAAAAACGAAACTGTCTCTCCCCTCAAAAGTTTAAATTCTATTAAGGAAGATATTGTATGTGTATATATGTATATGTGTATATACATGTGTATGCGTATACACATGTATGTATGTATATATCCATATCTACATCTATATATCTATATCTATTGATCTATCTACACATACAATAAACACAAGATTATTTTTCAGGGATAGGCACTAGCACCAAGGGGATAAGGAAAGACCTCAACTAATGATTCTAAGAACATCACCACTGAGCATGAAAAAAAATGAACCTAACCTAATAGGCATCCTGGTTAAGATTATCCATAATGTTCAATTCCAAAGTCCCCAGGTTTGTTTACTTTATATTTGTGGATCTGTAAAGGGAACCAGCTTCCTATGTCTTCCTAAGCATATAAGCATGTCAGTCCCAATGTTTAGGAGCCGCTTCTATAAGTAAGAAAGGATAAGACAGCTGATCAGTTTTTAGTTGAAAATGAAATGTGTTCTGCCAAAATGAGGCAAAAGTGAGCTGGATGGCCATGTTACAAGCCAGAACGTGTCACAGAATTACAGAATCTCTGAATGGAAGGGGTCTTAGAGGTCATTGCTTAGAACGTACAAGAATCCCCTCGATGTCAAAGGTAGTGAGACTCATCTAACTCGTCTCCAAGAACCTTAAGAAAGAGGGAAACCATTAACTCTAGAAGCTACCCATTTCACTGGAGGATAGACTCACATCCTAGAAACCTTCCTTGAATCTTCTTTTCTCTCACCTCCTATATCCAATCTATTGCTACCTTAGTGCAGGTTCTTGTGACTTTATGCCTGCACTATTAAAATAACCCACTGATTTATCTCATTATCTCAAGTCTTCCCACTCCAGTCCACTCTTCACTCAGTTGTAAGTATAGGTCTGATCGCATCCATGTCACTCCACTGTTCACTAAACTACAATGGCTGCCAACTTTCTCCAGGATTAAAAATAAAATACTCTAGTTTTTAAAACCCTTTATTAACTGATCCTACCTTTCCAATATTGTTATACTTTATACTCTTTCATATATTCCATAATCTGGTGATACAGGCCTCCTTGTTGTACCCCACTCAAGATACTCCATCTCCCAATTCTGCATATTCACTGGCTATCCCTCATGTCTAGAATTCTCTTTCTCTTCCTCTCTCTCAGTTTCCATGACTTTCTTCAACTCTCAGATGAAATTTCACCTTCTTCATGAAGTCTTTCCTTGTACCCCTTAATGTTTGTGCCTTCCTTTTGTGATTACTTAAAATTTATCCTGTATGTATGTTGTATATATACATGGTTGCTTGCACGTTATCTCCCCCATTAGGTCATAAATGCCTTGAGGGAAGAGACCATTTTTTTTTAATCCCAAAAAGTTAGTATGGTATCTGAGACATGGTATGAGCTTAATAAATTCGTTTTGATATATAGAGAACTGAGTCAAATTTATAAGAATACAAGTTATTCCCCAACTGATAAATGTTCAAAGATGTGGATGGTTTTCAGATAGAGAAATCAAATCTATCCATAGTCAAGTTAAAAAATTCTCTAAATCACTATTAATTAGAGAACTGCAAATTAAAATGACTCCACCTCACACCTATCAGGTTGGATGATATGACAGAAAAGAAAAATGATAGATGTTGGAGAGGAAGTGGGAAAATTGAGACACTAATGCACAATTGGGAGAGTTGTGAACTGATCCAACCATTCTGGAGAGCAATTTGGAACTTTGCTCAAAGGGCTATAATGAGTTTCTCTAACCTCAACTAGCCTTTGATCCAGCAATATCACTACTAAGTCTATATCTCAAAGAGAGCATAAAAAAGAATGAAAGGACCTATTTGTATAAAAATATTTATAGCAGCTCTTTTTGTGATGGCGAAGAATTAGAAATCGAGGGGATGTCCATCAACTAGGAAATGACTGAACAAGTTGTGGCATATGAATGTAATGGAATACCATTGTGCTATAATACATGATGAACATGCAGATTTTAGAAAAACTGAATGGATGCAAAGTGAAATGAACAGAACCAGGAGAATGTTGTACACAGGAACAGCAACATTGTGGGATGATCAACTATGACTAGTTTAGCACTTCTCAACAATACCAATTCTCAGCAATTACAAAAGACTCATGATGGAAAATGCTATCCAATTTCAAAGAAAGAATTTATGGAGTCTGAATGCAGGTTGAAGCATACCATTTTCATTTTATTGTGTATATGTGTTTTCCTTTTGCAAACTATAATTGTTTTAGCAACTATTTCTTCTTTCACAACATGACTAATACAGAAATGTTTTAGAAGATTGCACATATATAACTTAGATCAAATTGCTTACCTCCTTAGGGAGGGGGAAAAAGGAAGGAGGCAGAAAATTTGGATTTCAAAATTTTATAAAAAATGAATGATTAAAATTATCTTTATATGAAAGTGGAAAAAATTCAATAAAAATAAAATCTTTTTGAGTTGCTTTGACTTTGGGTCCCACACAAGAGGGAAAACTATTTTCAAACTCCTGGCCTAGAGAGGAAATTACTGGCTACCTTGTGCAAAAGACACATGTGGGAAAATAGCCATTAATATCCCCTGGTTCTTCTCACCTCCAATCTTCCTGCATGAATCCTCCAGGGTTGATTTGGGCCTGAGTGAGAGCTGACGTTATTTTGTTATAGTACAGTTCAAGCAGAAGTGAGTTTTGTAAAACCAGACAAATTTTTGGTCACTTGACTTCAATAAGATCAAATTTTGCATGTGAATTTGGACTGATTTCAAAATTTAAAAGCTATACTTTCAGTCCTACTCCAAAGCTTCATTATGGTATCAAAATAACAATGGGTTCTCAAAGATTATGCCAATACTATGCAAATATTGGTAAGTACAGTATAGCTAGAATGGCTTTAAGAGATGGACTGCCTACCTGTAGTCCCAGTATGAGGCTAGTCGAGATTAGAGAAACTCATTGGGAGCATGGCCTCAATGAAATGAATTTTTTGGCCATAGCTCTTCTTGAAGACCAACTATTAATTTTCAGTCTGCATTGGTGGATGGAAGGAGTACCTATGGTTCTGACATAGGAATTAAGGGATGGGGGCAGCGAGGTGGCTCAGTGAATAGATCATTGGCTCTGGAGTCAGGAGGATGTAAATTCAAATCCAGACTCAAGGCACTTACTAGTTGTATGACCCTATGCAAGTCACTTAACTCCAATTGCCTCTCAAAACAAAAAGAAAGAATTAAAGCATGGATCTCCTAAACCTCAGCTACCTCAGACCGAGCTTGAGTCAAACTTTACCTTTTCACTCTCTGTAAACAATGCATTTGCTCGTTAGGCAAATTACAAAGTGTAATACTGAGGGCAAGGGGTAGTTTTTAAACCACTTTTAAAATAAAAAAAGTTTCCAAGTATCTGTAGCATTTCAGAAACACTCAGTCACTTTGAACAATTGAAATGCAAATTATAATTCTACTGACATATTCATTGGAGCAAATCCCCTAAGGGGCTTCAGGAATTCTACTTGGCAACATTTTGTTCCAGTTATATGTATTAGAAAGTCATACAATTTCCATTTCTGTAAACATATTACATAATTCTGACTTCTAACATTCAGACTGGCTTTTCCTCCCTCTGATGCAGCATTAATAAGGTTCTGCTGTATAAATGGTACAACATGCACATAATGCAATATGAATGCCTCCTGTACATGGATATTATACTACTAACTCACAATCCACATGAGCTTTAATTGTCTCTCCAAATAGAAGGAAAATGTTAGATCTGATTCAGCCCAACTTGACAAATTAGAAGGACTCTGGCCATAGAGTAGAAAAATACATGTAAGTGGATCAAAGTACTTATGGGTTGTATTTGTGATTATTACTTGTGTACATTAAGCAAGGTTTGAAAAATATGCCCGATGATGCTTTAAAATTTTTGTCTTTGAATCTTCACTGACCTATGTGACCTGATTGATCACAAAACAAATGCCATGAAAAGTAGAATTCTCCTGGTATCAATTATGCATGTTTTTTTAAAGATATATAATATTAAATATTGTCCTTAATAAAGCTTTTTAGAATTTTGCACCCAGGTGGCTATCTATCTGCACACTACCATCATCATCCTCATCAGTAGCAGCAGCAGCATGGCAGCTAGATGGCACCATATATAGACCACTGAACCTGGAGTCAGGAAGACCTGAGTGCAAATCCAGCCTCAGACATGCCCTCCCTGCATGATCTTGAAAAATCTCCTCTTGACCTTTGCTTGCCTTGGTTTCCTCATCTTTAAAATCAGAAGGGAAAATAGACCTTACTTCTCAGGGTTGTTATGAGGATACAATGAAATAAAATTTGAAAAGTATTTAGCACAGGCCCTGGCACATAGTAGGTACTTAATAAATGTCTGTTCCCTTTCCCTTGTTCCCTTTCTCCTCTGAAACACTTAGCAAACCTTAAAATGCAAGCTTTTAAAATAAACAAAATGCTAGCTTTAACTGTAAAAGAATGCTAGGATGATAACAACTTGTTCTCTGGTTAATCCTATATAATCCTACATGAATTCCACCAAAAAAAGAGAACAAAATGATGTTGACGACGATGACGATGACGGTGGGGATGATGATGTATCATGCAATAGTGATAGAGAGCTGGCCTCATAACCAGGATATATGTAATAATTACAACCATAACAATTCATATTTAGAGTACTTAAGTTCTAAAGAGAGATGCAACCCTTGCCTTGCTATCCCCTAAACCACTACACCATGTATACAAAAGCCATTAGTTTGGTGATGGAGGACAGAGTGACCCTTCCAGCAACGCTGGGCAACAATATTCTAGGATCATAGTATAGATTCAGAAGTGAAGGGATTTGAGGGCTGGGGTGGTAATCTCTTAGTTGAACTTCCTTATTTTAAATAAGCAGAAGCCAATATACAGATAGTTTAAAGGACCTTATAATCCTGCAAGTTCGAATCAGCTTTGGCACTCTGATTGGAGAGTGACGATAAGTTCCAAACCTCCTGTCAAAGAGGAGGCTCAGAACAGAAGTCTCCTCTTTTCCCATTAGGCTGAACTTCTTTGGGATTTCTCTGACTTTTCCACAGTACCCCTGCTTTTGGGATCTCCTTCCCCCCTTTTAACTTCCTTTTGTGTGCTGCTTTCCTCCATTAGGGTATACATTTCCTTAATGTCAGGTACCATCTTTTTTTTTTTTTTTTTTTAATATTTGTATCCCCAGTGCTTAACACAATACCTGGCAGCAGTAGGCATTTAATATATGTTTGTTAACTGACTAACTGGACTGCTCAAAATCACCCACATAGTAATCTTGGCAGAACTGAGATTCAAACCATGTCCTGATTCCAAATCCAGTGCTCCTGCCATTGCACCATATCTTCTGGTGGGCGCCTTCCACTCCCCGACTCAGCTTGTGTTTTCACTGTCTGAGGCTTTTTATGGTATAAGTACGTTCAGGAGCCTCACACCATTTTATCACTCTCCCTGAGGAAGGCTACCCAGTTTGCAGCTTCATGACATGTGTGGAAAGGAAAGATCCCAGGTGAAATCTGTGTTTTATAAACTGTTTCCCATTTTCTTTAGTTGAGAAATAAGAGCATCTACTTGAATTACATTGCTATCTGCCAGGGAAAGAACTAAAAATACTTGTTCTGACCAACATAGTGTTGAAATCGGATGAATTCATTGAATTTCATAGGTCCAGAGGATAGAGAGCTGAGAGGCCACCTAGTCCACTGCCTTAATTTTACAGATGAGGAAACTGAGGTTCTGAGAAGTTAAATGACTTACTTAAGGTGACTCAGGTAGTAAGTAGAGATTAGATTCAAACCTAGTTTCCCTGATCTTGAACACTTATTCAGCTGTATAAAGTGCTTAGCATGGTCTGGCACATGACAGGTGCTTAATAAATCACTTTCCTCTATAACACATTGCCACTCTTTGGCAATGCTCTTCCTTCCACCTATCTCCAATCTAGCAATTAAAAACAAACAAAAAAAAAGATAGTTTTTAAAAACTAAATATCTAAGAAATTGCTATATCCATATTTGATATTTGGTGAGTTAAAATAGGAAGATAGTCACTTAAGTGTAAGGTTGTGATAATGATATTGAAAACTGGCATTCCTATAGCAACTTAATGCTTAACATAGTAGGTGCTTAAGAAATGATTATCAGCTGACTGACTGACAACTTAGGTTTACCAGACAATTTGTGTTCATTGTCATTTGATCACTGCAATTCTCTGAGGTAAGCACTGTAGGTATAATTCTCTTTTATAGATGAGGAAACTGAGGATGAAAGAGGTTAGTTGAATAACTTAATACAACTAGTAAGTGTCTGAAGCTGCATTCAAACCTAGATCTTACTGACTCCATGGCCATTGCTCTATCCACCATGGTATGCTATTATAAAAAATTGGTAGGAAAAAATGAAACATATATAATACTGTGGCTTTGAGTCTCAGGTTCCTCATCTTACAAATGAGGAACTTGACTTGATAGTTTCTAAGATCCATTTCAACTCCCACTTAATGATTCTATGAACTCTCCTCAAGTTCTGTTGGTAGGAAGGAAGTCTAGATGACATACCCAATAAATATAAAAACATATGTCCCAACATTGGCATGAATTTATATAGCACACTTCTTTTGAAGAGTTCTGAGAGTTCCAGATGTTGACCTGGATGCCTATACATTGTCTAGGACTAGCACTGCTTAATGTTATCACTTTCATCCTTGGCATCATTTGCCTCAGCGCTGGGCAGAACTCAGTGACAGAGCTGAGGGATATGGCTTCAACTGTATGAATCATTTTCAATTTGTACACTCTCCCCAGAGCAGTTATTAGGGCCTCATGGAATTCTCATCTTGGAGGCCAGGAATGCATTTCATACCAAGGAGGGTCATCAGCTACTAAATCCAAGTTGGAGAGGGCTACTTGTATCACTCTGCACTATACAAATCGTATTCAGCATCTTCTAAGAAAAGCTTCCAGCTAGGGAAACTAATTCTTACTTCTGAGTAGAAAGTCTTCTTAAAAAGAAAGTTTAGCAGAAAAATTATGATTGCTGCTTTCCTCTCTCTAGGTTGGTGGCCCATATCTAATAATATAGCTGGTAATCAGTATGAAGGGGAGACTTTCCCTGATATGCCTTTTAGAAGACAATGACACTCATACTTCATCTGTTGGATGGGGTAACACAAGGGCTTGACTCCAGAGCACTAAAATTTAGAGGGGGCAACAATTTAGCACATACACTGCTTTAGCAGGTAGAAGCCAATAATATAACTAACTCCCTTTCTTGTTCATGTGAATGCTTTAATGATTAATTGTATTCTTTTGCCATTATTAATTATAAAATTCATATGAGGGCCTGTTTGTGCTGCTTATCTGGTGCCAAAATTACTAATTAAGTCTCTGCAAGTGAGCTCAGTGAACCTACATTTTTCTGGAAGGTAGGAAGAGTAAATATGGTAGATTCATTTATTTAATTTAATTATTTTAAGTTAATAAACATTTATCAAGGGCATACTATGCACAGAACACTGTTCTAGATGTTGGAGAAGATATATACAATTTAGATAAGACTTTATCCCTATCCCCCTGGAATTCAGAGCCTAGTAAGCTGATAGGATGCATGTACTAATAACTATAATATTCATTAAAATATCATAGTTGGTACCATAGAAAATGTACTGACTCTACAGCCAAAGGATTTGAGTTCAAATCTTACCTTTGAAACTTATAACCTGTTTGACTTTGGGAAAGTCATTCTACCTTTCCAGAGTTCAATTTCTTTATCTGTAAAGTGAAATAGTTGGAGTTGAAGGCCTCTACAGCCTCATTTGACTCTCCACATTCGATCTCGTCCTGTGGTATTGCTTACTTTCTCTGAGGAGGTCTACTCCTTCCTGGAGTGAACCAATGATAATATACACAGGTGCCAGAACCCCTTTGTAGGTACACCTATATCTACGGCCCTAATTGTATTACCAAAGTAAAAATAAAGTGCTATGTACCAGAAAAACTTGTAGGGAAGAAGAGGTCATGATTCCTGCACTCAGGAAGCTAACAATTTAACAGAGGAAATAAGATATATACAAATAATTACAACACAAAGAAATTTGTAATAAATACAAGATTCAAAATATCAATTTAATGCCTTGAGCATGCAGAGGAAAGAGAAATCACTCCCATCTGAGGTCAACGAGAAGGCTTCTCGAGGAGCTGACCTTAAAGATGGATAAAGTTTCCTTTTTGTCCTTTTAAATACACTACGGCTCTCTTTTTTTATTACATCTTCTATACTTCCAAATCTAGCCATTCCCACTGCTCCTCCCAGACTGCCATACTTTCTAACGAAGAATTTTTCTAAAAACTTCAGCAAACCTAACCGATACAAGTACAGCAATGACAATATATGCAATGTTTTGTAGCCATATAGGCAGTGTGCCATGTTTCTTTGCAAAGAAGTTGAGGGAAATGCATTCCCATGTCTCTATTTTGAGGTCAGGCTTAGTCAATACAATTTCAGAGTATTTAATTTCAATTGTTATGTTCAATTGTATTTGCATTTTTGTAAATATGTGTGTGTATTTTTTTCCTGAACTGACTTTACTTTGTATCAATATACATAAATTTTCTCATGCTTCTCCATCATAATTATTATTTCTCACAGCACAGTAATATTGCTTATCATTCATATACCATAGCTTGTTCTGCCATTCCCTAATTGATAGGCACCAACTTTATTTACCTTGCTACTATTGCTATTAATATATTGGTGTATTGGGGGACTTCCTTCTCACTGATCTCCTAGAATATGTGCCTAGTAGTAGGATCTTTGTGTCAAAGAATTGGGACATTTTAGTTACTTTGTTAGCGTAACTGCCTTCCAGAATGGTTAGACCAATTCAACCAGGCAGAGTAAGATTTCAATAAAGAGAGTGATGTCCAGAGGTAATCCAGGCATGGAGAACAGTGTGAATAAGGACACAGAGATAAGATAATTCATCGAGTGTTCTGGGAATAGTAAAGGGGGGAGACAGTCTGCCTAGAGCTCAGAGCTAATGTTGGGAAGGTGAAAAAGATGTAAATGTGGTACATAGTTAACTCATGAACAGCCTTGAATGCCATGCTATTGAGTTTAAATTTTATTTTTCAGGAATGGTGACAGAAATGGCCATATAGAAGCCCTGGATTTAAAGTCATACCACTGTTTCTGCTAGTGATTTGATTTGTTATGTATTAATTAACCTTGACATTTATGAATAAAATAACATTTATTAATTAACCTTGAGATTCTTAATGAAACTCAACAGATGGTATCAGCTGAGTAGAGGCATTTGTCCCCTTTGGATCACAGTGAGGCCTCACCTTCATCCATTGGCTCCTCCTCACGCTAAAGGCAAAAAGAGAATCTTAGAATCACAGTTTGCCTTGTAATCACCCATCTTACCTGGAGGTTAGAAGGTTCTCACTCTGGCTGGTGAAATGTCTCTAAGGAGACAATGGGCAGCAACATTTGCTTCTTTTGCCCAAACCAATTTGAATAGTTGTAGCAGGATGCCGGAGGATAGGTACTACCTCTATAATGACAATCCCATGGTGGAATTCGGAATGGCTATAAAATGAAGCAAAAGAGGGGGTGTCTCAATGGAGCCATCATAACACTAAGAGCTGTCCTCGTTCTCATGCCCCCAAATACTACTTTGTTGAAAATAGCAATGATAATTTCACATTTAAATGACACTTTGCAATTTCGGAAGTGTTTTCCTCACAAAACCACTGTGAAGTAACTATGAAGTATTATTACTCCCAAGTTATACATGAGATGCTAATCTGTATCAAGGCAGAGAGTTTCCATAATGGGAGTTCTCTACACTAATGAAATCACAGGTCTGGGAGGGGAAAAAATGTACTGTATTATTGAGTTAGATATACAATTTTAATCCCCATGTAAGGTATAAATCACAAAATAATATATGTATATATAAATTATACATTACATATACATACACATACATATTACACCTTCAATCTGAATGACCTCATCATATAGTGCTCTGCAGAGACAGAAGAGAAATCAGCCCCCACAACAAGAGGGCTCCTCATTACCCACTTTGTCTACATGAGTAGATAAGGTCATGTCTCAGGAAGCAAAACTAAACAATTAGAAAACTTACAAATCCTTCTCCTGTTTGTAGTTTGGTTAAAAGTTGAAATTAATGTGATCTTTGTCAGCACTAATAAAAGCACATATTTAGTTGCTATGATCCCACGGTCCTTTGGCTAAATCAGATCATAATTGTTTCACTGCATTTAGTTTGAGGCACCATATTTTAGGAAGACCACTCTCACAGAAGGGTAAAGCGAACTGTAAGTGGACTAGAAACCAAACCCTATAAGGCTCAGGTGAAAGAACTGAGAAGATTTAGTTCTGACAAGAAAAGACTGAGAGAGGGACTGATGGCTCCCTTAAAGAACTGGAAGGGAAGTTATGCGTGGAAAAAGGATTTGACTTGTTTCAATACTCCCCAGAAAGTGTAACTTATAGGAGCATATGGACTGTTCAGGGAGCACCAGTACCTCTGGTGGGAGGACTTGCCAAGCTCTTTCCAGGGCTGCTTACCCACCTTTGGTGTCCACCTGGAGCTCAACTCTCATCTCTGGCTTTAAGAAGAGGTAACAGGCACAGTGGCCACACCCTGGTGAACCATCTCAGCAGATGGGCTAAACCAAGTTGAGGCTAACTTTGGGCCTGAAATCTGTCACTGAGTTGGGGCAGGGGGTGTCTACCCTAAGCATGCAAAGGATGAGCTAATGAGAGCAATTTGTTCCAATGCCCACGAAGGTGGCTAAAGCAGGTTTGGTGGAGTGCTTAGCAGGGTTATGGAACCTGCTGCCTCAAGGCCACATGTGGCCCTCTAAGTCCTCAAGTACAGCCCTTTGACTGAATCTAAACTTGACGGAACAAATCTCCTTAATAAAAGAATTTGTTTTGTAAAACTTGGACTCAGTTAAAGGACCTAGAAGTCCACATGTGGCCTCCAGGCATCACAGAAACCAAGACTATTCATTGCATCCCAGGCCATTAGCAGTAATGGTGACTTCTGTCCTGACACTGGATTTTGATGACTCTGAAAGAGACTAACAACTTGGTGCCTCATTTATTCCTACTCATGCATGAGTTAACACATCACCCAAGATGTAGTCAGTTTTCCTTGAAAACAAAGGACAAATAATAGCAACAACTTCTAGGAATGAGTGGAAGTTGCAGAAAGGCAGGTTTAAATATGAATAAATAAATTAAAATAGCTAGGATATATACAGGACTTTAAATTTTGCAAAGAACTTTACAACTATTATCCTCACAACAATACAGCAAGGAGGTTATTATCATCTCCATCTAATCGATGAGGGAACTGAGCTAGACTAAGGTTAAGTGACTCAAGGTTGAATGACTGATGTCAGCTTTGAAGTCAGGTCTTCCCGACTCCAGGTCCAGTATTTTAGCTATTATACTACTTAGTCTTAGTATAAAGAAAACCTTCATAACAAATATTGCTGCTTAGCTATCATCAATATAATGGGTTTTCCCTTCGGAAGTATTTGAATGAAGGCTGAATGTCTTCTTCTTGGCAATGTTGTAGAAGGGATCACTTTTCTATGAAAAGTTGAAGTAGGTGACCCATGACATCTCTTTCAATTCTAAGACATGATTTTTATCATTCTAGTTTGTTTCTTGATTAATAGCCTTAATTATTAAGATTAGCTATTCATAAAATGAAACATTCATTGGGCTTTGCAAATCATTTCTCACAAAGGGGAGCCAAACTCAAACATTTTCATGGGGTAATTCTTCTGACAAGGATATTAGGATTTAATTACAGTGACAGTTAGCTCTTTGAAGTGTAAACAAAAGGATAATTTATTATGCTTTTCATTGTTCTTTTTTTGTGGACGCTACCCACTTTTAGACTTTAGCTTCAACGCATGTGTATTTGTGTGTATGTGTATGTGTGTGTGTGTGTGTGTGTGTGTGTGTGTGTGCTGTCAAGATCAAATGAAAAAACTGATGTGAAAGTATTTTGTAGACTTCTGGAATATTGTAAATGCAAGCTATTATTACTACTATCATCTAAGAATCCAATGCAAAATTTCAAGGAAATTTTCAACTCTAAAATTTGAGACATTACTTATTTCTGGCCCTCAGTTTCCCAATCTCCCATATCCTCCCCCCAAATCTGATCTCCTTCCCAATGTTTCTACTTGTGTTGATGGCACCACCAGTCCCCCAATCACCCAAATAAGAAGTCTTAGAGACACCTTTAACTGCCCCTCTTCTTTATTCCTCTGTCTCTCTCTGTCTGTCTCTGTCTCTGTCGCTCTCCTATGTCAAATTTCATCAACTCTATCTCCATGATATCTCCCCTATCTGTCCATCTATCTCTACAGTTCACACTTCATCAGCTTTCACTTAGACTTTTGTAATAGTCACTTACTGGGTTTCTAGTGATGCTTCAAGTCTTTTGTCCTGTTCAATATTCCTCCATACAACTGGACAAACTGCAAAAACAATAACAATCTATGGTAAAAGTCTGACAGTGTCTCTATAGGTCAAAAACTTTCAATGGCTCCTTCTTGCCTCTAAGATAAAATACAGACTCCTTAGCCTGGTATTTCAAGTCCCTTACTATCTTACAACAATATATTTTTCTAGCCCTATGTCAGACTACTTCTTTCCACATACTCACTTCAAATTAAATTGGGCTTCTAGTTACTTTCAGTTAGTAACTTCCAGTTAGTACCACTTTCCATATCTCTATATCCTTATGTTTGGAGCAAGTTTAAAAAAGAGTTTTAAAAAACTAAAGAAAAAGTAAAAAAAAAAAGTTTTAAAAAGTATATGAAGTATATATATATGTATATGTATATGTATATGTATATGTATATATATATATATGTATGAAGTATAATCTTCTCCAGGATGAGATATCATTTTATTAATAGTGACACACATATTTTTAGTAAAAGAGTTGCGCTGGCACCTCAGTAAAATTCCAGGGACCTGAGCATGATCCATTTATTACTTAAGTTAGCAGTAACCAAGAAATTGGGTGAATGACCTCTCCAGATGACCAGAGATGCTGAGTAAGGGTCAACAGGGTTTTTTTTAACCTGAATGGGTCTTCCTTCTGACTGGCTTGAGATAACATCATTTGGACCTCCCTGGCAAAGGTAAGACAATTCTATTGGTAGACATTTTAACGAGGAGGTGGGTTAAAAGTTGCATCATCTTCTTCCTGTTTCTTCCTCATTGGGAGATGGCAGTGATCCTGATTTGTCTGCAGCTGGGGGAAGTAGGTTGACTTTCTCTGACTTAAAAAATGCTAGTTGCTTTATGAAACCCCAGCTTCCTCTAATAACCTTGACTGGGGAAAAAAAAAAACAACAAAATCTAACATCTCATTAAGGTTCCCCTGGTTTGGTCTTCTCCTTACAGACAAGGTCACCCCTAACTTTGATGACGAAAAGCAAGGACAGGAGAGATATTTCCTGCAGACGCCCTGGTCCAGGCTGGTTCTGTGTTTATAGAAGTGAGGGTCCTCTTTGGGAGGGGTCTTGGAGGCTTGGAGTGATCATATCTCTTAAGACACTGCCTGGCAAGCTAGACTGAGAAGTGGGGTCTGACCAAATGAGGAAAATAATACAGCATAATATTAATTTTCCTCATGTCTAAAAGCACTTTTTTATAACCACTTTTCCTTCAAAACTTAACTCACAGGCCACTTTCTCCATCAAGCCATCCTAAAACCCCCTAGTTGAAAATATTCTCTCCCTCTTTAATGGAGTATTTTCCCTGGTTTCCTTCTTTGTACTCAATCACATGGTATTATATATATATATACACTACATATTTATGTATCTATGTATGTGTATATATATGTGTGTACATACATCTATACATGTGCACACACTTGTGTATATATGTGTGTTTTATTATTGCTGTTTAGTCATTTCAGTCATATCTGACTCTTCGTGATCCCATTTGAGGTTTTCTTGGCAAAGATACTGGAGCAGTTTGCCATTTCCTTCTCTAGCTCATTTTGCAGATGAGGAAACTGAGGGTCACACAGACAGTTAAGTGCCTGAGGCAAGGTTTAAACTTAGGTGTTCCTGGCCCTAGGACCAGCTCTTTATCTACTGCACCACATAGATACCTTGTATATACATACACACATGTATGTGTGCATGTCTATGTGTGTATGTATATATGTGTAGAGAGTGTATATATATACACATATGAATGTATGGGTGAATAGGTATGTATAGCTATATGTATATATGCAGATTTGTACATTTTATACACATATTATGTAATATGCATGTTGTATGTGTATTAATAATGCATGTGTGTATACATACATACACATGTGTATACCATGTCTGTGTGTATAGCCTGTCTGTAACTCTTCCTCACAGCCCAACTCATGTAAATTGAAGCTCCTTCACAAGATCATAGGTCTAGACCTAGAAGGGATCTTAGAGATTCCCTAGTCCAATCCTCTCTTTTATTAGATGAGGAAACTAAGGCCAAGAGAAGTGAAATGGCTTGGTCAAGACTACACAGGAAATAAAAAGCTAAGATGGATTTTAATTCAAGTTCTCTGATCCAGCTTCCTTACTACTGTGTACTACTTGAAAAACAGGACAAGGATTGTATCTTTTTTTAATCTTCGTGTTCCCATATACATCTACATCTATCTATCTATCTTTCTATCATCTATCTATCCATCTAGAGAGAGAGAGCATGGTACCTTGTACGTTGTAGATGCTTAATGAATCTTTGTTGAACAACAAAGCTCCTCATTGATTCTGCAGGGATGCCATCAGTAATGACCAAATTTGGAGAAGAAGTGCTTTGAAGAAATCTAATGAATAACTTGTGTTTGTCCTTGATTCTCGAAGAGGACCATGACATCAAGATGATGACATGACTTGCAGTTGACTTTGATTTGAATGAGGGAGGGCTGTGCAAGGTCACCAGCCTCACTTTCTCCTCCAGAGCCATCTGGGTCCAGTGGCCTGATGTTCATCAGGATGACTGGACATAGCCCAGGATGCAATATGAGACCCTGGCCCTTTCAGGCTAAGGACATGATCCTAGAGAGTTGGGCTGAAACACTTCCATAGTGTTCTCAACAGACCATCATCAATCAATGAATAACTTAACAATAAATAAACATATATAGTGCTGTATGCTAGATGGGAGAATCCCGAAGTCTAGAAATGTGAGCCAGCAAAATGGATTCCTATTTAAAATATGTTTATAAATGTTTGTCTCCCCCAGTTGCCCTCACCTCTAGCTTTATTATAATTCCATGTTCTTCCTGCCTTCGTGTACACTCACACATACTCACACACCCATACACACACACACACACACACACACACACACACACACACATCCATATACTAACACTTGCTTTGGCAGCTCAGTGCAGTACTAGTATCTGCCTTGCAGATTTTTTCTGTGTGCTTAATGGTATTGATTCTGGGTCATGCTAAAATGCAACTTAGAGCAATTTAGAGCCCTGTCTCATAGCAGATCAACTTCAATGATGGGGAATGGCTTAGTGGGGAGAGAAGAGAGGGAGGCACACCAGATTCAGAGAGGTCTTTTAGGAGAAGCCCAGTTTGGGACCTGGGAGGCACAGGGCAGAACAACAAACAGCGGAAGAGAAGAAAAGCCCCTGTCACAAGGCCCAGGTCAGACAGATGGGACTCTGATTGATGTGGGAAAAATAAGGCGAGAACCCCAGTCACGGACAGGGAGGGTACCACTCCTTCTAACTAGATAGTAATAGTAACCAGAGCCAGTGATTATGAGACCCAGGACAAGTAACATAAGAATTCAACTGGAAAGACATGCTTCAATAGACCTTTCAAAGACAAATTCAATGAGGAGGGGTGAGGGGGTCAACCTCAGACCTGGAAATAGCCCAGATCATAAACAGCTCATTTGCCATGTAGCCAGAGCTTGGGAGAGAGAAGCGTACTCTCTGACAGCTTCCCACTTTAGTTAGCCTTGCTAACCAGATCCAAAGTCAAGTTATTTCTCCCTGCCCATAGACTACAAGTGCTGTTAGTGCCTTCTAAATTGCAAGACTCTGGAGTGAAGAGCTGTTCTCTCTACCCTTGTTATTGCTCTAATAATTAGTTATTTTGTTTGCCAGTCAGAGCTCTAAACCATGCAGCTTTCACTCTACCCAATCACCTCTTCTTCCTCCCCACTGAAAACTTGGGCTCTACCCTACGGGCCAACCTGGGCCCTAGTAGATGAGATTTCACACTCTCCTACATAACAAAGCCTCCATCTCACTTCTAGGACTCCAATTACAAATTATGCTGCCTAGCACAACCTTCTCTTCCCAACCTATTCCAGCTCTCCTTTGTGTATATATTGAATTCCCAAATAACATGTAAGCCTCTTGAGGGAAAGGAGATCTTTCTCATGCTTAGCACAGGTTTCTGTTTCTTCACTCTTTTCAAATATTTTAATGTTGCCCATGTAGAAGATAGATTTTGTCCTAAATACTTCCAGAGGGCAGAAGGTATGAGGTAGGAATTTCAGGGAGGAATTCTTAACATAAATATTTTTTTCTCCATTAATTTACTCATTCATTTGTTCATTCGTACTTTCTAATAATCACAGATGTTTAATAACGAAGCATGCTGATTTGTGAAGTGTGAACTCCTCTCTCCTACAAATGTTCAAGCAATATGTAATGACCTGTCAGAGATGACACTTCTGCTGTGGATAGAAGGTTGGGCTTCCCAACTTCTAATGTCCTGTCCAACTCGGAAATTCTATGGGGAAGGGTACAACCTTTTTTTTAAGCTTTGCTATATGCCAGGCACCATGGTAGCATTTTATAAATGTTATCTCATTTGAGCCTCACAACAACCCTGAGAGGTAGGTGCTATTATTCTCCATATTTTACAGATGAGAAACATGAGACAAATTTTAAGTGACTTGCCCAAGGTCACACAGCTAGGAAGTGTCTGAAGTCACATTTGAACTTAGTTTTTTCCTGACTCCAAGCCAGTGCTCTATGTACCATGTCACTTTTCTGCCTCTAGTGAATCTAAGACTGGTAATCTAAAATCCTAAGCCTCTCTCTCTCTCTCTCTCTCTCTCTCTCTCTCTCTCTCTCTCTCTCTCTCTCTCTCTCTCTTTCTCTCTCTCGCTCTCTCTCTCTCCCCCCCCTCTCTCTCTTTCTCTTTCTCTTCCTCTCTCTCCCTCCCTCCTTCTCCCTACCCAGGTGTATTCAGCATATTTCAATATAAGATTACATAGTAACATTCTTTTTTCAAAAAGATATCAGTCAAAATATTACAGATGTGGCCCATTTTATGGAAACTAGCTCAGGAAACAGAAACTATGGTAGCTTGCATTTGTATTTATAGTTGACAAGGCATTCTTTTTGAAAAAAATACAGTCCTAGAAAAAGTCTAAATATAAAGGATATGGGCTAGTGCTACAATTTCGTTGATATACAGAAGTCCTGGATAAAGACAGTCCTCTTATGACTAGAAGTGCATACCTTCTCTAAAACTGACCATCTTAGAAAGCTGGCTAGAGTACTGAGCAGTTAGGTAACTTGCCTAAGGTCACTAAGTCCATATGGATCAGAGGCAAGACCTGAATCCAGTTCTTCATAATTTCAAGGCTGACTGTCTATCCATTATACTAAGTTCCATTACTGTTTTAAAAAATCCCCACTTTAGAGATGAATAAACTGTGATTCAGACAGAAAAAAAAAAACTCATTACTTCAGTCATTATTAAGTGCCAAACGAAGGACTGGAATCCAGGCCATTTGACTTCAAGTCCAATGCCTAGTTGGAAAGCAGATACTTAGACAATGACTATTCATTTTATGTAGGGTTATGAAGTTTTTCTAGATTATTTAAATGTGTATTTTTGTTCTTTTTCTGGTTATAAACTACTTGTCAAAATACCATAGTCTCAGAAAAATTGAAGTTGAAGCTAACCCAAAGGGAAATGAGCAGTCTATACATGCTATAGCATACTACCAAGTAAGAAGAGACAAAAATAAGTTATCAGACAGATGCATGACTGAGGAAAAAGATGGGCTGTTGATATGGTGAGCAGACGTCCTGAATACTTGACATCCATATGATGTCAAGAGGAGCAGAAGAAGAAACCTGGTGTGTTGGGCTGACCTCTTGTGGAGAACTTACAGACAAGAGCTGCACAGAAGGATAGGGCAAGGATGGGTAGTAATCTACAATGAAGAAGGAAATATCCATATCCATGAGATCATAGGTTTACTGAAGAACCAAAATAATACAAAATACTTGATAGGGGAATGGAAGAAAGAGAAACCCATAGTGTCATACATTGAGTGCTGTAAGGGTCTTCAGGAGTCATTGGTCCAATCTTTATATTTTATAAATGAAGAAACAAAGACACAAGTGATTTGTCCAAGAAATCACAGGTGGCAGACATGGTATTTAAATGCAGACTCTGTGACTCCAAATCTAATATGCTTTTCAACATACAAAACTACCTTTAGAAGTTAATCCCTGCTCCTCCAGGGACAGGCTTCTTTTTATCATCTTGTCCAAGACTGAACAATGAGAAGGAGGATAGTTCTCTGAGGTGTCACTGCCATACCACATGCAGCCTTTGCCAAACTGCAAGGCTATTTCTGTGTCCAGATTTGGGTTCATTTTTTCTCTTCTTTTGGGAACCTACAATAGCATATTATATGAAATCTTTTCTTCAGCTCAAGCTCCCAGGTGGGAGAAACCTAATAATTAAGACTCTCTCTCTCTCTCTCTGTCTCTGTCTCTGTCTCTGTCTCTGTCTCTCTCTCTCTCTCTCTCTCTCTCTCTCTCTCTCTCTCTCTCTCTCTCTCTCTCTCTCTCTCTCTCTGTCTCTGTCTCTCTCTGTCTCTCTGTCTGTCTCTGTCTCTCTGTCTGTCTCTCTCTCTGTCTCTCTCTCTCTGTCTCTCTCTCTCTCTTCCTCTCTCTCTGGTTTTACCCTCTCCTCCCCTCCCCTCTCCTCTCCTTCTCTTCCTATCTCTTTTTTACCCTCTCCCCAACTGTGTCCCTGTGTCACTCCACTTCCTTGTGTACTTGGCTGAATATAGCCTCCCTCTCATCTGCATTTAATCTCTTCCACTCACACACACACAATGAGTGATATCTTAGCAAAACCATTTTCTTTTGAAAACACATGCCAAATACCGAAAGCAAACAACTCTTAAAGAAATAAAAACTGGAGATATAGGCTCAGTGTGAAAGCTAAAGCATCATAAAGGGACAGTGAAATAGGAATTTCACCAGTTTTATTCTTGGCATCAGAGATTGCTAAAGCCACTCTGTTTCTCTCCTTATCACTTCTATATATTTCAGATACGGTCTTTTCCCAGTGTCTCATTACAGTTGGACCACCAACAGTAGTACGGGGGCTGGGTCAGTTTCCTGTCGTCCCCCATTGTTACTTGGTCATGTTTCAGTTATAGCCATTTGGACACCAAGGTTGTGCCAAGAGCAAGCAGGAGTCACCCTGCCTCTCCATACCAGGGCAGCTGAGATTTCTCCCCATTGGAGCAGCACCATGTTCCCAGAGCTTCTGGCTACCATAAACCTGGTGAGCTTGCATTTATCTCGCCTGTCACAATATTTCAATTCTCTTCCTTCTTCTAAGTAAAAAGAGGGTCATTTTATGAGTAACAGTCTAACATCTCCAAGGGCCCTGAGGAGGAGAATTCCAGAAGCCTGGAAAAGATCAGTGCCCTGCTACAAGTGCATGTGTGAGAACTCCTTTAAACCAATTGGTTGTTATGTCCTTGAGTTTATTCCTTTTTCCTCTATCCTGGGGGAAACTTAGTAGGATTATCCTGGCTAGCACTCATGTCAGGAAAAAAAGCAGCACCACATGGGCCACAGTGACAAAAAATGGTTAAGAATCTCTTGTGCAGCCTGTTTTCATGAAGCCTTCTGTAGAGATAAGAAAGTAAGCATCTGTGACTGCTCCAACACCTAGTTGCTGATGTCTATTCTATTACATTTTTTTAATAATGATGCTAGCCACTACTTTTTTACATTCTTTTGGCATCTTCTCCTCTTTGTGATACCTTAAAGATTTTCTCCTCAATGAGTTAAAAAATTGTGTGGAAATGACCATGATATAAAATAGATTATGATTATATAGGAAAAAGCACAAGAATACTTTTAGAGACCCAAGAAGGCAAAAATGATTGGGAATTCAAAGAAAGTTGCATAGAGGATGGAGGTAGAATTTGTTCTGGACTTCAAAGAATAAATGGCATTTCCAAATAAAAAAGGAGAGGCAATGGAAAGAGGATATTGTAAGCATAGCACGAGCACATGGGCACAGTACAAGCCAAGGTGTAGAGGCAAGAAAGGGTAGGATGAGTTTGGGGAGAAAAGTAATCCATTTCAGCAGATACACAGAGTCTGTAGATAGATAGACAGACAGACAGACCCACATATGGAGAGAGAAAGAGAAAGACAGATATATATACATATGGATGGATATATATATATATGGATATATATATGAAGAAAGAGAGAGACAGAGAGAGAGAGAGACAGAGACAGAGACAGAGACAGAGAGAAATGATGTGAAACAGATTGGTGCTAGATTATAGATCATCTATAATTCCAGGCTGAAGAGCCTGGACTTTATCCTGTAGGCAGTGGGCTATCACTGAAGAATTATGAGTGAGAAAATAGTATGGATAAACTTAGGAAGATAAAAGTGGGAGCTAATCAACCAAAAGTATTTACTCCAAACTGTTACTTTTTTGTGCTCTGAGAACATATTGGAGAGGGAAAAGACCGAGATGGGCAAATTCACAGCACCCTGCACAGGGGACCACTAGGTCCCACTTACTAGGTGTTCAGTAAACGACTGCATTAAGGGAGTCACAGTTGGAATTGAGGGCAACTTGGCTAGTGGGCAAGAAATGGGTATAGATGTAGTAGCATCTCAAAGATCCTCAACCAGTATAAGTCTATAAACTATCTGTAGACTGGCTTGAATATTCATTTCTCCCCTTTGTTTACGAAGCATGGATTGAGGAGCTGTTTTTTCAGCCTGATTTCCATGTGCCTGAGCTGTCTTTCCAAAGAAGATCCCAATTGTAGCCCACAGTCTGCCCCATATCAGCTGCCAGAGCTCCACCTTGGCCTATGTGGGGCCTTCAGAGCTTAGCTTGTCAGATGCTAAGTGACTGCCACCAGAAAGTGACAAGTGACAGTTTGCAACCTTTTTACTGCTATAAAGCTCACTCGATAAAAACCAAAGGAGTCAGAGAGAGGCAAGGTATGAAGATCATAAAAAATAGAATAAAAAATAAAAAAGCTATATTTCCTGTAGCTTGTATTTATCCCAGTGGCAGGATTAAGTGAGTTAATGCAAAGGAAATAGACAGCTTCAGTTAATGAGACGAATTATTTGGAGAAACAGAAGTGTCACTGAGGCTGGCAATGCAGGAGAATGGATTTGTTATTTCTGATTGCAGGTTACAATGGTGGAAACATCATTTATTTTTATTGAGATGTTACCCAGTGCTACACTTTTGTTAATAAAGATAAAGTCCTCATGTCGGAGGCAAATGCTATCTTCCCATCTTTGGAACCTTTCCAGTCGGCAGCTTCAATGCGGGGTTTGGAGATGAGTATAGAGAAGCCTTTCCCAACCTAGTGCCCCTTATGTCTCTCACCTGGCTGACAGAATAGGATCTGGTTCCTTTGTATTGAGCCTCATAGCCTCATATACTTATGGAAGGCAGTATGATATAAAAGGCAGAACCCTAGATCTAGCGTCAAAGATTTGGTTAGAATTCCAGCTCAGGTACTTGGTATCCATGTGGCCATCAGCAAATAACTATGTAAGATGGGAAAAGTTTACCTAGGAACATCCCCTAGTAACTGAGCCATCCATCCCAATGCAAAATAAACAGATAAGAGTTGATTAAAAACAATAATATAGAACTAAAGAGCTTGCTTCTAGGAAGGGTAGAGGGCTAAAGAGATTATGCAGCGATCTGTGGAGAATGTGCTACGTTTGTGTCTCTGTCAGTGACAAGGAACTGACATTCATACAGAAAGTCCAACTTGGTCTCCCTCCTAGAGGGGCAAGTGAAAGGAGGAATTCATTTCTTTCCTCTAAGCTGTCAGGGAAAATTAAGCATTTCTCAAAGGAATAAAAAAAAGTTATGCAAGTAGAAAAGAAGAAAAAATGATGTGAAGAGGGAGAAAGGAAATCAACCTTGTGTCAACTGATTATAAGACAGAAGAATGTACTATAGAGAGAAAGGAAGGGGAATAGAAAATGAGCATTTATATAGCACTACAACTATGTTCTAGGCACTTTGATAAGCACTTTACAAATATTATTTCATTTGGTCCTCACAACAACCCTGGGAGGGAGGTCCTTAAGGAAGGCAGTATGATATAAAAGATATTTCATTTTATGGTTGAAGAAACTGAGGCAAAAGAGGAAATTGGGGCAAACCGGATTAAGTGACTTGCCCAGGGTCGCACAGCTAGTAAGTGTCTGAAGTCAAATTTGAACGTAAGTCTTTCTGACTCCAAGTCCAGTGTTCTATCTAGTGTATCTACTTTCTAATCTACCAACTTCCTCTAGAACAGAAGAAAGAAAAGCTTAAAACTAAACATGGCAAGTAATGCAATGATGATAATTCATATTTATATAATGCTATAAGTTTTACAAAGTATTTTCCTGATGATTGCACTGTGTAACAGGTAAGTAGTCTGGTTATCTTTTCTTTGCAGATCAGGAAACTGGGACTCTAAGAGGTTAAAGACTTTCCCATAAGGATGACACTCTTAGGTAGAAGGGGAGCTCAGCACTCTGAAATTACATACTGTTCTTTAAGGACTAATCTTGTGAACCCACAGGTGCCACTGTGAGAGAGGTCATTCAGTGATGATAGAACAGTCAACTAGTGGTGTTTGATAAGTACCTGCTGAGAAAAAAATGAGATATCCATCTATTGACCTACCAGGAGTAACTGAGAGGGCTGCTATCTTCCCAGTACACATTTCCAATACAAGACAGTCTCTTGAGACCTGTCAAAACTGAAGACTATTACTCATTCTTGGTGATTCATGAGGAGAAATTGATATTACCTCATGGAATGCAAAAGGTATTTCTATGGAGTATAAAGTCATGGGTAAAAAATGGGAAATCTTAAGGCTACGGATGGCATTAACCATTGCTATTGATTATGGTATGAGTTTCTGAAGAAAAAGAGATTTCAAATGGTTAGTTGAAATTATGGGATATGAGATTAGAATGATGGCTTTATAGTATAAATGATGGACCTCTGTCTAGGCACGGAGTACACCTAGTAAGGGTTGATAAAAATGTTCACTTGGAATCTTGAAGATCTGATCAAGAAGGTTTTAAACTGAAAAATATGGGGAGATGGAGAAAACTGCCCACATTTCTCTGTCATGCCAGATTACAGAGTGAATAATACCAGCAAAAAGGATGGGTTATTCATAGGAGACAATACCAAAGGAGAAAACCAGAAGTGAACGTTTTTTTCTCATGTATCTGTCCATACACACATTCACAAAATGTCTTATATGATTAAAAGAGTCAAGTTTAATGCTTACTAGGCACCAACCACTCTGCTAATTATTAGAAATACAGATACAAAAGCAAATATGACTCTTGCCTTTAAGAGACTTCCATCATAACGTGTGTGTTCAAGGAACAACACACGTGAGTATAGGGTAGACCCAGAGAGTCACTTTGGTCCCAAATATTACCAAGAGCCATTGGTAGTCCATTGACATTATCCCTTCAAATGGCTTAATTATGGTTTGGGAACTAGATTTGAAGGATGAGGAGTAGGTATATAAGGTATATAAGAAGTTTGTTAAGTCACTGAGAAGACCAGAGAATAGGTAGTGAAATGGAGCAGGAATGGTGTCTACTCAAAATAGTAAGCCAGGGGAGATTCTCATCAATCATTATATTGGGATCTCAAAGCAGAATTTCCAGAGATGAAAGGGCTAAAACCTCCTGGGCATTGATTATGGTCTGAAACTGTAAAGAAGGTGGCTAAGGAATAGGGTGAAAATAATATTTAGGTGAGGATCAGTGTATGGGGAAATAAATGTGATATTATTGTAGAAATAGATTGCTGTTATAATCTTGGGGAAAAAAACACCTTTTTATTTCTGGCCTCATCTTTGTCCAACAGGTAATATACGTTTTCTAGCTTTGTCTCTTCTGGTGCCTCCTCCCTTCTGCCCATTTTCCCTGGAACCCTATGTTGGAAACTTCAAGAAACTTTTATACTTGGAGCATTCTAATCTAAAATTTTTCAGGTTTCAACCTGTTTTCTGTCTCCCTGCCTATGATCTTAGAGGTAGGAACTCAGTTAGACTTTTCTGAGCAGCATCTCCTCTTTCCTCTCCCCTTAAAACACCTGAGTGCTAATTGCTATTGAACTGTCATGTGACTTGGCCCTGGGACTGCTCTACTGGCCCCAAATTATGAACCTACGTTTCCTAGACCGTGGTAGGTTCTCTCTTCCTATATGAAAACAATTGTGCTCAGGGTCCCCTGGTGAAATCTTTTATTATGTTCCTCTAATTTCCCTGAACATTCCCAATTTGGAGATGTCTGTGCTAAACTGAGTGTTAAGGAGGTTTGAGATGCAATACTATTTGGGACTGATCATTACTAGGCCCAGGGGAAGGGGGAGTTAATTGGGCTCTTCTAATAGTGTCCTCTTATTGTCTCTTCATCCTACTATTTGGGGTGTCTCCCATTAAGACCTATGGCTTAAAGAATGTTAAATGTAGAGTCACAGGATCTAAGTTTAAGTTCCATCTCTGCCACTAATTAAACCTGTGTGACTTTAGATAAAGTCACTTTAACTTCACTGGACCTCAGTTTCTTCCTCTATAAAATGAGGAGATTGAACTAGGTGATGTCTAAAGTTCTTTCTAGCTTTAGATTTATGATCTTATAATTCTTCAGGGCCTTCCTTTTACCATGCCAAATAAAAAGGTCTATTGCCTTCTACACTGACCAGCTCATCTAATTTTCCTGTGAAACTCAGCCACAGCCTCTGAAAACCAGAGATGACCTAGACAAGTAGGATACATGACACACAATTCTATTCTCATCAGATTATTATGTGAAATTCTGGGTACCAAAATTTAGGAATAATGAGCTAGAATGTATCCAGAGGAGGGTGAATGGGATTGTGATTTCATGCCTTATAAGAACTAGTTGAAAATACTTGGAATGTTTTGCCTAGAGAAGAGAAGAAGGGGGGGGGGTAAAAAGGATAGAGAAACAGAGCACACGATTGGGGCATTTCTATTTTTTGAAGAGCTGTTACATATAATAGGGGTTAAACATGTTCTGCTTTATCTCAGAGGGGAAAAAACAAGAGCAATGGGTAGAGACAGATTTAGGCTCTGTATAAAGAAATACTTTCAAATGATTAGGACAGTCCAAAAGTGAAAGGGACTTCCCCCAGAAGGTAGGTGACTTCCCTTTAATTGAGGACGTCAAGCAAAGACTGGATTATGACACAATGGCATATTGGATTGAGGGTAAAGAAGATCCTTAGATACAAGAAAGGATGTAATGGTAAATGTTGATGGTAAATAATTGTTCCTCAAAAAAAAAATGCATGACACAACTGCAAGTCTAATCTGCATAATTCATATTTTCTCCATTACTTTCTTCAGTCTAGAAATAAAACAATATCAAGACCTGATTTGCCACATTTGCTAATTTCTGACGTGTGAATGCTCACACTGAAAGTTTAACAATCTGCTCTCTCAAGCCAGTTTGTCCACCTCCTGGATACCACTGGATATGGTCTAGACTAGATACCATCAAGTTTGTTTCCAACTCTAACATTCTGTGATTCTGATTTTTTTTAAAAAAACCTCACAAATCTGGCATGGAGGCTGGGGAATTTTATATTAATATTTACCTGAATTTTCTCCCTCTAAATTTTTTTTTAATTTGAATGAATAAAAATGTTATTGCTTGAAAGGAAGAAGTAGAAAGGGGAATTGTTATTTGAGACTTGGTTCATCAAATAAGCAGAAACACTGAAATAAAATGATTAGACTCTTGGGAATAAGTGGCCACTCCTTGGAATTCATGATCCAAAATGAGAAGGAAGTCAGGCAGTCTAACTCTTTGATCCCAGACTCTTACCACCAAGATAAGCTGAGCACTTGAATCTTGTCATCATGAATTTTCTCAGATTTGGAACCTCAACATCTTCTCAAGTCACTCTCAGCTGCCTCTCCCTCTGATTGGAGGGCTGGCGAGCAGAGCACTCAACTTCTCTCTAAGTCTTTCTATATAAAGGGTTTACAACCTTCCTAAAGACTCCTTTTTCCTTCAGCTCTATGGAACTCCACACACTCTGGTAGCCACACCCTCCAACCTTTCTCCTCAGCTTTTTCAGCTTTCTGTAGTTGTTGTCTTCTTCCACTAGATTATAAATTCCTTGATGGCAGAGATTATCTTTTTTCTTATTTGTATTTCTCATACATAGCCCAGAACCTGGCATAGAGTAGGCATTTAATAAATGTTTACTGAATTGAATTGAGCGTGTGCCTCAGATTTGGGGAGCTCCAGATAGAGGGGTAGCTTAGTGGGTATACTCCTAGACTTAGAGTCAGGAGATATAAACTTGAACACTGCATCACATAATTACTTCTACTACTACCAATGTTAGTAGTCTAGGTAGGAGGATGCATTTATATAGGACTTTAGGCTTTGCCAAGCATTTTACCTATCTTATCCTATTTGATCCTCATGACAACCCTGGGAGGCAGATGATATTCTTTTATAATATTATTTTATATAATATCTATTTTATATATACATACATACATATATACATATATGTACATAAAATAGCATCTAACATATGCTATTATAGATGAGGAAATTGAGGCTTAGAGAAGTTAAGTAGCTTGCCCAGGGTCATATAGCTAGGAAGTATGAGAGGAAGGATTTGAACTCAGGTCTTCCTGACTCTGAGTCCAGGATCCTGTCCTCTATGTCACCTAGCTGTTTCTACTACTCTCTACTAGTTGTATGATTAAGAGCAAGTCTTTTAAACTCAGAGAACCTTGGTTTCCTCATATGTAAAATGGGGATAATAACATTTATACTACCTATCTCACAAGGTTGTTGTGAGGAAAAGTACTTGGCCCACCATAAAATGTGTTATCATTATCCCATGGCCTAAAATTCTAAAAAGACATCAGCCCAAGAGCAGTGGAAAACTTAAAATGAAATTCTAAAGATGCACACAAACACACACAGACAATTAATTTCAATCATAAAGAAAAAAGGTCTAAAGCTGTCTGGAACTGTCTAAAGAAACCAATGTGATCACATAAAGAACACATCAAACTCCTTAGATTTGGGGGTTGGGGGGACAAGAACAGAAGACAAAAACAATGGCACTTACCAAAGGATGAATAGAAGAGTAGCATGTTTCTGTAAAAATAATGGCAGAGGCCCTCAGGCTCAGAATGAGCCAACACTGGTGATGAATGTTAAGGCCAATCAAAAGTGCTTTTTGTTAGCTAAGCTGGGCCCTTAGGAAGATTAAAGGAAGACTAGGTCTAATACCTGGAATGAATGGGATGATGAAAACAGATGATGGAGGGGATGATGAACTCTTATTTTATCTGTTTTCTTTGCCATGAGGAATGTGCTGAATAGGTAGGTGTGTGTGTATGTGTGTGTTCGTGTAAGTTTAAATGGATAACAGCAATTTCAATTCAACAACTTTTTAATTAAGCTGACAGTGTGCAATAGGCTGAGTAATGTTTTCATAAAGACCTAAACAAAATACTTCCCTTCAAGGAACTTACATTCAACAGATATATAGAATAAACAAGAGGATATATAAGTAATAAATAACTTAGAATATAAGTAAAGACAAGTAAGGTAATTTGAGGAAAAGGAGACCACAAGGACCCAGGGGTGGTCAGGGAAGGCATTTTTGAGGAAGTGGTCTGTAAGTGAACTGAGCTAAGTCTCAAAGGACTCATAGGATGTAGAGGTGAGGAGGGAGATGATTTCAGACATACAGGATAACTGTACAAAGGCACAGAAAAGGTTGATATAATGTTGAGTTCAAAAAACAGGTATTTGGTCATTTTGGCTGAAATATAAATGAACCTGGAAAGGTATCTGGGGGGGGGGGGTGGTTAGAAGACAAAGAGCTTTAAATCCCAGATGAGAATGTGTGCTTTATCCTAGAGCCATGAGGGCACAGTTGTGTGACTTCCTCTAGCAATACCCCCATGTAGAGGCAGAGAAAGCAAATGTTGGGTGAAAACAAGGGTTTGGGTTATGGAAAGGAATGACTACCAACAGGGAAATGGGAAAAGTGATGCAAAGCTAGATAATATCATAAAATGAAACTACCTAAATATAGATTAAAGATTGTCAGAGGAAGAAAGAAGGTAAAACCAAAACAGAGGTGCTGGATGAGTAGGGAGAGAGATTTGGATGGAGTAAAGACAAAGATCAAAGGAGGAAGAGAAGGAAGAAGAGGGAGTTATGATAAAAAAAAAAAGAGTAGAATACTAGAGTTCAAGGTCGTGAAGGAAACGTAGTAATAGGTGAGAACTTAGATATGGCTTTCCCTATGATTGGCTATAGAGAAATAAAAACAATGTTTTTCATGTTCTGTGTGTTTGTGCATATATGTACGGAAAAGATGGAGAGAAGAGGGCTTTAGAAATGGTTCCATGGCCAGACCTAAATATTACTCAGGAATAATTCAATGGTTCCTTGGAAAGATGTTATTAGTACATTGCCCCATGTTTCTGTTCTGTTTAACCCTTGTTATCTGGACTTTGATGAAGACATCCTAAATTTCTCACTCTCACCTCTCATATTCAGTCGGTTGCCAAATCATGTTATTTCCACCTTCTAAATATCTTTTCTATATACCTCCTGTCCCCTGATACTGCTACCACTCTGGTACAGACACTCATATTTAGACTATAGCAGTAGCCTGCTGGTTGATCTCTCTAGGGTCCATTCTCCACTCAGCTGTCAAAGTGATCTTAAGTGTCAGTATGACCACATCATATCCCTACTTGAAAAACTCCAGTGACTCCCCAGAATCTCCCAAATCAAATATAAAGTCCATTGGCTTTTAAAGTCCTTAGTAACCTAACCGCTTTCTACCTTTCCAGTCTTATCGCACCTTACACCTCCCCAGATACTCTGCCTTCCAGTGAACACTGTATAGCTTCCTAGCTATTCCTCATATAAAACATTCCATTTCCCAACTCTGTGCATTTTTACTGGGTGCCTCTCATGCCGGGAATTCCCTTCCTCTTCATTTCTACCTCCTGACTTTCCTCCCCTCCTTCAAGTCTCAGTTAAAGTCCTGCCTTCTGCAAGAAGTCTTTCCTCGTGTTAGTCCCTTTCATCTTTTCTCCAGTTTACCCTTGTAGATAACTTGTATTTATATAGCTAATTGTGTTGTCTTCCCTATAAGATTGTCAGCTCTTGAAAGTAGTTTTCTATCTTTCATCTATCTATCTATCTTGCTATCATCCTGTTTTGCCTTTTTGTCTCCCTAACTCTTGGCACCATTTCTGGCACATAGTAGATGCTAAATAATATTGTTGACTAACTGACATACATGGCAAACTCATTAAGTTTTCAGATGACACAAATTTGCATGACAGTCAGCACTCAAAACTGTCTTGTAGGTCTTAACTTTTGAGCCAAATATGATATGATGAAATTTAATATAGATAGAAGTAAAATCTCACATTTAGGGTCAAAGAAATCAGCCTTCTAAGTACAATAAAGCATGTCTAGACAAAAGATCTGAGAGTCTTGATGGACTGCAAATGAAAGATTAGTCAGCAGTATAACATGGCAGCCAAAGGAGCTAATGCCATGTCGTGCTTCCTTGAGAGATTCATTTCTCCCACACCCAAGGAGGCAATATTCGCATTGTACTCTGGTCACAGCAGATAGCATCTAGATTAGTAGAGTAGTTCTGGGTACTACAATTTTAGGAAGGGTCTTGATAAACTAGAACATGGCCAGATGACAGCAAGTAACATAATGAGATGCTTTAAACACACACTAAATAAGGATCGGTTGAAGGAAGCTGGTATGCTTATCAGGGAAAAGAGAAGACTTGAGGAAGGGGATTTCTTCTGTGAAATTTGGATTCAGTCAAAGGGTCTCACCTGAGGACCTAGAGGGCCACATGTGGCCTCTAGGCCACATGTTCCCCACCCCTGTGTTAGAGACATAATGCTATCTTCAAGTATTTGAAAGGTTATGATTTTAAGGAAGAATGAGTTATTTTTCTTGGCCCCAGAGGGCAGAAGTAGAAACACTGGATGCAAAGTACAAAAAAGTCACATTTTGGCTTGGGAGAAAATTATTAATAGAGCCTTCCACAAGTGGAATGTACTGTCTCTTGACATACTGGGCTCCCAGTCATTAGATGCTTTCAATCAAAGGCTAGACTGTCATTTTTCAGACACATAAATGTTGTAGTTTTAGGAGGTTTTAGGTTAGATTGCATGGTCTCTGAGGTTCCATCCAACTCAGAAATTCTGTTATTCTGTAAAGCACAGCTTCTCAAACTTTTTGGTTTTAAAATTCCTTTATACTCTTAAAAATTATCTAGGACCACCAAAGAGCTTTTGTTTTTCAAATGTGGGTTATATGTATTGCTACTGCATTAGAAATTTAAATGGTTAACTTTAACAACATTTATTAATTTTAAATAAAGATTTCACACCCGTTGAACATTAATGAAATTTTTGAAATTTTAAATTAATGAACATTAAGGAAATTTTAAGGAAATTTTTAAGGGAAATAACTACATTTTAAGGAAAATAACTACATTTTCCAAAACAAAAAAATCTAGCGAGAAAAGTGGCATCAATTTATGTATTTTTGCAAATCTCTTTAATGTCTGATTTAATAGAATATAGCTGGATTCTCACATTTGCTTCTGTATTCAATCTGGTGTGATGTTATTTTAGTTGAAGTATATGTAGAAAATCTGGCTGCAAACAGATATGTAGTTGGAAAGAGGAAGCGGATTTTCGTAATTCACTCAGTAAGTTAATCAATAACCAGTGCCTACTATGTGCCAGGCTCTGGGACAAGCACTGGGGATTCAAAGAAAAGCAAGAGATAGTTCCCATGGTCAAGGTCTTAGTATTATTATGAAAATAATTTTGGGGACATCCATCTGCAGATACCCAGAAAGGAGCGAGACTTTGAGATCAATTACTGTACAGATATAGGACATGAGAATAGAGGGGTTTTACTTAGGAAGTTAGGGCATTTGAGATACATACATGCAATAAATACATATATAAGTGTGCATGTATGTATATATCATATATAAAGTATATATGTATGTAGGTATGTGTGTGTGTATGTACACACTTCTTTTAGTTGTTTTAAGTCATGTCCAACTCTTTGCAATCTCATTTGGGCTTTCTTGGCAAAGATTCTGGAGTGGTTGCCATTTCTTTCTCCAGCTCATTTAGGGTCATGAAAAATCAGATAAGACTGGACAACAACAATGCATACATACATACATACATATACATGTACATACATACACACATACATATTGCTTGGGGTTAAGAAGAATACTGGAAGTTATTTCCTGAATTATTCCTTTTGAAATGAAGGAGAAAAGCTTGGAGGCCTTTATATAACTAATCCAAAGATCTAGATAGGGAGACTAGACTGACTGAGTGAATCCCAAAGATGAAAGTTTGCTGACCAACTGTGGCAGAGTGCGGACAGTATGAAACAAGATAGATACTTATTCTTCTTGTAGAAGAAGCAAACTTGAATTCTCTTTCTGGTTGAAATTCTGAAATATATTATTGAAGATATTGAAGACACAGCTTATTCAGCCATTCCCCAATTGATAGGCATCCCTTTGATTTCCAGTTCTTGTCCACTACTAAAAGAGCTGCTATAAATATTTTTGTGTATGTGGGATCTTTTCCCACTTTTATGATCTGTTTGGGATACAGCCCTAGAAGCAATATTGCTGGGTCAAAGGGTAAAAGGTACACTTTTAAAACTGGCAGATGACAAAAACCAGAAAGGTATCACTAACACATCAGATGACAGAACAGGGATCCAAAAAGTACTAGGTAGGCTAGATTATAGGGTTGACTCTAAGAAATGACATTTATATAAATACATGAAGGATCTATGATTTCCTCAGAGTTGGGGACTCCCTTCACTGAAGTGAGTTACAGTTTGTCTATAACTTGGTGACTAAGTCCTAGGGGGATGCTTGAGGAGCATAGGTCAAGTGACTAGCCTAGGGTCACATATCTTGTGTCAGAGGTGACAATTGAACTTAACTCTTCCTGACTCTAAGACCATAATCTATTTTACCTATAAGAGGAGATAAAATTTAATATCAACAGAAATTTATCTTATATTTGGATTTTTAAAAAATCCTCTTCTCAAGTACAAGGCAGGGGATTATAGTCATTATTTCTAAACTTTAAGCTCCTTAAAGGCTGGAACCATTTTTATTTAGCTTTGTATTTCCTATAACGTCTAACGAAATGTACATAATAGGTAGGCACTACCTATTTTAGTAACTCTGCATACAGTAGGTGTTTCATAATGTTCATTGAAATAAAAAATGAATGGTCATCAGAGTGGCAAATGTATTGGCATATGGAGAGTCAAAAACCATGCCTTTCTAGAATTATCTTTCTCATCAGTCCACTACAGAGACTTAAATTTACCGTTCTCAGTGACGTCCCTTATGGGCCTTTTAGAGATATATGCATTTTAATTAGATAAAGAAGTTATGTTACCTGGGACATAAACTTTTAGGCAAGATTGGGGGAGCCCTTCAGGGACATAAAGAAAGTCACCAAGAACAAGCAATGGAAAGTTCACAGCATTGCCCTGAGACCCCATTTTGAGATTTAGTAAGCAAAAACCATAACCCCTTCCATCTTCACTTCCCTAATCGTGGCACTACTTTCCAGGTATAAGGATGAAATGGGGACCAGCTTGATTATCAAGGACTCCTGCTAGAAATCTCTAGTCAGGGGCATGCCGGAACCAATTCAAATGACTTCCAAAGAGTCAGTTGTTAAATTTCCAGTATGGGTACTTATACCTTGGAAATAAGCAAATAATCCAAATTGGAGTTTGATTCTTTGTTTTGTTGGTTGCCTAGAATTAAGTAGAGAAAATGTTAATAGTGCAGATTAAATTTAAAATGGCATCAGCTGTAGATTCCCTCTCCCCTCCCCTCCAGATCTGGTTGTTAAACATTTACCAGCACACCTCTGGTTCCAGGGCAGAAATGAAGGAAATAGGGTATTGTATGGGAAAGAATATTGACTGGGAAGCTGAGGCTGGGCAAGGAGAAGGGAATTCCAGGAATACTACAGTGTAAAAGTGCCTTTAAATCCACAATGTTATACATTCCTTCCAATAGCCCAGTGAGACAAATAGGGTGAATGTTACTGTCCCCATTTCACATATGACAAACCTGAGGCTCAGAGAACTCGTAACTTGTCCAAGGTTATTTATCTATCAAGAGATAAGACTTGGGTTTGCCTGTAATCACCAATCTAGACAGTCATGTTGCAGGTGTGTTTCAAAACTAGATATCCAGATTCCAGTAAAGTGTGCATTCTATTCTGCCATCTGTAATTTATATTTAAGTGTAAATGGCTGATAGGGACAGCTAGGTGGCACAGTGGATACAGTGCAGAGCCTAGAATCAGGAAGACTCTTCATGAGTTCAAATCTGGCCTCAGAGACTTAGTAGCTGTATGACCCTGGGTAAGTCACTTAAAGTTGTTTGCCTCAGTTTCCTCATCTGTAAAATAAACTGGAGAAGAAAATGGTCAAACCCTCCAGTATCTTTGACAAGAAAACCCCAAATAGGGTCATGAACAGTCAGACCCTGAAACACAACAAAAGAAATACAAATGACTGCTAGAAACTCATTTCCTCAGGGCAAGTTTTGATAGGGAACTGAGGGGACAAAGCCTCCGAAAATGCTTCTTTTCCGCAAACGGAGACAGGGTAGAAGGAGCTGAGGTCATGGAGGAAAACTGCCAGTTTCACAATTTTGCCAGTGGACAAAGGTAGTGAGTGTCTCTGGGTATATCTATTATTGTTGGAACTGGGACAGTGTTTCCTAATGAATGGAGAATTGGATTGGGAGCCAAAGCTGGCTTTGAAAAGGGGCTCTACCACTTCCTAGCTCTTCTACCACTGGGTAAGTTACTTAATTTCTCTGGACCTCAGTTTACTTATCTGTAAAACGGGGGTATTGAGGTAGTAAGGTTCCTTTCAATCGTAGAATCCTAAGATTTTAAATCTTTATGTCTAGTCAGTCCTCAACGTCTGTCTTCTGTTGGGAGGTTCAGAAGACTCATTTGATTAACAGGTGCTTAGCATGAGCCAGCCCAGGCTCAGACACCTCTGCCATGTGTTCATTAATGGGGAAGGAGAGGGTTGTCTTCCTGCCTAGCTGCCTGAGTTTGTTTCAAAGGAAGACACTCAGATCACAGAGCTTCTATCATTCACCATGGAAATTTATTTACATGCAGCCCAAATCCCACCGGGAAGCACAATCCATTTGCCAGTGAATCCTTTAAGCAATGGTTTTAGGCTCTCGCTGCTAGGAGAAAGGAAACTGGCAACACTTAACTACTTCAATCTAATTTCCCAGATCCTCTCCTCCTGCAGCTGCAAATGCCCCAAGGTTTTGGATCACACAAAATCAAGCTTCCTGGTAGCTGGAGACTCTTCTGATGCATCAACTGCTTGAATAGGTCAGGGCAGAGCTGGAGGAGGCTAAGGTCTGGGTCTCTAGTTAACCATTCTGATGAGGCATTGTCTTTCAGTCTTGAATCCTTTGCACCAATATATTTGCACTATTTCTTTTTTAATTATTTTTTTTTATTTTACAACATTCGTTTTTATAAGATTTTGAAATCTAAATTTTTCTCCCCTCCCTCCACAACCGCCCTCCCCAAGATGGTATGCAATCTGATATAGGTGATACATGTACAATTATATTAAACATATTTCCACATTAGTTGTGTTGTAAAAGAAGAATCAGAACAAAAGGGAAAAGCATGAGAAAGAAAAAACAAAAAAAGAGAAAATAGTATGCTTCAATCTGCGTTCAAACTCCATAGCTCTTCCTCTGCATGTAGACAGCATTTTCCATCATAAGTCTTTTGGAACTGTCTTAGATCATTGCACTGCTCAGAACTAAGCAGACTAAAACTCGTCATCATACAATGTTACTGTGTACAATGTTCTCCTGGTTCTGCTCCCTTCACTCAGCATCAATTCATCCAAGTCTTTCTAGGTTTATATGAAGTCTGCCTGCTCACCATTTCTTATGGAACAATAGTATTCCATTACATTCATATACCAAATTGTTCAATCATTCCTCAATTGATGGGCATCCCCTCAATTTCCAATTCATTGCCACCACAAAAAGAGCTGCTATAAATGTTTTTATACATGTAGGTCCTTCTCCCCTATTTTATGATCTCTTTAGAATACAGACCTAGTAGTGGTATTGCTGGATCAAAAAGTATGCCCAGTTTTATAGCCTTTTGGGAATAATTCCAAATTGTTCTCTAGAATGATTGGATCAGTTCACAACTCCACCAACAATTTATTAGTGTTCCAAGTTTCCCACATCTTCTTCAACATTTATCATTCTCCTGTTTTGTCATATTACCCAACTGGATAGGTGTGATGTGGTTGCTTTAGTTTGCATTTTTCTAATCATATTTCCACTATTTGTGACCAGTCATTCCTTCACCCTGAACCATCCCTAATACCTGCATTCTAATCTCAGGCTGCTGAACACTGCTAGAGGAAGTGACAAACATGTTAACTGGGTTCACTAAAAATTCAAGTTGCCTAGCCTCAAGTGCATCTTCAAAGTTTCAAAGCAATCTTGTTCATTTCTGATTGACCCTCTTTCATATGTTCCACAGGGGCTGTTCTAAATCGCCTTTACTCAGAGCTAAAAAGACCACCCTCACTTTGTAGATGAGGAAACTGATGCTCAAGGAGTTTACTTACCCAAGATCTCATGGGTAAAAAGTGTCAAAGGTGGGATTTGAGTTCTCTGACTCCAGAGTTAAGTCTCTTTCCTCTGTATCATACTGCCTACCAAGTCCCTAGTTCCACTGAGCACTCCTTTCCACTTCTATCTCATTAAATTAATTTTGCTTCTACTTTTCCGAGAAAAAAAAGAAGTCATTTCTCTGTCATGAACTCTTATGTCTCCCCTAATCCACATCACAAAATTTCAGTGTACCTCTGACTAGCTTCTTATCCTTGCTCCAATTTTAGGGGATAAAACAGACTTTCTCCTTTCCAATGTTAACTCCTCTTCTTGAATCTTATATTTAAACATTTTTGATTTTATAATTTTCTCTATATACCTACTATCATTTTATCTTTATAATAGCATTATATTTGCACATTGATTTGTGCAATGTCACATACGAGTTGGATGGTGAATTTGAATCTAGCTCTTCTTATCCCTCCAACTCCAGAACTCATGTTGCCTCAAAAATTAACTTCCTTGCCTCCAGTCTCTCCTTGCTTTAATATATCTTTCCCACAACTGGCAAAAGTAAACTTCTTAAGGTACAGCTCTAACAACATGACTTGATCAGCAGTTTTCAGTGGTGTCCTCTTTCTTCTAGAATAAAATAAAATACATACTCCTTAGCTCCACATTCAACTGATTCCAAAGTACCTTTCCAGATTAATTTCATATCATTCCTCTCACTATAATTCTCCCACACATTCTGGACCAAATTGGCTATTGGATATCCCTTGAATTTCCAAATCAGCACATATACTTTGATCACTCACATTCCTGGATTTTTCTCATCATCCGCCTTTTAGAGCCTTACTTTTCCTTTAGAGTTCAGTTCAAGTACTAGCTCTTCCACATGGTCTTCCTCCAGCCTCATCAAACATCATCACAATATTGTCTAGTTCTTTTCTTTGCTACAATTACCTTGATTTGTGTATCCTCCTTCCTTAGAAGAATATTAGCCCCTTGAGGGCAGGGGCTGTATTGTATGTATCTTTGTATTTCCAGTGCCTAGCATTGGACCTTGTACATAGTAAGCTCTTAATACATGTTTGATTAATTGAATTTTAAATTGTTGAATTGAAATTTGCCTACTCCAACTTCTTAATATTCCTACTGCCACTAACCTAGTTCTTCTTCATCATTCTCATAGACTAATAGATTCTTAACTGGTCTCTCCCTGCTCCATTCTTTCCTAATGCGCCATTATGCTTATCAGTTCCCCTGAATTCCCCACTGCCAAACAAAGTAAACACTCCTTTAGCTCATTTTAAAATCCCTTACAATGTGGAAATAGAATTTCCACCCTTGTCTGCCCAAAATTCCTTCATATATGCTATTTTCCAATCCAATTTTCCTACTTACCTCACACATACGCTTGTTCATCCCTCTGCTGACACACTGCTCCTCTACCCTAGGCTCATCTCTACCTATTCCTAGCCTTTGTTTGTTTCAAGGACCAGTTCTAGTATTATCTCCTTTATGAAGGCTTCCGTGACCTGAAACCCAGATCATTTTGTTCAGATTTCTTCTTTATATGTATCCAATTTATAGTGTATTTGTTATCTAAGTGGATATTCTAATCTACCCCACATATTAGTCAATCCTCTTTTGTTGAAAAGCATTGGATTTGGAATCAAAATATGTTTGAGCTATGGAACCCTGGACTCTCTGACTCATTTTCCTCATCAGTAAAATGATTAACTGAATTGGATTCTCTCTAATACCCATTTTAGCTCAAAATTCTATGACCTAGTCCGATCCTGGCATTTTACAGATGACGAGATTTATGCCCAGGGAGGTGATGAGACTTTTCAGAAAAAAGGCAGAGACCTACAAGTGAGCATCCTACCTCGTATCATGACAGGTACCGGAATTACTAGTAGGTACTAGATTCTGTAATTTTAGTAGTGGGGGCTTGAATAAACAACTTGTTGAAGGAATTTCCAGTAAAGTTAGCCATGCTCTAGCTGCTAGCTTGCCATAATAAACAGAGTGATAGCCTTGTAAGGAGAAATTGGTGTGAATTCTGCCTCTGACACTTACTACCTATGTACCCATGGGCAAGTTATTTCTTGGGGTTTCTTTTTCCTCTTGTGAAAAATAGGGATAATAATTGCACCCTTACTTCACAGTGTTGTTGGGAAGACCAAATGAGAAAATGTATAAGAATGATTTACTAGCCTATATAGAGTATCCCTAAATTATTGTGCCCAAATTATTATTAAAATGTAAAACTGAACTAAGACTTTTGGGACACCCTGCATAAATATTATCAGATAGAAACTGGATCTGCAATTTCATTAAGATACAGGACTCCCAGATAAAGAAGCTCCCTCAGTCACTGAAGGTTGGTGCCTTCTCTGCAACTTATAGTCTCAGAGACTTTGTCCTCTGTCCAGAGGCTGTAATAGGGTGGCTCTGAGGAAGATGCTGTGATCACAAACAGTTTTTCTAGGGCTGAGTTCTGAACCTTGCTTCTGTCTTAGACCCTTCTGGCAGCCTAGTGAAATATACAGACCCTTCCCATAATAATATTTTAAATGCATGAAATAAAGTACATGAGATTAAAAAATTAATTAAAACAGTTAATATAATATTGGGGGGGAGGATCTCATGGATTTCAGGTTGAGAAATCCTAAGGCCAGAGGTTAGCTTTATATGAGTCAATGTGAAAGTTAATTATGGGGTATCTTTTTTTAGTGAAGGGACTCCACTGGGCTGCAGGTAGCACTACAATCTGCCTACTTCTCAAATGCTTGTGAACCACATCTTCTACAGTAAATTCATTCCTGAAAAGGTGGGTGTGAATCCAATTTTGTAAATTGTATCCTGCTTTAGAAACACTAGAGAAGATCTTATTCAAAGGAACCCTGGAGTTTATCCTTTGTAAATCAAATAATTCTTTTGCAATATGAAAATCTCTCCATTTGTTTGTTGTGTTAAGTTCCTCATCTGTCAAAGGTAATTACGACAGAACTTTGTAGTGTTATAACTTTAACATTTTATTACTCTAACACACTTGGTAACCTTGGACCTCAGCTATCTCCTCTGCAAAATAGGAAAAGGGGGGGATCATATGGCTTCTGGGGTCCCTTTCAGGTCTAGACCTATGTTCTTTTGTTCCTATGATCTTCTCACTTCCTTCTCTGGGCTTCAGTTTTCTCACTTAGAAAATGAAGGGACTGAAGTGAACTGGACTAGATGACCTCTAAGGTACTTTCTAGCTTGAAAATTCTATGATCTGAAATTCTATGATTTAAAATTCTATGAGATGTTGATATAGTGGATTTCCTTAAAGGAATGTCTACCTACCAGCTCTCTTGGTTAATTCTAAGACCTTTGAATTTTTAAAAAAGGTAAGCATTGGTTTGATTCTGCAGTCATAATGGTTCTTTCTCAAAATGACTCCTAGAATGATATTTATAATTCTATAATAGTGACTCATTGATATGAGAAATGTCATTTTCTAAATGCGTTCAGTAAGGAACAGAAGGAGAAATGAAGATAATTAACACAGTTATTTGTCAAACATCAACACAAAAACTTTTTTTTAGTCATTTTGAGCTATATACCAACCCTGTAGTGAAGATCTGATGAGCCTTCTATGAACACTTCTGAGAAAGCTAATGAAAGATTGCCCACTAATTATGCCAAGTCCTTTTTCTGATTCAGTCTTCCAGGTGTTATGGATATGTCTTTTAAAAGTATATGTTCCTTTGGAGGAAGACCAAGGAAAAACAGTCAACTTTTAAGCTAATTCATCTCTGAGTTACTGTGCACATACCCAGAATCCCCACATATCTATGAAGCAAATTCTTAAAGTGAAAAGGAAATGTTTATTGATCCCCTCCATGCAAATTCACCCCAAATGGATGGCATCTTCTGGGATCTCAATGAGAGTGAAATGAAGAGACCAATTATGGAAAATTTCAAGTAACCTTAATAGCAGGAGTTTTGGTGTTTTGTTTTTTTAAACAACTCCAACTGCATTATATTTTTATATTCAACTCACGCCACTACCAAGTCTTTCTAGGTCTTCATTTTAGAGAAATGTACCCAAGATATTAAGGTCCACATCTGTCAGTGCAAGCTGAGTAAAGCAAGAAATACTGCCTATTTCCAAAGAGTAATATATGGGCCAGTAAATTCTTTGCCATAAAGACACAATAAATTCCTTCCCCTATATAACAGTTGCATACGAGAATGGAAAGTTAAACTGCTACCACTGCAATTGGGTACTGATACACTGCTCCCCATTCTTACCAGCATTCAACCTATCTCCCCCAACTTGTACACTTCAACCATCCAACTTCAAAAAGATGGGGAGCAAAAGTCTTGTAGAGCCATGATTTGACTGGATCTTGGCCACAGACTGCCAAATCTTGAGCATCTGAAAATGCCCCAAATTACTGAGTGTGAAGGAATTGAGCAAAGTTGAAACTCTAATGCAAGTCAATCAACAGACAGTTATTAAGTGCTATATGCCAGGCAATGTGCTAAAATCTAGAGATATAAATACAAGCCGAAAGAAAGACAGTCCTTATTCTCAAGGAGCTTACATTCTAATGAGAAAAGACAATACAAAATGGAAGCTTGAAAATGGGGGAAGTGAATGAAATTACTCAGGGTTGAAAGTCTAGATTGTAGTAGTCAGAGAAGATTGAGACATTCCTCATCTGGGAACCCTAATGGGGCTCCTGGGAGGAGCAATCCACTCAATGCTATAGGTTGGAAGGTACTCCCAATATGTGAATTCTAGACTGATCTGAGAAGATGAAGAGATTTCTGGGACATTATCTAGAAAGCTGGGAATATGGTCTGAAGAGAAATGAAGTCTGAGAACAATTGGCAAGAACAAGTGAAGGGAATAGTGGACCACTGGAGGTGAACCCATAGCAGAGTTCAAACCTAGACAAGCATTCAGGAGAATCAAAATGGCTTTAATGTGTCAAGGACAAGATGGGTCTCAGAGAAGAGGTTTCTTATTTTCTTCCTGTTCTAGTGGGAACCAGTGCCTCATTTTCTAAAGCCTGGCTTACCCAGAGTCCAGGGTCCTGCCATATAAGGCGGATGACTTTGTGGTCAGGTGCCATCTTTTGTATAACTTCTATTCCTCCCACAGTGGGTAACACAGGGCTCTACATTTATTAGGTACTCAGTCTATACTTGATTAATTCAATGATTGCTTGGACTTGAAAGTCTTTGGCTAGGGGAGAAACACCTCCTTTCTGAGTTCATGTAGTTGCTAACTGCTGCTAAAATATATTTAGGACAAAACAGTAATTATAGGGGTAAAAACCTAACTTTTATTTTTATGCTCAAGTATAAGTTGAGGCCTCAGAGAAAAGTATGGAACTGAGCAATCATTAGGATTCTAACAAGGTCTCTTACAAGAAAAATTACATCAAAGTGACAGAGAAATAATTCTTTTACGTAGCGCTATCTTGTACATTCCTCTTAAGCCATAAAAGGTGAAAAAAGATGGATCCATAATTCCATGCTTCCTTCAATGTCATAAAAATTGAAAAAAACTTAAACAGAGTCATAATCTCAAACATTTGTGGTCCAGTCATTTTTCAGTTATGTCCGACTTTCTGTTGACCCCATATGGGATTTTCTTGGCAAAGATACTGAAGCAGTTTGCCATTTCTTTCTCCAGGTCATTTTACAGATGAGGAAACTAGGCAAATAGAGTTAAGTGACTTGCCCAGGGTCACACAAGCATTAAGTATCTGAGGCCAGATTTGAACTTAGGTTCTCCTAACTCCAGGGGTGGTACTCCATCTACTGTGCCACCTAGCTCCCCAATCTCAACCATAAACATAGTTAAATAGACTTTATAGGTAAGCTAAGTCAGGTAACAGACTAAACTATATTTAGAGGGTTCACAAATAAGCTGATAGAGGAGGAAGATTTACCAAGGAGTTATGGACAGCTGAGATTCTTCCTCCAACTTCTCATCTAAGCAATGTTTAAGGCCTTAAGGAAATTTTCACATCCCATGGGACAGGTTTTGGTCAGGTGATGTTAATATAAACAGAAGATAAACTTTCAATTAACCAAAACCTGGGCCCCAAATAATAAAAATTAATCAAAGGAAATAAAAATAAAAAATTCCCATTACAGTTTCAAACACCACCCCCATATCTCTACCCTGCTGCCTTTCCCTATACAGTTTTTATCTCAGAATAGTTCCTTTCATGGCTGGCCTGCCAAATATGTCGGAATAGATTTAACTCAGATATCGTTGAATCTGATTTGAGATGGGTACAATCAAGTATCTTAATACATGATTCCTCTTTCTTGTTCACTAAAAGACTGTGGGGCAGGGAAGGAATGGAGAAATCCATGGGTGGTCAACCCAATTTCTTTTTCCCTGTTACATCCTGAGAGAGTTTGGGGGATGAATGTCTTTCTTGGGGGAAAAATACTATACCTTTGAAATGTTATGCATTTATTTTCACAGAGAGACTTTTGCAATATGTTATTGTTGTTTTTCTCATGCTTTATGAGCTGACTTGTGAGAAGCATGCAGGAAAGATTAAGGGCACAGAGGCTGTCTATACCCAGGGCTGTGAGGCTGGGGAGCGTGTAGGAGAGACTTTCCCCTTCAGCCTTCAAATGTCATTTCCAATGATCTCCTTGTCTATAACTCTCACCAAATGACAAGAGCTACCTGACAGGTCAATAGTTTGTGAAATCCAGTCCCAAGATGTCATTCTTTCCTTACCTTGCTGAAATCATATAAATAAGCATATGAATATCTGCTACATAGATATTCATATGCATTCTTGTAGCTATACACATTCACCTTGTGTATGTGCTTACACACATGAAACAGGGCTAAGAACTTTTGTGGAATTTCTTTTTTGGAGGAAGCAGAGTTAAGAAAATGTGAACTCTAGCCCTAGCTTGGCCACTGCCTTACTGTGTGTCCTCGGATAGGTCACTTCTTATCTTTGGGTTTCAGTTTCTCAATCTGTGAAAAAGAGAAGATTGGACCAGATGGTCCCAACTAGCTCTAACTGAAGAATCAACTGTGCTTTGTTCCCTCCAAATTCTCATTAGAAATCCCTAAAGTCCTTTTCATCTTGAATGACTTCCCCATAGCCTGTTTTCCTCATCTAACACCGTCATTTGGCATCATTGTTGAGACCAGCCAACATGAGACCTTGCCCATTATGAGTGATAGCAAATTGCTAGTTGAATGAATGAAAAAAATATACATATTTTTTTCTTCCTGGACATGTGAAACTAAACACAAGAAGTGTCCCTAACAAAAATTTTCAATGTGAAATTTGCTATAAAGACCAGAAAGACAATTTCCTGGTAAAGAAAGGAACTTATCCAGTGAAAGAAATTAGGCTACATCTATAAGAAATCAGACAAGTTCTTTTCTTTGGCAAGAACCTCTCTCTTCTGTCTTGTTCTACTATTCCCTGCAGCCAGGGCAGCTAGGTGGTACAGTGGATAGAGCACCAGTGCAGGAGTCAGGAGGACCTGAGGTCAAATTTCACCTCAGACACTTGACACTCACTAGCTGTGTGACCTTGGGCAAGTCACTTAACCCCAACTGCCTCATCTTGGGTCCTCTCCAGTCATCCTGATGAATATCTGGTCACTGGATTCAGATGGCTCTGGAGAGAAGTGAGGCTGATGACCTGCAGAGTCCTCCCTCACTCAAAACAAAGTCAAGTGCAAGTCATGTCATCATTTCTCTGATGGCATGGTCTTCTTTGGCAATGAAGGACCAACACAAACACACTATTTCCTACAGAAGCTAGCATAGAGCCCTGCACATTGTAAGTAGGTGTTCTATGGATGTCTGTTTAATTGAAGTCACTCACTACTGTAAGAAATCACAGAAGCTATGGGAAGTTGTGAGACTATGAGCTGGGTGACCTTTGTAGAAGCTGCCAGTGACTGAGGAATCACATTATAGGTTGTACAAAACCATGAAACTCCCTCTCTTTCTGCTGAGGCTTTTCTTGATCCTTCGCATATTTCTTGAGGGATGACCAGAGTAAGGAAAGAAAATAAGCTTTTCTTAAGCCCTTACTATGAGGTAGACACTATGCTAACTACTGGAAGTATGGTTGCAGAAAGGACTGTGTGAAGGACCTGGAGACATTTAACATAAAGAGAGTACTCAGAGGGAGTACTACCTTCTTGAAGTATTTTAAAAGCCATTATCTGGAAGAATAAGAAGTGTTCTGCTCAATCACACAGGGTATAACAAAGAATAAGATGGGAACTGAAAGAAGGAAGATGTTGGCTTCCTAAAATGAATAAATTCCTAAAAATTTAGGCTGTCCCAAAATAGAAATGGACTGTCTCAAGAAGTAATAGATTTTTCACTTGAGGTCTCCAGGGAGATTGTATACGGTCATCTCACTCGGAGGTAGGTTTGACTTGATTCTGAGGTCCTGAAAGGCTGAGAATAATGTTCTCCTCATCCCCATCTTTCCCTCAGTGCTGAATATAGGGCCTTTCACCTAGTAAATCTAGGTCTGATTTCCAGTTCTAACACTTACTAGTCCTATGATCACCAACAAGTCCCCTCACTTCTCTGGGCCTCAATTTTCTTGTAAAATGGGTATACTATTTTCACTAGGGTTATCATGAGGAAAGCATTTTACATAACACTGGCCAGTACTACCTAAATGCCTCTCTGCCTTATGAGCTGATAATTCAAATACCTCATGTCTATAGTGATTTAAAGTTTGCAAATGACTTCCCTTATAACCATCAATCAATAGACATTTACAAAGTATCTTCTACACGCTAAGCACTCACAAGGTACAGGGAACATATAGACAAAGGTACTGCATATATTATTGTCCCCACAACTCTCAAAAAAGTGGGGAGCAGAGAAAGGAAATGACTTGAAGAGTCATGTCAATATGTGTTCCAGTCAATCCAAGGTGGAGAAGTGTAACAGAAAGAACCTTGGACTTAGAGTCAGGAGCACTCCTCATCTTTAAAATGAGGTGGTTGAGTTTTCCCTAAGTTTTCTTCCAGGCAACTAGGTGATGCTGTGGATAGAGTACCGAGCCTAGAATTAGAAAGACCTGAATTCAAATTCAGCCTCAGACACTTACTAGTGTCTGTGTGACCCTGGGCAAGTCACTTAATTCACTGGAGATGGAAATGGCAAACCACTACAATATCTTTGCCAAGAAAACCCTATGGCCAGTACTGGTGCGATATGGTCCACAGGGTCACAAAAAGTCTAACACAACTGAAGAAAAACAAAGGCTCCCTTCCAGCTCTGAACTGTGTATTATTCTCAGGGCAGCTCATTGGGGTATGATATAGCAGTGAACTAAAGTGTCAGGGTTACCCAAGTTCAAATCCTACCCTAGAAACTTGCTAACTGTGTGAATCTAGGCAGGTCTCCAAACCTCTCTCAATCTTTCTTCATCTGAAAGGTGGGAATAATCACAGCACCTACTTCACAGGATTCTGAGAAGGATCAAATAAGATGATATATGGAAAGTGTTTTGCAAACCTAAAATCTCTAAATAAAAATTAGTCATCATTATTATCATCTTCATCATTGTTACTTGACAAAGTCACACAAATATATACAAACACATAAAAAGCGGAACTTTGGTAGAGAGAAAAATCATATTTTGAAGATGATAAAACAAAGGGCTTTTATGGTACTTGTCTAAAATTATAATGGATAGACAAACACATATTGCATTTACACAGAAGACTTCACCAGAGTCCATGGCAAACACATATCAAGGACTTAGATTCTTGTGTGTGTGTGTGTGTGTGTGTGTGTGTGTGTGTGTGTGTGTGTGTGTGTGTGTGTGTGTGTGAAGTTGCAGGATTTTGCTGGCATGGGTATAAGCAACCAGAGCCTGAGAGGTTTCTAGGGTATTGAAATTTTCTGGCTCATTGAAAGTTGCCCCGGCAATCGGTTTCTAGATCAGGGCTTGGAAGATGAGTTGAATCAGCTGTGTTTAAACTAGAGCAAGGGGCTGGTAACTTGGGCAGTCCACCAGAAACCTGGTTCTCGGGTATGGTGATGGGCCAAGATTCTGTTGCTGCCAAGTACAGCTGACTTGTAATCTGGCCCATGCAGCTGGTTCCCTTAGACAGTTCTCAGGGTCAGAGGAGCTCTAACTATTACTCTGGCTTGAAGAATCTTGTCACACAGTTGCCAATCTATGCAAATGCCAGGGCCACTCTGATCAAGTCCAATTCAATTCAATTATCACTTACTAAAATGCTACTGTGCATAAGACCCTGTGTTAGGAATAATAAACATTTTCACACTATTCTACTTGCAGAACACTTTACCTACATTATCGCATTCAAACTTCACACCAATTCTGTGGGAGAGGTGCCACAGGTACACATTCCCATTTTATAGATGAGGAATGTAATGCTCGGAGAAATTAAGTGATTTCCCACGATCATACAGTCAGGTCTTCCTGATAGCAAGTCAAGCGCCCTATTAACATGACCATGCTCCCCTGACTGAGCCAGCTATTTCTCCATTTCTCAGTGAAGGAACATGATTTAGTCCTCATCTCCCATCTTTCAATTCTAGATCCCAAAGTAGCAACTGAAAGCCCCAGTAGTTGCTGCTGCAACATCCGCTGTTTTAAAAACTTGTTTATGGATGACACAGTCCCCCTATAAACAGGTGCTATTGCAGGAGAAACTGGTTCCCTTTCTCATTTATTTCTTCTCAGAATCCATTGAACTTGCTCATAAATCAGGATGTGCTTTAGGGCTTGGATTTCACAAATAAATTGAGGCCTCCAACATGTCCAAGAGAGCCTTTCAGTGTGCAAAGAGTCGTTTTGAAAAACCCTGATGTTTGCATTCCTCCAGGGCAGGTCATCCTCTCCCAATTTCTAGGGATTACTTGGCACCTTGGGTATAGCTATTTGTGGACTCAAAAGCTTGCACCAGGTCTCAAATGCATGACTTCCAATTTGTATGGTGGCTTTTAAAATCCACCTCTTCATTACTCTTCTCTTGCCTTCTTCTCCATCTTCCTTTAAAGTGATTCTGGAGCTGCTGTTCCCCCTGCCCCTGCTCTCACACTCAGTTTGGTCCCAGTTCCACAGGAGTTAGGTGATCTATGATGCTTAGCTACTGCCAAAGCCATCCAATGCCTCCCTCTTCCTGCACAGGGAGAATTGACCTACTGTTTATGCAAAAATACATCACCAGCACATAGGCATTTTTGATGGCCCCCCACACTAAAAACAATGAGACACCAACTGGGAAATTCCAAGCAGCCCTGCTTGTTTATTCATGGACAGACAAATTGGATGGCTTATTGCATTTGGGTTCCAATACACTGTTTTATTATAAATGATGGATCCATTTAGAGAAGGAAAACCCGTTATAAGGTAATTTCAATAAACTCCCATTACCTCTCAGTTTTATGTTTTATGTTTATGTTTGATATCTTTTTGTGTAATGATTTGTTATATAGCTCTGCATTATACTTAACTCAATAAAAACAATTTTCTAAAAATCGGGAATAGACGTGATTTAGTGTAAATGTGGGTGCAAGTTAAACTCTTCTGTTTAAGCTCAGAAACTCCTTGGGGAGGGAAGAAAGAACCCAGAAATACACCATGTTCCTTAAGATAATTAATACAATTCTGAGACTTGCTAATACAAATACTCAATATTCCCTCTCTTTTCTCTTTCCCATCTTTTCTTTCTTTTTCTCTCCCTTCCTTCCTCCTTCCCTTGCTTCCTTCCTTCTTCCCATCCTTATTTCTCATCTTTTCTCCTCTATTGTTCTGTAATTATCACTTCCTAGACTCCTGCTTGCCAACATCCCAAGGACCTACCCAAATCTCCCCCTAAAGGTGGAAATTTAAAACTGTTTGCTGAATTGAATTCTACCTTTCCAGCTTTCTTCCTTCCTTCCCTTCCTCCCATTCTTGATCGTCTTTTCCTCTGTGCTAACCACCACCCAAGTTTCTGTTTTCCTCTCAAAGTCCTCCCCAGTCCTTACCTAAAATGAGAAAGGCACTGAATCCATCGAGTAAGAAAGACAATAGAGGCATTAGGCCTCTCCAGGCACAGTACAAGAATTGCTTTGGAAAATGCACAAAAAGCAACATCCTGAATCCTACTGGCTTATTTTTGACAACAGTAGCTTGAGTGTGGAGAGATTTTGATTCTAACAATTAGGTTTCACCTTTCACAATCACAAGCGTAGGCTGCCATCCCTGCACATACTGAATCAGAATTTTATTACAAAAAAAGCTTGGTGTATAAGCATACTAATGCACTGCCGATGAAACTACAATTCGATTCAGTGATTCTGGGAAACTATCTGGAACAATACCCCTGAAAGTGCATACATACACTTTGACCAAGGAATGTTGCAATTAGACATGTGTCCAAGAACAACAAAGACAGGAAAAGCTCTCATACTTATAACAACATTTTGTGGTGTTAAAAAAAACAAAAAAAAAAAAACCCAAAAAAGATACATCCATAAACTGGGGAATGCTTGAAAAAATATTGTATATGGATGTAGGGGAATTTTATCGCTACATAAGAAATGATGAATATGACAGAATCAGAGAAATATGAAAAGACTTGGATGAACTGCTACAAAATGAACTGAGTAGAATAAGGAGAACAACTTATGTGATGACCACAATAACAATCTGAGGTGAAACAACTTTGGAAGCTCCAGGACTCTTACCAAAGCAGTGACAGTTATGACTTCAAAAGAGAGAGGACAAAACATACCTCCTACCTCATGGTAGAACGGTATACCGACAGGTATACCTTTAAGGCAGTCTGGTAAAGCCTATGGACTCCTCAGAGAAGTGTTTTATATGTACAAAATAAAATATATAAGATCACAAAGGAAAAGAATTATTTTAAAACTGATATCATTTCCCCCCTTTAACTTCACATATCATCCCTATAATAAACAGACATGAACTCCAGGTTAACAATCCCTTGATTAGATGACCAGAATCAAATATGCCTTCTTAGATGTCATTATTGGGCATGTATTTAAAAAATGTGTGTTTGTCTGCTGCCAAAGAAGACCATGCCATCAGAGAAATGATGACATGACTTGCACTTGATTTTGTTTTGAGTGAGGGAGGGCTATGCAGGTCACTTCTCCTCCAGAGCCATCTGAATCCAGTGACATCAGGATGACTGGAGATGAGCCAGGATGAGGCAACTGGGGTTAAGTGACTTGCCCAAGGTCACACAGCTAGTGAGTGTCAAGTGTCTGAGGTGAGATTTGAACTCAGGTCCTCCTGACTCCTGCACTGGTGCTCTATCCACTGTACCACCTTACTGCCCCATAAAAAATGGGGCATAAAAAACCTCAGACACTTGACACTCACTAGCTGTGTGACCTTGGGCAAGTCACTTAACCCCAGTTGCCTCATCCTGGGTCATCTCCATCCTGATGAATATCTGGCCACTGGATTTAGATGGCTCTGGAGGAGAAGTGACCTGCATAGCCCTCCCTCACTCAAGACAAAGTCAAGTGCAAGTCATGTCATCATTTCTCTGATGGCATGGTCTTCTTTCAGAATGAAGAACAAATATACACTATCCTTCTTCCACAGGGGATCTATAAAAAATAAAATATAAATAAATAACATATTTGTTACAAGGGAAGGTTCCTATCTCAGCTTGAGGTAGTTGACTTAATAGGCATGAAAAAGGAACATTAAGAAAACATTTTGTTTTGCACATGACAAAGAAAAGTGCAAATGGAGATATGATTTCTGCTACTAGAGGAAGCTAAGGCTGGTGAATCAGTTGAATTTGAGAGTTCTGAGCTACAAGAGAGGTTAAACCTCATCAGCCATCCTCACTAAGTCTAACACTATTATGATGAACCACTAAATGTAGACTAGGAGGAGAGGTTGATTAAAAAGGGTTGAAATTATCCAGATTGGAGATATAGTAGGTCAAAACTCTTGTTTCAGAATGGAGTCCATCTATAAATGATCCTTGTATTCCCTACTTGGTGAGATAGGGAGATCTAATCTCAAAAAAAAAAAAGAGAAAAGGAGAGGAAGGAAGGGAGGAAGGAAAGGAGGAAGGAAAGAGGGAAGGAAGGAAGGAAGGAAGGAAGGAAGGAAGGAAGGAAGGAAGGAAGGAAGGAAGGAAGGAAGGAAGGAAGGAAAAAAGAAGGAAGAAGCAGAAGAAGAGAGGAAGAAGAAGGAGAAGAAAAAAGATGATGATAACAATGACAAAAATACAGCAATTTTGTAGCTACCTTGTTAAACTTTATATATATTATATATATGTATATGTATATACATATACATATATATATGTATGTAACTGTACATATATTTCTTTTTAAATGACACATCATAGACGTTCAATTTCTCACACAGCTCTTTACTCCCTTTCTTTGAATTTATTTGCTAATTAATTTATTTTTAAAATTAATTTTAAAAATCTATGTGTAAATGTATACAATGAAAATCATCTTTTGACCTAATAATAATTATAGCTACTGTAAGGATAAAGCCGATCAGCTATTCTCCCTAAGTCTAGCACTAATGTGATGAACCTCTAAAAGGCGGGATGGGCAGAGTTTTGAGTTACCACATTTCAAAACTGAATCATCTCACCCATTCTTTGGCAATCTCTCTTCCCCCCACACACACATTTAGGGGTCTCCCAGTGCATCCAGGGCCATCTTCAGTTGTTTTGATCTGTATCTTGTCACTGGACTCAGATGGCTCTGGAGAAGAAAGTGAGGCTGATGACTTTGCCCAGCCCTCTCTCACATATATCCAATTCTCTTGCAAGTCATGACAACACTTTCCTGATGTCATGGTGCTCTTCAACAATGAAGGTCAAGCAATAATAACAGCTAGACTTAAGAGACAATGGCTGACCAACTTTAGCCCTACTGCAGCCAACAATAGTTATAGGCACTAAAGAGTTTGCAGAGCACTTTACATGTATTAATTCAATTTATCCTCAAAACAGCCCTTTACAGACAAGGAACTGAGGTTCAGAGAGGTTACACAGTTTACCAAGGTCACACAGGTAGAATGTGTCTGAAGCAGATCTGAACCCAGATCTTGTCTCCAGATCTACTTTTCCACCTAGCTGCCCCATAATGAGGCTACTTCATATTATATACTTTTTTATACAATTGTAGGATGTAGAGCAGGAGGGAACATCAGAGATCACAAAAGGACAGAATCTCAGAATTTGAAGGAAACCAAAAATCATCTTGTTTACTTTCTGCATGAGACCTTCCCTGTTTCTCCTCGTTTAGTTAGTGCTCTCTGCCCTTGCAACTCATCATCTCACTGAGGGGGAAGGGACAGAAGAAAGGATAGAATTTGGGATGCAAAACTGAAAAAAAAAACTTGAAAACTGTTTTTCTATATAATTGGGTTAAAAATAAAATATTTAAAAATAGTGGGGAAAGAATATAGGCAATCTTTTAAGTCTCCTTTTGACTCTTCAAGTCTTAGCATATAGTAGGTAATTGAAATATGCTTGTTGAAGTGAAATGAATACTGAGAATTCATTAGAGACCATGAAAATAAAGAATTAATGAATGAATAAAAAAATTCATTGTTTATTGTGTATAAAGCCCTGTGCTAAGATGCTGGGGATACAAATAAGAAGGTAAGACATTCCTGCTCTCACGGAGCTCACATTGTAATGGGGAGATAACACATGGGGAAGGTTTCAGCAGCAAGCTAGGTGGGAAGATCCCATGATCCTGAGGGTACAGCAGCAAAGCAGAGGCTAAGGTAAATTCTTTACTACCATTTCTACTGATAAAATCATCTCTTTCTGACATTGAACCACTTGACAGTACCAAGGACTTTGGTGGCAGGAACTTTTCTTTTCTGGTTCTTCAGCAGCTGTAACACCTGTATCTTCCAAGGATAACAGCTGAGGGCACTAGGATGGAAGCATTGCTTTTCCTAAGTCAGGGTCCTGGACTGTTTCCATCAAAGTCAGAGGGGAGAAGATGGTCAGGGTGGTTCACTTCCTGGCACATGCTCCATCCTGTTTCTCCCACAAATGAATATAAATAATTTGAAGGAGACAGTGAAAATAAGCAGAAATAATATTGAACTAGTCCGGGTTCTCATCCAAGCTTTACAATCACTCTCTTCAGCAAGTCGCTATAACTCATAAGCTCATCTATAAAGTGAGAGAGACTATCTATCTAGTTTTAAAGATGCTTTGCCCCTTTAAAATGCTATCACTTCATTCTTCCACCCAAGCCCTGGATATGATATAAAGTGTAGATAGGGTACTGGAGAAAGTTCATAGTTGGTATTCAAAAGATGTGGGCTCAGGTCCCAACACAGCCACTTACTGGGCCTATGATATTTGGTCAAGAAAACAGACCTAAATGTTAATTTCTTCATCTGTCAAATAAAGGGGTTGAGCTAGAGAGTTCCCAAGGTCCCCTCCTGAACCAGCATTCTCTGATTTCTTGCATTGTTAGTATCTCTCTGTCTCTAAAACCCCAAAGTATCTGAGTAAGCAAAATTGTACATCAGAATGGTCCTATTGTTCCTTCCAGAAAGATCATTATCTCTCGAGTTAATAGAATGATATTTAACCCAGTGAAGTATATTTACAGTTGCTATTATGCAAAAATATTGAACTAAGTAATAACAGGTTCTTGCCTCAGCTATTTACGATTCTGGTAATATATTATATGCATCACTGGCCTCATCTGATGACATCTCTAAGCAGCTCTGTTTGGTGCAAGAGCTGGAAGGAACAACTACTCAATGCTGATTTGCTACTAATGAAGAAAAAGAGCCCAGGCCCACATGACCTTTACTTACCCAGAGAGCATTTTAATTTAGCAAAATAGGATTTTCTGGGAGCTGGGAGGATGTGGGCCTGACTTTCATGTCTCCATTGTCTTGTCCCACAACAAGAAAAGGGAAAACAGGTAAGTAGGCTGGAGATTGCTCTCTGAGGGTACCTTGCCTGGGCTTTGAGTTGGCAATTTAAATGAATACCACCAAACTGCATGGCCCTAACCCCTCATCATGAAGCAGGTCACCCCGATTGTTTGTATTATTAGGTTCCATGTACATATTCATCACATTCCTACCCATCCACCTCCAAGTGAAACTGTTTTGCTTTGGCTCTGAGCTCAGATTTGCATTCTACATAGCAGGCAGCCTGGGGCAGTAATCAGATAAATATTATTCCATTTGGAGAAGCTTTACAAAAAATCTTAGGTCTTCTCTTGCCCTTTTGCCTAACTCTTGCCTCTCAAATGCTTTTGCTTGTATTATACATTGGAGAGGAGGGTGGAGTTTTGTAGCAACAGTAGCTATTGATGTACTCCTACTGAGCACAGAGCCATAACTAAGAATTTTTGTACCTGGTTAAACAAGCAGGGAGGATACAAAAACCCTAAGACAAAGCAAGGTGGAGGGAAGAATCCAAGCTGTGGTTCATCAGTTTGAAATCTTCCAATACAAGTATTTTTTAATGGTCTACTACATACAAGACTGTGCTAGGTGAGAAGGGCTTGTACCAAGGTATCAGAGGATAGAAGAGGGCATTTGTGACAGTTTTTACTAAGGTAAAATCCACAGGCCTTGGCAGCAGATTGGATATAGGGAGAAAAAGAGGGTGAGCTGTTAAGGATTGTACCTAGGTTGAAATCCCAGGGAACTGGGAAGATGGTGCCCTTGACAATAATATGGAAGTTTGGAAGGAGGATGTTTAAGGGGCTAGTGGAGAAGATAATGAGTTCAGTTTGGGAAGGTATTTTATAGGCCAACCAGTTTGAGATGTCTAACAGGAAATTAGAGATGTGAGACTGGAAGTCAGCTGGGAGGTTAGTCTGGATAAGTAGATTTGAGAATCTTCAGCATAGAGATGATGATTAAATCCGTGGGAACCCAAGAGACCACCAAGTGAAATAACATAGATGGAGAAGGGTAGAGGGCTCAGGGAATAGCCCTATGCACAACCATATTTAGTAGGGTTGTCCAGATAAGAATCTAGCAAAGAAAACATAGGAGTGTTAGATATATAGTTAGAGCAATAGCAGAGAGTAGCATAGAAAAAATAACCAAGAGAAGGGGGTGTATCAAGGAAAAGAGAATGATGACAGTGTCAGAGGCTGCAGAGGTCAAGAAGGATAAGGATTGTGAGAAGACTATTAGATTTAGTCATTAAGAGTACATTAGTAATTTAGGAGAGAGTGTTTCAGTGAATGATGAGGATAGAAGCCAGACTACAGAAAGTTAGAGAGTGAAAGGAGAGATATTTATTTTAGACTGCTATCTAAAGGAGGTAGGTTTTTTTTTATTTAACAGTATTATATTTTTTTCTAAATACATGTAAAGATAATTTTTTAAATATTCATTTTTATAAGATTTTGAGTTCCAAATTTTTCTTCCTCCCTCTTTATCCTCTCTCCTCCCTAAGAAGTAGGTAATTTGATATAGGTTATACATGTGTAGTCATATATAACATTCTCCCACAGTATGTGAAAGAAGAAACAGTACGAAAGGAAAAAACTACAAAAGAAAAATAAAGTGAAAATAGTATACTTCAATCTGTATTCTGACACCATAGTTCTTTCTCTGGATGTGGATGTCATTTTCCATCATGAGTCTTTTGGAATTTTCTTGGATCATTATGTTGCTGAAAGGAGCTGAGTCAATCATAATTGATCATCACGCAGTGTTGCTGTTACTGTGTACAAAGTTCTCCTGGTCCTGCTCATTTCACTTTGCATCAGTTCGTGTCAGTCTTTCCAGGTTTTTCTGAAATCCACCTGCTCATCATTCTTATAGAGCAATAGAACTACATTATATTCATATACCACAACTTGTTCAGTCATTCCCCAACTGATAGGCCAAAATTCAATTTCCAATTCTGAGCCACCACAAAAAGAGCTGCTATAAATATTTTTGTACAAATAGATTACTTTCCCTTTTTCTATGATCTCTTTGGGATATAGACCCAGACGTGGTATTGCTGGATCAAGGGTATGCCTAGTTTGTTTGGTCTTTGAGCATAGTTCCAAATTGCTTTCCAGAATGGTTGAATCAGTTCACAACTCTGTCAACTGTGCATTAGTGTCCCAATTGTCCTACATCCTGTCCAACATTTATCATTTTTATTTTCTGTCATATAACCAATCTGATAGGTATGAGGTGGTACCTCAGAATTATTTTAACTTGCATTTCTCTAATCAATTGTGATTTAGAGCATTTTTCATGACTATAGGTAGCTTTAATTTCTTCTTCTGAAAATTGCCTGTTCATATCCTTTCACTATTTATCAAGTGGGGAATGACATGTATACTTATAAAGCATCTCAAGGAGTTTTATTCAGAAATCAGAAACTATATGGGGCTATAGTAAGCTGGGAAAGATGAGTCAAGTGAAAGGTTTTTGAGGAAGAAGGAGATATGAACAGACTTGTAAGGAGTAGGAAAGTAAATAGTAGATGGAGAGATGTCCAAGAGATCACGTATCAAGAGAAAAGAGAAGAGGACTCTGGAGAGAGCTTTAGGAGAATACATACAGTTAAAAGTAGGATATTGACAATCCAATAAAAGAAAGTGAGGAGTAATCAGTTAGGTGGAAGAAGAAACAGAAGAAGAGGAAATGTCAGGAAAGCTGGAGGAGGAGAGAATATTCAGGAGGAATACTCTGTTCAGTAAACAAAGTCAGAAACTGGACAGAAGTGGAAAAGGATGAAGGCTGAGAACAACTACTGATACCCTTAGAGAGGGGGTTTCAGCTGAGTAGTAAGGGGCGAAGTCACAAGGGATTGAGGCCTGGGAGAGGAAGTTGGGCAAAGAGATTCTTCAGAGAGAATCACTATAGCAGAGAGAAGAAATATGAGATAACTTCTCAATTTAACTATTTTGATTAACTAGGTGCTGGTTAAACCCCATGTAGGGTAATAGACATTATATGGTGGGGAAGAAAGGGTAGTGAGGTTAGATACCTTTTTCCATTCAACCACCTTTTGCTTGCCTGTCTACATCCAAGCATGACTTTAGGTAGACATATTTCCATCAAATAATAGGTAAGGTCTAGTCTCAGGCAAAGGGTGTCAAAGAGTACCTCCTTCAAAAAGGAGAAGTTATTGGGAATGGGACCTTAGTCACCAAGCTGACAAGGTAGAGCATTTATATGCGCCTCGATGGTCTTGCCTCCATCATGTGTATGTGTGTGTGTGTGTGTGTGTGTGTGTGTTTATACATGTGTGTGCAGGTGGGGTGAGATTGTGGCAAAGAGAGCACTACCTTATTCATCATGTGTAATTAGTTCCACCATTCATAGGTGACCTGCCACTCTGAGCCTTTCTTCTTTCTGATATTGAGTAGGTGTTTCCCAAGAAGGAAATACTCCCAACTACCTGAGTCAGAAGGAGCTCAGACAAGGGTGGGGAACCTGCAGCCTTAAGGCCACATGTGGCCTTCTAGGTCCTTGGCTACAGTCTTTTGACTGAGTCTAAGTTTTACAGGACAAATTCTTTTATTAAGGGAATTTGTTCTGTGAAGTTTGGATTCAGTCAAAGGGCCACACTTGAGGACCTAGAGGGCCACATGTAGCCTTGAGGCCACAGTTATCCACACCTGGGCTAGGAGCTTATAATGGTAATTTCCCAGATGCCAATAGCATACCCTTCCTGCTTAATTGCAATCAAGTGCTGGAAGCAGGAGCTCTAATCTATTTCTTTTTTAGAGTTTCCACCATTATCATGTATTTTATTCAGGTTGTCTGGTACTAACCTTTCCTCTACTGTGGCTCTGTTGGAGCTCTTTGAATTAGGGAAGGGCAACCTTTCAGTTTCCTAATTCTCTGACCCTGCCCCTGCACTCAGGAACTCTGTCCATGTGCCGCTTGGGTAAGGGATGCCCAGAGTATCAAAGCCAAGGTAGTTTAAGGAAAGAACGAGGAGATGCCTGATGTTACCTTCCTCAACTATCCAGATGACTTTATCTTTCTAGAATTGGCCCCTAAAATCCAGAATCATAACTAGGAAGACACTGAAAACCACCCCTGAGACAATCACAGAAGATATCTTTAGTGGGGAGAGGACATCACCTTATATGGTGAGAGAGATCCCAAGTTACCAAAGGTTTCCCCCAGAATGTTTCTCAGACATCCACAACCTTCCCCCCACCCAGAAAGAAGGAACTGAGCCATCTGACAGATCAGATCATTTCTTGATAACTAGGAGCTCAGGTCAATTATTTCTTCACAGACAGCACCAAAGAAGCCTGATTCCTGGGGGTAGGAGTAGAATTACATAGTAAATAGATTGATGCTTTGGGGGTTGGGACTGAAAGAGCACTGCAAGTTACGCTCTTGGTAATTCCTATCAAATCCTCAAAGTATAGTGGTAGAGCTGGAAGGGATCTTAGGGATATTCTAGTACAACTCCTTGATTTTACAGAAAAGGTGACTGAGTCCTCTCAGTAAGAATACATGACATATCCATAGTCACAAAAGCAGGCTCAATCAATTCTTACTACAATTGAGGCAGAGATGTTGTAGAGTAAAAGATAGGCATATTTTCCTATAGTTTATTAAATACTTGACAATGAATGAACAATGACAATGAACTCAAAAATCAACTTGTTTAGAAACAATTTGCAGTTTAATTCATTAATTTCAGTTCATGAAGAATCTAAAGATTACTTCAGTCTCTCTAAGTCTTCATCAGAATTCTTTGTCCATTAATTCTTATTTACTTCCTCCCTCTGCTGAGACCATGGATAGTGTTCACTATATTTCTCTTCCTTGCATTATTTCATAAAGGTCTTTACAGATTTCTTTGTTTTCCTCATACTTGTCAGTGTCGATTACGTTACAGTATTCCGTTTCACCAATGTACTGCAATTTATATGAGCATTCCCCTATTATTAGACACTTAGGTCATTTCCCATTTTTTTTGCGAAAGCATATAATACTGCTAAGAAAATCTTTGAATAAATAGTTCTTGTTTGTTTTTTATAATACTTTTGAGGGTATATTCCCAACAAGGGAATTATTGGTTCCAAAGGCATGATTATTTTTGTACCTTTTAGCCTATGATGTGAGATTGTTCTCCAAAAAGATTCTATGAGCTTAAAATATATGGAGTTCAATGGAGACCAAGTCTCATATTCTTAGACACTAAGGACGGAAAGGGATCTCAAAGAGGACCTTATCCAAACCTCCTTTCCACAGGAGCAAACAGAGACTCAGTATTAGTTGGAGAGGGTTCTAGAACCCAATTCTTCTTTGCTATCAGATTGTTGAAATATTGTCTTCCTCAGAGCATCCACAAAGGCACAATCCCTCCTGCAATATCTGTGCCTGAACTCATGATTTGGGATCACCAGCTATACAATGAGGGGATCCCTTTTGTCTTATCAGACAAATGCTCAATGTTCCCATGTTCACCATTTTGGAAAGTTTATACAGTTTCAGAGGGCAAAGCTTTATGGGTAAGAAAAATCCTGGGAATAGGAAAATGAAGATATCTCTAGGAAGTTATGGCTCTCTCTTTTACGTACCCAAAGTGCAGCCAATGTGTGGATAGAAGAGGCTTTTTTATCCCTAATACCAGTCTTAACTATGAAGAGAGGCGATGGAGAACTAGTCCTGGGGAAGCATTTCCTCTTTTTTGGGGAAAAAAAGGATTAACTGCTGAGATTCAGAATTCCTAGATATTCTGGCCAGAAAGGTAGCAAGGGAGTATTGTAGAAAGTGTTCTAGACAAAAAGTCAGAAAGACTTCAATTCAAGTTCTGTCTCAGACACTTACCAGCTATGTCCAGACTCTCTTAGTCTCACCTATAAAATGGGGATAATAACAGCGCCCACCTTCTAGTGCTGTGGTGAGGATCAAATGAGATAATAATTGCAAAGCACTTAGCACAGTGTCTGGCAATAGTAAGTGCTTTAGAAATGTTGTTATTGTTATTTCCTCACTGTTTCCCGCCACACAGTTTTCCTTCTTCATATAAAGATCATAAGTGGGGGACCATGGTCTCTTACTTGCCTATTGCTAATTCCTGAACTGCCTTCTTTCCCCAGGCAGCATTTGGGTCCTAGCTACTGACACGGAGAGGAAAAGCTAACTAGGTAGGAGTTCCACCAGAGCCAGCTGTTAATCTAGGCTACCATTTGGGTCCCATCAGCCTTAGTGTTGACCCTAACACCCCATGAGATAATTCAGCTTGGGGGTATACTTCCTCCTCTGCTCATACTATCCTGTTACCATTTCTGTCTGGATGCCACTTCATCTTTCACTCCCCAGTACCAATCTCTGTACCACCACCACCACCACCACCACCACCTCCACCAGGAATCTCCATCCCTGATTTTTTCTTTAGAGGTATATCTATTTTGAATGAGCTCTTTGGATCTGCTGCCCTAGAGCAAATCTTGATCAGGCTCAATTGTCTGTCCCAGGACAAAGTTTCTACAACCCTGTTCTAGCCTACTCCAAACTGAGTACTGCAAGCCCTGGTGTTGCTGTCCTTAGTCTCTCCCCTCTACAATCAATCTTCCACATGGCTGCCAAATGTTCTCCCTCGTGCACAGGTCTAACAATGTCATACTGGTATTCAAAAACCTTCGATGGTTGTCCACTGAAGAGGATGAATTAAACTTTATCAGAAATCAAACGTTTATTAAACTCATGCTATGTACCAGGTATTGTGCTAAGATCTAGAAACACAAAGAAAGGTCCAAATTGTCTCTGACCTAATGGAGCTTACTTGCTAAAGCAAGAGATACCAAATAAATAAACAGGTAAATACCAGATCCATATAAAGTTGATAGAACTCTAACCTTAGAGGGAAAGTCTCTAGTAGTTAGGGAGATTGGAAAAGTCTAAAGGAACATTTGAATCGAGTCTCAGAGGAATCCATGGATTCTAAGAAACAGAGGTGAGGAGGAAAAGTTTCCAGGCATAGGGAACAGCCAGTGCAAATGCTTGGTGAGGGAAGATGGAATACTGTATTTGTGGCACCGTAAGCAGTATAGTATATCTGGAAAGAATACATAGAGGGGGTTAAAGTGTAAGGAGACTGGAAAGATAGGAGGAAGTCTGATTGCAAAATGGCTTTGAATGCCAAAGAACTTTGGTAAAGAGAATTCCTTACCTGCTGTTTGTAATTCTTTTGCAATTGGATTCAATCTGCCTTTTAATCTGCTTTTGAATCTGATCCTACCCTCTCCTACTTCCATGAATTCACAAATGCCTCCATCTCACTTTCACTTGTCAAAAAGTGTTCTTTTCCTTCAAGTCTCAGCTTAGACGTTATCTCCCTCCATGAAGTTTTCCAGGATCTCTTGAGCTATCAGGATTTTCCTTCCATTCCTTAGATCACTTTGCCCAAACCTTTTATCTCTTATCACACTCTACCTTGCAGTTATATACGTGTTATATATCCAAGGAGACTGTAAGCTTCTTGAGGTCTTGAGAAATCCAGTCTCCTCCTTTGAAAGATCATATTTTGTATCCATAAAACACTACCTTGAACAATCAGCCTTTATAGAAGAGAATTCTTTGTCTTCCAACTCTTGCCCCTTGGGCCTGAACTCCAGGGTATCCTGGCCCCTTCTGATTTTTTCTGACTGCAGCATGAATGACTCTTTATTTCTCCTTCTTGTGTCTGAATGGAGGTTGGTTTTGTGCTTTTCTCTCTCTCTCTCTCTCTCTCTCTCTCTCTCTCTCTCTCTCTCTCTCTCTCTCTCTCTCTCTCTCTCTCTCTCTCTCTCTCTCTCTCTCTCTCTCTCTCTCTCTCTCTCTCTCTCTCTCTCTCTCTCTCTCTCTCTCCCCCCCCCCCCTCTCAAATAGGTTTTACTGGCACTTAAGAGAGTAAGTCTAAAACTGTAGAATCAAGTCAACAAGTATATTAAACACCTACTATGTGCAAAGTATCATGCTAAGTGCTGGGGATACAAGGAAAGATGAAGAACAATCCCTACCCTCAAGAAGCAGACATAAATATGACAACATTTGAATACACATAATATTGGAATAAATAATATCAAACTATATACAAAGTATACAGAGTAAAATAGAGAAAATCAACAGAGAAAAGTCACTAAGATTAAGGGGGATTGGGGAAGGCTTCTTGTGGAAGGTAAGATTTTTAGCTGGGGCTTGAAGGAAGCCAGGAAAGCCAGAAGATGGAAAAGAGAGGTTAATTTTTTGTGTGTTGTGGACGCCTTTGGCAGTCTTGACCTGTTGACTTTTTCTCAGAAGAATATATTAAAATGCATAAAATAAAATGGAATTGCAAAGGAAACCATTTATATTGAAATACACCTAACAGAATGTCAACACAGACACACACATTCACACACACACACACACACACACACACACACACACCCCACAAGTTCATGGATCTCACATGAAGCCCCAAACTTTCTTTCAATCTAACCTAGTAATGATGACAGTTTTAAGAATACTGATACCATTCACATATATAAGAAGTAAAATAGAAGTATGCATAGAATGATTTCACACACACACACCCATATATGTGTTTGTGTATGTGTGCCCACACACATACATACACATTTGTCCCTAATGGCAGCCATTTCTAGGGCAAGGAAAGAAAATTTACATAACTTTATTACATATTTAAAAGGAATACTAAGCTGTGCACAACAGATTTGCAGTTTCATGTGCAATCATTTTTTTATTATACTATGTTGTAGAAATGCTTGTTTTATTCCATAAATTAAAAATTACAAAAAAGAACCTCTGCTATGTAGAATACAGAATCAACTCACAGAGCCTAGGAACCTAACCCTAAGATTGCCCAACGTAGTCATCGAATTTGGCACAAGCCTCCTGGCATTAGCAGGGAGGAGTAATCTCATTCTTATGGAACCCTCATCTAGTACTATCTTTGCCCCACCCCATCCTCCCTTAGTGGCTAGCCAGCACCCAGGCTCAAGAAAAAATTCCCACATCTTCAACTTGCCCTCATCTAAACACTGTTTTAATCTCCTTTGCACTTTATAATTGATGCCCCCTCTCAATCCTCTTCTGACTAAGTTCTGTATTCAGGCTTCATCAGTCTTTCATATTATCCAGATCCTACACACTCTCATGTGTTATCTTGGCTCACAGACACTCTTTTTATGCCCCTTTCCTCCATGAAAATGTTCTCTCAGCACCCCCTATTCAATTGATAAGCCCAGTGGATAAAAAGCAGATCATTTCATAACACACCCTTTTGACACAAAGAGCTAAATCTATTCATTCCAGCCTTTTATTTTACCAATATACATGCTCAAGCCAAATGACTTACCATTTTCTGAGCTCTAGTGGACTGAAAGTATAGATGAACACCTCAGTTCATTTTTTTTCCATTTCCCATAGTCTTTATATCTTTGTAACTCTATCCCACTTTAAATCCCTTTACAACCTGGACCCCAGAAAATGGGTATTTTTCATATTCTATTCATTTTCTCTTAATGATATATTGCTTAATTAGCATCAACTCTTTTTCTTGTAGGTCAGTTAAAGTCTGGATGTCTTATTGCTGCCATATGTACATAATAAAAATATGAGGTTGAAGGTGAAATCTAGCAACTTCTCTTGGTTTGAGTTTTGATTCCAGATCATGTATGACTGCAGGTTTCATTTGCATGGGAGACCAAAGAACCTTTTAGAGTTGGGAAAAATTCAAGACCCTGAAACTCATATATGGTAGAACCTTCCTTCTCTCCCAATGAAGGTGATTAGCCAATGAGAGTTTAAGCAGGCATTACAAGGAACTTCTAGCTCTAAGTAAGGTAACTAATTGTTGGTCTGGAACAATGAACTATATAGTTCAGCCCCAGACATAGTAGTTTCAAAGCTGTGAATACTTGAAGGGTATTATTTAGCTGGTCAGTTATTTCAAAAACAAAACACAAAGACTTGGACCTCTAGAGCCAAAGACTGGCCTGTAAGCTTCTTACTGTCTCACAGAATCATTGATTTCTGTTTGGTTTATTCAAATTTTTAGAGATTCCATTTCTTGAGTAAGGTTTATTACTTTCTCTTCTAATTTATTCATTCTCTTTTTAATTCTTTTCTCAAGATCTTTCATTTTTGTTTGTTTATTATCTTTTGCTTTATTTCTTCTAGGTATTCAAGAGTTCTAATGGAAAATCTATTCTTTTTTTTTGAGTCACTGCTTACAGTTGTTAATGAATTAAAAATTCTCTCCTTTTAGGAGTCACTTAGATTTTCTGTATTTTTAAAAAATACTGTTGGGGTGGAGCCAAGATGGTGGAGGAGAAACACAGAAATATGCTAGCTCCGAACCCACAGCCCATGAAATATCTGTAGTAAACAGCCGCCAATAAATTCAGGAGCAGGAGAAGCCACATAATAGTGGAGCGGATAAGATTTCTGTTCCAGAGGGACCTGCAAACCTCTTGCAAAAGGTCCATCACGCTGCGGACACGGAGCCCAGCCCAGCCCTGCACCGGCTCTGGCACCGAGAGGAACAGATCCGAGTGGACTTCAGGGATGAGATCTCCAGCGGCCGTGCAGGTCCCTCCACCCACAGGTGACGGGGGTTGGTGAGAAGGTCTCTTTGGTGGGTCGAGAGGGGAGTGGGGTGCCCCCATACTCAGGCCCCCTCAGAGGGCAACAGCGGAGGCAGGAGCAGACCAGGGCTCCCCAAGCAGGCAGGAGCCAGGATCCATTGTTGAAGGTCTCCACAAAAACTCCCTGAGGGAACTGAGCCCGTGAGGCGGCCCTGCCCCAACCTGAGCACCTGAACTTAATCTCACACTGAATAGCAGCCCTGCCCCTGCCCAAAGCACTGAGGCTGGGAAGCAGCATTTGAATCTCAGACCCCAAGCGCTGGCTGGGAGGATCCGGAGGCGAGGTGGGTGTGAGGAGAATATCCAGAGCTCAAGTCACTGGCTGGGAAAATGCCCAGAAAAGGGAAAAAAACCAAGACTATTGAGGGTTACTTTCTTGGTGAGCAGGTTTCTCCTCCCCTCCCTTCTGATGAGGAAGAGCGGTGCTCACCATCAGGGGAAGACACGGAAGTCAGTGCTTCTAATCCCAGCCCACTCAATGGGATCAGTTCTGGGAAAAGGTCTTAAAGAGCCCAAAAAATTTTCAAAATCATGATAGAGAGGTGGAGGAAAAAGTGGGAAGAGTAATAAAACACTTGCAAGCAAAGTATGAACAACAAATCAGCACCCTGCTAAAGGAGACCCAAAAAAATGCAGAAGAAAATAACACCCTGAAAAATAAGCTAACTCAATTGGCAAAGGAGGTTCAAAAAGCCAATGAGGAGAAGAATGCTTTCAAAAGCAGAATTAGCCAAATGGAAAAGGAGATTCAAAAGCTCACTGAAGATAATAGTTATTTCAAAATTAGAATAGAACAGATGGAGGCTAATGACTTTATGAGAAACCAAGAAATCACAAAACAAAACCAAAAGAATGAAAAAATGGAAGATAATGTGAAATATCTCATTGGAAAAACAACTGACCTGGAAAATAGATCCAGGAGAGACAATTTAAAAATTATGGGCCTACCTGAAAGCCATGATCAAAAAAAGAGCCTAGACATCATCTTTCATGAAATTATCAAGGAAAACTGCCCTGAGATTCTAGAACCAGAAGGCAAAATAAATATTGAAAGAATCCACCGATCACCACCTGAAAAAGATCCAAAAAGAGAAACTCCTAGGAATATTGTGGCCAAATTCCAGAATTCCCAGGTCAAGGAGAAAATATTGCAAGCAGCTAGAAAGAAACAATTCAAGTACTGTGGAAATACAATCAGGATAACACAAGATCTAGCAGCTTCTACATTAAGGGATCGAAGGGCATGGAATAGGATATTCCAGAAGTCAAAGGAATTAGGACTAAAACCAAGAATCACCTACCCAGCAAAACTGAGTATAATACTTCAGGGGAAAAAATAGTCTTTCAATGAAATAGAGAACTTTCAAGCATTCTTGATGAAAAGACCAGAGCTGAAAAGAAAATTTGACTTTCAAACACAAGAATGAAGAGAAGCATGAAAAGGTAAACAGCAAAGAGAAGTCATAAGGGACTTATAAAAGTTGAACTGTTTACATCCCTACATGGAAAGACAATATTAGTAACTCTTGAAACTATTCAGTATCTGGGTACTTGGTGGGATTACACACACACACATGCACACGCACACACTCATAGAGACAGAGTGCGCAGAGTGAATTGAATAGGATGGGATCATATCTTAAAAAAAAAAATGAAATCAAGCAGTGAGAGAGAAACATATGGGAGGAGAAAGGGAGAAATGGAATGGGGCAAATTATCTCTCATAAAAGAGGCAAGCAAAAGATTTTTTTTTTAGTTTGGGGAAAAAGAGGGGAGGTGAGAGAAAAACATGAAGCTTACTCTTATCACATTCCACTAAAGGAAGGAATAAAATGCACACTCATTTTGGTATGAAAACCTATCTTACAATACAGGAAGGTGGGGGACAAGGGGATAAACAGGGTGGGGGGGACGATGGAAGGGAGGGCATGGGGAGGAGGGTACAATTTGAGGTCGACACTCACAGGGAGGGACAGGATCAAAAGAGAGAATAGAAGTAATTGGAAGCAGGATAGGATGGAGGGAAATATAGTTAGTCTTACATAACACGACTATTATGGAAGTCATTTGCAAAACTACATAGATTTGACCGATATTGAATTGCTTGCCTTCCAAAGGGAGGGGGAGGGGAGGGAGGGAGGAAAAGAAGTTGCAACTCAAAGTTTTAGGAATAACTGTCAAGTACTGTTCTTGCCGCTAGGAAATAAGAAATACAGGTAAAGGGGTATAGAAAGTTATTTGGCCCAACAGGACAGAGGAGAGGATGGAGACAAGGGCAGAGAGGAATGATGGAGAAGAGAGTGGAGTGGAGATGGGGGCAATTAGAATGCTCGATGTTTTGGGGTGGGGGGAGGGGACAAGGGGGGAGAAAATTTGGAGCCCAAAAATTCTGTGAAAATGAATGTTAAAAGTGAAATTAAAAAAAAAAATACTGTTATGAATTTTCTTTGCTTTATTCATCTCTCCAGTTTGGGTTCCTGAATTGGAGCTTTGTGATAGGTTCCTCCCCATACCTAGCTTGGACTCATTCATTCCTCACTCTAACTTGGATGGCTCCTCACTTCCTTCAAGATATAGCTAAAACACCACCTTCTACCTCCCCGATTGTTAATGCTTTCCCATTCTAACTCATGGATTTATTCTCTTTATATTTATTCTGCAAATATTCACATATGTAGTTGTGCCTCCATTTAAACTTAAGCTCCTTGAGAGTAGGTATTGTTTTATTCTGTTTCTTTGTATCCCTAGCTCCTAGCACAAGACATAGCACATAGATGCTTAATAAACGATGATTGGTTAATTGAATTGAACTGGCCCAAGACTTAGATTTTACTTCAACCAATGGAATATCTAGAACCAGTATTGGCCATAGGACTCAGGTGAGCTGAACTCATGTCTGTTTTCAAATTATTCCTATTTATTCAAGTTGCTCACCACAGAGTGCACCCCCATCTTCAACTCCATGTAGGAAATGTATATTGAAGGTATTGTAGAGAAGTGAATACATTGAGATACAAGAGAAAGAGGAATTAAAAACAGCAATAATCAAAACCCTGTTTTTAAAAAATCAGAAAAAAGCAGAAAGGAACAGAATAGGAGCAAGAGGAAAACTAGTGATTCACCTTCCTGCTCCTGTCTTCCCAACCCTGGCCCCAAGGGACAGCTCTGCTGCTTTGCAAACCCAAGCAGCATCTCCACAGTAATCTAGTGTGTCTCGGGATCAACCTGCAAAGCTTAGCCTGGTAAAATATTGTTGCTGAAATGAGAACTGGCAGCCTCATTCATTTTAAATAAGTCTAAAACACAGAATCACATTCTTTCTCAGGCTTTCAGATTGCATTTAATAATTCTTATGCTAAATCCCAAATCAAAAGGAAAACCCATATAAGATTAAAATCTCATGTATTTCCCCCCCTTATAATGAAAGGAAAGAAAAAGTTTTTGTTTTGCTTTTTCCACATTCTGTCCCCCATCCAAGGCACTGCTTTTGCAACACTGTCTCTGAGACTGTAGTGGACCAGGGCTACTTCAAATCAAGACAAGACATGGGAAGTCTGGCTTATGTTATAAATGAATACTGCTAGTACTATATAATATATTGTATAGTGCTATACTAGAGTATAGTCCTATAGTACTATAGTATATATGTAGTGCTAAAGATCAGAGGGAGAGACCAGAAGCTTATGTGATATGGAAAGGGTTTCTGGTGGTGAGCAGAACAATTTTTGTCATCCATTCCGTCCACATAAAATACCTGTGCAAAGATTCTACCCAGGAATTAGCCTCTGGGAATCTAGACCCACAGAGGTGGACCCTGCTTTATGATAAGGCAGTCTTCCTGAAAAGTTTCCTGAAAAGATAACCTCAGTTTCTACTTTCTGCTAGGGATGGACAGCTCAGGATTCTTCCCAAGATCCTTGCATAAATCTATCTGTTCAAAGATACTTGACCTTCATTTTCCATTAGTCTTCAATGGCCAGTGACTCACAAATTTCATAGAATTTAGATCTGGAGGGAATCTTAAAGATTAGAAGATCAGGGATTTAGAACTAGAAGAGAATTTAGAGGCCATCTAGTTCAACCTGCTCGTTTTACAGATAAGGGATTTGAGGTCCTATGAAGTTCAAATGCTTATCTCTTTAATAAATCCCAGAATCTCTTAAAGTGTCAAACCCATGTCATCAGACATAGGAGTACAGACTTAGAGCTGGGTTTAATCTACCACAGATTTCTCATTTTACAGATGAATAAAAAGATCCAAAAAGAACTGATTTGCCCCAAACCACATGTTACTTATGACCCTTCAGTGCTATTCTTACCATGTCATGCAGCCTTTTATTTTTATATTCTAAGTTCTAACTTTCCCAATTTCCCACCTATTCCAAGCTTCCTTTATACTTAATGAACTATATAAGCTAATGTTCAAAGGCAGTAGGTGAGCAGCCATTCAGAGGACCTCAAGGGCTATGTTATTTTGAAAAGTAAAGAATCTTTTATAAAACATCATTTACTATTTTATAAATGCAGATATTCCATATTGATTATTCTTAAATTAGGACCTTTTTTGAATCTCTTTTTCATCTGTAAGAAGTCAGTTCCTTGATGCTCCAAATGGTTAGCTAGCCATGATTCATACCCCTGAAACCAAAACTGGGTGAACAGGGCTTTCTGACATGGCATTAGAATCTGATGTCTGTACAGAGAGGGGGGAGGGATTCATGATTCCTCCCTGAGGCAGTCTCAGTCCCTACTAACTCATCTCATAGTCCTTCAGAGAAAGAGAACAGTCTTCCACAGCCACCATCCTAAGAGTTCTGGGACAAGTTACTCTTCTCTCAATGTACATCTCTCTCCTCCCACCAAAAAAGCCTTATTGGGTCAAGGTCCAGCACTCTCTGGGGAAGAGTAGAGCTTCACCTGAAGTGAGGCTGTCCTCCCACCCTCAACTGAATCTGCCCTAGCCTCAATTTCAGTCAGCTACATTTTTGTCTCTGAATGAATAACACACCCATATTGAAATACATAAATCCAGCCCTCTAATTCTCAGTGCTCTTTGCAGAATTACAACCTGTATACTTTAGATTGATTTCCCTTGTCAATCCATGTCAGACAGACTTTATGGATATGAGCCCCAGGACCAGAACCAGAGACCAGGATAGAAAACAGGGATATAAAAATTATTGCTGCTACTCATATGCTTTTGTCCAAGACGGACAGCACCAGAAGTATCCCCACCCTAATTTTTTTTGACAGAGAATGAAGAATAATGGAACCAAATATAAAATAGGTGGGTCTGTCTTTATTTCATTTGAAACCTCCCTAAAGAAGTCTGGCTGGAGCAAGGGACCCCCAGATCCCCAGATTCTCTAACAAAGGTAGATAATGCTATCTAGCTTTTGGCACGACTCAGTTCAAATGGAAACCTAGCACCCTGACGCCAATACAGAAGAGAATACCAACCTGGAGAAGAATTAGTCAAGAGCCCCTTCTCTCCATACATATACACACACATACATACACACACACACACACACACACACACACACACACACACACCCCAGAGGTTGGTGCCCTATCCAAAAGCCTTATTGACCCAGTACTAGCTTCAGGGGTATGAATCATAGCTACCTAGCCATTTTGAGTAACAAGGATCTGACTCTTCAGGAATAAAGAGATAATCCAGCAGGTCCTGAAAACAGATACAGAGTCAGTGGGCTACAACAGAAACAATCAGACCCAAATTTAGGACATCTGAATACCCTCCAGAGACACATAAGAAATATTTTACTGTGGGTAAGTCACCTAAACTCTCTAATCCTCCCTTTCCTCATCTAGAAAATGGAGGTAACATTTGCACTGCAACTTCACAATGTTGGTATGAGAATCAAATGAGATAAGGTATGGAAAGGGCTTTGTAAACTTTACATGGCTATGTAAATATTGCCCATGATTATTGTTTTCAAATGAATTAACATGTAGAGTGTTTTGCAAGTTTTTGAGTGCTATATAAATTCTCCTATTGTTATTTTTTTTAAATCCACATATCTAACATGGAGGAGAGATCAGAAATTCTATATGTGACAGAGGACAGATGTAGTACCAATGAGATTTACTAGAGAGTTAAGCAAAAAGAAGAAAATCTCAACAATGAGAGCTATCCATAATCAAATCTGGATGCCTCATAAGAGCTCCCCATTAATGGAGTTGTACAAGTCAGAGCTGGATGACTGTTCATCAGGGATTTCTGTATAAGAGATTCATGAATTACATAGAGGCCTGGGTATCTAACATCTAATCTGAAATCTAATATCCTTTTTTTTTTTTATAATTCCACATTTCTGTAATAGAACATACATTTAATATGGTTCCAAGTCCCAAACAGCCTTAGCTTTTAAAAACTCATGGGAGCTTGCTAGACTGATCATAAGGAGGTGAGTGATAAAAAAAAATAATTATAGGTTCCATATAAACCCAAAATTGCAGCATTTTTTATAGTAGCGAAGAAGTGGAAACAAAATAGATGCCCCTTGATTGGGCAATGGCAAATAATATATGGTACATGAATATATAGATCACTGCTTCACTATAAGAAACAATGAATATAGAGAATGTAAACAACAAGTGCAGAGAAGCAAAGGAAGACTTGTTTCAACTGATGCAGAATATATTCAGCAGAACCAGGAAAACAATAAATGATTACTACAGAAATAGAAATGGAAAGAAAAACAACAATTTAAACAGAATGTTTGGAAATAATAACGGCCAAGTCTAGCTCCAAAGAAGATACATGAGACTTCACCTTCCTCTCTTCCTTTCAGAGATGGAAGACCATGGGTGTGGAGGACTACATATAAAGTCAGGCTTGATTATTTAGTTTTGTGAAACTCTTTCTTCTTTCCTTTTTTTATTCTTAGGTATAAGGAATGGCTTTTTGGAAAAGAAAGGGAGGAGAGATATATTGAAAAATGTAAGTAATATAAAAAGATCAACGAAAGGATTTTAAAGAGTTTCTTTATAATTTGTGGTGGATAGCCAGTCCATAGATTTACTTCAAATCTGCAAGAAGGTATAATATAAATGCTGCTTTTACTTAATAGTGTGCTAGGTGCTAAGATATCCTGCTACACATTTTTTTTTACCATTCTTAAGGAGTCTAAAATTTCCCTGAAAATATAGAATATACACTTGCGAAATATAATTGTGCAATAGAATTTCACTATAAATTTTAAGAGGTAACAATGGTGCCTTACTCTTCTTTGTTACTATCTACAGGTGAATCACAACTCCTTTGGGTCTGAATTTCTGCCAATATTAAAATAAAAGTGTCGAACTGGGTGACCCTTCCTACCATATCCATGATCCTAGGAAAAGAGTCTCTTTAGCCATATTGAATTGAGAGGAAGATCAAATAAGCCTGTTATTTGGGTCGAATGGAACAATGACATTAGACTCCAAGAGAAGTCAGTTATTCAGCTTTTACTTTGCTTCTGTTTTCCCTCCCAGAGGACTATCTTTATACTGGGGATGAATGGTGTAAAAAAGATTAACAGGGAGCTGAAAGTCAAGATAATTGAGGTGATTGTAAAAGAGAGCATTCAACTGTCTTCAATGGAATCCAGTCACCATTCTGTGACAACCTGTATGCTAGAGTATTAAAAGGGCTGGCAAATTAGATTGTTGAACCAGAGACTGTAATCTCTGAAAAATCATCAGAAAGAAGGCACCATAGCATACTGGCAGAGGACTGGATTTCTGATCATTAAGATCTGGATTCAAATCCTGATTTTGACTATGGGCAGAATCTTCATCCATAAAATAGGGATAATAATATCTGCAGTATTATTAGCAGTAATAATAGCAGTAGTAACAAGAGGTGGTCATGATGATTATGATGATAGCAGTAATAGTTAGTCTTTTTACAGTGCTTTAATATATAGAAAGCACTTTACAAGTGTCTCTTTTGATCCCCACTAAAACCCTGGGAGGTAGGTTCTATTATAATCCCCATTTATGAGATGATTAAACTGAGGAGGACAGAGGTTAAGTGGCTGACCCAGGATCATAGCTGACAAGTGTCTGAGGTTGGATCTGAGTTCAGGTCTCCCTAACTCCAAATTCAGTATTCCATCCACTGCATCACCTGCATCTACCTCCTGAGTTTATTGTGAGTAGTCAATAGTAAGCCAAAGTCAACGGAGAGGTAAATGATCTCTCTTTGACTCCGAGCTATTTTATATCTTTATCAGTGACTTGTTTGAAGGCACAGAAGGCATATTTAAGAAATATAAAGGTAGCATGAAGCAATGTGCTGGGGTCAAGACAAGGGCATGGTCAAGATACAAAAATATCTTGAGAGCCAAGAAGAATGAGGCATATCTACTTACATTAATTTTAATAAGGATAAATTTAAATCCCTATACTTATCTTCAAGGTATCAACTGCAAGAATCCAAAATGAGGGAGGGGTGTTTCTATAACAGTTTGGGTGAGAAAAACATGGGAACTTTGAACAACAGCAAGTGTAACAGGAATCAACAACACGACCAGTGGCTAAAGAATGTTTAATGCAAGCTTAGACTACATTAAGAGAGGCACAGTGTGCAGAACGAGGGAGGTAAGAATCCTGCTCTGCTGTGCTGTGTTCACTTCTGCGTTGGAGGAGATGGCCTTTGAGGTCCCTTCCAATTCTGAAATTCTATGATTTTGTAACTTTCACAGTGGGGACCTGAAAGATCAGGGTCAAGGAAGTTTTCATGCAAAAAGCAGCCTCCAAATTAGTCCTTGAAAGAAGGGAGGAACTTTAAGAGATAGAAAAGGAATCTTTTTCCCCCATGGGAAAGGCAGTTTACATGGCCTGCCTTTTTGACTAGGTGTCCTATAAAATTTCAATCTAGTAAGTATTTCAGTTTGATGGATTGAACAACTGTTTCCCTCAGGCCTGTACTGCCATGTCCATTGCTAAACTCCCAGCAGAGCTATAGTCAAGGCTGGACTGGAACAGGAAACACCAGGGCCCCAGGAAAAGAGCAGAAGAAAAGACTTCCCCTTTATTTCCTACAGATTTTGGCATCTCCCAGAGCTAGAGACTTGAGACTCTCTCTGATTCTATTTCTACTTAGTTAAAAAGCTTCTTGCAAATTTATCAACTCAACGATTAATAAGAGTCTAATTAAACTCACTGGGTGGGAAGTCCTTAATCTTGGCTGTGATCTTAATTGGGATTGATTTGCAGTCCAGCTGAGAGTTCTACATTGACAGGAGGTGCCTTAATGATGGAAAAGTCTGGGAGTATGGAGTAAGAGGGGAGAGGGGAAAAGAAAAACACAAGGAACAAAACCCCAAGGTAATGTGGGGAACTGTTTTCACCATCACCCCTCCCCTAGAATTCTGGCAAAGGACAAGTACAATAAATTCTGAAGTCACCCAGGGTTCAGTTTATTTTAGGGGTCCAACAGGGAAACTCAGCATTTGATGTTTGACTATTCAGAAGGAAATTCAAACTATCTTGACTATTCAAAAGTCCAGTAACCGAACCATGAAGTGGAGTTCTTGTTCCATTATTCTAAGGAATCCACAGATCAAGATATAATGAGCCTTTGTCTCCTATTAGAAGGTGATTCAATAAGCTTTATGAATTGCTTATGAAGTGATTAACCCCTTAATGAGACTAATCTCTCACTTCCACCCCCAGAATGATTCTAAAAAGACAACATGTGTGAGTTTTGTGAGCAGTCCTTTGATAGTCAATGGCTAGCTGCTCCCTAATTCCACCACTTTTGCTCCAAAACAGCTTTACACTTTAAAAGCTGGTAACAGTGTAGATGTGCTTTATCATTTCTTCATTGTCTCTGTCACCTATCCTTTATCTTTTATGATTTCATCAAATTGACTGGGAGAAACAAACTGATCAAGAGGGGTGTCCTGCTCACATGCCCTAACATCAAATTAGGATGGTGAGAGGCTATAGTGGTAAAGCCCTTGGACATCTGTCCAATCACATTCCAATGGTCCCCGTAAGTCTGCCAGGGAGCTCAATGGTAAAAAGCCTTAAAGGAGTGATGAAAAAAGAATTGGGGGAGAATGGAAGGTGGAGGTTAGGTAGAAATCAAGGTGGTTAGCTTTAAGTAACAATCCTCACAGTGACTGTCCTGACTGCCATGATATTCCCTTTACATGACATAAGGCTTAGAGCCTCAATAGGGAGTTTGGGATCCTAGTGTACCTTGCTACAGATGTACATCCATGGTACAGAGAAGTTCTCCAATCTTCATAAAAATTCATTAAACTAAAAAGCAACTAGAGCCCAGGGAAGAGGACTCTGTCAGGAAGGCAGTTTTTCTGGGGCCAGTACCCTGATCTGCTCCCCATGTTAAGGCTAACAATGGTGCACCCTCTGGTTTTATTTTTTAATTTGACCTTAATTCATAGGAGCCCACTCTAATATCTGTGACTATAGGAAGCACTTAGTTATAACATCAAAGCCACTTAGTAGAAAGATTAAATTAAGGGAGGGAAGGAAATACGTGCTTAGGAGCTCACTTTAGAGGTTCCCAGTCCCATCTTACCTGATTCCAAGGACAAACAAGCCTTGCCTTACCTCTGGACTTAGGGGGAAAGAACAAGGGACTACTTATGCCTGAGTTGACTTCTGGAGAATAAATATTGAGCTTTTGTGTGTGGTTTGTCCTTCATTCTTGAAGAGGACCATGACATCAGGGGGATGATGACAGGACTTGCAATTGACTTTGATTTGAGTGAGAGAGGGCTGTGCAAGGTCACCAGCCTCATTTCTCCTCCAGAGCCATCTGAATCCAGTGACCAGATATTCATCAGGATGACTGGAGGTGACCCAGGATGCCCTGGGAGACCTTGGCCCTTTCAAGCTAAGGTTGGTGTAGTTGAAAATGACCCTTTCCTAGAGAGGATATCAGGAAATAGACGGAAACAACCCTGGCCTCTTTGGAGCACTGAAGTTCAATACTAACCAGAAAGAAAAGTAAGATAGATGAGATTTGTCCCTTGTGAAATTGTGTCATTTTTTTTTGAGAACAGGGTCTATTTTTACCTTTCTTTGTATCCCCAGTGATTAGCACAATGCCTAGCACATAGTAAGGGATTAATAAATGCTTTTTGGCTGTCTGTTCAGTCTTTTTGTTAGAATCATTGCACACAACTCCTTAAAGGTAACAGACCAGTCATGATAACGTCTTAGCTACCATCACATTCTCCTCCTTCATCAGAACCTGTGTCCAGATCCTTCTGCCACTTAAAGGCAAACACCCAAAGCAACCAGTACTTTATCCCACTCCAGCTTATGCTCCTGACTTTCTGGATTTCCTCTGCTATGCCATCCTGGAAGTTCACTTCACCAACTGACTTTTCACACTGGAAATATCTTCTGCCCCTTTGTCCCTTTCTTCCGATTGACTCATTGCTGCCAGAACCTCCATTTTAAGGAAAACTCTCAGATTGGTCTTCATTTCTCTCTGGACTTTATCTTGTTCCCATAAAGATATTTCCCTTCTCTCCTCCCACTTTTATATGTTGTCTTCCACCATTAGAAGGAACTGTCTTTCTTTTTGTCTTCCAAAGCTTAGTATCTGACATTGAGTAAGCACTTAATAAATGCTTTTTTGCTTTTACTTGAGCAAGGTATACAAAAATGATAATGTGGCCTCTCCTGAGTATACTTGCATTTTATTAGGTTCAAAACTTCCAGTTAATGGGAAAAGGGGTTGATAGTAAAGTTTCAAGTATCAGCCAATATAAAAGGATTTACAGGGAGAAGCATGAAAAGTTTCCATTCCTAAGAAATAATGCTGCATCTCCATCTTTATCTCTGTCTCTATCTCTGCTTCTGCCTCTATCTCTGTTTCTTTCTCTGTCTCTATCTCCATCTCTATCTCTATGTCTGTCTCCAGTGGGTTCAGTTTTGCAATGTACATGTCTATTCTAAAAGTGTGGAATGTCTTCCTTATTTTTAAACTTTAAAGAAATTTAAATTAACTTTAAGAATTTGATCAGACAATTGGAGACACGTTGGAGTCTGACAAAACCAAGGCTGAGCATCCCCAGCACTGGCAAATTCTGTATCTTTAACTCAAACCCTCTGCTTCAGTGTAGGGTATTCAAAGGAGCTGAATTACAAGAGGCTGCTTCTACATGTAAAATGAAAAGAAACTTTCTCCTGAGCAGAGAAAGGGCAGATGCAGGCTCTGTTCCACATGACTGAATTTCTTGAAGGCACGTTCTGTTGCAAACTCACAGAACTTTTCGTCTGTTCCCAGAATCCTTTCTTGGAACTATGTGAAGCACTCTGGCAGACTCCAAGAAAAGGTCAGCATCTGCCTCTGAGCCTGATCTGTACCATAAATGACAACCAATCAGGCTTCACTGTACTTGACAGCAAAAGCATTGCTTTCCAAGGGAGAAATGAGGCGATAGATATGTGGGTACATTCATAAATACTATTCTCCCCTAATCACGAAGAGTAAAAAAGCAATAAAGGGCAGGTTAGGAGGTTTGATGCTATTACAACAGCTTCCTGTTGGGCTTCACTGCCACAATTCTTCTTACCTGCCATTACCCATCCTTTCCAACCATTCTCCAATCCATGCCTCATCTCTTATTGGACTAACCAGTCTTCTGCATAATTCTAATCCCATCACTTCTCAGTCTCATTTCTTATTAAGCCCTAATCACTGAATGGGCATTGCCTCAGTCAAACTGAGACCTGTTAAAGACTTTAGCCTAAAAAGGCAAAAGTTTCCCACTGCATCCGGGGCCATCTCCAGTCTTGCTGATCTATATCTGGCCACTGGACCAGATGGTTCTGGAGGAAAAAGGAAGGCTGGTGACTTTGCACAACCCTCCCTCACTTGGATCCAATTCACTCACATGTCATGCCATCACCTCCATGATGTCATGGTCCTCTTCAAGAATGAAGGACAAAACAGTCCCGTTCCTACTCAAGACCCTATAATTGGCAGGCAAAATCTTGAGAGAGCAAAGGTCAGCTGTTTAGTCATCTACACTTTCTTTCCTTCCAATCTTTCTAGCCTGATCATTCCTCTATTACCCTGTATTCCTACATGAGTCTACGTAAATGTCCTATATGTTCCCACCTCCATGCTTTTGCCCAACTTAAACTGTCATTTTATCCACATAAGAATATAAATCTCTTAAGGACTCTGAATTCCCAGTTTAACACAATGCCTTATACATAATAGGCTCTTAGGAGTTTTAAAATTAAGTGAATTTAACACCATTGTCCTCATATTAATATTGCCTTTATAGCCTAAAAATTAAACCTCTCCTGTAATTAAGTGGATGCTCTTGGAAGAAAGTGAATTCCACATGACTAGAGGCAAGATCATAGAGCTAGAAGTAGAAGAGACATGTTATTGATGAAACCTTGGCTTACTGCCCCTCTCCCAAATCTCCAGTCAGCAATAAATGACCTTTCTTCCATCAAATCCCACACAGCATCTCTTTGCTCACTTGTCTGTGTTCTAGGTACTATGTAAACACAAAGATAACTGGCAAGGTCTTGACCCTCCAGGGCCTTCCAGTCTCGATGGTTTATTAACCTTACTTGAGTCATGGGTCCTGTTTTTCAGTCTAATGATTTCTATTAACCCTTTCTCAGAATGTTTTTAAATGCATAAAATAAAATACGTAGGATTACAAAGACAACCAATTATATTGAAGTATGGCCACCAAAATATACTTTATTCAAAAAAAAAAAAAAAAAAAAAGCTCAAAGACCTCAGATTTCCAAGCCCTCTACTAGGGTGCTATAATAAATATGTGTTTAGTATTCATTAGTCTTTTTTCATATACCAGGGAAAAGCAAAGTGCTATATGGAGTCTGTATGAGAAGAGTATTTACCTACTGGACTCTCAAGGAAGAAAAAATAGGAAACAAACAAACACCCCTATAAACAGAAAATATGCTAATATTTAAAATCTCTTAGAATATGGCAATAAGCAATTTGTGCCTGCTTGCATCCAATTACAAAATGCAGAGCTGATCAGCTCTGATTTGTGAATTATGAATCAGACAATTCCATTAATGTGGGGATAATTTAAACTTTTGCATTAAACATTTATTTCCCCTTATGCAAGTTTCCTTCTCCTTTCTCTAGAGCCCAAATTCTCCCATGCTGTAGCACAGAGCTCCAATTATCCATTCCTCACAGATGTCAATATTGACCCATGCTGGGGAGTCTATGACCCAGCCCTTACTGCCCCTCTGCACATTGGCACCAAGCCCACATTCTTAAGCATGCTTTAGGCATTCCCTCTGGGCTGTCATTAGAAAGAAGAGGCACGTATATCTTTGAAGACAACAGAATATTTAGGACTATGCAATAGCAACAACTCATTTTCATAACCCACACAGGCATCAAGGAAAAGTCAGCAAATATATAGCCTGACTCCCCACCTCTAGAGCCTCATCAGCAACGAAAATCATCTGCTTTCTGCTATTAGGAGAGTTAGGGATTACTGCATTGATGGTAGTCTACCAACCTCCCAACCCTAACAATCTAAGAAGCATTATAAACAAAGTTAGTATAACATCAATTTTAACATCTATCTAGACCCAGGGTTTTTATCCTTTATGTGTCATGGATTGTTTTGACAATCTTGTAACTTTTATGGATAGACCCCTTCCCAAAATAATGTTTTTAAATGCATAAAAGAAAATATGTAAGATTGCAAAAGAAACCAGTTTACTGAAATATAGTTATCAAAGATGGTCAAAGTATATGAATAGGCAGTTTTCAGATGAAAAAATTAAAGCTATCTTATAGTCATATGAAAAAATGCTCTAAATCATTATTGATTAGATAAATTTAAATCAAAACAACTCTGAGGTACCACCTCGTACCTATCTAATTGACTATGACAAAAAAGAAAAAAAGACAAATGTTGAAGAAGAAAATGTTGAAAGAGTGGAATACTAATGCATCGTTAGCAGACATGAACTGATCCAATAATTCTGGAGAACAATTTGGAACTATACTCAAAGGGCAATCAAACTGTGCACAACCTTTGATGCAGCAATACCAATATTAGGTATATATCTTAAAGATATCATAGAAAAGGGGAAGGGACTCACATGTACAAAAATAGTTACAGGAGTTCTTTTTGTGGTGACAAAGAATTGGAAATTTAGAGGATGTTCATCACCTGGGGAATGTCTGAATAAGTTGTGATATATGAACACAAAGGAATATAGAACTATTGCTCTATAAGAAATGATGAGCAAGTGGATTTTAGAAAGTCCTACATGAACTGATGCCCAATGAAGTGAGAAGAACCAGAAGTACATCGTACATAGTAACAACACCATGGTGCAATGATCCACTTTGGTAAACTTAGCTTTTTTCAGCAACACAATGATTTAAGACAATTCCAAAAGACTCACAATGGAAAATGCTATCCACATCCAGAGAAAGAATGAGGGAGTTTGAATGCAGATTGAAGCATATTATTTTTTCTTTTTTTTGGTATGTTTTTTCTTTGTCATGATTTTACCCTTTTCTTTCTTTCACAATATGACTAATGTTTAAATATGTTTAATATAATTGTACATGCATAGCCTATATCAGATTGCTTTGCTGTCTTGGGGAGAGAGAGAGAAGAGAGAAAAAAAAATTGGAACTCAAAATCTTGTAAAAGTGAATGTTGAAAACTATCTTTACATGTAACTGGAAAAAATAAAATACTATTAAGTAAGAAAAGAGAAATAGTTATCAAAATATATTATAAGAACAAAATTCACAAGTCCCTAGGTTAAGAATCCCTGATTGAGAAGTAAGGAGCAACAGAAAGAAGAGACATGGTCCCTGATTCCAGTAGAACTATGATATATTGAAGAGACAAGGAAAATAACTTCTGATCAACAGAGATATGAGGAGGTATTAAAATCATAACTAAAATCCCAGAACTGGAAAGGACTTGCCACTTGCCTAAATCATAAAACACATCTAGATCATGACAGAGTAGCAAATCAAATTTGATTTGAAAGTCTTCCTTATAATCTTGTAACCTTGGGCAAGTTACTTAACCTCCATGGGTCTCAGTTTCCTTATCTGTAAAATGAGTGGGTGAGGCAAAATGTCTTTTGAAGTCCCTTCTACCTCTAGCTCTCTGGTCTTATCTATAGTCAAAAAGGATCCAATATTTTTCAAAATGGATCATTTCGGGACACCCAGTTCTGGGAGAGGTCTAATTTTTATACTATAAAGGCAGTGTTGACACAGCATGATGATTTTAGAGGTAAAGAGTCATACAGCTGCACTGGGAACAAAATTGTACTAATTATTAAAAATTTGCTGAAATATGTCGTTATTTAGTCATTTTAGCCATATCCAACTCTTCATGGCCCTATCTGGAGTTTTCTTGGCAAAGATACTGAAGTGTTTACCATTTCCTTCTCCAACTCATTTTGCAGATGAAGAAACTAAAATAGAGATAAGTGACTTGCCTGGGCTCATGCAGCTAATAAGTGTCTGAGGCTAGATTTGAACTCAGGTCTTCCTGATTCCAGACTTGGGGGTCTCTCCCCTGAGCCACCTATCTCCCACTTGACAAGCTGTGGTCACCTGGAAAAGATTCAAGAAAAAGAAGTGGTGACAAGAAATTATATTCACCTGAGAAGGAAGTTTGGGCACAGTTTTGAAGGCAGAGAGATGAATGTCACCTAATTTCTTGCCCCATCTTAATTTAAGAAGCAAATCACCTTTGTAGTTAAATGATGAGGAATTTCAAACCAAATGGGAAAAATTAGGGATAGATAGATGAGGGAGAGCATGGGTAAGGAGGGAAAATGAAATATGGGGAAGAAGATGGGGAGAAAGGGTAAGGGCATTTGATAAAGGCTTTTCCTCAATAGATTCATCATTCTTTAAAAATTATTATTATATATAAAGTATAAATAATTATACAGAGGCAGCATTCTGTGATAGATTCTGTCTTACAAAGTTCCCCTTCAGACAAAGAGTGGACAAGATGGCCAATGAGGATGAAAGGTACCATTTGTGGCCCTGAAACAGAGTCAAGCTAACTTTTCGTATCATATGGAGTCTATGGATGATTAATTTTCCTCAACGGAGAGATCCTTCTTTCTATGGAAATTTGTAAATTTCAAAGGTAATAGAGAATTGGGGTCCTATCTTACATGTTTGTTGGGAGGTCCAGAGAAGACTACTATACCTATATTTCCATTTAGTATCTCTTCTGAGCTCCAGTTCCATTTCTTGAATGGCCTATTGGACATTTTCAATTACATGTCCTGTAGATAGCTCAAATTCACCTTGTCCCAAACTCAACTAGTTTTCTTTTTCCCCAAACTGATCTCTGAACTTTTGCATTTCTGTCTTAGACATCACCCACCATCCTTTCAGTCAACCCTGTCCAAAATCTTGGTGTCATTTTACAATCCCTACTGTCACTCACCTTCTTAGTCACTTGGTTGTCAAATCTTACCACTTCTATCTCTTCTCTCCATTCACAAAGCCACCACCTTAGTTTAGTTCCTCATCACATCTGATCTTAAATAGTGTGTTAGACTGCTAATTGTTCCCTCTATTTCCTCTCTCTCCCCTCTCAAAACTGTCCTTTGCACAGCTACCACAATGATTTTCCTAAAGTATGAATCTGAATGTGTCATTCTTCTACTCAATAAATTCTTGTGAGTCCATATTATCTCCATGATCAAGTACAGAATATTTTTTTTCCTGGAATTTATGGCACATAACAACTTGGCCCCAGCTTACCTTTCCTGATTTAATGAGAACTTCTGTCACTCTAGTCAAATTGTCCATCTCCCACCTTCAGACTTTTAGACTAGCTGTTCCCCATGCCTAACATGCTCTCCCTCTCTACCTTTATTTTTCAGAATTTCCACTTTTTTTAAGACTCAGCTCAAGGACTCCTTTCCACATGAAGGATTTCCTAATTCCTGCTCTCCAGGGGCTGATTCCTCCCATAACCTTGTCTTGTATCTATTTTATATACATATTGTATCTCCCAGCTACTAAATGATATGCTCTTTAAGGAAAGAGACTTGATTCACCTTTGGTCTTTGTATCCACAACACATAGTAGAATGCCTTGAAAAAAATCAATATTTAATGAATACTTGCTGATTTATTAGGATTGAATTGTTTATTGACAAATTATCAATAATGTGGAGAGTATTCAGAAGAAATCAGAACTATCATTAGTCATATGAAAAATGTTCTAAATCACTGTATTGGAGAAACGCAAATTAAAACAACGCTGAGGTGCCACTTCACATCTATCAGAACGCTGTTGTTTGTCCTTCATTCTTGAAAAGAGCCAATGACATCAGGAGGGTGATGCCTTGACTTGCAAGTGAATTGGATTTAAGTGAGGCAGAGCTGTGCAAAGTCACCAGCCTCACTTCTCCAGAGATATGAGTCCAGTGGCAATACGTAGATCAGGACAACTTACAATGATCCAGCTATCAGAATGGCTAACATGATTTAAAAAAAGGATAAGGACAAGTTCTGGAAAGGATATGGAAAACTGGGACACCAATGTAGTACTGGTGGTGGAGTTGTGAACTGGTCCAACTATCCTGGGGAACAATTTGGAATTATACCCAAAGGACTATAAAACTATGCGTACCCTTTGACCCTAACCAGTGTTATGATTAAAAAAATTTTGAAACATAATTTCTGGGTAATTTAATCATTTTATTAATAATGCCAGCACATTATTAATTAAAAAATAGTCGTTTGGCTGTCTCTCTTAGACCAAAGACATCTAATGCCCTTCTAAGAATAGATGTTCCTGAGGAGCGATGATCAACTCTGAACACAATGGGAGGTGGACTATATTAAAATTAGGGTCTTGGGGTATGTGACTTAGATCACCCAAATCATGATCAAAGAGAAATCAATTTCCATTATCACTTTTCTTGACAAAAGGGAAAATGATTACACCAGGAAAACCACTACACATTCTGTATCACAAAGAGATGAGGGAAAACGGAAAAGGAACTATTACAGCAGCTATTTTTGAGGTGGGAAAAAATTGAAAATTGAAGATATGCCCATCAGTCAGGGAATGGCCATTTGTGGTACATGATTGTGATGGAATATTATTGTGCCTTAAGAAATGACAAGCAGTCTGATTTCAGGAAAACCTGGGAAAACTTATATGAACTCACATATGCAAAGTGAAATGAGACGAACTAGGAAAACATTGTACGTAGTAACTCCAGTACTGTAATGATGATCAACTGTGAAAGACTTAACTACTCTGAACAAGACAATTCCAAACGACTCATGAAGAAAAATGCTATCCACCTCCAGAGAGACAGAGAGCTCTCATGAACTCTGATGTCAATTGAAGCATGATATTTTAATTTTCTTTATTTTTCTTGCTTTTCTTTTGCAACATGAGTAATATGGAAATTTTTGCATGACTTTATATGTATAATTGATATCACATTTCTTTCCTTCTCAATTTTTTGGGAAAAGTAGGAGGAAGATAGAGAATTCAGAATTCCAGACTTAAAAAAAATGAATGTCAAATCGTGCCTCTTTTGCTTTGTGACCATGGGCAAGTCACTTGAACTCTGTCTGAGCCAAATGCATCATCTGTAAAATGGGGATAAAAATAGCACCTACTTGAGCTGTTGTGAGGATAGAATAAGATAAATTCTGTAAAGTGATTTGCCAGCCTTAAAGTGCCATACAAATGGCATTATTGTTTTTTAAAAGAAAGAACAAAATCTGAATATAAGTTTAAAAAAAACTTGAAGAGAGCACAAATCCCTAAATAGAACTTTTGAAAAATAAAAAATTAATAAATTTGAAAACAAAGAGAATATTGAAATGACAAATAAAAGTAGGAGCTTCTTTGAAAAAATAATAAAATCAAGAGTCAACTAATCCAATTTTGAAAAAAATGTAAAAGGAAAATCAAATTGTTCATATAAAAGAAAGAACTTAAAACAAATGAAGATGTGAGGAAAATTACCAGAAAAAAAGATTGAAGTGATTAACTGACCTTTGTCTATATACCCTTCTCTCTCCTCTCTCTCTCTCTCTCTCTCTCTCTCTCTCTCTCTCTCTCTCTCTCTCTCTCTCTCTCTCTCTCTCTCCCTACATCCCTCCTTCCCTCCCTCTCCCTCTTTTTCTCCCCCCCATTTACTTTTCAGTTATACAGCCTGCTAGAGACTGTGTTTGTTTTTAATTAAAATAACTAGTCCTTACCCCCATTCTCTTTTCTATCATGTGAATGAGAAACCATCCCATTAAACATGGCTTCATTTTTCACCGAGTGGGACTTTCTCTCTAGATACTTACTGTCCTTCAGATGAAGAAGCAGTACAATTACAGGGTACAAGTATGCAGAATCATAAAGCATGGTCCTCACCCTCCCAAATAGGCCTGATGTAAAGGAGAGTAGGAACAGCGAGTGATTACTTAGAACCTCTGCTTTATTACCAAGATGCTCTGGTAATAATAATGTCTGAATGATAAGGCTTATTTACATGGTCTGTTGCCTATTTGTATGAACTACTGACCATCTGCATGTGAGTTTCCTTGGCAATACATTAAGCCTGAATTTTCCATGATGTGACCACAATTGTCATAATAAAAAAATGAAGATTCATAATCAAAGGTTTGGTGAAAGTAATGTAAACTAAATTCTATATAAATTAGTTACTAGCAGGAAGAGGGTATCCAAAAGAAAGGTTCTCTTCCTTGCTTGTTGTCTTGAAAGATGTTTCTTGATTACATTTGTTTGCCCTTTAAAATAAACCATAAGCAATGGACAGGAGTGAAATGAGATACCTAATGAATTATAAACACAAATTAGCTACATAAAATATTTACCTGCAACAATGTGGAATGTAATGCTACTTGATCATAAAGAAATATAAATATAGTGCACGCTACAAATCCCAAGAGTCCCATTCTGAATCTTCTTTCCATTTTTGTGGTATTGAAAGCCCTTGGGAATGTCTGCTGCTTCTTGGATATTTTCCAATCATAGGATCAGAGATTTTGACATGGAAGAGATTTTAGAGAGCAGTTCATGTAGTCCAAAGTCCTCACTTTACAGATGAAGAAACTGAAGCCTACAGAGGCTAAGTGACTTACCGAAGGTCACACAAGTAGTAAGTGTAGAGTTGATTCCAACTCTGGTGTTCTTTCTACTGCATCACTGTCTCTTCTCTGCATTGAACAGGGAGGGCCAATTGGTCATTTACAAACCCTTCCATGTCAGGGTTCCATCTCCATCCTACCGTGGAATCCAGGATGGTACATCAGAAGGTATGCTTGGTTTGGAGTCAGTGGATCTGGGAATAAATACTATCCCACTCACTTCTATTTGTGTGACCTTGGGTAAGTCATCCTCCACGGACCTGTTTTCTCTTCTGTAAAATGAAGGGATTGGACTGGATGACCTCAAAGTTTCCTTCTCATTCTCAGTCTATGATTTTATGATCCCCTCACACCATAACACAATTTTTAGATTCTTGGCTTATGCTTTGGTTTCCTTAGACAGTCCTTCGGGTGCCACCTGTAGTCATGTTTCAAAGCCATGGACTGGGGAGGAGGGATCAGCAGAGGAGAAACAGGGAAGAGAGAAAGAGGATAGAGAATGACTGAATTTTCCTTCAGCATTTGCCAGGCCCCTTCTCTGCCATGAATGCTCATCTTTCATTCCTCCAAGCAAGGTGATTTGCAAGAACATAAAATTAGCTCATTTTGGAAATTTGTCATTGAGAAAGCTCAAATAATAAAATATTCAGATTCATACAGGTGCCGCTGTAAAGATGACAGCAGGATTTATCCTTGCCATTGGGGACAGGGGGGTAGGCAGGGGATGACAGCTGGCAGGTCTGTTTAATGCAGGGAGAAATAAGGCTGCATTCTTTCCCCTAGGTTGTGGCAAAGGTTGAATAACCCTCAATGCCGAAATTTTGAAAAGAAAAGAAAGTGGTGTTGAAGCAGGAGTCACCGAAGGCCGACAGAAAATCTGGCCATGGTCTCAGAGTTTCATATTGTGCCCAGCTCTTTGAACAAAAGGTAAAAGGACATATTCTGTCTCTACATTCATTCAGGATATTTCTTATTCATACTAACATGAAGAATATTTTTCCAACATTAAGTAAGAATGTGGAATGAATGATAAGAACTCCCATGAACCATATACGTGTAAGAGCTCCAAGGGACCTTAGACACCACAGAATTAGAGCTAAGTCAACTAGTCCAACTACCACATTGTATAATGGAGGAAACTGAGGTACAAGTAGTAAATGCAGTGGATAAAGTGCTGGACCAAGAGACAGAAAAACCAGAGTCAAAATCTTGCTTGAGATACTTACTAGCTGTGTGACCCCAGACAAGTCACTTAACTTCTGATGGCTTCAGTTTTCTCAACTATAAAATGGGGACAATAATAGCACCTACCTTGCAAGCTTATTATGAATATAAAATGAGAAAATACATGTTAATCATTTAGCATAGTATGTGATACATAGTAGGTATTTAATATTACTTTTTTTCTTTCCTTTCTTTCTGAGATCCAAAGAGCAAAAGTGATTAGTCAACTGTCACAAAGCTGGCCAGTGTCAAAAACAAGTCTAGAACTCGTCTCCTAACTTTCACTTCTGTGTTCTTCTCATTTCTAAGTCCATGTCCTCCTGCCTTCCAATGATATTTACTTTGTGAGAGAGAGCCTGTGTGCCCCTAAGAGATGAAGAAGAGTTGTTTTCAAGTGATAACAAATGGCATCAAACATGAAATAAATGAATGTGTAGCTTTCCATTAGAGAAACATCTTTGATCTCGATTCTGCTTTCCAAAAGTGATGCCCTCTGATCTGGATATCCTTAGCCTGCTGACAAAAAATTCCCTTCAGCTCTGATTCTCTACAGATGCTTTTTGTCCCAAGGGGCAGGGTAGTCTACACACATTGACACATATAAATTAGGTAGTGAATGTAGCTCTTGGGTTGCATACGTCGCAGGATATAGAATATTTTTATTAGAATTTAGGCAGTGAATTACAATAACCCACATTTATATGGTACTATAAGGTTTACAAGATGATCTGCTTAACCTTTGTACTTGCTTTGAGGAGGAAATTGAGATCTAGATAGGTTAAGTGATGACCGAGGATACACAACTAAGTGGCAAGCGGGTATTAAAACTCAGGTCTCCTGACTTCCAGACTAAATCCTCTTTCGAATATAGTGCCCTAAACAAAAGACTATTCCCAATCCATACTCTCCAGGTCAAACAGATGACTTTTCCAGTTTCTAGAGATTTTAATGGAATAAGAAGGACAGGAAAAGTTAAGGAAGAGATGAGGAGTCAACTGTTATAACTCCCAATTCACTTTTTAAAAGAAAGTTCTTCAGTCTAACCTGACAGCAATTTGCTTGTTTTTCAGAAGTCTAAAACTTCCATATGAATTAACAGTGAGATATGGCAGCCAAGTCATTTAAAGTTAATTGGCTGGACTGAGAAATCCATGATGCAGGAATAAGAAGGAAAGAATCCTGCTATGGTGAAGCCTGGTCAAACTCCATATGGAGTTCTATGCTTAGTTTTAGGCCCCATGCTTTAGCAAAGTCATAGATAATCTAAAGACTCTATAGAGAAAGGGTTCATCTTTTCTGCATCATGGTCCCCTTTGGCATTCTGAGGAAGCCTGCAAACTCTTATTCAGAACAGTGTTTTTAAACTCATAAAATAAAATGTGCAGGTTTAAAAGGGAAACCATTTATAATGAAATATATTTATAAAAATAATTAAACAAAGAGAAGCTCATGGACCCCAGGTAAAGAACCCCTGAAAAAGAAAGCAAACAGGAGTTTGATGGGCCTCATGTTCATGTCATATGGTGATTGGTTGAAAGCTGAGATTATCTAGAGGAGAGCCTTTGTGGAGACATGATTCCTATCTTCAAATATTCCAAGTGCTGTCACTGAAAAGATGGGCTGCACTTTGTTCTACTTGTCCCCAGAGGGAACAATTAGGAGCAGGGGTAGAAGCTACAAAGATGCAAAAAGGTAAACCACTAACAATGAGAGATATCCCAAAGTGGAAGAAGCTGCTTTAATTGATTTCTCTTCATTGCAGATCTTCCAGCAAAGCCTGGGCAACCAAGTGTCAGGTATGCTTTAGAGGGAATTCTCTTCTGAGGACTGTCCCACGTCTGAAAAATGATGGTCTCATTAGAGTGCACAGTGAGTTACTTTTTTTTATCCCTGCCTCTATGAAAACCAGGAACAGACCATTTGCTCCTACTTAAGAGTCCTTCATACTATGTCCCACTTCCTTGGGCTTCTCTTGACCAGTCTGAATAATCCATTGCCTCCATCCAGCTCTCAGAGGTCCTACTTTCTAAGCATTTCATTGCCATGGTTGCTCCCCTGTGAATGCTCTCCATCTTCCTTAGAACCCTTGAGAATAGAGCTGCCCATTGAGAGTGACCCAACACCCTTCACCTTACCCCTCCACTGCTGAGCTGATTTCAGGAATGGATGCTTGAGGAAAAAGCCCTGCTTGGCCTCTCTGGGTTCACCCCAACTCAGCCCCAGCAAAGCAGCAATAAAGAGCTATTACTAAGAATCTTATTTATGTTTTTATGAGTCCTGAGGCCCTTATTTAATTACTGCCTACACAGAGCTCAAGATCTGTCGGGAATGATAAAAGATAGTCCTCATTATAAACTCAAATTTACCTCTGTTCCACCCATTACATCAACCTTTATTAGTATAAGTTATGACCATCTGAGACTAAAGTTAAAGAGGAAAAGGTTACTCCAGTTTAACATGGAGAGGCAACTAGCTCAGTGATTTCTGGGTATGGGATCAAGAATGAAAAGAGGAAATGGCAGTTTTGAATAATGGACTTAGACTGAGAAGATTCAGGCTCCAATTCTAATGCTACCACTGGCTAGCTGTGGGAATTTGGGCAGTTTCTCTTCCAATATGAACCTCTCAGTATAGTCAGCTATAAAATGGAGATAATTAAAATTGTACCACCTTCCTCCTAGGGTTGTTGTGAAGATCAAACATGATAACGCGCACAAGGTACTTAATAATCCACAAAGTGCCATATAAATGTCAGCTATTTTATTATTATTATCAATGATAATGACGGCATGTCAATCAGTGGCTATAACTGATTACAGCATTCATTGAACGTGTTTTCACTAGCTGAATTTCATTTCAATCAATAGGGTGCCCAGTTTGAGTTAGTGGTTAGTTCCTGGGGGGAAAAAAGAGAGGCAGACACAGAGAGACAGGGAAAGGGGGTGGAGTGCAGCTATCTCAAGAGTGGCACCATGTGAAACGACTTCTATAAAAGAAATCGTAAAACAGCCAGCGCAAGTTAAATAAATGATGTTTGGTTATTGAAAAATGCATATCTGCCTAGCCTCTACCACACTGTAATATCTCGAAATAAGACAATGTGGAACAACATTCATTCTTGATGTTTAATAATAAATAATATATCATACTTCTGGGTGCACCTTTTACCCAGAGGTCCCAAAGCCCTTTACTAGTGCTAGTCAAATTTTGCAGGGCCTGGTAGAGAAATGGAAGAAGCATTGCTCTGTGGTCTGCCTTATGACTCTGAGGGGAAAAAAGTGGTCCACAACAGTTAGTGGGTTCAGCAAGGCTGCTTCAGTGAATCTGGCAATGACTTGCTTATTGATCCATAATATACTTGACATGGTGACTGGTGCCATCAGACTATCAACTAAGACAGCGCATTTGCTTGCTTGGTCACTCTTGGTCATACTGTAATGATACCTAGTTACGTATCATTCAGCTCTCTGAAATGGAAGGTGATCATGTATTTCCCTTCCTTCCAGCTTCAGTCAGAAAACATGGAACTCAAGATACAGTAGCCCTTAATATTTCAATGAACCAGACTGAGAAGGCAACTATCTGCCAGGAATAAGATATGACCCTCCCTTAGTTATTGGATTCCTTTTTTGGATAGGGAGAGGCACTCACATTGACCTTCATATCTGGAAGACACTGGCAATTTGGAACCAGAAAATTACCTCTAAATACTTATAGAAGAGGAACTGAGGAGCAGACAAGAAGGAACATAACCAGAAGCATGCGAACCAACTTAGAAGTAGTAGGCAGCACTTTAAGGAATGGTTCTTTTGAACTCTTTTCCTCTTGATGTTTTTCTCTGTCCTTTAGGTTGAGCAGGAGAATAGAGACTCAGCTCTCCTTTTATAATTTCTCTTTTCTACCTGGTCAATAGAAGAGCAGAAGCCTTTTGACTATATTCTCTATCTTGCCCATCTTTTCTGTTGGAGGATGGAGCAACAAGAAGCATTGTGGCTCCTTATCTCAATGATCAGTGATGGAAAAAAGATAATACTATTCTTCTACCTGCCTAGTGTTAGAGAGTTTATCATTAATCTCTTGCCTTTTCTACTTTTCTCTCTTTCATTCTCTACTAGGTATTTGGAAGTCTACCTGGACTTATGTCAAAATAGGCTCAACCACAAAATTACCTTACATTACTATCCTCCTTCCAGAAACAACTATATGCCTTATATTTTAGTATTATTGCTAATAATTATATTTTCATCATATAGGAGTTATCAAACTACAAGTTTCCCTTGATAGTTCATGTGCATGATAATTTCTATTGAATACTATTTTTTTTCTCTCAAACAAAATTGGGCATACTTACTTAGTGGGGTTTCATCTACTACATATTCTAGCAGCTGTTGCAAGTGAAGATCTCTAAGTGAAAAGATTTGGAAAGTTGTTGCCTCACTAACAGTTTTTGGTGGAACAGTGGAAGAATCTGGTTGGTCACATAAGTGCTAGTGCAAATCTAGCAGTCTTGGGAGGGTGGGCAGAGCCAAGATGGCAGAATAGAAGCAGGGACTTCTACAGCTCTCCCCTCAAGCCCAGTCAAAGACCTGTAAAAATGACTCTAAACAAATTCTGGAACTGCAGAACCCACAAAATGATGGAGTAAAGCAAATCTCCAGCTCAAGATAGCCTGGAAGGTTAACACAAAGCATCTATCATGCCATGCTGGGAGCAGAGCACCATACAGCATGGGTTGCACAGGTAGCACCTGAGTAGGCCTAGGTGGGGTCGGGGTGGGGGTATTGAATCTCTGGCACCTGTCATGGTTTCCAGACTTTGCAACCACAAAACATTGGGGACAAATTAGAAGGTCAGTGGAAAAAACCTATCTGACCTGTGTGAGAGAGTAGAGTGGTCTGGCCCTAACCCCAGGGGAGACTCCAGCCATTTCTCAAGCTCTAGGCCCACATATCATGGAGAGCATCATCCCCCCCAACACTAGAAGCAGAGAACTACCTTGACAAAGAGCTAAAAATTCAAGTAAATGGTCAGGGGAATGAGCAAAAGTTGGAAAAATAATTAGACTATAGAATCTTACTTTGGTAACAAGGAGGACCAAAATATACAAACAAGAACATAACAAAGTCAAAACTCTCCTACATCCAACATCTTCAAGATAAATATGAGTTAGTCTCAGGATATGGAAGAGCACAAAAAGTATTTTGAAAATCCAGTAAGAGAAATAGAGGGAAAATTGGGAAAAGAAATTAGAGTGATGCAAGAAAATCATGAAAAATGAGTCAACTCGTTGCTAAGGGGGACCCAAAAATGCTGAGGAAAATACCACCTTAAAAGCAGACTAACCCAAATGGCAAAAGAGATCCAAAACGCCAAAGAGGAGAAGAATGTCTTAAAAAGAAGAATTGGCCAGATGAAAAAGGAGGTCCAAAAGCTCAGTGAAGAAAATAATTCCTTAAAGATTAGAATGGAGCAGATGGAAGCTAAATCAAGAAATTATAAAACAAAACCAAAGGAATGCAAAAATAGCAGACAATGTGAAATACCTTGTTGGAAAAACAACTGACCTAGAAAATCAATCCAGAAGAGACAATTTAAAAATTATTGGACTACCTGAAAGCCATGATCAAAAAAGAGCCTCGACATCATCTTTCAAGAAATTATCAAGGAAATCTGCCCTGATATTATAGAAGCAGAGGGTAAAATGGATATTGAAAGAATCCACCATCACCTCCTGAAAGGAATCCCAAAAAAGAAAACTCCTAGGAATATTCTAGCCAAAATCCAAAGCTCCCAGGTCAAGGAGAAAAAATTGCAAGCAGTCAGAAGGAAACAATTTGAGCACTGTGGAAACAAAATCTGGATAACACAAGATCTAACAGCTTCTACTTTAAAGGATCGAAGGGCTTGGAATATGATATTCTAGAAGTCAAAGGGACTAGGATTAAAACCAAGCACCACCTACCCAGCAAAGCTGAGTATAATACTAGAGGGGGAAAATGGTCATTCAATGAAATAGAGGACTTTCAAGCATTCTTGATGAAAAGACTAGAGCTGAATAGAAAATTTGACTTCGAAACACAAAAATCAAGAGAAGCATGAAAAGGTAAATAGAAAAGAGAAATCATAAGGAACTTACTAAAGTTGAAATGTTTTCATTCCTACATGGAAAGATCATATTTGTAACTCTTGAGACTTTTCTCAGTGTTAGGCTAGTTGGAGGGGTTACATACATATAGACAGAGGGCACAGGGTAAGTTGCATATGAAGGGATGGCATCTAAAAATATAAAATTGAGGAGTGAGAGAGGAATACATTAGGAGAAGGAGAAAGGGAAAATGGGATAAATTATCTCACATAAAAGAGGCAAGGAAAAGTTTTTTCAATGGAGGGAAATAGGGGAAGGTGAGAGGGAAAAAGTGAACTTTACTCTGATCAGATTTGGCTTAAAGAGTGAATAACATGCACATTCAATTTAGTATGTAAATCTATCTTACACTACAGGAAGGTAAGGGGGAAGGTGATAAGTGGGGGGTGGGAGGGATGATAGAAGGGAGGGCAAATGTGAGGAGGGGTAATTAGAAGTAAACACTTTTGAAGAGAGATAGGGTCAAAAGACAGAACAGAATAAATGGGGGGCAGGATAGGATGGAGGGAAATAAAGTTAGTCTTTCACAATGTGACTGTTGTGAAAGTGTTTTGCATGACTACACATATATAACCCATATTGAATTGCTTGCCCTCTCAGTGAGGATGGATGGGGAGGGAGGACAGGAGAGAAGTTAGAACTCAAAGTTTTAAAAACAAATGTTAAAAATTGTTTTGACATGCAACTGGTAAATAAGACATACAGACAATGGGGTATAGAAATCTATCTTTCCCTACAAGAAAATAGAGAGACAAAGGATAAGAGAAGGGAGGGATATGATAGAAGGGAGGGCAGATTGGTGGAAGGGGTAATTAGAATACATGATGTATTGGTGTGAGTGGAGGAGAGAGATAGGGAGAAAATTTGGAACTCAAAATCTTGTGAAAGTGTCTGTTGAAAACCAAAAATTAATTAATTAATTAATAAAAAAGAAGATTTAGGATGATTTCTGAAATACTTTAACAGAGGAGAAAAATGTACATTTGAATTTTTTTCAGATTTGTGGAAAATAGTCACTTAAAAGAGTACTTATCAATGTTTGCTATTCAAAGTAAAATATAATGTGGTTCAAAATAAATATTTGCCGAGTGAAAAAAAGATAAAAAAAAAAAACTAGCAGTCTTGCTTCAAATTTAGAGTAAATTGAGATGGTCTTAATCAATCGATCAATAAGTATTCATCAACTATCTCCTATGTGTTAAGCACTGGCAATACAAATGCAAAACCTTACCCTCAAGTTTACCCTTTCCTAGAAGGATAAAACATATCCATAGATAAGTAAATATAAATTATATAAAAAGAAATACTCAATAATCAATGGTATCATTAACAACTGAGGGAATCAGGAATGGCTTCTTGAAGGAGGGAGCACTTGAGCTGATCCTGGAAGAGAGCTAGAGATCCTAAGAAGTAGAAGTAGAGGAGAGCACTCCAGACATTGGGGAGGGGTTGTATACAAAAGCTTTGAGGTAAGAAATAAAAAAAAAATTATAGATGGGGTACACTTCTCTTTCCCCTCATTTCTGCCAAACTACATCCATTCCCTTCTAGTCTCTGCTTATAGTTCCTTCCAGAAATCCTTCTAGGCTAATGGCCTTTTGAGTCCCAATCATGTCCTTCTCACATTTGTATAGATAGATACATCTAGTCTTTATTTCTTTTCCCTACCCCATTGCCTTTGCTCATGTGAGTCCTTTCTGAATCCTACTCTTCCTTCAAAATTCCCAGTTCTATTTGTGTCATGTTTGAGTCTTATGACCCAAAGAAGATTATGAGCTTCTCAAAGGCAGATACCATATCTTCTCAGTCTCTATAAACAGTAACTTCTGGGTTAAGCACACAGTGTAGTAAATACCACATAAATTCTTATTGCTTGACTGATTAACTATGTAATCTTAATTTGTTCATATGTGGATCATCACTTTTATAATATAAAATCCTCTACCATGCCTTAGAATATAGGAATATTTTTTTCTGAAAGAAAATAGAGATTACCTGGTTCAAACACCTCATTTTTATAAATGAGAAAACTAAGAGCCCTGAGAAACGAAAGTCTGGTTCAATATTGCCCAACTAATTAGTGTCAAAGCCCAGTTCAGATCCTTCATTCCAGGCCCCAAACACAGTGGGCCCCCAATATATACATGCCTATCCTGATGAGTGTCTGGCTGCTTCTGATGCTCAAGTTCACTTGCTGCCACCTTTATTTCCATTACAGTGACAGACCATTTAGAAAGATTGCCACCATAATTCTGTCTTCTCAGAATTATCAACCTCACATGGAGAGCAAGTTTAAAGGGTGTTTTGTGTTTTTTAATGTAGAGCTCAAGGTCACTGGAAAGTGTTGGAAAGTGCATTAAATAAACATATGCATCAGCAGAGAATATGCAAATTCTTTTTAGAACTCCTCTTGCCCATTCCAGTCCCTAAAGATCCCCGTAAGCTACAGTAAAGGAGAAATTGGTGTGGTAGGAGAGAAGGTAAAGGGGCAGGGGAATCAGGGGAGTTGAAGAGTTTCTCCAAGATTGTTTGGCTTATGCTGTCATCCCTTCCTACAAGAAAAGCTGATGGAAAATGGCTAGGTTCCCCCCATGGTAGATTTTTAAAAAGAAAGAGAGGAATGAATCTGGCTACTTCACGCTTGGTGGAATCTAAAAGCTAATATTTCTTGCTGTGCTGTTTGTTTTTGAGTTCTAGGCATGGGAGCATATGTGACATTGTGTTTGGGCTTTTTATTTATAGATTACTAAGGCTCAATATTGTAATGCCTTCACGAGCCCTGGGAACACTCAGAGTGCTGGGGAAGCCACAGGGATTCAATGTAACAGAAACTGAAATATCTCTGCCACTAAGGCAGAGAACAGACAAAGCCTGTGGTTTCCTTAGGAGAAAACTTTAGAACAGCAGAAGTAAAGGTGTGACATCCAGTTCTGGGGTATGGAAACTGTGTTGTTCATAATACTGTGGAACTGTGGCCATTTGGGGAAATTGATCTTAATAAAAATTATGATTGTGGACCCATTCATGCTACAATTAATAAGCCTTTGTTATGGGTCTTTTATGTTATTTATGTATGTTAACAAATTGCCCCTCCTTTTAGGTCTTTTCTTTCATATTCCTTCTACCTCCTTGCAGTCACAGAAACCTAGCTCTGTTCAGAAGGTGCTGTGTTCTTGGTCACCCTTTCCAGAGCAAGATTCTCATCTCATGATCCCTCTAATATTTTAGGTTAAGAGGAGGAACAGGTTTGTTTCTTGCTTCACATTGTAAACTCCCACTTCTGCCCTACCACACCTTTACCTCTTTTGAGGATTATTCCATCCAGATGTGTCATTTTATCCAGATCCTGGTAGCAATTGTTAACAAACCACCAAGGTAACCTTCCTTTGTCAGAGTCCATGGCCTGGTTCACAGACATCCTATCCAGCCCCATCTCCACCCTTACACTTGGGGAAACAACATGCTGTTCTTTCAGTTCATCAATGTCCTCAATTCCTATAACCTGAACCTTCAGCACCCCTCAGCCCCACCTGGAAGACTGTGCCCTTGATTGCATTCTCACCCACAAATATTATACCTATAAGATTCAAAACTGCCTCTGACTACTGCCTCACCTTGTGGAAGCCTATTTCTCATCCTCATTGCAATCCCCTGATATCCTCTACCTCCTTACTTCCACTATTTATCACCCTTGTTCTGGCCTCAATTCTTGTCTTTGAGATCTTGACATTAACAAATTCAGCTTTACGAAGTCTTCTGTCCATTAATCCTTTGTCCCATCTTCCTATTGTCCCTCCTCACTCCCAACATCTATCCTGGATTACCTCTGCCATTCACTTTCTCTGTTCCTACTTAAAAGCTGCTAAAAGCCATTACAGTTATGCAATCTCATTTCAAACAGGTGCCCGCAGTTGCATAGTAATACTTTTACCTTTTTCTCACTCTGTAGGACTCCCAACTGTCTTCCAAATCTTGTTTTTTCTTTTCTCCCAAATTATCCCCTTTCCCTTCCTTATCTCATCCATAAAAACAATCAAACTCTCTCTTTTCTCCATTTCACAGCCAAACTCCTAGAAAAACTCTATACTGTTTGTCTCCACTTTCTCACCATTCACTTTCCAGCCCTTTAATACCTTATTTGCATCCTGTGCATTCATCATCTATGCTTTACTCACTCTTTTTCATGAATGTATCTTAGGGATCTGTTCAGGGATCTCTCCTCTTTTCTCTTTATACTCTCTTCCACAGTGATATCAAAAATTTCCATGGATTAAAGAATGGAGATAGTTTTCAGTTTTACATATGCAGTCATCATCTCTGTCCTGAGTTCAAATCTAGTATCTTGGACCAGATGCCAGGTGAGTTTGGCCAGGTGGATCCAAATAGCTGTTCCATAAGTAGCTCAAACTCAACTTGTCCAAAATAGAACTCTATCTAATTGTCGTTAGTCTCCTACACCCATTCCACCTCCCAACTTGACTATTTGTGTTGAGGGTGCTAACATTCTTCTGGTCATTCAGGTTCACAATCTAGAATTCACTTTTGATTCTTTGTTTTCAATTTAGCCTCACATCCCATCAGTTGCCAATTCTTGTGGATTCCACTTCCTCAGAATCTCTCACATCCTTCCCCTTTACTCTCCCACACTGCAACTACTTTAGTTCAGGCCCTAATTATCTCTTGCTTGAACTATCACAATAGCTTCCTAATTGGTCTCCCTGTGTCCAGTCTTCACCATCCCTAATCTATCTTTCACAGAACTGCTCAATTTATATTTCTAAGTACAAGTCTGACCATATTACTTCCTTTACTCAAGATGTCTCAGAACCTCTCCATCCCCATTAACATAAAATACAATTTTCTCCTTTTGCCATGGGAGATATAATTTCACAGATAAAATACTTAGAGCATTATACACATAATACGCAATAGTTCAGGGGAGGGGCAGTAACAGCTTGGGGAATCAAACCTCTAGAATGAAATCGCACTTTGATTTGAGCCTTGAAAAGAGCTAAGGGTTCTAAGAGGTGGTAAGTAGTTGGTATATGATCTAGGCATGTTGTACAACCTGTACAAAGTAAGAGAAGAGGGAGATGGAATATTATTTATAGGTAATAGCAAGTAGAGGTGTTTGGTTAGAAAAGAGAGTTCATTAAGGGGAATAATGTGTAATCAGTCTGGACAGACAACCTGGAATCAGGTGATGATAGGTTTTAAAGCCAAACATGGCCACCAATTTGGCAGTCATATGGAAGATGGATTGGAAAAGGGAGCATTTCATCAAATTTCATTGAAGTTGAATTTTACCAAAGGTAAGTAAGAAGTCATTCCAATAGTCCAGGAGAGAGGTGATAAGAGCCTGGACTAGGATGACTATAGTGTGAATAGAGAGAATGGAAAGAATGCAAGCCATATTGAAATAGAACCTACAAGACATGGCAACTGGTTTCATGTGGAGCTTGAGTGAGGATGAAGTATAAGGAATGATTTCTGTTTTGTGCACATTGAATTTGAGATATCTATGAGAGATCCAAGCGGTGATGGTCAACAAGCAGTTAAGGATAGCCAACTGGGAGATAGGAGAGATGCTCATGATGATTGAGAGATATCTACATAGAGATGATTGTTTAGCCCAAGGACTGGCAAACTATAGCCTGTAGATCAAATCTACCATGCTGACTATTTTATAGCCTCACAAGCCAAGATCTTTATATTTTTAAAGTTTTATTTTATTAAAAACCATGCTTAGCTCCTAGGCTATACAGAAGGGCAGGCAGGCAAGATTTGGTGTTAACAAAGTGGTTTGGGGAGTTCTGGCTTAACAAAAGACCGCAAAAGAGTTCAGCAAGAGAAAGAATATGAGGGGAAAAAAGGAGAGGGCCTACATGCAAAAGGGGTGGGGTAAGAATGAAGAGTCTTCAAAGGAAGATTGAAAAGAATTAGTCTAATATGTCAGAAGAGAACCATGAACGATCAGAATCATGAAAATGCAGGGAGGAAATAGTATCCAGAAGAAGAGTAAGGTTAATAATGTTAAATCTTCCAGAAGAGTCAAAAAGACTGAAAAAAAGCCCAGGAAACACTGGCTAGTGGGGCACATGAAAACAAATGTATATCTTGGCGCACTGGAGAGACCTCTGGACTGGGTTTCAGACAACTGGGTCAATCCCAGCTCTCACTGTCTAACTTAAAGGCAGTCAGAGCTAGATTTTTGAATTAGAAAGAATCTTAAAGATTATAAAGTTCAACCCTCTCACTTTAAAGATAAGAAAAGTGAAGCCCAGAAGGGAGAGGTGAGTGGCTCAGTCACACAGATAGTAATTAATAGAGGCAGGATTTGAACCCAGGTCTTCTGAACCCCAAACCAGCACTTTCCCTATGGTATTCTATCCCCTTTTGGGCCTCAATTTCCTCATCTATAAAATAAACTGTTACATTAAGTGAGCCATAAAGTCTCCTGTGATTATAACACATCATGGCTCTGAAAAGGATCCTAGGATTTGAGATGTTACTTATGCCCACAATAAGCAGGTCTTTCTCCTATAATGTGACACTTCCCCTCAAGGCGCTTGACTTTTGTGCTTTTATACACATTCCCAAGATCATTAGGTTAAGATGAAACCCAGGCAGAAGGCACCTGAAAAATGGATGTGGGATGTTTGCTTTTAATTTTAAAGGAAAAAATTCATGCCAAGGAAGGAGAGACTCATTTTTTTTTTAAATCTAGAAAGCATCTTAAATGTTGCCTACTCCAACTCCCTCATCTTACTTCTAGCTAACATTTAGATAGAGCTTTGTAGTCTCCCAAGCACTTTCTAGACAGTGACACCACAGCTGCAAGACCCCGCAGAGGTCACTTAGCTCAATCTCATTTTATTAAGAGGGGAACACAGGATCTATGAAGGGAAGAAATTTTCCCAGGGTCATACAATGAGTCACCCACAGGATACAAACTAGAACCAAAGGCCCCTGGCCCCTAACTGGTTTATTTTTTTTTTCCTTTATTTATTTATTTAACTTTTAACATTCATTTTCACAAAATTTTAGGTTCCAAATTTTCTCCCCTTTTGTCCCCTCCCCCCACCCAAAACACCAAGCATTCTAATTGCCCCTGTCTGCCAATCTGCCCTCTCTTCCCTTTCTGCCCTTGTCTCCATCCTATACCCCTTTACCTGTATTTCTTATTTCCTAGTGGCAAGAACAGTACTCAACAGTTGTTCCTAAAACTTTGAGTTCCGACTTCTCTTCCTCCCTCCCTCCCCACCCCTTCCCTTTGGAAGGCAAGCAATTCAATATCGGCCAAATCTGTGTAGTTTTGCAAATGACTTCCATAATAGTAGTGTTGTGTAAGAACTAACTATATTTCCCTCCATCCTATCCTGTCCCCCATTACTTCTGTTCTCTCTTTTGATCCTGTCCCTCCCCATGAGTGTTGACCTCAAATTGCTCCCTCCTCCCCATGCCCTCCCTTCCATCATCCCCCCCACCCTGCTTATCCCCTTATCCCCCACTTTCCTGTATTGTAAGATAGGTTTTCATATCAAAATGAGTGTACATTTTATTCCTTCCTTTAGTGGAATGTGATGAGAGTAAACTTCATGTTTTTCTCTCACCTCCCCTCTTTATCCCTCCACTAATAAGTCTTTTGCTTGCCTCTTTTATGAAACATAATTTGCCCCATTCCATTTTTCCCTTTCTCCTCCCATATATTTCTCTCTCACTGCTTGATTTCATTTTTTTAAGATATGATCCCATCCTCTTCAATTCACTCTGTGCACTCTGTCTCTATGTATGTGTGCATGTGCGTGTGCATGTGTGTGTGTGTAATCCCACCAAATACCCAGATACTGAATAGTTTCAAGAGTTACTAATATTGTCTTTCCATGTAGGAATGTAAACAGTTCACCTTTTATAAGTCCCTTATGACTTCTCTTTGCCGTTCATCTTCTCATGCTTCTCTTCATTCTTGTGTTTGAAAGTCAAATTTTCTTTTCAGCTCTGGTCTTTTCATCAAGAATGCTTGAAAGTCCTCTATTTCATTGAAAGACTATTTTTTCCCCCAAAGTATTATACTCAGTTTTGCTGGGTAGGTGATTCTTGGTTTTAGTCCTAGTTCCTTTGACTTCTGGAATATCCTATTCCATGCCCTTTGATCCCTTAATGTAGAAGCTGCTAGATCTTGTGTTATCCTGATTGTATTTCCACAGTACTTGAATTGTTTCTTTCTAGCTGCTTGCAATATTTTTTCCTTGACCTGGGAACTCTGGAATTTGGCCACAATGTTCCTAGGAGTTTCTCTTTTTGGATCTCTTTCAGGCGGTGATCTGTGGATTCCTTGAATACTTATTTTGCCCTCTGGTTCTAGAATCTCAGGGCAGTTTTCCTTGATAATTTCATGAAAGATGATGTCTAGGCTCTTTTTTTGATCATGGCTTTCAGGTAGTCCCATAATTTTTAAATTGTCTCTCCTGGATCTATTTTCCAGGTCAGTTGTTTTTCCAATGAGATATTTCACATTATCTTCCATTTTTTCATTCTTTTGGTTTTGTTTTGTGATTTCTTGGTTTCTCATAAAGTCATTAGCCTCCATCTGTTCCATTCTAATTTTGAAAGAACTATTTTCTTCAGTGAGCTTTTGAATCTCCTTTTCCATTTGGCTAATTCTGCTTTTGAAAGCATTCTTCTCCTCATTGGCTTTTTGAACCTCTTTTGCCAATTGAGTTAGCCTATTTTTCAAGGTGTTATTTTCTTCAGCATTTTTTTGGGTCTCCTTTAGCAGGGTGTTTACTTGTTTTTCATGCTTTGCTTGCATGTCACTCATTTCTCTTCCCAGTTTTTCCTTCACCTCTCTAACTTGATTTTCAAAATCCTTTGTGAGCTCTTCCATGGCCTGAGCCCATTGAGTGGGCTGGGATACAGAGGCCTTGACTTCTGTGTGTTTCCCTGATGGTAAGCATTGTTCTTCCTCATCAGAAAGCAAGGGAGGAAATGCCTGTTCACCAAGAAAGTAACCTTCTATAGTCTTATTTTTTTTTCCCTTTCTAGGCATTTTCCCAGCCAGTGACTTGACTTCTGAGTGTCCTCTCCACCCCCACCTCACCTCCAGATCCTCCCAGCCAGCACTTGGGGTCTGAGATTCAAATGCTGCTTCCCAGCCTCAGGGCTTTGGGAGGGGGCAGGGCTGCTATTCAGTGTGAGATTAAGTTGAGGTGCTCAGGTTGGGGCAGGGACGCTTCTCAGGCTCAGTTCCCTCAGGGGGTTTATGCAGAGACCTTCAACAATGGATCCTGGCTCCTGCCTGCTTGGGGAGCCCAGGTCTGCTCCCACCTCTGCTGCTGCCTCTCGAGGGGGCCTGAGTTATGGGGGCACCCCACACCCCTCTCGACCCGCCAAAGAGACCCTCTCACCGACCCCCGTCACCTGTGGGTGGAGGGACCCGTGCGGCTGCTGGAAATTCCTTCCCTGAAGCCTGCTCAAATCTGCTCCTTTCCATGCCATGCCACCGAGGCAGGGTTGGGCTCTGTTCTGGGTCCAGGGCACAAGGGACCTTTTGCGAGAGGTTTTCAGGCTCTCTGGAGCAAAAATCTCTTTCACTCCGTTGTTCTGTGGCTTCTGTTGCTCCAGAATTAGCCAGTTGTTCTTTTTTTACAGATATTTTATGGGCAGTGGGTTCGGAGGTAGCGTATGTGTGTCTTTCTACTCCACCATCTTGGCTCCGCCCCTCCCCTAACTGGTTTATTTATATGATCTTGCCACTGTGGCCTATCTAATCACTGGGACAAACACTCTTCCCACAGGAACAAGTCTGACCAACAAAGGAAGCTTCTCCTTCCCTTCCAATCTGTCACCTAGCCCATCCCTCCCAGCCTTACCAAGTTCAAAGCTCTGGGAAGGAGGAGTCTTTTCTTTATACCAAGAGCTTCACAAAACTGGCTGATTAACATTAGATATACTACAGCTTGGTGATGTACTAAAGAATGATGAACTTTCTATCCATTGAGTACCCACCTCAGACATTAGTGATGGCATGTTAGCTGTATTTAGATCAGGTGTCTATGTAAAGACGAGTGATTGTCATGGGGGGCAGTGTCTGATGTGAGAGAATAAGGCGGAGAGGAAAGTGAGAAATTATCTAATTTTATCTCTTATTTGGCCCATACTTAGACATAAACTACTGTTTTGCCTATGTTTAAACACAAATATATGATCTCCCCATAGAACGTAAACTCTTGTTTCAATTTTGTCTGTGTCCCCCGTGCTAGGTAAGGTGCCTTGCACGTGGGAAGCACTTTGTTGATTGACTGATAATTACATTTTCCCCACCACAGAGAAAGGATTTGATTAAATCCTTTGTAGAATCATACACCTGGCTCCCCAAACACCTTTGCATCTTCCCTGATAATAACAATAAACCCTCACACTTAGGAAGCTTGGAACATGCCATGTCCAATGACAGCTTATTCCACCTTGGGACAATTTGAATGGATAGGAAATTTACCTACAAATTCCTCCCATCTATTACTTCCTCTGATTCTCGTAACAGCCCTGTGAAGTATCTAGGCTAGGTAAGAGGAGGTGGCTAATTAATAATAATCATGGAAATGCTTGTTTAATATGACAAATTAAAATTTTAAAAAATAATAATCCAAATAGCTCTTTTTATGTGTTTTACAGCATACAAAGTATATAATAATGCCAAAAAATAGATAGGTAATGCAAATATTCTGAGAAGCAATATGGTATTGTGGATACAGTGGTGGTCTTCGAGTAAGGAAGACCTAGGTTTGGTTCCTGTCTCAAATACTTGCTAAATGGTGTGACCTTGAGTAAATCACTTGACCTCTTGGACTCAGTTTCCTCATCTGTAAAATGATACTGTTGGACTCTATGGCTTCTAATTTTAACCTATGATCCTATCCAAATTATAGAAGAAAAAATGAGATGCAGAGAGTTAAGATGACTTGTCAACGACTAGCAAACATCAGATGTCATAGTGGATAGATCAATAGACTCAGAGAAAACTGTATCTTGCAGTATTCAAATCCCTCCTCAGACATAGAAGTTGTGTTGACTATAGACAGGTCACATAACCTCTCTGGGTCTCTGATTTTGTAATCTGTTAAATGAAGGTGTTGAACATGACATCTAAGGTCCCTTTCCACTCTAAATTGGTGATTGTCTTTTGATTTTCTCTTATCAGGAGTCAACATCAGGGGATCACTAGAAGATAATAGCAACAAGAAAGAAGCAGTGAATGGAGAGGGCTACACAGGAAGGGAGTCAAAAGTTCTCTTTCTCTGAAGAGGGGCCTCAAGACATTCAACTTAGGTATTCCCTGTGGCTATACAGCACATGACTGGGGCAGCTAGGTGGTACAGTGGATAGAGCATCAATGCAGGAGTCAGGAGGACCTGAGCTCAAATCTCACCACAGACACTTGGCACTCATTAGCTGTGTGACCTTGGGCAAGTCACTTAACCCCAACTGCCTCATCTCCATGATCACTGGTTAATCTCCAGTCATCCTGATGAATATCTGGTCACTGGATTCAGATGGCTCTGGAGAAGTGAGGCTGGTGACCTGCACAGCCCTCCCTCACTCAAGCGCAAGTCATGTCATTATTTCTCTGATGGCATGGTCTTCTTCAGCAATGAAGGATGAACACACACACGCAACACGTGACTTCCATCAAGGATTAATCTCAGTAACCTCAGAGAAGCAGTTATATATTTCATTAGCTAATTAATTATCTATAGCTTTGAAGGTTAAGAGAATATTTTAGACTGTCTTTTTTCCCTCTTTCACATTCCCAGGGCATGAGGGAACAAGCCTGGGCCTCTAAGGAAGTCTAGGACAAAGCTACCCATTATGGTGCAGTTATAGCAGAGGAAGGAACTCAGACTTTGGATCTCATCACATATACTCAGTGACTCCTTCAAGCCTAGCAGGTGACAAAATAAAATTCTGTATTAAGTGTCAGTGACAAATGTGGAGAGTGCGGTGAAATAAGTTTTTATAAACCATTTTGCAAACTCAAAGCAACAACCAACAGTGTTGTTTGTTGAGTTAAGCCTTTCTATTTTTTTCCCACCAACTGAGTCTTAGGTACCTGCTAAGTCTAAGTTTCTGGATGTCTTCATGAGAAGTGAAGGCTCCTACTGAGACATCCACACTTCCAGGAGAGGGTTTACAAAAGGATAAGCCTGAACCCTTGAAACAAGTTCTCATTTAAAAGATACCTGCAGGGTCTAGAATTCAGGGCTCCTGAGAAAGGTATCGATTGGCTTCTTGGCCAAAAATAAACCTAATTCTCTCCATTATTCCCACAACACAAGGAATTGGGTTCAGATGTAAGAACTTTCTCCTGATGAGGGGTGATAACTGTTATAGTCTGATGGAAATAAGGATTTTCTCTCTTATAGACCTCTGTAACAAGGAGGAATTATTTCAGGGAGATATCAAATGAAGGTAAGCACATAGACCACAATTATCCCTTCCACATTGTGACTTTCCCCATCATGGTTTCAATATATCACAGGTCGGCAGAAGAAATTAAATGAGAATTTGGGGGGAGTTTTGAAGAAGCTGCATACAACATGCTAAGGCTAGCAGATGACGCAGAACCTATGACCAAATACTTAACCCAAGTTTTACAATCAGGTACTGTAAACACCCCACAAAAGAAAAAGAAAAAAGTCAGACTTCTTCTCATATGAAGGAAAGGCCAAAAGATTTTATGCAGATTTTCTAGACTGCAGAGTTGTCACACCCCTAACCCCCTTGATGTGAAAGGGACATAGCAACCAACATCCTTAGAATTTCATGTTCCTACAGATGCCAGATGGAATGGTGAGTGAAGCGTCCTGTGTGCTGTAGGACTTGACCCAAGTTAACTCCCGATTCTCACATCAGTCATACTTAATTGATCAAAGAGTGATAACAGAGGAGACAGTATAACATAGTAAAAAGATCAGTGTAAAACTAGACTTCAATGTTCAGTTTGATCCCACTTGTACTCTCTGGGCCACGGTTTCCTCACTCATAAAATGGGGGAGTCAGGCAAGGGTATGCTGGAGCCAGCTCAAACCAGCTCTGCTGATTATTAAATTTTCAACGTGAAATGGAAATCAGTAAATGCTATAAATTTCATTATGATTATGATTTATTATTCTGTTGATTATCTAGACCTTAATCAAGTGATGGAAAAAAGTTAATAACAGAATAAATTGAAAAGTGCATCCCATGTACATTTTCTCCCAGTTGTTAAACATTTACCAGCATGCTGCTGTGGTTAAGCCACAGGTCCCTCCCAGTTCTGCAGTCCCATGATTATATATCCTTTATACTTGAGAATGATACTTCTGATCCCTCATTAATAAGAAATACAACTTAAATTGATTTAGGAGCTGAAAATGAGTTTTCTCTGAGCTTGAGTGTGAGCCTCTTGAGGGCAGACCTATTAGAATCACTTTTATAATTAAAGAAACTGATCCTGTAAGTGGTCAGTGACATTTTGAGTGGACAAAGTCTAAGTAAATACTATCAAAACTGTGGGATTCTTAGCACCCTTGCAAGCACTCTTTCTTACTACCAAGACGGTGCAATTGGGTCTGGAGTCAGGAAGATCTGAGTTCAAATCTGACCTCAGATACTTACCAGCTGTGTGACCCTGGGCCAGTCACTTAATCACTATTTGCCTCAGTTTCTTCAGCTGTAAAATGAGGACAATAATAGTACTTATCTCCCAGGGTTCTTATAAGGCTCAAATGAGATAATAATTATAAAGTACTTAGCACAGTACCTGGCACATAGTAAGTAAGATAGAGATAAATGTTAGCTTTTAGTACTAGCATTAGTATTACGCTGCCACCATCATTTCAGAAGTTGAATGGAGTCACATAAAACTGAGAACCATTTTTAAAATTTTTTCTTTGTTACTTGGATTTTTATAACCAAAACATTCACGACCAAGCAGCTTACCTACTGGGGATGAGCCTCCTTGTACTTAGCTTGAGTTGGTTCACAGAAAACAGACCCAGCTTTTTTTCCAAGACTACACCTGAGACCTTTCACATCTAGTAGGATTTATGGACCCCTGGCAAAGTCTTCAAGAACTCAGGATCACTTCTATGCCACCATGAGATGTGATGCTCACCACTCTCATGGAGAAGATGTAATATTGAAAATAATATTTCTACAGTGCTTTAGGGTTTGCAAGGTGCTTTGCATATATTATCTCATTTGATCCTCACAATAGCTCTGTGAGATGGGTATTATCATTATCCCCATTTTACAGATGAAGAAATGGAGAGAGGCTTAGGGATTTGCCCAGATTTGTACCACTAATAGGTGACCAAGGCAAAAGATATAAATCTGTCTTTTTGACTCCAGGTCTAGTTCTCAATTACGCTACACTCAGTATAGCGTCATATCTGAACATGGGGTCTAGTAGCTCAAAACTCTCTCTCTCTTTTTTTCTCTCTCTCTCACACATACATACATATGAAATGATATACTATATATCATATTTATATACAATATAATCTGATATACATATAATTGTATTTCAATATAATTGGTTTCCTCTGGAACTCTTTATATTTTCTTTGACTATTTAAAAATAGTATTCTAAGAAGCAGTCCATGACACAAAAAAAGACAGCTCCTCCTGTCTATGAATTACAATTTTGTGGTTGCATACTGGGGTTTATAATCACTCAAAAGACTTTGATCTATTTGCATAGGAAAAAAAAGTTGATAATGAAGGTCTATTGTGTACACCAGGGTCTCTTAACCTGGTCCATGTATCCACTGGGAGTCCATGGATGAATATGAACTTGAATAGGGGAAAAAATCTTTACTTTCACTAACTTTTGTATTTTTTAATATATTTTTGAGACATTATTCTTAGAAGGGGTCCATAGACTTCATCAGATAGCCAAAAGGGTCTGTGATACATAAGACCTAAAAACTCTTGTATTAGATTATCATGTACAGCTGGATAGACAGACTATTGAGTTGATATGGCTGTAGTTATATCTGGAATCAACACAGCAACAGACAATGAGCTGGGCCTATAACTTAACAGGTAAAGGGAAGTCTTCAAATTATCTTTACTTTGTGAATCAAAGGCCCTGTCTGAGGCAGGATTTGAATTCAGGCCTTTCTGACTCCAAGTCTAGTATTCTAACCACTGGACCACCTAGCTGCCTTGTAATATAGTGTATTCTATTGTGATCAAAGGCAGTCTACAGTTGGGGAACTGTTCAGAGTTAATTGGCCCATGCCAGGGAAGGAAAAAAAATGGTCAAGTCCTCATAAGCACAATATTTAATCCATAGACTACTTAATTCATGACAGAGTATCATGAGATATAAATTAGAATGAACCTCAAAGACCATCTAGCCCAAACCTATACCTGAATAAGAATTCCCTCTTACTAATAAGTGGTCTTTAGTAAGATCTCCAGTGCTGAGAAAACCAGTTCCTCCAAAAACAAACCATTTCAGCTTTATGATAACTCCAAATATCTGCAAGCTGTTTTTTATTTTTTTCCTCCTTACATTGAACTGAAATCTCAAGACACCATTTTGTAATTCTTTTGACATGCATCAGTGGAATTCTACCTGACCCAGGCAGTGGCATCTGGCATTGTCTCCAATGAAGTTGTTCAGACTGTCTATCTGGCTGATTAACTGGGACACACATGCTAAGTGCTGTCTTTCTTGGGGACATATGGTTGGTCACTCGGTGATGAGTTAGTGGTTAAGATTCAGTGCTTCACCATGGAGATGAAACAGAAAACCGAAAACAAGAGGCTGTGCCCGAGAGATTTACAACTTCGTCCTTTTGCCAATTGACTGGTGTCCCCTCCATCCTCTCCTTTGTTTTTATCAATCCCAAGACAGACTGATCAGACATAAATTCCCAGGATGCCTCTCTATTGGGACAACTCCATGTCACTTCCCAAAGTTCCTTAGTGAGATTCTGATGATCTCAGCAGTCCTCCCTTGCTGTTTGAATACACACACACACACAAATATACACAGGCATGTGGTGCTAAAGGATATTGATGAACTAAGTGCCTTTCCAAGAATGACAGTCCTGGGGGAAAACGTAGAAGGCCCAGGGAGAGCTCCCTGAAGAGGTCAACAGACCTTGGCCAAACCTTTTAAACACACCAGAGCACTGATGTGCACATCAAAACTAATGCAGTGTTTATGAAAGGACATGTTTTTGCCAATAATAGCAAAGGAAACGAGATGATCCACTAGGTAGGGGACTGTGGATTCTGTTTAGGGGTCAAAGGTGGTACCAAGAGAAAAACATAATTATTGTCTCCAGATTCTGCCTAAATTGGACAACTTAAAGTTGCAGAGAATTTAATGTTTCTAGCACACAGTAAACACTTTATAAATGCCTGCTGACTGACTAATATTCTCCCTATCACCATGCTGAGGACATGTTGTCTGTGCTGCCTATAGGTTCTCCATATGCAACTTGATCAGGACTTTCCTATAAAGACTATTAACTTTAGAGACTCCTTAGATATAATCTAGCCTACTCATTTTGTGTGTTCATCCTTCATTGCTGAAGACGACCATGCCATCAGAGAAATAATGACATGACTTGCACCTGACTTTGTTCTGAGTGAGGGAGGGCTGTGCAGGTCACCCGTCTCACTTCTCCTCCAGAGCCATCTGAATCCAGTGACCAGATATTCATCAGGATGACTGGAGATGACCCAGGATGAGGCAGTTGGGGTTAAGTGACTTGCCCAAGGTCACACAGCTAGTGAGTGGTAGAGTTAACAAAAGCTAGATCCCCTACATTGCATGCAGTGTTGACACAGCGTCAACTTGTGTCAGAACCAGCAGAGTGCTGGGGCCAGCTTGAACTGACTTCCTGAGAGCTGATTATTAAATTTCCAGCATGAACATTTACACCTCAGAAAATGGCAAATGCTACAGATCAGGGGTTGATTTATTATGATGATGATTGTCTAAACTTAAGAAAGTGAGAGAGAAAATGCCAATAGAGATTAAAGAAACATGTCATAATATTTTTTTAAAGTTGATAAACCTTTACCAGCATACCCCTGGTCAGTACCCACCCTAAACAAACTGTTTCTTCTTTTTCCCCATCAGTAGCAGATCCCATGACTATTCACTCCTCAACTTGCCACCATCTTTCAGTCACTTGCTTCTGTGGTCCTAGGCCTGCCATCTTCTACTATTAGTGACTGGAATTATGTCTGTAAGGAACACAGAAATCAAATAGCCTCAGATTCAGATTCCTGTGTTTTAGTTGCTGTCAACTTCACTTTTTGACCTGAATCCTTGAACTCTGACGTTTTCTCACTCTACTTAATTCTTACCAGGCTTTCTGAATTCTAGATTCAAAGCTTATTTTGGGCCCCTGAGAGCCACAAATTCATTAAGTGGCCATCTAACTATCTAGAACATAAACTAGTCTGTGATTGTCTCCATCCTACCCCTCATGTGATGCCTCTTTCCTCATTGCCATCCATACCCCAGCTTGATAGTTTCACTGGAATCCAAGCAATTAATGATTCATTTGGGTTAACAAGACTTTCAATTTGCCAAATATATGTTAAACACCTACCTTGTACAAGGCACAATGCTAGGCTTTAAGATTATAAAAATGAAAAATGACACATTTACTTGCCTTCTGTCATGGCATATGACACGGGCACAGGTTGGCATAATGCAAATTAAAGTACAATCAGAGCAAAAGAGAGATAGTGCTTTGGGAAAATTTGAGAAAAAGGATAATATCATATAACATGAATATCACCCCTTCCTCCAGAAGGACATTAGGACTGAGCCACCAATAACTTCAAGTCTAGAAGTAAATCAATTTCAATGGGTTATGTTTCTCATAACACATATTGGAAGATGATGGATGTTTTGCTGGGGAATGGGGCAAAAAGGGTGTTGAAGGAGAGAGAGAAGATTCTGGGCCATTAGACATTTTAGGTATTTAGATATTTTAGAGACGTGTAGACCTCAGTAGATTCCTGAAGTAAGGAGCTAAGGAAAGCCAGGTAGAAACAGGAGAGCATTGAATTCCCAAAAAATAAGGAAAAGAAGCCATGGGGAAGAAAAGACAAAAAGATGCCAAAAGCTTTAAGGGAAAAATGTATCTATGCTGACATCTTCCATAAGAGGGCCATGAAATAGAATGACTTAGAGTGTCAGTCCTCTAAGATAACGTCATATACTCATCGTCACTTAGCTCCAACTTGTCCTACCACACCCACACATTCAACATCCCAATTCTGGGATAGGCATGTAATGTGAATATTTCTTCACTTAACATTTCAATTTGTTAAATGTACCTTGAATACCTGATAATGTCATTTAATGTCACAAACTCCTAGAGGACAGGGCCTGTGAGTTTAGTTGTACATATGTAGTACCCAGCACCACATTATTGGTAGAGAAGTCTTTGATGAGGGTTTTTTGGTGAATGGTCATTTAGCTATTTATTCTACTCCATGGCTTATAATCTCTTGGTCATCCCACTAGTTTTTCTCTAGACGTCCCTCCCAAAACATACGTCCAGCACTAAATACAGTATTCCAAAAGTGATCCGATAAAGGGAGCCTGTGGCAGGATGGCCAGCTCCTTATTGCTGACCACCATATTTTTTAAAAATAATTCCTGCCTATTTATTCATTCTTGGCCAGAAAAGAGGCAAAGGAGTGAGAATTTAAAGAGGAGGCTTTTGCATTGCTTCATTGATGGCAGAGTGTAGTAAACAGAGAACTGGTCTTGAAGCCAAGAAGAGTTGGACTCCACCTCAAACATATCCCAGCTCTATGATCCTGGGCAAATCATTTACCCTTTCAGTGCTCTTGGCAACTCGCTGAGACTAGAAATGGCAGAAAAGGTTCTGACTTGTATCAATAGAGGAATTTTCCTTACAAAGGAGTTCCCTTTCAATAAAAACACAGGTGAATGAAGTGAAATTTCAATGAAAACTTGCCATACTTGTAAATTTTTAAAAAATAAACAAAATTATTTATAAATTTTCTTTTAACAGCATTAACATAGTATCCAAATTTTTATAGCAAGCCTAACAAAACTCAGGGAAGACCCTTTGAAAATGATTGGATTAGATCATTCTTAATCTTCCTTCTAGCTCTAGGATAGAGGTAGGGACTAGGCCTGGGATTTCTTTGCTACAAGGAATTCCCAAGTGAGGAAACTCCATCTACCAATGCACATAGCACTTCTTCTGCAGTTTGTAATCTTAGAGAGTTACCTGGTCATGTAGTCAGTATTTGCCAGAGGTTAGAGAGGCATTAATCTCTTCCTGACTTTGAGGTCACTCAAAATATAATCCATCATGCTATATCACCTCTCCTGGTAAGGACAGTATTCACAAAACAAGCAAAACTTGCTAATTACACATACCCACTACCCTTAAATCATTATCAAACCTTATATTCACAAAGATCTCTATAGAAATCTCCACTTTTATTGGAGGGAAACTATGTGCCAGTTTCCTGAGTTGGTTTGGTATGGCACAATTTTCATGGCAAGGAATACTGTGTCAAGCATGAGCAAAAAGAATTTGAGAACCACTGATGAATTTCAAACCTCTCATTTAATAGCTACGTCGATTGAGACTCCAAGAATATGTGTGCAAGCAGCAGATATATAGGATTAGAAATCTGCTCTCTTGACTTATTAAATATTATTCTTTTCATCACACCATGCTGTCCTCTCATTACTTGCCTACCTTGCCTACCTACAGCCACCTGCACACACAGATATAGAGAGGACATTTTTGCATATATTGTTACGCTATGGTCATTAATTTGTGAGTGTGGACACTCACATAACCACCTAAATGGCCATATTTAATGGACTCCCCAAGCCTGCCATTTAGTCTCAACATGCTTTGAATGTTGGAATGAAGTTAGTCGTGCCTTGCCAGCCCAGGACACAGCTGCTCCAAAAGGCAACAATGTCAATGAAATAAAATTAATAGCGTAACGTGCTAATAAAATGGGGAAATCCCAGTACTCCCTATAAAAAGATATTGGCCTGACCCGTATTTACACTTCTCTTCTGCAGGAATGTGTGTTTCCCACAAGCTTTGGGAAATGCACCCACCGTAATGAAGCAGAAAAATGATGAATGTTCCGAAATTAAGGGGCCCCATAATGGGTGATAAACTTACACCTCTTTGTTGCTCAGGCACTTTTGATGAGCTTGCAAAGTTTTAAACCTCTTTAATTTAAGACAGAGCAGTTTTATTTCTTTCAGCTACAGTGGAAATAATTTCCTTATCTATCATTAGAATGGTTTAATACTTTCATTAATCCACACATCATAAAGCAGAAAGTGATTTTTATACGTATTCCAATCACTCATTGTGCCTGCCCCAGAATGGAAAACGGCTGTTTTTCTGCTGATTCCAAAGTTAAACTTCAGGCCAGTATCTCCACAAGCCATCGTAATTACAGGGGCAAGATTTACAGATAGAGTTGCTATTGTCGGTAGTTCTTCCCTGCCATGATTAGGGTTATTGCTACAGGCAGCTGAGTGCTTTGGAACAAATCAGAGACACTTGACATTGCAGTGGGACACAGATGTCTGATATTCGGGACACAGGCAGTGCTGCCTCAGGGAATTAAGAAGTCACTTGCCTCATCAGATCCATGCAGTCACTCACTCCTGAGTCACCTCTTCTCCCGTGATGGCTCACGAGATCATTCACCAAATTGATTGGACATGTTCAAAATTAGCACATCTAAACACAAGAATTCATGGGATCATTCTGGAGAAGATGCTTTGTCTGAAGGCCCTGAACAAACAGTCAATTAGATTATTTTATTTCCTTACTCAGATTGAATCTATCTCTTTTGGAACTTGGATTGAAAGTTGAAAGGGTTAAAATGAAACTGTAGGAGTCACGTTGTAAAACACAGGAGCTGAAATCTTCAGGCAGGCTATCTCTCTCTCTCTCTCTCTCTCTCTCTCTCTCTCTCTCTCTCTCTCTCTCTCTCTCTCTCTTTCTCTCTGTCACTCTCTCACTCTCTCTTTCTCTATTTGTTCTCCCTACCTTGCCCAGGTGGGAAGGGCAACAACCCTTTAGGGACCCAAAACCCACTAATGATGGATATGGAAGCTTTGACCTGTTCCATTTCTGATCTTGCCAGGCTATCTGCATCTCTCCAGGGATCCGTTGTTCTCCCACTACCAACTCTTCTCCTCCTGGGGTCTGATGCCAGATTCACTAAGGACATCTGATTGGCTTTAACCCTATTTCACTCAGAACTCTGAACAAAATTACTATTAAATAACAAATTATTGGGGAGATCCATGACTTTTTCCAAATATTTATCCCACTTAGACTATCTTTTCTAAGTGGAATTGTTGCCCCTCTCAACTAGAAAACCTTACAAAGAATTTAATCTAAGGTGAATTCTGGCCCATTTTGTTCCATTCTGGCAGGTTCCTTGTGAGTTCCTTGCTTCCTGTGAGTGATAAGTACTTTTACAGACCTTTAAATTTCATATAAATGCTAACTATTATTACTAAAACAACAGGCTACATCAGATGACTAACACTCAGCTATACATAGTATTGATCTGGAGAGGATACTTCCATGTTGAGGAGAAGGCTGCTTGGTAATTAAAAATCAAACACAAACCAAATTTGTCAGCAGCAGGATTCCAATAACTCATGGTGTCATGGAAAGGTCTCTGGATTTGGAATATAAGGACCTGAGTTCAAATTTTAATTCTGCCACTGACAACCTCAGTGACTTTGTGGAAATGACAACTTCTATAAAATGAGGCAGTTAGTTAGACACTCTATGGGCTCTTCAAGCTCCAGATCAATGCTCCTATATCTTTCTACACCTGAGCAGCCATGACTTCTCTGTCTCAGTATGTTTTGACAGTTCTCTCTCTGACTTACCATTACAAAGTGGGGCATGACAATCCCCCAGGGTAAACTGTTATTGAATTGATTGGCATGGGGGCAGAAGACGCCAGTGATGTATCATTCATAGACTAAATAGCACAAAGCTATGCCTATATGTGTGTGTGTGTGTGTGTGTGTGTATACACACATACAACCTATAATGAGAAAATAATTTAATCAAGAGTAGCCATTTACATTTCACAATGTTTGGAGCCCCCTCTCATACCCTTGCCACCCTTGACCTTATCAAATGTTAGTCGGTCAGCAGGCATTTATTTATTAGACATTTACTATATGCCACACAATGTTGCAAAGTGTGCTCAGAGTCAATGACAGCTATATGGATTAAACGGTTCAGTTCAAGAGACATTTCTTGAAATCCTTTTATAGTCTAGTCTAGACCCTGCGTTGGGTGCCACGGATCACAGGCTCTTATTTATTTTCCTCTTTTGTCCACTTCCCGGAAAACATTCTCAGAAGGTCACTTTTGCTGAGAAATCATCAAACTGAGCTCAGACGACCTTATCCACGTCTTACGCCATACTTTGGCCTTGGAGTGTGGACTCCTCAAATCTCTGCCATTTCTTCTGTACTGCTTCCTCAGTTGGCTCCTCCATATTCCCACATACAACATCTCACTTTTAATTGTAGACTTTTGGAACAGTGATTAAATGATTTGATTTGTCAAACATTGAAGGACGAGTTTGATCCATGCTCATGAAAGGAAAAAGACACACAATAGGAATGAGCGTTTGATCCAGAAGGATTCTTGCCTCCAGTCCCAGCTGCCTAGGTGGGGGCCTTCTTTATAAAGCAAAAAGAATGAAGGGGCTAAAAGGCAGCAACTGTTTAATGAACAGCCACTGAAGTCTAAAATCTATAAGGGAATCTGCAATCTAACAAGTGAGACAAGGCAAACATATATAAAAATAGGATCATGTAATCATAGTTTGGATTTGGAAGGGACCTCAGAGGCCCTCTGTTCCAATCCTTGGACTTTACAAATAGGGAAACTGAGACCCAGAGAGAGATGAAGTGATTTTCCCAAGGTCACGCAAATACTAAGTAGCTGAGCCAGGATTTCAAACCAGGTCCTCTGACTTCAAACTCAGCGTTTTTTCAGTTCTACTCTGATATATCCATATCTACACACACACACACACACACACACACACACACACATAAATTTATCATATGCTTTATAGATATGGTATAATTATATGTATATATGCATATGCATATGTGAATAGATATTATATATACGTACATATATACATATTGTATTCTCTGCAGAAATATACACATATTTGTATTTATATATGTATTTGCATATATATGTATACACGAATATACACATATGTATATGTATGTAAAAGTATACACGTATGCTGGTTGGTCGGTTGGTTGCTATCCTTCATTCTCTGAGAGGACAAAATGACACCACTATGCTGGAGTCAAGTTACAGTGTATCCCACTGGCTGATCAAATGAGGTTGGAAGGCTTCACCATAGGTCAAGCCCCAATGGTCCATATGAGCTTTTGGGTGGAGATGTCTCTAAATTTGCACATCTCATCTTTTTTTTGAGCTACTACAATTCTGCTTTGCTCATGGAGCATAGTGTCTTCTTTGACGTGGGGACATCACGCTGAGTTGTCCTTTGCCAGCATCTCCCATGTCTTAGAATCAATTCCAAAGATTTTTGGAGACCCCCTGAGAGTGTCCTTGTATCGCTTCCTCTGACCACCATATAAATGCCTTCCTTGAATGAGTTCTCTGTAATATAGTTTTTCAGACAAGCATGTGTGTGTTTGTCCTTCATTGCCAAAGAAGACTATGCCATCAGAGAAATAATGACATGACTTGCACTTGACTTTGTTTTGAGTGAGGGAGGGCTGTGCAGGTCACCAGCCTCATTTCTCCTCCAGAGCCATCTGAATCCACTGACCAGATATTCATCAGAATGACTAGAGATGACCCAGGATGGGGTAATTGGGGTTAAGTGACTTGCCCAAGGTCACACAGCTAGTGAGTGTCAAGTATCTGAGGTGAAATTTGAACTCAGGTCCTCCTGACTCCTGCACTAATGCTTTATCCACTGCACCACCTAGCTGCCCCTTGGACAAGCATACATTTGGCATCAGAACCATATGGTCCACCCATCAGAGTTGCGTTCTCTGCAGTTGAGTTTGAATACTTGGCTTAAGTTTAGCTTAAGAAAGGAGCTCAAGATTTGGAACATTATTTTGCCAGGTGATCTTCAGAATCTGGGACATTTAAGATGGAAGTAATTCAGTATCCTGGCACAGTGCTGATAGACTGTTTCACGGTCATACAACAATTAAGTCAGCATAACAGTTCTGTAGACCTTCAGTTTGGTAGTCAGTCTACTACCTCTTATCTCCCACATTTTCCTTTGGAGCCTCCCAAATGCTGAATTAGCTCTGGCAAAGCATGCATCCACCTCATTATCAGTGTGTACATCCCTGGAAACTACACTGCCAAGGTAAGTGAACTTATGCACAGTATTCAAAACTTCTCTATTTTCTGTAATTGATGGTTCCACATATGGATGGTGACATGATGGCTGGTAGAGAACCTGTATTTTCTTGGACTTAATTGTCAGACCAAAATTAACAGAAGCAGCAGAGAACTGATCCAATACTTTGTTGCATCTCAGCTTCAGAGGCTGCATTGAGTGCACAATCCTCTGAAAACAAAAAAATCATGCTCCAACTTTCCCTCTGCTTTAATCTTGACTTGTAGTCTTTTCAGGTTAAATAATTTACCATCAAACACACATACATATGAAAATACAAATATACATGTATACATATGTACAGACAAATTTTAGCACATCTCTTTAAAACATATATTATAAGTATACATGTGTATGTGTAGGGCAGCTAAGTGGTACAGTAGAAAGAGTGCCAGGCATGGAATCAAGAAGACATGAGTTCAGATTCCATCTCAGAAACTTACTAGCTGTGTGACCCTGAGCAGGTTGCTCAAATCTGTTTGCTTCAGTTTTCTCATCTCTAAAATGAGCTGGAGAAGGAAATGGCAAACTACTCCAGTATCCTTGCCAGGAAAACCTCAAATGGGGTCACGAAGATTCAGACACTTGAAAAATGTATATGTGTATAAATATGCAAATATAAATACCTAATATATGTATCCACAAATATTTCTGAAACATGGTACATATGTGTATGTGTGTACATGTACATACACCTATCTAAATATTTGCATATATTCATATAATAATAACATATCTCTTTAAAGCAAATTATGAGCTATTTATAAACGTATTAGTTATAGGTCGTTGATATGATTAACAAGACCTTCAGCAAGCAGTTAATCAGGAAGGCTGTGTGGGAAAGGTGCATTGCAAACACTCCTGTGAAGTTAGGGATACGGAATCACAGGATTCCAGAGATAGAAGGACCTCAGAGAGCATCTGGTACATCTGCTTCGAGAACTCCTAGGAGACCTCTCTAGAACATTCCCTTGAAGACCTCTTTTAACTATAACATGAGAGAGATACATAAACACATAGATATACATGGTAGTTACAAGGTAAATGCTTACTATGTGCCAGGTACTTTGCCAAGGAGTAGCGATAGAGATAGAGGCAAAAAGAAAGATAGTCCTTACTCTTAAGAAGTTTACATTTTAATGGGAAAAGGCAGTCCACAAATGGAGTTAAAAGGAGTAGGAGGTGTGGATGGAGGGAAGAGGAAATTACCTTGGTGTGGTAGGGCAGGGTTTTTTAGGTTCAGAAGCCAAAGACAGAGAGAGAGAATGAAGGCTACTTGGACCCCACCACAAAATGGAGGTCCCAAGAAGAACTCACCAACGTGAGAAGGAAGAGATGCATAGATGGATATTACAGGGTGAGAACCATTTCAGGGGAAAGAATTCACTATTATTGCCTGAGGAAGCTCATTTCAGTTTGGAGTGGCCTTAGTCATTAGCAAATTTTTCTTTAAGGCAATCTGCCATTGGCCTCTCTGCATCTTCTACCTAATGCTCCTAGTTCTGCCTTCTGGGAGGTAGGGAATAAACATTTATAGAGCCCATTACTATGTACCAGGCATGGATCAACACAACAACCCTGTAAGGTAAGTAATATTATTACCATTTTACAGTTGAGGAAACTGAGGCAAACAGAGGTTAAATGACTTGCCCAGGGTCACAGAGTTAGTAAGAGTCTGAGCTGGGATTTGAACTCAAGTCTTTCTGATTCCAGGGATGCAATACATATAGAATACATATACAACACAATATGGAATAGCCCTCTATTTTTTGCAGCACTTTGCGACCTCTGGAAAGCATGGCTTTTATCAAAGGCACTAATATCCGAGTGGACAGGGCTTTCTTTCTCCCAAAAGGAGTCATCTCTATACTTGACTTTGTGGTCCAATCACCATATGATACAACTGCTGCCTATCCCTCCAGAGTTGTAACACTATGGGGCCCATCTCCATCATCTCAATGTACACAGAGGAAAGGGTCAGTCCAACCTCTTTCTCCCCCTCATGACTTACTATAGTTGACCTTTGTACCTCCTAAACAGTAGATGTTCTTTAAATGTTTGTTGATCAGTTTTGTACTTATCCTTATTTCATACTCTTTCTCTTTAGGCGCTATGCATTCCAGCCAAGCTATAGCGATAACATTTATATAACACCTATATTCCAGGCATTGTGCCAATGTTTTACAATTAACTCATTTGATCCCCACAATAACTCTGTAAGGTAAGTGCCATTAAGATCTCCATTTTATAGTTGAGAAAACTGAGGCAAACAGAAATTAAGTGATTTGCCCAAGGTCATACAAGTAGCATCTGACCCAAAGCCCAATGCTCTATCCAAAGTGCCACCTGACTGCCTTCTACTCTACAAACTTCTGTGCATTCCTATCAGAGGAACCCCAAGCATGGAGCACATATATGTGTCTCTTATCTCCCCTTCCCAAAATCCTTTATCTTCCTCCAGGGGTCAGTCTGGTCCCACCTCTTAGATGCAGCCTTCCTCAATACCCCCAGGTAAAGGAATGGTCTATTTTCTCAAGTGTTTCCAGAGTATAGTGATGTTTTCCTTTATACCTCCATTCCCAACCTTGGATTATACTAATAGGTATGTATATATGTGAGTGCATGTATGTATGTGTTTATGTACATATATCTGCATATACACATGTATGTGTGTATGTATGCATGCCATAGCTCTCCTATGAGAAGGTACTCATCCTGAGACTCCAGACTCCTTTTTTTTGTCTTTGTATCTCCATCTCCTAGTATAGGGCTTTGTACCCATTTGGAACTTAATAGCTATTTGTTGAATTAATTTAGTCCAATGACAGTCAGAAAACAACTGAGCTATTTATATAAAAGGGGAATTTGGGGGTTGTGGGTTGGTGAGTAAGAGAGTGGGTCTTCCTGGCTTTTTCTGGGGACTTAAACATACCCTTTGGTTTCTGAAAACTAGCTCCTCTAATCCAGCAATCTGCCCTCAGCATTAACAGTATCTCCAACTTCAAGCCAAGAGGCAACCAGAAAATTACACAGCAATGTACCATGGGAGAGGAGATTACTTTCTGATCCTCCAAGGCATTTGTTTTATGCTCTGAAACACGAATATTTGATTACTCTTTTAGATATCTTATGTTGGATGACCACATATACTATCAGGCATTGGGAAATTACCTGGGCCTGCTGCAACTCCAGGAACAGTGTTCAACTTAATCATCTCCTGGGGCCAGGAGTTCCATATCATTACCGTGTGCCCTGCCCCTGGTGGTCATGCTGTCAAGTCCTGGTCTCCACAGGGACTTGTGGTCAGGATTAATGAGCTGCACTCTGCCCTGACAGCCACAATCTTCCTTGGAAATTGCAAGTCTGGATCTCAGGGCAGAATGGAATTATATTAAGTCATTTTCTGACTACTTCTATTACAGGAACAAAAACTCCTCATAGGAAAAAGGCACCTTCAAATCCAACGGGAACTTGATGGGAGAGACAGTTTGGGACACTCTAAGGTAGAGATTTCCTGTTGGGGGGAAAGGAATCAGAAGGGAGAGAGAAAGTCTACTGGATGCCAGGGATTGTACTATGTTACAACTATCTCATTTGATTCCTCACAACCTTTCGAAGTAGGTGTTGTTATTACCCCTTTTTATAGGAAACTGAGGTTAAGTAATGGTAAGTGACTTAGCCAGTCACACAGCTAGTAAGAGTCTGAGGCAGGATTTGAACTCAGGTGTTCCTGACTTCGGGGCCAGCATTAAATCCATTGCACCATCTAGCTGTCTAATTGTGCTTTTCCTGAGATCCTAGGGCACATTACACTAGAAACAGAACTACTAGTAAATATAATACAATAGCTATTTGGAGACCTCTCTAGGAGTTCTAGATATATCAGTCCCTATTATTGTTATAGAACTCTTCCTGAGAGTTTTTTTGGCCCGACAAAGTCCTCCACAATCTAGCCCAACCTTGTATTCTACATATGTACACAAACTCTGGAGCTGAGACAATTTGGAGTCCATTGTGTCTCAAACACACCTTGTAATTTCTTAGCTCTATGCCTCATTTTTGTAATTTACTCACCTGTCATCTAAATCCCTCAAAACTCAATAACTTCTCCATAAAGTCTTTCTTGACTACCACCACTGCTCTCTGCTCTGAGTTCCATAGTATTGGGTATCTGTACAACTCATGACACTCATGTTGTATCTTATATTGTTGTTATTTTGCAGTCATGTCTAACTCTTCATGACCCAATTTGAGGTTTTTCTTGGCAAAGACACTGGACTGGATTGCCATTTCCTTCTCCAGCTCATTTTACAAATGAGGAAACTGAGGCAAGCAGGTCTAAGTGACTTTCCTAGGGTTACACAGTGAGGAAGTGTCCGAGGCCAGATTTGAATTCAGTAAGAGGTGCCTTTCTGACTCAGGTCCTGCCACATAGCTACCAATGTCATACGTTCCCTTATATCATTAGCAATCTGTCAATGTCCATGTTATATTTTTTCGACTGTGAAATAATAATTATAAATTCCTGTTCCTGCAACCCCCAAACCCTAAAACTGGGCCACTAGGCAACTGAATAGTGCATTGGATATAGAATTGAATTTCAAGTCAGAAACACCTGAATTTAAATCCTGCCTCAGACGATTACTAGCTGTAATTCTTAACTAGCTTAACTAGTTTAACCTCTCTAAACCTTAGTTTCCTTATCTGTAAGATGGGGATAACAGAATTGACTTCACAGGGTTGTTGAGAGGAGCAAATGAGATAAGATACGTAAAGAACTTTGAAGTTTTTAAAGTACCACACAAATGCTTATTATCATCCTCATCATTTGTTGCTCAGTCGTTTCAGTCATGCCCAACTCTCTGTGACACCAGTTGGAGATCTCTTGGCAAAAACACTGAAGTGATTTGCCATTTCCTTCTCCAGTTCATTTTACATATGAGAAAACTGAGGAAGATAGAAGTTAAGTGACTTGCCCAAGGTCACACAGCCAGTAAGTATCTCAGACCAGATTTGAATCTTCCTGATCCAGGCCTGGCACTCTATCCACTGCACCACCTCACTGCCCACCTTCATTATTATTACCCACAGGTTTAGCTCTGTCTCAGCCTTTGAGAAAAATACAGCCCCTAGCAAGGAAAAGTAAAAGGATAAAATGCTGCCAAAGCTCAAGTAGCTGAGGGTTGAGACAGCCCACCTTTTTGTCCTATTCTGACCTCATTTCCCAATTCTAGTCAACAGGCCTTGCTCTTTGTCATCAGGTCCCAGCTGAACCCACTAAGCCTGATTTCCTGCTTCAGTGCCCTCCCTGGTAGCCCAGAACTTGTCAGGCTGAGGCCTTGCCTTGTCACCGCCCAAGTGACTGAAATCTGTCACCTGAATCCTAGACAGTTCTCCCTTTCCTTAACCACCCACCTACCTAGAATTCAGCCTGTTTGCTGGTGGCCAGGCTCCTTTGAGGCTCTTTTCCACCTGCCTGCTAAGACATCCCATTGTGCACTCTGCTAAATCTGTGTAACAAAGAACAGTGAGACTCTGCCTATTGCTTGCTGCTGGCCGCCCAGTGGCTATATGGCCCACCAGCTGTGAAATCCACTCACAGACCTTGCTAAAACTAATTCCAATCAAATAAGCATTTATTAAATGCCGATTAGCAACAAAGCACTACAAAAGGCCCTGGCAATTTCCATCCTCATCCTCAAAACATTTACATTATGGTGAAGGGAATAAAACAGATAAATAGATGAGTATATTCATAATTATTTGAGGGAGATTGTACTAACAAGGAGTGTATTCAGGAACAGCTTCCCCCAAAAAGAAGCACATGACCTAAGTCTTGAATAAAGCTTAGGATTCTAAGAGGCAAGAATATGAGGGAAAGCATTTCAGGTATGGGAAATACTGCCTCTATTGTATGGAGAAATGAGATGGAACGGAAAGTCAAGTCTAAGGAACAGTGGGTAGGTCACATGGGTAGAACCCAGAGTGCATTAAGGGTGGTTAATGTTAAATGAACCAGAAAAGGTAAAAGGAATTCAGAGTATGAAGAGCTTTAAATGCCAAGTGGACAAGTTAGTATTTTATCCTAAACTCAATAGAAAATCACTAAAGGTTCCAGATCACAAAAATTCCATGGTTTCCCTTGAGTTTTAGAAAGTTTTTTAGCAGTTATGTGGAGGATGGATTGAAGAGGAGAGGCTAGAAGCCAACTGAAAGACTATTCTTTTCTCTATTTAATTTTTGTACTTCCTTTTCCTTTGTCCAATTTTCCCAGTTAGGTGTTGGGTTTCCTTTTCCATTTGACCAACTGTTCCTTTTAGGGAGTTATTTTCTCCAGTTAATTTTTGTACTTCCTTTTCCATTTGTTCAATTTTCCTTTTCAAAGAGATGTTCTCATCAGTGAATTCTTTTTTCATAATTTTAAAATCATTGGCCAGTTTTTCTTCTATTTCCTTCTTCAGCTGTTCCAGGAGAGCTGTCTGTGCTTGCAAGCCGTTCATAGTCCCTTCTGAAGTTTCAGATGGAAGTACGGTCTCAGCTCTGACCTCTATGGTGTTTGTGTTTTGGTCCTTATCCCCATAGAAAGATTGTATGGTTTTTTCACTCTTATTTTGCTTTTTTTTAATTCATAATGTTGATTGTATGTTGTGGCTTCTGGTTCTTTCAGTTAGAAGCTACAGAACTTTGTATTGAGGTGACGTGTGAAAAAGCTAAGAGCAGGTTTTGTTTTGTGTTTCCCCGATCAACCCTGGGATTAGCTTGTTAAGTGTTGGGGGAGGAGTGGTCTGGTCACAGGAGATTTCCTCAGCTGAACTGAGGCAATTGCAAGCTCAGGGGATGGTGATCCCAGCTGCCCTATTGTCTTCCCGTTTCCTCCGGAGTGCTGAGACACGCCTCCATGCTAATGTGGGTTCCCACCCCTCCTGGGGCTCCTCTCCTGGCGCTGAGGCTTGCCTGGGTCCTAATGTGAATTTTCTCTGCCCTGGGTCCTCTGTCCTTCTGGTTTGCCTCTGCCACAGTAAGAGGAATCCCCCTTAGCTATTTTCCTAGCCTCAGGTGTTATGAGACTATTGGCCCCGTCTGCTATTCCCGCTGATCCAGGATTTTTCTGGGGAAATATTTTATGGTTCTTTCACGGTCATCAAGGAGGGAGGAGAGAGCATTTCCACCATCCTGGCTCATGGAAGTTCAAGTAGGTGACTTACTGATGTTTTATCTTCAGGCTGAAAGTGTCAGGAGCTGCTGCGCTGATATCTGGTGCTCAGCAGCTCTCACTGACTCTGCTGGTCTCCTGCCCTCGGGTGCTGCCCAACTGAAAGACTATTGCAATGATCCAGTGAGAGATGTCAGTGGTTTGAATTAGGATGGTAGCTATGCAAAGAGAAAGGAAAACAACGTGATCTATGCACAGCAAGACTTGGCAAGTTATCGGAATAGGGGTAGGAAACAGAAATATTTGAAAAATGACTTCAGAGTTGTTAATCTGGAAAACTGAAGAGCTGGTGTTACTAATCCACAGAAATATGGACCTTTGAAAATGAGTGGGTTAATGGGGGCTGGGAGACATAATGAGTTCTATCTGGGCATGTTCAATTTATGATGCCTGTGGAAAATCTAGTTAGAGATAAAGAGACAGAGGTGGACAGCTCCATACAGGCCTGGAACTTATGAGAAAGATAAAGGCAAGATTTATAGATCTGGGCTACAGCTACATGTTGTTGTTCAGGCATTCAGCTGTGTCTGACTCTTCATGATCCCATGGACAGTAGGTCAGTGAGTTTCCTTGGCAAAGATAATGGGGTGCCCTCGCCATTTCCTTCTCCAATGGATTAAGGCAAGCGGAGGTTAAGTGATGTGTCCAGGGTCACAAAATTTAGACTGAATTTGAACTTCCTGAGTCCAGACCCAGTGCTCTATCCATTGATCCACCAAGCTGCCCCATTACCTACATAGAAATGGTAATTTTACCTATTTTTTTTACCTATGTTCACCAAGAGAAAAGTTACATAGAAGAGAAAAGGAGACCATGGTGAGGGAGGGAGTGGTGAGGAGGATTAGGATACACACATGTTAGGGGATGGAAACTGAGAAGAAATTGTCAATACAGGTAAGAGGAAACAAAAGAGGGAGAGAGAACAGAGTCATAAAAAATCCAGAAAGAAAAGAGTATGCAGGAGGAGAGGGTGGTTAAGAAGATCAAATGATATAGACAGGTCAAGAAGAATGAGGACTGAAGAAAGGCCATTTGACTTAGCCATTAAGAGATTGTTGATATCCCTGGGAGAACAGTTTCAGTTGAGTTGTGAATTCAGAAGCCAGATTCCAAGAAGCTGAAAAATGAATAGAAGAGGACACAGAGATAAGAACTACAGACCCTTTATTTCCCCTCTAAGTTTTACTGTGAAAGGGAGAAGGACTTCAGTGGACGGTAGGGTTAAGTAAAAGTTAGTCCTTCTGTGGGTGTTTTTGGGAGGAGGGATTGCTTTTTTCCCCCGAAGGCTGAGGGAGACCTGAATGTATATGAGAACACAGAGCCAGTACATAAAAGGACACTGAAGATTACAGAAAGAAGGCATGATCATAAGGTCAAGGCCTCAATTATACGTGCTGACCTTGGCAAGAACAGAGCAGTGGCCATCTCTTCATCTAACACTGCAGAATGAGAAGTAAGAATAAGGATGTCATGGGGTTTTCAGCTTTGGATTCAAGATTTCAGTAAAGGAGGGAAGGTCCTCTGGTAGGAAAGGGAGAGAGGTGCTAGAGATATAAAGACTTAGAAGAACTGTTATAAGGGGTTCAAAAGAATCAATGCAGGAAAAATAAAAGGATGTACATACAAAAGTGAAAGTTCAATAGAGATTAATCTACAGTGGGCATAATTGTGTGGCTTCCTCCAGTGGTGTCTAGCAGCAATGAAATAAAAGCTGAGAAAGAAGATGATGGGAGTAATCTATTATTGGAGGTTGTCAAGGGAAAGCTAGGTGGCACAGTGAATAAAGCAGGGGCCTAAAGTCAGAAACACCTGAGTTCAAATCCAGTCTCAGGCACTTACTGGCTGTGTGACCCTGGGCAAGTCATTAACCTCAGTTTCCTCATCTGTAAAATTGTAAAATAGCACCTACCTCCCAGGGTTGTTGTGATGAAAAAAATGAGATAATAATTATAAAGCACTTAGCATAGAGCCTGGCACGGAGAAAGTACTATAGAAATATTAGTTCACATCAACATTATTATCATTAAATTATCATCATTAAATAGGACAAGGGGACAAGAAATTCAAAAGAAGAAGACGTTGTGTAGTTGAACTGAGGAACTGGAAGGCCAAGGGTAGGGAGGAGGAATAGTGAGATGAAAGTAGAGTTGAAGGAAAAGAAAAGAGGGTAAATGGAAAAAATCTAAGATAAAAGGGCATTTGTTAATGATAGAAAAGAGGAGAACAGAACAGAAGAGTGACTGGGCTAAAGTGGAAAGAGATGAGGGAGTGGAGAATGGTACTTAAATATCTATATGCATTTCCTCATATGGCTTACAGCTGAGGCCTACTCCCCTGCCTCATTCCCAGTGGATCTGTCTAGTCTCCAAGTCCTGCCATAACAAGAAAGTATGATCTTTCCTACTGCTTAACAAGGCCAACTCCTGCTAACAAGATTATAAGGTTTTTGAAGGCAGGCATGGTGTTCTTTTGAATATTTTAATATGCAGTGGCTTTAGATCATGACTTTTGGGGCCTCCACAACTCTCAAAGACCCTCTACCAATCTATAAAGATGCTATAGTCTTGCATTCATGGCTAGAGTACTCTTACAAATGAAATTAAATAGCCTTGACATGGTAAATATCTTCAATACATAACACGGTACTTTTCACATCATGATTGCTCACTGAATGTTTGTTTATTGTGACAAACCCACAATGTTCTAAGGTCTATCAAAAAGTCATTGAATTTCATTTTAAAAAATCATTTACCTATAAGCTTGTCTGTACTTCATCTCCAGCTCCATGCTTCTTCATTCTTTCGACAGATTTATTTTAAGATCAAGAGTAAACATTCCAACAATACTGATTGCCTTAAGTACAGGATGCAATTCTGGTTTATGAAAACCTTGATTAAACAGCTTTGCACAGATTATAGGGACTGGGTAGAAATGGGGGTGGGGTATGATGAGGTTAAGGAAAATAGGGGGTTGCAACAGAATGAATTGTACCTTTCAGATCACAAGAAGAGAGCAATGTTGAGTGTTCCTTTGGTCAATAAACATTTATAAAGTACCTACTATGTGCCAGGCATTATGCTAAGCCCTGGGGACACACAAATAAGGCAAAAGGCAGTCCGCACTCTGGAGAAGATCTAATAGGGGAGACAACATGCAAAATACTATGTACATCCAAGCTATATGCAGGATAAGCAGGAAATAATTAATGAAGAAAAGGCATTAAAATCAAAGAGAAGCAGGAAAGGCTTTGTATGGAAGGTAAGGTTTTATCAGGGACTTGAAGAAAACTAAGGAAGTCAGAAGGCAGAGAAGAAGAGAGAAAATATTCCAGGCATGGGAGACAGCAGGGGAAATACCTGGGGTCAGGAGATGGAGTGGCTTATTGGAGTAACAGCAAGAAAGCCAGTATCACTGGTCTGAACAGTTTATAGGGGTGGGAGTAAGGTGTAAGAAGACTGGAATGGTGAGAGGTGTCAAGTTATGAAGAGATTTAAGTGCCAAACCCAGGATTTCATATTTGATCCAGGAGATGATAGGGAGCTAATGGAGTTAATTGAATAGGGTTGAATGGGTAAGATGGTCACTCTTGTGTTTTAGGAGGATCACCGACAGTTGGGAGGAAGATAAACTAGTTTGGAGAGATATTTGTGGCAGGTAAACCAAACAGCTGATTATTACAATAGTCCAGATGTGAAGGGATGAGGTCCTACACCAGGATGGTAGCAGTGTCCAAAGACAGAAGTATGTGAGAGATGTTCTAAGTGGGAAATCAACACACTTTGGCAATAGACTAAAAAAAGGGTGTAAGAGAGGGTGAGGAGTTGAAGATGACACTTGGGCAGTTAGTCTGGGTAGCTAAGAGGATAGCGGTGCCCTCAAGAGTAACAGAGAAGTTTGGCAACAATTTTAGAGAATTTACAAAAAGAAAACCAACAATCATTTGATCGAGAACAAATTTTTAGTGCTTATGGCGTCTCCCCCTGCCTTTATTTGGACTAGGGTTACTAGACTGACAGATAAGAGGAATTTTGCAAATATAGCATAGCCAGATTGCTGAGAGGCATTTAACAAAATCTTACAAAATATTCTTGTGGACAATATGAAGAGATTATGGAACCATCAGGTAAATTGGAAACTAGTTGAATTCCCAGGCTCAAAGAGTAGTAATTAAAAGACAGTTGTCATTCTGGAGGATATCTCCAATGGATTTGCTACAAAGCCCTGTTCTTGACCCTGCTGTACTCAGCAAATTTTATCAACAACCGGTGTGAAGGCACCTTACTTATCAAATCTGTGGATGGCAAGAAGCTGGGAGGGAAACTAATATGCTAGAAGAGAGAAGTGGAAAGATCTCAACCAGTTAGAAAAATGAACTAAAGCTAATCAGAAAGAATGAGATAAGGATAAAGTCCTATACTTGAATTTAAAAAAAATTGACTGCACAAATAAAGGATAGAAGAAGAATGATTTAGCAACATTCATTAGTATTTGAGTGGATGGTAAACTCAGTATGATTCAAAAGTGTGACACTGCATCCAAAACAGGCAATGAATTGATCAAAGCATAGAATCATGTACAAGGGAAGGGAAAATCCCACTGTCCTTTACTCTGATAAGCACACATCTGAGTACAGTCCTGTTCTGGTAAGGTATTATAGTACAGACATCCAACAAGCTGAATGATCTTACCCAAAGCAAGACAACAAGAATGGTGAGGGGGCTGCAAACCATACCATAAGAGAACTGACTGAAGATAATATATAGATTAATGAACAGAGAGAGAGAATGAGAAAAGGAGAGAGAGAGTGAGAGAGAGAGAGAGAGAGAGAGAGAGAGAGAGAGAGAGAGAGAGAGAGAGAGAGAGAGAGAGAGGATAGAAGAGTTTATTAAGTGCTTACTATGAGCCAGGGACTGTGCTATTCACTGAGGATAGAATTACAAGCAGACAAGATAGTCCCTGTCCTCAAAGAAATTAAATTCTAATGTGAAAAGATTGGATATAGACATAGGTATATGACATCTGAAAAGCAATGGGGTTAGGGATAGGATATAAACAAAATACTAGAATTGAAAGGAAACCACTTCTATTAAAATAGTTATCATTTTTTTTTAAGATCATGGACTCTGAGTTAAGAATGCCTTCTATAGTTCAGTTCCATTAATTTACAGATAAGTAGAGTAACTTGCCTAAGGTCTCACACACAGAGAGAACTAATGCAAGCCTCGAATTTTAAACAATCTTTATTCTCAGTCTGGTGATTCCACAACACCTCACCAGGAGAGGTCAAAGCGTAACCCAAAGGAATGGATCAATCATGGTAGAATTTCAGGCCTCAGTTCTAGAACACTGGGGGACGTGCCTGCCCCTCAAATCATGCTCATTAGCTGACCACTTCTGCCCATGTGTATCTCAGTCCAGGTCCTGACAGGACACATAATGAAATCATCCAGGAGCAAAATGCTCCGTTACTTGGTGAGTCTGATGGGTCTTTATGGGCATAGGTACTCATACACGAGTACAATCATGAAGGCTTTTTGTTTGTCTGTTTCATTTTAAATGTCCAAAAGGATCACTTTCAATTACAACCAAAAGCTAGCCATAGCTAAAAGCTCTAATTGACAAATTTGAACCAGAATTTCAAAATGAGAATTTTTGTCTTGTTGGAAAGTGGTGTAAGAAAATTACAAAGAGCACGGATTATTCATGGGAACAAATAGGCTTTCTACAGAGCACAAATATTTAGAAAGCCTAGATGGACATAAGAGGTAGGAGGTGGAGGTGTATATCATCCAGCAGCCCTTCCTAGACCCAGTCTTTGAATCTGTAATTACCAGATGACTTTTCCTTTCCCCCAATCATTGCCCAGGGGAGCACGCTGTTCTTAGTGCTTAGCTAGCTGTGCAATGGCCTGGCGTTAGAGTTCATACCAGGCCTCTAACTCAGCAGTACTGAACTGATTGATTTCCATGAGAAATAACATCAGTGATGTTCAGAAAAGAGGCTGGCCCTTTCCTGAAGCATAATGCAACTGTGCAGGTGTAACTATTTTATTAGAGTGGGTTAGAGCAAAAGCAATCAGATTAGTCACTGCTTTTACTTTCATAAAAAGGATGGTCTCAAGAAATTTAGATCTTCTTTAAGAAAAAGTGAAAAACAATTTAGCAAGCAGCCGACTGTCTTCAGATGAACACAACTGAATCAATAACGCATGATCCTATTTCAACACCCCTCTGAAACATTAGAGAAACCAAATGGAAATTCCCACACTGTTTTATCAGAACAAGGTTTAAAAAAAACCTTTGACAGGAAAAATTTCAAAACACCCCCACACGCAAACACATACACGCATATATGCATACGACATTCTTTATTGTTGTTGTTGTTTGGTTGTTCTTTAGTCATTTGGGGGATCTCATTTGGGGTTTTCTTAGCAGAGATACTGGAGTGGTTTGCCATTTCCTTCTTCAGCTCAATTTTCAGATGAGAAAACTGAGGCAAACACGGTTAAGTGAACTGCTCAGGGTCGCATGGCCATGGTAAGTTACGAGGCCACATTTAGACTCATGAAGATGAGTCTTCCTGCTTTCAGACCTGGCATTCTATCTACTGTGCCACTGAACTGCCCATACCATTCTTTAGCATTTTGCAATTTAGAGGGGTTGAGATCATTTGCAGTCCTTTAACATAGAAACAACAAAGCTTAACACAGTTAGGAAGAATAATTAGTTAAAATAGGAAGCTAGCAGGTGGCATCCGTTGAGAGGCTATACCCCAGATGGGCTCATTCCTGATCCAGTTACCCCTGCTCCTCACTCCCATGTGATATCCTCACAGTGTCTTTTCTAAGAAACTTTTCCTTGAAGCAAAAATTGCTACTTCACAGTAGTACATACATTACTATTCCTATGAATATCAATATTCCTAAGATACAAGTCTGACCATGTCACTTCCCTCTTGAAATACCAAAGTATTTCCAAGTAGCACATCCTTACCTGTGTACATAATGTATTGCCATAGCACAGTATAAGTTCCTTTATAAAAGAAAGGCCTATTTTGTTTTTGTCTTCATTTTCAGTGCCTAAAAAATGTTTTTTGAGTTGAACTGAATTGAATAGTGTGTGAGACAGGTTTGAATCAGTCTTCTGACTTCAGGAACAGTCTGCTATCCACTACATCATTCTACCTTATTATTGAGGATACAGGATTCATAGAATCATAGACATTAGAACTAGAAGAGATTTCAGAGACTATTTCAGTCAGTATTTTATATGAGAGGAAAATGAAGTTCAGAGGAGGGGAAATGCCTAAAATCACACAGTGAGTCAGTTCTCCTGATTCCTAGTCCAGTGCTCTACTTCCCAGAACACAACATAGCATACAATTAAGTAATGTAATATCCACAATAGTGATTCACATAGAAGGCATTTAAACAATGTTTGTTTAGTTTAATTGCCATGTGTCACGATCTTAGGGATGTCAAATAAAAAATAAATTAAAAAACACAAACTTTTATTCATGCAGCCTAAATATGCTTTAGTAAATAGATTCTTCTTAAACTTCATGCGAGTTCAGCCCTTTTTCATTTTCTTCCTCTTCTCTTTTAAAAAAATGACAACCTATTTTTTTCTCCATCATTTCCTACTAAATCCATTTTCTGTCTTAATAACCCATATAATATTCTTTCCCAGGATTCTCTCTTGCTTCTTCATGCCTTATATCCAAACTACTGCCAAGTCCTTTCAATGTTACCTTTATGGTGTGTCTTATATACATCCCTCTTCTCCTCTGACACTGCCACCACTCTTGTACAGGTCCTCATAAACTCATGCCTAGACTACTGTAAAAGAATAATGATGGGTCTTCCTGACTCAAGTTCATCCTTGGACTTCCCACTCCAATCCATCTTCCATTCAGCTATTAAAGCAATCTTCCTTAAACTGAAAGGTGACCATGTCAATCTTCCCTAAATAAACTTCATGGATCCCAATTATCTCCAGGATCAAGTATAAAATCCTTTGTTTGGCTCATCAAACCCTTCTTATCTTGGTTGGAACTCATTCCTCACTCCCCTCTATATACTCTGCAATCCAATGACACTGGTCTCTTTGGTGTTCTTTGGAAAGGGCACTTCATCACCTGACTCTGGGCATTTTCACTGGTTGTGAATTGTCTAGAATTGTCTCTATCCAAATCTCTACCTCCTGGCTGCCTTCAATCTAAAACCCTACCTTCAGCAAGAAATCTTTCCCATTCCTCCTTAAGGCTTCTGCCTTCCCTCTGACATCATCTCTAATTTACCTTGTGTATACATAAGTGTTTTTATGTTGTCTTTCCTATCAGATTGTGAACTGAATGTAATAGCTATTTTTTAAATTTTTATTTAATTTTAGTTTTCAACAGACACTTCCACAAGATTTTGAGTTCCAAATTTTCTCCCCATCTCTCCCCTCTGCCCACCCCAAGACACTGTGCATTCTGATTACTACCTCCACCAATGTGCCCTCCCTTCTATCATACCCCTCCCTTCTCTTATCTCCATCCCCTCTATTTTCTTGTAGGGCAAGATAGATTTCTATACCCCATTTCCTAGATATTTTATTTCCCAGTTGCACGTAAAAACAACTTTTAACAATCATTTTTAAAACTTTGAATTCCAGCTACTCTCCCTTCCTCCCTTCCCATCCATTCCCACTGAGAAGGCAAGCAATTCAATATAGGTTATACATGTGTAGTTACGCAAAACATTTCCATAACAGTCACATTGTGAAAGACTAACTACATTTCCCTCCATCCTATCCTTCTCCCCATTTATTCTATTCTCTTTTCACCCAATCTCTCCTCAAAAGTGTTTACTTCTAATTACCCCCTCCTCCCATTTGCCCTCCCTTCTATCCTCCTCCCCACTACCCACTTATTCCCTTCCCCCCTACTTTCCTCTAGTGTATCATAGATTTTCATACCAAATTGAGTGTGTGTAATATTACTTCCTTAAGCCAAATGTGATGAGGGTAAGGTTCACTCTTTCCCTCTCACTTCCCTACTCTTCCCTCCATTGAAAAATCTTTTTCTCACCTCTTTCATGTGAGATAATTTGCCACATTCTATTTTTCCCTTTTTCCTCCCAATATATTCCTCTCTCATCTGTTAATTATCCCTACCTATTCAATTCACCCTGTGCCTTCTGTCTATATGTACACAGTCCCTCCAACAACCCTAATACTGAAAAAAGTCTCAAGAGTTACAAATATGATCTTTCCATGTAGGAAGGTAAACAATTCAACTTTAGTAAGTCCCTTGTGATTTCTCTTTCCTGTTTACCTTGTGTTTAAAAGTCAAATTTTCTATTCAGCTCTGTTCATTTCAACAAGAATGCTTGAAAGTCCTCTATTTCATTGAAAGACCATTTTTCCCCTGAAGTATTACACTCAATTTTGCTGGGTAGGTAATTCTTGGTTTTAATCATAGTTCTTTTGACTTCTGGAATATGATATTCTAAGCCCTGTATTCCTTTAATATAGAAGCTGCAAGATCTTGTGTTATCCTGATTGTTTTTCTACAATACTCAAATTGTTTCTTTCTGGCTGCTTGCAGTATTTTCTCCTTGATCTGAGAGCTTTGGAATTTGGCTACTATATTCCTAGGAGTTTTTCTTTTGGGATCTTTTTTAGGAGGCAATTGGTGGATTCATTCAATATCTATTTTACCCACTGGTTCTAGAATATCATGGCAGTTTTCCTTGATAATTTTTTGAAAGATGATGTTTAGGTTCTTTTTATGATCGAGGCTTTCAGGTAGTCCCATAATTTTTAAACTATCTGTCCTGGATCTATTTTCTAGGTCAGTTGTTTTTCCAATGAGATATTTCACATTGTCTGCTATTTTTTCATTCCTTTGGTTTTGCTTTATAATTTCTTGATTTAGCTTCCATCTTCTCCATTCTAATTTTTAAGGAATTATTTTCTTCGGTGAGTTTTTGGACCTCCCTTTCCATCTGGCCAATTCTGCTTTTTAGGGCATTCTTCTCCTCATTGGTTTTTTGTATCTCTTTTATCATTTGGGTTAGTCTATTTTTTAAAGTGGTATTTTCTTTAGCATTTTTGGGTCTTCTTTAGCAAACAGTTGACTCATTTTTCATGATTTTCTTGCATCACTCTCATTTCTATTTCCAATTTTTGCTCTACTTCTCTGTCTTGATTTTCAAAATCCTTTTTGAGCTCTTCCATGGCCTGAAATCAATTCATATTTTTCTTGGAGGCTTTGGAGGCTTTGACTTTATTATCTTATGTTTGTATAGTTTGGTCTTCCTTGTCACCAAAGTAAAATTCTATAGTCTGATACTTTTTCTCATTTTCCCAGTTATTTATTTGACTTTTAAGCTCTTTGTCAAAGTAGTTCTCTGCTTCCAGTGGGAGTAGAGGGGGTGTACTCTCAGCTACTGGATTCCCCCACATTCTGTGGGCCTAGAGCCCCAGAAACAGTCACTGCTGCTACCCCTGTCCCTGCTACTACTGCCACAGGCTCCTCTTCCATGGGCTCCTCCATCCCCTCTGCCACCCTGGGGCTCAGGCATGACTACTCTATTCTCTCATACAGGTTCCATAGGTTTTTTCCACTGACCTTCCAATTTGTCCTTGGAGTTTTGGGGTCATGGGGTCTGGAAACACACATGCCTGAGATTCAATCTCCCCAAGGCCTGCTCACGTCCCATCTATGCTGGTGCAGCCCATGATGCACTGTGCTCTGCTCCCAGTGCAGCACAATACACACTTTCTGGCAACCTTCCAAGTTGTCTTGGGCTGCAGATTTGCTTCACTCTGTCATTCTGTGGGTTCTGCAGCTCTAGAATTTGTTTAGAATCATTTTTTACAGGTGTTTGCCTGAGCTTGGGAGGAGAGCACTAGAAGTGCTGTTACTCTGCCATCTTGTGCAATAGCAATTTTGTCTTTAAGGTAATAACAACAACAATAACTAGCCTTTAGGAAACCCTTTAAGATCTGCCCACCTCCAAAAAAACAATTACAAGTGTTGCTTCTTTGGATCCTCACAACAGACCTAGGTATTACTATTGTCTTATTTATCAGATTGAGTCAGAAAGAGATGACTTGTTGAGAATCACATAGCTAGGACATGTCTGATCCAGGTATAGTGCTCTTTTCCAATACACCACTATCTTTGTATCCTTAGCAGTTAACATGGGACCTGGCACATAGTAGGTGATAGTAAATGCTTGTAGACATGACAGCTTGGTTTGACATTGGTGTGTTTGCAGGCAACAAAGAAGTCAGTAGCTAAGGAGAAACTGAAGATTACAGAGATTGAAAATGACTGTGGGTAAAATCTTTTGAAGAATACAGGAAAAGGTAGGATCAATCATGGATATAGAAGGGTCAGCCCTGGCAAGGAGGAAAGCTGTCTCTTTGTGCAAGATAGGAGTGGTGGAAGAGATACAGAGGAAAGGTGTCTAAATGATATGAGAAGAAAAGGAGAGAAGAAGAGTGTGACCTTGAGGAACAGCCTTCATTTTCCTAACAAAGTATAATTAGAGTTCTGTAGCTGAGAGGGTTGGGGGTAGGGTTCTGTGGGAAACTGCAAGAGGGATGAAATTATTCTGGAGCCTCTGTCAGATAATTGAATCTTTCCACCATTCCCTCAGGGTCTTACATGAACGTTGTTTTGCATCTCTCAAATGCACTAATCATGTACTATCTCACACTGGATATTCCTGTGCAAGTGCCATATTCTCTACCGCACTTTAAACTCCATGAGGGCATGAGTTGTATCTTATCTAAATATATCTCTCCCAGAAACTAAAGCAGAAGGTTCTGTACACAGTATGTGTTATTAAATCTAACTGAATCATAGAGTGTAAGAACTAGAACAGGCCTCATATATATGTAGTTTAACTATGTCCTTTTATAGGGGAAAATTGAGACCCAGAGAGAATGATTGTCACAAAATCATATAATGAGCTAATTGAAAAAATCAGGATTGGAACACAGGTCTCCAGACTCTCAATTCTGGGTTCTCTCCACTGCATCATTGTACTTCCATCCAGTTTCCTGGAAGTCTCTATACCTGTTCATTCATTTTTTTCTTCATGAGCTCATCTAAAAATATACAACTAAATGGGTACTGGATAATTTGCAAACACTTTCTATGCCCTGATACTCTTAAAAGTCATAAAATTACCATGTAATTAAATGAGGTTTAAAAAAATAATAGAAGTTGAATATCCAAAGAATCCGACTAAGTGCATTTGGGGTACACTTTCAAAAATATTCAATGAGTTTAGAAATAAAAGTATTTTGGTTAGTGGGAAATGGATTTTTTTTCAACCATGCTTAAAAATGCACTTAAATTAAAATGTAGTTAAAAGGTAGGACAGAGTTACTTATAAAGTATCATCTGGCTTCCAGAGCTCCATACATTTAATTGTCTTCTGCACACTTAGACATGGTTTATGGCATCTCCATTGTGCTGTAGGAACAATAACAAAGTTTGCAACTCAATGAGAGCACAGAAATTGATTTAAACTTCTTTTCAATGGAGCATAAATTTATTACCATCACCATGAGTGAATAAGGGTTTAATTTTCTAATTTGAATTTTTTAGCCTTCACAAATCTGTTTTCTTTCTCCTCTAAGGAACCTCCCCAAAAGGTTGTGGTGCTTATGTTCCATTGCCTGAGGAAAAAAAAGTATTCAGAGTTGTGTTTTCTTCCACATGGAAAGAAGAAAGCCAGAAATAGAAGGGGGAGAGAGGAAGGAGAGAGAGAAACAAATGGAAAAAGAGAGAAAGGGAAGAGAAGGGAAGAATGAGAAAAGGAAGAGGGAGGGGGAAAAGGATAAGAAGGAAGAAGGGAAGAGTAGAATGGAAAGGGAGAGCGAGAAAAGAGAGCAAGAGAAGGAGAAGAGGGTAGAGAGAGAAAGGAATGTCAGGAAGGCCTTAGATGACTTCAAATAAAACTTCTATGAAAAAACACAAATGTAATACAACATTAAATGATTAATATATCATTTTTATTCACTCCATTGAAAGTCTATTGTATTAAAACTATGTATGAAAAAAGGCAGCAGAGCATAGGAGAGAGAAGATCAAGCTTGGAGTCAGGAACACCTGACTTCAGGGAATAATAGGTTCAAATCTTACCTCTGCAATTTACTTTATATGATCCCAGGCAACTCTTGAAGACTTGAGTTACCAAAGGCTGGATGGTTGCTGATGTGCATTTGCAGAATGAACTCCCTTGTCAGTAAATTTTGCACACTGATGAAATCACAAGACCAAAATTAGAAGAAAAAATAACCTACTATGTCTCTGTAATAAACTGTATGAGGGATCTTCTGAGAAAGGTCTGCACCAAGTATATGCACTCAATATATGTTGGTTGAATTGAACACTTGAAATGTGTTCCTCCGAAAGAGTATAAAAACAGTTCCTTACCTTTAAGAGGTCTGCAGTGCAGGAAAAGGTGAAGGTAAAGCTCACATATATAAAACAGTAGGAAATAGTACAAGAAATTTAGGTGCTAAATTCTGTGGGAAAAGCTGTGATTGTTTTAGGAATTCAAAGAAGAGATAAACAAGAAGACTGAATTAGTCAGAGAAGTGTGAGGAGGGAGGGAGAATGTTGATTTGATGTGAAAATAAGACTAAAGGCAAGGAGATAGTGAAAAGACTGGCCTATGTTCATGAGAATGCTAAGCAATTAATCTCTAGACCATAATGGACCAAACAAGAGGGAATGGATTTATATTAAAATGGGGGATACGTGTGCATCAGAATGATCAAAAACGATTAATGGATATCTGACAGAGGTCATGAAGACTTTGTCCCTGGCAATCTTCCAAAAGAGAGAAAATTGCTGTAAATATAAAAAGATGTAGGACTTAGCATCCCAGAATTTTAAAACTAAAAAGTGCCTAAGAGAACAGCTAACTCAATTGCTTTGAATGTGGAACCTAGAAAGGTAAAATGATTTGGCTAATCAGCATCAGATGACCTAGGTAGCTAGCTAGCGGAGCAGTGATTTGGACCCTTGTCTCCTGATGTCCCCACCCATCATATCATGGTACTTCAGAGTCATAACTAGGGCAGAGAGACAGGACTCTACTTCAGGGCATTAGACATTCCAGAGGTGTGCTTCTTCCCTACTCACCACTAGTCTCCTTGCACCTTGTCTCAGTTTCCTCTATAAACCTTACACCAAAATCCTCTGTACCTACAGAGTTTCTACATCTGCTCCCTTCACTAGTCTCTTCCCCTATCCCTAACACCTAGAGGGAGCTAGGTGACACAATGAATAGATTACTGGACCTGGAATCTGAAAGACCTGAGTTTAAATCCAGACTCGGATGGGTGAGTCACCCTCTATTTGCCTCAGTTTTCTCAACTATAAAATAGGGATAATAATAGCACCTACCTCCCAGCATTGTTGTGAAGATTAAATAAGGCAATGTTAAGTGCTTAACAGAGTGTCTGGCACTGAGCAGGTGATATACATGCACACATACATACATGTATGTATGCATGCATATATGTGTATGTATGTATACATATGTGCATGTGTGTATTCCCTTCCTTTCTTCTTGGAACCTAGAGAGGCCCACGTAAAAACTGAGCTTCTTCCCATCAGAATTTCCCTTTCTTTCATTTAATTGACTCTTATTCAAATGATACAACTTATGCACAATGCTTTATAAACCCTAAAGCACTGTATAAATATTAATTTTTTTATTAATTTTACCAGAACACTGAGCTCCACTCCATGACTCCATTGGCTACTAACAGGCTAAGCTTTAGGAAATGAAACTTCTAGTGGAAATTTCAAGAAGGCTAGAAAAGGACATATTTTTCAGATAGCTAATGTCACGGAATCATAGAGATCACCAGTTTTGAGCTAGAAGGGACCCTAGAGGTCCTCAAGTTCAACCCCTTCATTTTACAGCTGAGACAACTGAGACCCAGAGCAGTAAAGAGATTCAGCCAAGGGCACAAAAATAATCTTAGTGGTATAACAGAATAGAATTCGAGTCTTGTGACTCCAAGTTCAGTAGTCTTTCCAACTACAGCAGGCTGCCTATATGGCCCTCACAGGCTAATAAAAGGCAAGGTTTCTGGGACCCTTACAATGCCATATCTATCAACAAAAAGAGCTATTCCTCAGCCCTCCTGCTGGAGGTGCTAATAAGGATGACAGTACCCTAGGCTGAAGAAAGGAGAAAGAGGAACAGCTGGCCAGAGTCAGGCTCTGAATGACAAAAGGGTCTCGTCCGAACAAGGAAGGAGCACTTGCTGTGCATTGCTGAGAGGGAGAGATTCTGAAATCTTTGTCATTAAAAAGCTCTTTCTAATATTTTACAAAGAAGAGGAAAAAATAGCTGAAGGAGCAAGCTATATAGTCTTCAGGCAGGCTCCCAGCCCTGTGGGCTGGCCACTAGATGAGCTTCCACTGAATAATGTTGCTAATGGTGAGCTGTGTTATCAATTAATGCCATAATATTACAGTAATTATAAAATGATTATAATTAAATCCCAACAATGAACTTTATGGGCAGAAAAGAGCTGAAGGAAATAAGATGCATAATTCAGCAAGGAAAATGTTGTTTAAGGAATAATTCATCAAAAACCATAAAAAAGATGAAGTTTATGAAAAATCTTCATGCTGTCACCTTTCATGGGAGGAACAAAGATGAGCTTGGAACAGGCAGCTAGAAAACCACTCATTTTCCACTGCTGTTCAGAGAGAGTGCTGTGGAAGGAAAGCAAAGGTAAAAACCTACATCCCATCTGTCTATAAGCCCAGGAATCCAAGATAAACTTCCCAGTGGTGCTGAATTCTAAGTTTCTTGGAACCTTTTAAGTCTTAGGCTGGGTATTTTAATTACGCTCCCCCCACCCCCAACTCATTTACAAATAGATCTTAAACTGGCTTCCATATTGTCAAAGATTTTAGTAGTGTAGTGTATGAAAGGAGCCTTGGATTTCAATATGGCAGACTATAGGCTGTGTTATGTACTACCTGTATGACTTTGACTAAGTCACTACTTCATTCTAGACTTCCAATTCCTCCATTATAATAATGAGCTTGAATTTGACGTTATCTAAAATTCTATTCAGCTCTACAATCCTGTGATTATCCTGGCTTCAGGTTCAGTTGCAGTTTTTAACTGACTCAGAAGCAATGAGGTCAGCTACATTGTGCAATGGACAGAGTGCCAGGCCTGGAGGCAGGAAGACATGAGTTCAAATCCAACCTCAGACACTTACTGGCTATGTGACTCTGAGCAAATCACTTAACCCCATTTACCTCAGTTTCTCATTTGTCAAATGGGCTAGAGAAGGAAATGGCAAATCACAGCAGTATCTTTGCCAAGAAAACCCCAAATGGAGTCTCAAAGCACAAAAGCAATGGGGGGTAAGATGGTACAGTGGAAAGAGCACTAGATTTGGAGTCAAAGGCCCTGATTTCATGTCCCATCTCTGCTACTCACAACCTGTGTGATCTTGAACAAAGTGATTTTATTTCTCAATTTCCTCTTCTATAAAATGGAGGTGGGATAGACCAGGGGGCCTGTCAGGGCTATTATATCTTCGTATCCCATGAAATCTACAGAACATGGTTCCCTTTGTATCCTGGATTAAAAAGATGTGATCATTTTTACTTTACAGTTACAGAATCACTTAACAACAGAGTTGGAAGGTACCTTAGAGGTCCACCCATATCTGAACAATATTTCCCTCTATGAAATCCTCAATAAATGATCAAACACTCTTATTTAAAGACTTGAGAGAACTAGCCTTGTGCAGCTAGGTCAAAGATTGTCTGGTAGGGAGTAAAGTTTAATAAGGCTGAAACGTAGGAAGGGACCAGGTTATGAAGAAACTTAAATGCCAAAAGAATTTTATATTTGATCCTAAGGGTAATAAGGAACCACTGGAGGTGATTAAGTAGGGAGGTGACATGATCAGACTTTAGCTTTAGGAAAATCACTTTTGTACCTACGCAGAAAATGAATGGAGAGACATTCAAAGGAATTTAAGAAAAGTGACTGCTCTCCCTCTTGCTCTCTTCCTCTCTCCAAAACATATGGCGAGTATCTCTCTGCCTCTGTCTGTCTTGGTCTCTCTCTGAGAGCAGGAATGTCATATGTTTCATTTTTCTTTACCTGTTCAAAAAGTAAACTTCAGAAATGTATCTTTTAAAAAATAGCCTTGGTCCTTATTTCTTTTCATTATTTCTCCTGGGATTTTTTACCTTTTTTCCTCTACATGAATTTTTGAATTTTGTTATTATTTTTTCTAGTCCTGTAAGGTAATTCTTTGATCATTTGAAAGGGATTGAATAATCCCAGATCTCACACTATACTACACGTAGTAATTATTGAAAACAATTTAGTACATGTTAAAAAATAGTGCAACCTGGAACAGATTAGGTGCACTACATCCAGAAGCAAATCTGTCTACTATTTTAGTATTCAATAAACACAAAGACCTCATCTACTGAGATATCACCATCTGACCAAAACTGCTGGGAAAATTGGGCAATGGAATAAATTAAATTTAAACCCATCAACTCACACCTTATGCAAAGATAAGTTCCAGATTGGTATGTGATCTCAATATAAAAGGTCACATCATAAACAAATTAGAGAGACATTGAAAAATTACCTGTAAGATATATGGGCAGGAGAAAAGTTCATGCCCAAATTGGGAATAGAGAGTATAGCTGTAATAACATGGACAACTTTGATTATATGAAATTAATGGTTTTGCACAAACAAATCTAATAAAGCTTATATTAAAAGGGAAACAATTAAGTGCGGGAAATGTTTGTAGTGTTTGTCTAGAAAAGGTCTAATTTCCAAGATATATAAGGAGCTAGTTCAAATTTATAAGAATAAGAATGATTTCTCAATTGAAAAATAGTCTATTGTCAGATATTTCTTAAGGGAAGATATCTAGGAGCTATCTATGGTCATACTAAAAAAAATACTCCAAATCACTACTACTTTACAGAAGGCAGAGTAGATCAATCATGAGATTCTACTTCATATAATTCAGAGTAGCAAAGATGACATAAAATGTTGGCGGAGCTGTGAGAAAACCAGAACACTGATGTACTTTTCATAGACCCATTCTGGAAAGCAATTTGGAATTACATACCAAAGGTCATTAAAGAATATATACTTTGACCCAGCTCTCTCTCTCTCACTCTCTCTCTCACTCTCTCTCTCTCTCTCTCTCTCTCTCTCTCTCTCTTTCTCACTCTCTCTCTCTCTCTCTCACACTCTCTCACTCTCTCTCTCTCTCACACTCTCTCACTCTCTCTCTCTCTCTCACTCTCTCACTCTCTCTCTCTCTCTCTCTCTCCATATATATATATGTATATATATATAGTTATAGATATATATAGATACATATAGATATATAAAATTCTGCATCCTAAATCTGCCAGGTAAATAAATACATATATTTTTATGAAATATATAAAATAAATATGTAAAAATATGTAAAAATATATAAAATAAATATAAATGTGTATATTTATAAATATAAATAAATAAAAATACACACACATATACATATATGTTTGTATGTATGTATATGTATATAGCCATTGAGGAAATCTGTTTTCCTTTACTATACATATTTCTTATAAGAAATTTGTTTTTTGTGTGAGGACTGTTTCTGGTAGACGTAGCCCTTCACAGCAACGCAAGGACCTAAAACCTTCCCAAAGGACTCTTGAGGCAAAATGCCATCCACATCCAGAGAAAGTACTATGAAATCAAAAAGCAGAATGAAGCAGAATATCTTCTCTTAATGTTTCGTTTTGTTTTTTCTCATGGTTTCTCCCACTTTTTTTAATTCCTCTATGTAACATGACTGATATGAAAATGTGGTTAATAAGAATGTATGTGTAGAACTCATATAAGATTGCATGCCATTTCGAGGAGAGAGGAGGAGAAAATCTAAGACTTATGGAAGTGATTCTAGAAAACTGAAAACAAATTAATTAATAAAAAAATAAATCTGTTTTTTTTCTCATTTGGGTGGGAGGTGAAAGAGAGAGAAAATAGATTTCTATATATTTTAATATTAAGGGGGGAATGTCTCAGATGTGAAATATTGCATGCAATCACTGTACTTTTAGTTTTTCTTAACTATTTTGCCTTATTACAAGAGACGGCTCACAAAGTGTGAGTGATCTGTAAATGTTTATAATGGACAAACAAAACCTATCTATAAAAATTGTTGTTGTTTTTTAATGGCTACCTCACAAGCATTTCTGGGCCCATCAGTGGTTTCAATATGTTACATACATACATGCATCATATACATGTATTTATATTTCCCTGGATCTGTGATATATCCTCTTTATGGGTGTTCCTTTGGATGATGTAAAGTCCTTCCTCCTGTGTTACTTTTATCCATTTTCTAGCATACTTTGGCCACAGGGAGTTCTGTCAACTGCATTTATTAAGCACCTACTATGTACCAGGAATCATGCTAAGTGTGGAGACACAAAGAAAGGCAAAAAAAGAAATCATAAAGCCGCAGTCACTATTCTCAAGGAGCTTATGGAGTTTGTAGTCTAAAGAGAGGGATGACATGAACTTAACTATGTACAAACACAGGTTGGAGAAGGGAGGATTATACCTTCTCTTGACATTGGAAGGATATTCATGGAGCACATAGATTATGCATTAGTTATTCCTTGCTCTCTCCATGTGATCCACCCATTTTCTTTTTCATTAATACTTTTCTTCAATGAGATCTTTCATACGATTCCTTCTCCTGTGTCTCTATTTATAATGTGAAACCACCTGCTCATACCTAATGTGCCTTTCTCGTCAGCTCCCCATATTCCTTGGAAACATAATAGTGAATATCTGATAGCTCATGGTTTTGTCCCCAGCTTCACTATCCCTCAGCCATGCTATAGTTAACAATTGATGACTTCAGGCCAATTGAATAGTGATGAAAGTTTTGGGAAAGCCCAACCTTCCCTCACCTAGCTCCTGGGTGAGGAATACAGAAATGTTTCTCAAAAAGGTTACAGGATTAAGGACAGAGATCTTACTATCATAGCCATAGGGCAGGACCCTCTTGATTTGTTGTAAATCCTAAGGACAGAGAAAATAATATAAATAAAAATAATCATTCACATAGTATTTTAAGGTTTGCAAAGCACAACTATGGGAGATAGGTGCTACTATTATCTCCATTTTACATATAAGGACACTGAGGCTGAGAGGTTAAACAACCTTCCCAAGGGCCACAGAATTAGCAAGTGTCTGTAGCAAGACTGAACTTCATGTTCAATGAACTAAAGTCCACTTAATGAGGGTTAATCTCCCTTCCAAATGGATTACTTCTGGGGGCAGATTTGACCTAGCAGACAGACTTGACTGATTAATCAAGATAGATTGACTCTGCCCCCTGCTTTTCTCTTGCCTAACAGAAAGGGAGCAGTAGCCTTTCATTTTTACTTCTATTTTTTCTCTCTTGCTTTCAGGTATCTGAGAGGACAAAAGCTTACTGGATTTACTCTTACTTTACTTCTTTTCTGTTCTTATGGTTCAGGAGAACTCTGGGCCTCCATCGCTGTTGGATGTGCTTGCTGCACTGGATCTTCGCTAACTTGAAACTAGCCAATTCCAGAAGTCTGAACTTTGTTGTGGTTGTTACTACTATTGTTGTTGGGCAGCTAGGTGGTGCAATGCATAGAGCACCAGTGCAGGAGTCAAGAAGACCTGAGTTCAAATCTCACCTCAGACACTTGACACTCACTAGCTGTGTGACCTTGGGCAAGTCACTTAACCCCAGTTGCCTTATTCTCGGTCATCTCCAGTCATCCTGATGAATATCTGGTCACTGGATTCAGATGGCTCTGGAGGAGAAATGAGGCTGGTGACCTGCACAGCCCTTCCTCTCTCAAAACAAAGTCAAGTGCAAGTTGTGTCTTCATTTCTCTGATGGCATGGTCTTCTTCGGCAACAAAGGATGAATACACACATGCTATTGTTGTTACTGTTGTTTTTACCCATCCCCTCCCCTCTTCTCTCTCTCTCTCTCCCTCTCCCTCTCCCTCTCCCTCTCCCTCTCCCTCTCCCTCTCCCTCTCCCTCTCCCTCTCCCTCTCCTCTCTCTCTCTCTCTCTCTCTCTCTCTCTCTCTCTCTCTCTCTCTCTCTCTCTCTCTCTCTCTCTCTTGCCCCCTCCCTACTTCTCTCTGTCTCTCTTTTCTCTTTCATCTCCCATTCTTCCATATAGATAATTGCTCAGAAATGCCAAGTACACCTAGGAGACTTCATCCACAGCCATCCTTGTTATAGGAATAACTGTGTGTCTTTATTTCTAGTATTATTAAGCATTGTCTTATTGTATTGTAGTCATTACTGATAGATTTCTATGTTGTTGAGCTAATGATTCCCTCGATGGGCCAAATGCTTAGTAGCTCAACTTACAATAGATTGGTATATTCATTACAGAGCTAAGAATTCCCTTATTATCTATCTTCTGATGATCCCTATTAAGTGCTCCCCCTCCCCAGAACAAAACTGTATAGTTATTTTGTGGGCACAGCTTTGCTGAAATTCTAAGACCAAAGACAAAAGATTCCAGGAGTTGTGGAACTCAACAGCTTTTGGGGTTCAGCAAATTCAGTAGATGTTGGAAGCTGGGGGCTGTGGTGTTTTTTCTCATTGCACATCAGTGCCCCAGCTCAGTTAAAACTATTGACTTTTCCTTTGTTAACAGTTAGGCCAAATTCTTTTGAATGATTATGGATCTTGTTTAGGAGATGGGACCTGCAATCTTTCAGAGTTTATCATTCACAAATAGGAGCATTTGAAATGATCCTCCTCTATAGAGAATCCCTCTCTTGACTTGAACAGCACATTGTCTCTCCTTCTTGATTGCAGTAAATGTCTTTCTCATTTTGCCTTGGTTGGTGTTAACATTCAGAAGGTTATCTCTGTTATATATTTTTAATTATTTTATTTGTTTTCAATATTCTAAAATCACTTCCAGATTTTTTCTCTTCCCTCCCCCTCAGTCACTTCTCCCTCCCCAATACCTCCCCAAGATGGCATACAATCTTATATAGATTCTATACATACATTCCTATTAAATACATTTTTAGTTTAGTCATGTTGAATAGAAGAATTAAAATGAGAAACCATAAAACAAAACAAAACATAATACAAAAGAAAACGATCTGCTTCATTCTGTGATCCAATGCCATAGTTCTTTCACTGGATGTGGAAGGCATTTTGCCTCAAAAGTCCAGTGGGAATTTTTAGGTCCTTGCATTGCTATGAAGGACGAAGTCTACCAGAAAAATTCCTCACGCACTGTGGTTGTTGCTGTGTACAAAGTTCTCCTAGTTCTGCTTCTTTCACTCAGAATCAATTCATATGTCTTTCCAGGCCTCTCTGACATCTTCCTGTTCATCATTTCTTATAGCACAATTGTATGTCATTATATTTATATATCACAGCTTGTTCAACCATTCTCCAATTGATGGGCATACCCTTATTTTCCAATTTTTGGCCACCACAAAGAGAGCTGCTATAAATATTTTTGTACATGTGGGACCCTTTCCTATTTTTATGATCTCTTTAGTATACAGTCCTAGAAGGGATATTGCTGGGTCAAAGGGCATGCATATTTTTGTAGCCCTTTGGGCATAGTTCCAAATTGTCCCCCAGACTGGTTGGATCAGCTCACAGCTTCACAAACAATGAATTAGTGTTCCAACTTTCCCACTTCTTCTCCAGCATTTATCATCCTCCTGTTTTGTCATGTTAGACTATGTGATAGGTGTGATGTGGTACCTCAGAGTTGTTTTGATTTGCATCTCTCTAATCAATAGTGATTTAGAGCATTTTTTCATTTGACTGTAGATAGCTTTAATTTCTTCCTCTGAAAACTGCATGTTCATTTCCTTTGACCATTTATCAGCTGGGGAACGACTTGTATTCTTGTAAATTTGACTCAGTTCTCTATTTTAGAAGTGAGGCCTTTATCACAGACACTGGTTGCAAAAATTATTTCCCAGTTTTCTGCTTCCCTCCCAGTCTTGATTGCATTGGGTTTGTTTGTGCAAAAACTTTTTAACTTAATGTAATCAAAATTATCCATTTTGCACTCCATAATGTTCTCTATCTCTTGTTTGGTCATAAGTGTCTCCATTCTCCATAAATCTGACAAAAACACTATTCCTCGCTCCTCTAATTTGTTGATAGTATCAATCTTTATACCCAGATCATGTATCCATTGGGACTTTATTCTTATATATGGTGTCAGGCATTGGTCTATGCCCAGTTTCCACCACACTGTTATCCAGTTCTCCTAGAAATTTTTGTCAGTGAGCTCTTATCCCAGAAGCTGGAGTCCTTGGGTTTATCAAACAGTGGATTGCTATATACATTTACAATTCTGTCTTGAGTACTTAACCTAACTTATTCCACTGGTCTACCTGTCTGTTTCTTAGCCAGTACCAAGTGGTTCTGATGCTTGCTATTTTATAATGCACTTTGAGATCTGATAGGGCTAGGTCACCTTCCTTAGCATTTCTTTTCAATAATTTCCTTGATATTCTGGACCTTTTATTCTTCCAGATGAATTATGATATTATTTTTTCTGGCTTTAGAAAATATTTTTCTGGTAGTTTGATTGGTATGGCACTGAATAAGTAAATTAATTTAGGTGGAATTGTTATTTTTCTTATATTGGCTTGGCCTACCCATGAGCAACAGATGTTTTTCTACTTACTTAGATCTGACAGTATTTGTGCGAAAAGTGTTTTGTAATTGTGTTCATATATTTCCTGAGTTTGTCCTGACAGGTAGACTCCCAAATATTTTGTAGGGTCTACCATAACTTTAAATGGGATTTCTCTTTCTATCTCTTCCTGTTGGGCTTTGTTAGCAATATATAGAAATGCAGATGATTTACGTACTTTGTAACCTGCAACTTTGCCAAAGTTGTTCATTATTTCAAGTGCTTTTTACTTGATTCTCTAGGATTCTCTAAGTATATCATCATATCTACAAAGAGTGATAACTTAGTTTCTTCTTTGCCTATTCTAATTTCTTCAGTTTTTTTCTTCTCTTACTGCTACAGCTAATATTTCCAGTACCATAATGAGTAATAGTGGTGATAATAGACATCCTTGTTTCACCCCTGATCTTCTTGGAAATGCATCTAGTTTATCCCCATTGCATATAATGCTTGCTGATGGTTTTAGGCAGATACTGCTTATTATTTTATGGAAAGTTCCCTTTATTCCTGTGTTCTCCAGTGTTTTCAATAGGAATGGGTGTTGTATTTTGTCAAAAGCTTTTTCTGTATCTATTGAGATAATCATGTGATTTCTGTTAGTTCTTTTGTTGATATGATCAATAATGTTGATAGCTTTCTTAATATTGAACCAGCCCTGCATTCCTGGTATAAATCCTATCTGATCGTAATGTATTATTCTTGTGATAAGTTATTGCATTCTTTTTGTTAATATCTTATTTAAATTTTTGCATCTATATTCATTAGAAAAATTGGTCTATAATTTTCTTTCTCTGTTTTGGCTCTTGCTGGTTTAGATATCAGAACCATATTTGTATCCTAAAAGGAATTTTGTAGGACTCCTTCTTCCTCAATTTTCCCAAATAATCTGTATAGTATTGAAATTAACTGTTTTTTAAATGTTTGATAGAATTCATTTGTAAATTCAACTGGCTCTACCGATTTTTTCCTAGGGAGTTCATTGATGGCTTGTTCAATTTCTTTTTCTGAAACAGGGTTATTTAAGTATTCAATTTCCTCCTCTGTTAATCTGGGCAATTTAGATTTTTTTAAAAAATAATCATCCACCTCATTTACATCGTTGAATTTATGGGCATACAGTTGGGCAAAGTAATTTCTAATTATTGTTTTAATTTCCTCCTCATTGGATGTTAGTTCACCCTTTTCACTTTTGATATTTGTAATTTGGTTTTCTTCTTTCTTGTTTTTAATCAAATTGACCAAAGGTTTTTCAGTTTTATTGTTTCTATGCCCTAGTACATGGTCAGTTTTTGTACATGTGCCATGTACTGCTCACAAAAAAAGTTATATTCCTTTCTATCCCCGTTCAATTTTCTCAAGAGATCTATCATATCTACATTTTCCAGAGGTCTATTCACCTCCTTAACTTCATTCTTATTTAATTTAAGGTCATATTTATCAAGTTCAGAGAGGGGGAGTTTGAGATGCCCTAGTAGTATAGTTTTGCAGTCTATTTCTTCCTGTCACTCCCTTAGTTTCTTCTCTAAGAATCTGGATGTAATACTACTTGGAGCATATATGTTTAGTAATGATATTGCTTCATTGTGTATGGTGCCTTTTAGCAGGACATAGTTTCCTTCCTTATCTCTTTTGATTAGATCTATTTCTACTTTTGCTTTGTCTGACATTAGGATTGCTATCCCTGCTTTTTTACATCAGATAAAGCACAGTATATTCTGCTCCAACCTTTTTCCATTACCCTGTGTGTATCCCCCCATTTCAAATGTGTTTTTGTAAACAACATATTATTGGATTATGGTTTTAAATCCATTTGGCCATCTATCTCCATTTTATGGGAGAGTTCATCCCATTCACATTCACAGTTATGATTACTATCTGTATCTTTCCCTCCATCCTCTTTCCCCCATTTCTGCTTTTAGTTCACCCTTCTCCCTTCCCCTCCATAATGGAGTTTTAATTTTTGACTATCTCTTCCTTCAGTGTTCCTTCCCTTCTTTCAGTTCCCCTCCCTTTTACTCCCCTTACTTTCCCCATTTCCCTCCTACTGCCTATAGAGCTAGTTAGATTTCTATACTTAACTGAATTTCTTGTTCCCTCTTTAAACCAAATCAGATGACAGTAACTCTCAAACAATGCTCATCTCCCTCCCTTCTTTCCCCTCTACTGTAATATATTTTTGTGCCTCTTCCTGTCATGTAATTTTTCTTTTCCTGCCTCCTCCTTTTCACGTCTCCCATTGTAATGCCTTAACAGCCTTTAATCACATTTTTATCATCACATCATTTACTTTATACCCACTCCCTCTATCTATGTATAACCCTTTTAAATATCCTAATAAATATGCAATTCTCAAGATTAACAAGTATATTCTTCCCTTATAGGAATGAAAACAGTTTGCCAACATTGAATAAGAAGGTTTTTCCCCATGTTTACCTTTTTATGCCTCTCTGGAGACTTGTGACTGCAGATCGAATTTTCTGTTGCTCTCTGGCCTTTTCATCAGGAAGGTCTGGAAATTCCTTATTTCATTGAATGTTCATCTCCTTACATGAAATATTGTGCACAACTTTTCTGGGTTATTTATCCTCAGTTATAGTCCCAGCTCCTTTGCTTACAAAATATCATATTCTAATCCCTTTGCTCTTTTAATGTAGAAGCTGCAAGGTCCTGTGTGATCCTGACTGTAGCTCCTTGATATTTGAATTGTTTCTCTCTGGTTGCCTGCAGTATTTTCTCCTTCACTTGATAGTTCTGGAATTTGGCAGTTATGTGACTTGGTTTTTTTAGTTTGAGTTCCCTTTCGGGAGGTGAATGGTTGCTTCTTTCAATAACTATTTTGCCCTCTGGATCTAGGACTTCCAGGCAGTTTTCCTTGATGATTTCTTATAAGATATTGTCCAGGCTCATTTTTCATCATGGCTTTCTGGTGGACCAATAATTCTTAGATCTCCTCTCCTAAATCTATTTTCCCAGGTCAGTTGTTTTTCCAATTAGATATTTTACATTTTCTTCTATCTTTTAATTCTTTAGATTCTGTTTGACTGATTCTTGATGTCTCATAGAATCATTAGCTTCTACTCACCTGATTCTAATTTTTATCAAATTGTTTTCTTCAGTTAACTTTCGCATCTCCTTTTCCATCTGTCCAATTGTTCCTTTTAAGGAGTTATTTTCTCCAGTTAGGTTTTGTACTTCCTTTTCCATTTGTCCAGTTTTCCTTTTTAAGGAGCTGTTCTCTTTAGTGAATTCTTTTTTTCATATTTTTAAAATCATTGGCCAGTTTTTCTTCTATTTCTTTAATTTGGCTTTTAAATTCCTTCTTGAGCTCATCCAAAAATGCTCTTTGGACTTGAGACAAGTTCATATTGCCTTCTGAAGTTTCAGATGGGAGTACAGTCTCAATGCTGATCTCTTTGATATTCGTGTTTTTGTCTTTGTCCCCATAAAAAGATTCTATGGTCTTTTATTTTCTGATTTGCTCCTTACTCATGATGATCATCCTTTCCCTGGCTTTTAAAGTAGATCTCAGCTTCTGGCATACAGGGTACTCTGTCCCACACTTCTTGTGCTAGAACTTGAGGCTTTGTGTGTTGTGGCTTCTGGTTCTTTCAGCTAGAAGCTAAAATGCTGCAGCTTACCTGGTGCTGAGGTGACTGTTGTTTGGAAGCAGAGGCCAAGTGAAATCTTTTTGGGTTTCCTCAGAGTTATCCTGGAGCTAGCAGCGTTAAGTGCAGGGGACGGGTTGTCTGGCCACAGGAGGTCTCTTATGCTGAGCTGGAGCGTCTCAGCTTTTGATGAATTCATCTGTGCTAGTGTCTTTCTGTGTCTTCCCTTTCCCCTAGGGTGTTGAGGCACACCTTGGGTCCTGGTGTTGCAGATTGCAGGCTCCACCCTGCTGGGGCTCAGGATCTCCTCCTGCTTTATTGTGGTAGGTCTGTCTGGGACAGCTCCAGTCCTGCACTGGTCCCCTTCAGCCACAGCGAGGACCCCCGCTTTGTGATTTTCCTAGCCTCATGGGCTAAGAGACTGTTTGCTGCTTCAAGCAATCCCACTGTTCCATGATTTTTCTTGGGGAAATATTTTATGAGTCTTTCAAGGTCAACAAGGGAAGGGGTACAGTATTTACAGATCACTCCCCTTTCTTAGCTCCTAGAAGTTCCTCTGTTACATTTTTAAAGAAGTTTGTCTAATTTCAGCAGAGGCATTAGAAATACCTGGTTAAATCAACACCTTTAAAATTGAATTTCAATCTAGTGAATCAAATATTCCTATTGAGTGTACAAATAAGTACACTGGTATCTTGTATTCTTTACATCTTTCAGTTGTGTGATGATAAAGATGTAGTATACTAAGAATTATTAATTAGAAATTCCTTTGTAATACCTTCAAAGATGCCTTCAATGTGGGAATAGATTTTGCTTGTTTTGGTGTGCACCTATGATTTGAGCCACATATGAAACTACTAGAGAAAGAATTACCTTTACCAATGCCAATAGGCATCTGTTCTGCATCTCACAGTTTTTTTTTAAAAAAAGTTGTCTGGAACAGTGTGCAGTGAACAACTTTGATATAGTAGGTCTTCTCAGCAATACAGTGATCTAAGATGATTCCAAAAGACTCATGATGAAAAATGCAATTCTACATCCAGAGAAAGAACTATGAAGTCTGAATGCAGATCTAAGCATACTATTTTCTCTCTCTTTCTTTTTGTTTTTCTTGTAGTTTTTCTGATTTTTATTTCACAACATAATTAATGTGGTTTAATATAACATTTAATATAATCACACATTTATAGCATATGTCAAATTGCATGTCATCAGGGAGGGGGGAGGACAGTGGGAGAGAAAAAAATTTGAAACTAAAATCTTATAAAAGTGAATGTTGAAAACTAAAAAATAAATACATAAATCTTAAATAGTTATAGAAAAAATTGCCTGGATCACTGAAAAGTTAGTTGACATTCCCAGAGTCACATAGCCAGTATGCGTAAGAGAAGATAGTTGAATCAAAATCTTACTGATGCAAAGGTTGCCCTCTAGATATAATGTCATGCTACATTGATTTTATAATTTGATGTGAATAGAAATGTAGGGATATGGAAGGGTAGTTAATTATGTGGTAAAATATAAAGTCCAAGATTTTTTTCCCATACATTTCCTATATGTCTTCCCCAGAGATGATAAACTTAAAACTGAAAGGAATCAAAAGGTCATTTAGTCCCGGGGTGTCAAATTCAAATGGAAGTACAAGATCTCTACAGGACACATATTGACTTAGAAAACAACATATTAACATTTCCTATGTTTTATTTTGATTTATTTTGTTAAATATTTCCCAATTATATTTTAATCTGCTTTAGGCCATGACTGGAGTATTGTGAATTTCATGTGACCTGCCTAACCTTGTCTAAATCCTCATTTTTCTGGCAAAGAACAGATGATTAACAAGGTTAAGTGACTAGCCAAAGGTGACGCAGTGGCTCCATCAAGAGACTCATATCTGAACCTATGTTCTCTGTCTCTAGATCCAGCACTCTTTCCACTGTGCCAGCTAACCTCCCTGCTGATTCTCTGTGCACAAGTCTTGCCCTCAAAATTGAGTAACATCTATATGTAGAGTTTCCAATGTCCTTGATGATAAAAAGATTATTATAAAAATATTTATGGATTTTTTCCATCTTTTATCTGTTTGTGGTCCTCCTTACTGCCTCATCTTCAAATGACCACAGAACAAACTGACTTAGTTGGGTCTCTTACTGAGCTTTCTTTAAACTTGTTTTTCATTTCACTGCTTCTTCCTGTTTTATGAAGCAACACTGATCACAATCATCCATAAGATATTACAAACAAGTTTATGGTGTAAACTGGTGTTGCCTTTCCTTGATTACCATCTCTCTTCATTTGTCAAGTCAATCAAGTGTTTTCTAACTAAAACTGTTTTAGACTATTTTGGTTTCCTGATCACAGATGGATATATATCAACTAAATTTCTAGATTAAATTGTTATAATTGGTAAACTATTTATAATTAGGTCACTTATGGATAGACTCTATAGACTTACAAATTTACCACCCATTGTAGTAACAGGATAACATTCAGAGACTAAAAGACTAGACTAGATTTAGTTGGATCCAGAAGGCAATGAAATAATAAAGAAAGTGAGTAATAATGTAGATGTCAGATCTAAGATCCTAAATCCTCTGGAAAAGTCCTAAACCCCAAGCAAAATTTGGAGCAGAAAAATATGACAAATGAAACCACAAGGGCTAAGGGTGTATGTGTGTATGTGTGTGTGTACATGTGTATACACACATATACATGTATGTATATGTTATATGTATACATATATAAATATATACACACACAAATACATACACACACACACTACATGCATGGGCCTGTACTAGTTGTTATATATGGTAACCCTGAAGAAGCCAAGTCTCTCAGTTTCTCTGATATCCGTAAGGATTATGAGTGACAGACTGCCTCTGCTCTAAATATACCCTTGCTTTTATCTAACTCCTTGGCCTTTGCATAAGTAGGAATCTTTCATGTAATCATCTTCTAATGCCTGGAAAGATCCATGCTGGAAATTCCTTTAGAATGAGGCTTCCCTGACTAATCTCTAGTATATCAATTGTTATAACATCAGAAGCAGGCAACCAACCATATGTACCTCCTTGGGCCTTGCTCTCTCTCCTTCCCTACCTCACCTCCCTCCCCCTACCCACCCTACCCCACACATATACACACAAGCTTCACTGGCATGGAAGTACTAGAAGAAGTGTTTAGAGTGTGTTGTGGTCTGGTTTTGCCAAATCCAAAGGACAGCCTCTTAGGACAACCATTAATCCTCAGGATATAGCCTAAAGATCACTGCACCTACCACCACCACCATCCCCAGCAATTTTGACCCAGTTGGATTCTCCTTTCTCTATTATATCCTTTGCCCTGAAAACCTCTTCTTTTGTCCTTTGTCCACCACAACTTAACCCTTGGGTGCTTCATATTAGGTCTCATACATTCCCTTTTTTGAATTAAAACATATCTGTAATAAATGTCTATTCCTTTTAGCATCATTGACTAGTCTCTAAGTTTTAAAGCATTTACAGAAGACTGGAACAAGCTGAAACCAGATAGGGATATTTTAATGTAACAGGGAGCTCAGAGCTAAGAATCAAGGTTTCCTTCTGTTGATGATCTTACAAATTGTCCATAGCATTCATTCATTTGACAACTTGTACACGTTGTGTTTAGTATTGTTATCATTATGTATTGTCATCCAAACCAGACTTTAGGAATCTTAAGGGCACTGACACTACTATCTAAATGATTGTGGAAAGTCACAAACTCCCTGGGCTTCAGTTTCCTCACATATAAATAGAGGTAGTTGATTTACATCAGGAACTTTTTTTTTTTTTAACAACAAATAGTTTGTTTCAATACAGTCAGGGGGCACCTATGTATTTCCAGTTCTTTACTACCACAAAAAGTGCCACTATAAATACTTTAGTATACTTTAGTATATCTTATCAATTGTCTCCTGGATTGTATTGATAATGCATTTTTGCTTATTGTTAATGTAATTTTGCTTCTTAATAGAAAGATCTTTCCCATCCATTAATAGGCCTATGTGACCTGCTTGAGTCAGATGGAAGCCTGAGTCACATGAGTCTAAGTCACATAAACAGGAAAGGGTAAAGTAGGAAGGGTGGAACAGGAAGAGGTGCAGAGCTGAGGGAAAATTAGTGAGAAAGGAGTCAGAATTGAAGAATACAGGCAAGCCCACATGTGGCTGTGAGTGAGAAAAGGGCATTTTGTTTAAGGGAGCCTGTTTGTGATTTCTTTAAGGGAGCTGGTTTGTGGAAAGCTTAACAGAGGGAAGGCTTGAGGATGATTTTGCCCTCTGCATTGTTGTTGTGTATAGATTTCTTGGTTACTATGACAGATTTGGTTTTCTGGTGTTGGGATGCTTTCTGGTATCTGAACAAATGTTTTGGTTCTGTCTTCCATGTGGAGAGTCTGTTGTATTTCATGATTCAGAATCATGCCTGCATATTCATGGCTGCCATAGACTCTGTGAATATTGTGTTAATGCTACATGAGTATAAGTCATAGAATTTTTGGGTCAAAGAATATGAACATATCCACTTTCCATAATTTCAAATTGCTTTCCAAAATAGTTACAAAAATAGTAACCAAAAAAAAAAAATTCTAGTGTACTTATCTTACCACAACTCTTCCAACATTGACTATTTCTATCTTTTGTCATCTATGCTAATTTAGACAGTTTGAGGTAAAACCTCAGTGCTGTTTTGATGTAAATTTCTCTTATTATTAGTGATTTGTAGCACTCTTTCATATGATTGTTAATAGTTTCCAAGGCAGCTAGTTAGCGCAGTGAACAGACCACTGACCCTGGAATCAGAAGGACCAGAGTTCAAATGTGATCCCAGACATAACATCACCTGTGTAACCCTAGGCAAGTTACCCAATCCTATTTGACTTAGTTTCCTCATCTGCAAAGTGAGCTCCAGAAGGAAATGGTGAACCATTCCAATTAGATCAGAAATTCTTAACCTGGGGTCTGTGATGGTGATTTTTTTTTAATATTTCAAAATGATTGGTTTCTTTTGTAACTATATGCATTTTTATATATTTAAAAACATTATTCTTAGAAACAGTCCATAGGTTTCACCAGTCTGCCAATTGGTCACATGTCACAAAAATGGTAGGGAACTAGGCTCTGGACTAGGATCTAAGATGCCTTCTACTGTAGCTCTTACATTCTTTGGATCTATAATCTTATGTCTTATTCATCTATTTTTTAAAACCCCCTCAGTACTGAGCAGTGCTACACACAGTAGGCCCTCAGTAAATGTTTGCTGATTGTCATGAAAATAATGGAATATCCTATAGTCATCTTAGGTTATTTCAACACATTCAGAATGAAAACTGATGATTTGCAGATTGCACTAGCGAAAAAAAGGATTTTTACACATTTCATATGAAAAGCTCAGTCTGAAAATGAGAAATAAATCTTTTATTTGCACTACAAGCATCCTAACGCAAACAAAACACATTCCAAGGCAAAGTAATTTCATTCTGAGACCAGGCTGCTGACTGGAGGAGTCACGCTTTGATGTCCTCCCGTTATGCCATGAACATTAACAATATTGTAAAGAGGAACTAGATTAATAATTTATCAAAAATGAGCTGAATATTTTCTTCCATTATATGATCAGCTAGGCAGCAATGTTGTCTTACTTTGGAATCAATCTTAACCTTATTTTCTATTATGCACTTCCTGTTGTTCCAAAACAAGACTAATTTTATTTTATGCAAGCCACTGAACAGTCACCACTAAAATAAGATTGATTCTGAAGCTCTTTCTAGCAGCACCCCCACACATCTCTTTTTTATCAGCATTAATAAAACCACAGTGTCTTGTAAAATTCAATTTAAGATGATTTTCCACCTGGAGAGCTTTAGACACTTACAAAACAATATTCCAGTCATTTCTAGAATGGAAGAGTTAGGAAGTGGATCTTACATGCAACAGTTTTGCAAAATAAATATTCCCAAAAAAGGACTTAAGAAGAGAGAAATATCACCTATTTTCACCATAAATCCTTTGTGGGAAATAGACAGTGATGGTTATTCTGGAAGGATTCGCTTATTCATTCACAAACTTAATCTAAAGTGGATAAGCCATTGGGAGCAATGTCTGTAATGTGCTCAGAAAATTAGAGTTTTTAGTGAATAACTTAAATGCAATAAACTTTTCCTCCTTTCTAAGCCCAGGGAATGAGAACTTAGTTTTAAAGATCATATCTTTTTTTCAAATCTCTAGATATTGACATTTTTCTTATGCCCACAAGACTCCTGAACATTAATAAATGTTCCATTTTAACACAGTGCAACAGCAGGAGACTAGGGTTTATATATTTAATTTGATGGTCTTCATTTTCGAAGCAAGCAAAAATGACGTCTCATCCAATTCAGCCTAAACCTGCCTATCCAGATCTATTAAGGTAAAGATACCTTACATTATTTTGATTTAGTACCTTTGAAAATTTATAAGGCACATATTGTCTGTGTTGTGTTCTAGCAAAATCTGTACCAATATTGCAAGGAAAATGTATGTTACTAGGTATCAGCAGTAACATTGTTCTTTACCATTATTAATGAAAAGCTCCTTTATCCAAGTGACATGGAAACATGTCTCTGGGCTACTCATTACTAAATTTATTTCCGATCATATCTCAATTTGTTCATGGTTGATTTGAATCCTAAAAGAGAAGATTCTCCAAGGAGCTGTCTCTTTCAATTTAGAACATAGATTGTTCTCTATGTGGTCTTCTATGATATGCCTTTGATACATTCGTGAGCCAACCATCTGGTGGAGAAGAGTTGAGACTCTAAATTTTTGTGCGCATCCAGAGCTAGTCTCCATCTTTTAGAATTTGCAACCTCAAAATTTTTTCCCTTTCAAAAACGTCTTACATTGACATTGCACCATTTATAACTGTTGCCAGAAGATGATCCTCCAACATTTTAAATTATTACCAAATAGCATCTAGACCTAGACTACATTGTCCCCTGGTTCATAGTGAGTTATTAGTATGTTATGTAAATTTCAAAGAATGTAAGAACTTGATAGGACTTATTAGACATCTTCCTCTCCCCTCTCACCCCCCATTTTATAAAGTAGGACATTAAGACTTGGAAAAGGAAGGGGCTTCACCAAGGACATATAGTCAACTGATGACAAAGCAGAGACTAATAATAGTTACCGGTACATAATATTTTAAGATTTGCAAAACACTTTAAATCCATTTATCTTGCTTAATGTTCACTAAAACCTTGTATACAGATGCTTAAATGGATCTATGATCTCCTTGTTATGGATTTTTCCTTTAAAGATTCATTTTGCAACATAGCCAGGCATCCCTGTTCTTATCCATGTCCTCCCTTAAATTAAACACAAGGTGACCCACCCAATAGACTAGGGCCTTCCTCATTTTCTCTTGATACTGTGAAAATCCACAGGAAGTTGACAAGCTACCCCTCACTTCTGAAAACGACCAGTTCATCTTTTATATTACACATTTCTTTGATGACGTTTTTTGGTGATTTTCTAAAATTCTATTTTTAATTAATGGAAAAAACAAGAATTTCCATAACATAATACAATAAAAAGATGACTGCATATAAAACTGTAACTCTACTCTGTACAATTTGCTGTTCCTTTAAAATATATAATGAAATTATATCAAAGAAAAAATGCAAAGGAGGGAAGTTTAGTAGTACTAGATCTCAAACTGTATTAGAAGGGTGTAATTAGTATTGGTTAAGAAGCAGAAAGGTAGATCAGTGGAACAGAGTAGACATATAATTTACAGCAGCAAATAAACACAATATCCTTTTATTTGACAAGTGTAAAGACTTAAAATTTGTGGATAAGAATTCATTATTTGTAAAAATTGTTGGAAAAACTAGGAAGTGGCATAACAAAAACTGAGTATAGACAATTTCTTGCACCAATTTACCAAGATAAGGTCAAAATTAATACATGTCCTATATACAAAGAGAGATTTTATTTTAAAAAATTAGAACATCAATCATATTATTTCAGACATATATAGGTAAACAGTTTATGAATAAACAACAGATAGGGAGCAAAATTAGGTGTAAAATGGATCATTTTGATTACATTAAATTTAAAAGGTTTTGTACAACTAAAACAAAGATAGATAAGATTAGAAGGAAAGCAGAAAATGGGGGAAAGAGGAAATTTTATAGATAGTTTATCAGATATCTAAAATACATAAATAACTTTATCAAATCTATAAGAATACAAGTCATTACCCAATTGAGAAATAATAAAAGGATGACATCCTTTCATCCAAGTTCTTCTTCATGCTTCAAAACTTTATTGTGGTGAGGAGAACTTAGGTCTTTTATGAAGATTATGCCAGTAGAGGAGAAGCTCTGGTGGATTCTACTAAACTGGAAAGCCTTCAAGTGTAACCCTGGAATAGAATGACCCACCTTTTCCAAGCTTCCATTTAATCTAAGTCCAGGAAGTTTTATCACCAGTATACTGGTCACTAGGCATGATAACCCATAAGGCAAATATAACAGATATTATTACCCATATTCTATAGATGAGGCAACTGAGACTCAGAGAAGTTAAATGATTTGCCCATGATCACACTGCTGCTGTCAGTGGCAAGATTGAAATCCATTTCTCTTGATACCAGGCTTTATACCCTTTTCATGACAACATTCTGATGCTTGGTTTTCTGAGAGCTCTTTCCACTATACTCCCCTACCTCCAAAGAATTGTACAGTATTGTTTCAGTTAAATTAGAAACAGCAGGAAAATATTCCTTATTATAACAAATAACCCCAAACCTGCATGAGGTTACACAAATTCATTTCCTGCTTGTTTATTTGTTTTCTTAATTACTATTCTAAAATTTTAAAGAAAAATCTTATGTGGGTTTCACTCAGCTTCAGATTTTAAGAAATTTAATCTATCTTTATTTCTCAATACTGAAGACATTTTTATAGATGCTATTTGTTTCTCAGCTCTGGTCTGACATGACAGCTGAGTCAATTAAGCATTAAGGGTCAACACAGAGAACTGCATATTCTGAGATGAAGGGGGGCATTTGTAGAAAAACAACAGACTACATACATCCCACTTCTTTCTATCTCATTAGACTGTATTCTCTACTAGAAAAACACAAAAAATTTGTATTTTGTTTAAGAAAATGGCCTTCTGGCGAACAAATGCAACCATATAAGACAATAGCTCCTAAAAAGGGCCAACTAGGTGGTTCATAGATTCCTAAGAGGTCATGGATTGAGGAAAATAATCAACAACAAAAATTCTAACAAGATGCAAATATCTGCTTGTAGCGAAATGTGATAAATATCCATAATGCTCAGAAACACACATGACTTCCTCACTTTACACAAAAGGACATTGGATTTGGATTCAGAGTACCAAAATGCATATCCTACCTTTGATGTTTACTCTCTGTTCTGCCACAGATCAAGTATTTCAATCTCCCTAGATCTGAGTTTTCTCATCTTTAAAATCAGGGGACTGAACTAGGTAACTTCTGAAGTCCCTTCCAGCTCTAAATCTATAATAATCTATGTCTTCTACATTAAAGTCTGAGTAGATATGCTTACCTCCAATGATCCTCCTCTGTCCACTGACATCACATTAGATTTCTGCCCCCTTTTCTTATTCATGTCAACCATTACCTGGTTTGTGTCCCTTCCCCACTCTCCTGCCTCCCACCTCTACCTAGTTTCTCACCTTGCCACAGGGATGGTAAAGGACATGCTAAATAGGGACAGGTAGAAAGCAGTAAAGGGGAAGAAGGGTATGCAATGCATGGCTAGCTCCTCTCTCCACCCTTCCTTTTTCTATTCCTAGCCCCGGTGCTGGTTGAAGTATCAACATCCCCAGACCCCACACCTCAGACCCCATACCCTAGAACTCTGCCCAGGTTCTAATTCCTTTTATGAACAGACTGAGCTGGGTTTTCCTCTAAAATAAAGAAGGATCTTTCTTCAGTTTTCTACTTACAAAGATCCACCATTGATATCTCTAAACAACTGGGTATTTTTGCTATATGGTTAAGTGAGAATGAGGCCAAAAGAAATAATGTTACGTTATCTCATTGGAGAAAGAAAGAAGGCAAAGGGCATGGGAGGAAGCTTTTCCACTCTTTTTCTATTTCTTTATTGTTACCAGAAGATTTAAGAAAACATGCCAAGGCTCTGTGTTCACCACTTTTATGGCAGAGGGGAGAAACTATGAGATTGTGTTCTCTTTTGCTGGGGCCAGGTTGGAAAGAAATCCTGACTAGAAGCAACCAATGAAAAGTGGAGTAAATAAGAGGAAAGGGGAGTAAGACCAAAACCTGGTAACTTACAGAAGAAAATAAATGGGGTAATCATGGAGGTGATCCATTTAGAAATTTTTCAGAATTTATGGGCCAGAGGACTCTCCCCATAACCCCCTCCTCAAGCTTCTTAGAATCCTTACCACTTCCACCCACTACCCTTCTTTCCACATTCTTAAGCCAAGGAAAGTCTCCCAGGAACTATTCCAACTGTCTAGAAAGTCTGGAAAGAGGATGACTCCTATTTGTGGAGCTGAAGAATAGAATTGTGAATGCATTTTCCTATAGAAAAAATACATTGTTTTATCATTGCAATCAACAAGGATTTACTAAGAACTTACTATGGGACAAGTACTATGCTAAATGCTAGGAAAACAAAGAAAGTCAAAAAACATGACCCCTGCCCTCAAGGAGCTCATATTCTAATGGGAGGTTCAACATGGAAAGCAGGTCGTTCTGTACAAGCTGTATGTAAATGTTTGTATATAGATGTGCATACATATGGAGTCATACAGAGAAGGAGAAGGAGGGAAAGGAGTGAGGGAGGGAAAGAGGGGGAGGGGAAGAGAGGAAGAGAGTGAGAGAGAGTGAAAGAGAGAGAGAGAGAAAATGCAACGAAATCATGGAAGGAAAGCTCTAGAAGTAGGAGGGACTGAGAAATGCATCTTGAAGAAAGTAATATTTTAACAGAATCCTAAACAAGGCCAGGGAGGTCAGATGGTTGAAGGTGTGGCACATTCTGGACTTGATAGTGAGTCACTGAAAAGGCAGTCTGACAGAAGACAAAGTGCCTATTATGTGCCAATGTTGGTTGAAGCTTGGAAGGGTCCAGGTTGTGAGAGGTTTAAAAGTCCAACAGAGGATTTTATAATGAAATATAAAAATAATAAAGAGCCATTGGAGTTTACAGAGTAGGGCAGTGACAGGGTCAGACATTTAGGAAGCTCACTATGACAACTGAGTGGAGAATGGACTGGAATAGGGCAAGATGAAAGGCAAGGAAACCAACCAGCAAGCTACTATGATAGTCTGAGTCCAAAGTGATGAGGACCTGTACCGATGGCAGCTATGTGAGTAAAGAGAAGGGAGTAGAGAGAAGGGAGATACATGGGACATGTAATGAAGCAAGAAATGATAAAGCTTGGCAAAAGGTCAGCTATGAGAGATTAGTACACATAAGGAACTGAGGATGAGACCAAAATCTGTAAGCCTGAGTGCTAGGGGTATGATAGAAATAGGAAAGTTCTCATGAGGGCAGGGTTGTGGGAGAAAACATAATGAGTTCTGTTTTTGACATGTTGAGTTTGAGACGTTCAGTTCAAACTGAGACTGGAGTTTGGGAAAGAGATTGGAACTGGGTAAATAAATCTGAGAATCATTTTTATAAAGATAATAATTGAATTCACAGGAGGTGATAAGATCACCAAGCAAGGGGAAGAAAAGAAGGAGGCCAAGCACAGAATTTTAGGGGACAAACACAGTTAGTGGACTTGACCTGGATGAAGATACATGGTTGTTAGGTTTTACAATACCACCAGTACTCTACACATTTTGTGTTACAAAGCCTAGCTAGCCTAAGAACCTAATCACAATGTAAACATTGTTTGTGTCCTGAGTTCCAGCTGACTCATAAATTATTATGTAGAACAGGACCCATTCATAAGTTGAAGATCACCTGCATTTTAATTCCTACTGGTAAAACTACTGGCATTTTTCATGAACTTCTTTGGGGAAAGGTATCATTTTATCACTGGATTTTGTTGAAGTATTAAGGCATAGTAACAAATCTGCAATTACTCCTCTGGAAAGAAAAGGAACCATCTTCCAGACCATCACTATAAGATACTGACAAATTCTGCCATTGAATATTTTTATAGAGAAAGTAAGTTTTCATAAAAGGCCACAGTTTAATAGTGTGCTTGACACCTTCCTTTGTGACACCCTCTTAGTTTTTAGGCAAAGAAAAACATTCTGGTGATGAGAGTCCATCTCTTTACCTGACAGAGGAATAGACCAGGGGACAAAAATAGCAGCAGTTCTCAACCATCTAAGTGCCTCATTATATATTCAAAACACTTTGTAATTGTAAAGTGGTATATAGGCATAGGCTATTGCTACATCTGGAGGAAGAATAATGTGGTAGAAAGAGCCCTGTGTTTGTAATAAAAAAGACTGAGATTCAAATCTTTTGAGCAAGTTACTTCAACTTCCTGGGATTCTATTTCATTATCTACAATATTAAGGAGTTGGAATAAAAGATTTCTAAGGTTCCTTCCAGCTCTAAAATGCTATTAACCTTAAAAATATTAGTTCTGGCTCCAATACTTTATAGTCACATGTGACTCCTTCTTCTCCCTTGGATTTCTGTTTTCTAATCTAAGGCAAAGATATCATCTTCAAGAAATGTGATACATGTATGTGCTTAGGGATTGACTAAAAGAGGGAGCAGCATCTTAAGCCTGTCATCATAATCTTCTGAACTGTTCAGAAATGACTTTGACTATCCTCAACCTATTCACACAAGGAAATAGACAAGTAGATCTATGAGAGAAGTCTGAGCAACCAATAAGATACACAATCCTGGTGGGTAGGTATATAGGAAAGGAGCAAACAAGGAAGAAAGGAATGCAGGAAAGAAGGATGGAAAAAACAAATGAATGAATAAAAAAAGAAGGAAGGAAGGAGGAAATAAATTTATAAATAACTACTTTGTGTCAGGCAATGTGCTAAGTGCTTTATAAACATTTTTTCATTTTATCCTCACAACAACATTAGTAGGTAATATCATTACCCCCACTTTATAGTTGAGGAAACTGAGACAGACAGAGGTAAAGTGACTTATGCATGGTCCCATAATCAGTAAGTGTCTAAGGTCACATTTAAATCCAGTTCTTTTTGAGTTCCGGCTCAGGTCTCTATTCACTACACCATATGAATGCCTCTAAAGTGCAGGGCAGGAATTTTGGAGCCAAGATGGTCTGGAGTAAGGAAAGAAACCTCTAAAGCCATTCCAAATCCCCCTTTAAACAACTATAAAACTGCCTCAGAATTGATCTAGGAGCATATAAGGAGCTTACCAGCCTGGCAGGAAAGGTCTGTCTCATGGGATGGGAGTGGAGCGAGGTCCAGGAGCAGCAGCAGCAGCCAGCATCACAGCATGGCAACAGGGCTCCAAGCCTGCCACAATCAACTACTGAGGTCCCACTCTGGAAAACTAGCAGATCCATAGGCAAGTGAACAGTCTGTGTAGTGCAGCAGGGTCCTACCACAGAGACCCTACCCCAAACACAGGTCACTAGTGAGGCCTTGACCCCAGGACTGTTCATCAGTGAGAACTTGTCCCTGGGTGTGCCAGAAGAGAGACTCATTTTCCATAGCAACCCAGCAGCGTGGCCCCACCCCTGGGACAGACCATCAACAAGATCTCTTCTCCAGGGCCAGTCACCAGAAGGACTTTGTTACCATAGCAACCCAGTAGCAAGACCTACCCCTACATCAGGCCATCAAATAAACCCCACACCCAGGGGAGGCCAGTGGGGAGGCCCAATCCTCCAATACAAGCCAGAAGAGAAGTCTACCCTAAAGGAAAAGCAAGCAGATAATTCCTGAGGACCAGTGAAAACAAGAGTAAGACCAAGCACCAGAGCCCAACTCTCACACAAAAAACACCAAGTCACACAAAAAAGGCAGAAAATAAGAAAAACAAAAGCAGAAAAAAAGAGCTTGACTATAGAAAGTTGCTATGGTAATAACGAGGATCAAGGCAAAAACTTAGAAGAGGACAATAGTGTCAAAATGACTAAATGTGAAGCCTCAAAGAAAAATGCAGTTTGTTCTCAGGCCCAAAAAGAATTCCTGGAAGAGTTTTAAAAGAGTTATAAAAAATAAATTAGAGAAGTAGAAGAAAAATTGGGTAAAGAAATGAGAGAAATGTAAGGGAACCATGAAAAAAGTCCATAGCATACGGAAAGATACACAAAAATTTACCAAGGAAAATAACTCCCTAAAAAATATAATTGGCCAAATGGAAAAGGAATTATAAAAGCCCATTGAATAAAATAATTCTTTACTAATTAGAACTGAACAAGTGGAAACTAATGACTCTATGAGACATCAAAATATAATGAAACAAAATTTAAAAGGTAAAAAAAAAAAGAAGAAAATGTTAAATTTCTCATTGGAAAAACAATTGACCTAGAAAATTAGATCCAGGAGAGATAATTTAAGAACTATTGAATGACCTGAAAGTCATGGTAAAAAAAAAAAAAGCCTGGGAAACATCTTTTAATAAATTATCAAAGAAAACTGTCCTGATGTATTAGAATCAGAGGGCAAAATAGAAATTGAAAGAATCTACCAATCACCACCTGAAAGAGATAGCAAAATGAAAACTCCCAGGAACATTACAATCAAATTCCAGAGCTCACAGATTGAGAAGAAAGCATTGGAAGCATCCAAAAAAAAAAATTCAAATATCATGGAGCTACAGTCAGGAGCACACAGGATTTGGCAGCTTCCACATTAAAGAACCAGAGAGCTTGGAATATGATATACCAGAAGACAAAGGAGTTGTTCATACAGTCTTTCTGGGGGTGAGGTTAGGAAATGGACATTTAATGAAATAGAGGACTTTCATGCATTTCTAATTAAAAGATAAGAGCTGAATTAAAAATTTGAGCTCCAAATAAAAGACTCAAGGGAAACATAAAAGGGTAAAAAGGAAAAGAGAGAAAACAAGAAATTAAATAAGGTATAATGACATATTTCTATATGAAACGAATACATCTGTAACTCTTAACAACTTTATTACCATAAGAGCAATTAGAAAGAGTATATGTAGACAGAGGGTATGCATATAAGGTGACTTTGATGGGATATCTCCACCCCAAAAAAATAAAGGGGTGAGAAATAAAATTACACATGAAGAAGAAGAGGGGGAGAGATTGAATGGGGTAAATTATCCCCCATAAAAGAGACATGAAAAAGTATTATAATGGAGGAGAAGATTGGGGGGGGGGCACGAAGGTAGCAGGCAAAGCTTCAACCTTACCCTCATCAAAAGTGGAAGAGGGAATAACACACACACACACACACACACACACACATATACACTCAGTTGAATATAGAAATCTATCTTCCCCATGAGGAAGTAAAAAGGGATGGGGATAAAAGAAGGGGGAAGGACTGAGAAAAGGAAGGTATATTGGGTAAAGTGATGATCAGAAGTAAAATACTTGTAAAGAAGGAAAAGAGGGGTAAGAGCTGATAAACAAGTCAGAATAGCATGGAGGGAAATACACAATTAGTTATCACAACTATAAATGTTAATGGTATGAACTCACCCATAAAACAAACAAACAGAACATATTTGAAGCAGATATACACAGGCTAAAGTTAAGGGCCTGGAAAAGAATCTATTATACTTCAGTTGAAGCAAAGAAAGCAGGAATAGCAATCATGATCTCAGACGGAGCAAAAGCAAAAATAGATTTAATTAAAAGAGATAAAGGAAGAAACAATCTTGTTGAAAGGGAACATAGACAATGAAGTCACATCAATAAGAAACATATATGCATCAAATGGGATAGCATCTAAAATTATGAAGAAGAAGTTACAGGAAGAAATAGAAAATAAAACTATACTAGTTGAGGACCTCAACTTTCCCCTCTCAGAACTAGACAAATATAACTAAAATATAAACAATGAAGAAGCTAAAGAGGTGAATAAAATTTTGGAAAAGTTAGATATGGTAGTCCTCTGGAGAAAACTGAATGGGAATAGAAAGGAATATACTTTTTCTCAGCAGTATATAGTACCTACACAAAAACTGACCATTTATTAGAACATAAAATCATCACAATTAACTGAAGAAAAGCAGAAATAGTAAGCATATCCTTTTCAGATCACAATGCAATAGAAATTATATTCAATAACTGACAATGGAAAGAGAGACTAAAAATTAGTTGGAAATTAAATAACCTAATCCTAAAAAAGCAAATGGGTCAAAGAATAAATCAAAGAAACAATTGATAATTTCTCTAAAGAAAATGACAACAGTGAGACCACATACCAAAATTTATGGGATGCAGCCAAAGTGGTACTTAGAGGAAAATTTATACCTCTGATTGCTTATGTCAATAACACAGAGAAAAAGCAGATCAATGAATTGGAAACACAACAAAAAAACTTAAAAAACAAATTTAAAATCCCCAATTAAGTACCAATTTGAAAATCCTAAAAATCAAAGGAGGTTAATAAAATTTAAAGTAAGAAAACCATTGAACTGATAAATAAAACTACAAGCTGGTTTTATGAAAAAATAATAAAATAAATAAACCATTGGTTTTGATTTTTTAAAAAAAAAACTGAATTACTAGTATAAAAATGAAAAGGATGTGTTCAACACCAATGAAGAGGAAATTAAGACAATTGTTAGGAGTTATTTTCCCCAGTTATAAGCCAGTAAATTGGACAATCTAAGTAAAATGGATGCCAAAAAATACAAGCTGTCCAGATTAACAGAAGAAAAACAAAATACTTAAATAAACCAATCTTAGAAAAATAAATTGAACAAGCCATTAATGAACTTCTGAAGAAAAATTCTTAGGATCAGATGGATTCACAAGTGAATTATACCAAATATTTAAAGAATAGGCAATCCCAGTACTATGTAAGCTATTTGGAAAAACTGTTGAAGAAGGAGTCCTACCAAATTCCTTTTCTGACATAAATATGCTGATGCTCAAACCAGGAAGAGCCAAAGCAAAGAAAGAAATTTATAGACAAATTTCCCTAATGAATATTGATGCAAAAAACATAAATAAAATATAAGCAGAGAGATTACAGCAACATATCACAAGGATCATACACTACGACCAGGGGGGGATTTATACTCCAAGAATGCAGACCTGGTTCAAAATTTTAAAAACTCTTACCATAATTGACCATATTAATAACAAAAGAGAGATCATGATTATCTCAATAAATATGGAAAATGCCTTTGACAGAATGTTAAAAACAATGGAGAACATAAGAGTAAAAGGAGCTTACCTTAAAATGATCAGTAATATTTATCTAAAACCATCAGCAAGCTGTAATGGGGATAATTAGAAGCCTTGTCAATGCAAACAGAGATGAAGCAAGAATGCGTATTATCACTCTTATTACTTAATGTTGTCTAGAAATGTTAGCTATAGAAAAAGAAATCAAAAGAATTAGAATGGGTAATGAGGGAACAAAATTGTCCCTCCTTGCAGATGATATGATGCTATACTTAGAAAATCATAGAGAATCAACTAAAAAACTACTTGAAACAATAAATTTAGCAGAGTTGGACCATACAAAATAAACCCACATAAATTGTCAGCATTTCTATATGTTACCAACAAAGTCCAGCAGCAAGAGATAGAAAGAGAAATTCTGTTTAAAATAATAGAAGATGATATAAAATACTTGGGCTTCCACCTTCCAAGACAAACCCAAAAACTATATGAAGACAGCTATAAAACACTTTTAACACAAATAAAGACAGATCTAAACCACTGGGAAAATATTAATTTCTCATGGGTAGCCAAAGCCTAACAATAAAAGTGACAATTCTACTCAAACTAATCTATTAATTCAGTGCCATGCCAATCAAACTATGAAAAATTATTTTATGGAGCTAGAAAAATATAACAAAATTCATCTAGAAGAAGAAAAGATTAAGAATATCAAGGGAATCAATGACAAACATGCAAAAGAAGGTGATCTAGCTGGACCAGATGTCAAACTGCACTACAGAGCAATAATTATTTTTTAAAAATCTGGTACTAAGAAAGAGGGGTGGGGTGGGTCAATGCAATAGATTAGGTGTAAATTACATTATAGTAAATGACTATAATAACCTAGTATATGATAAACCCCAAGAGTTAGGCTTTTGGAAGGAAAAAAAGCATTATTTCACAAAAATTTCTGGGAAAACTGGAAAACAGTAAGTCAGAAACTAGGTATGGACCAATATCTCACACCACATGCCAAGATAAGGTCAAAATAGGTATATAATTTACACATAAAGTGTGATATCATAAGCAAATTAAAAGCTCATGGAATAGTTTACCTGTCAGGTTTATGGACAAGGGAAGAATTTAGGACCAAAGAAGATATAGAGAACATTACAAATTGTAATATAGATAATCATGATTACATAAAATTAAAAAAGTTTTGCACAAACAGAACCAATGCAACCAAAATTGTAAGGAAAGCAGAAAACTGGGGGGAGGGCTTTACAACAGTCATCTCTGATAGAGGCCTCATTTCTCGAATATAGAGAGAGAGAAGTGAATCAAATTTATAAAAAAGTACAAGTCATTCCTCAGATAAAAAATGGCCGAAGGATATAAATAGGAAGTTTTCAGACAAATAAATTAAAGCTATCTATATTCTTACGAAAAAATGCTCTAAATACTTATTAGAGAAATGCAGATTAAAACAATTCTGAGGTATTACCTCACACCTTTTGGCAAATAGCATAAAATGGGAAAATGTTGGATGTTGGAGGGGATGTGGGAAAATGGCGACACTAATGCACTATTGGTGAGGTTGTAAACTGATCCAATCATTCTAGAAAGCAATTTGGAACTATGCCTAAAGGGCTAGAAAATTGTACATGCCCTTTGATCCAGCAATACCACTCCTAGGTCTATATCCCAAAGATATCCAAAAAAGCAGAGAGGATCTATTTATACAAAAATATTTATAGTAGCTCTTTTTGTGGTGACTAAGAAGTAGAAATCAAATGGATACCCAATCAATTGGGGAAAGTCTAAGAAACCTGTGATGTGATTACCACGGAATATTTTTGTTCAATCAGAAACGACAAGCAAGATGATTTCAGAAAAACTTGGAAATATTTACATGAACTGATGCATATTGAAGTGAATAGAGAACTGCACACAGCAACACCAATATTGTTTCATGAAGAACTATGAATAACTTAGCTATTCTCAGCAATCCAAGACAATCCCAAAGGATTAATGATGAAGCACACTATCTGCCTCCAGGGAAAGAATTGATATTGAATAAATACAGATTAAAGCATTCTATTTTTCACTTTCTTTCTTTTCTTCTTTTATTTGAGTCTTCCTATAAGAAATAACTAATGTGGAAATGTTTTACATAATTGTACATGTATTACTTATATCTGAAGGGAAGGGAAGGGAAGGGAAGGGAGTGATAGAATTTGTAACTAAAAACTTTAAATAAAAACTTTAAAAAGTGTTTTTAAAAAAAAGCACATGCACAGTTAAGTAGGAAAGAAAAAAGAAAAAAAAGGCAGGACAAACTAATGTATAGGAGGATGAGAAAAAGACCAGAAGCTAAATGAAGTTGGGCTAGGCTTCCTCGGGGTGAAGCTTTACTGAGAGTCTATCAGGACTCAATAGTAATTCTCTTTTCTCTATATTTGGTGATGTAATAGGTAGAGCCCTGAATTTAAGGTTAGGAGCACAAGAGATCAAGTCTTTCTTCAAATAAATATTGCCTGTATAACCTAAGTCAAGTCACGTAATCTCTTCTAAGGTTAGTTTCCTTATTTGTAAAATGAAGATAATAGTATAATAAATATTATAATAGTATAATAATAATTGTAATAGCATAATATATTATGTATAATAACATAATAAAAGAAGGTAATAAGGAGCCAAGATGGCATAGTAGAAGGATGGACTTGCTCTAGCTCTCCCCCCATGGCCCATGAAATACCTGTAAAAAATGATTCTAAACAAATTTCAGAGTAGCAGAAACCACAAATTGACAGAGTGAAACAGGTTTCCAGCCCACAACAGCCTGGAAGGGTGACAGAAAAGGTATATTGCACCTGACTTGAAGCAGAGCACAGCCCAGCCTGGGCCATGCTGCATGGACAAGACTGGAGCAAGCTTCAGGGTATGGAATAATGGGTAGCAAATGCAGTTTCCAGATTTCTTAACCCACAAATGCCAAAGACAGCTTGAAATGTCAGTAAGAAAACTCTTTCACCTGGGTCAGAGGGGACCACAGTCTGGCCCTAACCCCAGCCCCAGGGCAGCAGCAGCCACTGTGGTGGCAGCAGCACTTCTGGAGCCCTCAGACTAAAGACCCTGGGAGAATTGAGCAGTTGATCTGATTCTCAGTTCTGAGTGGTAGTCCTAGGGTGAGGTAGAGCACTGGTATGGTAGAGCTGTAGGTGGCTGTGGAGGGGGAACCCTACTTGCAGTTCCAGGGCAGAAAAGAGTGCTTGTGGTTGCTCATAGACCACACCACAGACCATGAGAGGAGTAAACTCCTCTCCCTTGATTGTGCCACCTTGGAGGAATTGAGAACTTACAGGTCCCTAGAGTATACCCTCCACTTGACAAAGGACTCAAGTCAAGTAACTGCCTGGGAAAATGTCCAAAAAGGAGGAAAAAATAAGACTGTAGAAGGTTACTTTCTTGGTGAACAAGTGTTTTCTTCCATCCTTTTGGATGAGGAAGAACAAAGCATACCATCAGAGGAAGACATCAAAGTGAAGGCTTCTACATCCAAAACCTCCAAAAAAATATGCAATGATCTCAGGTCATGGAAGAGCTCAAAAAGAATTTTGTAAATAAAGAAAGAGAGGTGGAGGAAAAATTGGGAAGTAAAATGAGAGCAATGCAAGAAAATCATGAAAATCAAGTCAATAGCTTGCTAAAGGAGACACAAAAAATGCTGAAGAAAATAACACCTTTAAAAATAGAATAACTCAAATGGCAAAAGAGGTCCAAAAAGTCAACTAGGAGGAAAATGCTTTAGAAAGCAGAATTAGCCAAATGGAAAAAGATGTTCAAAAGCTCACTGGAGAAAATAATTTTTTAAAAATTAGAATGGAGCAGATGGAAGCTAATGACTTTATGAGAAACCAATAAATTATAAAACAAAACCAAAAGAATGAAAAAATGGAAGACAATGTGAAATATATCATTGGAAAAACAACCAATCTGGAAAACAGATCTAGAAGAGACAATTTTACAAGTATTGGTCTACCTGAAAACCATGATCAAAAAAGAGCTTAGACATCATCTTCCAAGAAATTATCAAGGAAAACTGCCCTGATATTCTAGACCCAGAGGGTAAAATAGAAATGGAAAGAATTCACCCATCACCTCCTGAAAGAGATCCCAAAAGAAACCTCTTAGGAATTTTGTAGCCAAATTCCAGAGTCCCTTTGTAAAGGAGAAAATATTACAAGCAGGCAGAAAGAAACAATTCAAGTATTGTGGAAATACAATCAGGGTCACACAGGATTCAGCAGCTTCTACACTAAGGGATCAAAGGGCTTGGAATATGATATTCCAGAGGTCAAAGGAGATAGGATTAAAACCAAGAATCATTTATCCAGCAAAACTGAGTATAATACTTCAAGGGAAAAAATTGAATTTCAATGAAATAGAGGATTTCCAAGCATTCTTGTTGAAAAGATCAGAGCTGAATAGAAAATTTGACTTTCAAATGCAAGAATCAAGAGATACATGAAACAGTAAACAGGAAAGAGAAACCTTAAGGAACTCATTAAAGTTAAACTGGAAAGGTGTTATTTGTAACTCATGAGACCTTTTCAGTGTTAGGGTAGTTAGAGGGAATATATATATATATGTATATGTATATGTATGTATATACATATACATATATACATATATGTAGGTATGAATGGGTATGTATGTATGTGTATATTATATATGTATAGGTATGTGTGTGTGTATATGTGTGTATGTACATGTGTATACACACACATAAATAGAGGGTACCAGGTGAGCTGAATATGAAGGGAGAATACCTAAAAAAAATTTAAATTTACTGTTGAATGGAATATACTAGGAGTAAGAAAAAGGGAGAGGTAGAATGTAGCAAATCATCTCACATATAAGAGAGAACAAAGAACTTTTACAATGGAGGGGAAGGGGGGAGATGAAATGAAATAACTGAGCCTTACTCTCATGAAATGTGGCTTAAGGAGGGAATTACACACACTCTACTGGATATGGAAATCTATCATATCCTGCAGGAAGGCAAGGGGGAAGGGGAGAGGAGAGGGAAGATAACAGAAGGGACAGCAAATGGGGAAAGGGATAATCAGAAACAGACACTATTGTCTGGAAGAGAATGGAATAAATGAAGGGCAGGATAGGCCAGAGGGAAATGCGGTTAGTCTTTTACAACATAATTATTATGGAAGTGCTTTGCATTGTTACACATCTATGACTGATATTGAATTGCTTGTTTTCTCAGTCAGGGTGAGTGGGGTGGGAGGGAGAGAATATGGAACTCAAAGCTTTAAGATTGAATGTTAAAAATCATTTTAGCATGCAAATGGAAATTAAACTATACAGGCAATGGAGTGCAGAAATCTATTTTGCCCTACAGGAAAATAGAGGGGAAGGGGGCTGGAAGAAGGATACGTAATAAAAGGGAGGACAGACTAGAGGAAGGGGTGGATGGGGTGCATGCTGTCCTGGGTGGCAGGTGGGGAGAGATGGTGAGAAAATTTTGAATTTAAATTCTTGTGGAAGTGAATGTTGAAAACTGAAAAATAAATTATATATTAAAAAAATAAGAATAGTGGTGATAATAATTACCATTTATTTAGTGTTTTAAGGTTTTCAAAAAAAAACCTTTACAAATGGTATCTCATTTGGTTGTCATAACTCTGTGAAGTGCTGTTAGCATCCCCATTTCACATATGAGGAAACTGAGGATTAAAGGTTAAGTGATTTGTTGAATGTCACATAGCTAGTGATGCTGAATTTGAATTCAGGTTCCTGACTTCAAGACCAGCACTACAGCCATTGCACCACCTATATCATAGGGTTGTTGTGAGGATGAAATAACATGAGAAAACCTCATGTTTGCAAACCTCAAAACTTCATATAAATGTTTATTAATGCTATTATTAATACATTCTAAGATTTTACTGATATAATTTTTACCAAATTTACTAAATATTTACCAAAATTAATAAAATGAGCTCATTTTTGTGTGGAACTTGGCTTTGGGTGAGCAGGAACAGATAGGGAAAGGTTATTACTATTCCAAAAATACTGCTTTCAGCACTGGATAGCAGCTTCCTAATCCCTGGTATTTGGAGCTCAGTCAGGACACTATATAGCCTTGAGTAAATCATAATCTCTCTTAACTTTAGTGTGCCTGGCTACCAAATGGGGAGGTTAATGTTTTCAGGCACTACTCACCTAACAATCTTAGTCTGAAAATCAAATGAGAACACTACATTTAAAGAGCTATCGAAATGTAAATTATGTTTATTATTTTGGTGTAACCCACTTGTAGAATATGAATCAATTAGTCATGAAAAATTGCTTTTAGGTAAATCTGGTAGATTGGGCAAATGGTTAAAAGATCTTTGAAAAGAGCACATTTGACTGCGGTAATGAAGAGAGAGGAAAGGGAAGAAAGGTAGAGGCAGTCATGGCCAGAACTTTATACAGGACGTAGCAGAAGTCTTAGTGTAGATTTAAGCTTTTTTTTTTTTTTCATTTTTCATTTTTAACACAGTTCATATCACATAAAACAATTCCAACTTTTGGTCAAGTGATACTTCTTTTAAAGCATTTACGATATAGATCACAAATGAATTTTTTTAACATTAACCAACTGAGACACAAATAATAATTATGTATGCTAACTTCACAAGCCCTTGACCTAATTGTCTCCACACTATTACTAAGAATTAAAGCACCCTAACTTATTGTTGTTGGTTTAAAGTCCTAAGCCTAATAGCTTAATTTTAGACTTGAGCTTGAATGTTCCCCTACCAACAATCTATAATTTAATAGATCTGGTATTAAGTTTACAAACCTTTTGACTATAGGAGATTGCCACTAAGAGTAGGAACATTGCAGGGAAACAATACCTCCCCAACTTCATGTCAATTCCAAGCAGGAGTAGATTGTCAACTTGCATTCAGTTGGGCTAAAAGTCTGCCAGGTGTCAGTGGGGATATTGAGTCAGGAGAATCTTACCTCAGCCCAGGCTGAACAGCCGCTCTTGCACCCTTCCCATGAGATCACCTTTTTCAATTCATACCAGCATCTCACAGGCTTACTGGCATCATGGCTTGGAGGCTCAGACTGCCTTTCTTGCTATACATACCTGGAGTTAGACTCAGAAGAACAGTGACTTAATAGTCCTATAGCATCTTAATATAGCAAGTTCCAATAATCAGGTTTCAGATATGACTATAATTTCACAATGGCTAAGGAACATCTTTTGAGGCAAGTCTTAGGTGGCTTACATGCCTTTCTATACATGTTCTATTTCCTGATTAAATAACAATCATAAAATCAAATTTACCATTAAAACTTTAACTTTTCCATCAATGCCAAATTTTACCTGAGGTTACCTGCTTCTAGGAAATTTAGACTAAAATTCTTTTCCCCAAACTAAAGATGTCTCTGATTTACTCTCAGTAATTAATTCAGTCAATTATTTTTAATACTAATTGCCTTTACATCACTTTGTAACATGTCCAATTTTTCTCCCCATATCTTCCCTCCCCCTACCCCCTAATACCTTGCATTCTGGTTACCCTTTCCTTCAATGTACCCTCCCTTCTATCACACCCCACCCTTCCCTTATCCCCATCTTCTCTCTTTTCTTGTAGGGCAAGATCAATTTCTATACCCCATTACCTGTATTTCTTATTTCCCAGTTATATGCAATAATAATTCTTAACATTCATTTCTAATACTTTGAATTCCAACTTCTCTCCCTCCCTACTTCCCTACCCATCCCTATTGAGAAGGCAAACAATTCAATGGACTAAATGTACCATTTTGTAAAAGATTTCCATAATAATCATGTTTTGTAATAGTAACTATATTGCCCTCTATCCTACTCTATCCCCTCTTATTTTTTATTCCTTCATTTGACCTTGTCCCTTCCCAAAGGTGTTTATTTCTAGTTACTCCCTTCTCCCATTTGCCCTCCCTTCTATCATTCCCCTCATCCCACTTGTCACCTACTCCCCTACTTTCCTATAGTGTAAGATAGATTTTCATACCAAATTTAGTGAGCATGTTATTCCCTTCTTAAGCCATATGTGGAGAGAGTAGCTTCACTTTTCCCCTCTCCCCTTCTCCCTTTTCTCCTTCATTGAACAAGATTTTTCTTATCTCTTTTATGAGTTACAGCCTGCCCCATTCCATTTCTCCCTTTCTCTTCCCAGTATTTTCTTCCTTCACCCTTTAATTTTTTTTTTTTGTGGATGTCATATCTTCTGATTCAACACAGCCTGTACTCTCTGTCTATATGTGTGACTGTATATGTACGATCCCTCCACCTACCCAAATAATGCAAAAAGTCTCACAAGTTATAAATATTTTCTTTCCATGTAGGAATGTAAACAGTTCATCTCTAGAAAGTCTTTTATGATTTCTCTTTCCTGTTTACCTTTTTGTGATTCTCTTGATTCTTGTGTTTGAAAGTCAAATTTTCTCTTCAGTTCTGGTCTTTTCATCAAGAATGCTTGAAAGTCCTCTATAACATTGAATGACCATTTATTCCCTTGAAGTATTATACTCAGTTTTTCTGGGTAGGTGATTCTTGGTTTTAATCCCAGTTCCTTTGACTTCTGGAATATCCTATTCCAACCCCTTCAATCCCTTTATGTTGAAGCTGCTAGATCCTGTGTTATTCTGATTGTATTTCCACAATACTCAAATTGTTTCTTTCTGCCTGCTTACAGTATCTTCTCTTTGACCTGGGAACTCTGAAATTTGACCACAATATTCCTAAGAGTTTCTCTTTTTGGGTGTCTTTCAGGAGGTGATTAGTGGATTCTTTCAATATTTATTTTGCCCTCTGGTTCTAGAATATCAGGACAGTTTTTTCTTGATAATTTCATGGAAGATAATGTCTAGGCTCTTTTTTTTTTCAGATAGTCCCATAATTTTTAAATTGCCTCTCCTAGATTTATTTTCCAGATCACTTGTTTTTCCAATGAGATATTTCACATTGTCTTCTATTTTTTCATTCTTTTGGTTTTGTTTACTAACTGCTTGGTTTATCTCATAGTCATTCATTTCCCTGAACTCAAGTCTCTCTTTCAATGTACTATTTTGTTCAGTGAACTTTTGAACCTTCTCCTCCATTTGGCTAATTCTGCTTTTTAAAGCCTCCTTCTCCTCATTGGCTTTTTGGACCTCTTATTCCAATTGAGTTAGCCTCTTTTTAAAGGTGTTATTTTCCTCAGCATTTTTTGGTTCTCCTTTAGCAAGCTACTAACTCACTTTTCAAGCTCTTTTATTGCCTGAGTACAATTTAAGTTGTCTTTGGAGGCCCTGGAGGCAGGGGTGTTGACTTCCTGTGATAGCATGCCTTGCTCTTCCTCATCTGAAAGGATGGGAGGAGATACCAGTTCATCAAGAATGTAACCTTCTATGGTCTTACTTTTTTTCTCTTTTGGGGGCATTTTCCCAGCCAGTTATTTGATTTCTGAATCCTTCGTCAAGAGGACGGTCCTATTGCCCTTCTCCCCAGTTTCACGTTCAAGGCTGAGATTCAACTCAGCTCCTCAGTTTCCCCAGGGCTTTGGATGGGGGCAGGGCCATCACTCAGGGCTGAGGTTTAGATCAGCTGCTTCCGGTTGCCAAAGGCTTTAAGCTGAGCTGCTTGGACAGTGGTCCCAGGTTGCTTCCCAGATACCATAGCTGCCTTCAGTCTGCTACCTCTGCCATGGCCTGGGGCTATTGCTGGAGGAGCCCTGTTCCCTCTAGCTTAGCTGGGAAAACCCTTCCACACTGACCTTTGGAGCTTTCTTTGTAGCTTGTGGGTTGAGGTATCTGAGACCCTCTCTGCTGGGAACCCTGCCCCAAAGGTCTGTTCAGGTCCTGTTCCTCCCAGTGCTACATGTCCAGGACTGGGCTCCACTCTGCTCAGCGTCCAGTGAGATAGACCTTTCCTGTCAGCCTTCCAGGTTACCTTTGGCTGGAAACCTCTTTTTCTCTGTTGTTCTGTGGCTTCTGCTCCTCTAGAAATTGTTGAGAGACTTTTTTAGAGGTATTTTGTAACACCTTTATACTAGAGTATATGTGACTTTCTACTCTGCCATCTTGGTTCTGCTCCCAGTTTTAAGCTTTAATAGTTTAAAACTACACCAAGACTTTTGAGAATATGCTGTCATTATATCACTTTGCCTGTACCCAAAGCAATTCTCAAAATATCTTTGGCTCATGGAACATGAAGGAAGGGAAGGTATACAAGTAAAAGAAGGAAAAAAGAGAACACCTTTGTTTCTGAGTTTTGTGTTAAATGGACATCTGCCTAGGGACAATTCATACACTAGCAATAATGGTTCTCTGACTTCTTAGGAATAGGAAGCTGCCTGACATAAAGAACACTTGCCCCAGTGCCAAACTCTAGCAAAACAATTACTCTACCACCATCAAAATTTCTCATCAGGCCACAGAGTTTCCAGATCCAGTTAAATTTACTGTGAGAGTCAATTTCCCCTAGATCTTTAGTGTTCTGAACCTAAAATACATTTTGTAACACTTCCAAGACTTATGCTCATGTATCTTTGCTTTTCAGACTTTAGTAATGGTTTAAATATGCTGAGAAAGCAACATGAAGAGTTTTGTCTCTTTTTTCCATGATATTAGAATAACTCAGGACAGGATTTTTCTTCCTATGAATGAGGAATATGGACTCCATGGTTCTTCCTCACATGTGCACTGCTTCTATTCCTCTACTTTAGATGAAGATGTCACATTTCTACCTTTGTGAATATAATCATAGATATACAAGAGCCACTAATATTTGCAAACCACCACAAAATATTTCATATTTTTACAAAAACAATCCCAGCAAACACTTGCTGATGAAGATGATTTTTGAAGAACCAGATTCCATGACCACAATAATAGAACACAGGGCAGGGAAGAGATAGATACCAGGGCAATTTCATAGTAGTGCAGAGATTTCCTAAGGGGATATAAAATGAAAAGTCTTGCAAGCAATGAGCTAGAAAAATATACTAAGGAAGCACACATGGAGTTTTCAGTAAGACTAAAAGGATGGAGAAAACATTTCTGAATTTGTTAACCAAAGGAATATACATTAAGCCAATAAAAAAATCTAATATGGGTGCAGAGACTGATATCTTTCCTATAGATATTATGCAACGAAAAGACTATTTTTGGCTATTTTTGAAATGAAGGGGAGATAGTAGACCCGAAAACATGTAAATGGCTAAATAGTGTCTTCATCTTAAACCAACCCAAAGCCTCATTAGGTTTTTCTTCCAGAATCTCAAAGATTTCTTCCCAAAAGTACAAGTTTAAATGGTCATGAGTGATAGTTCTGCAAAACAAACCTTTAGAGAAATGAAAAACAATCCCTCAATGATGAATTGTAAGCACCCTAATTAGGGGGGCTTTGCCTATACCAAGTATTACCCCAAATATTCTCTTTTCTAGCCATGATTGTCTCCCATTAATAGCCTCAAAACTTTACAGAGGTCATTGGTTAGAATCGGTGTCTGCTATATCAAAGCTCAAAACAGTAGTATTTTAATTAATTGACTAGTATTGATTGAGAACTGTCTATGTGTTTAGTTCTGTGATGGATTCAACTGGGTGGGGATGAAAAGGAGATGTATAGTAGAGTGTCTGCCCTTGAGAACTTGCCATTTTTCTCTGTAGGTAAGACTAACACACATATGACAAATTAGAAGAACCAGAACTCAAGAACACTTAGTTCTATGTGCTTTCTACTCCATCAATACTATCTACTGAGTAAAGTTATTTTAAGCTAAAGTCATCCTAGAATATTTCAACGAGGAAGCTGAACTTAAAAATAAAATGACCATAATGGTATTCACCCTGAAAACTAGAGGCACGAAAGGTTCCTGCTATTAGTCAGTGGTACCATTAAGGGGTAATCATCACAGAGAGGTTAGAAAATTGGTCTTATAATCTGGAAGACCTGGGTTCAGGTCACATTTCTGCCAGAAACAGACCGTGGGATCCTAGGCAAGTCACTTTAACTCTTAGTGTCACAGACAACTATTTAAGCCTACAAATTGTTAAATAGAAACCCATGCAGATCAGGAGACGGAATTTTCTCACTAGAAGTTCCTTATACAATGAAATCACAGATCCTGTCCATTATTGAAATATGAAAATGGAGTCTAAGAATTAAGAGAACAGAAACCAGAATCCATTCTTATCTTAACTGTTAGTTTATTAGTCCACTGATCCCTAATGTATGGTTTTGAATTCCTAACCAATATATCAGAAATGAACCATGCATAGGCTCATCACTGCACTATTATTTAATCATTTGGAAAGAATGAGTAATCAGTATCACTCTCCATTAATCAGAACAACAACAGTAATAATACTTATTTACATAACACCTTAATTTTTCAAACACTTTACATATGCAATCCAATGTGATTCTCACAAGTCTATCAGCTAAGTTCTATTATTTCCATTATACAGATAAACATATTAAGCCTGAGGTTAAATCATTTCCCTAGGGTTGCAGAGCTACTAAGTGTTTAAGGCAACATTCACATTTAAGTTTTTTTGCCTTTAGATCCAGATTCTATCCAGTATGCCACCTAGCTGTCTCAGCTCCTACTGATGCAATATGATAATCAACCCATCAATCAATAAGCAAGCACCTACTATGTCCCAGTCTGTGTGCAAATTACAACAACAACAATCCCTCCTCTTACATTCTTGAAGGGGAAAGAGAAATTATGAGATAGATAGATAGATAGATAGATAGATAGATAGATAGATAGATAGATAGATAGATAGATGGATAGATGGATGGATGGATGGATGGATGGATGGATGGATGGATGGATGGATGGATGGATGGATGGATGGATGGACGGATGTACAGTTATCCCTTCCACATCATGACTTTCCCATCACAGTTTCGATATATCACAGGTCAGCATAAGAAATTAAATGAAGTTTTGGGGGAGTTTTGTGGAAGCTGAAAATAACACACAAAGGTCAGCAAACAAAACAGAAAAAGTTTAAAAGCTCAGAAATGCATAAAGTATATGTACAGCATTATATATAATATCAATATATTTTATCTTTTAATGCCATAATAATTCAGACTTCTTCTCAGATACGAAGAGAGGTCCAAAAATATTTACATGGATTTTCCAAATCATGGGGGGCACCACACCCTTAATCCCTAGGATGTTGAAGGGATAATTGTACATACATGTATATATATATGTATATGTATATATGTATATCTTGAGAGAGTTTGTGTGTTATAAATATATATGCACATGCATTCTAAATTTAAAGTTAATATAAACATATATGAAGTACTTAAATATAAAGTAGTTTAGGGGAAAGGGTACTAACAGTAGGAATGATTGGGATAACTTCAAGAAGGGTAACGGTTAAATTAAGAATCAGGCTCCTTATCTAAACTTCAACAGGATTAGTGATGGTAGCTTCTACCTTCCCTGATACAGAATGGAAGTTCCCTTTTCCAGCAGATTTTTGAAGAGCCTAAGTCTGGTAAATGAATATCTTTGCCCAAGAAAGGAAATGCCTCAGTTCCTGAGACTGTATAATTGTCAATGAACATGGGGTGACTGAAGAAATGAGGCTGTTATTGTCATTGTATTTAACCTGTGGTCTTGTGTTTCACTATTATGGCAATCTGTGCCACCAAGGCTCTCACTTTCCTTCCTGATGATATCATCACAGTGCAGTTTTCTCCCTCCTTTCTTCTCCCTCATTCCTCCAAGGGTCAAATTCCATTCAGGCTTGAAATGACTTCTCTGGTAACGCTAGAGAAAGCATTGACCTTTCAAGGGGAAATTTCAGCAAAGTGATTGGGGCCAACTCATTAAGGTCATCTTCCCCTGGTTAAGAACAATAGTTAACAGCTCAAGGCTTTCTCTCTGCACAATCAGGAAGGAAACATTGCACCAAACTAGAAATAGTCACATTGAATCTTTAATTAGAGTAAATCTGGGCTCTGCCTGATTCTCTGGAAGGGAAGCAGCTAATGCCCTGAGCTCAAAGGGAACCCATTCCAGCTCTACAGAACAGGCAGATGAAGGCTCTGGCCACCAAAAGCATTTCTACTCCTCTATGCAGAACCTGTGAACTGTGTTTGAAAACAAGAACTTAAAGAGATTTTAATTGACAATTTGGAGGCAAAAGTTTTCATTGCGAAGCAAGTATGCTGAAGAATTATCTTAGTGCTCACAGGGACCCCAAAGAATGAGACTTTGTTTATGGAAAACTTTAGGCTGGAAAACACAAACTAGGTTGATTATTAGGCTGGGGTTGGCCAGGATGCTTAATTAATCTGCATATTTAGAACCCTTGGCCACCTTGTTGGTCTGAATATAAAACAAAAAAGCAAGTTTTTAACAATTCAATGACATTTTTACATCGTGCCTGAAAAATTGCATCGCAGCTTCCACAAACCCCACAGGTCTTTATTCCAGCCAAGAACAATACTGGAGCGAACAAGAGCTTTTGAAGGGAAATCATTTGAAATGTACCTTCATGTTGGAAGCACAGGAAGATTTACAAGTACATGCCTGACCTTCTCCACAGACACATTGATTTAATCTTTCATATTCTGCTTCTTCCAGAAGCTTCTCGGGAATATGCATCAGGATGGGTGGAAGAAGTCTCGTGTGCAAATGAAATTTGCTGGGACCACATGCCACTGCTGAGATATATGAGTTTGTCCAAGAGCAAGCAATTTGTTTCTAGCACGACAACCAAAAGAGAAGATCTAGCTCTTCCCCCTACTACGTCGATGAGGATCTTATACCTGAGGAGTGTCAAGGTCCAACTCAGCTCCCACCTCATCTCTATGGCCTCCCTTGGCTGCCTCAACCCACAGTGAAGGAATGAATGCTACGAGTCTTGGTTTGCACGGCTCATGTGGCACATGGCATATGCTATTGTGGATCCATTTTGAGAACTGCTTCGTTTTGCTCACCTATATACATCTGTCCTCTCTAATTAGTGCTTGCAATGCAAATAACTCAAAATAAGACATGCCATAATATTCTGTTGTGCAATCTCTTCTCAGAAACGACCTAGCAACCCCATATTCTGTTACACAGAAACCCCTAACCCTGAAACTGGGTAAAAGGGTAATTTTACCAGATCAGCTTAAAGCCCCCCCCAACAGGGACATTCACCAATTGACTTTTGTCCATCCTCCCTATCCTGTTCCTCGTTCCTTGCAATCTATATAAACCTTACATGCTGTTCTTTCAGAGTCTTTGCCTCTTTGGGTAGGATTCCCCTGCTGATGAACTCAATAAACCCAAGTTGGTCCAAATTATGTTTCTTGGCAAATCTGGTGTTTTTTCCATTCCCTATAGCCACATTGTCTTGGCATTCTATTTGATGCAATATATCATTACTAATCATCTACTGGGTGTGACTCAATGCATTTACTTTTTACATATGCGTGTTCTGTCTCTCCAATTAGACTATGAGCTCCTTTTGAGTAGAAGCCAGGGTTTCTTTATTTTTGTAGCCAGTCCTCTTGGCTCAGAACACAGGGTCTTAGACATAGTGGCTATTAATAAAGCATTTGTCAGTTGATTGACTCACTGGTTGTGGATAAGCTGTGTGGGAGTGGCAAGAGAAACCTGCAAACACCAGACAAAAAATCTAAAATCAAAAGAGAAAAGTTTTAAGATAAACTCCTCTAAAAGGCTCAGTATTTATGTAGCATCTATATATGTAATGAAGAAATTCTATGTGCATGACTCACTGCCCATAAACTTCCCCAAAATAGAGCCTGAAGGTTTTCAATGTATTCCCCGACATTAATAGGGGCATTTATGGGCCCAAATAAATTGGTCCGAATATAGGCCATGCCTTTAAAATGATATCTCCTTGAAAGTTACAATATATACATATATATTCCATATTAAGAAAAATCTTTAAAATTCAGGGATTATTTTTTATATTTCTTTAAATTTAAATAAAAATTTGATTCATTCTGCTTATTCCTACTTTCTTCATATTTTTTATTTGCATCATTGTTTTCTTTTTTATCTATTTTATGAACAGTATGATTATAGATCACACTCAGGTCCCAGACTTGGAAGGTGAGGGGTGGAATGTGGCTGCTGCATTTGGACTAACATGGTTATTAGAAAAAGAAACAGTATAGTATAACAGAAAGAATGGTAGGTGAATTTCTTTAAAAAAAACATTGACCAGTCACTTCTCTTTTGTCTGCATAATTTCCCTTTTCGGTAAAAATAAGGGACTGGAGTAGAAGATTCCTCAACTACATTCAAGATTTGACATGAGAAAATCCAGATGTGTCAATTGTTACAAAATAAAATTGTAATTATACTTTGAAATAAAAATTTCAAACCTACTATCTGTTTTCTATGCCTTATAAAAAAGAAAAATAACGAACTATGTCCCTTAATGCAGCTTGATCCTTCAAGGTATTCTTAAATACTGGTCCTTTGTCTTCTGAGTATAAAGATATTCTTTCATTTATTTTCAGTCTTTCCCTACGTACTTACAAAAATGCCTATGTTTCCCCTATCTGGAAGAAAAAAAACTTCTCTAGATCCTTCCATCCTTGCTAGCTACCCACATCTCTTCTGCCTTTTGCAGTTAAACTCCTCAAAAAGGCTACATACAATAAATAATTCCACATTCCCTCTTCTCATTCTCTTCTTAACTTACCATCGCACTAAAACAGCTCTTCCCATAATTTTTAGTTGCCTACTTACCTGTTAGTTGCCAAATCCAATGGCTTGTTCTCTATGTGTATTCTCCTTGACCTCTCTGTACCCTTGGATGTTGTTGATCACTCCCTCCTCCATAATAATTTCTTCTCTCTGGTTTTCTCGAACACTACACTTTCTTGATTCTCCTCAGACCTATCTGACTGCTCCTTTCCTGTCTCCTTGTTTGATCCTCTTGCAAATCACACCCTCTAATGGTAGGTGTACCTCAGGGTTCTGTCCTAGGTTGTCTTCTCCTTCAAACCTACTTGATTTAGTAATCTCATCAGCTCCCATCAATTTAATTATCATCTCTGTGCTGATGATTCTCAATTCTACCTATCCTGACCAAACTCTTTGCTGATCTCCAGTCTCCAACTGCCTTTCAGATATCTTGAACTAGATGTTCAGTAGACATTTTTAAAAACTCAATATGTGCCAAACGGAATTCATTTTTGACCCTGCTATCTTTCCCCTCCTCTCCACCTTCCCTATTACTGTAGCAAATAATACTACCCTCCCAGTCCCTCAGGCTCACAACTTGAGTCATCCTGGATTCCTCACTGTCTCTCAACTCCCATATTCAATCTGTTGCCAAGGAGTGTGGATTTCAATTTTGTGATATCTCTCCAATATTCACTCTTCTCTCCTCTAACACCACAATTATTCTAGTGCAGTCCCTCATGACCTCATGCCTAGACTATTCTGACAGCCTTCTGGTGGGTCTTACTTGCCTTGTCTCTCCTCACTCCAATCCATCCTCCATTCAGTCACTAAAGTAATTTTCCTAAAACATATGTCCAGTCATGTCATCCCTTTACTCATTAACTCTAGTGGCTCCCTATTGCCTCCAGCATCAAATACAAAGCCCTCTGTTTGGCATTCAAAGCCCTTCATAACCTAGCCCCTCTTACCTTTCCAGTCTACTTATACCTTACTTCCCAACATATACTCTTTGATCTAGTGACATTGACCTCCTCACTCTTTTATGAACAGGACATTCCATCCCTTGCCTCTGGGCACTTTCTCTGGTTGTTCCCCAAGCTTGGAATGCTTCCCCTCCTCTGTCCTTCCCTGGTGTCCTTCAAGTCCCAACTAAAATCCCATCTTTTACCGAAAGCCTTCCCCAACCACTCTTAACTCTAGGGCTGTCCCTCTGTTAATTATTATTTTTTTTATTTATCCTGCATATAGCTTACTTTGGATATATTTGTTTGCATATGGTTCCTCCATCCCTCCATTCAGTTGTAAGTTTCTTGGGGGCAGGGGCTGTGTTTTGTCTCTTTTTACATCCTCAGTACTTAGCACAATGCCTGGCATATAGTAGGAGTTTAATAAATATTTTTTAACTGACTGATTCCTGGACAAGGCTTGCTCAAAAAAATGATCTCTGAAACAGGGCTGTCTCAGGGACTTAAGTTCCAGTGGTTGTTAGGGCCTGACTGCCTCATCCACAACTGATGAGACAGAGAAAACTGTTAAATCAGATGAAAATGACCTCTGCCACATGTTCAGACAGCTGGGTAGCTCTGCAAACACCGGCAGAGATACCAGAGTCTATTTATATTCTCCCTTTTCATTGACTCAGTGATTGAAGTTTCTAGGCCTGGCCTTCCATGTGAGTCATGGCCTTAGGTTTAGATTTCCATACTAGTTAGAACAACTAGAATAAAAGCATGATAAAGTAGAAAACATATTGGACTAGGCATCAGAAAATTTCATTTTAAACATAGATCTGTCATTTAGGAGCTTGGTTGGCTTGGGTAAGTCAAATTTTGGCTTCAGTTTCTGTACAGTGAGGGAGAAAGCCTAGACTATTGATGCTAACAGAATGAAGGTATTTTGGAGACCATCTGTCCTTCTACTCAACTGGTGAAATTGTAGGATGGGTCTTAGGGGGATTGTTTAGTTTAAATCTACAGACAACTCCAGAGTAACACTCCCAAAAACAGAACTGGAAGACAGCACAGTGTTCACCCTTTATTCATGTTCTTCATATCTCTGTTAGCACTTGATCTAAAGCACTTGATCTTTCTGTTAAAAAATGGTGACTTGTTCTACCTGGGTAGATCTTTAAGACCTTCTCAAAGACTCTTCTGACTTCACAGGTAAGTTTTCTCTCATTCTCTTTCTATCTGAAGAACTTAGGTTGATATATGCTTTTCTAGTGCTCTGGTTTAGTGCATTGCAAAATCTCTTGCTTTTGCATCTTTGGTAAGCAATACAGTCTACTAATCCACCCCATTCTCCTTTCCCCCAAGGTAAATACTCTGATCTGAAGGACAGCCAGTCCCCTCTTCAAATCCCAATCTTACCCCAGATACAAGTCAAAAATGATAAGGCCACATCTAATCTGACTGCCTACCAGAGGGATGGCTCATTTCTTTCAATAATACCCTTGATAAACAACCAACCCATCTCTGTCGAACATTTTCAATGAAACATTTAAAACTGCAAGGGACCTCAAAGACTGTGTAACTCCTTCATTTTATAAGTAAGGAAACTGAGGTCCAAGGAGGCTGAATGATTTGCCTAAGGTGCCACAGGTAGTAGTAAATGGTAGACCTGTGATTCCCTTAACTACAAATGCATTGCCCTTTCCATGGCTCTATGTCAAGCTATCGAACTGTTTGTTATCAGTGATGTCTGAAAATGTATCTTTTACACAGCACCCACATCTGCTCCTCTGTCCTACTTCCACCCATCGGTCCTACTTTGGAGCAACAAAGAATAAATCTGTCCCTCTAAAATCCCATCTGATTCTCTCATTCTGTGATTCTAATTCTTCATCTACCAATTGTCATCCTAGGTTCATTGCTGGCCTGACTTTTATCTGCTATCCATAATCCAGCTCCCAAACTTGCCCTCTCATACTGATTTCTGTCTCATTATTTCCATTTCTTGTTCCAGGTGTTTGGCTCTTATCACTTAAACTGGTCCCTGCTCATATTTAATGAGTGAAGGTTTCTATTTGGTCAAATTGATGCTGGCATTCATAGTGAACACAAAGGGCCAAGAATTTAGAAGAAATGAGCATTTTTTGCCATTGAGACTGACATTCTCCAGTTACTACTAGAAGGAGGACTTTAGATTGCTCCAGATGTTGAAATCAATGCTAGGTAAAATTGGACAAGTAAATCCTCTTTGTATCCCTTCTACTATGCTACAATGTCTTTACTACTCATGTTAGCAGAAGATGATGAATCAAAGTCCCATATTTCACACAGGATACACATCTTGGCAGCTATCAGTTAATCAATATTCATTGTGCCCAGTGTTGTGGGGATGCAAAAAGTATAAGCCATGGTCCCTGCTCTCAAGGAGTTTACAATCTAGGTTTCATGTGAGGAATTTAGACACATGCATTTGAAAAGTTAACTAACAATAAGAGGAAGTACATGATATTTATCAAACAAGGAATGTAAACAGAGCTCCAGCATATTAGAAGAGAATCTCACCCTTGGGTTGTAATCCTCAGGGAGGGCTTTAATTAGGAAGAGAGACTTAATCCTCCTATAAACAGAGAAGAGTTGGTCCATATTTATTTGAGAGAGGGGATTCCAGTTTGTATATTTGCTTTTTTTATATTTTTAATCAAAGATTATAGTAGTATTTGAACTGACAGAGAATCTAGAATATACGGTTCAGAAGGCATACCTGAGTACAATTTGTGTGATGTAATAGGGGTGGGAGGAATACTGCAGATGTGAAGTAAGACAGTCCCCTTTAAGGAAAGTGATAGCTGACATAGAATTGTGGATCCCTGACTATAGATAAAAACCCAACACCTCAAGAATGATTTTGATAACAGCATGGTGATCGTGAAGGAAGTAGCAGTTGGAGAAATAGAAGAGCAAAGCTAAGCCAAGATTACCCATTCATACCCAACACCATATGCATCAGCTCCCAAGCTTGCCTTTTCTTTCAAAGGCATCCCTTCTCTCTTTTCAAGTATGTCAATCTGAAAGGGTGTGAGCCAGAATGATTTTGTTGTCTGTTTCAAGATTGCAGTTACTAGTTTTGAACAGAGATAGATTTGCTGAATGAGTTAGCCAGACATTTGCATGCAAGTTGCTCAATGAAGCTACCATGATAGAGCTGTCAATAGCAATGTGAGATTCCCCTCCCCACAATGTATTAAAAATAAAATAAGGGTTAGAGTCAGGTCCTATCAGCCACTCTCCCAAGATTTGGTTTAGATGGTTTTAATGAAGCTATGGACTTCTTGTAGCTCCCCCCGCTCCATTTTGCTTCATAAATAAGACCCCTTCTAAGCCTTTCCAGCTTACTGTTTTCCGGTTACAGACATGAAAGTTACTTTGCCATTTCTATTTTGCTCATATGACACCCCAATCCTTCATTTAGAAAACATAGGACCTGTATACCTCACAAACAGGCCCAAAGATCCTCAGGCTTCTCTTTCCCTCACAGTCTTGTTCTTCCCTGGAGAGTCGTTGCACTTGGCAATCGCCAGCCCAGAGACCTGAATAAAATGAATAAATCTGTACTTTAAAGAGATAGTGATGCCCAGAAGAAAAACTGTAAAATAAAACCCTGTTTTGAAACAATTCTGATCATAGATCACAGGTTTCTGTGTTTCTTGTCTTTGCTCAATCCACTGAAATTGGCATTAAACAAGCTTTCTGTTTCTTAGATAGCTCAAGAAACTGGATAAATATGTTTGGAAACGGTGATCTATTATATAAGGACAAGGCAGCTGGTCTACCCCCCTTTTCAAAAGGCATTTGGTTTCCTATTTGTTCATCTCTAAGGATATCTCCACAGCTCAGGATGGAAGGTCTAGTTAGAAGTTCTATTGCAGTGGGTTAAAAGGGGCCACCAAAGCACTAAGGCTTGATTGGCCCCTAGTTATTAAATTTATGAGGCAGGAATGAGGCTACTTTCTGGCAACCCAGCTTAGCATCCAAACTGCTGCAGTTCAAGTTTTTTATTCTTTGGGTCAATTTGTTCCACGTAGGGGGAAAAGGATCTTTTATACACATGTCAATGCTGTATGCTTCATTTTTTAAGTCTTTCTTTATCAGAACTTTCTTAATTTGAATTCTAAGTCCAAAGCAGAAAAATCTAAGTAGATTGATCCAGTCCATTCATTACTACATACAAGACCCTACACAAAGGAATCTGAGTCCATTACAATATTACATAAAAAATTAGGGGTATCCCTGCCCTGACAAAGACGTCATCAGCTAAATGCATTTAACAAACCCTTAACTACATCTCACAAAGATAAATATAAAGACATGGACTTGAATCCAGAAGTGTCTACTTAAAGACATATAACACGCATGAAGGCAAACAATGTAAGGACACAGAAATAGTAGAATAGAAATGCTGAATGATTTACAAGTGAGGAATGACTTCCTCTGAATTCTACAGAGTGGAAGGGACACTATCCAGAAGCCATACCATGGACTTGCTCACTGTAACAAAGACATGTAAATTTACTGAATCATGGATTTAAAGCAGAAGCTAGACCAAATTTAGCTCAAGTGTTTCCTTTACTATTTTCTTAATAGGTGAGTTAGAGACCTTGTGATGTGAGGTTACTTACCCAGGATGAGGATGGCAAGACATAGTAAAGTGAATCTATGTATTTTGTTACTTAATTGATCACTTTTTCGAAATGTGCTTGTGTTTTCTGAACTAAATTATGTTTTCTTTGAGAAGACACTATCTTATCTTTTGTATTTCCCATAGTGCCTAACGTTATTATAATCAGTGGAACTCTAGGGACAGAGAGATAGTAGCTGCTGCTTATAGCTACAGTGAGAGAATCAGCTCTCCTCTCACAATGAAGGTATTTGCTTTTCACATTAAAGGTGTATCTTTTTTAATCAATGTGTTTTGTTTTTATATTACAAACATTAACAGTATGAGAAGTAAAAAAAAATTACCATCCACGGATGGCCCTAGACACTGATTTCAACAAGCCTCCTGAGGTTGACATCTTCCAGTGAGCCTCCTAGCCACCCCTGTCTTAATATTCCTTACCAAACCCCCTACTATGGCACCATGCTCTTCCTTGACCCTACATAACACATAGGACCCTCCTCTCCTTATGTTTCAAGGCATGCTGAGTCCATTTTGTTCTGTATGGATCATGTTACTTTAAATATCTCCTAATGAATGGCAAAGCCAGCCAGTTAGATCACTAACAACAGCTAGTGTCTTCATTGTCTCCTTTTTGCCTCTTATCAGTACAAAAATACTAAGTTGTTGAAGGTGAAGGATTCCAGAGTCCTGGGAAAGTTTTCCCTTTCTGGCCTATTGGACAGTGTTCTTTGATTTAGTGAGACTAGTTATACTCAGAAAACACCCTTATCCATCTCCTGTAATTAATACTATATATTTTTCTCCAACAAGTATGCTATTTTTCATACAGCCATCTACATTTAATCAATTATTTTCTTTGTTTTGTATGGTACATCAAATAGCTTATGAATGCTACCCTAACCATTTATACACAAGGAATCTCTTATGCCAGTCTCATGGTAGCTGCCTTCTATCTTGGCATCTACCCCCACTGACCAGAATAAATGGCTTCTTACTTCACTCTTAATTGATTTCTGGCTATTATCCACCCTCAACCTCAAGAATCCAGACTGGTGAGTACTAAACTTCTTGAACCACCCTCAAATTCTATTATAACAGATTTGACCTGTTTCATGAGAAGTCTCTTGTAAGAAAGTATTTAAAAGTAGAAAATAAGCAAGGGATCCCAATAATCAGTTCTTAAGTCAGCTTTCATCCTTTAGCCCAAAAGTTGATAATCAAGACAGAAGAATGGCAGCTGAGACATTTTTATGGAAAGAGCAGTTTAAAAGGAAGCTGTCATCTCAGGTAGCTTTTGCTGTGTGCCAGTGTTTACGTTCTCAGAGTTAGGAGATGAAATGCCAAGTTTACAATAAAGAAGGTAGTCTAGCTTGGCTAGAATTAAAGTGGGTGACAGAAAGCCTCATGTCCTAGGATATGTTGCAGATGCCTGAGGTCTTAGGCACAGATAAATGTCAAATGACTAGCGGAATATGAGACTATCACAAAATCAGTGACAGATATATATCCTTAAAAATACTCTCTGTCTTTTGCCTGTGTGGCTCTGATATTTAATTTAGGGCTGGAGCCTGTGTACAACTCATGTTTGATTTCAGGAACTGGATGATGCAGTGGGCAATCTTGTCATTAATTGTGAGATGAGAGAAACAGGTAAGCTTTCAGAAAGTACCTAAGGGATCAATTGGCCCTGGGAAATTTGTGAAGGAGTATAAGGGTACAGTAAGTACAGATTAGAGGAAATTGTTCCAAAATAAGTTTCAAAACTTGAGTTCTTGCCTCTCAGGTTTTATTGCTGGTGGAAATGGTGGAACTTTGCTTGTGATAAGGTATTCTACAATGCAAGCCTTGAAAGTTTCAAGAAGACTTAAGAGATAACTCTGGTTCCCTTTAATACATACAATCTCCTGTTGGAATCGAGCTTCCTGGAAACCTTCACCCTCTTCTGATTGGTAGCCTGCCATCCTCACCATATGTGTGTATATTCTAAGATGCCTGGATTTTCACAGACAAAAAAAAAATCTAGGAACATTTGAGACCTGTCACAATCAAGGGCCAATGCTCTTGCCAAGATTCAGATCTTTAAAAAATAATCACAAATTCAGCACCAAAGTATATAAGTAAAGTATCACTAGTGTGTTGTTTCTAACACCCACAGGCACGGAAAGAAGAGAAGAGAGCCAAATGTTTGGATTTTTTTCTTAACTTTATCTGGAAGAGGCTGAATATTTGGTCTCAAAAGCTTGCTTTGGGCTTTCAAGATGCTACCAAATGGCTAAACATGTATATATCTAGACCTAAACTGAGGAGGATACATTGTGGATAGCCATTCGGGTAAATTATTTTATTCTGTTGGTAGTCTTGTTAATAGTAATTTTGATGCTGAGATAATTCAGGGGGGATAAAACAACTTGTCACCAAACTTTCACTTTAGAAATGACATTTTTAATTTGATTCAACAAGCATCTCAAGCACAGGAGCTTCTCTCTACCAGGCACTGCAAATAAAGAAGTGAAAATAAAATAGTCCTTCAAGGAACTCCATGTTTGATTGACACGGGAGGAATACAACATGTACACAGATATGTAATTACCAATATTATCCAAGTAATTATACAATTACTAAATAATTTCAAGATGGAGAGAGTATTAACTAACTATATGTGTGTATGTATATATGTATACATGTATATATGTGTATGTAAGCATGTGTGTGTATGTGTGTGTGTGTGTGTGTGTGTGTGTGTGTGTATCACGGAAGGCTTCCTATAGGAAGGGGCACCTGAATCAAGTCAACAAGTTTCTATTATACACCTACTATATTCCTAAAATTGTGCTAAGTATATAGGATACAAATAAAAACAAAAGCAGTCCCTGACTCAAGAATCTTACAATCTATTGTGGGAAGTGGAGGAAAAATATGCAAATATCAAAGGCTTAATAAAATATATACAGGATCAATGGGAGGTAATTTAAGAGGGAAGGTGCTAATGCTAATGGAGTGTGGGAAAGGCTTCTGGCAGAAAGTGGGATGTTAGCTGACCCAAAGCAAGAGACAGAGGCAAAGAGGGAGAAAACTCCAGGCACAAAGGACAGCCAATGAAAATTCATGGCATTGGGAGACATGTATCTTGTTCAGTGAATAGTAAGAATGACTGAGTTGTGTCTTTAAGGAAACTAGTGATTACACAAGGCAGGATTGAGAAATGTTCACTATAAATATGAGTGAGCATCTATACCAAGATGTAGAGGTGGAAAATGAACTATGGTGTATAGGGAAGGACAAGCAGCTCAGTTTGACTAGATAAGGGATTTCCAGACAGCTGACTACAATGCTAGATTTAGAGACAGGAATATCTATACTCAGATTCTGCTTCAAACACTTACTCACTGTGTGAACCTAGATAAGTCACTTAACCTCTGTTTGCCTCATTTCCCTCAGCTGTAAAATGGAAATGTGTAGAGAACCTTGAGGGGTTAGAAAGAGCTCCTTATCAGGAGTTCCCCTCCTCCAAGGAAGAATAATAACTGACTTGAGAAGTTAAGTGATCTATGGTTCTTAGGTGCACATCCTTGAATTCGGGTGTTGAAGTTCCAGGAATCAAGGCCCCTGCTATACAGGATAACATTCTATAAAGAGGCCTTGAGACCTCCCTTGCTACTTATCATGATCAGTTCCGTTTCATGCCTCAATTGCTACCCCTATGGTATTTTACTATTTAAGGACCCCAACCCCCTAATTTATTGGCTCAGTACGTCTAGAATAAACTCAACTTGTTCAGACTGCTGTGTCCCGCCTGTCTTTTCATCCTCGCTCTGTGAGCCTGTAACCGCCCCGGACCTGCTGGACTGCGCTGGCCGCAGCAGAAATGAGCCTTGTTGTTAGAATCAGTACAGTAATAGTATTTGTAAAACATTTTTCAAACCTTAAATGAGTATGTTCACAATCATGGAGTAGCAGATAAAGTACTGGGCCTGGAAATCAGGAAAACCTAAGTTCAGATCCAAATTCAGACACTCATTAGCTGTGTGACCTTGGGCAAGTCACTTAACCTGTCCTTGCCTCAGTTTCCTCAATTGTAAATTAGGAATCCTAACAGCACTTACATTACAAGATTGTTTTAAGTATAAATAAGGCAATATTACCAGGCACATCGTAGGCACTATATAAATGTTTTTCCCTTTCCCCTATCATTATATAGAGGGGAGGTGGCACATTGGATATGAATGCTGGGCGTGGAGTTATAAAACCTCCACTTCATGAGTTCAAATCTGTCCTCAGACACTTACTAAATGTGTCATTCCTGTCAAGCCATTCAACCCTGTTTGCCTCAGGGAATGGTAAACAACTCCATTATCTTTTTTTTTTTTTTTTTTTGAGGCAACCAGGATTAAGTGACTTGCCCAGAGTCACATAGCCAGTAAGTTTCTGAGGTCACATTTGAATTCAGATCCTCCTGACTTCAGGGCTGTTCTATCCAACAATCCACCTAGTTGCCCCCCACTCCATTATCTTAGCCAGTAAAACCCCAATGGGCTTGTGAAGAGTCAAGCCTGACTAATTAACCAAATAACAACAAAATAAGAAATAACACCAGAAAAGCAAATGAGACTCATATGTGCTTTCTACCTGTTCCCTGAATTGCATTTTTTAATGAATGATACATACAGTGCTCCAAACTTGCTTCTCGGAGGAGCTGAGACAGAAGCTAGTTTTTGCATCGGGTCCCTTCCTTTCCTTCCAAACCTCTTGCATTGCTTCCAGCTGCCTTCCCACATAAGTCCTGTCCAGAAAGACCCAACAAAACCCTGCTGAGAAAAGCCCTGGGTGTAGCCTTTACTGGTGTTATTAGCAGAGGGCACATTCAGTGGATCTGCCCTGCTGCTGAATAACCTGGCTTGGTCACGCAAACAAGGCAAAGTGAGGATTGCCTTGCAGTATAGACATTCCGTCTTCTCTGAGAAATTTTCCAGAAAACCTGGAAGGAAGTCAGTGTCCAGAATAGCCATCCAGATCCTACTCCAAGCAGAAATTTCTGAAAGGTAAGGGTGGCAGCTGGATCAATCATTTCCAATGACAATTTTTTTTCTCCCTGTGTACAACTCAGGTGTGATTTCAGGAGCTGGATAACACAGTGGGTAATCTTGTCATTATTAATGAGATGAGAGAAGCAGGTAAACTCACTGTTTCTGCCTTTATCCTCTCAAACACTTTATGTAAGATCAGAGCCAGGAAGACCTAATCCTACTTAGGACCGTTGCCAAAAATTTCTGCTTTCTCACATTCAGTCCCAAAGAGCTATATCTTTACCCTTGATGTTGCCATTACAAACTTGCCTCACTAGAAAATTAAGCCCTGACTTCAAAGCAAATGAGTTTACAAGATCTGTGAGTCTTTGGTTGTTTCTTGTCTCCACCTCTGGTAATCCTCTCAGCAAACTGGCTTTCTCTCTGTAAATCTTGACATCAGGAAAGGGTACTTCTACACATGACTGAGCTGTAGAGGATGGCCTGCCAATGGAAGCCTCTGCCCTGGGCATCCCTTGTAAACACATATGGCTTTCCAGCATCAGAACCTTCACTTTTTAATATGCTTTTTAGCCACCTGGGGTTGAAGACCTTAGCAAAGTTCTGAATCTTGGAAACTGGGAAATATTGGCATTGATGGAAGTGGGCTAGGTATATAAATCTGTGTTGTCTTAGTGTCTATGTTTATTCTGAATGGGATTGACAATGTTACCCTGTCAATACCTGAGGACAGATGTCTTTGTGGGAGGAACAATCCTCTTTTTGTACCACTGCCTCTTCAAAACACCAGTGGAGATATAAATTTTGTCTTAAGCCCATCATTCCTTAACAAAAACATTGTGGAAAATTGAAGGTAGATTCATATCCCTATTCCAAGACCATTTTCTTTAAGTGGACTCCCACTGTTATAATTGGCTACTTTTACCTCAAGGGCTGAGAATCCATGGGGATGGCTCAACTCATGGTGTGTGAGAAAAGAGATGCTATTCAGAAGTAGTGATTTTTAGGAGTAAATACCTATGAGGGGAAAGTTACATTCAAGCAAGTGAAATCCAAGGATCAATTTGATAAATTTTGTCTTAAGTTAAATAGGACCTTTGATAGGGAGACGAAGGTATAGAAATCCAGAATTTCACACTAAGAGATAAATCCATGTAGAACTTGATTTGTTCCTTTTTCTAAAAAAAAATAAAAACAAAAAACCCTGATGTACATTCTATGCCATATTGCCCTTCAGACAATGATATATTCTTGAGGTGATTATCAGCCAATATAGTATGTAATCTAGAGCCAAAGAGCACATTTAACATGTGTCAAAATTCTTCAAAATTCTTTCCTACTTTCTTTTATAAAACACATTGAAAGCAGTGAGGGCAATATGAAGGACTTAGCTTTATATATCACCTAGTCATATATGAAAATCACACATAGAGATGTCTATCAAAAATGGGGATAAGAGACCAGATCAGTCACTTGCACTCTATACATACTCTTACACTTGATGAATTCACTCCATTCCCTATCCCAATTCCCAGTTGGTATGACACTAGAAGAAAGTGACAGGCAAGGAGCCAGCTCTTCAAATGAGAATCAGGATCATGTTTCTTCCAGTCCAAGGAACTATAACTTTAAAAGCTTTAAATACAGCATCAATGATTGGCTCTAATACCACCCTCCCCATCCCTACATCACTGCCAGCTACAAAGAGAGTCTAAAATTGAGTGTAATAAACTTTATTACCCATCTGCATCCCGGATGGTCATTTGCAATGCACATTGGTTGCTGGGAAACATAGATTTCCAAGTGTGGATCTGTTATTAGAAGGATGATAGGGAAGGGAAAACTTTGCCCACCACTGATAACCCCTACCTGTGAGCAACACATCCCCCGTTGCTGAGACTGACTGTCTTTGCCAGTGGCTTTCTTCCCAGCATGAGTTCCATCACTGGGCTTTCCTCAGGCATGTAAACTCCTTCCTGGGTTGGGGCTTCATTTGAGACCATCTACGCTGGTATGTGGGTGTTTTTAGTTACAAATCTTCTCCAATGCTGGCCTAATGAGATAATGTATTTATTTATTATAACAATAAACACAGCTGTAAAATGGACCATAAAAAAATAGATGACTTGCAGATTTTTGTACCCAATGTGTCAGCTGTAATTGAGAAATAAATTAAATGATCCATCTGTTTCCTATCATCTCCTCCTCTATTTTCCTCGGTATCCACACTATTTAAATACAGTCAGCATTATTTGTACTAATTACTCACTAACAAAAACTCCATATAGAAATTGATTGGCCTTGTAATATAATTTTGCCAACCCCATAACATACTGTGCTCTTTCCAATACACTCAAATCTAATGAGTATGATGAACTCTCTCTCCTTATTAATAGCTTTCACTTTATCATGCCAATACTATTGAGTTTTCTCTTTATTAGTGTCTTAGAGGCACTGGTGCAAATGATATATCATATAATAGGTAGGAAGATCATCTCATCCATTACCCTGGTGGTGATTCCCAAGGAGAAGAGAAAAAGCCCTCTTCCCTTTGGCCTATCTCAGAAGATTCAAGTTCTCTGCTAATTTTGTAGTGAGGTAAAGGTTGAAACAGCCACCAGCTCCTGAAGCTAATTATATTTAACTGTAGCAAACATTCTGCCACTCCCTCACCCTCCCCCCAGCTCCTAGATATAATTATCCCTCCTATGAGAGCACATATCAGCACCAGATGAAGACGGGATTTCTTTTGGTCTTCGACCAATTCTATTTCATCCATTTCCTCCTGTTCTGACACAGTGACTTTCTTTACCTGCAAGTCTGTGTATTCCCTCAATATCCCCCACTGCATGCTCATCCACCCCTGGTAAAATGTTCAGTGATGCTTATGAAGGGGAAAGGGAGGAGCAAGAAGAAAGTGACATTTTTAATTACACCTATTTAATATGTTCCATCTAAGAGTTTTCCTAAAGGTTGTAGGGAGGGGTGAATGTACAAAGGAACTTTCAGTTCAGCTCCCAGCAAAACATAAATTCATCTGTAATGAGCATGACTTTTGCTCCCAGACAAGCCCTCCTCAATGGCAGGAATCCATCAATTGTATCCTAGAAGTTGCTTTGTTACCCTTAGGAAAAAGCTAGGGGTCCTGCTGTAGATTAGGGGGTCAATTGCTCTTCCCTGATTCCTCCTCCCTTACTCATTCTTTCCAGTTTCTGAGATTTGTTTTATGTTTTGGTTTTTTTTTTTTATTCTTTCCTGCACAGAAATACACAAGAATCAATGTCTGCTGCCTGGGTGTATCCGATTATGTATAGTGGGTTGTAGCCTTGTAATGGGTATACTTGATGCAGTAATTAATATAGGCTCTCTCTATCACTGAGCTCCCCCTGAAATCCTTTGTTGCTGACTCAAGAGACAACATGAAGTTTAACAATATGTCTTTTACATTCCCTTTTATGTCATATCTTAAGAATAAAACAAAAATCAGTAACACAAAAGGAGTTTCTAACCCTCCTGAGCATTCAGTAAAAGAAAGTCACATTGTCCAAAATTTAGAAGTTTGTTTTACCTTTTTTTTTATTTCTTCCCTCCCTAAATTATTCTTTTTGGCAAAAGTCAGAACAATAAAATAATCTGATTAGTCCTACACACACTGGTTAATCCTTCTCCAAGCTGAAGATCATAGGATTTAATATATTTCATTTTCCCCAATTACTTAATAAAACTTTTTTTAAGATTTTTTAAAGTTTTGAGTTCCAAATTTTATCTCTCCATCCCTTCCTCCCTTGCCCCCTCCCTGGGATGGGAATCTGATATAGCTTGTGCATGTACAATCATGTAAAACATTTCTAAATTAATCATTTTGTACAAGAACACTTGAGTTTTAAGAAAAAAAAAGGAATGAAAAAAAGAAAGTCAAAAATATTATGTGTCAGTCTGTTTTCAGACAATATCAGAACATAGGATTTGGTGTTGGAAGACACCTTCGAGGTCATTTGCGTATAAGATTAGAGAGTCAGTGCACACATGTCCACTCTTTGCTGGGTAACCACTTGCCACCCACCTGACTTTTCTTCTGATCTCTTGAGTTAACCCAGCTATCAATAGGATGATAGCTCTAGAACTAGAAGGGACCTTAAAGGATTCCAAGCCCAAATTTTTTGGGGAGGAAACCGAGGCCCATGGCGGTTAAGTGATTTGCTCAAAGTCACAGAGGTAGTGGATGGAAAAGCTAGAATTTCAACCTAGATTTTCTGATTTCAAATTCATCACTTCCCACTGGTCTCAGATAACCCCAACATTTTTTGTTTCACACTCAGTAATCGCTCTCTGGCCACTACCTCAGGTGTTAAATGTTTCCACTTTCCTCCATCTAAATCTACTCTCAGAAAAATATCAGAAACTAATTTAAACTAAACTGACAATGACTGATAAATTGCTTACCTTACCTTAGCCAGGATATTGTTTTTTTATTCAAACATTTTCCCCCAGGGTTTTCATTCTAAAAGGACCAAAGTTATTCAAATAAATGAATGAAATTCTGAACTTGAGGCAGTGATCAACAGCTGAAAGAGAGAAAGGGGGACAGCCCCCAAAAGATGTCAATTGCACCTATTCATGAGGCTACCATATAACTGCAGTAACGACAATAACCTTAACAACTCACGTTGACATATACTTTAAAGTTTACAAAGCACATTTCATATGGTTTATTTCATTTTACAATTAAGAAGAGTATGAAATTAGAATAATGCACATTATGTGATGTGCTGTTTTTGTATAAGTTGAATTAGAGTTCTGTCTTTTCTAGACATTTAAATTCAAGGTAGATGAAAGTGTAGAGTTTCACTTATAGCACACGTATACACACACATACACACACACACAATTAAGGCAAGATAAATTATTACTTTTTCCATGATGTCATCAACTTCAGGTGAGGGTTTCGTTGTCCTTTTTGTATCATGTTTAGGAAACATTCAGTAGCTCTAAGTCATCCAAATTCTCACAAAGAATGTTATTGTCATCCCAACATATTTATCTACTTCCAGATGTATGAGTTTGCTCAGAGTAATAATAGTAGTAATACTAGTAGTAGTAGTAGTAGTAGTAGTAGTAGTAGTAGTAGTAGTAGTAGTAGTAGCAGCAGTAGTAGTAATAGTAGCAATAATCACCATGTTAAAATGGTAATTTTGAAAGGAATTGCATGGAACAGTTTCTCCTATATAATTGAAGAGACACTTCTCATTCTATGTCCCAGGAACTGAGAAACTCTGAATGCAAGTTCCTGCCAGGTTCATAGATTATGCCTCACAATGCTTCAGAGCAACAATGAAGAGGCTGAATTTTTCAAAGAGGTCATGTTTTGCACTTTTTTCTTTATTTCCTAAAATCTCACCCCTTCTCTTCTGTTTCTGGAGATACTCATACCCTTGGAACACATCATTTTATGCCATTTGATCTGTACACTGTCACTAAGCACCTACTGTGAGCTTTCTTTCCTAAAAAGTTGAAATTATAATGCTATATTCTCAAAAATTATGCCAGAGAACCTATCAAATTGGCTAAAATGATACTTCAATTGGGCAATGGCTAAATAAGTTTTGATATATGCTAGTGATAGAATACTCCTAAGATATAAGAAATGATGAGCTGGTTGATTGAGGAAAAGGAGAAAAAACTTGGACCTATGAAGGAAGATGTTATCTACCTTCAGAGAAAAAACTAACAAATAGAAATATTCATAGTAGAGTCATATAAAAATATATGTATATGTATGACTATGTGCATATTTGTGGATATATGTGTAGGTTGAAATTTTCACCTACCTATTAAACTGTACTGCCCCTTGCATCCTGTTTGGTATTTACGAATTAACCAATGAATGAAAAACACTTTCCTTCACCTCCACAAAATGAGGTTTTGGCCATATTCACATCTTTGAATGCTGCTAAGCCCCTCCTCTACTGGTCACATTCTCGACAGACAATATTACTCTTCTCTTTAGCAGGAGCCTCCTAGAATGTGGTCTGATGGAAAGATCTCTGTTTAAAGGCACAAGGATACAGAAGATCTTATTGAGAATAGTAGTGAGAGCAAAAGGCACAGCAGAATGGGTTAGAAGGCTGGAAATCTAGACTGAGGTGAGTGTAAGAATTCTATATCCATATGGGCTGATCACAACAGGTATAACAGTTTGAGTATAAGGACAGAGAAATAGACAATTTCAGAAAGATCTGGGTTCAGATTCTACCTCTAACCCTTGCTACATTTGTGGTCAGAGGAAAGTCACATAACCTTTTTGAGTTTGTTTCCTCATCTGTAAAATGGGAATGATGATGATGATGGTGGTGATGATGACAACGACGACAACGATGATAATGATAAATAGATATAGGCCATTGCTCCTTTCCTCTCTGGTGGTACTTGGGGGTAGAGACATGCCATAATGGGGAAAAGCCTTGGAACCTCCTCATTTAGTGTGACATGTGACCCTTGACTAAAGTCCTCTGTTCTTTGCCTCTTTGCATTTATACTTTCCGGTTTTAGGTAAAGGAGACTGGACAGAGTTATGCCCTTATGGTCTGTGAAAGTCTGGAGGAGAAAGCTATCAGAAGTATAGACTGCCAGGATTTACCAGAAGTCAGATAGCAGGGAACAAAGTCCCCAGTATCAGCTTTATTCAGCAGCTGGATAGAAGACACGAAGACTCATTCATCCATTGCCCATGCTTCATTTGACAATAAACTTGCATGGCAAATGCTCTGTAGAAACTGCACAAGTTCTGAGTCTACTCTATACAAGAGGTATATGGGAGAGTCTCCTCATTAATGGGTTAAAGATGTTTATGTTTCTGTTCTTAATATATCTGCACAATAAATATATTTTCATAAAAGCTAAAAAAAATCCCTTGCTTTATCTACCCTGCAAGGTTGCGGAGAGACTCCAATGTGATTATATTTGGAAAGGGGTTGAAAAGTTTAAAGAAGCTCATAAATGGGTGGTGATGACGGTTATATAAATGGGTGATGGCAGAAAGTCCTTTCATTTCTCTGGGATTTAGTTTCCTCATCTATATAATGAAAGCACTGGACTCTAACATCTCTTCCTATTATGAGTCTATGATCCCATGACTTCAACCAAAAAGAAGTGGGAGAGCTAGCTTTCTCCAAAGTTCTAAATTAAATATTTTTCTTCAAATGAGGAGGAAAGTGATAGGTCCAATGTTTAAATGTTCCACATCTCAAAGCCGAGAGGTACATGAATAACTATTTTCACTGCTTTTTAAATCTGCCACAGTGAACATCTCTTATTCTTTTTCCCCCTAGAGGTTTTCCATCAGGTAGTGAGTAGAGGTGATCTCTTCTCCAGAAGAAGAATAAAAACCAATTTCCATCAGTCTTCACCTCTGTTATTTTCGTTCTGGGTATTTTGGGAAAGTGGTAAGAATAAATGAGCAGACCTGGCTGATTTCCCAGGGTTCATGGCAAGGGTCCATGACAGTTTTACCCAAGTTATCAAGTCTACAACTCTCCTCAAAATAACTGGTGGGACTACCTCATTGTTAATATCCATCTCTCTGCCTGGGTCAATGGATCCAACAATCATGAGCCAAAGAATCAGGGACCACATTGTAGCTCTGTTGGTGAAAGGGTAAGTTTCAGCAAGTTGTGAACCCTCTCTTTGCCTCAGTTTCAGATTCTATTGAGGTGGGTGGGGGAGAAGTGTTCCATATTGCCTCTTCACAAGAATGTTGTGAAGATTACACAAGAAATCATATCAAACATATTAGTTTGGATAAAAGTGATCATTAAGTCTATTCCCATCAGAGAGCAGGACTGAAATAAAGCTATGTACAAGGAATAACCAATTCTTCTTTAAAAGTTCGCAGAGGAAACTTAAATAATTGTCTTTCAGAGACATATTGCAGGATCTCACACTCTTTATATGTTCTGTGATCTCTCATATATTGCTCTAAATTTCTCTAAATGAAATGTAATCCCTCTTGTCCTGTATGTAAGAGTGGCTTTACACATGAATTGTATTATCAAAGCAGTAGTGCTTAGTGGGGCAGGAGAGGGGAGTAGTATAACCCAAAGGAGTCACTAAGTCTATCAGACTTAGGTTCCTCAGCTGTAAAATGGGAATAATAATGCCTATACTGTCTTCCTCTAGGGGCTGTGGCTGAGGAGAGTCTTCTAAAGGACTCCATATGTCATGGATGCTATATAGGGGATTCCTAATGGTATGGGAAGTTGGACTAAGGAACATGTAAAGCCTCTACCAACTATTCTGATGCCATCTAGCAACAACCCTTCTGGGCCTACCTCATCCCTCTATCCACAACTAGCACATCCCTATGGGATAACTACCCAAGGCTCAAAGTATTGTGTGGATTGTAAAACTACTATTCATTAGTCCCTAACAGTGCATTTGCCTTTAGATACCAGATACTTAACAAAATTAAGTCAAAACAATGGCATAGCATGAAAAATAGTAACAAACATTCCCTCCATGAACCAAAAGTACACTCAGCCAAATCTATATAATATTAGCACAAAGAATAGGCACACAAATAGAGTTCTAGTACAGAGGGATACACAGAGGAAACGTGTGGTCAAGATAATACTTGGAGTATAGCAAGACCCTGTTGTTTTTTCTCTCCTTGTAGTGGGTTCACCTTGTCTCCCCTCCCCTCCTCAAGGGCATTAGGTAGATCACTCTGACAGGCTCACCTTGGACATGGCTCAACCTAAGTTCAAGGCTAGATTCCTTGGGACTGCTCTCTACTGGGCATAATTCTCCTGTGGGGTGGATTGCTCTACTGTAAATCAGGGAGTGGGGAATGCAAAGCATTCCCCCTACTGTGGACTAGAAGAAGCACAAAGGAAAAAGCAATCATTCCCTCTCAAGAGATTTTCTTTTGTCCCTCCATAACTACCTCTCTTCTAAACTTCCAGGGATGACTCCTTAAAGAATACATCAACAAGCAGTTTAGTTTGTTTTTAAAAGGCAACAGAGGTACGGTTGATCCTTTAGTTAACTGATGGCAAGACGCACTATAATTCTGTCAAGTTGACGGAGGAATTTTATCACACTTCCTAAAGGAGCAATAACGTATAAAGACTTCTTTATACTTCCTTTACAAAAATGTAAAGGGACTGTTCACAGATTCATACCCTTTACTATCTGTGAATAGGCTGTTTAAGCTATTGCACCTTTATATGGTGTAAATGGGACTATTCCAAATCTGCAAGAGGAAAAACCACAATGCCTCACTGTTTCCAAATGCTTCCCCCCACCCTGCCTATGTTCTACAATCTGATCAAGTGGGCTGAAGGTTCTTAAATGGTGAGAAGTCCCCTGATCAACTCCCATTACAATAACATTCTGTATTTCTCTGAGTCTGTGGGTCAAAATTATAAAATTCTTTGACTATCCACACACTATTGTTACTTCCTTGTTCTGAGTCTTGGTTCACTGTTCAATGTCACACCACTGACAAGTGAGTCCCAGCTGAGAATTTTCCCTCAGTGAGTGAGGTAGACTTTAAAAGCAGTATTTGGGCAATGAGCACATCTTCTGGTCCTTTCACTCCATGGACTCCCCTCTGACTTTTTTTTATTTCTTGACCCCACCTGGAACAAAAGGTTGATACTCTTGATCTGATCACTCTTGGTACACTATACTAATATTACCACCACCCCCACCCCACCCCCCATCTTCTGCATGGAATGTTTCATAAAGACTCTGGTTTGGCTTCAGTAATGCTAACTCTACCTCCTCCTCGATTGTGGTTTTTCTCTCTCCGTCACCAATACAGATAAACTTCCTGGCCAGTCCATGATCGATGCTCAAGACTCTCTCCCTCCCCACTCCAGCCCCTAGTCCACACCAACAGCTGGAGTGGGCAATCATACATATAGCCTCACTTCCCAGACTTGAAGGCAGTCTACTAGCATTGTATTTGCCCTCATTCTTTTCTCCTGGATAATTTTTTTTAATATTTCATTCACTCAGGGAGCTGATTTCAATAGGCTTTAATCCCTCATAATACTCTTCTTTGGATCTTCTCCAACTCATATTTAAAAGAGACCGCACACTATCTTAAAATCACATTGCTCTCTCCACCTTTTATTAAACTATAAGCCTCCTCTACTGATTCATGATGAACTTGCAGTCACACACAAAAGCTGAACTTCCTGGAAGGAAAAGTCTTAGATAAACTCACAGCATGAATGCTACTACTGTTAATAAATTAGTAGAATCAATTGTTCTGGTGGTAAGAGCATGATCTACTCCGTGCAGACCAGAAAAGCTTTTCCTAAAAGACAATGAAACTCTCCTTGATACTGAAATTGTTTATGAATCTCAGGCTTGACCCATTGACTTGACTTCCTAGTCTCCTGAATAATCTGGGCAATAAGGAGTTAAGAATCCCCCTAGATTTACATACATCAGCTGGCCAGGTACTCTAGTATGGCAAAAATGGACACAGAGGAGTTCCACCCAACTTTATCAGTGTTTTATTATTCTTGAATATCCTTCACACACCACTTTTAAAGTAAATAGTTCATAAAATGTTAGATGGTCTACACATCTAACTTTTCTTTCTCCCAACACCAAGTTTGAACCAACAAACTAGCCTGAGTCAGTCCTGGATAATGTCTTTGTATACGTAATGCTCTAGTAGGAATTAAGACAATAAATTTCCATGCATTGTCCAATGCTCCTAAAATATTTGTTTTCAGGACAAGCAACATGAATATATGAGACCAGAGAATATTCCAGTCCCCTTAATTTTACAGATGAGCCAACTGAATCTTAAGGAAAGAGAATGACATCCATAATCCCAAAGTTTGGGATTAAAACCCAGTTCTTTTGACTGTTTCTATCCTTTGTTCATTTTGCACTGTCAAACATTACAGCTGTTAAAACAACAGATTTGCTGTATTCTAAATGACTGCTCTTCTTTTCTCTAGGTCATTCTCATTTCCTATCTCCTGAGTACTGAAAAGGACGAGTGGAGAAAGGTCAAGGATATGGGTGGGCAGGAGCTGAAAGGGTGAGCCACAGTCTGTCCCGCAGAGCCCCTTGGCAAAAAGGATGATCATTTGATTCTCATCACATTCTCCTTTACAGGATTTAAGACCTAATAAAAATGTGTTTGTGATTTATTAGAGATGTTAGTGATTCTTACCGACTCACTTTTCTCTGTAATTAGATGGAGGTGATTAGAAAAATCTTTTCTATTATGGTGAAGTTCGGTTTTTAACAACCCACTAAATGCAGAGCGGTTGAGAAGTGTGGGAAGCCAGACCCCTCCATTAACATAAATACAGCCTCTTTCCAGTGGCAGGACACCTTTCATTGGCACACCGAAGATTCATCGCCTTCTGAGGAAGGTTACTAGAATTTATGTGTTGTTGGAGGATGATTCTTTGATAAAAAGAGCTCGGGCATGGGGATATTTCCTCTTTGTTCTTCCTGTACACCTTACTCCAGGACATGGCTCACAGTATAACAATACAGAGAGCCCCAAATGAGAATTATTCCCAAATTCTCAAGTAGCTAAGATAATGTAAAATATGCAAGTAAGCCAGTAATTACATTTGTGCTTGGTTACAGGAAGTGTTTGAAAATCTGAATGTGGGATCCCGTTAGCAGAACTACGGTGCAAGAAAATGCTCCTGCTCTGCCCCCTCCCCCATCACTCTCAGATAGTTTGTCCCCAACATCTCAACATGGAATTCAGAGCATCACCTATCAGACTGGTACAAATAGGCAGGCTAAAACAGAGCTAGCCTTCAACAAAATTAGCTAGTTCCCAAAATTTCTGAGCTAGAGAGATTTTAGGGTTTTGTTTTGAAGACTTTCTTTTTCATAATTTGCCAAGGATAGGGTAAATAAAGTTACTGCTTAAGTACCAAGTATTTGTTTAATACAAAATAAGTGATCATGTCAATGAGAATTTATGAGTCAAAGTTGTTAGATTTTTTCAGAAAAAAATAAAATTTATCTTATATTTATCCCTTCAACTGAATGTGGTTTGTCTTCAACATTAGGAATTCAATTTATTGTATAAACAAAGAATTCTATTATTCTGACAACTTAAATAGACAACTTTTAGTAGATGCACCTAAGCCATCAGTCAGTTCTTCTCTATGCCAGTTTTGTGCATTAGATAACTTTATCAAGTGTTTAGAAATTCATTATTTGGGTAATTTAGGGATTGATGTTTGGGGGCAGATCTTTTCCTTCATTGTTTCTGCTCTTGGTTTCTTGTTTGTTAGTTAATATTGAGCTCAGCTAGCTAATGTCAACTTGAGCCATTTAGTAGTATAACTTGAACATATGACAAATGTGAATGATCTAAAGGCCTGTGATTAAGCCTGCACACTCACAAATGCTGTATATGTATGTACATATGTATGTGCGTACACACATACACCTTGTTTCCCAATTGGAGGACAACTGATTACTTGTCGGAGTCATTTGTGTTTATGGCATTTTGATTGTTGGCTGTTGCCTTTGGCTGATGTGTTAAAACATTTGTTAAGCCCTATGAAAAGAAATATGATGCCCCCTAGGCACAAGACCCATTAAAGAGCAGTTTAGTCCTTGAAATGGGTACATAAAATGCAACTACTTTAAGACCACAACTGATAGCTATGTCTCTCATCCCTATCATGTTTCTCCTCCTAAGTAAAGCGCTCCCCTCCACTCAAATAAAGATAAACCGTTTTGAACCTTATGGTTGGCAGGAACCTGACGTTAAAAAACAATTGTACCCAAAGACCTGTGGCTGATGAACTCATAGGGCATCTGGGCCTCTGAAACTCTACTTTTTAAAAAATATGGCCTGATAATATTCTTAGTATCAAACATAGAACAGGTAGACTGAAGACAACAGCTGAAATGTACAAACCCCATCACTCCTGAACTGAGAATTTAACAAAAGTGACCAAAGCAATGCCCAGGGTAAAGAGGCAAAGGTGAGCTACACAAAATGAAGACACATTCACACTGAAAGCAGGTGATAGTTAGATTTGGTAACACTGAAAAAAGACACTAAGGAAAAGTCCCTGTAAAAAAGAATGAATGCTAGACTTGAGAGTCAGGGGACTTGGGTTAGAATCCTACAATGTCAAATCTAGCAGGGGACTTAGAGGTCATCTAATTCAATCATTTTATTTGAAACTGTGGAGAAGTGAGTGTCAAAGCAGGTTCTGGAACTCTAGCTTTTTCTACTGTACTATATACTGAATCCCATGAAGTTCTAGGTCCACAGCCAATTGAATATGTGACCTTTGACAAGCCTCTTCTCTTTTCTGGGCCTCATTTCCTCCTCTGTGAAAATCTTAGAACCTTAAATCAAAGTCAGAACTGACTGATGGCTTAAACACATCTCTTGTAAGTTGTCTGTTTAAGTTGTCAGAATAACAGATCTTACATTTGTATATGGGGCAGGTAGGTGGCATAGAGGATAGAGTTCAGGGCCCAGAATCATGAAGACTCATCTTCCTGAGTTTAAATAGGGCCTCAGATACTTACTCGCTATTGACTCTGGGCAAGTTACTTAACCCTGTTTGCCTCCACTTCCTCATTTGTAAACGAGCTGAAGGGGCAAATGGCAAATCACTCCAATATTGTTGAGAAAACCCCAAAAGAGATCAAGAAGAATCAGACACAACTAAACAATAACAATATAACCCCTTATAGTCTGCAAAGCATTTCATCTCATATTTTCAAAAGAATCTCCTAATTAAAATAAAAACCTCTTAAGGAAAGGGACTATTTCACTCTGGTCTTTCCCCTACTCCCATTGCTTAGATCACTGTCTGGCACTTAATAACTGCTTATTAATTAATTGATCAATTGATATATAAAATAACCTCAGGAGATAAGCAGTGCATCACACCCATTTTACACATGAGGAAACTGAAATTCAGACTAGTTTTTTCCATTAGCTATTGAATGATAAAACCAGGACTAGACTCAAGTCTGATGTTCCTTATGTCAAAATACATTTTTTCTTCCTTTTGTATCTTATTAAATGAGGCAAAAATCACAGAATCACACTGATGATGGGGAGTTTAAACAGAGAGAGAAATTGAGGCCTAGAGAGGATAAGTGACTTGCCCAAAGTTGCACAGTAACAACGTGGCAGTGCCAGTTCTGGATCCTCAGTTTCCTGTACAGCTTAGCGCACTTTATACTTTCCCCTAAGGGTATATGGACCACACCTGTGATTTACTTGGAATAAGAAAATCCCTAGATGCTAAAATTCTCTTTGCAAGTTTGAATCTTCTCTGCAATTTAGTCTTAACTGCCTAGAACACTGAAAAATGATTTGCCCAGGACCACATAGCTGCTGTTTGTCAGAGATGGGACCTGGCTTAGATAGATCAACTCTATCCATGTCCCGTCCCCCCCGCATAGACATAAAACTGTCACTTTCTCCTCATTTCCCTGCTATTCAGAAGGATCTCCCCAACTTTCTCACTATGTTCCCAAAATAGAATTTTGAAGTCCATTCCTTCTCTTTCCTTCTCTTTCTGTGTCACTCTGTATGTCTCTGTGTCTCTCTCTCTTTCTCTCTCTATCTCTGTGTCTGTCTGCTTCTCTGTCTCTCTGTCTCTGACTCCATCTCTTTCTTTCTCTCTCTGTCTCTGCCTCTGTCTGTCTGTTTGTCTGTCTCTCTCTCTCTCTTACACACACACACACACACACACACATTTATTATAAGCCATACATAAATTAAAATCCTGGCTTTGGAGAAAAACAATTTAACTTAAAATTCTATGCATCAACACATTGTTCACAATTGACCTTATAAATGGCCTTCCAACATGAGCGCAGAATGTCTGGATTTTGATTTTTTAAAGGATTTTGCACAATGGTGAGTTGACTAAGACTATTATCTTCTCATAGCAGAGGCATCATGGTATAAAATAGAAAGAAAAATAAACAAAGAGTCAAGATAAGTGGGTTGTAATGCAAAGTTGTTGACTGACTAATGCGTTGTAAGATCTTAAGCCAGTCATTTAACCTAAGTTTTTTTTTTTTTTACTTGCCCCAGCCTTGACAACAGGGTTGCTGTAATGCTAAAATAAGATGAAGTGTTATATATATATATATATATATATATATATATATATATATATATATATATATATATATATATATATATATATATATATATATATATATATATATATATATATATATATATATATACACACACACCCCACTTCCCCTCGGTCATAACTTGCACAGTTTAGTCCATGATATAATTGGCACCTGCTTGGACAATGCACCAAATTTTGCCAGCTGAGTGACATATGGAGTGTGTTGGATTCCACTGAGCTTGACTCATTGAATGACTGCTTTTGGATCTTGTACATATCTGATCCCTCTTTGCAGATATGTTAGTATTCCATGTTCATTGTTTCCTGTAAATTGTCATTTGTTAGCTCCTCAAACCCAATAAAAGTTTTAAATTAAGAAATAAATGAAAACCGTAAATAATGCATTTCTGCCAACCAACATGTGGCTGGAACTTAAATGAACAGGCAGGTGCCTGCAAATACCCAACATGATAAACAATCATTTCCGAGCCAGATTAAGAAAAATTGAATAGGTGTTATTTTTAATAGAGAGCGTTGTTTTGGGGAAGGCTGGCAACATTTCATAACAACTCCAGGGATATCTTTTTAACCCAGGTAATTTCTACCTAAGAAAAGAAATCCCGAAAAGTACTATTTTACCCTCCAAAAAGGGACTCTTAAGGCAAGTTAACAAAGAGGAATGACTCAGAGGAGTCATTGCTAAGAAAAACTAGCCCAGGATGAGTATTCCTAACCTCTTTCTGATCTGACTAAGAGTACCATACATATGTCTAATAGTAACACAGCTTCTAGATAGCACTTAGGAGCGTCACTTAAGAAACATTTAATAATACAAATACTATTGGTTGCACTGTCATTTCCTTGATGGAATCCCTGCAGAAGCCTCATCAAAAGTCATCATTTAGGAACAAACTAGCATTAAATTTCACTCCTGGAAAGACAGGTTTCTTCTGTGGGATACCTTGTGCCAGCATGTTTCTTTGGAAATATAGGTAATTACCATTAAAAGTGACAGTGGTAGGGAAGGAGATGTAGATGGTAAAGAATAAAGGGCATTTAAAAGAGAATGATCAGAACAAAACATAGAGCAACTGCTCTTAGAATGATGGAATCTGAGAGCTAGAGGAGACCTTGAAATTCAACTAGCCCCCTCTCCCATTCTTCTGTTTCATGGAGAAGGAAACTGAGGCCCAGAGAGGAAAACCAATTTCTCTAAATTTGCAGAGAAAGTATGTAGCAATCCTTCCAGGAACTCTCATTTTCCTTAAAGACAAGATACATTTTGGGATTTTCTTTGCTATTTCCTCAAAGAATGAAAAGCCAATTTTTCTTCTGGAGGTTTAGCTACACTTCTTCCTTTATGAATTTTCCAAACAATTAAATAAGAAAATCTAATGAGGAAACTTTCAGAATGGATCAGGTAACTGTTCTGACTTGGAAATGTTAAGTAATTTGCTCAAGGTCACACAATGTGTGTGAGAGAGACAGACAGACAGACAGAGAAAACAGGATTTGAACTCAACTCTTACTGACTCTATATCCACTCTCTATATCTGCTCTCTATCCACTACACTATGCTATAAAATGGTCTTAATGTAGCATGTAAAAAGAGATTTATAAATGTTTGTTGAATTGAGTTGAAGTTAGCAAAATTGATTTCATCATACTCTCAAAGGTAACAAATTTAATTTCGTGAGACTTGGGATTACCTCCTCTGGAAATGTTCATGTTAAGTTTCAACAAACATACCAACATAATCTCAGCTTAGATACCTAAATCTGATGCAGAGAGAAATTGCAGGAACTTGAAAAGATCCCACTAAGTCAACATATACCTTGATACTCAATAACTTTAATTAAAAGGTAGGCCAAGTAATCACAGGGAAAGAAAGGCAGGGGAATATGTAAGGGGTTTAAGATTCAGAAATAAAAGAGGCTAAAGGTATGTAGAATGAGAAGCTTTGTGCTAATACAGCATGAATACTTTCTTTAAGAAGAGAATCTGAAGACATTACACATTGTAAATACCTAACATCACACACACACACACACACACACACACACACAACAAAGAGAAATTTTAAACATTTTAACAAATAGAAAATTATTACAGACAAAGCAAGCATTTCGGAACAATCAGATCGTGAACAATCAGATCATCCACTAGTTAGACCAAATCAATATCAATATCAAACTGAAGAAAGAATAAAGACAAACTGTTAACTACAGAACTGTGGAAACACAAGAGTAAAGTTGTTAACTCTTTCTACCAGTGTTTTTTAAAGAAGTTGCCAAGGCAAGGAAATTAAAGGAGCCCAGAAACTGCCTCAAACAGACAGTAAATACTTGGATCTCCTTGACTCAGGAAAGGAAATGGCAACCAATGCCACACCCAATTTGGAGGACAAGCTCATTTACAAATATATATATATACATATATATATATGTATATATATATATGCATTATATATATATATATACATACACACACTGAGAAGAATGGAAAATATTATGCATGGATCTTGGTTTGGGACCAAAAAATGAAAGACATCAACAGCTACCAACCATATAAACCTGCTTTGCCGTCTTTTTTAATCTAAAAATGTTCTTCACATGCATTGAAGAGATTCTTGAAGGAAATATGGAAAAGAAACAGCAAAGTTTTTGCAGAAGATGCTATAAAATGCAGATTTTTATACAGTCACAAAGCTGAGAGATGTCAAAAATGTGAGATCCCTCTCTGTCTACTGTTTATTTCAAAAAATTATTTGACCCAGTAGAACAAAGTGCAGCCTTAAGTGTTTCTCTTAATGAGGTGTTCCTCATATTAAATTCATATGCATATTAAATTCAAAAAGATGCTATGGCAGTTACAACTGCAGAGACAAGTTTATTCACTGGTCCCTCGAGTATGAAAATCAAGAAAGATGTAAATTCATCTGTTTTACCAGTATTCTCCAGTATCATGAAACATTTTCTGCATAGAATCCAAACAGAAAAGGAGCAGGAAATGATAGTGAGGTTCTTTAGGTACGCTTATTTACGAACAATATTGTAACGACTACCTCAAACACCAGAACATTACAGGAACTTTTAAATGAGTACCATAGCAATTCAAAAAATAGAAGGCTACTCTGCACTAAAAACTGGAAAAAACACAGTGGATGAAAAATATGCAATGTGGATTATAACATATACTTGGATGGGTAGCCTACTAAATTAGTCTGTATCTATATCGATCTATCTACATATGTGTTTACATGTGTGTGTATATATAAAATACATATAAAATTATATTATATGTAATTATATATATAAATATATACAATTTTATATATATGTAAAAAATATACACACACACACACACACACACAAGGGTGTGTACTTGTAGTTATTCACCCTTTGTTTTCAAAGAGGACCGATGACATCATGATGTGATGGGTGGTGTCTTGACTTACGCATGAACTAGATTTAAGTGAGACAAAATTGCACAAAGTCATCAGCCTCACTCTTTCTTCCAGAGTAATCAAAGTCCAGTGACAGAACAAAAGACTGACTTGTGCACAATGGATGACCTTGGCATCTTTGATGTCTGACCAAGTTCGAAGTGTTCTGCAGCACCTGCTTCAGCTGCCTTCATGGCCACTGGAACAAACTGTTCTCATCTGCCCATGCCACTGGGAAAAGTCTCCCCAAGCTTAGGGTAGACATCCCCCAGACTTACCAATATATTTGAGGCCTGTCAGTTACCCTCAACCTGATTTAGCCCATCTGCTGAGACGGTTTCATATGGCCACTGTACATACTATGTCTTCTTGGAGCCACGGGTGAAAGTTGGGTGACAGGTGGACATTAAAAATAGATGAGCAGCCCTGAAAAGGGTCAGTAAGCCCTCAAACCAGAGTTGCTAGTCCTTCCTTAACTATGCCTATCTATCTATCTTTACATCTACATAAGATATAAAATATATATATATGTATGTGTGTGTGTTTAAGAAAGGACAAATCTCTCTTTAGATAGATAGACAGGCAGACAGACAGACAGACAGATTAGATAGATAGATAGATAGATAGATAGATAGATAGATAGATAGATAGATAGATAGATAGATAAGACTTGATTGGGGACAGGGGGGATGGTGGCTGGAGAGAGCCCAAACCAATGCATGAACAGTGAAATTGACCCAGAACTGAGTAGGAAAAAGAAAATAAGCTGAATCACATTTGAAAATTTTTACAGCACTTTAAATGACCCCAACTTCTTGCTGCTGCAAAAGTTCATTTTTAAATACCAAAAACCTCCTGGCAATTCTATATGGAAGGAATTATACAACACAATGATTATAAAAGAATCAAAATTTCAGAGGGTCCATAGAGCAAGAGAAAAACATATAACAATGGCTTGCATGCAAGAAATGGTCTAAAACATATCACCAAGGACATATATGATCAGAAAGAGTGGTAGTCAGGTCACGTAGTAAGACTGAAGAATAGCATAAGGATAGCCAGTCTAAAACACTTGTAGTTATTAAATATTACAAGAATCAGAACCCACTGGGTATATTCTCCTTGGAGGATTTATTAAAAACATGGTCAAGGATTGTACAGAGTGAAGTATAGATGAATGAGGATCCTTTGCAATGAAGGAAATATCCACACCAGTGTGTGTGCACAGAAACCATCCATAAACTTCATCTTATTAACTTTGTCTTATCATTCTAGGCCATTGAGATTTGTTTAAATCTTAATGTCTTGGTCTTTAGCATCTCTTCAAGTTTTGTGAAAGATATCAGTAGCCAGCTAACATATCAGCACTAATTAGTTCTCTCCTATCCATTTTGTCACCCATTGGAAAACAGTTCTGGGAGAATGATTCTGGTCCTGGAGAGGGATGGCTTGATAAAAGAAACAAGGGAGGGAGGAAGCATGAATTTATTAAGTATCTAATATGCTCCAGCACAGGGCTAAGAGCTGGTTACAAATATTATCTAATTTGATTCTTACAACCCTGGGAAGAAAATGCTATTATCACTTCCATTTTACAGTTGAGGGACTAAGGAGGACAGGTTAAGTAACTTACCTAGGGCAACATAGCTAGTAAGTGTCTGAGGTCAAATTTGAATTCAGGTCTTCAGAACTCCAGGTCTAGTATTCTATTCACTGCACCAGCTAGCTCCTCTAGAAAAAGATCAAAATTATCCAGGAAACACAGGGACAAGACAAAATGCACAGCGATTAGGAGAGCAGGGGAGAAGAATAAGTGTTAGTTGGAGGGCATTTAAAGGAAAGGGAAATATTTCCGGCTTGGTGGTCAGTTCTAATTATACAAGTCAATTTTGTGCTTCCAGGTGGGTTTTGATTGTTCAAAGAGAAAGAGTTCAAGCTCAGCGAGCCTTCAGAGCGTGAAAAGCTGTGTCCAAGTTTCCTAAGGAGAGGTTAGCATGATAGGGTTAACCTCCTTCTCCCTGCCCTGGATATTCAATGATAGGGAGGCAGCCACATGAGAGCATCTAACCTTTGTGTTAGCTTCCTAACCATTCTAGTATACTGTCCTATCACCTGACACCTCCTTGCTGTCTGGGAGTAAGTTAGTGGTACCCATCTGTACTCATTGTTTTCATTTCTTCACCTCTCATCCATATCTCAAACCCTTACAAGCTTCCAATGCCATAGCTCAATAAAATTGCCCTCTCCAATATTACTAATTATCTCTGAATTACTTTTAACCCATTGGCCTTTTCTCAGGTCTCATCTTTCTTGACCTCTCTGCAATGCTGGACAATGTTGAGTAGCCATGCTTTCTGAATACTCTCTCCTTTCTGAGTTTTCAAAATACGAAATTTTTTCTTGTTTTTCCTCCTGCCTATATGACCAGCTTTTCTCAGTCCCCTTTACAAGATGATTATCAATGTCTTTCCTGACATGTGTAAGAGGACCATAGTCACCCATCTGAAACCTCTTCTCCTCTCTTTACATTCTCTCCTTTGGTGATCTCAACAGCTCTTAAACAGGCTTTAATCTCTTTTTAGATGATTCCCAAATCTATACAATTAGCCTTCATCTCTCTTCTAAACTCCAGGTTCCCCATCACCAACTACCTGCTGGAATCTTCCCCTAAATGTCTCACACATATCTCAAACTCATCATGTCAAAAATGGAATTAATTTTCTTTCCCTCCAAAGCCACTTCTCATCCAATTTCCTCATTTTGGCCAAAGGTATAAACATGGTCTCATGTTCAATTCTTTCCTTTTCCTCTTCCTGCCTTCCTCTAATCAATTACCAAGTCTTGCAAATTCTACCTCCAAAATATCCCTTGCATCAATTTATTTCTCTCCACCCCTCTGGTTCTAGTTCAAGCTCTCTAGCTCTTGCCTGAACCATGCATTAATCTCCTAATTGGTCCCCCTGCCTCACATTTCTCCTTCCAATAATCCATTGCCCACACAGCTGAAAACTTGGTATTTTTTAAACACAGTTCAATCACGTCATTCTACTCAAGGAAATGCTCTGGTTCTACCCTTTTTCTAGAAGAAAATATCTGTTCAGAATTTAAAATCCTTCACATCCTGGCTCTAACTTATCTTTCAAGTAGATTTTACATTAGTCTCAATTATTCACTGTACCTTAGACCAAACTGATTTGATGTTGCCTATACAAGACAACTCATATCTCCCCTCCATACCTTTGCCCAGGCTGTCTCTCAGGCTGTGAAGTGCTTCCTCCTCATATCTGCTTCCTGGAATACCTAGCTCCCTTTAAGCATCAGCTCAAGGGCTGCTTCCTACAAAAAGCCTGTCCTCATATCCCAGTGTTTTAGTGCTCCCCTCCTCCAAATTACTCTGTATTTCCTTTGTCTATATTTTATGTTTTTAGTTATCTGTCTAGGTGGTTTTGCTCCCCCTCCCCCATCCTAAGTATAATGTAAGCTCTAGAGGACAGGGATTGTTTTATTTTTGTATCCTAAAAACCTAGCACAATACCTGGAACAAAGAAGGTACTTAATAAATGATGCTGAGCTTAGCTGAATCAAAGATAGACTCTGTGATAAGTCTAACCAAGGACAGATAGGAGAAAACCTACATTTAGCAGTGTGCTATGAATCAAGTACTAACTCATACAATTAGGAACTCCTTTTTGCCATGAAGTTATAGGTTTCAAGAGTCAGGCTTGATGGAGGAGAGATAAAGAGGATGAAAATTCAAATTTTTATGAAATCTATACCATCTCAGCAGGGGATTTCATCACAGAGAGGAGACCCAAGAACCTAGAAGCTGAACCCTTTAATAAAGACAACAATAAGTCCAGAGTCACAGAGCTGTCCAGGAGGGAATCCCTGAATTGACTGGGTAAGTGGACTACTCTCCAACTTACAGGGAAATGATAAGCCAGCAGAACTGGCAGAAATTGCCAGAATATGCCATTGTCATATAAAGGCTATGGAGGGCTACAGTCAGGACTGGCACAGTAGATAGAGATCTGGAGTTGGAATCAGGAAAATTTGGGTTCAAATCTTTGGCTGCCTCAGTTTCTTCCTATGTAAAATGAGAATAATAGTAGCGCCTACCTCACAGGGTTGTCATAAGGATGAAATAATATTTATAAAATGCTTTTGCAAATCTAAAATCACTATATAAGTGCTAGCTATGTCATCATTATTACAAGGAACTATGGTTTGAGAAAAAAGAACAGATGATCACTTCCTGACGCTTGAAATATGAACCAGTTTCCCGGGCTCTAGAGGTTTTGCCCTGCTTTTCCTAATTTACAAAAAGGATCCTGAAAGAGGAAAACTTCCTTCCTAAGCTATTTTGGGAAAGGGAAGGGGGGACTGTGAGGGCATTCATTTGAGAAATGTGTTCTGAGAATGCTTCTATTGTTTTATGTTTCCATTTCTGTTCCAATCAAACGCTTTTATTGATTCTCTAATGTGGTTTCTCTGGTTTCCGTTAGCATGGCATAAATTGATTGAATAAAAAGGAGTTGACTTTAGAAGTCCTGAATCTCTGGCCAGCTCAGGACACAAGCAGACAAAACAGACAGTTTATAAGAGGATTTCCCTAAATGTGAACTTCTCTGAAGTATGAAGGGAAAGTTTGAGAGGGGATAATGCTGGCTAGCTCCCATTGAGAGGCATTGAGAGGTAGCCCAACTAGAGTTCTGAAAAGACAAACAGTTGAAACTGGGTGCCCTCACCCTATGGCCAGGTTTGCGAGTCCATATGTACCAATTTATATCTCTCCCCAGAAGGTCCCCAGGCATCCCCTCTTGTTGTCATCACATCTCCCAGGCATCCTCAGGTCACCATTCTTTTGAGGATTTGCTACAAGAAAATCTAGCCCTTTCTAAAATAGGCTTTTTCCCATTTTTCCTAACTCACAATTTATTTTAGGTGGGAGATATTTCTCAAGGATTATTTCTCAAGCATCAGTCTCTCACATAGGACGAATCTAGGATCTAAGTGGGTGTAAATTGAAGGTCTCAAGGATTTTTCCCTCATATCATTTGCCCAATCAGCAAAAGGTATTTTAATTTGCCAACTGACTATTGCAGATGGCCCACCTATAAATAGAACAGATTTTGAAAATGATTTTGATATTTTCTCTCTTTTTATTTTTAAGAGCCTTAAAATGAGGTCGGTTTCACCCTCAGTTGTTATCCACCACCCCCCTTGGCATGCCTTCATCTATCAACTCTGAGATGTAGAATCTAACTTCCCAAGAAACCACAAATCCTTTTTCATTTTTTCTCCCACCACAGGAAGAACTCCAAAATTTAATTCCTGATAACCAGGTCCTTGAACTTTGGCAAATCACAGTCAGGATGCTTTTCCTGGAAGGAAGACTTCAAATATGGGGGGAGGGAGGGTAGGAAGAGGGCTTATCAGTCAGGACACAGAATGAGACAATAAAACCATTTATGTATATGATGCTCTGAGATCTCCAAAGCACCGTACATATCTTTTCTCAGGCAGATAACACAACAACCTTGTGCAATATGCATTATTATTATTTTTAATTTATAGATGAGGAAACGGAGACTGTGAGGTAAAGTGATTTGTCCAGCATCACCCAGTAAGTAAATATCCAAGGTAGGATTTAAATTTTTGTCTTCTTATTTCAAAACACAGCACTTTATCCATATGCCATTCTATCTTTCAAAATTTAAGATAAAATAAGGTTATACAGTTCTGCCAACCGACATGGTCAAGTGGCATCGACTCTGAGTTGAAAGAACTCTCAGATATCCACTTGGCCAATAGTACTTACTGCCGATCAGCAACTTTTTTTGTTTCCTGAATGTGGAATATTTAATTAATGAAACAAAAAGCAGAGGGTAGAGTCACTCTTACATAAAGATTTCCCACGATTCAAAATCTGGATGAAAAAGTCAGCTCTCTGCTCTCCACCTTCCCTCAAAACTCCCCACAACCATTTAGGCATTCATTGTGCTTTTTTATAACCTTGAACTTATTCCATAAGAAACACAAAACCTAACGAAATAACCTAAACAAATTAAATGCAACCTATTCTTTGACATGCAAAATGGATTTAAGTTTTGCCCTACTGAGGGCTTATGTTTCATTATTATTAAAAATGTCAGCAATATTTTGCCTGCTGGGAGCATAGATTTTGCTCCTATTTTTCAATCTTACTCAAAACCCCTTATTGCATATTTTATGATTCTCAGCAGCAGAGACGATTAGTTGTTTCTTTTTAATATTACAAACTCCGAAGCCCATGGTGGCATTTTGCTAAATGGTTTTGCACATGTAGGGTTGTCGAGCATTTACAGGAGGAATGCAATGAGAGAAACATTCTCTGGATGATTATTCTCTTGTGTGTGACCTTCAGAGTTTGTAAAAACAGTTGGGGTGGGGGGAGTCTCATAGTGGGAGATCTCCAGGCTTTTCCACAGCCATGGTTAGCATGTGCTCCTCTTTCATTCCAGGTTACACTTAGAAACTACTTCATCATCTCCTTGTTCTCTCTTTTTTCATTATTGAGAAGACTATTGATTAGGGACCATGTGGAGAAATCATGAGCTGAAAACGAGGGTAGGTGCTTTATAGCCTCCTGTTTTCTCTTTCACTTAACTCACTGGGGAGCTGTGAGTTTAATGAGTCTGTAGTATGTGTCTGAAATATATTGAAACTTCTGAAAGAACTATTCCCCTAAAAGGAGGAAGGCAGTGTGATGGACCAGTAAGGGCACTTAATTCAGTGTAACAGAAGGGGCCCTGAGCAACTTACTACCTTCAACTTACTACCAATGCGTGCCTAGACAGATGAGGCAGCTAGGTGATGCAGTCAGTAGAATGCTGGACTTGGAGTCAGGGATACCTTGTCTCAAACATTTACTAGCTCTGTGATCCTGAGCAAGGCTTTCACAGTCTCAGTTTCCTTGTACATAAACGGAAAGAGTTGTACTAGAGGACCTCAAAGATTCCTTCCAGCACTAAATCTGTGATGCTATGATCCCAAATTTCTTTGCAGCTCTGAACCTCAGTTTCCTCATGCATAAAATGAGAGCCAAATTGGATTATGTTAAGCACCCCTTTCCAACTCAAAATATTGTGATCCTGGGACTTCAGACTAAAAAAAAAAACTACCAAATTCACCCCTCCCTCCTGGTACCTTGACAAAAGTCAGACTCTAGCCTTCCTTTCAAATCAATTAATAATAATTCACACTTATAGGATACTTTGAGAGGCCACTGTGTGGCACAGGGGCAGAGGTCTGGTCTTAGAGTCACAAGACCTGAAATTGAATCCTGCCTCATACACTTGCTAGCTTGTATGATGATCCTGAGCAAGTGACTTAACTGCTCTCAGTTTCAAGTTCTTCATCTATTAAATGATAATAATAGTTCCTCCCAGAGTTTTTGTGAGGTTCACATGAAAATGTGTAATTCAATATGTGATATAAAATTCAAATGAGAAGTGTGTAAAGTACTATGAAAGCCTGCTAGTCAAAAATCTTTTCATTCACAGCAACTCTGAGCTTCACAGTGGCCTAGTTAAGAGACTGTTGAATTTAGAGCCCACAGATTTGGAACTGGAAGGGACCATTGAGTCTACTCCATCACTTTTGTAAGGAAACCAAGATACAGAGTGGTTATGTGACCTGTCCAGGGACACAAGACTGACAATTTGAACTCAGACTTTCCTAATTCCAAGTCCAGAACTCTATCCATTACAGCTTCAGATAACTTTCATCCAAACCCCAGTTCTGCCTCTTACTACCTGTGTGACTGTAGACACACTGCATGTGTCTAGGTCATATTTTCTTCATGTGTAAAAATGACAGACTTTATCCAGATGTTTCCCAAAGCCTACAGCTTAAAGTTATAGGAAAAAAATATAAATAATAATAATAAATAAATAAAATATTTAAAAAATTTTTATTTTTTCCAATTATATGTAAAGACAGTTTTCATCATTCATTTTATAAGACCTTGAGGTCCAAATTTTCTCCCTCCATTCCCCTCTCCTCTCTTCCCAAGATGACAAGCAATCTGATATAGATCATACATGTACAATCATATCCCTTTTTAACATACAAAAGAACTGGCTCAGAAAATAGAAATGCCCATCTGTAGTCCCATAGTTGAATAGTTGAAGCTGAGATCTGAATGTACCTCTCCCTTTCCTCCCTCTACATCTCTCATCATAATGCCCAGTCAGTCTACTTCAACCATGAAGTTGGCAAAACTATGAAACAGAAGACTTGTTTTTCTACCTATTTGCATTTTTCCTCTTTTAGTACTCTTTTTTTCTCCCTTTCAAACTGAACTCCCATTCCTTCACTTCTCCCCTTTCACTGTCTGTACCCAGTGCTGACGACAAATGTGCCCAAATCAGGCACTGCCTTAGACTTCAAACCTCTCTCTCCACCCTTCTAGCGATCCAGATCTATCTGTTATGGATCATTTCTTCAGACAGCTGAATCTACTACTGGATCAAATAATTTATACTAAGATATCAATGACTGATGAGAGTTTAATAGGTAATCCGTCCAAGATGAATTTCTATTTTAGCAAAGGACAATGCTTTAACAAAGTTATGAACGGTGGAATTTCAGCCAAGGAGGGGCCAAGTGAAAGAAATATTTGGGGGCAAGAGAACATTCTAGTGTTCATTTAAACACATTCCTGAATAGTCATGTATTTTTGTCTGAGCATAAAGCAAAAAAATAGGGAACCTTACTGAGACACATTGTGGAACGACTCAGACATCCTATTTCTGACTTCTTTTCCTCATTGCAAAAAAGCAATGATCTGGCCTGGAACTGAAACTTGGCTGCCTCTCTTGATTGCCTTTTTTCCCCTTTCAAAAGGAAGGACTTTGTCACCAGAGTCTTGTTTCTCCCTGGCAGGAAGAATTTCTGTCCCTAGCAAGCAATCAGTGGTCTGTTCAGGTAGGTAACCCTAGTCCTGGCTTGATGTCTGGTGTGATTGAGGGCTGAATGTGACTGCCCATAGATTCCACTTCCTGGAGTTCGACTCACAAAGTACAGTGCTCCACAGCCCAGTAACTTAATAGCCTGTGCCTCTCTGCATACAGATTCCAATCCCCAGCAGATGTTCATTCTATTACTGTGATAGATAATATATCAGAAGAGGTTCATTTATGATAGGTGTACTGTGATCCCAGGCAAGCCAAACTGCTCTGGCACCAACAAGGGAAATTAAGCTCCTTCTCCCCTATTCTCCCCATCCTCGGCTCATTTGCTCATGAGCTAGAGGGAGAGAACTTCAGATGCAGGAGGAAGTCAACAGTAATCCTTATTATCCATGACTGACTCCAAAAGTTGAGCATACAAATAACAAATGTAGAATCAGGGAGAGGGTATGTGCTGCTAAAAGCATAATGTGGTTTGGAGGGAGAGACAAAAGCAGATCTATCTATACAGGAAGCATGTGTTGGGTGTCCATGTCAAAATAACTTTCCCAGGAATTGTATTCTGCCCACTAGAAACCTGTAAGAAAATTGGGGTCCACGCAATCTCTGAGATGGAATCTAAATGCAAAAATCCTAAGCCAGAGAGACTTACAGATAGTAAGGACCTCAGAGGCCATCTAATCCATTTTAGAAACAAAGAAACTGAAGCCCAGGGAAGTTAATTGATTTGTCTCAAGTTATTCAGGTGCCATGTCAAGGTGGAGATTTGACCCAATTCTTTTTTTTTTTCATAGCAGGAGACTGCCTCTCTAAAAACAAATTAAAATAAGATTAAAATATTTATAAATTTTAAAAAATAACTAAATAATGCCTCTGGAAGGACTAACCTCTCCCTTCCTGGACTTTGTAGACACTCAAATAATCATCATAAGATGGTTACAACTAGCATTTATATGTAGTAAGAAACAAAACTCCAGAATAACTTTTTTAAACTTTATTTAGTTTTAATTTTCAACATTCACTTCCATAAGTCTTACCTTTTCTCCCCATCTCTCCTCTCTTCCCTCCCCAAGACAACATGCAATCTGATATAGGCTCTACGGATGCACTTCTATTAAACACACTTTCACATTAGTCCTGTTGTATAGAAGAATTAGAATGAATGGGAGGAACCATGATAATGAAAAACAAAATAAAGCAAACTACAAAAGAAAATAGTCTTCTTCTCTCTGCCTTCAGATTCCATCGTTCTTCTCTGAATGTGGATGGCATTTTCCATCGTGAATCCCTTGGAAGTGTTTTAGGTCCTTATACTGCTGAGAAGGGCTAAGTCCGTCAAAGTCAGTCATCACACACCATGGCTATTACTGTGTACAATGTTCTCCTGGTTCTGCTCTCTTCACTCAGCATCAGTTCATTTAAGTCTTTCCAGGTTTTTTTGAAGTCTGCGTGTTCATCATTTCTTATAACACAATAGTGTTCTATTACGTTCATATACAACTTGTTCAGCCATTCCCCAGTTGATGGGCATCCCCTCAATTTCTAGTTCTTGGTCACCACAAGAGCTGCTATAAATGTTTTTGTACATATGGGTCTTTTTTCCATTTTTATGATCTAGAAGTGGTATTGCTGGGGTCAAAGGGCAGGTCAACTTTTGAAGAGCTTTGTTGTATGTTGTTGTTTTTGTAGCAGAAGCTCACAGGCCAGGCCCACCAATATGGTCACTGGCCATAAACAGTCATATCTCCTCACCAATGGTAAGTCATGCTTTCCCTCCTGGGACTTCCTAGGGCACTTGACTAAGAATGCCTAATCATTAGCCCTTGTCCTCCAGAGAAAGATCCCTAAAGAAACTAAAAGTGATCAGATCACATTTGAAACAGGCTCTATTCATCTTTGTTGAAACTAGGAGAGGATCTTGAATTTTCTTTTATCTAACCTGTCTGATTCCAAACCCAGATCTCCCCTTTCCCTATAAGAAAAAACAGATCTTATTGTTGGTTGTTGTTTTTCCTTCTCAAAAAGGACTAAAACAACATCACTATGTTGAGGTCAAGATACAGTGTATCTGACTGTGGCTGATCAGACCAATATAAACTCAGAAAGCTCTAGCACAGGTCAGACATAAATTGTCCATGTGAACACTGAAGTGGAGATGCCTCTAAATTTGAGCATCTAATGTTTCTTTTGAGCTACTGCAATTCTGCTTCAGTCATAGAGCACAGACCTTTCTTTAAAACAAACATGCCTTTCTAGATGGTCCTGTGCCATTGTCTCCCTGTGTCATGCAGCGGATTCCAAAGTTCTCCAGAGAGAGTGTCCTTGGATCCAAGTCCCTCACTCTGGGGAGGGAAGAAGGATAGTGATAGTGATGCAAAAAAATTGAAAGAAAAGAATATTAATGAGACATCTTAAAAAAAATACACAGAAATGATTAAGAGGAAGTTCCGAAGGGGACACGATCAAGCTAAGAAATGTTGCGTCTACCATGTTCAACTCAATGTATACTTTAAATAAAAACAAACTGTACATGAGAGATTCATGGTTTGAAAGGTAATCTTCTAATTCTGTTCTTTTCTGTTCATGGAAATGTGAGCTTTTATTGATGTTTTTCAAGTTCATGATAACAAAAAAGTAAAAGAAAAAAACTAGCCAACGGTCATAAAAGAACACCAGCTTTAGAAGGAGTTCTAGTCTGAGCTCTGCCTCATCCCTTAATCTTAACGAGCCTCAGCTTAGCTTGCTAACATTAAATGTGGAAAATAATATTACAGAACAGGGAGACGTAAAGTTGTTATAGAAATTGTGAAAGTATTTTGTTCTGATCATAACTTCCCACATTTGTGCAGCTCTCCAAGGTATGAAAAATGCTTTCTTCACAACAATCCTGTAAGATTTGTCCATTTTATAGTGGAGAAATTGAACTCCAGAGAAGGTGACTTGTTAGTCAATAAGCATTTATTAAGTACCTACTACGTGCCAGGCTTTCTGCTCAGCACTGGGAATAAAAATACAAGAAGGATGAAAGACAATCTCTGTCTTCCAGAAGTTTACCTTTTAGTGGGGGAAGATAATACATAAAAGGAAGTTAAAGAATGGGGAGATACTAAGCTACCTGGTGTAGATGCATGATGGAGAGGTTCTGAGGGCAGCCTGGTAAAAAATGAAGAGATAACTGTCTTCTGCACCCTCCTTAAACAGGGGTTCCTGGAGGAGCCATCCAATCCATGAGGGGGTAGAAGGAACAAAGGGTACTTCAAAGGTATAAATTCCAAAGCTGAAATGATCCTTTAGGATGGAGAGGTTTCTGGGATAGGATTGAGAAATTGAGAAATCTGGAGTACACACAGCCTGGTAAGAAATGAGAAGTGTGCAAGGCCACACCATGGGTGTCCTGGGGCATAATCCCGATCCAGATGTCCTGATTCTGAGTTTAGCACTCTACCAGCTAGCTATGCCTTGCTGCCTCTCAGTTTGTACACTATAAAATGTTTTATAGTCTTACTAATAACAATAATAATGGCTTTTACAATAGCAATTTAAATGTCATATATAATATGTACATGTCAGCTTTTATTTTTCTCTAAGAGAGAATACATGAAATTGATGTTTCCTTCTATGTGACCCTAATTCAATTTTTTTCTATGAGTCAATGACCCCAAAACAAAAAAAGAAAAGGTTTCCTTATTCTGAAGACCTATGTTTGATTTTGAATAAGAAGTTCATGTTTGTATTCTTTATTCATCATTTAAAAACATTCATTTAGAATGTAACTAGGTTTAGGGGAGACTGGGCTGGGGGATCTGGGTGGCGAAGTGGATTGAGTGCTAGACTCAAAATCAGGAAGACCTCAGTTCAAATTCTGCCTCGGATACTTACTAGGTATGTGACCCTTGGCAAGTCACTTAACCTCAATGTGCTTGTTTCCTCATAAGTAAAATGAGGGAGTTAGACTTAATGATCCTTTCTTCTATAGGTCAAAAGAAGCTTCCAGAGCCTAGGTGCATGGAATTCAGGGAACCGCCTTCCTTACAGACAAGATAAATCTGTCTTGCTTGGTAGGGAAAGGTCATGAGAGCTAAGAAAGGAGAGGCTCAGCATGGGCAGTTTTGGTTTTCAGTCTTCAGTGTAGTATGTACTTTGAGGTGACTTCCAACACCTACTTGTATTAAATCAGATTCCTAGCACAAAGGCATTGTATCTCCTATAGACTCTTGAGGTAACCCTGAGGTGGTGGGGAATGTCTTTGTAATGCTACATAGAAGAGTTCATGAGCCCCAACTGGTGTGCTTCCACACTATGATTTTAGGTGGGTTATCAATTAATCACCCAGACTTAATTAGCTTTTAGGAAGGGGTGATAGAGTAGTAACATTTATAAAATATCCCTCCTTCCCTCAAAAAACACACTTTCCCAGAAGTACTACAGAGACCAGGGAAAGCTGGAGAAAGAGACAGACAGAAAAACACCCTAACAGCATTGGACAACTCAGAATTGAGATTGTTGAACTGAAGCAGCTTTTTGAGCTGTCTCCCAAATTTCTGCTGCACAAACTCCTAAGAAGAGGTTGTGATTAGAATGGATTATTGAAAAAAAGTCAAGGAAGAGTTTTACCTCTTCTGCCTCAGTTCTTAAGTGACAACCATTTTCTTCAAGATTTCTCTGTTCTTTCAAAGTTATTCCTAATTCTTTGTTTTCATTATACATTAAAAGCTCTTACTATTGACATAAAATTATAGCTGGTCATAACTCTTATAGAAACTGTGTAATTAATTGAAAATGAAGTAGAGTAGTTGAAATGAAATGAGCTGGGGAGTAGCATGTAGTGTGGATACAGAGAGACAGATGCAGAGAGATACAGAGAAAGGGAGAGAGAAGAAAAGATAGAGGAGGGAGAGGCAGAAAGAGACAGAGAAGAGGGACAAAGAGGGAGCAAGGGTGTGTGAGAGAAAGGAGAGGGAGGGGGTAGGGAGGGAAAGAGATAAGATTGGGAGAGAGAAAGGGAGAGAAAGAAGTGAGAGGGTGGGACAAAAAAAGGAGGGAAAGAGAACTATATGAAAAAGATAGATAGAGAGAGAGATGATAGATAGATAGATAGATAGATAGATAGATAGATAGATAGATAGATAGATAGATAGATAGATAGATAGATAGATAGGTCTCTGATCTTTTTTCTTACTAAGGTAACCTCAGCAGCAGAGAAGATTAAGCCTTAAGTATCCCTTGGGACAAACCATGTACGATTGATAATGCAGAGTTGTATATGACTGAAATAACAGAACAACACAAGTCTTGCAATAAATATTTTTGATGGCAATTACTGACACATTTTGCTGTTTTGTCAAAAAAAAAGGATGCATCCAAATGAAATCATACTTCTCTTCAGATAGTCTATTATCTAAGTAAAATTGCTCACTATTTTTCTTTATCAGTTTGCTAAGGATGACCCTCACAGTTACAGAATCCTGAAATTGAAAGACCCCTCTATAGTAGTTTAATCAGCATCATTCAGTCACTCATTCATCCAATGAGCATTTATTAGTCACTCACTAATGGCAGGCACTATGCTAGGCAGCCAAGATACAAAAATAAAAAAATAGACCTATCTTTAAGGAACTTCAATTCTACCAGGGAAAAATAGTATAGTGTGAAATAAATGCAAAATCTATACAAAGAAAATTCATAGTATTATGATGAACAGGCAGGGTCCAAACAACTAAGGTGGGGTAAATAAGCTAAGGTCTTGAATTGAAGCTCGAAGGAACCTAGGAATTCCTACAATTAGAGGTAAGGAGAAAGAGTATTTTTCTGCACAAAGGCTATGCATGGGCTTGTAAATGAAAGGTGAAAGCCTATCTGCCAAACTTCAAACAAATCAAGAAGGACTCCTCTCTAGTAGGTGTAGGAGTAATAATAGATGTCGTTATGGTTGTAAAAATAGTAATAGTGATATGGTAGTAGTGGCTAGGACAGCCAGATTGTGCAGTGAATAGAGTTTTGAGCCTGAAGAAAGAAAGACTTGAATTCAGATCTGACCTTGAGATACTTACTACCTGTGTGACCCTGGGTAAATCACTTGGTACTATTTGCCTCAGTTTCACATCTGTAAAAAGAGCTGGAGAAGAAATGGCAAACTACTCCAGGATTTCTGCCAAGAAAACCCCAAATGGGTCATGAAGGGCCAGACACAACCAAAATAACTAAACAACAATAGCAGTAGTGGTGGTGGTGGTGGTAGCTGCTGTAAGTAGTAATCGTAGTTGTAACAGTAGTACGAATAGTATGTAGTAGTAGTGGTTGTCACAGTAGTAGACGTAATAGTAGTAGTGGCGGTGGTGGTAGTAATAGTTGTAATAGTAGTAGTATCCATAATCGTAGTAGTGGCAGTGGTGGTAGTAATAATAGTAGTATTAACATACTCCTTTTGTGCTTGGCTAACTTGGAAAAATAAAGGAGGAAATCAAAGAGGAGGGAATGGGAAGCAGTTTGGTAGCAAGACAGAGATAGAGAAGCAGAGGGCAGGCTTTCGGCATGTTTACCATCAATAGGAACCCTTCTACTCTGACATTCCTCTATTATGATCTCCATCCCCTCTCACTTGCTATTAAGTAGAGTTGGATATAAAGAAGAAAGATCTGAGACTCCTAAGGACAGCCCCAGAGTTGTTTCTTCTGAAACTAATTTTTCTGGTCCTTTGATTTGGTCCCTACTAAGTTATTAATCCATATTTTTTTCTTTCCAAGTTAGGAGAATAATATCAGTCAATCAAGGACTTACTGAGCTTGTATTCTTGGAAGGTGCTGTTGTAAGGGCTTTAAGGATACAAGGGAAGCAGATATGGCCTTAGTCCTCAAGTTTATGGGACACAGAATGCATTCACACGATGTACAATAAAAAGACTTGGAGTTTATCAACTCCAAGATAACACAAGGTGTCATGCAGCTGCACAGAATCACAAAGTACCTGGCACAGACAATGAGGAGGAGATCACTGTAAGTTGGAGTGTTGAGCATTTAAATACATTTAAGATTCTACACCTTAGTGTCCTCATCTGTAAAATGAAGGGGCTGGACTACAGGGCCTTGAAGGTGTCTTTAAGCTCTTGATGCATGATCTCATAACATTTTATGTGTAACCTGGATTCCTCTGGGCATGCCCAGTTCTGATAGGAGATGTCCTTGAAGGGCCTTTTGACAATGCCCAAGTTTGCCTAACAGGGAGCCCACTGACTCTATCATAAGGATGAAGGTATCCTCCTTTGATTGTCTGTCTGCATCTTTAGAACTGGAAAGACAGGGCAGTTCACTCTCTTTTACACCATTTTTCAGTTATGTCTCTCTTTTTTTTGGGGGGGGGGAAGCATCTCCTATCTGCTGCACCCAGTGTGGATGCTATGAACAAAACATGAGAGGGAAAGAACTCTCTTTCCCCTGCTCCCTCTCTTTTATCCTGGCTCTGAGGAATGAACCTAGGGGTGTTCATTTCTGTTTTCTTTTTATCCTCATTTTCAGATTCTAGAGGTGATTTCCACAGGACTCACCAGTTCAAGCCATGGAAACCTCGAGCCAAGATTACAGGCAGGGTAGTGTAGTAAGCCAACCTGGCATGGAAACCTTAAGTATCAGGATACCTGGAACTCAAGCTCATGGGGAGTTTTAGACTTGGAACAAGGACTGTACTCTATAGGAACCCAGCTAAATGACAGACTGAATCCCCTTCCCCTCCCTGGAGACTGGTGGGAAAGAGGAGGATCAGGCATCCTCTGCCAGTTATTATACTTCCAAAGTAAATGTTTCTGTGTAAAATTGAACTGTGGCTCAGTGAATGACCTGTATAATTGAGGTAATCCCATCAAAGAGGGCTGGAGCCATTAACAGAGGACCTAGAAACCTCAAACCCTTGAAGGCCACCAATGAACCCTATGGGGAGGGTGGAAATCTAATCTACCTGACTTTCCAGGCAGTAAGGGTCACAGTAGTATTAAGGACCTGAGAGATGGGAGTTGGGATGAGAAAATAAGGAAGGTATTCTGAGATTGTGTACAGTCTTGTGCTATTTTAGTTATTTAGTTATTACATTCACCCACTAGGCGGGTGGACACTTGTCCAGTCTATGAGCTCCAGAGTGAATTTGATTTAAGGCTTGATCTTTCAGCAAGATATGTAGCCAGTAAACTGAAAGGAAAAAAACAGGCAGCTTTTGGTCATGGAGTGTACTTTCCCCTGGCTAGAACACTAGAGGAGAGCAGAGCAGATTAGAGGAGAGGAAAGAAGAGGAGAGGAGATGAGCTGCTACTCACTCACAGGTTGTGTCTGTCCTTTGCTCTCAAAGAGGACCATGACATCAAGATGATGACATGACTTGCACTTGACTTTGATTTGAAGGAGGGAGGGCTGTGCAAGGTCACCAACCTCACTTTCTTCTCCTGAGCCATCTGGGTCCAGTGACCAGATATTCATCAGGATGACTGGAGATGGCACAGGATGTAATGTGAGACCCTGGCCTTTTCAGGCTAAGGTCTTATCACATTCTCACTTTGAGTGAGATACACCCATTCAATGAATAGGCTTCTTTAAGTTACTCAAGGGATGGCCCCTTTAATAAAAAAAATCAAACTGGGAGGGGAAGACCCTCAGGGTGATGTCATGGTCCTCTTTGAGAATGAAGGACAAACACAACCAAAAATACCAGTCCTGTGCAGAGGAAAAAAGATAGACTAGATGATATCTCTAGTCTTCTCCAAATCCTAGGATTTTATGGGACTCTGATCAGAAGGAAGCCTGTCTGAAAAAGGGCACAAAGAGGCTAAGCTGTTTTTGATTCAAGCTTGGTAGCTTCCAAATGACTCTTAGCTCCATGGCCCTGCCATCACCCCATAGCCACCCCCTGTTCCTACCATTCCCTTGGTGCTTATTAGACTCCTCTCATCAAAACTTCTGACTTTCCTGTTGGGAAATAAGGCAAGGAAAGGGCAGCTTGTGTCTTTGGGAGGAAAGAAACAAGGACCCTCTGTTGTTGCAAACTCCGAGGTGGTCAGGGCAGGTCCCTAAAGGGCACATTGACAGAAAACAGCAGCCAAGGCAATAGGAGAGCCTGCAAAAGAAATACAATGCTGGCATTTTATGAAAATGCTATGTACTGAAAGTACATGTTTAGAGGGCCAGACCATAGAGGGGAACTGGACAGGATGAGCAAGAGAAGAGCAGAAGTCAGCCAGAAGTCTTGAATTCCAGCATTCTGCTACAAGCCTGTGATATGCAGTCACTGAGTTCAGTGCTCCAAACTATACTACAGTTACCCAATTTATGTGTATATAGCCCCTAAGAAGCCCTGTACAGAAAGCTCAAGTCTCAAAGTCTATCCTGAACTAGTCTAGCTTTCCCTGGGATAAAAACAGCATTGGAAGAGTCTTGTGTGTTCATCCTTCATTGCCAAAGAAGACCATGCCATCAGAGAAATAATGACATGACTTGCATTTTGTTTTGAGTGAGGGAGGGCTGTGCAAGTTACCAGCCTCACTTCTCCTCCAGAGCCATCTGAATCCAGTGACCAGATATTCATCCGAATGACTGGAGATGACCCACGATGAGGCAATTGGGGTTAAGTGACTTGCCCAAGGTCACACAGCTAGTGAGTGTCAAGTGTCTGAGGTGAGATTTGAACTCAGGTCCTCCTGACTCCTGCACTGGTGCTCTATCCACTGCACCACCTAGCTGCCCTGGAAGAGTCTTAGGAGAAAAATCAAAGATCACTGGGTTGCCATATGAAGACCGACTATACATCTAGTTATAAAGATTCCTTGAAGCCCTGAGAAGCTAGAGACTCAATTCTGCAAGGTGGTGCCTCTTGTGTGAACTGTTAACTGAAAACAGAATGTTTAAGGCCACAGGGAGGAAAATTATGCCATTTACAACAGAAAAAGAATTTGAGAAAGACTGCACCCAGTGAGCTAAGTTGGAAATGAGTAAGACCACCAGGGTCAAAGTCCCCATTCTTGGGAAAGGAGCCAGAGCATCATGAATACCTTTAAGGGGCCATTCCTAAAGAATCATCTTAGCCTTGAAAAAATGGGATACTGTTGTCCCCCTGGCTGGAAGATGCTATTAGAGAAATGACTAAAATTTCCTAACTTTATAAGAGGATACATTTCAGGGAGATGACATGCTTAGCTGCTTGACTTTGACTATTTATCCTCTCTAGAATTTAGCTGAAATCTATCTTTGTTGATAAGTTAGCACTACAAAAGCTCATGAGTGTGACTAAGAGCACTGAACATTAGATCAAGTCAAAGCCTCTGATTCTATTCTAAACTTTCTGGGTATGACCTCTAATGAATCACTTAATCTCCTCTGCTATCTGATGGCCTCTGACCACGCAGTGATGGAGCAAGCATGACCTTAGTCTGAAAAGCTCTTTGAGCACCACAGGAAGAAAAATCTACAAATAGCTAATACCGTAATAAGGAAACTGACAAAGATGCATAATTCAACATTGGTACACTAGAAATTCAGAGAAACATGGGGAGACTTAGATGAAGTGATGCAGAATGATGAAAGCAAAGCCAAGGAAATAATACTCACCATCACAATAGTGTAAATGAAAACAACATGAAAAGGCGTCAGAAATCATCATACCTTCAGATTATGCAAGAAAAGTCACTGATGCAGAAACTGAGAGCTGGAAAGGACCTGAGGTGCCATCTATTCCAAACCACACGAGAAAAGAATCATCACTAGAGCATACTAGCAAATGGCTAATTAGCCTCCTCTTGAAGACATCCAAGGAGGAGGAATCCAGCACCACTCAGGGCAGACCCATTCTACTCTGGGAGAGGCCTAATTGACAGGAAGTCTTTCCTGATGTGCAGCCTAACTTTGCCTCTTTGCAATTTCCACATTTGCTCCTTGTTTCTGATACTCCCTCCTCTGTATGACAGCCACTGTCATCATGTTTCCCCTTCAATTTTCTCTTCTCCAGGGCTTCAACCAATTTTTCACACTCTAGGATGAATCCAGGATTCACCAGCCTGGACGCTTTCTTATGGATGTTCTTCAGCTTATCAACATCCTTCTTAAACTGTGGTACTCAGAAGTGAAGATAATACTGCAGATGAGATCTCATGAGGATCAGGCACCATTGAAATGTTACTTTGTTTATAACTAGAATCTATGTCTCTCTTACTGCAGGACAACATCATCTTTTCTTGGCTAAACTACTCAAACCCTTTGAGCACACAATCCCACTCTTGGGCACATATCCCAAAGGGATCAAAGCTTTCTTCAATAACCAAATATGAATAGTAGCACTTTTTGTGGTAACAAAAAATCCATAGAAAATAAAAATGATGATGATGGTAGGTAGAATTTATACGGTGCCTACTATGTACCAGGTACTATATTAAATGCTTTACAAATATAACTTCATTTGATCCTTACAGCAACTCTGAGAGATAGAAGTTATTATTATTTCCCCTTTACAAATGAGGAAACAGGCAAACGGTTACGTAGCTTTCCCAAGGTCACATAGCTAGTTGGTGCCTGAGGGCCAAATCTGAACTCAGTTTTTCCTAACTTCAGGCCTAATACTCTATCTACTGGGTCACCTTGCTACCTATGGAAAAAAATCATACTCAAAGATTAGGAAATTGATGAAGAAATTGTGATATGTCAATATAATAGAATATTATTCACCCTGAGAAATAGTAAATCTGAGAAAGTAAGAGAAACATTTGAAGACACATAAATTGATATAGGTAACAAAATAAGCAGAACTACGAGAACAATGAACAAGATGGATATATTTCGAAGAATTAAAGTTAATAAAATGAAGCCAATATTGCATATTTGCACTAACAAATCTTGGTTTGGAGGAAACAGATGAGAAAATATGCTTTCCCCACTCTTCTTGGCCAGGAAGGAAACAAGTAAATACAGAATGGTGGGTATGTTGTCAGATGTAGTATGTTCTGTGTTTTATTAATTGTTATTATCCTTGTTACGAAAGAAGGCTTATCGAGTGAGTAGACCAAGAGTATATAGAAATAAATATGACATTAAAATAAAAGGCACAGTGCTTTAATTTTAAAAAAGAGATAATTAAAATCAGGGCAAATATAATTACTGCCATCTAATTCAGAGGGAAAATGATGAAACATACTTCTCTCCTCTCATTAAAGAAGTAGGGAATTACAGCTACCAAATGTCATATGCTCTAGGAGACCTGATTGCTCTAGCAATTGCTTTTTCCTAGCAGCTTTTCGTTGTTACAATGGAAGGTTCTAACTTGGCCCAAAGGAATCGAGTATTGAACTTGGAGTTAGGAAGATAAGAACTTAAATTCCACCTCAAACATTTACTAGCTATGTGATTAGACAAGTCACTGAACCTATCCCAACAGCACTTTGCTTATGTATAAAATAGGAGTAACAGCCATGCCCATATTATAAGGTTGCTATGATGATCAAATGAAATGGTATGTATAAAGTGCTTTGCAAACTCTAATATGTTACAGGGTAAACTAATATACTGGAAAATAACTCAAATGTAAAAGTGTTTATTTTTGTTGGTTTGGGGGGAGTTGTTTTATTTTTTGTTCATATTTATTATTATAGAAAGCAAATGGCAGAAATAAACATTTTAGTGGTCCATTCAAAATAGTACCCACAGTAAAGTGAGCAAGTCCTTCCTTTAACATCATTTGATTAGTTCTAACAAGGGGAAGATGTTATTCAATGCAGAAATGATGTAGGAAAAAAACCTGTCCTATAATGTGTTGATAAGAAGCATTCCAACAGTGTTAAAGAGGGAGATGTCAAAGAGGAGACCAAGAACAAATAGGGAAGAAGGAAGACATGGCAAACAAATGATGAGAATCAGCTTTTCATGAGCCCCTCAACTTCCCGGACCTCAGAGCTGCTCACCAATTCTTTTTGTGTTCCACTTTCCTTCAGTTGAATGAGATATTGAACGTTTGTAATTGGAAAGTACAATCCTTGGATGCCTGAATTCCAGATTAACAAGATTTTATCAGAAAATATAATGAGTTTTAGGTAACAATTCTGCAGACATGTGGCCAATCTGCAATGAGCTTGGATCTCTCAGGTCCGCTCTATCTCTGAATCCTAAGAACCTACCTCAGTCTATCCTTCTATATCCCTTCACAAGCCACATAGACTTTCTGGGGAACCCTTTTCAGGACGATGGGGTTGTGGTGTATAGTGGATTAACCTGCCACCATATGGTAAGCACTAGCCATCACAGACCATGAAAGAGAATATTAGAACTCAGATATGGTCAGGTTTTGATGCATCCATACAATATGCCTTACAGGAAAACAGGCCAGTTTGACAACTCAGCTGAATCTTGTAAAATCTTCTAAATCTTCTAAAATCACCACCTACATTGCCTACCTACCTCTGGGCTTTCCCATGCTGAGCTGTTTGAAGGAATGCCAACAGAGAAGTTTTCACCCAGAATGCCTAAAGGGAAAAAAAAAAAAAAAAACATGTCCATATTGCAAATCAGCAGATCTCAAGGACATCAGGACCTATGATTTTTTTTTTCCCTGTTGAAATCCCCATTGATGGATAAATTGGAAAATAATGCAGTCATCTCTTAGGGCCTAGAGAACCCCTCATCTATCTCAAAGACTTTTCCTTCTGCTTCCAAATTCAAAGAATGCTTGGGGCAAATGAACTGAATACATTTCCTTATTAACTCATAAGGCTTATCTCCAAGCCAACTAGTGGCCATTCCTACTCTCTAGCGAGTCCACCATCAACACAAAATCATCCATTCTGTATAGCTCTGCCATTGTATCTAGTTCTAAATGAATATTTTCTCATTGTGCTCCTTACTTATCTGATCTTGATCATGTCTACTAATGATTAGGTACTTTGTATAATCCTACCAAGTTCTTTCTCTAGTGTGGGCAGCCCTTCTCCCTTGGCTTTAGCTTTCATCTCATATTCAAACAACTAGAAAGCATGTGACTGCCAGCTAGTACGTGAAACCTGTGCCCCATCCTATGAACTACAACTTCACAGCAATCTGTAGTCCCTTTAAGGCTCCCCTGCTCATTTCACCTAAGTGCATTTGAAACAGCAAAATCATGGAGCAAATTTTGAGTACAACAATGGAAAAAAGTTTTCTCATTCTACGGAGAATGAATCAGAATAGCGCAAGAACTCTCTATGTACAAGTAATCCAAAGATATTCCAAAAGTCAAGATCAGTCGGTACCCTAAAAAATAACATTCTGCAAAGCTAACCATCAGAGAAAATGCATGAACATTCAGCAGAAAGGAAGCATTTGAATAGGAATCTTTCCTTTAAAAGACCATCAGCAGTAAGCAAGGTATTCAGTGTGCAAACCGACAAAATGGTAAATACTTTCAGAGTACTATGGAAGACTAAGAAAGGAAACACTTGTTTTCATGTGACTGGGGCAATAAAGGGCCACAAATATGGGATGGAGAAGCACTTTTTATTTGTTGTTTGATTTTCTTTTAAATCAAAAACACACACTGTTTGGGCCACTGAAGAAACAAAGAGAAAATCAAAGACTCAGAGGTACAAAATAATATATTGAGAAAAGTCACTAGGAGAATAGGAGGAAGGATTGGATGAATATGTTCATTGGGGCAGGAATCTCACTCCTTTCTTAGTAAATCAATATTATATGCTGCTAGATAATGCAAAGAAAGTCCTTTCGGGTAGAGAGAGAGAAGGATGGGGAAAAGGGGCATATAAAGATCAGTTGAAACTTGAGAGAACATGTGTACAAGAGGCTTTCAATTTCTTCCCAATACTTTTGATAAACTAGGAAAAAGCAGATGCCAGAGGGAGGACTGAAAATTGTTCCATTCAGCAGAAATGGAATGCCCTGGCATCATCTTGACTCAACCCAAAGAGGCAGGAGATGATGGCACAGGAGTCTGCTAGCAGTCTTTGGACAGTTGAGAAAATCACCTTATCCAAGACGACTTGTATCTTGGTACTAACTTCTGTTATGGAGTAGGAAGTAATGGGGGCCTAGAGGAGAGGGAAGGAAAACATTTGGGAGAGAGTTAAATATAAATAGGTTTAAAGAGAGAATGATGATGTCAAAAGAGAGAGAATGAAAGGAAAAATGAAAGAACAGCATGAGTCTCTCATTATGTTAGGTTACAAAGGAAATCCCTATTATGCTGTTTCCATGAAGAAGTAATAACACTGGGAATGGATTCTAAAGTAACCTGGAAAGATTGTTGTTGTCTGTTCTTTGTTTTCAGAGGACCAATGACATCATAGGGTGATGTCTTTACTTGTGCCTGAATAGGATTTAAATGAGGCACATTTACACAAAATTGTCAGCTTCACTATCTCTTGAGAGTGATAACAATAATGATAATGCTAGTCATTGAAGTCCAGTGGTAAGACAGTCAGGACAACTGGTGATAGTCTGGGATGCAGTGGATGACCTTGGTTTCTTCAATGCTCCACATCGCCTATTCCAGTCATTTTCATGGCTGTTGGAACAGATTGTTCTTAGCTGCCCATTCTGCTGGGAGAAGTATTTGATTGCTTGGGGTAGACATTCCCTAACTCACTGATGGGTTTGAGGTCTATTGGTTACCCTCAATCTGGTTAAGCCCATCTGCTAAGAGACTTTTACTGGAGTGTGGCCACTGCACATGCTACAGCTTCTTGGAGCCACCAGTGAGAGAAAAATAAGAGGGAATATCAAAATCTCTTGTGCTTGAAGTAATTCTGAAAAAGCAAGACTTACAATCATGATTTCAACTAAGATAATAAACAAAAGAATAAAAAAATTGATTGAAAAACAAAAGTCTAGAATCTCAAAGATAATAATAAAAAGTACAAATGAAGAAGACATGACATTACTAGATCTCAAACTACATCTTAAAGCAGTAGTCATCAAAACTATTTAGCACTTGGATGTGCATGAATTGATGCTGAGGAAATAAGCAGAACCAGAAAAAAACATATTGTATACAGTAACAGCAACTTTGTTCAATGACTAGAGCTGACAGACTTAGCTCTTCTTAGCAATGCAACAAACTGACAATTCCAAAAGACTCATGATGGAAAATGCTATCCACATCCAGAGAAAGAACTATGGCATCTAAATGCAGATCAAGGCACACTATTTTCTCTCTTTTTTCCTTTGCTTTTCTTTCTTATTGTTTTCTCCTTTAATTCTAATTCTTCTTTGCAACACGATTAATGTGGAAATATGTTTCATATGATTGCACATGTACAGCCTATATCAGATTGCAGTCTGTCTTGAGGAGGGAGAGCGGAAGGAGGGGGAGAAAATTTAAAACTCAAAATCTTATGAAAGTAAATGTTGAAAACCAAATAAATAAAACTAGAACTTTCAACAACACATCAGTGTTGGAAATTAGACAAACAGAAGTAACTGAAAAGAGTAGTAACTCAACATTTAATATGAATGAATGAAAACATTTATTAAGCACTAAGTTTGTGCAAAGCATTGTACTAAGAATTCAGATAGAAAATCAAGTCTCTATTCTAAAGAAGTTCACATTCTAATAAAAGGAGACATCCAATTAACCACAGTAGGTTTCAGCAGCAAGTCAGTAGTCCTTCAGGTGCAGAGGCAAAGAAGATGCTAAGGCATCTTTAATGTCATTTCCATTGGTGAAACCATATCAATTTCTGATATTGAACAATGTGATAGTGCTTCGATCTTTGGTGGTGAGAGCTCTCTTTTCCTTGTTTTTGGTAGATACAGCTGCTGAACAGGTAGGGGATGCAGCACCTGCATAGAAAGTTACCAAGCATCATCTTCACAATTGTTATTTTCCTACATGATGGCTTCAGGGGCCAAGATGGAAGCAGGGTTGGTGATTTATGGATGGAGGGAATGCTGTTCCTGGAGCTCATAGCTGACATCATCACTGACAACAGCTATTATTCGTAGAGGCAGGAGTGGAAAGGCCTTCTTCTTATAAGGAGTGCTCCCATTAATGACGTCTATGGCAACAGGTCTAGAAGGAAGATTGGTGGTCTCAGAATCTCTGCTCTTATTAGGGTTCTTGGACTTAGACCCCTGGGCCCTCTTCACTCAAATCTGAAGAGAAGTTGTGGTTTGTTCACTCCTTCTTTCTCAAGGTGTCTTTCAGCTTTAGTTAGATGACATTATCAAGGTGAAAAACCTCCTTTTTCACAAAAAACTGGTTTGGCAGAAATTAGTGTTAAACCAAATTCTTTTACCACATACCTAAATAATCTCAGTCAGATGATTTACAAAACCACGATCTAATGCAGCGCTTCTTAAACTATGGGTAGCGACCCCATATGGGGTCAGGTAACTAAATGTGGGGGGTTACAAAAAAATTGGCAACAGTAAAATGTTTCTGAACAAGCAAGGATCAAAAATTAATTCAAAATCAAACACGTAAGGAATTCGAGGTGTTACCCATGTTGCACCAAGCAGCTTCACTGCAGCCTTGGTTCTGAACACAGCATTGACAATTACAAAATCAAAATAGAGACCAACTCTGAAAAATATTGAAGATATACTACATCCTTCACTATCAACTATTCCTCCAAGATTTAATTCTTTATATAAAAATAAACACATCCATTTAATTAGTATACAAATATGCTTTCATTTTTAATAAATGGTAAAAGAATATGTATACCAAAGAACTGTTTCAAAATAAATTTCTTTATGATTCATTATCAGTAAATGTTTTGATTTGCATACCTACTTTATATATCTATATAAAAATTCTTTGGCAAAAAGGGGTCATGAGTGGAGAAAGCTTAAGAAACCTTGATCTAAGGGAAGAATTTAATCAAAGGATGGATTAAAAGAGATCAAAAAAGACCAACCAAAAATTAGATTAAATAAAATTTAGAAGTTTTTATTTTGCATAAAATAAATGAAGAGAAAATAAGGGGAGAAACTATATAGTGGTCAAAATATTTGTATGAAATTTATCTATAATAACCTGATATCCTAGGTCTATAGGAAATTGAAGCAAATATTTAACCCTAATGGCCATTCCCCTAACAAATAAATGGGCCAAGAATAAGAATAAACAATTTCCAATGGGAAATTTGAGAACTATATACTCTCTCTTGAAAATATGCTCTAAGTCACTACTAGTACGATAAATGCAAATAAAAACTCTGGGATTTTACTTAATATCTTGCAAATTGTCCAAGGTGACAAAAAATGGGAACAATCAGCATTGGAGATGCTGTGAGAAGACAGACCTCTTAATATACTACTGGCTAAACTATGAATTGATCCAATCATTATGTATGTCACTTTGGAATTATGTTAGAATAGTAGCCAAATGGCCCATACTCTTTGATGCAGTGATCCCCCTTCTGGGCACACACCCTCAGGTAATTCAAAGACATAACCTGGATCCAATATATACCAAACTATTCATAACATCACTCACTTTGGTAACAACACCAATTTTAGAGAACAGTAGAAAGAAATCAAGCCATAAAGCAATTATTAATAGTAATAAAATTTATATAGCCCTTTAATGTTTGCAAAGCAAACAAATATTATCTCATTGTGTCCTCACAACAACCCTGGAAGGGAGGTGATATTACTTCACCCATTTTATAGATAACTGAGATGGGTTAAGTGATTTGCCCAGAGTCACATAACCAGTAAGTGTCTGTAGCTGCATTTGAACTCATCTTTCTGAATCCAGGTACACTGTACCACCTAGCTGTCTGAAAGTAATATACTATTATTGGCAAGTTATAAATGCAGTTATAAATGACAACTAAAGAATTCAGAGAAACAGAAGAAGGTCTATATAGATTGATGGACAGAAAAATCAGCAGAAAGAGAAGAATAATGCACCCTATCACATCAATGTCAAGGACAAGATCACTTAAAACTGGTAGAACTCTTGATAACTGGGGAAAAAATTCCCAGAGGACAGATGATGCAATGCCTCCCTCCTCAAGGAAAAGAATTAGGAAACTATTAGAAAAGAGCATTGTATGTATTATCAGGCATGTCCATCTTATCTGGTCTTTTTGCCTAGCTGCTTTTTTGTTACAAAAAAAAGAGTTGGATCTAGAGGAGGACTCAGAGTCTTTTTTTCCAAAAATCCCTGTGATGTAAAGACAAAAGGGAGAAGTTAACAAGACATTTTTTTAAAGGAATCTTTGCTAAAAGGGATAGTTGGAGACAGGGAGAAGGAAGAGAGAACATATCTAGAAGGTCTGGTATAAAAAAAACAATTTTAAAGAAGAAATTCTATAGTACTTTATACATCCTAGATTTCAAAGGTTCCCTCATTATTGCCAACCAAATCAAGTCCTAATTCCTTGGCTGGATCCCTAAGGCACTCCACGAGCTTGTCAACCATTATTCCTAATTTGCATATCTTTTACTTAAGGTGACCTAGATTACATTTCCTGCATGTCTCACCACACCCCCTGCCTTAGCTTACAACATTTCTTAACCTAGAAATTGTCCCCTTTCCCCCTAAGACACACACTTATTAAATGGCATTTAGATAACACTTTAAGTTTTGCAAATGACCTAAAATAAATTATCTTTTGATTCTCACAATAACCCTATGAGAGAAGTACTATAAATATCATTTTTCCCCAATTTACAGATGAAAAACCTGAGGCTGAATGGTTAAGTAACGTGCTAATGGGCATACAGCTGAAAGGTATGTGGCAAGATTCAAACCCAATTCTCTTCTAACCCCCAAGTCCAGCACTCTTTCCACTAAACCATGTGGAAGGAGTTAAAATGGTCCAGTCCCTCAAATGCCAAATACCACTATGTTTATTTAGCATTTCCTAATACCCCTAATGCCCCCAGTACAAATACTGTTTTATCTCTTCTACTTCAGAGGTCTCATAACACTATGTAACTCGTATTACTTAATCCTTTGTATTCTATATTTATCAATTACATTTCTTTATCTCTATAAAATCACAAGCTCTTTGAAGGCAGGAACTGTATATTATTTGTTTCCATATCCTTTCAGAACCTAGATCACTTCCTTATTCCAAGAGAACCAAGAGATGAGGATTACCTAATGAATTATATTGCTAACCTATTATTCAATGGCTTATACAATTTGGTTCCAAGGTACTGGATTTAGAATTAGAGAACTTGGGATGACATTCTGGCTTTGCTAATTGTAGCACCAATGCAATATTCACAGCACCTGTGGTAGTTAATGAATATGTAGGTGCATTTCTGAATCATGAAACACAACAAAGGCTGATGTATTAACTGATGAATGAATTGGAATTAAGTGAGGCAGAGTTTCACAAAGTCATCAGCCTCCCTCTCTCTTCCAGAATACATACTTAGTGCTTGGACCTCTGGTTGGCTAACAGTGAATGTGAGTCCAAATGAGCAACAGACTCTGAAGAGAAATACAATGATAAAGGCAGAGATTAAGGAGGGAATCTCAAAAGAGCAAAAAATAACCTGGCAAGAGTCAGTGACCACACTTGCCCTTGCAGAGTAATCCACACCAGAAGCCTCATCTTCAGACAATGAGGACACTACATAAGTGCTAGCCTCACTCCATGCCTAGAAGTGCCTAAGCAAAAATGAAAATCAGTAATAAGGGAGAATAATTTGAAATTTCATCATTCAGAGTTCAACTTACACTTCAACCACCAAAGTTGTTGCTTAAGTAAGATACTGTCTTTTGTCCAAAGCCTTTAGGACCCATCAGTAAATTACATTATTCTTGTATTTTTACATTTCCATGTTTCATAGCAGGTTCCCAGGTTAGGTTATAACTCTACATGTGATTCACACAGGTATCTCACCATTACAATACACACACATATGCATACACATTCACATATATATTATTTATGTGTGTATGTTTATAAAGGAAATGAAATATGTAAATGTACTCATGAAACTATATATGCCAAGCACATGTATATGTATAATATACCCACTTATTCCAGACCTACCATTTCATAATTGTGAGATACTCCCCATGTGGAAATATCTTTCACCCTGTCAGAGCAACAAATTACTTGTAATTTACAGTTTTAGAGAATTTCTTGAATGCACTGAGAAGTTAAATGATCCACCCACATTCACACAGTATGTGAGGGAGAACTTGAACTCAGGACTTCCTGATTCCAAGATTGACTGTCATCTACTGTACCAGGCTATCTTTCATAATACACAATCATTTAATGAATAAAAGCTCTGCTTAGACATTTATTATAAAGGTTAAATAAGAAATAATATGTAATTATTATTCACAATAGAAATCCAAATAGACACTTTCTTCACTAATTATCTAACTGCTGTAGTACATTATGCATAGTAACTAAGGTTTAAATCCTTATTTGAACCCAATGCCTCTTCAGACTCAGCCTCACTATATAGTCGGGCTAATCTTCCTTAAGATTTCTAAGTGTAATTCACATTTGTCCAACCCTAGAAGGTTAAAGCAAATTACTTCCGTGGAGAACAGCTTACATGCCTTGTATATCTTCATGAATAAAATGCACAAATAGCATTTCTAGTTTTCAGGGCAGCTAATATATTCAAACACAATTCACTGCCTTTCTCTGTATATCTTCATAAGCAAAACATCCAGCAATGTCTTTGGCAAGCTTTCCTTGTAACTTAATCAGTACATTATCTCTTATGTAGTCACTGTCATCATATTTATTTAGTTAGCTTTTAGGAAATGGAAGCATATAAACCTGAAAAAAATCCAAACTAAACTTATCAATAGACAAAGTTTAGAAGATCACTGGACTCCAAGATCCAGTTGTGACACCTTTGATGATTCCAATCCCCTAATGAATTATATTGCTAGCCTGTTATTCAATGGCTTATACAATTTGGTTCTAAGTACTGGATTTAGAATTAGAGAACTTGGGATGACATTCTGGCTTTGCTAATTGTAGCACCAATGCAATATTTTCACAGCACCTGTGGTAGTTGTGAATATCCTGGAGCAATTCTGAATAGCAAAATACAACAGACTCTCCACATGTAAGACAGAACCAAAACACTGATTCAGACATCAGAAAGCCAAATCCTTCATAGTAACAAAGAAATCTATACACAATAACAATGCAGAGAACACCACCAGCCCCAGGCCTTCCCCTGCTAGGCTTCCCACACACTAGCTCTCTTAAGGAAATCACAAACAAGCTCTCTCACTCACAGCCACCTACCTGCTTTCCCTCTCTCTCTCAGTTCTGACTGCTCTGACCAAATTTCCTCTCAGTTCTGCTCTAGCTCTGCCTCTTCCTATTCCACCATTCCTGTCCCACCTCTTCCTGTTCCATGTGACTTAGACTCGTGACTTGGGATTCCATGTGACTTAAGCAGCTCACATGGGCCTTTTAATGGATGGGAAAGACCTTTCCATTAAGAAGCAAAATTACATTAACAATAAGCAAAAATGCATTATCAATACACTAGTTGTGTGAACCTGGGCAAGTCATTACCCTATCTGATCCTGTTTCTTCACCTGTAAAAACAAAGAGATTCACTAGATTATCTCAAAGATCCTTTCCATCTCTAATCCTATTGTTGCCACCATATTTCGCAGCATTCCCTTAAGTAAGGGTGGCTATATGGTAGAATGGATATAATGCCAAGCCTGGAGTCAGAAGGACATGAGTTCAAATCTGGCTTCAGACATTTACTGACTGGCTAATTCCAGGTCAGTCACTTAAGCTGTTTACCTCAAATTTCCTCATCTGTGAAATTGGGATAATAACAGCACCCACCTCTCAGGGCTATTGTGAGTACTAAATGAGATAATAATTATAAAACACAGTACAGTGCCTGAAACATAATAAAAGCTATGTAAATGCTAGTTATCACTTATTATTAAGTGCATTTTGGAGTCATGTGAAATCAAACCAATTACCATTCCTGGTAGCTATAATATTAATGATGGCTGACAGTGATATCAGATGTTACGGCTTGCAAAGCACTTTTGATGAATTATCTCATTTGATCAGTTTATAAGTTTATCAGCTTATGATTTTCTGTCCTTTTATTAGAGTATTTCCTCCATCTCTAAATCATTCATCCATTTCAGCAACAATTAAGTACCTGCTAGGGGCAGAACACAGGGGCAGATAAAGAGGTAATTTAGACATGGTCCCTGCCCTTACAATACTTACAATCTGTGTGAGGGAATTGGGAGGGAGCTATGATATATATGTAAGCATGCAAAGGATTTTTCTCTTCTCCCCACATCTATTGAGATTTATCCATTCTTTAAAGCTCAAATTATATGCTACTTCCTCCATGAAGCTTTCTCTAAACCACTTGACTGGAAATGATATCTGCATCCTCTAAGGCCCTATATCTCCTTGGTTATAGCCCTCTTTGGTATCTGTACCATATTACCTTGTATCGTAATTATTTGAATAGGAGTCTTTTCTCTGCTTAGACCAGAAATTATTAACCTTTTTGTGTATCATGGACTGCTTGGGTAGTCTGGTGAAGCTAATGGATCCTTTGTCAAAATAATGCTTTAAAATACATCAAATCAAATATACAGGATGGCAAAGGAAACCAATTCCATCAAAAAGTAGTTTTCAAAATATTTTTAAAAACAAATTCACAGACCCCAGGTTAAGAATTCTTGCCAATTAGACTATAAACTCTGTGAAGGCAGAAATTATGTCTTATTTATCTTTTTATCCCTCACAGGGTCTAGCACAGTAAAGACTCTTAGTAAACATTTGTTTAACATTAGCTGAAATAGCCTCATTTTTCAGTAGCCTTCATATATTCACACAGGTTCTCCTTCCTATGGCTCCTGCTCATTGGTATTGCTTGCATATCCTCAGAGAACATAATGTCTCATCCACCTTCATTACCACTGTGGCAATATTGTCTAAGTGCATTGCAAAATAATTGAATTCTGGCTTTCACACATACAAAAAGCACCAATGACATCAGGAAATAAGGCTGAGTTTCAGGTTAACTTCAGCAACAAACTTAGAAGCCTTTATACTCCCTTTCACTATGAATCTCCATCACCAAGCTTGCTCCATTTATTCTGGATCAGCATCACATCTCTTAAAGACAGCCATACCAGAAAGACCTGGTCTTTGCATCCAGGTATCTCTAAAAATCTCTCCTGACTCCGTTCCCTGCTGGCATTCAGAAAAAAAAATGATGCTAATGTTTATATTTTCTGGCATTCCCATTTGATAAATGGAAATTGTAGACCCTCAGAGTCAGAGGTGCAGAAAACCAGTCAGCACATGTGAAATCGCCCTTGTTCATACCCTTTCGTCATCTCCCTTTATGGTGTCAGCATGGCATACATCAAACCCAAGCCCTAGGTTGTAACTTGGCTTCTCTGTTTCATTCCACTTCATGAATTTTTCAGTATTTACCCTTCTGCTTAATGTAATAAGATTGATAGCACTATCCCTTGATAGATCCCAATCCCGGCTCCCTGGTCATTGAGATGTTTGCTCTTCTCTCTAATTTTCTGTGATACCCAAAGTTCATTTTCACTGCTCATATCCTTACAGTGTGCTCATTTTTCAAATATCTATCTCCTGATATCATATTTTCAAGGTAACAACATTTACCCAGTAGATTTATTAGGTTAGTGCTCAGCGTGGTGTCTAAACGAGTACAGCCTATTCAGTTCCCTCTGGCTTTCCTTCCGATCACCCAGGCAGAGAGCCAACCTTCTCGGCTAGGTCACTAGACTAACTTAGATAGTAACAGGCTGAGAATAGCTAAAGCCAAGGTGGGACAGGGATTGGGGCTATCAAAACACAAGGAACTAACATCCAGAAATAGATGTACTTGAGATGACCCATAAACCCAGTGTCTTTCTTCTTATTAAGAAGACCATTTTAGATTACAGAACTGAATTAGCTAAGAACTGGAAGGGACCATAGGAGTCATCTAGTCCAGCCCCTCCTAGAATAGACTCCCCTCTAAAATAGAACAAAGGAATGACCATACAGCCTCTGCTTGGATGCATCCAATGAAGAGGAATTCATTAAATGTTAGAAAGCCCTTCCTTACATAGAGTCAAAATCTACTTCGCTGTAACTTCAGAACATTATTCCTATAGGGTGACACTGTAATTATATACTGAATATGAGGGTGAGAACTGGAATAAGAGTTAGAGAATGAGTAAGAAGAAGGAGTATACCTAAAAAAAAATCCTGACCATACGCCCTTCAAATGATTTACTTAAAAAACATGCAGTCACACCTATTCATCCTGCTCCATGAACATGGAAGCAAGAGTCAATGAAATGCACCAGCAGCAAATCTAAAGCTAAATAAAAGAAAATCGTTCCTTAGACAATGAATGGTAAATCTCTGCTCTTTGTGACCATGGGAAGTCATTGAAACAAACAGCTTAACAAGATCTAAACAGTGGAAACTACTGGAGAAATAGGAATGGCATGAGCAATAAACCAATAGCACTTTCCAAAAACCAAGAGAAGAGAGTTTGCAGAGGTCATTTTATTTCTCTGGTCTGCTCTTTCTTCATCCATATAAGTAAGAGAGTGACCTCGGTGGAATTTTCTATTTTAGACATTCCACAATTCTATGTTTTGATTCTATGTTTTTATGTCATGTATTAGGTATTGTATTATCGGGATCTTTTGTTTAACATTTTCTAACCCATTTCTACAAGAATGTCTTGCAGAATGAATTACAATCCATATCTTACTGTGAGGAGGGGGTCAAGAGCACTGGAAAAGGAGCCAGACCATACTTATCTGGAAAGGTTATGGAACCGAGTCAAGGATTTTAAAGGTGATATGTTACAGCAAAAAAGAGATTGGATGCAAAGACTGAAACTCAAGTATTGGCCTATCCACTTGCAGGGACCTTAGAAAAGTCAAGGAACGTCTCTGAACCCTCTCAGACTATGTTTCAGCCAAACCTGCCTACTTGGTGTTCCCAAATATGCCACATTGCATCCCCTATCTCTTTATTTGAAATTCTTTCCTCACCTCCACCTTTTAGATTCACTTGCCCTAGTCAAGGCTCACACCTCAAGTATCACCTATTACAAGATGCCTTTCCTAATCACCCCAGTCACCTATCCCAAAATTAGCTTGTATTTAATTTTCTTGGTACATGGCCCCCTCCTGTGTCACTTGCAGACGGACTTTTTTTTTATTATAAGAAATTTATTTTTTATGATTGTTTAATTGTTGCTTTTATTTTATTTTTAGTGGTATTATTCTGACTGGAGAAAAGATGGTCATTCATGTACAAGAGTTCCATTCCTCTCCTATTTTTCAATTAATTTTTTTATAAATTAATTTATTTACTTTTAGTTTTCAACATTCACTTCCATAATCTTTAAATTTTCTCCATCTCCCTTCCCTCCCCCTCCACAAGATGGCATACAATTTGATATAGCTTCTACATATACATTCTTAGTAAACATATTTTTATATTAGTCATGTTGTATAGAAGAAATAGAACAAATGGGAGGAATAATGACAAATTCAGTTTAATTTTTGTATCTGTATTCCTACCACAAACATAGAGCCTAGTGCTTGCTAGACATTTAATAAACATTTGCCAAATTCAGCTGTTGAATCTCCAATTCCTCATAATTTTTTTTAATGGAGGCATTATTCCTTGCTCTACATACCTCACAGGGGTGTTATATAGATCAAAAAGTATATATGAATACATTTTGTGACCTGGAAAACAGAGGAATGTCAGCTGTAAGATGCTTCACTTTACTCCCAGATCCCTCCAAGAGCACTCAGTAACTTTCCCACTTGGCACATCCCCTCTGCCAGACCTCCCATGGTCATATCCTCTTGCTCCTCAGCAAATTTCATGATTGGTGTCTGCATGAAAGCTTCATGCTATGAAAGGAAAAGTCCTTCTGAAAGGAAGTGTGCATCTTCCATACAGGCAGTTACCTCATTCCAGTTCAACTAATGAATGAGATACAGATGGAGTGACTGGACTCAGAATGCATTTAATCATCTGAACATCACAAGAAAACCATCCACATCATGCCAACACCACACCTGCTCTCCCTGAAATTCTCCTTCTCTGCAAGAAAGAAAAAAAAAATCGGGAACTTTCATTAGTAACTTCAGTGAGACCAAGAAGTTGCCTTCCATCTGGTGCTTTTACCCACTGGCATACATCTTTTCCCAAAGTTAGGGAGAACAAAACCAAAAGGCCAAGTTAGCTTAAAAAAATAGTTGTAAGTTACGGGACCTGCTCTCTATAACTGACTAGTTTGTTGTTCAGTCAGTTTTCAGTCATGTTCAACTCTTCATAATCCCATTTAGAATTTTCTTGGCAAAGATCCTAGAGTGTTTGCCAATTCCTTCTCTAGCTCATTTTACACATTAAGAAACTGAGGTAAACAGAGTTAAATGACTTGCCCAGGGTCTCACAGCTAGTTCTGAGGCTGAATTTGAACTCAGGAAGATGAGTCTTTCTGACTCCAAACCTTGCACTCTATCCACTGCACCACCTAGTTGCAAGTGACTAGTATCCATGCTTATATTACCAGCAGCATTCCTGGAAGGATGATGATGTGCCAGTCTCTGCCTCCATAGGTTACTCACATATACACTGCTTCTTGATCCTCTCTTCCATCAATACCTCCCATAGAAGGGAGAGTCTAAGAGAAATATTTGAAATGATAGGATAATGCATCTTTGTATTTAGCACATGGTTTCTGTAGAGTAAAGGTTCTTAACATTTTTAGTGTCCTGTACCTCTATGGTAAGCTGGTAAATCTTATGGTCACATTCTCAGAATAATGTGAAATCTATCCACTGATCCTTTGGGGGCTCTATGGACCCCAGGTTAAGAATCTCTGTAATATAGAGACATAGTGGGTAGGAATGATGAACCTTCCTAGAAAAAAGCAGGAAAGTAGAACAGAAAGTGAAAGCAACACTTACATATGAAAAACCAACAGGTATATGATGTTAAAGTTATGATGCTGAAGGATGCTAAACCTATAGTGGGGCCAACACCAGGCGTGCTCCTCCACATCCCTTCTTTAGTCAGAATGACAAACTAACTGGAAGACTCCAGGACTAAGATGCAACCTCCCCGCATTCCATGCATCATTTTCCATGGCTCTGGTTGTTGTGGTAGAAATCACTTTTATTGGATGAGAAATGCTTCATTTGTCTTGTTATTTATTGTTTCTGTAGAAGATTTGCCTTCTTAATTAGATTTCCCTTCAGCTAAAGTCCAAGTAATTCCTACTGGAACTCCCATCAGACATGGCGTAAAGGTAAAGAGTAACTGAACTGGAACAGGGAATAGATAAGGTGAGTAATCCTCCCAAAGACAAATGAAAGATCCTTGTAATCTAGATCAGACTGGTAGGTTGCTTTGGCACTACTGAGATCTCTACCATGAGAGGACAACAAAATAGTCATTTATACCTATGTGGGACTTTCCTATTACTGCATCTAAAACTCCTGCCTCCCATCACACTGGCTTTGAAAAAGAACATAAAATTATGGAATCTCCTTGTTGGATGGGGCCAAACGTTGTCAAGCCCAATTTGCAGGCTCCTTTCTGTAGAGCTAGAAAGGAACTTAAAGGTCATCTAGTTCAATGCCACCAGGTTACACTTAAGAGTTGGCTGAGGGGAGGTCAAGTCACTTGCCCAGGCTCGCTCAATAGTAAGTGGCAGAGGTCAGATACATAAGCCATACCTCAAGCATGAATCTTGTCTAGAATAAACACCTAGAAAGAGAATATCCAGCCCCAGCCTGAAGGCCTCCACAGATGGTAAAGTGAATTTCAGACTTGTTTCCTGTCAAAAAAACAACTCTTTTAAACTGTCCCTTCCTCAAATGCTAAATTGAATAGCAGTTATTTAATTATACTTTCTAAAATCCAGTGCCAACAAATAAGCACTTCTAAAATAGCTGAAATAATTAACCATGACCAACTGAAAGGCTATCTTTGTTCCATTTTGTTGGGTGGTCTCAAATAAAGAATGGGGTCCTTGCACAATGCTATCAAAAGAAATCAAATGGGCCAATCTCATATGCAATTATGAAGCTGGCAAGAGAAACAGGAGGGAATACCAAGTTGTTGTTGTTGTTCAGTCATTTCAGTCATGTCTGACTCTTCATGACCCCATTTGGAGGTTTTCTTGGCAAAGATACTAGAGTGGTTTGCCATTTCCTTCTCCAGCTCATTTTTTTTTTTTTTTTTTTTTTTTACAAATGAGGAACTGAGGCAATCAGGATTAAGTGACTTTCTCAGGTTCACACAGCTAATCCCTGAGGCCAGATGTGAACTCAGGAAGATGAGTTTTCCTGACTCCAGGCCCAGCAATCTAACCACTGCACCACCTAGATGCCCCAGATACCAAGTTGAAAATGAAGCAATCCAGATTTCAGTTCTGCCTTGCCAGACAGCTTACTGTGTAACTAGAGGCAAGTCTTTTTCCTTCTCTTTGCCTTACTTTCATCTTCTATAAAACAGAAAGGGTGAGCTAAATGATCCCTATGATCTTTTTCAATCTCTAATAGCATATGACTGTTAGGGTCCTAGAGCCTCCCATTCTACCACTATTTTCTGTTTTCAGTAGCAATCATTCTCACTGTTCTTTGCCTCTTACTATCCTCATAATTTCTCTCCCTTTTTCCCTTTCAACTTACCATCAAATTTTATAGCCATACTAATGATACCTGTCATGAGGAAATTTGCATTTAAGCAGGAAACAAAGTCTCCTACAAATGGATGAGGTTATAATCATGGTGGAAGATCCTTTTGGAGACATCATCCATGTTACAAGCAAGAGTCCTCCAAGTCAAGACATCCAAGTTCTCTGCCTAAAGAACAGAGCACAAAGACATAACTAAACAATCTACATGTATTAACAAAAGAGTAATCAATCAACAAATGAAGTTGGATTTAAATTTAAGTCTAGATAAATGGCAACAGGTTTTCAAAGTTTTAATGGCGACCTAAACTTTCCATTCTTTGATTTTTCTGCTGGGATTAGTTGCAGGAATTATGCATTGGTGGAATCTCAGAAGTAGTTTTAATTGGAAACTATGCCGTCTTCCTCTTTCCCTCAGTGGCATTGGCCAACTGAGCCATCTCTCAGTATCAAGCTAACTAGCAACAGTCATAATTGATTACTATACTTTGCTAGCACACTTGATACTAATAGACTCATAGATTTAGTGTTAGAAAAGCCCTCCAAGGTTATCTCTTTTAACATCTTCATTGATAGAAGCAGAAACTACGGCCAAGAGAGGTTCAGTGGCTTGTCCATGGCCACACAGGTAGCAATTAGCAGAGGTGGGCTTAGCTGGCCAATAAAAAGAGATGTGGGAATACCAGGGAGTGTTGCTTCTATGTTTCTCTACTTCATCTTCCAGTCACCTTTACTAATTCAACTCAAGTATGTCCCAGAGGACAGTCTGAGGATGCTAGAGTGTCCAAGGCTCTTTCCTTGTAAAAATAGAAGACACTCCCAAATCCTCCAACTCTTTCTCAGTTTTTCCCTTTAACAATTCATAATGTCATGGACAAGTAGGGGTGGGGAAAGGACAACAGCTTGATCAATGATCTCTAGTATCCCTTTCTAGCTCTAAATCTATGATCCTTTAACTACAGGAAGGGACAGAGTGTGTTAAAACCTTTGCACTGAAGACCACAAAGATGGCATACAATGGGATCCATTCATTCAATAAGCATTTAATATGAATTTCTCACGTGCCAGGCACTGTGGTACCTACTGGGAATACAAAGACAAAAATGAAACAGTTCTTGCCCTCAAGGAACTTATATTTTATTGGTAGGAAATCATGCACAAAGTATAAGAACATACAAATTAATTTCTTAGTGGGAAGGCACTAAGAACTGGGAGGAACAAGAGAGGCTACCTTAAAGAAGTGGGATTTGCGGAAAGTCATGTTGGGTCTTACATGAAGCCTTCCTTCATTCAGTGTTACAAATGTACTGTTTAATTTGTGAGTTTACTTCTGCATTCCTGAGCACACTTAACTAAGCCATTGACAATTTTTCATATCTATATGACTTTTTTTCTCTAGGAGGATAATTAAATTCATCACCTACTAATTGCTGTGTTGGGTACATATTTTGACAAGCTGGTAAGTTACATAACTGAAGGGAGCAAGAACCACTGTGGAAACGATGGCATCTTTTGGTCATTTCTATCAGTGATGGCTCTGGTACCAGTCCAGTCATTTGTATCTCCCAATATTTACCCCATTCTCCGGAGACTCCCCATGAAATGAAACCCCAGGAAGCTGACAGCAGAAAGGATAAAGGAGATGGATGTTCACAGTAGCTCTTTTAAGAAACAGTCCATCTTTGGGAAGGGCACAGGGGAGGTTTCCAAGCTAGACTGATTATTAGAGAAGATAAATATTAAATTCAGGTATACACTAGCTATTGGTGAGGGGTTTTGTTATTTGTTTTGTTTTCTTATCCTTGGATTCTAGTTCTCTCCAATCTCTACCTTACACAGTCCATTAAAACATAGCTTAGAAAGACCTCGTTTCTGCTCCCATCTCCTATGTAGACATTACCCCCACGGAGGAGTAAGTCATAGCCTAATGGCAGCGACATAAGCGTACATCTTTGTGAGCACCCAAATTAAATCATAACGAGATAACTCCTCAAACTGCCCCCAGACAATCAGTCATAAATAATCTTTTCCAATGCCTGAGGAAATGACTGATTTCCAAAGTTATAATAAGATAATGACCAGAGAAGCATCATCCTATCTATACGATAAAACTTTGTCTTCCCTTTCCTCACATTGAATTTCTGCCACCTCTGCACCACATACACACTCAGTGCAAGTTTAATAGTGTATTTATCTACAGAGGTAAGCAGCACATTTTCCTCATAAGGAAATAATATGCTAATTAAAATCATTCTTATCTCTTTGTTAAAGCAGATCTGAAAAAAACATACTTTGTATTTTCAAATTATTTCAAAATAACTAGCTATAGTAGGTTACTACAATAATTTTTTTAGTTGAATTTCCATCCTCTACTCAGAAACAAGTCCAAATGAGCAAAGAAAGGTTTCCCTTCACCTGGTGAGTGAGATAGCACTATGATTAGAACCCAAATGCTTTTCACTGTGGACTTCATAGCATGTTTTTTATGAGTTGAAAGAATATTTTAGTAGCTCATTTCAAATCCCTCCCATAACGTGTTACCTTATTCTTCATCCATCCAAATAAAAACTATCCATTGAAACCCAGCTCAAGACCACTTCTTCCATGAAGTTTTACCTGACTACCTTAGTGCATATCATTCTGTCCACTTAAGAATTCTGAAACAATGGTTAGACATTCATTCAACTATGGTGTGTTATTAGTTATCTTTTTCCTTGTATATACCATTTCCTCAACCAGACAACCAGCAACTTAAGGGCAGAGATAAAGACTGATAATTTTTTATTAAATATCCTCCAAAGTACTAGTGCAAAAAATAATTTTTTCACTAATTAACTTCATCCACATCTTTTCTTCCCAACCAGATTGGTTTCTGCAATGTTACCTTCGCAGGACTGTGTATATAAGGGTTGAGAGCAAGAACAGGTTTTCTATACCTCAGAGAGCTTCCATGTCTCCAGTAAACACAAAGTACTTCAGTCTCATTCAGCAACTGCCTTCTGTCATGGATGTCAGTATTGCCTTCTACATTTGAATAATACATATTGTGTTTATGCATCCATCAGCATACATTTCTTTACAAAAATGGTCATGTTACAGCTAACGATGCAACTCTCTATACCCCTCTTCTAATTCAATTAGATTCAACAAAGATTATATGAGTGTCTATCCCCTGCCAAACTCTGTACTAAATCCTAAAGATACAAAGAAAAGCAAATGAAATTATCTTGCCCACAGGGAGCTCATCTGTGACAAGTACAGAAAATTGTACTTGGAACAAATGCAAAATACAGGCAAAACAAGTATGATGATATTAGAGGCAGGGAGGGGGAGGAAGACAGGGAGATGAGAGATCAGGAAAAGTCTAGTACAAGAAAGATGAATGTCGAAAGAGGCTATTCTAAGAGGCCAGAGTTTAGGAGAAAGAGCACAGGCATAAAGGCAAAAGGTAGAATGCTGAGTGAGGTCAATTTGACCAGACCTGTAAGGGTGCAGGGGGAGTAATGTGAAATCAGTCTAGAAAGATTGATTGGAGATCATAAAGGGATTTAAAGAGAAAGCTTTCTTTTTTCATTTAAAGGCAATAGGGAGTCATTGTAGTTTCTAGAGTGGGATAGGACATGATTAGCTCTGCTTTTTAGGAATATCAATGTAGTTCCAATGTGGAAGATGGATTGGAGAGGGGAGTTACTGGTGGGAAACGGGTGGGATACGAATTAGGAGGTTATTGTAATATTCCAGGTAAGAGGTGGTGATCTATGCATGAGGGGAGAGAAGCAGATGGATGTTGTCGAGATAGACTCAACAGGAATTTTTATTTGATTGGATATGTGGGAGAAAGTGCCTAGCATGTCCGAGAGGCCCCAGGCAATACATTTCTTTGGTATGGGATTTTTTTTTTTTTTTTTGCCAACTGTGGCTGAAAGGTACAATTGCTTTCTCCATTTTCTTCAGAAATCCTTGACTGTCCTAAGGGTGGGACTCTCTTTTTTCTACCAATAGTGCATATGTATTCCTTGTAACATGACCAGACCTGCTCAAGCATAACTTTCCCTGCTGTTAGCATTCTGTTTGCATTACGACTTCATTTACTTCTGCAATATAATGTGTACATATCAATTTGCAATTTCCCTGGGAACATTATTTGGTGCCCTAGCCTGATGTAACTGTAAAAAAGTATTAATGATTCAGAAACTGGCTTATCTCTTCCGACTCGGAAGACTCGAATCATGCATCCAAAAGCAAACTTCAGTTTTAGACTCTCCAAGAATGCTTCTTAGCCCCTACCTCCAAATTCTGTTGATTAGCGCAAGGGCCACTGAAAACAGGAAGAAATGGCACCCACTCAGGTTCCCTGAGGCAGGATGAGGTTCGGAAAAGGGACTCATTTTCTAGGTAAGAAATAGGATGCTTTGGATACTGGGTTTTTTTGGAGAAGCAAGAATGAGCAAAATATCAGTAATAAACAGGGCTAGTAAACCAGGATTTCTGAATTGTTTCCACCTTGGTACTACTAATTTGCTACCAGTGTCCCCATCTCAACGGTTGCTTCCATGACACCGGTAGCTCTCCACCAAGTCACTGTCCTGTACAGGCAATAAAAGAGTGGATGGTCCAGTCAGTCACAAGCATTTATGATGTCCTTACTGTGTGTCAGGCATACAAAGAAAGACCAAAACACAGTCAATGTCCTTAAGGAGTTCATGCTCTAAGAGAAAAGAGGCAATAAGTATGCACATGAAAGAAATTCACAGTGACAAAGAAAGGTAATCTCAGGGAAGAGAGGGGTGCAGAGAGGAGATGGGAAAGGCTTCCTGCAGATGGGAGGATTTGTGCTGAGCCTTGAGACAAGTCAGAGAAGCTAGTCAGAGGTGAGGAAGGAGAATGTTCCAAACTTAGAGGACAGCCAGTACAAATGCAAGGAGATGAGAGATGGAATAGAGTGATAGGCCAGCATAGCAGGACCACAGAAGGTAGGGAGGGGATTACAGTGTAAGACTGGAAATCTAGGAAAGGGCCAGGTTATGCAAAGGACATTGTGGAGGAAAAAAAACTTGATCATGGGAATTATTTTTGACTAAACCCCTATTCTGCTACAAACTCAGTACACTAAACTCCCCTAAATTATTCCCCATTCTGTTGTAGACTATAAAATAAAACCTGATTCAACTTCCTTTATCCTGCTTAGACTGAATACACCAAGTCCTGCTTCACAGGGCACTATTTGACTGCTCTTGATACAACAAATGTTGTACCAGACACACAACTAGGATTTTTCCAGACCTACTTCCTTAGGGAGATAGAGGTTTTTCATTGTTCAATTCCAATGTCATGGAATGCTGCTGTTTGGCTATGTACTCTAAGCAGACCTTAAAAGCTATGTCACTCATTCAGTCAACAAACATTTATTAAATGCCTACTATGTGCCAGGCCCTGTGTTAAACCCTGAAGACACGAAGAAAGGTAGAAGACAGTCCTTGCTCTCAAGAAGCTATGATCTAATCTGTACTCTAGGAAACTGCTACCAGCAAGCACACTTCCTTAGGGTACTAATAAATTTCTTGTCCTTTCAGTTTGTCTACACATGTTATTGGACCTCCAGTCTCATGGACTTGGGGTAGCTAGGTGGCACAGTAGATAGAGTGCCATACCAGGAGTCAGGAAGACTCATCTTTCTGAGTTCAAATAAATCTGGCTTCAGAGACTTACTAAGGTTGTACTCTGGACAAGTCATTTAATCCTGCCTCAGTTTCCTCATCTGAAAAAATGATCTGGAAAAGGAAATAGCAAACTACTGAAGTATCTTTGCCAAGAAATCCCCAAATGAGATCACAGATAACTGAACACAATTGAAAAATGACTGATCATCTCATGAACTTGCTGAGAGGGGTAAGAATCCAGGGGTAGGAACCCACACTTAGAAATTCCCCAACAATATCATACATGTAAAGTCAGTCATCTCAATTATGGTCAATTATTCTATTTTCCCAACTCAGCATATTGTGGGCCTCCTCTCTATATGTCCAACTTCTACCCATCCTTCAAGGCTCAGCTCATGTTGTTCCTGTTCCACGAAGTCTTCCCTAACTACACCAGTCTACACTGAGGGTTTTCTTGATCTACCACACATTCTGGAACTTGATCATAAACAGCATTTTATTGTTCCTCACTATTTAACACACATACAGCATATCTCTTCAATTAAATAGTAATTTTATGTCATCACTAGCATTAGCAATAATAACATGAACAGAATTTGACCACTTTCTTCTTGTATCTGAATTGTAGCCTTGTCTGTGCAAAGTTGAAAGTAACTTGCACAGAACAGGCTACAATATAAGAATCTGGTCCGCATTTATAGTAAGAATAAGCTTTGTTACCTTAACAAGATAGCTTATCAATATAGCATAACAGATTACATTTTGCTTTAAATCTCCATCTTATGATTGAGCTGTTTTGAGTAAGTTTTCTTCAGTAATAACATAAACACCTATGTAGCATGATAAAGTAAACATATGTGCTCTTAAACAACTGATAAATATGTGTGAACCCTCTGATAAAACAAGTCAACAATGAAAAAATATTATAATCAACTTTACTGGTAATTTTGTAGTAAACTACCCATCAAATTCTGTGGTAAACAGTTTAAGAATGTTTATAACTCAAAATATTAAAACCCACCTGAGACTCCCAGCTGTCAGCCTATTTCCATGACATGATTCAGGCTGGTTCCTACATTCGCCACACTTGAGACTCAAGTAGCCTATGTCCACTTGAGGTCAATGCTGATTGATGACTTCCCAGATGACCATCTTAGAGGGAGATATGTGTTCTTTGGCTGGGTAAAATAAGAATCTTGTCTAGAGTTGAGTAGGGAAGGAGCTTATGAGATGGGCAGATTGTTCATAGAGGATATTGTTTTGCATGCATTCATTAATCAAATCTGATAGCATTTGTTGAGAATTGTAAGTCTAATGAGTGCTTCTGTCTGGCAGTTAGCATTCTGCATGTACGAACCATGCGTTACACCATACCCCTCCAACTCAGTCATTTTTAAGAATGGTCCCAGACAGTATACTTGAACATGGATAGATATGCAAGCCAATAGACAACAAAGAATGAAAAAAGCACAAGATGAAAGATAAACACATTGTATTTTGCAGAAAGGACAAATTTTAGTGGCCATGAGTTCAGAGTAGGGAAGTGCCATAAGATGTGATCACTGGGATGGGAGAGAGAAGACCATCAGCCCATTGCTCTTTTACTTAGGTCTCAGAAGAAATTCACAGAGAGAGCACAGGATAATGTGAAAGAAGTTTTGGGTTACATCGTAAATTTCCCTCTCTGAGACTTTCAGCTAGGGCAGAAAAAAATCGCTACTAAACAAACTCACTACCTGGGATTAATTGAAGGAAAGATCATTATCCCAGGGCATTTTTAAAAGAAATTCTGTGTTTGAAAAACAAATACTACCAGGATGTTTGCCAAGTAGAGGACCTGATTTTAAAATTGAGAAGAATAATTTGTAATTAATATTTCTTTTCATACAAATGGGCATTTCCAAAGTGACTGAAAAATTTGTTCTTTTAACTAAGTTAAACATTCTTCCTTGCATACTTGTCTACTCTCTTAATCTTGTTACTTAGAGAACTGGAATGTATTCTTGAATTTAGCCCAGAGCTGAATTCATCCTAGCTGTTATATCAGTAGGCCCTGAATTAAAGATTCATTGTACTTTTTGAAAAGACAGCAACCTGTGTGTTTGTTTGTGTGTGGGTGGGCATGTGTATGTGTATGTGCACATAATTATATATATGTGGGTAAAGACAGAGAACTACAGTTCCATTCTGAGGGAGAGAGTTTGTGAAATTGGGTCTAAGGCCCCTTTTCCTGCTGGACTTGGTTTTACTGTAAAATTCATCATTTCTTTACTTGGTGACCTGTTCCAATTGGAAAGAAATGATTTTTTTTTCCATTTAAAGAAATTAATGATATTTTCTTCCCTGTCTATCTAAAGAAACCAGATAATTGGAACTGAATTGATCTTTTGAAGTAATACCTATCAGCCTCCTTCCTCCCTTCCCCCTCTCCCTCCTTTGCTCCAGCAGAGGAATGTTTATGAAGGAAATTAGATTCACTGTTTGCATATACCAATATATTCAGCTGGTGGCTATGCAGGTCCAATTAACTCCTCTAACAATGTGGGTGAAATGAGGTTATTGGATTATGTTTGTAGCCAATTAGAGTTTTTATGGTTGAATACTCCCTCTTGTAACCTTATTTAAAGTTAAGAAAACATGGTCCTGAAAAATATTTCTTAGGGGAAGTCTGGGGGTAAGGAGGAAATATATTTCCTTGCTCTTTACCATGAAATGAAATGCATGCCCTTTCATTTATGTTGGTGGGTAGGGGAAGAGTTTCTCTTGCAGAAATCAAAAACAACTTTGGAAAAAATATTTCTAATATCTCATTATTGTTATTATAAATATACTAATAACAAGAGTATTTAATTGAAGTTAGGAGCCCTGAATTCTATTCCAGAATCTGTGAGGAACTTCAACTATGATTCTGGACAAGTTACTTAACCCTCCGAGGTTCTAGTTTCCTCATCTACCAAATGGGGATAATGCCTATACTACTTATTTCTTGGAGTTGGGGGATCAAATGGAATCTCATCTACACAGGCCACTTAAAGTATATGAATAATGCTCAAAGGGCTACAAAAATGTGCATACCTTTTGAGCCAGAAATATCACTTCTAGGACTATATTCCAAAGAGATCATAAAAATGGGAAAGGGTCCCACATTTACAAAAATATTTGTAGCAGCTCTCTTTGTGGTGGCCAAGAACTGGAAATCAAGGGGATGCCCATCAATTGGGGAATGGCTGAACAAGCTGCAGTATATGAATGTAATGGAATTCTCTTGCGCAACAAGAAATGAAGAACAAGGAGACTTCAGAGAGGCCTGGAAGGACTTATATGAACTGATGCTGAGTGAAAAGATCAGAAACAGGAGAACCTTGTACACAGTAACAACCACAGTGTGCGAGGAATTTTTCTGGTAAACTAGCCCTTCACAGCAATTCAAGGACCTAAAACATTCCCAATGGACTCTTGAGGCAAAATGCTATTCACATCCAGAAAAAGAACTATGGAATTCGATTTCAGAATGAAGCAGAATATTTTCTCTTGTATTATGTTTTCTTTCATTTTGGTTTTTCTCATGGTTTCTCCCCTTCATTTTAATTCTTCTATCCAACATGACTAAAGTGAAAATGTGTTTAATAAACATGTATGTGTCGAGTCCATATAAGATTGCATGCTGTCTCAGGGAGGGAGGACAGAGGAAGGGGGAGAAAATCTAAGACTTATGGTAGTGATTATAGAAAACTGAAAACAAATAAATTAATTTTAAAAAAAGTATCAGAATGACTAAGTGAGGCCCATATGAATTCTGAAAATCTTCAATCTGATTCTTACTTTCAAAGACAAGTATCAGGTCTATGAGCAAGGCTGTATCTCCTCCTCAGGTGTTCTATACATCCTAGAAGAATCAGGGGACAATTTTCTAATGGCAGTGGTTCAAATCCTGACCTATGAACTTCTTAAAAATTATCCTTTGAGAATTAGTTTAGAAATCAAACCTTAGGCAACTTTTAAAAAGGTGTGTTTACTAAAGGGATACAGTATTAATAGTTGTTACAAAGCATCTACCCCAGAAGTCTGTTACACACTCTCAGACAAATACATAAAATCCCAGGAAAGATGGGGCCAAGCTTAGAGAGCACATGTGGGGAAGGAGTAACAGGTCCTGGTTGTTGAAGTCCTCTTTTCCCACTTGCAGAGGTCTCAAAGAGTGCCCTTTAGGTAGGACAGTTTCTACAGTAGGTTTATCATGGAGCTATAACTCTGTAACCAAACCTTCCTTGAATCCCAATTCAGACAGTCATCAGCTGATCCAAGAATGGCATTAGGACCCCGGAAGGAAAATGAGAAGAGTAACATCCTCTGGACCCTTTGAAAGAAGCAAGGTAGGGATGGGGTTGGGGATGGGAAGGAAGAGACCCAAATCTAAAGCTGAGGCCTCTCCTCTATTCCCCAGATGATCCTTCTCAGGGATCTTACTGGAATATCAGGTTAGCTCCAGTTTCTGGACTGACTGTAATTCTAACCAGCTTAATAATTTTTTATAGATGACTCCTCAGGCATGGCCAAGTTTCCTTGGTCTCTCAGACCACAATGGCACACCATCACTCCAATTCAAAGGACTTTGCTCACTTAATCTAAAGTTTGATTGCACATCTTATCACTCATTCTAATTGTGGAAACTTGATTAAGAAAATATTCATCAACGCCATCCTTATGAAAGCATAATCTAAGGGCAATCCATTTTCCACTTAGTCTGTAATTACTCAGGTTAAAGCCTGTGATATATTTTAAACAATATAACAAATCTCAACTGATAATCACCCATCTTGGTTTGTCTTGTTCCCAGGCAAACAATCTCATGGAACGGAAATCCTTGGAACTTCCTTGATCAGTATTAGTGCTGTGGATAGAGGAGTGGAGAAAGGCAAATATTGTCCTTTTCCCATCAGGTATGCCTCTATTACATAAGGTAAAATTTAACTGGTACTATTAGATTTCTTCCAGAGAGTATCTTAAAGTTCAATAAATATGGACTACACTTTGCTCAGTAGACCAGGGGAAAATGTTTATAAAGGAAATTTTTGTTCATTAAAAATCGTTTTAATTGTAAAGGGAAAACTTGAAGAGAAAAGAAAATAAGATAGTCCTCTTTAATGTATGTTTTTGTAAACATGAATTTTCTTTTATAATCTTTTTTTTTAGTGGGGATCAAAAATACTTACGATGGGCTTTATCACAATACTAAGTACATGCAGCTCCATAGGAAAACAAAATCAAATGCTACTGGTCTGTCATTCTGAGTACTAGAATAGAATATATTAGTTCCATCACTTGGTCTTATCTTCTAATTACCAGCCCTCTCTGTTTAAGACTGACCTAGTCACAATGGCCTAGTGAATCAGGCATTACTCCAGTAGTTCAGAACCAGAAATTTTGTTAGTAATTTGCTTAACCCAATGGGAACTTCTTGGTCTAGTTTTCCTGCAGTGGGAAAAAAGAGCTGTTAGATTTTAGATAAGCCCTGAGAAATGAAGGTCAGGGACTCGCTAGAAGTCATTATCTGTCAAAATGAGGGCACAGACAAACGGAAGCATGGATTCCTTCCTCTCCTAGGAGGCGGAGAAGGCAGAGTTGGACAATCAAGTCATTCAGCAGTGTGGAATGCCAGACCTCTGAAAAACAAATTGGTCTGTGTGTGGTGAGGGATTGGGGGAAGGGATAGGGGACAAAGGGTGAGCAAGGCCACAGATGCCTCCTAGGACCCCCACAAGGCTATTGTTCATAGTAGTCACTAATAGTCTCTGTATACCCTACATACTGGCCAGCTCATTATCCCAGAGGAAGCATTATTTAGTATCCCTCCACTGGAACCCACAGCACGACATTCACTAGTAACTACAAAATGGTCCTTTGTCTTTCCAACTGTGTGGTTAATTCCCATAGCTGAGAAGAACCATGTGCATGAAAAAAAGTGTGATGTAATGGGAAAAGCTGTGAACTGAGGGTAAGGGGAACCTGGATTCTAGTATTGGCTTTGCCATAGAGTATGTACATCTTTGGGGAAGACATAGACCTTCTCTTGACCTCAGTTGTCTTATATATAAAAGATTTTGAACTAGGAGGCTTTTCGAAGTCCCTTTCAGATCTATATCTATGATTCTATTGGTAGACAAATTTTCAAAAATATCTTTTTTTCCCCTTTATCTGCATTATGTGATTAGGATAAGTGAGAAGTAATACCCTTCTGGTTCTCAAAGTTCATGACTCTTGGTGACATGGTTGAAGGGCATATAGTCTAGCTAGAACCACCCCCAGAACTATTGCCTTGATATTCCTTTGTGTTAGAAGCATCCCTGACACTGGCACCTTGTTAATTTAGGTTCAATTTGGGGGTGGAATGAGGTGCTTTGAACAGTTAACAAAAGGAGGTTTACTTTGCCCTGATTCAACAAGGATATGCAACAAGGTTACAGTGACACTTAGCTTCTATAAATGGAGCCCCCACATCTCCATATGGAAAAATGCTTTGTTTCCTTTTAGGGAAGACTAATCTTTCTTGGGTTGAAGGGAATACTATGGTCTTATCACCCCTTACTTTTGACACTGATTAATACTTTACCTGTGGCTTGTTAGCGCTGTGGTCAGAATAAGGCTTTGATGAGACCAATGTCATGAGCTCAATGATCATTCTAGTTTTAGCCCAGTTATAGAGTCACCTCCCCTACAAAATGTCAAAGAACAGATTTAACCACAACAAACCAATTCATATATGTGTGCCATTGGTCATCAGGTAGAAAGTAAGGAGCGGCTCATTACATAGTTATCCCCACTAAAAAAAAAAAAACTCAAAGGGATCATAGGATTATATAACTTCCAGGAACTGCACAGATTACCTAGTTTCACATCTGCATTTTACAGGTAAACAAACTGAAGCTTACTCTAAGGATTTCATTTGCCCAGAGTAAAATAGGCAGTATAGTAAGTGGCAGAATTGGTGGTGAACCCAAGTCTTCTGATACCAAATCCAGTGCTCTTTCCACTGTACCTTTGTTCCTAGTAATCAATCAATAAATAAATAAACATTTATTGAATATCTACTATGTGTCAGGCACTGTGCTAAGTACTGGGGATACAAAAAGAGGCAAAAGAAAAGCCCCTTCATTCAAAGAGTTTACAACCTAATGGGGGAGACAACATGCAGCTATAGAAAAGTGATATACAGGGTAAATGGGAAACAACTAAAAGAGGAAGACACCAGAATTAAGAGTGGTTGGGGAAGGCTTCCTGTTGTAAGTGAGATCTTAGTTGGGACTTAAAGGAAGTCATGGAGGTCACTAATTGGATCAGAGAAGGGAAAGGATTCTAGACATGGGCCTTAGAGTCAAGAGATAGAAAGTCTTATTCCTAGAATAGCCAGGAAGCATCATTAGATTAAAGATGTGGGTTGGGGAGCAAGATATAAGAAGACTGTGAAGGTAGGAGGGGACTGGGTTTTAAAGAGCTTTGAATGCCAAACAGAAGGTTTCTGTATTTGATCCTGATAGAAGGGAAGGAAGGACCAAGTGAGTTTTTTCTGATTATGGGAGACATGGTCATATAGACATAACACAGGACGGGGCGGGGGGGGGGGGAGGAATAGGGATAGGGATAGGGATAGGGATAGGGATAGGGAGAGGGAGAGGGAGAGGGAGAGGGAGAGGGAGAGAGAGAGAGAGAGAGAGAGAGAGAGAGAGAGAGAGAGAAAGAGAGAGAGAGATTGAAAATAAGCAAAAGAGTGGAGATGAGAGAGGAGGCAATCTATGAGAGGAAATAGATGAAGAGTAGAGGGGTTGGCTTTTTTAAGGAATAAGGCTATTTCATCATGTAAGACAGTAAAAAGGAAGAGAAAGTGTCAGAAAGCACCTGAACGATAGGAAAGAAAAGGGAGTTCACAATAAATGCCTTCATTTTTTTTTCTGTAAAATATGAGGCAAAGGTCTTGGCTGAGAAAGTGAGGGAAGGAAGAGTCATCAGAGGTCTGAAGAGGGATGAAAGGGTTTAGAAGAGCTGCTGTAGAGCTGCTTGGGGTAATGAGTCCATAAGGGAGGTATAATAGGATTGCCTAGCTGCAGTAAGAGCCCAGTTGAAGTTACGTAACATAAATTTGTAGTGCACCTAGTCAGAACAGTTGCATGATTTTATCCACCTTTATTCAGCAGCATGTATGCAAAGGCAATGATTGATGGGAATGATCCAAAGCTGAGGATTGACTGGGTATAATCAGCAGTGTGATAAGGAGTGTATGGGATGTGGGGATTCAAGAGAGGAAGACAGTGTAGAGTTGAATAAGTTCACCAAAGAGTCAAGGTGGTGAGAAAAGAGAAAAGAGAGCGGCTAGTACAGGGGAGATGGCCTAGGAGAGAACTGTGGTTTTAAGGGTTTGGAGGTCATGATGCAGATGAAGAGTAGGGTTATGTAGAGGAAGGCAAAGATAGAGGTAAAAAACATATATATATTATCTCCACTTCATCCCATATATATGTTGTTTCTATCCTGTCTCCCCCATTAGACTGTTAGCTCCGTGAGAATGGAAACTGACTGTACGTATATTTTGTTTTTGCTTTTTTTTGTTTTTGCTGATCTTTATGTCCATAGCAATTCCCACAGTGCCTAGAACATAGTAGGTGTTTAATAAATGTTTGTTGACTTGGCTGGGAGACACATGATACATATATTTTTACCTCCCATTTGACAAATGAATAAACTTGCCCAAGGTAATAAAGGCATCTGATTTTAAGTTCAGTGATCTTTCTAACACTTTATAAATCCTCTGCAAGCATTGGTATATGATCTGCGCACGGAATAAGTCTTACAAATACAGAGGAGACATTTGCCATTAGCCTCGTTGATGTAATTTAAAGGGACCTTTAGCTAAGACCCTGTTTAAATCATCAAATTTACTATGTGCTATTTGGCCATTGTAACATTATTCCTTCATGCTCTTTTTTGGTTGCTAAAGAGTTTTCAATTAAAACACAAATACCCATAGGAGAGTCAGGCCTTCAACTGCTACCAACTACTACCTGAGGTTATCATTTAATGTCTTAACAGAGATTTCCAGCAAATGGATATAGGGGATCATGTAGATAAAACAGTTCACTTCTGTTTTCACCATAGGGAAAATCTGGTTCAGAATTATTCACAATAATGTTTTAGATCCCCTTCCACTCAATCTCTATTTTTAGACCAGTCAGAATTGATCACATGACCTAAAAATGTTAGCAAGTTTTCTTAAAATAAAAACCATTGCCATAAGAAGAAGAAAACTAATAGCATAAAATATATCAAAGACAAACTCCCGGTCCCTATGGTTCCAAGAAAGCCACCTGACTTCCTTCTGGTTCCTGAGTCCAGTCCCAGCCCTGAGGTTCCCCTAAGAGAAGTCATCAACATTGGGATAATAATCTAGTCCTTAGCCAACCACAAAAAAATACTGTTTCTTAAAGCCTAATTCTCCTTTTGAATCACTGTAAGATCAGGAATTTGCCAGGAAGAAGTAAGGTCTTCCCAAGGTTTGGAACCCCACAACCACGCCAGGCATAGGGACAAAAATCTATATCTATATAGTGGCTGCTCCTTCTATTATCAAAAGTCTTCATTGCAAAGAGAAAGTTAAACCTAATGCTTATAACCTGTGGGACTCAGCACGCAGGGCATAACATGGGGAAAAATACCCAAGTGTTGACATGTTGTTTTCTTTCCTCTAACATTGCCATTTTCAAACCAATGCAGTTTTTGAACATTCCTACCCCTAAAAGTCCTTATGAAAATACTCCCTAATACGGGAAAGGTTTCTCTGGTCTCCAAGACTTACGGACAGGACTGTGAAGGATGAGAACACCAAAAAATCTCCTTAAATCAATAATGGAGAGGGCTGACAGAGGAAATGAAGGAAGCCAAAAGAAATCCCCCCAGCTTTACGATTTTTGTCTCAATAAAAATCAAACCTAAATAAACAAATAAGAACCCTAAGAAATTTCATCCCATCACAATATAATTGGAGGGGAGACAAAAAGTTAATTCAACATCAAAAGGGACAGAAACAGGGCACTTAAAGTAAGAGAAGGAAGTCACCTATCCAAGGTCAGTGGAAATGCTCCTTTTATGCTAAAGACCATTAATCATTGACAAGTCAGCTTGTGCAGCACTTATTTCGGAAAATATCACAATGGGAAATAGTAAGGCTTACCATAAATTCAAAAGCACTTTGATAGGTAAGTTTAGCTGCCTGGGAGTTGACCTGGAAGGTGATTTGAATTGTTTTACCATTCGGTACTTATGACTAGAAGGGGACGTGGAATGGATGTTTTCATGAGAACAAGTCACCTTTAAGGTAAGGATTGTTGTGAAATCTGTTGGTGGCTGATCTGGAAAGGACTTTAAAGGTCAACTAGTGTGGCTGTCTTGTTTTATAGAGGGGGAAACTGAAGAGTAGAAAGATTAGGTGCCACAGATAGGAGCTCTATTAAGATTTCATTACCAGCCCAACACAGATAGGAGCTCTATTAAGATTTCATTACCAGCCCAACCCCATGAGAGCCATTGGGACACAAGAAAAGCCAGTTGTGATATAATGAAATAGCAGTGAATTGAAAGTCAGGAAATTCAGCTTTGCCACTAATTTGTGTGTTGCTTTCGGCAAGTCATTTAACCTTTCTGAGTTTCAGTTTCCTCCACTGTAAAAATCCGGACTCCTACATTGGGTTGTTGAGAAAAGCAAATTAAATAATTGATGTAGTCACCCATTCTAAGCTGTAAAACTCTATGTAGATACATGTAAGGGACTGATGCTTGGGTCCTTTACTAATAGTTTTGAGAATGAGTATGTATTTTAGACACTAGCTGACCAGCAGACAGGTAATATGGAATGACAGAGTAGGGAAAATTTGGTTTCAAGTCCTGTTGCTTACATATGCTGTAAGTATAACCTTGGATAAGTCACTGAACATCACAATGCCTCAGTTTACTCTCTAAGACTTTAAGTCATAGAGCAAAAGCAGACCTAAACTGATGGAGAAAGTGTCCTCATTTTAAGTTCCTAAACCAATACAAACACAGGTCTGTTTCTCTGATCCACTTTTTGAGGCAAAAGTCTTTGAGGCTAAATGCAGATAAGTGAGGAGAGGCACGGAAGCATGCAGGGAAGGAAACCCTTCAAACCACAGGACGTTAAATGTGAGTGAGGTTTAGCTGGTCCACTGAAAAATCTGGTTCAAAAAGATGTTATTCGTTTGAACAGATTACCATCCCCCACTTCCCATCCCATCCCACTCCCCTCACCAGGATAAAGTACAGCTATGAACATCAGGCATTATCTTCATAGTAAAAAAACTGGACAGCCACATTTCAACAAAGAGTTTCTGTAAATGCAACCCCCAAGGGCCACCTAACAACTTGAAATACTGCTTCCCTTCCAAATCTTTGGGTGATCCATGGTGAAGGCAGCTCTTCAGCCTGTCTGCCTATCACTGGACCTCCAACATTAAAAAAACAAACCACTGCCCAAAGTTATATTACTGGGTCTGCACAGGGCAAATGGGATAATTATAACCAGAGTCACTTTGTCAACCCCCTGCCCCACCAAAGTCCCTCTTTTGTGACTTGCCTCTAACAGGTATGTCACATAATAAGGTGTGAGCCTCTCAATTATTTAGTATGGGGAGTCTCCCCGACTGTACACCTGCTTGAGAGTAATAAGCAAATCAGACCATCAATAGAAACCTCAGCCTGAGAAAATGCCATCTTTACCTCCTCAAATCCCCCCAACTTCTAGCCACCCCAACCAATCCTTCCCTCTTCTCAACAACTGTGTAGAAAATATATCACAAAAAGTTATTTTTGTAGGTCTATTTTAATTTATTATTTTCAATGAACAAGTTTTTTTTTTCTTTTCCTACCTCACCCTTTTGAAAATCATTGAGAAAGAATTTTTTAAAAACTCTTGTAACAGATACACAGTCAAGGAAAATAAATTCCCATATTGGCCATGTCTAAACATAAAGCTAGAAGGGACTTCAGAGATCCTGTAGACCAACTCCCATTTTACAAATAAGGAAACTGAGAAGCAAAGGACAGAGAGAGGGTGCCTTGCCTCAGGTCTCAGGGCTATTTGATTGCAAAGCCAGGCATGGAACCCAACTCTTCTCACTCTTACTCTGTGCTCTCACTTCACTACACTTTATCACATTAATCCTATTATGTGATAATAAAGCTGACTTTTCACATGGATGTCTTGTCATCCCAAGAAGATCATATGATTATTAAAGGAGAAATAGGTGCAACTAGGTGGTGCAGTGAACAGAGCACTGGCCCTGGAGTCAGGAGGACCTGAGTTCAAATCTGTCCTCAGACACTTGTTACTTACCAATTGTGTGACCTTGGGCAGATCACTTAACTCCAATTGCCTTGTCTTTCCCCCTCCAAAAAAAAAAAAAAAAAGGAAAAATGGACTCTCTTTTCTATTTCCACCTTCCTAGCCTAGCACAGTGCTTTGTATATAGTAGGTGCTTACTAAGTGCTTACTGATTTATGTAGAACTGGAATCAATGAGGGGAAGATGCGAAGTAGAAGATTTTTTCTTGAGGAAGGGAAGGATTTCCTAGTAATCAAAACTACATGCAGATGGAATGACCTGCCTGTATAGATGATATGTATCATCTATTTCTTTCCTTAGGCACATACTAAGTTTATTTTATTTTTGCTAAGAAACTGTAAATACAGTAGCATCTTTCATTGTCTACACTTCTTAGCTCTGTCTGTGATGATGTGATCTGCTTTAGAAAATAATCTGTAAAGGCTTGCTTTCTCCTTCTCCCTTACCCCAACTTTGATATTTTTACCAAGGCTACCATCAATGAGAAAAGTGCTAGATTTAGCATGAGGAAGGTTTGTTGTTGAAATTCCACCTATCAAACATCCACTAAACGTGACCATAAAAAGAAACAGACACAGACATATGCCTCTGCAAAGTCTATCGCATGATATGTGTGTGTGTATATATACATGATGTGTATACATGTAATATATACATAATATTTTGATTATTAAAAAAAGACCTTATGGGATGTTTTCAAGTAAAGGCCCAAGGGCAAAGAACATATTACTCATTAAATTTATAGGTAATTGAACAATTTATGAATAAATAAGAGATAAGAGAGCATAATGAGGTATAAAATGGATAATTTTGATGATGTTACATTTAAAAGCTTTTGCACAAATAAAACAAATATAGCCAAAATCAGAAGGAAACTGGAAAATTGGGGCAAGGGAGAGGGGAATTTTGGGACCACAGGCCAAGTATGCAATAAAAGGGATTCTTGTCCAGGTATGGGTTGGACCACATGAGGTCACAGCCAGTTCTGAAATGTTGTGATTTATCCCAAAACAGATCAGACAATTCATGGGTAATCCTTACATTTCCCCAGAGTAAGGGAAAGATTTCCCCCAAGCCAAATGTTCATTGTTTTTTAGGTTGTTTTTTTTTCCTTTTGGTACCACTACACAAGTAGTTAAAATGCAGTGGCACTCCATTTAATTTATTTTTTCTGTATTCAGACTTCACTATTAGTATCATAGCCACATTCTACAGTGGGTGACAAATCCTCAGCACAATTGCACCTTGCACTCAGTGTTGTAGAGTGGGCCGCTCACTCTAATACAGAAAGTCTATAACTGGGTTTTTGCCTTGTTCCCTAGTGTTAGTAAGATAATGAAACTCTACTATATTACCTCCTCTTGAAAGGATACCATAAAACAGGCCCTCACTGAGGGAGAGGAGGGTACGTGGGAGGGACATTTGCTCTTTTAGGCAGTTCAGTACAGCACTGAAGTCATTCATTAAGCAGCACCCTCAGGAGATGGCCACAATCAGGTCTGTATTTTAGCAGGTTGGAAATGCCAACTGTTAATCCTTTGCTAGCTCAGCCTTCTGATTCTAAACTCTTATCTCCTGATTTAACAGTATCATAAATGCTTAGGCTCATAGATTCAGGGTTGGAAGGGGCCTTAGATGTTATCTAGTCCAACCCTTCAGGTTTACACATAAACAAAAGGGACACCACCCCACCCCTTCCATCCTACCCAGAGCACCTAGGCGGTGCATGAATACAGTGTCAGCTCTGATGTCAGGAGGACTTTAGTTTAAAACCAGCCTCAGATACTTACTAGCTGTGTGACCCTGGACAAGTCACTTAACCCTGTTTGCCTCAGTTTCTTCATCTGTAAAATGAGCTGGAAAAGAAAATGGCAAACCATTCCAGTATCTGCACCAAGAAAGCCTGAAAGGGAGTCATGAAGAGTTGGACCTGACTAAAGAGCTACAGCAAAAATGGGATCCAAATAGGTCTACTGACTTGCCCAAGGTCACACGTTAAGAGACAATGTCAAAACTAACAACCTACCTGCTCTTCTCCCTGCATGAAGCAGCTTCTCTTCAAGGTCTCATTTTCCCACTCAACCCAAAACTTAGAAGGGACATTGAAGATCAACTTTTTCAACCCCTTGATTTTATAGATGAAAATGATATCCAAAAAGGTAGCATATATTAGAGTTGGGACTCAGACCCATGATGTCAGTGGATCTGATACAAGCAAGCAAGTAAGTAACCATTTATTAAGAACCTACTATGTGCTAGGAATGTAAATCCTGGAAATAGAAAGGAGAGCAAAAACACTATACTTTCTTCAAGGAGTGGATGCTCCAATGAGGAAAACAATCTGCAAATAATGGATGGATTAAAAAACTGGAAATATAGAAAGGGCCAAGCTTGTAAAAGGGCTTAAATTCCAGACAAAGAACTTTATCGTTGATCCTGAAAATAACAGGGAACCACTAGTGTATTGAGCAGGGGGCTGAAATAGACTCATGCTTTAAGAAAATTACTTTAGCAGCAGAGCAGAGGATGAGTTGTAGTTGGCAGAGACTTAAGCCAAGGTAGATTAATTAGAAGGTCATTCCCATAATATAAGAGATGATGCGGGTCTGTGCTGAAGTGGTAACTTGTATGAGTGCAGAGAATGTAACATATATGAGAGATGTTGTAAAGGGAGAAAGACAAGACATCAGGTAAAATATACGGGGGCACACATGAAAAGTCCAAGATAACACTGAGATTACAATCCTGGGTAACTGGGAAAAAAATAATGAAGTAGATCTCAGCTTCTCCATATCTTCTTATTACATGGGATTCTTGTCTATGTCATTCCTTATATGTTCCTGAGAATATCTGTCCAATTCCCTAGAGGCCTATCTCTGGTTCTCTAATTAATATTTCATGAGAATTAATGACGACCTAGGCCACTCAATTGTTATTCCCACATCTCCATTGCAATGATGAGCCTCTTATTTTTCTGGTCATACATGTCTTTAATATGTTGCTTAGATAAGTTATTATTGAAGCATATTGAATATGCTTCAAAAGCATATTCTATACTCTATACATTTCTATACTCTATACTCACTATTGCCTTTTGAGATATTTGCAATTTTTATCCTTCAGAGATTATAGTTTTCCCTGTTTCATAACTATATAATATCATCGGAAGAACATTGGCATGTTAAAAATTACTTCTGTAGCAATAAGCAGCCTGTGCTTGTGAAAAGTACATGATTTCCCAAATGCAATATTGTCTGTTCTCCTCTCATTCCTCCTTGTCACTTCTAAGCTAAGCTCATTGTCCATCCACAATTTCTGTCTAAGAGATATACACCAACAGATTAAGTCCACTGGTTATATCCTATCCAACTGTGCTTTCTAATCTAAATTTAAAAATGGACATTTTTCATCCACTTTGTCTTTCAAGTGTTAATGGCCAGGGCTATCTCTTCTAAAAGACTATTTATTTCATTGATAAGGTTCAGAGATCAATGTAATATAGAGAATTTAAGATAAGAGAATTTGGAAAACCTCATCAAAGATAGGGAATTATTCTTCTCTTCAGAGACTGCCTTCTCTATGACATTGTTGAATACATTGAGTGAATGTTTCTTCGTGTTTACCTCACTGAATACCGCAACTCATCAGTGTTGAACAAACTTTCCCCCCATGATTGCATCTGTCAAAGTATAAGGTAGGTAGGTAGGTAGGTAGGTAGGTAGGTAGGTAGGTAGGTAGGTGGGTAGATAGGTAGGTTAGATAGATTAGATAGATAGATGATAGATAGATAGATAGATAGATAGATAGATAGATAGATAGATAGATAGATAGATAGATAGACAGACCTGAAAGATGACTTGAAAAGAGATCTAAAGCTGTAATTAGTTCTATACAATTAATCAATAAGCATTTATTAAGCACTTACTGGGTGTCAAATACTGTGATGGGGCAGCTCGATGATGCAATTGATAGAGCCCCAGGCTTGGAATCAGGAAGACCAGAGTTCAAATCCATCCTCATATATTTGCTATGTGACCCTGGGCAAATCACTTAGCCCCGTTTGTCTTGATTTCCTCATCTGTAAAATGAACTGCAAGAGAAAGTGGCAAACCAGTCCAAGATCTTTGCCAAGAAAACCCCAAATGGGGTCATGAGGAGTTGGACAGGACTGAAAGGATTGAATAGCAAAAAACACTATGTAAACCCTGGGGATACAAAGAAAAAGTTGAGTCAAGTGCTTTTTTGAAATCAACAAACAATATACACACTGAGAACTTATAGTCTCTACACCTTATCATCTTTTTTTTTTTTTTTTGGCTGCGGCTATGTGGTCTGCTGTAGGAAATGGTCTGTAAAAGCTTAGCTGTTTATTTTTCATGTTTTCATCGACAATAACTCCAATACATACATAAACAAGTCTCATTAAGATTACAGGGAAATGATAACGTAGGGATGGGGATTGATAGTTGCAGGTGTCATCTAAGTCACCTCTTTTTAGTAAATGTACTGTTTCTAATATTTGGAATGTTGTAATAGGATCATAAATCTAGAGTTGGATGAGACTGCAGAGGTGGTCTAATTCAGTCCTCTCATTTTCCACGTAAGAAAATTTGGAGAACCTCATTGAAAATACAGAATCTTTCTTCTATTCGGAGACCATACACTCCATGACACTGAGATCTCAGGAAGGTTAAATGCCTTGCCCAAGACTATGCAGGTAGTAAAGAGCAGAGGTACGATTTGAATCCAATTCTTTTGATTCCAGAACAAATGGTCTTTTTTCCTCTACTGCCTCTTTGAGAAAGTTTGAAAATCAATTTCCAAGTATCTTTGTAAATGGTTTGTTTTCAGCAGAGATTTTATCTGGTTGCATTTGCTCGAGTCAAGAATCTCTGACTTTCTCATAAAGTGCTATTGCTACATCCTCATACAGTATGTCAGATATTGCAAGGATAGAGTCTAAATATGTAAAATACAATATAAGCACTGATAAGAATGTGTTTCTATAGAAAAAAACAGATTCGGTCAATTTCACAACTATCTGTGATGGACTCCTGATGTACAACACAACTCCTCGTTTTATCTACAAATGTTCTGAATATTATCTGGCTTAATGAAATTTCATGTCAAACCTCTCCATCATATCATTTTACCCCCATTTATTTTTCTATGTATTATTAGGCAAGGTTACTTATTACCCTCTTTAGTAATGTTTTACAAAGGATCATGTACTCTAACCACTAGAAAATGGATAAATACCAGCTGAGATTGTTTTAGTGTTCTCTTATTTTTCTTATTCTCATGACATGTAGCATTGGTCAAACTTCCCTAAGAAGTAATGAGAGTCAATCTCTCTCTGTGCAGTTGTTTTCAGTCATGTCCAGTTTTTCATTTGGCAAAGATACTGGAGTGGTTGGCCATTTCCTTCTCCAGTTCATTTTACAGATGAAGAAATGGAGGCAAATAGGGTTAAGTGACTTGCCCAGGGTCACACAGCTAGTGAGTGTCTAAGGCCAGATTTAAACTCAGAAAGCCGAGTCTTGCTGACTCCAGGCTCAGAATTCTATCTACTGTGCTGCCTAGCTGCCCTCAATAAGAGGCAATAGGGCAAAGAAAATGGTCAAGAAAAAATTTAATCCAACCAATCACATACTAGATGTATAATCCTGGGCAAATCACTTCCCACTGTCCTAAGTTACAAATTTCAGAGAAGGTGTTGTCATACATTTTTAGACAAAGTTTCTCACAGTGAGTTCTCTATGCTCATGAAATCACAAATCTGGTTTTAAAAAAAATGGTGACAAGACTGAGCATCTTTACTTTTGTCCATTTCCCATTTTTCAGAGTCAACATCTTGATTAAACAGGTCAAACTGCAGCTGCTGTAATCACGTGCAATGTTTTCTCATCTTTATACTGTTTGAAGTTAATGTTTATTTTCACCTTTATTCTAATTGGTTGATAGTGTGACCACACATGAGGAGCTAATTCTGAAATGATTTCCATTTTATTAGCAACCATTCATTTCCTAGCTGCTTAAGTATAGTTAATTAAATTTTTGTGATGTTATCCAGAGCTCATTGAGTCCAGAAGATTCAAGGAAAGTTTTTATGAAGTACAAGCTGATTTTTGTCCTTCATTTCTGAAGACAACCAAAATGACATCAGTATGTTGGGGTCAAGGCACAATGTGTCTGACTGTGGCCAATAAGATCAGTACAAAGCTCTACCATAGGTCAGGTACAAATAATCGTTATGAAGTACAAGTATGAGATTTCTAAAGAGTCTACAGCAGCTTAGTGTCCAAGTCAATATAAACAAGGCCATGAAACCTAAGGATCCTTGGAGACCACATATTGACTTTAGTTTTAGAATGTAATTTTATTATCATCTTTGCTTTATTACATTTTTATTGAGTTTGCAAAATATTTCCCAGTTACATTTAAATCTGGTTCAGGCTATGCTAGGAAATGTTGGGGATCATATGTTTGACACCTCTGGTCTACAGACTTTCAGTCTCTTTTGTTTCTTAGTCCCAATCATTATTTTCCAGGATAGTTATCATCATCAACTGTGCCAGATTTTTCACTTATTTCACCCAGAATCAAACTACATAATTAATCAGGTTGAAGGATCTTGTCAAATTCTTAATAGAATTTCCCCACGTTTTCACCTTCTGTATTAAATGCTGGTATAGAGAAGTTTTCTTCAGGATAGTCTATTTGCTTATGTTTAATATAAGCCATGTGAGGCAAAATTAACAACACTCTTTTGTGAGGTGATACACTCATGCAATGATCTTTCTTGTTGCCTTTGGGAATACAAAGAAACCAGTTCCAGCAGACCTTTATTAAGCTCTCCAAAGACAGTTTGTGAAACATCCTTTGTTTTAGTTGTAACTTCTCTAACTCTCCTGGTTTCTTTTATATCAAGAATGCTAATATGGACATGGTTCATTTCTTCCTTTAGTTTATCAACTTGGTGATCACTGGACAAAGATTGCACATTAAAAGTACCAACAGTTAAATGAATATTACAGATGATTTTAAAATGCATCGATTCTTTGTACCTTCATCCCCTTCTTTTTCTTATGACTTTGCAACCATTAAATGAAGAAGTCAAAGGGGGATTCTCAGACCTCCAGCACATTTTGTACTTATTGTTTTGTGGGTTGCCAGGGCAAAATTCACCTTTCAGCAGCCAATCTCCCAGCAATAAGCTTCTCAATATTAGCAGACATAGTCTACTGTTGAGTCAAGGTTCTAAGTGAAATTTTCTAACTTGCTAGAACCTGCCAGAGACTTATCATGAGATAAATGATTAAGAGATTCATTGGCAATGTCTTCAAAATCCCAAGATCAACCTCAGATCATGACGAGATATCAAAGTAGGTCTGCTGCAGAGGACCTCCTTTCAAAAGAACAGATTTTAAGGAAGAATTTTCACTATAGCATGAACACCTCAATTTGTGTGTGCACATTTGTGTACATATCCTTTAATTCTACTATAGAAAGATTTTCCAGCATCGCAGACTCATAGATCTGGGGCTTAGAAAGGAATTAAAGATTATGTAGCTTAATCCTCTCATTTTACAAATGAGGAAATGGAGGTCCAGAGAGGTTAAGTCAGTTCTCCAAGGTTACACAGGTAACAGCAGCAGAGTTGGATGTTGATTTGATTCAACTTGGGATGTCCAGAAAAATATACCAGTCAAAATACCACATGCTTGGTCCAGTTTATCTTACTTGTCAAATTCCTGATTTTGTGTCTACCTAAAATATAGTACCAAGAGCATCCTTAAGTCTTTCAGGGAGCTTACCTGTTTGTACTGTTTCTCCATGACATACCTAGTTACTCAGAGGAATGTACAAATTGATATATCATAGAGAAATAGTAGGAAATTTCTGACTGAAATACTAATCATAACAGCATTGTATAATATTGCAAGTTGTTCAAAGTACTTTCACAAGTCTTTTCTCATTTTGTCCTCAGGATATTTTTTTGAGGAAGGTAGAGCATGGAATTTCATCCTCTTTCATTAGCTGGGGAAACGTACATATTGAGGTTACATGAATTTCCCAAAGTTCCAAGCTCTACACAAAGGCTAGAATTATCTCTCCTGAGTTGTGGTTATTTTCCAGGTTCATTATGCATTACTCCCTTTCATTCATTGCAAACTGACCTTTTTGCAATTCCTCACTCATGACATTCCATGTTCAAACTCTCTGACTTTACAAAGGCTGTCCTATTTACCTGGAATGTACTACTCCTCATCTCTGCTTCTAAGAATCATTAGTTTCATTCCAAGCTTAGCTCAAGGAGACTTCTATGGAAGGGAGCAGAACATGAAGAACATTGCACGCAGTTATACCCACATTGTGAGATGATTAACTTTGAGACATTTGGCTCTTCTCAGAAATGTAAGGTTCTAAGACAATTCCAAAAGGCTCATGATGGAAAGTACTATGCATATCCACAGAAATATTTATAGAGGAGGTGGATCCAGTAGCAAGATGCACATACTCTAGCTCTTCCCCCACAGTCCATAAAATACCTGTAAAGAAAGACTCTCAACAAATCCTAGAGCAGCAAAAGGCACAAAACTATGGAGTGGAGGAGATTTCCAGCCCAGGGTGACCTGAAAGGCCAACAGGAAAAGTCTGCTGCACTGGATGCAGAGCAGAGCACAGCTTGGACTTTATCGTGCTGTGCTGGGAGGAGCAGGACCAAAGCAGGCCTTGGAGGCAGAATCCCCAGAAGCAGCAGCAGCAGAGGTTCCCAGATCCCTCAACCCATAGGCACCAAAAGCACTTCAAAGGTCAGTGAAAGAGCTTTTTCACCTCTATGACAAAGGAGCAGGGTCCTCCTCTAGCCCCGGTCCCAGGCAGTGATAGGCAGCCTCCATTGTTAGAGCCTCAGCTTAAAGCCCCTAGGGGAAATGAGCAGCTGATCTGAATCTCAGCTACCAGCCAGGCCAAGGAATAAACTGTTCTCCTTTGAATGTGCCACTTTGGAGGAAATGAGACCTTACAGGTCCCCAGAGTATACCATAGTCTTGACAAAGAAGCCAAAAGTCAAATAACTGGTTGGGAAAATGCCCAAAAAAGGGAAAAAAATATGACTATAGAGGTTAATTTCTTGGTGAACAGGTACTCTCTCCCATCCTTTCAGATGAGGAAAAACAACGTTTACCATCAGGGGAAGATATAAAAGTCAAGGTGTCTGCATCCAAAACCTCCAAAATAAATATGCAATCCCAGGACATGGAAGAGCTCAAAAAGGATTTTGAAAATCAAGTTAGAGAGGTGGAGGAAAATATGGGAAGAGAAATGAGAGCGATGCAAGAAAATCATGAAAAGCAAGTCAACAGCTTGCTAAAGGAGACCCAAAAAAATACTGAAGAAAATAGCACCTTTAAAAATAGGCTAACTTGATTGGCAAAAGAGGTCCAAAAAACCAATGAAGAGAAGAATGCTTTAAAAAGCAGAATTAGTCAAATGAAAAGGAGGTTCAAAAGCTCACTGAAGAAAGCAGTTCTTTAAAAATTAGAATGGAACAGATGGAAGCTAATGACTTTATGAGAAACCAAAAAATTAAAAAACAAAACCAAAAGAATGAAAAAATAGAAGATAATGTGAAATATCTCACTGGAAAAACAACTGACCTGGAAAATAGAGCCAGGAGAAGCAATTTAAAAATTAAGGAACTATCTGAAAGCCATGAACAAAAAAAGAGCCTAGACTTTTCTTTCATGAAATTATCTTTCATGAAATTATCAAGGAAAACTTCCCTGGTATTCTAGAACCAGAGGGTAAAGAATCCACTGATCACCTCCTGAAAAAGACCTGAAAAGAGAAACTCCTAGGAATATTGTGGCCAAATTCCAGAGTTCCCAGGTCAAGGAGAAAATATTGCAAGCAGCTAGAAAAAACCAATTCAAGTATTGTGGAAATATAATCAGGGTAACACAGGATGTGGCAGCTTCTACATTAAGGGATCGAAGGGCTTAGAATGGGATATTCCAGAAGTCAAAGGAACTGGGATTAAAACCAAGAATCACCTATCCAGCAAAACTGAGTATAATACTTCAAGGGAAAAAATGGTCATTCAATGATATAGAGGACTTTCAAGCATTCATGATGAAAAGACCAGAACTGAAGAGAAAATTTGACTTTCAAACACAAGAATCAAGAGAAGCATGAAAAGGTAAACAGGAAAGAGAAATCATAAAGGACTTTCTAAAACTGCACTGTTTACATTCCTACATGGAAAGATAATATTTGTAACTCTTGAGACTTTTCTCAGTATTTGGGTAGGTGGAAAGATTATACACACACACACACACACACACATACACACACACACACACACACACACACACACACACACACATAGACAAGAAAGTACAGATTAAGTTAAATCAGAAGAGATGATATCCATAAAATAATTAAATTAAATTAAAGGGTGAGAGAGGAAAATATTGGAAGGAGAAAGGGAGAAATGGAATGGGGCAGACTATCATACATAAAAGAGATAAGAAAAATCTTTTTCAATGGAGAAGAAAAGTGAGGAGGTGAAAGGGGAAAAGTGAAGCTTACTCCCTCACATATGGCTTAAGGAGGGAATAACATGCTCACTAAATTTGGTATGAAAATCTATCTTACACTACAGGAAAGTAGGGGAGAAGGGGACAAGTGGGGTGAGGCAGATGATAGAAGGGAGGGCAAATGGGAGAAGGGAGTAACTACAAGTAAACACTTTTGGGAAGGGACAAGGTCAAATGAGAAAACAGAAAACGGGGGGGGGGGACAGGGTAGGATGGAGAGAAATATAGTTAGTCTTAAACAACATGACTATTATGGAAGTCTTTTGCAAAACTATACATATATAGCCTGTACTGAATTGCTTGCCTTCTCAGTGGTTGTGGGTGGGGAGGGAGGGAGGGAGAGAAGTTGGAATTCAAAGTATTAGAATGAATGTTGAGAATTGTTATTGCATATAACTGGGAAATAAGAAATACAGATAATGGGGTATAGAAATTTATCTTGCCTAAAGACAGAAGATGGGGATAAGGGAAGGGTGGGGTGTGATAGAAGGGAGGACATGTTGAGGGAAGAGGTAATCAGAATGCAAGGTGTTATGGGGTAGGGGGAGGGGAGAATGGGGAGAAAAATTGGAACTCAAAATTTTGTGGAAATGAATGTCGAAATCTAAAAGAAAATAAATAAAACTATAAAAAAAATTTATGGGACTACCTGAAAGACATGATCAAAAGAAGAGCCTAGATATCATCTTTCATGAAATTATCAAGGAAAACTAACCTGATATTCTAGAGCCATAGGGCAAAATAAAAATTGAAAGAATTCACCAATCACCTTCTGAAAGAGATCCAAAAAGAGAAACCCCTAGGAATATTAGCCAAATTCCAGAGTTCCCAGGTCAAGGAGAAAATGTTGCAAGTAGCTAGGAAGAAACAATTCAAATATAGTGGAAATACAATAAGGACAGAGCAAGATTTAGCAGCTTCCACTTGAGGGATTGAAGGGCTTGAAATATGATATTCCAGAAGTTAAAGGAACTAGGATGAGAACCAAGAATCACCTACCCAGCAAAACTAAGTATAATACTTCAGGGGGTAAAATGGTCATTCAGTGATATAGAGGACTTTCAAGCATTCTTGATGAAAAGACCAGAGCTGAAAAGAAAATTTGACTTTCAGACACAAGAATCAAGAGAAGCATGAAATGGTAAACAGGAAAAAAAAATCACAAAGGACTTACTAAAGTTGACCTGTTTACATTCCTACATGGAAATGTAATATTTGTAACTCTTGAAACATTTCTCAGTATCTGGGTAGTTGGAGGGATTATACACACACACTCATGCACACACATACACACACATAGAGAGAGAGAGAGAGAGAGAGAGAGAGAGAGAGAGAGAGAGAGCACAGGGTGAGTTGAATAAGATGGAATCATATCTAAAAAAAATAAAGTTAAGGGGTGAAAAAGGAATATATTGGGAGGAGAAAGGGAAAAATGGAATGGGGCAAATTATCTCTCATAGAAGAGGCAAGAAAAAGCTTTTCCAATGGGAAGGAAAGGGAGGAGGTGAGAGGGGCAAAAGTGAAGCTTACTCTCATCACATTTGACTCAAGGAAGTGTTGGGGGTGTAAGCTCAGTTCCATGTGGACAGTCTCGGGCAGGTAAAAGTGAGGACTTCTAAACCTTAGAGTTCTCATGAGGCCCCCCAGGGAACAGCTGGGAATTGAGGTGTGAGACCCGGGCTATCTCGTGCATTTCCACCTCTTCCCCATGGGAAACTTGCTGGGGAGAGCATCTCGCCCTCGAGATTAATCCATGGTCTGAGCACACCTATTGTTGTCTAGCTAAGGGCTAAGAACAGGCACGATATTCAGGTGCAAACTAAGCGGCGGGAGAGCTTAAGTAGGCTCAGGAAAGCCTGAAGGCGCTCTTAGCGCTGAGGGGCCCTTAGAGGACAGAAGGCCCCTCTCCCCTCTCCCCTCTCCCCTCTCCCACTCCCACTTCCATTCTCTTGCTGTAAGATCTTTGCCTCCTTGGGAGGAGGACTCCTCTCTCCTGAGGAAGAATTCCCCCTGCACATGTAACCAAGACCCTGAATAAAGCCTAACCCTTGTTCGACTCTGGAAAGTTTCTTCTCTCATACGTTTATCCAGTTTGGCCAGCCAAAGACCTGTGACAGGTAAGGAAAGACTCAGGTAGCCTTTAGGCCTCTAGACCTGCAAAGAAGGAATAACAGGCACACATAATTTGGTATGAAAATCTATCTTACACTACAGGAAAGTAAGGGAAAAGGGGATAAGCAGGCTGGGGGGGATAATGGAAGAGAAGGCAAATGGGAGGAGGAAGCAATTAGAAGTAAACATTCTTGGAGAAGGACAAGGTCAAAAGAGAGAATAGAAGAAATGGAGGTCAGGATAGGATGGAGGGAAATAAAGTTTAGTCTTATACAACATGACTTTTATGGAAATCATTTGTAAAACTACACATATATAGCTTATATTGAAATGCTTGCCTTCTCAGTGGGAATGGGTGGGGAAGGAGGAAGGAAGAGAAGTTGGAACTCAAAGTTTTAGGAACAAATGTTGATAATTGTTTTTGCACACAACTGGGAAATAAGAAATACAGGTAATGGAGTATAGAAATTTATCTTGCCCTAGAGGACAAGAGAGAAGATGGGGATAAGGGAAGGGAAGGGTGTTAGAAGGGAGGACACATTGGTGGAAGGGGCAATCAGAATGCATGGTATTTTGGGGTGGGGGAGGGGAGAGATGGGGAGAAAATTTCAAACTCTAAATTTTGTGGAAATGAATGTTGAAAACTTAAAATAAATATATAAATGGATTTTTTTTTTGAAAAAAGAATTACAGATTCTGAATGCAGATCAAAGCATACTATTTGTGCTTTCCTCTCTCTCTCTCTCTCTCTCTCTTTCTCTCTCTCTCTTTCTCTCTCTCACTTTGTTTTGTTTCTTATTTCTTGTAGTTCACTCTACTTGGTAGAGTTCTTCTCTACAACATAATTAATGTAAAAATATTTTTAACATGAATGTATATGTAGAGCTTATATAGGATTGCATGCTGTCTTGGGGAGAGGGAAGGGAGGGAGGGGGAGAAAATTTAACACTCAAAAGCTGAATGTTGTAAAGTAAAAATAAACTAATTTTAAAAAAAAAAACTTTTATGAGCTCTTTCTTTAACTGTAAACCATCACATACACACACACACACACACACACACACACACACATCTTCTGTTTATTTTGTATATATTTGTGTAAGGGTAAAAGGTGTATTGATTATCCTACCCGATATAAAAGTAATTACCCTTATTGATTCAATCAGAACTGGGTTTAAAAAAGGTGGAAAAATCCATCAGATCAGACATTTCAGCTAAGTACAATAGAAAGTCAGTTCTATTTGGGTAAAGTACTTGGTAACATTGTCCTATGTACCTCTATAAAACCAGGGGGCTAGTTCAGAACCCAAGAGATTTGAACAAGCAATGAGCCAGGGCAGTGTATTCCAGAAACTCCCTGAGAAGGAACTGTTTAGAGGAGAGGACAGTCCTTCAGTTTCAGCTTTTTGGTCTCTTTCCCAGCCCCTTGGTGAGAAGATGACTTTATGATCTTCCAAGGATCAGGATGATTTTCGATCATGCACCTTCACATCTGAAAACTAGCATCATCTCTGGGAGAACATTACCTGATGGCAATATTTATATTGGGAATTAAAAATAGACTGGATATGATGAAGAAAGAATTATTCAAGGGTCTATAAATTACCTAGCAGAAAAAAAGTAAACTGCACCTAAATGGAACATCCTGACAACTCTAGTAAAAAGACTTCCAGAAGCTGTGAGTTATCTCTTTGTCACATGTGCTATCTAGTCTTGAGCCCACTTTCTTCTGAACTCTGTATGTACTGATGGAAGATTTTGTCACAGACTTTGTGGGGAAGGGAAGAGGGGAAAAATGAAGTTTTTTTAACCAACTATTCTTCTCATGCCATCTTTCTATAAGCTCATTAAATCTGATTGACTAGTTGGTATCAATTAATAAATAGGGAGAAGAGTACCCTAGTGGAGGCTCATTATCTATACTAATAGAAAGATAATTCTCCATGTTCTAAATCATCTTTGAAGATTTTTAATGACTTCCCCAACTCTTCAGGTTTGAACCATGAGAGGAAATATAGCAGCCACAATCTTGAAACCCAACTTTTAGTGTGTATGTGATTTGGGCTAAGGACCTAAAGAGAGCTATCTTTAGCTATTTAAAGCTCTCTTTAGAGCTTTGTGTAATTTCTTCCTTGATGGAATGTAAGTTCCTTTAGGACAAGGACTCTTCCATTTTTGTTCCTGTATCCCCAACACCTGGCACCTACTAGCTATTTAATCAATGCTTGTTTGATTAATTAATTCCCAGTTCAAAGTCCATGCCACTACACTTCAGGTGCAAATCAAGCTTCGTTTTTCCTAATGGTGGGCAACCAATCCCCAACAACTAAATTTTTTTACCCATAGACGAACCAGGTATATCTACCAAGGAAGTTCCATAAGAGTATGAAGCATTCAATGATTCAAAATCTCTCCCTTTCTGCTCTTGTCCCTCCTGCCAGGAATTACTTTAGAATGAATGGTTAGTTAGTGAATTCCCATAGAAGGTCAGCCATGGAGAGAGTTCTGATGGGCCTCTTACTGTGAGATGTATCAGCAGGATTAGCTACTTCCTGGTGGCTTGTAGGACTGCATTAGCCACAACATTGTCCAAGAAATAGAAGGGATGGCAGGCCCCTGCTGTTCCCTGTTTGAACAGTTAACTGTTTACCTAATACCAGCTTAACATCCTGTCATGTTTCTTGACCCAACAAATCCCAAAGGCTCCTTGATTCCACTTAGGGAGTTTAGTAATCATCAAATGAGACTCATCCTTTTAGAGAAGCCATGGCCAAGATGTTCATTATAAGCAGCTCCAACCACAGCAGCCACAAAGCAGCATGGGATGGGCACTGGCCCAGGAGTGCAGAGGTCCAGCTCTTCCATTTGCTAGGACTATAACCTTAAGCAAGTCCTTTATGCTTCCTGGTCATTAGTTTCCTTCTCTAAAAGTGGAGGACTTACACCATGATTTCTAACATCCATTCTAGCCTCAGCACCTAAGATTTCTATAAAGATTGAAAAGATAACATGAACATTGCACTTTGCGAGGTAAGTTGACATTTCAAGAGCTTGTTGTCCCTATCAGATATTTTGGCATCTAATAAACAATAATGTGCTAAATCAAATAGAATAATTTTGTACTTTTCTTCATATTTATAAGTACTATCTCTCCAACTGTAGTCTAAGTGCCTCAAGAATGGGCAACAGGACCCAAGCTTCTCAGTAGTATTCCAACCTACATGAATCACAATGACTGCCATTTAGGTAGCTCTCTACAATATGTAAAGTGCTTTATACATCGTATCTCATGTGAGCCTCCTAAGAGCACCGTGAAGTACATAATAGAGATACTAGACTATAATTTTCCTCTTGTTCAATCATTTTCAGTCATATACAATTTTTCATGACCCCATTTGGAGTTTTCTTGGCAAAGATACTGGAGGGATTTGCCATTTTCTTCTCCAGTTCATTTTACTGATGAGGAAACTGAGGCAAATAGGGTCGAGTGATTTGCCCAGGGCTACACACCTAATAAGCATCTGAGGCCAGATTTGAACTCATGAGAATGAGTCTTCCTGACTCCAGGCCCTGCACTCCACAGCACCACCTAGCTGCCCAGACTATAATGATAGTGCACAATAATAGTGCATAATTTCATAGCTCCCCAAACTCCTATGCAATCAGACTGAATATTCTTCCAATAATGTACTTTACAAATCAATCATACCCACTATGTGATTCTTGTCCCTCCTCTCCCATAAATTTAACATGTTTCTGCCTTCCTATAAGTTCAACATTTGGGGTCCACCCCTCTTCTAGTTCTCTTGACCTTGCAAAGAAACCAATAGCTGTCCAAAAATTATTCTTCCCTACTACCACAGGACCACTCACATTTTTTTTTCAATCATGTATTTAGTTGGTGACATCCTTTACAATACGTGTCTTTTATAATCCGTTTTTGTGATGTATATAGATCATCTTATTAGATCCTATGAGGTAAGTCATGAAAACATTATTGCTTCCTTGTACAGAGCGGGGAACTTAGATTCGCAGAGATAGAGGGACTGGCCTGAGGCCATTCAGCTAGTAAGTGTCAAAGCTGGTATTGAAACTTAGGTCTTTCAAATCCATGTCTATGTTCTGTTCACAAAGCGCCTCCCCCCCCCAAAAAAAAACTTCTTAGGGGCAGTTATAGGGCCAAGCCTACTAATTGTTACCATCACCATAACTAGACTTTATAAAGAGCTTTAAAGTTTTCAAAGCACTTTACATATACTATCCCATGTGTTTCTCACAATAACCCAGGGAGGTAGGTGCTATTATTCTCATTTTGCAAAAGAGCAAACTGAGGTTCAAAGAGGTTAAGTGACTTGCTTTGAGTCACGTAGGATTTGAACTCTGTCTTCCTGATTCGAAGTCCAACAGTCTGTCCCCTATGCCACCTAGCATTGTGTTATACATAAAAGGTGCTTGGTGAATACCTGTTTAAATGAAATGAAGATTCTGTCTGATGCCTACAGTGAATGAGAAAGATGGATATTGAGAACACAACTTCACATCCAGAGATTCTCAAACTTGAAAGATCCCAGGTGAGTTCTGATATAAAATTGATAAAGTATGAATCAAAGAAAGAAGGCCTTTCCCTACTTGGGTGATAAATGATGATAGGTCTACAATGTTACTACAAATTCACTGAATCATGAAATATAGCTAATATAATTAGTCATGAAATATTCCTGATCTGATGAAGACAGATAAAGAAAAGAATTAGCTCAGCAAACTTCCAAAATCCAATAAAGGGGCATTTAAGAAGAAGCTTCATGCTTAAGTGTTTTCAAATGACTTTATATTCTTTAAGAACACTCTGATTAAATTCTACAATCAGGATACATATTATGTTACATCAGGGCAGACAGACTTGGACCAAGAAATTCAGAAAGTACCTGCAGGGCAAATAAATGAATACATATCACCATGTCAGAAAGCTATTGAACAAACCCATAAATATGTTTTTTCATGTAGTTTTCAGTGAGAAGAGCCATGGGATGTTGAGACCTTAGGTATCAGCAGTAAAGAAGAATTAGTCTGAGTATCATATAGGAAATAGAATCAAATACTTGGTCCAATTTCTTGTGGAAAGTAATCCCACTCTAAAAAAAAAAAAAACTACCAATTCTCTGGCAGTGCAAAATAATGGAAGGAACACTAGGATGAAAAGATATGGGATCTAATTCTGGACCTGCCATAGACTCTATGTCATCTTATTTTTACTGTTCAGTTATTTCAATTATGTCCAACTCTTTGTGACCCCATTTGGGGTTTTCTTGACAGATACTGGGATGGTTTGCCATTTCCTTCTCCAGCTTATTTTACAGATGAGGAAACAGAGACACACAGGGTTAAGTAGCTTCTCCAGGATCAACACAAGGTTGTAAGTGTCTGAGATCAGATTTGAAACTCAGATCCTTCTAACTCCAGGGTCAACATTCTCTCCATTGTGCCACCTAGCTGCCTTCGATTCCATCTTGGCTCACTTCTCTTTTTCTGAGCTTCACCTTCCTCATCTATCAAATGTCGGAGTTGGATCTCCTTCATATCTAATTCCTATGCCACTATGTCAATAAGAAATGATATTCTCAGGGTCCACAATATCCATTCACCAGTAGTACTGTTATTCAAGGCATGGAAAATATTCCATGTCCAAGTTATAGAATTATAGAATTCCACAACTGAAAGAAAACTAAGAAGTCATCAAGTTTACCATCACATCTAAACCAGAGTGACTTTTACCTCTTTCTGTATGAATACTCTTCCAATCTGTAATTGAATACCTTCAATAACAGAGATCTCACTGTCTCTCAAAGCAGCCCATTGTGCTTGGAGAAAGTTCAAAACATTAAGAATCTTTTTCTTTACATCAACTCTAGTTTTGCTACTTTGCAACTTCTATCCATTAATCCTAGTTTTATCTTGTGTGGCCAAGCAAAGAAGTCTTCCTCTTCCAGAAATAAGTCATGGGAGAAATAGAATGTGCTATAGTGAGGGGAAAAATATATAACAACTAGCTCTCTGGGGCAAAAAAGTGTAATCTGCTTATTAACATTTATCTACTACTTTCCTAAGTCTAAACTGTCAAGAAAACAATAAAATCAAGCCCTAATTTATAGTATTTGCTGATTTCTGAAAATTTAACAATGGGCTTTCTAGCTGGTGTGAACCAGCTCCAACACACCACTGGCTATTATAGTCCTGGGCTGAGAGCTAGGTGGCCTGAATTCTCTGAAACTCTCTGAGAATCAATTTCTTCAAATTTAAAATGGGGTATTAACACTTGTCATAACATCATTATAAGGCTGTTTGTGAGGATGAAAGGAGATAATGTATACAATCACCATTGGAGAAACTTAAAAGTGTTATTAAAAATCCTCAGTATTAGCATTAAGATATGTTGTCTCCTTCCCAGAGGAGGATGGAGAAAATTCAATAAAATTATCTTAAGTTGCATTTTATCATGTTTTAAAATGAAAAGATGCTCAATGAGCAAATGTGTACAGGTGAATTATCTATGAATGGATTTGTTTTTAACTGTAGTCTTCTTTCCTTTTAGCTCTTTGCCTCACAGAATCACAGATTTAGAGCGGAAAAAAGGATCTTAGCATTCATTGAGTGTAATCCCTTTGTGTTATAGATGTGGAGACTGAGATTAAAAGGAGACTGTGACTTGGCCAGGGTCACACAACTAATAAGAGTCTGGGGCCAGTTTTTAAATTCAGGTCTCCTTCCTGACTCCAAATCCAGTACCATACTTAGTGTCACTTAGCTGCCTCTAAGATCTAGTATCATTCTACTTCCCAGTCTTATCTCATACAATTTCCTATTTAGATAGTCTACAGACCAGCTAAATTAGGCTAATTACTATCCCTTGTATATTTCATGTACTTTTCCACTTCAGTGCTTTTGGTCCTTGAATATATATTTCCTTGAAATGTATAACCTCTCCTTCCATTTTCAGAGATGAAATGTTGATATAGTGGGAAAAGCACTGAGTTTTATTTAAAGAGAATTGGGTTTAAATCCTGGCTCTAAATCATGTTAGCTATGCAACCATGGACAAGTTATTTAATATCTCATAATCTCAGTTTCCTCATCTGTTAAATTAGACTAATAGAACTTCACAAAAAAAATCAAATAAATTTTAAAAAGAACTTCCACTGCTACTTCAGCAAATTTCAATGTCATTGTGGCATGAAGGTGACTGAGTTCTCAAAGGTTATTCCACCAAAGTACAGCTTCTGAAAGGTTCTACCAAGCTGGAAAAATGTCATGTATATTACCTTTCTTCTTTGTATCCCCAGCCCCCAAGAGCTAAGTGTCTGGCATATGATATGTACTTAATAAATGCCTGTTGACTTCACTAGTCAGCTAGCCCTGAGGAAAAGGCTATTTTTTATGCCAAACAAACAACCTAGCAAAGAACAGAAAGGCATATGCACAGCAGTTTAGCCATTAGGTGAGGAATTCTCTGTCCGTGGCAATCTATGGCAAAACAAAGAAAAAAAACACAAAATGATCCTCAGTCTTTTGTACTGTGTACTCCCTTCCATTTTTGTAGTGATAGTGGGAGAGTTGTGGGAAAGTTGTGGGAAAGAGAGCAGAAGGAACTAAGAATAACCTTATTTAGATCATATATAACCATTTATTTGGTTGTTGGTGTTCCAAATATGAGACCAACAGGATGTTCTCTTCCCACTTAGCTTATATAATTCTACTCTCCCTTCACTTCCTATCTGTCTGGCCATTCATCCTCAATAGCCTTTCATGGATTGTCATCCGTTTCCCCTTAAACATGGGTGTCCCGTATGTCTCTGTCTCAAGGTCTTTTTTTCTTATTTAATTAATCTAATTTAACTTATTAGCTTTTTTAATCAATTTCTCAAAGATCTCATTGGCTCACAAGAATTTCATCATCTCTATGCAGATAGTGCTTGAGAAGCATCAAAGAGTATAGAAAACTGAATTTAAAGGAAAGAAGACCTGGGTCGGAATTCTGACTCAAACACTGACTAGCTGTGTAACTCTTGGCAAATAATAAACTCTTTTCAGACTCAGTTTACTCACCAACAAAATGGGAATAATAACAACCCATAGTAAGGTATATGAAGCACTTTACAAACCTTAAAATGTTACATAAATATTAGTTATTGTTATTAGTCTGTATTGGTATATAAACATATATATCCAGCCCTAATTTCTCTCTCTTGAAGTCCAGTTCTGTATCAATCACTAACTTCCTCCTAGACATCCTCATCTGACTGTTCTTCAGATGTATCAAGTCCAATATATCCAAAGCAGAACTCATCATTTCTCTCCTTAAACCTTTCCCTTCTTCAAACTTCTCTAGACCTGTTAAGGTCATCACCATAATACTAGTCATCTAGGTTCACAACCTCAGAGTCACCCTTGACTCTTCCCTATCCCCTACTTCTACATCTAATCAGTTGCCAAGGATTAGATATTATACTTCCAATAATAACTTCTCATCCATCCCCTTCTCTCTGCATAAAGCTATCACCTAGTTGAGATTCCGATCATTAATTGACTAGCCTACATACTCTCTCATCTGCTACTCTCCCCCAACCATTTTCACAGCTGCCAAATTAACATTCTCAAAATTATAGCTTGGTCATGTCATTCTCTTACTCCAAAAATGTTAGTACTTCCAAAATGTCTCCATAAAAAATCTGACATTTAAAAGTCAGGAGAAATAAACATTTATTATTAAGTGCCTACTATGTGCCAAGCACTGTGCTAAGCCATGGGGATACAAAGAAAGGCAAAAGGTAGTCCCTGATCTCAAGGAGGTCACAATCGAATTGGGAAGACAACGTGCTAGCAACTAGGTACATACAAGATATATACAGATAAATTGGAAACAGTCGATAGAGAGAAGGCACTGGAATTAAGAGGATTTTAGCTGAGACTTGAAAGAAGAAAGGAGGTGGACATGAGGAGGGAGAGCATGCGAGACGTGAGACATAGCCAGTGAAAATGTCTGGAACTGGGAGATGGAATTACTTATTTGAGTAACAGTCACTGGCATTGTATCATTGAGAAAGATGTAAGTCATCCCTGATCTAATATAGCTATAGGCTACTACAGTTTTAGATGTATTTGATATTGTCCTTATTCATGCATTCTACATTTCAGTTAAACTGATTTACTAGCCATTCTCCAAACTTGGCATTCCCTGCTGCATCTTCAGGATTCTTGCCTTTAAAAACCCAGCTCAGGTACAATCACCTATGAAGTCTTCTCTGATTCCTCTGGCTATTAGATTTCCCTCCCTCCTGAAATCTCCAAGTACTTTTTATCTGTATTTTTTAATATCTTTTCATATTCCTTCAATAGAAGATAAGTTCCTTGAAGGCAAAGACCACTTGGGTTTTGTCTTTGTATTAAGAGCCTCACCTTGGTGGGTGCTTAATAAATGTTTGTTGAATTTCACTGAGTTGGTTTCATAATGTTCTAAAATGCCACAAAAAAACATTATTTGGTCATCTACAGTGCTCATAATGAGCAAAGGCAAGAAGATCACCGTGAAGATAATTCCAACTTAAGTTAATGTCTATGGCATGGTCCAAAGTAAAGAAATTCTATTAAGAGTTTCACAAGAGTCTATATATTAAGTAAACAAATACTTTAACGCTGACTTCAATGCAAAAGTGGACACAGGAAAAGATAATAAAAATGGTCCTGAAAAATATAATTCAAGATCAAGAAATGCAAGAGACCAAAGATGCTTTAAAGCTACATGTTATTCATTCTTTCTTCAAGAGGAGCTGAATAGTGTTGGATGTACTGATTACTAAACAGCAAAATAAAATTGATTATATCTTAGTCCATTGGAAAGGACTGGTTACTAATGTGGAAGTCATCCCAGAATTAACTTCCTGAGTATAATTAGAACAACATCTAATTAAAGCAAAAGACAAAATCAACACCCAAATAGGACAAAAGAAAAGAAGTCACTGTGAATGACTGTAATAGTTCCAAACAATCTGTTGATTCCAAAAAATGGGAATTAGATAAAGGTAACTGATTTATCATTTCTTCAAATAATTAAGAGTTTACGTGCATTTTAACAAAGCATTTGACAACGTTTCTTACATTGAAACAATAGGGAGGTGTGGGCTAGATCAGAGAACAGTCAAGTGATTTCAGAAATGGTTGAATTAAGTTACATCATCCCAAGAATATTTATAGAGAAAATGGCAGCCAAAAGATAAACAAAAATGGAATAGACATGTCAACATTTCTAGAGCAATCTCTTTTTCATCGTTGATGATAGTGGAACTGTGTTTGGCCTAGAACACACCACTATATGCTATGATGACCTGATGAATAATCTGACTGAAGAGGATAGTGAATTTTGGGGAATAGTGGGAGATAAAGCTTGAGTAGATAGGATGGGACCATACTGCGGAGAGGCTTCATATCTAAACAAAATAGCTACAGTAAACATAGGGAGTTACCAAAAGAAAGCTACCTTGAGCAAAGGAGTAAGTGGGATACAGCTTTCTCTCCCTGGTTATGACTGACCTCCTACAGTTATGACTGACCTACCTCTACTTTTGTCCCATGGAAGGCACTAGACTTCTGGATCCTTTCCCTAAGCCCTTCCATCAACACCCACATCACTCACAGGGCACCAAAGTGAAGGCAATGATTCATTATCTGTATAAAATACATCAACTGCCAGAGAGCTCACCACAAAACCTGTTATCTTGCCTAGAAATCCATATTTATTTTAGGGCGTAAATTGTACCCTTACCACATTAATAATATGCATTGGATTTTTACTCCCTATTTAAGATGGGATATTATGTTGTTTCTGAGGCTCTTTAGATAATTTTAATTCCATGCCAGCATATACAATATTGGCAGCCAGAGGTGACATTCATGTCTAACTCATCAGCAGCCCACACACTCTTAAATATCTTTAATAATGAACAAAAAAAATAATAACAAGGAGGCACTAATGGTCCAACTTTAACCTCCTAAAGAAAGGAAATTTAAAATTAGCCATGGCCACAGCAAATACCTCCCAATTTTGAAAATGCCAGACAAGCCAACATCACTTAGTAAAATATGGGGAAAGCAAAGAACTTATCTCCTTTACAAAAATGGGAAATGTAGTTTTATGTCACATGCTAATTAGGATGAGGGAGAACGAAGCAAATGTTGGGAAGAAGTTGAAGACTGACCCAGTGAGAACTCAGATGAGGAGATGATGATTTTCCTCCATCTCTGCCCAGGGGCAGGTCAGGAATAGACTTGGTATGGCTGATTGGGTTCCATGGCACCAATTGAGGACATCACTGTTTGGGAAAGAGGTGATCAAAACTAGGAAGTTCCTATGCAGGAAGGAGTGAGAATCATGTAGAGAAGCTAGTCAATAAACAAAAATATGGATCATAGAGGAACTGAAAGGTCAGAGACAATCTATAGTGGTGTCTAAAATAAAAACAGGGTCAAGACCAGGATATTAAAAACAGCAGAACCAGTTAGTGGAAGGCAAGATCCAATGATAAAGTTTCACTATTTCAGTACCAAGGTAACCAAAAAGGTATTAATTGTGAAAATGAGTTCTCTCAAGATGCCACAAACTTTTGAGCTTTTATTTCTCTGCTTTGACCAACCAGATTCAACCTCCAGGGTTCCTCCAGATCTCCTTCATTTGGAAAATCACCACCACCACCTTCATTGCCCTCCCCCTGGCAATGCTGAAATCTAAACATAGGTCAAGAGCATTCTTCCCCAGCCTTGGTATCCACAGGGTAGTGTTATTGGAAATCCCCTATCAATCCCAGAACAAAACTTGTCCATGATTCACAATAGTAGGGTGAAGGGCATTTCTTCCCCTCCATTTCCTTTTTATCCCATTAAGTCATTTGTGCTTGTGAACGTCAAGAATTTCCTTTGAGTGGAATATGGTCTTCCCCTCCACTAGTACCAAGAGTGGTTGTGCATTCAGCAGCTAGATATCCATGGTTACATGCATAAAGCAGAGCAAGGAATAGATGAAACACAGGGTGAATGGTTAGATTCATAAAAATTTGAAAATACTTGAATGAACTGATAGAGAATGACATGAGTAGAAAGACTACAGCATTTTAATGGAAAACTATGAAAACTTCATATTGGTGCAATGACCATTAACAACTCCAAAAGACTGATGATAAAGCATGCATCTCTCTTCTTGGCAGAGAAGTAATAGACTATAAGGTGCAGAATGAAACATTTACTTTCAGATTTGCAAGGTGTGAATTTCTTTTGTTTGTTTCAAGAGAAGGTTTTTATTATATTTTATTGGAGGAGAGGAGAGTTGAGAAGGAGTGATAGAGATTTAAAACAGAAAAAGAAAGAAAAGAGTCTGAAGGAAACATTTTAAAATAAACAGAAGAAAAGGAAGTTCAGAAGGACAAAGATAAGCAGGGTAGTGTCTGTACTATCATGATAAATTTAATATATACAAAAAATAGATAATCTATATATAATAGGTTCATAGTTTTATATATAATCCTCTTTTTCTTCTTTATATTTAAGTGTGTGTGTATGTGTGTGTGTGTGTGTGTGTGCACATGCACTCACTTTTCAATCGTGTTCAACTTTTCACAATTCTTTTTGGAGTTTTTTTTGCCAAAGATACTGGAGTACTTTGCCATTTACTTCTTTAGCTCATTTTACGGATTAGGAAACTGAGGCAAACAAGATTAAATGAGCTGCCCAGGATCATACAGATAGCAAGTATCTGAGGCTAAACTTGAATTCCAAGCCTGGTGCTCTATCCACTGCACCACCTACCTCATAAGAGATAGAGCATCTTATTCAACATGGCCTCTAACTCCATCAGAGGGGTTACCATTCTTGGATGGTAAGCAATAGCATCTGTCAAAATGCATACATCTTGTTTCTGATCAACTCAAAGAGAGCTCTAAAATGGATCTGGAGAGTGAGGGAGGCACAGAATTCTCAAGTGGCAATAGCATTTGCATAGGTAGGTAGGGGCAGTGGTTGGGGCATTCAGTGGATTCCAAGAGCCAACTGATTGTAGCAACCTGGAACATACACAATAGAAAGGTTGAACTGACATTATAAGCACCTACCTTCTCTGAAAATGACTTAATTTTCTGCTGTGTTAGAAAAATTGCAAGTTTTTACTGTCTGATTGGGCTGTTAAAGAGTACCCTCCAAGTGACGGTGCCAAAGCTGAACTCACTGCTAGCAGCTCTTTACCTCAGACTGTATGTCTTCTTTCTTTTTTGGCTGCTGATATTCTTCACAGCATACACATAGGGCTGAAATGTGTCAGGTGAGGAGCTATCTTGGGACAGGATAATCCCTAATATTATGTCAGAGGCATCTGTACTGATCCCAAATGGCCTACATAGGTTAATGCTAAGGCAGTAGTGAATCGTTTTCAAGTCCTTAAAAATCTCTTCTCTGGTGTAAGACCAGTAAAAGATTGAGAGTAACTAAGTTGATCTGTGAGGGCCATGGCCAATCCAGCTCATGTTACAGAAGAGGAAACTGAGGCCAATAAGGGTTATGGGACTTGCCCTGGGTCACACAGCAAGTTAAGTGTCTCAGGTCAAACTTGAGCTAGTAACACTGAGTCTTCTTGATTCCAGGCCCGCTCTATCCACTCTGCCATCTTGCTGGCCCAGAAGTTCTAGATAGTGCTCACGGATAGCATCAAGTCTGATTACTGGACTATATGCTCAAATGCTTAAAACTATATATATAGTTTTACAGAAGGGACCTTAAATGCTATGTAGTCCAATCCCCTCACTGTCCAAAATCATGAAATCACTAAGTGTCAGGTGAACCCAGGGTTCCTGATTCCATTACTAGTGTTCTTTATTTAAACTTTATTTTTGAGTTAAAAAATGTTTTCTTTCTCTTCCTCCCACTTCCCTTCCAATGGGGGAGAAATAGTTAAGGCAGACCCTTTGTAAGAGACAAAGAAAGACAAATTTTCTATTTCACGAGAGTCTGTGCCAGGTCTACTTTTTGCCAACTCACAGCAAGCTCTCCCTAAATCAATCCATTAAGGCTGGCTAGCTCCTTTGGCATCCCAACACAAACACATCAGAAGAGCTGATTCCCTCCATAGTGGAGCCATCCACCACCAGAGATCCATTAATTTTCATAGATTCATTGATTGTTGTCAATGGACCAAGCTCCTTCAGCGTTTGCTAACAGGGAGCAGACCTCCATCATCATGATATAGTAGATAAAATGCTTGGAGTCAGGAAGAATCTGGGTTCGAATTCCACCTCAGATGATTGTTGCTTGTTTCACTATGGGCAGAGTAGTTCACCTATGTCTGTACATTGTTAAATGTGGGGTTTGGATTCAATGACCTCTAAGGTACCTTCTGGTTCTAAATCTATCATCCTAAGTCCCATCAGGTCATGGCCTGGGTCGTGATGGTGAAAAGCTCATGGTAGAAATGATAGGTAAAACAGAAGCAAGGTCAAGATCACTCATCAAACATTTATTAAGTGCCTACTATGTGCAAAGGTCTCTAATGGTGATCTGGGAATAAAAAAGAAGATAAGAAGCAGTCCCCTTCCTCAAAAAGCTTACATTCTAATAACAAATTCTAATTATCTAACATTATACTTGTCAGCTATCTAGTCTAAACAGGGAGGAGTAAGGAGTACAAGCAGAGCAGTAATAGTAGTAGGGGTAGTAATAAACAATTATTTATATAGCTGCTATGCTCCAGGTCCTATGCTAAGCCCTTTACAATTCTTACCTCATTGGATCCTCACAACAGCCCTGAGAGGTAGGTACAATTATTATCCCCATTTTACAGAAGAGAAAACTGAGGCTGACAGAGTTTAATTGACTTATATAGAGTCACACAGCTAATAGCTATCTACTGTAGGATTTGAACTCAGGTCTTTCTGGCTCCAGGTCCAATACTTTATCCATTGCACCAGCTAGCTGTCAGTAATATGAAATGTCTAGAATGGTAGGCTGAAAGTCGAATTGTAAAGGGTTTTAAATGTCTAGTTAAGGAATTTGTATTTTATTTAAGAGAGCATGAAAAATGACTTAAAGTTTTTAAGCAAAGGAGTGACATGATTAGATCTCTACTAAGAAATATTAATTTGATTCCTGTGTCAGAAATAGACTGGAGAGGAGAAAGACTGGAAGCAAAGAGGTCATTATAATAGACCAAAAAATAGGTGATAAATGCCTAAATTAGGATGGTAGGTATGAAAAGTGGGGAGAAGGGAAGAAATAAGAGACATGTAGAATTGACAAAACCTGTAACTGATCAGACATGGAGGAACCAGGATCACAACAAATCCACAGTCAGGGAAGGCAACTAGTGAAAGATGAGGTCAAGGGATTGAGCTGCAGTAATTCAGTACCGAGGCGAGCAACCAGATGTTAAAATGGACACAGTGCTCTTAATTCATCGGAATCACATGCTCTGCAGGTGCATGCATGTTTTTATGCCCCAAAGCACTCAGCTAGATCCACCCTCAAATCCCTCACCCAACTTGTATGGAATTCTCTTCAAATGGAGCATGCCCACCACCACCACTTACCATCTTCATTGTTCTTTATAGCAACAGCCAACTCAAAGTGGCAACAAATATTACCTGAGGTCTTTTGATTAAAACAATCCCAGAGGGAGGAGAGGAAGGACCATCCAGATGGAAACAGTCAGAATAACTGATGAGGGCAGACTGTGATTTCCAAGAAATTCACAGAATTTTCATTATCCATGCTTGGAAAGATTTTCACAAGGAACCAAGTCCCACTCTCATCTAGTTTGCCCCTGATAAGAGATCATATACCTTTTGCTTGCAGACCTCCAGTGAAGGGAAGGTCTATGAGTTTCTGAGGAAGCCCATTTCAAAGCTCTGATGAAAGCTCTGATTATCAGGAAATTTCATTTACTCCCCAATCCTGTACTTGTAGAGCTGAGTTTTAGAGCCAAAGTGCAAGTCTTTATATACAGCCCTATTAAATTTCATCTTATCTTCAGCTCAACCTGTTAAAGTATTTGTGAGTACTGATTCTGTCATCTTATGTATTTGTAGTCTGCCATCTAACATATTTGCTATCCTTTTTTAAAACTTATTTTATTCTGAACTTAAGAAATAAAATCTGAATTTCCATAACACAGTAGAAAAAAAGATGACTGCACACAAAACTGCAAGTCTATTATGTACATCTTGCTACTTCTTTTAAATATATATTAAAGTAATCATGAAACTTTCTCTTTTTTCCTTCCCTCTCCACCCAACCCCACAACCTAGATATTTGCTATCCTTCTGATCTTCATGTCACGCACGAAATCTACCAACTCCAGGGCCATCTCCGTTGTCCTTATCTCTATCTGACCAATGGATCCAGGTGGCTCTGGAGGAGAAATGAGACTGGTGACCTTATCCTCTCTCCCTTAAATCCAATTCGTTTGTATGTCCTGGCATCCCCTCCCTGATGTCATGGTCCTCCTTGAGAAGGAAAAGGCAAACCACAACAACAACCAACTCCTTCCTGTATTTGTCCTCAACTCACCTACTCATGACTGGGGTCATCAAAGGTGCTTGGTATCAGATAAGCCTAAACTGGTTCATTTATAAAATTTGTAATTCACTTTGTCTACCTATATATAAAACTCTACCATCCTTAACAGCCTTGGGACACTCTGAATTGTCCTATAGTTATAGAGAGAGCTGTTTTGGGCAGGGGAGTGGCGGGGGGGGGGGGGCGTTGCAGTCATATGTATAACTCATTTCTCAGAATATTTCTCAAAATATCCTAGTTGCTAAAGTATCCAACCTTTAGATTACAATTGGTACTTGGTAGGAATAGCTCTTTTTCTATTTTTGGGATACAAAATCACAGGAACACATTATCTTTACTGTTAACTCCCCAGGTCTTAATGACGTTGAGAATAATAGATCTGAGAGGGACCTTAGAAATCTGCTCCTACTTTTTCATTTAACAGATGAATAGACTGAGACCCAAGGAAATGAAATCAGTTGCTCAGTGCCATAGAGTTCAGTGGTTAGAGATCCATAACCAACATTCAGATTTCTTAGCATTACAAGTTACTGCGCCATACCCCTTCCCAAATCTGCTCTGAACAACATCAACAGCAGTTATAACTTTTATATAGCACTCTAAGGTTTGAAAAGAACTTTACTTATGGTAATTCATTTGAGTCCCCATTTTATAGATGAGGAAACTGAGGCACAGAGATGATAAATGATTTGCTTAGGATTCCACAGCTAAAAAGTATCTAAGTCAGAATTTGAATTCAGGTCTTCCTGACTCCAAGTCCTGTTCTTTACACTACCTAGCTGGATTTGCTAAAACACCAAATATAATTTCATGAACAAGTAGGTATTCAACAAGTATTATGGGGCAGAATGGGGAAGATTTGGGAGTAGGAAAATCAAGTGCAATAAACACTTATTAAGCACTTATTATTTGCAGAACACTACAGTAGGCACTGCGGGACAATGAAGGATGAATAAGTTATGATCCCTGTCTTTGATGTTATATTTTGTTGGTTCCATGATCTCATCAATATGAATACTGCAGGTTGTACAGATCCCAATATATCTACACCTTCACATCCTTTGTAATTCTGGTCGCTGTCTTCCAATAAATCTTCTAGAGATAATCTTTTCAATGTGCCAAATGGTTTTCTTAAGGTATTTTAACATTTTGTGGACACCACTCAAGCTATCCATCTTTTGTCCTTCAGTGTGACCGGTTTATCACCTTTCTAATCATTCATTTCTGATGATATTTTCATGCTACTTCTTTAATGACAGTAGTATACTGTAGCCTACTTACATTTCCCCCAGTACATATCTCTCTCCTGCCCCTTGGACCTCCCATAATTTTGATTCTTTAAAGATCATGATGTTCTCTAATTGACAAGAGTGCCACCAAGAGAATTTTATTATTAAAAAAGATCTTTGCCATCATGGAGCTTGAAATCTAGAGAAGAGTACTGTACTTAGCCATTTCTTAGAAATCAACTGATTCCTCTATATGCAGAAACATGGGAGAGATCAAAAGATGATGGAAGGGAAAGGAAAGGGAAGATGGAAGGAAGGAAAATGGTTAAGCTCTGGTCCAGCACAAGCCTTTCTTTGGGTAACAGAAAACAACAAATCCTTCTTCACCATCAAGATACTGAGATGAGGCACCTAGGTAGAACAAATAAGAAATGAGGTGGTGGGAGAGGGAAGAGGGTGACTTGGAGTCGGGAAGACAGCCTCAGACACAGCTATGTAACACTGAACCATTTTCTTAAGCCTAAGTCTCAGTTTCCTCATTTGTCAAAATAGGATAATACATAATACATATAATATATATTATATATAATACACATAAGGACAATATGTACAATAATAATAGCTCCTTTTTTATCATGTCATTGAGAAGATTAGCAAATATAAAGTGCTTCACAAACCTTAAAGTGCTGTATAAATGCTCGCTATTTTATTATTATTATTTCTTCCAAAAAGTGAAAGTTTGGCTTTGCTTCACTTTCTTTTTCTGAATAGATAAGTCAACCTCTCTGGTAACACTCAATACTGCAGGAGGAACATTTGCTCCTTTGAAAAATTAGAATCATTCTAATCCTGAAATGGTTACCAAGCATGCCCATGTAGCCTAGGCCTTTCTCTATAACTCATACTTTATGTGTTTAGTCGTAAATGGGTTTAGACACGAGGGGTGGAGAGAGAGGTGTCAGGGAGAGCCTTAGCAATCCAAGGTCACATTCCCTTCATAAAACATGTCCTTCGGTTCAATAAAAAACTTTAGAAGGACCATGTTCAATTCTCCACCCCACGGGGGGACCTTGCCTTAGCCTCTTTCTTTAACAAACAGCACCTTTCACCCCAGATGTGTTTTGTTTTGTTTTTCCTGATTGAGTATGGCTCCTCAAAAGCAAGGATTTCTCACTTTTGAAGACATTATGCCTTTTATTATGAACCATAATAAGAGAAATATGACTAACCATTATTGGTGCAATAATTCCTCCTAGGGTAAAACTGAGTGACACCAAAGTCCAGTCCTGGGCAAATGGGGGAGAAGAAAGTCAGCCATCTGTAGAAAAAAGCAATTGGCTTCTCTCAGAACACATGTTCTATCCAATATTTTCTTCTTACTCTTAGGCCCGGATTTGTAAGTGAAAGTACAACTTCAATGTGCAGTAATTTAATATGCCCACCAATTATTTCTTAGGCCATTAGGTTGACTAAGAGTCTGATCAGGGCTGAAGCAGAAAGATTAGCAGATGCTTACTGTAAGAGATGAAATCAGATGGGAATTCAAAAAGGGAAAAAAACAAAGAGTGAACCAACCCAGCCCCCTGAATACATGAATAATATATATGTATGTATTTTTATGTGTGTATATATGTCTATATAGATATATGTATGTATATAACATATTGGTATATTATGTAGATAGATATATAAGTAGAGGAAGGAAGGAAAGAAGGAAGGAAGGAAGGAAAGAGATGGGGAAAAAGGGAGAGAAGAAGGGAAGAAAGGAAGGAAAGAATTTGTTTGGCCAAGGTATTCATAGGGAAGACTCCTGCAGAAATTCTTTCTACCACCCCAGTCAAGCACATACAACCACTCTTCATTGTTTTTCTTTCCCCATCTCCAAAAATAGCATAGTCTGAATGATAGTTGAACCAGTCACCTGCTTCTCTCCCTATCTCCATTTTGGGAATCCCAAGTGACAGTGTTACTGAGGCCCGTGCATTCATCTGACTACCACAGAAGTTTCCTTCCGAAGGGCAGTTGTACTTCAACAGTCCCTTTTGTGCACTCACAATTTGTAGCAAATGAACACACAGTGGCTTTCTATCTATAAATGTACTGACTTTACACGATTGTGGCTACATGAGTTTTGGGTCCCATGATGTCAGGGCAAACCTGTTGGGGAGGATGATAGTAATAGTTGGTGAATAGTAGAGAACAATGAAAGAAACCTCAAATAGCATGACTTGAGAGTCAACTAGAGCCATATCTGGCACTGAAACAAGAAGCAAGGGCAAGAAACAGAGAACCTTCCCCCACTCCCCTCCCTTGGTCTTACCAGGCCAACTCAACTAGGATGAACTACTTTGGCATCGGAGAAATAACTGGTGACATAAAAAAGAGTTAAACCTCTTAAGTCCAGAAAAAAGTTTTCATATCTGGCTAAGCTTGGTGGAGGTCCTCCTTCCTCATTCCCTCCTCCTGTTCAGAATAGTGGTGCCAAAAATGCTAAGCTCTTTATGCAGAGTGCACATCCACTCCAACATTTTACCAATGAAGATATTTATCTCAGTGGCGAACTTGGGATCTCTCAGCAAACCACACCACTTTGGGGCCAAAATCCACATTATATGAGAGTCCCCTGAAAGCCTTGCTGGACAATCAATGTCAAGGAAACCACAACAGGAATTGTAGCACGGGGCTCTGGGCTCTTGGGGGAAGTGAGAGCCTCATTATCAGTCAGTGGTTGCAGGAAGGAGGAGAAAAATCAAACCCAAAGCCAATGCTGCCACTTAATTTATGCAAAAATGGGTTTTATTACTTAGCCAGAAAAGGAAATATAATACTAATGGATTTTTTTTAAGAAAAGAATTAAAGGAAATGATCTCTAAGGTCTCTTCTACTTCTAGACACTGATACTAAGCAGGCTTCTTCACACACATTCAAAACTCTCCTCTATCCACTTTAACGCCATACTTGAAAAGGATGCAAGGGAAGAAGAAAGCAGAGGCATTCAAAGCGAACTATCTTCCTTGTCATCAAATGGCTTTTGCTAAAGCCCCAGCTTGAATTTGCCCCTAGTTTTGGCCTTTTTCAGACAGTTCTGCATGTTATCAGGCTCTATCCTTTTGGGCAGAGTTCTTAACTTTTTTCGTCATGGATCCCTTTGGAAGTCTGGTAAAATCTTTGCATCATCTTCTCAAAGTAACGTTTGTTGTCTGCATTCATAATCAAAGGGAACGCTAAATTTCAGTTAGAGGTTAATAAAAATAAAGACGTGATTTTTCTCCCTGGCCAAGTTCACAGATCCCTTAAATTCTATCCAGCGAACCCTGGGTGAAAAGGGGAGGGGTGTGTATGACTGTCTGGCTAAGAATTCCTGTTTTAGAGATAAAATCTAAGAAATGTACATGGATCTGACCAGACATATGTGAGGCATAGGGTCAAAGAGCAGAGACTTTAAACCAAAACTTGAAAGGACTATGTTGAAAATAAATGCGGTTCTCCCTGAGCTACACTCTAGGGAGGGGGAGCAGGGAAGCTGAGGGGATAATTAAGGTCAGAAGAAAAGAAAGTACGTGTGTAAACTCAAGACCCAGGCAAAGTGAGGCTGAGAAAGAGGGCATAGTGCCTCAATTCTTTCATACTCTCCAGACAGATATTCCTAGAATACTTTTACCTCACCAGCCCACCTCTCCATATTCACTGCACATTACTTCTCTTCTGTACTCTCTACCCCATTCAAACTGGACAACTTGGGGTTCTTCTGACCCAGCATTTCCCCTCTTGCCCCAAAATATGTCCCTCATACCTAGAATGCTCTCCCTCTTCTCTGTCTCTCAGAAGTCCTAGCTCACTTTAAGGTTCAGTTAGGATTCTACCTCCCATGGGAAACCTTCTCTGATTCCTCTGGCTAGTTGCTGTTCACGTATTTCAGTCATGTCCTACTCTTTGTGACACCATTTGGAGTTTCTTGGCAGAGATGCTAGAGTGGGTTTAACATCTCCTTCTCCAACCCATTTTACAGATGCGGGAACTGAGACAAAAAGAGTTAAGTGACTTGCCCAGGGTCACACAGCTACTGTCTGAAGCCAGATTTGAACTTGGGTCTTCCTGATTTCGTCCCAGCCCTCTATTCACTGAGCCATCCTGCTTGCCTATAGCTCCTCTTCAAAAGATCATATTTGGACTTTGAATAAGAAAGGCACAAAAGGCAAGCCTGTCTCAATTACTTACCAGCTGAGAGAACCATCAAATGGCTTCCTTGGCTGTAAAATGGGGAGAGTAATAGCTCGTACTTCACAGGGTTGTCGTGAGAATTAAATGAGATAATAATTGAAAAGTGTAGACCTTAAAGCGCTCTAAGAATGCATTAAAAGCTACAGGATGTTTCTCCCTCAGTAGAAGGTAAACTTCTTGAAGGCAGGGGCTGTTTTATATTTTGTCTTTCTACTAGCACTTTGCTTTGCACATAAGAGGTTCTTCACAAATGTTTATTGGGTTGGATTTTTATTCCCATGCTCAGAAATTTCTAATGCTTCTTACTGTCTATAGCAAGGGTGGTGAACTTGCGGCCTTGAGGCCACATGTAGCCCTCTAGGTCCTCAAGTGCAGTCCTTTGAATGAATCACAGAACTTGTTCTGTGAAGTTTGGATCAGTCAAAGGGTCACACTTAAGGACCTAGAAGGCCACATGTGGCCTCAAGGCCGCAGGTTCCCCACTCTTTGTCTATAAGATAAAGACTGAACTCCTCAGCCTGGCACTTAAGACCTCCAAAAGTGACCCATTCTGTTCTTTTTCTCATGTCATTTCCCTTTAGCAAGGATTCTTAACCTGGGGGCCATGAACATTTTTTTGTTAATTTTTTATAACTATATTTCAATATAGTTTGTGTCCTTTATAATCCCATCTTTTTTTGCAATTAAAAATATTACATTGAAAAGAGATCCATAGATTTCATTAGCTTTCATTAGATTTCAACTCTCCCTAGTTGTTATTGGTCTCTACCTCTTTTACTCAAATTATTGTGCCTGGACTTGAAGTGAGAAAGACCTGAGGCTGACTCCTGCCTCAGTCATGTATGACCTGGACAAGTCACTTAACCAACGCAAAAATGGTGAGGAGCATCTGTCTTCTCCCAGTCATTTGTTCCAATCATAATAATCTCCTCACTGTTGTACTCCATGCACCATTTGTATCCATATTCTACAACTGTGGTTATACTTTTCTACCTAGAATGCTCTCTTCTTTCCTTTTGAGTACCAAATTACCATGCATCCTTCAAGGCTCAGATCAAATCCAAACTCCTCATTCCAGATTTATCCAACTGTTCTAGTCTATGGGAGATCTCCTTCCTTAATCTTAAGTCTTGCCCTGATAACACTTAGCTCCTGGATTACTCATTCAATAAAGATAGATATAGAGATATAGATAGAAATAGATATACATTTGTTGTTGTCCAGTTGTTTTAGTCATATCTGACTCTTCATGACCTCATTTGGTGTTTTCTTGGCTAAGATACTTGAGGGCTTTGCCATTTCCTTCTCCAGCTCATTTTACAGTTGAGGAAACTGAGGCAAACAGGATTAAGTGACCTGTGCAGGGTCACACAGCTAGTAAGTGTCCAAGAATGGATTAAAAACTCACAAAGATGACTCTTCCCAACTCCAGGCCTGGTAGTCTACCTAGCTGCCTACATATACCAATATATACATACATATATGTGCATATACATATATGCAAACATATATAATAGGTTACATTACACTGTTACTTAAGTGAGTTTCACATTATAAGGCATATAATGTGAATATATGTGTATATACATACATACACACATATGTATATGTATATCTATGTGTATACATACCCACATATGATATAAGAGGATGGGAGGCAACCTGGTGTAGTGGATAGAGATTTGGTCTTAGAGCTGAGCTCAAGTCCTACGTCTGATAACTATTGGCTATGTGAATCTAGGCAGATCTTTAACTTCTAGGCAATTTTCTAAGTTGTCCAGAGAGTACCAACCTGCATGGGTAAAGGGAATTTCCCCACACTTAAGAAATGACAGGTCTAATCTCTAGTCCTAACCTCATATGACACATGTATCATGCAATGGTAGATCTGGTCTCTACACCTAGACTGAAAGCTACAGGACAGCAGAAAGCCCACCCCACTTGTCTTTGGTATTCTTCTCAGTCATTGATGGCCACCTGATAGACCCTCAGTGAATACTGAATGAAGAATTCCTGAAGGAACAAATCGAATGACTGTTAAGAGGGAACTTGTATGGAGCTCCTCTGGAGGGAGAAATGGATCTCTTGCAGATAATGACCCTAGTTTTACTGAGGAGATAAGATAATCTTCTTACCTTTTCTGTCCTCATTGCTCCCCAAGTTCCATGAGCATGGAGTCTCAGAAGAATGAACATACTCTTAGAAATCATTGTGTAAAAAAGGATTGGCCAGTGAGCCCTCTGCATATACTTGAAGGACTGGACAACCATTGGACAGTCCCCTTATCATACTAGGTAAAAAAGGACAGCTCCCTGAAGTAGTAGACACACCTCCACCTGACGGGCCTCAGAGACACTTTGTCAGCTGCCCAGCCCCCACCGCCTCCCAGGCTGTTTTTAGCCTGTGATTTTTGGGCTTGGGTCTAGAATTTTATTAAGAAACTATCAAATATTGATCCCAACATAACTTATAATATTATTATAATGAAACTGGCTGCTGGACCAGGCATCTGGAAAGATAACCCAAAGAGGCTTGGAGGGGGCCTTATTATCCACTGCTTTTTAAATCCATCAGAAATGACTGGAAACAGCTCTCAATAGTTAAACTTGTTACCATGGGGCTCCCCTGCTGAAGGCTAGTGGAGGAGATCAGGACTGATGGCTGCAGTCTTGATACTTTGCCAGATTTCATGTCCCATTTCTTTCCTCTAGCCCCACTCACTTTCTCTCAGTCAGTGATGGAATGCTCTCCTCTATGCCTTGAGTTTGTTGTGTAGTGAAAACTATCTCATAAAATCCATTTCTTTCTGCACCCAGGAGGAACACACTAGGAAACTAATGGGAAAAGTTCATGGGCATTACCTTTGGGAGGTGTGAATGGAGGGAGCTAACAAAAGGAAAGTCTGTTGATTTACAAAGGAACCACTGCAACCACAAATATCCTGGGGAAATGAAAGCCCACTGCTTAGTGCTGGAGGACTGGCTGGGTCCTTGAATTCTCTTCAAGTAATCCCTCAAGACAACCATTCCCTCTGCCCTCACTCCTGTTTCCTCCAACTTCCAGTCTCATGGAGGCCCAAACAGATCTGTGATGAGAGGTTTGGGGGAGGGGGGGTGAACATATGAATGTCACTGCACCTTTGTTTCTCCCTGCTTCTGACCAGAAGAGCATCTCATCTCCTCCTCCACATGCTAGTACTGGGGAGTGAGACGATAGCTGCATTTGCCAAGAGTAAGGTCCAAGGGGATGATGACTTCACTCTTCTTGATTCTCTACCCACACAGTCAAAGAGGGGGGCAGCAAGGGAGGGATTTTAAAAGGAGTAAAGCTATCTTGATCAAGATGAAACTGGAAAGAGAGGGAGGCAACTGTCACAGCCCCTTCTAGGAAGATTCAGTGCTTCTAGTCCATTCTTGTAGCTAAAAGACACACGATGACAAGTCCATATGTACATTCATGTGCTTACGTTATTCTGCATATATGCACATATGGAAAGATAGGATAGCCCCTTCATTTCATGAGCAAAACATGTGTGAAACCTATTGGAGAATAAAGACAGAATGATACCTACACAGTTTTAAAGATTCTTCTTGGGAAGAAAATGGAGCAAAGAAACTCACTAGCTTACGTGAAACTGAAAATCCTGTAAGAGACATGTAAGAAGAATGGGTCTCTCTGCAGTGAACAGCCTCAGTAGGACAGATTGGACAAACTCCTAGGGTGCAAATTTCCGTAGAGCAGAGTTCCCAAGAAAAGAGGACCATGCTGTATCATGGAAGCATCTTCAAATTCTCATCCTCAGACTACCCTCAGCTTCGGAAAAAACCAACTGCTCCTTGAAAAGAGACAGTAAAGGACTGATCAAACTAAAGACATTAGTATTTACTAAGGTCTCTGTTTTTATTGGAGCTGCAAGCCAATCACATATCCCACATTACTGGATATGCTATTAGCCTATTATACAAAGCCAAGTCCTTTGGATGAGAGAACATGGAGAGGGGGATAGATCAGCAATTATAACTAAAGCTCTGCTATTTTATTCTGAGTTTCTCCCTGGAGTGGAGGGTCAGAGAGTGAAGGAGAAATTCAAAATAAGGCAGAGTGAGAAACATAGGGGAAATGGACTTCCCCTTCACCCAGTGAATACAGAGAATGACATGTCAATGCTGTTTTTAGAATTTGTTCTAGAGGAAAGTTCTTCCAAGTAAAAATGGTTTCTGGGCAATACGATGGAGATCAATAATAACACCTACCTCCCAGGGTTGTCATGAGGATCAAATGAGATGATAATTATAAAGTATTTAGCACATGCCTGACTTGTGGTAAACACTATATAAATGTTAGTTGTTATTATTCTTGTTGTATATATTTCTTTATGTATACATATGTGTGTGTGTAAACATAAACATTATATTTAGGTCAATGCCTCACATTCCAACAGATAACAATTCCAAAACATACCAAGCACTTTTTAGATAGTAGTCTGTTAATTCCCAAGACCCCAAAGAGTTGCATATAGAGCATCTCTTTTGACAAAAGTTCAAATACTTGACGTTTGATCTGATTGGATTTTGTCTGTTGACCTGTCTAGAAACTCACTACTCCCTTCCCCCTCTACCTGAGGATAGAAATGTAGGGAGTAAGTAATGGTACAAAATGCTTTTCTTCCAATGCAAATGGAAGTTTTCTTTATGGGCTGCCCAAGGGCAGAATGACAAAAGCTTGGTCTTTGCCCAAGCCCATAGAACTCTCCAGTTGCTGGGAACAATAGCTACATTGCTCAGCTCCCTCCCCAAGGAAAAAGAGAGACCACACTTAATGGAAATAGATTACTCCCTTCACTTTTTGTATTTCGAAGTTTAATTGAAATTCCAGTGCAGTCCCAAAGCATGAGATTTCGTTCTGCCAAACCATGGATTTTTTTTTTAAGTAGTCAGAATTATGCCCTTAGAAAGGCAGAGGTAAATTATCCAGCTTAATCTGGTCAATGCTGTGTTTATTTGAATGCAGAAAAGAGACTAGTCAGTCCAGTTCTCTGAATTAACTGTCAGAGATCAAGTGGTCACAAGTCACATCTAAGAGGACTTTTTATCCTCCCACCCTGAAAAGCAGAGATAAAGAGCATTTTTGACTTTTTGTTTTTGTACTGTTGGCTTCTGAGGGAAAAAGTAGGCTGATTACCAGAACCATAATCCTTAAGATAACTAGCTTTACATTCTGAAAGGATATAGACAAAGAGTAAAATGGTCTTGATTTTTAGAAATGTTGTATAGTGGAGATGGGACACATTCCCTAGCTAGAGCAAGATGCCGAGGGGTAAGGGAACTGGTGGAAACTCTTCCACATAGAGTTAGGTTTGATTGGCAGACTTGGCAAGAATAGTGACACAATACATGAGTCTCTGAAAACAAAAAAAGGACTTTGAGGGACCACATGGCTCCAGAGCTAGTCCCATAGCCCTCTCTCTGATGATATTAGATGCATGATACTCAAAATGTCATCACATAGACATTATCCTCTGAGTCACTTTATCAGCACCTCATTTCAAGGCAAAATTGACAGGGACTGAAAGAAACATCAAGGCTCCAGGTCCACCAAAACAGTCAACAGTCAATCAATAATCCATGTTTGCTGTTGTCAGTTGTGCCCAGCTCTTCATGACCCCATGTGGGTTTTCTTGGCAAAGATACTGGAGTGGTTTGTCATTTCCTTCACCAACTCATTTTATAGATGAGGAAACTGAGGTAAACAAGGTTAAGTGATTTTCCAAAGGTCACATAGTTAGTATCTTAGGCTGGATTTGAATTCCTGACTTAGGCCTGACATTCCATCCACTACCCTATAAATTACATATTACTGTACTACTGCTGGGCATACAAGTAAGGAAAAGAGGGACGTTTCCCTGCCCTCAAGGAGCTCATAATCTAATGGAGGAAGAGTATACACAAAAGAAAGCTAAAAAGGAGGACTGGAGACACTACCAGAAGGTACCTGGCCCAGGGAGTATGATGTTTGTGGACTAGAAATCAAGCAGAGCAACTGATGGCAAATGAAGTTAGCTAGAAAAATCCGAGTCTTTTTTTTTTAATTTTGACTTTTTATTAGTGCTATTTAAATGATCAATTAAAATCACACACATACTAAAAAAAAGATAGCTAGGATTTTATTATGCCATGAAAAAATATTATGCACGAGAAATTACTCTTTGGTCTGGATTTTCTTTTTTAAAATATTCACTACAAAATGAAAATTTGCCACAGTTTCCTCCACTATAAAACGGGGATAATAATACCACCTATTTGTCATGATTATTGTGAGTATCAAATGATATATTTGGAAAGGGCTTACTTAACACAATGTCAGACACATAGTGAGTACTGAATAAATACTAGTTACGGTTGTTGTGATGGTGGTGGTTAAGGGAGGCTTTGAGAGGAGTTCATTATTCTGTGCTCCAGCCCTCCAGTCAGCAGGGAGAGGCAACTTAGGGTGATGAGGAGGTGTTGAGGATCAAAGTGGAATCCATCTCCAAGATGATGAGATTTCATGTGATGAGCTCATCCTAGGGAAGGCGTGACTTTCTTGGAGTCAACAGAAACCAAGAAGAGTGGCTAATGATAGGTAAAGGAACTTTCCTAGAACCCTAGAACTGACATCCTGCTACCCTGTTTGTACAGGCAGCTCCAGGAGAATCACAAAAATCCAGTTCTTTTTAAAGTGGTCATCAGATAAGTGCAAATATCTTCATTTCTTTCTTGAAGAGAAAGAATATACTGAAGCTCTGGGGTAGTGCTCATTATCAGTCTCATGCTATGAGAAGAGAGAGACAAACGCCAACTTGAAGGGAGCTTCTGCCTTTGGAAGGGATTGGGTCCAAGACTGAATGGAAGTACTGTCTTAAGGGAAAATACTGTCATAAGCACACAGTAGGACCAGAAGAGAAAGAGGCATAGAGGAGAACTTCTACAGTTTTCACTGCTGAAATAACAGCCAGGGAAAGTATATTTAGATGAGTATGTAGATTGTTCATATATGGTAAAAGATGATCAATGTGGAGTTCAATCTAGGTGTGATATTTATTAAAGCATGGCAAGAAAGTCAGTGGTTGTGATGAGCTGTGCACTATTTAGCACTACAGGAATGGGAATATTTCTAAAACACTACTATGTGCCAGGAACTGTGCTAAGTGCTAGGGATACAGCTAAGAAAAAAAAACACTCCCTACCCTCAAGTCTGAGTAAAAAAATCTGGGAAGTGTGCCCACTGATGGTAATCCTAGGGCATTTGCTTTGACTCTACTTCCCCCGTGGCTGTTTGTCTCAATGAGAGTTTTTTCTAGGATTTCACACAGCAATATGGAGTAACCTATGATGATTGATATAAATCAAATTCCATCTAGTACTGTTTATCCAATGAAATAATATTTGTAAATTGCTTACCACAGTGCGAAGCACATAATAGACACTTAATTAATGTTTATTCTTTTCACCTTCCCTTATCAAAATTATGCCACAGGAGAGGTAGAAGAGCAAGCTAGTCCAAGCAGAGCTAGGACTGGAATCCAGGACTTCATACTAAAGGTTCTGCCACTACTTTAAATTTAAATGCCACTTTTTAAATTTTAAAAAAACTGAGGAAATGCCATCCAGACAAAAAACCTGAAGCACATCAATGATAGATCTTCTGAAAGCAACACCAGGTGTCGATGTCTGTTTATTTGGAACCATCCTTTGTAGGCTCTTTTGTGGTCATGGTGAAAAATGGCCCCAATAAAATCCAGTGGAAAACATTCTAGAGGTCCTTGATAATCTCTCAGGCTCTAAGGGCTTAAATGGTTCAAAATCCTTTGATTTCCTAGGATAAAGTCTCCAACCAGTTCATGTTTTCTCATGTAAAAAACGCTGCCACCCCTTATTTCAGGTTAGTCATTTCCATGTTCTCAGGAATTGAGAGATTTATTCTCTCCCTGAATCTTCCCTAAATCCTATTCTTGCAACACCTTGAAAAACTTTCCAGCAGGCAAACATAGTCTTTTTCCCCAATCTTCCCCTCAAGCCCAAGGCATGCTAAAGCAAAGCTTCTTTACTATAATACAGGATAAGGTCACTGACTTAGAATACTCATCTAAGAGTTTTGAAATGGTGAGATGCCTTCCCATGAGAAGAGATTCTTCAAAGAGCTTCCAGCAAGTCTAGAGGAATATAGGAAATCAGAGGTGATCCCAAGAAAAACTTTAAACAGATGAAATGCGTCTAATGCCCCAAGTCTCTGTACTCTGCATACCCATCCCCTATAAAATGTCTCCCCTCTTCCATTCAAGTGTCCAGTACCTTGTCTTCACCTCGGCATCACTATCATTGAAACCTGCACTCACAAAAGGATCTAATAAAGTCCACTTACAACTTAATGTGAACATGTATCTCTGGGCTTCCCCTGTCAGGTGGACTTGGATTTAAGTTTCAGCATTAATTCTTTAGTGAAAGATATTTTTTTGTCCTTCATTAAAAGAAATCTTCTTGGATGAAATGATGAAAGCATTTGTGGATTAGAAAGAAGAGAGCCTTCCAGGGTTCCCCTGAAATGACATCGCATAGTCTATTGCTGATCTCTGGGACCCAGTGTTCTCATCTGTCAAATGGAGAGGTTGGGTTTCTAGGGTCTTCCTTGCCCTGGATGAATTCAGCTTTAGCTCCAGAAATCTCATCCTTTTTGTCAGTCATTTTGCCACATATCCTGTAGACAAACCTGCTCTCTACCCTCCTTAACAATAATAGCTAATATTTATATAGCACTTACTATGTGTCAGGCATTGTGCAGCATTTTACAAATGTTATGTCATTTTGATTCTTGTCACAACCCTGGCAGGTAGGTATTATCGTTATCCCCATTTTTCAGATGAGGAAACTGAGGCAAATAGGTTAAATAACTTTTCCAAGGTCAAGTGTCTGAGGTCAAATTTGAACTCACGTCCTCCTGACTTTGGGCCCAGGTGCAATATTTACTATGCCAAGTAGCTGTCCCTACACTCTGCATCTTCCACCTCTCAGCTTTCTAGCTTTGGAACCATAATCTAATTAACGTAGACCTTTCCAATGAAAAAAGGTGGCTAGCATAATTTTCTGTGGCTCTACTCACTATGCCTCTAACCTTTCAAATGAAAATACTCTTCTCCCTGGCCACCTCTTCCCTAAATTTATTGTCTTTCTCATTAGAATGCAGATTTTTTTGAAAGCCAGAAGTGTCTTAACTTTTATATTTATATCCAGTGTTTGGAACCTACTAAGCACTAAAAAATACTTTTTTCATTCATTCATATATTCCTATTCTAACATTCTAGAATTCTAATTCCCCTATGGGTAAGACTGGCCCAGTGCAGAATGTCTAAAGTTAAAATATGACTATAGGTCTGCACTTCATCATATATAAACTGAAGCTCTTGTCTAGATTTACACAGGTTCAGTTCTGGAGGTTTTTTACTAAGTAACTCTTTGGCTCATGCCCCCAGCCAGGGTTTTCACTAGAAATACCAGCACTGGACTCATGTCTAAGACACTAGAAGGAAAAAAACCCTACACCTGGCAAAAAAAAAAAAAAGTCCTTTGCTCCCATTCTAATCCTCAGGATAAAAGGGAAAAAAGCATACACATCAGATTATATGACTTCTCATTTAACCCAAAACTCTGCCAAAAAGCGATGAATTTCAACCTGAGTCAGTCAAGATAATTTTCTGTCCATCTACAGTGAGCCCATTTCCCTAGGAACCCATGTAGACCCCCAGACTTAAAATCTAGAGGTTGAAGGCTCCATGTTAAAAGAAAGCACCCTGGGTCAGCAGAAAGTCAATCCTTTTCCCTGGAGAATTCATGTATTTCACAGTGCTAGCCCAGAGAAATGTCCAGGTTTGCTGAGACACACTGTGGCTTTGTCTCCCTCAGCTCTGACAACTGTACGTTTCAAGAACTCTTCCAATTAGTTCAGTTAATCTTCTACTGCATCCCAGAGGCTTAAATCAAGAATTCCTCTGATTGATCCAGGAGATTTATCCCACTTGCACATGGTTCTCTGAAGAGACCACATTGTTCTCCCAGAGTACACAGTTTCTATAGGTAACAACCTGAACAACCATGCACCCTCTCCAGGGAAATGAATTAACACATATCCAACCATGTTCTCTCTGTGCAACATCTCACATTTTGCTCTCTCTCTCTCTCCCTTCTACAACATTCATTTTTAAAGACTAAGTCTAAAGTTGTTGCCCAAGTTTAGAAATCAATCATCATCAATATACAGCCAACAGAGTACCCCCAGGAAAGGCAAGGAATTCATACCTTATAAAGGAGTTGACCTTATCCAGGAAATTTCACTTCCTGTTAAGGAGACATCCTCAATACCTAAACAAAATCCTAATCAATGAGTAATGAGAATGAAGGTCAATGTCTGAGCATACTCTCTAGGAAGATTATGCAACAGGAAAACAATGAGAAAGGAAAATCAAGCTGAGGGTCATAGCATGATAACCAAGAACAAAGAAACAGTAGAATGATCAAAGAGATATTTAACTTGGGCAAACTCTCCAGAAATGGTAATAGAAAGCTGAAAAATGGACAGAGAAGCACCATGTTTGTACAAACAGATCACTATACTCACACTAAGGAACAATAATATGAGATTTTTTTAATGCTAAATGATGTTTTCATTTCACTCTTGGAAGAAGTTAATCCACTTAATTTTGGAATTCCTTCCCTGGAACTGAGCTCTCTGAAGGGGAAATAAGTGAATAAAAGTTTTCCTAGCCTACTGTATCTATTGCTGCACATGTCATCCATCTGCCTGTCATTCCATCCAGGTCATCCTACTTTCTGGCCTGCTGCTTTACATGGCTACTTTACTAGTGCTCTGAACACAGGAATAAACTCAATACTATTATTGCTCCTGAAAAGGGCAGGTTAATCAGCTGCCCTATGGGTCAACTTATGTCCTTGTGACTCTCCACATAAAATTCTCTTATATGGTCCACCTCCCACCCAGAAAATTTGCAAAGATGACAATACATAGGAATGGTCAATGCTGAAGAAACTGTCAAAAGACAGTCAACCAATGCATTGTTAATGGAGCAACCACTCTGAAAAGGAAGTTGGAATTATTCTCTGAAAGAGACTAAAACAGTCATACCCTTCAACCCAGCTAGGCATATATGACAAGGAGGTCAATGAGAGAAAGAAAGGTCCCATAAATATATAATACATATGTTTATATATTAATATATATAATATATTTATATATAATTTACATAAATAATATATATGATATATATAATGTACAATGTTTATAATAGAAGCATTTTGTAGTGACAAAGAACTGGAAACAAAGTATGTGCCCATCATTTGGGAAATAGCTAATTAAACTGGAATCATAGTATAATAAATAGGACTGCACAATAATGGATAAATATGAAGAATTCAGAAAAACTGGGAAAGATATATGCACTGATGCAAAGTGAAGCAAAATGAAAATTTTATATGTATACACACACACACACACACACACACACACACACATAAAACAGCTACAATAAAAGGAATGGAAACAAAAACAACAATAAAAATGAAAGTGAGAGCTATGGAATTAAAATGACCAAGCTTGGTCCCAAAGAAGAGACATGAAAATGTACCTTCCTCTCTTCTTTGCAGAGGTAGGGCACCATAAGTACCAAAAACAGTGTCATGGCGGATCTTGTTTATGTTGGAAATGGAGGCCCAGAAACATTCGTGACTAGCACAGATTACATGGCTAGAAAACTTGGTGTACACCCCAGATTCCTAGCATGCTTGTTCAGAAGACCATATCAGCATAGATTCCCTCAGTCTCCCTCAGCTACTTAACTGTTTATTAACTTAAAACTTTGGTTTATGTTGCTTCATTTCTTAGCTCTTGACATTGCTTTCACAGCAAACATAATAGTGTTCAATTTCCTGATTGTGACTATTTAAGGTTTAATGTACATCTATGCTTTTGAACTTCAATGCTGATTAAACTCAGGGTGATTATTGCATGTTACTGCATACTCACATTTATTGTTGGGTTGCCCCAGCTAGGGTCATAGATCTAGAATGCCATCTAAGAGTTTCCTACTTGGTGGACATTTTGAGAAATCTTCACCACTGTACATCCCAGATTTCAGTAGTTCTGGCACCCTAGGGGCAACTGTATGGAAGAAATGCCAAATTTTCTCCTACAAATATCCAATAAAAAGCTGATACGATGTGCTACTGGTGATATATTCTTTGGCTCTGCTTGAAAAGTATGGTCTAAATCAATCCTGGCTGATGGTGAGGATGTAGCTGACAGAGATGACCACACCTGCCTGCCACAAAGAAAACAGCTCTCCAGGATGACTTCTTTTCTTGAGGAAGGCAACTTGGAATCCTAATCTCTCCTCCTTCCCCTGCTTCACCTTCAGAAACCATGGAAAAATGGTGAGATGACCAATCGATAACCACAAAGTGGAAAAAGAAGGGGAAAGGAAGGGACTAGATAACCTACAAACTAGATAGCTGAGAACTGTATAAACGTACTATTATGGCGACTGGATTGCTGCCGATCAGTCAAGGTTGTTTGTTCTCCTTTCTCCTATAGAGTTTCTCTTTCTTCTAGTCAATTAAACTTTTAGATTCACTAGGCCCTATTCATAATAGCTCTGTCCTTTCTTGCCAGGGGTGATCTACTTGTCAGGAGAATCATTTTTCTAGCACTGAGAATGGGTTTGTTCTGAGCTACCCACAGGCTCTCACCCACTTGCATGTGTTCACTGGCTAGCCACAGATTCAATTGTATTCCCATGACAAAGGTTTGTATCTATGTCAGGCTACTGATCCACATGAGAACTAAACCCCACCAGCAGTCCTGGGTTTTGCACCAGCTATTTGCCAAGAAACTGGACGAACAGTCCAGACCCTCTTTCCTTACCCTCTTCAAGGAGAATAAGGTAAATGCCAGCATGTGGATAATACTGTGCTTTGGAAGACTATCCATAACACTGTGTATGGGGCAGTGAGGGCTTCTCCAAAGGCACCAAGATCTCTAATGACCCAGAACATGAAGGTAAGGGTAGAGCTTCAGAAGTCACTAATAGCCAGAGACAAATATGAAAGACTGCTGCAAGCTAAAGAGGCCTGACCCAGTTTTGGAACCCCACCAGATGTTCAGGGGAAGCCAATTGCTTTCAGCCCAGGTCACACCTGCTTAATTAGCAATAATAAGAGCCTTTGGATGATCACAGAGAAATTAAATGGCTGCAGATAAATGACCTAAGAGCGCTTAACAATTCAGTCCCAACCAGAGAGGAAACTGAAGGCAATCTAATAACATGATCACAAGTGGAATTGCAGGTTAATGACCTTGTACTTAACAATTTAATGGGGCACACATAGTACTAGCCTGGAAATAAATGGGTTACAGGATATAAATGTATATACTGGCATTTTATAAATAAATTATTATAACACTAATTGCAATTAAATTGCCTTGTTTTAATATGATCTAGCAATTAAGCCTTCAGTGGCTCTCTGCCTAGTTCTTTCCTGGACTGGCACTAAAAAAAGTATTTCACCCAATGAAAGGAGATGTAAAATCACCCCCAAATTTTTGTTTCAATGAGCCTGATCACAAAACTGCCTACTGAAAAAGGCTTCCAAAAAGTAGGAGCTTGTTCAAAGGACAGATAATGCTATCACAAGCTGTACAGATCTGAGACTCCGTTGCAGGCACAGAGACCAAAAGCCATCTTGGCACTTCCTTCTGGAAGAGGATTGCTTCTCTAAATTGAAAGGAAACATTTGGGTCATCTGCTCTTTCCTCTTCCCTTCCAACATGGCAGATGCCATGTTGCCTGGGCAGCGTACACATTCCTTCTTGGTCTCATCTCACTTGAAGTTTTTCCTTCCCCAACTCCCCACCTGTTACTTGATCTTCATGCCTTGAATTAACAAGCTATTATTAAATATCTATTCTATGCACAGTCCTCTATCTTTCAGGCACCATGACAGATTAAAAAGACAAAATCAATTTAATTCAACAAATATTTATTGAGTCCCTTCTACATGTATTGGTGGTGCCATTAACCTCCTGGCCCTCATTAAGAATACTTGGATCTATCCAGCCAAGGACAGGGGCAACCTGTAGGTAGTAGATGAGAGATTTGTCTTAAGAGGCAAGGAGACCTGGGTTTGAGACTGGCCACTGACATATGCTGATTCTGTGACTGTGCAACCAAGAAACCATCTAAAACTCTAAGCTTTCAGTTCAGTCATTTTTCAGTTATGTCTGACTCTTCATGTCCCCATTTGGGGTTTTCTTGGCATAAATATTGGAGTGGTTTCCTTCTCCAGTTCATTTTACAGATGATGTAACCGAGGCAAATAGAGTTAAGTGATGTGGCCAGGGTCACACAGCTAGTGAGTGTCTGAGGCCAGATTTGAACTCAGGAAGATGAGTCTTCTTGATTCCAAGCCTGGCACTCTGTCCACTGCAGCTCCTAGCTGCCCTCCCATAAGTACTAGGTGCTAATCTGTATTGGAACCATAGAAGACATTTGCTCATTGTGAGTTCCCTATGCCAGTGAAATCACAGTCCCATCACATCTACATTTGCGTGTTGCTGTGGTAAGCTCTGGGGTAGAAAGATACAGCCATACAGTCCCTGACTTTAAGAAATTTGACCCCTGTGTCTTTTAACTGGAGATAAAAGACTTTCCTGTCCTACTATTATCACTCTGACTTTGACCTAGTCACTTGGCCTTCCTGGGTCTCAGTTTTCGCTTTTGTAAAATGAGAAGATTGGTCACTATGTTCTTTTGGGTCCTCCTGTAAAAGTAAGCACCCCGACACATCCAGGATGGTCTGCTATCACAGGTTCTTAGCTCTGCTTTTCTAAAAGGAAAACAACTTTTGAGGGGTCAACAATCTACTTTAATCAAGCATATATATCATTCACTTAGTTCAGGGGGAAAAGTCAACACTCTGAACTTTAGAGAAAATACAAACAGAGAAATAAAGACCAACAGACAGGGCTTCCAACTGTCTGACCATAAGCAACACATACATCACAGGTCAACAGACAGATTCAACTGTCTGACCATTGCATACATACATAGTTAGCAAAGACAGAAGCACTAACATCTGGGTTTTCAAAGCCAGGGGGTAGTGGGGTACTCCTTAATGGCTGCCCAGAGTATCATCTGGCCAATGAAACACTTCCAATGAGTAAGCCCCAAAGTAAAACCTCACCTCAGAATATTTATTTATTTTTCAGAGCCAGAGCACAGGACCCTCTGACCCAGTGCCTCAATAGAAATTAACAAAAGGTACTAAGGTCTATTAATGGGCAGAGAAGATCTTTAACTCTTCCCCCCACCCATCCTTAACCTTATATTAACATTCTAACCTCATAGGTCTAACTCCTACCATCCTGAAACTCAGTGACAAAAGTAACATGGTATAGGTCCATGTGATAGAAAGTGAAGTGAGGGAACACAGGTTTGAATCCAGGCTTCATGATTTCTTAACTATGTGGCCTTGGGTGAGTCAGCTTTATCTTCTATAAATGAGAAGTTTGAACTACACTATCTCTAAGGTGCTTTCCACCTCTATGTCTTATCATCCTAAGTTAAATTCCACAACCCCTTTTCCAGGAGATTCATTTATATTGAGATAAGTGCCCAGTTTAGAACCTCCTTTGTCCAATGATATGTACTTTTTATGTTTAAATTATATCTGATCTGAAATAAACCAGTTTGGAAGTCATCATGCCTGTCTGGATTATGAATTTATTGATGGGATCAAGGACAGCATGCATTATAATAGTCTTTAAAATTAGGGAGCTGTGTGGCACAGCGGATAGCACAAGGCCTGGATTCAGGAAGACCTGAGTTCAAATCTAGCCTGTGTGACCCTGGGCAAGTCACTTAACAATGTTTGCCTCAGTTTCCTCATATGTAAGATGATCTGGAGAAGGAAATGGCAAACCACTTCAGTATCTTTGCCAAGAAAACCCCCAACAGAGTCATAAAGGGTCAGATATGACTGAAAAGACCTAAACACAGTTTTTAAAAATAATAATTAAGCATTTTGTTTTCCAAAGTAAGATTTAACTGATCTAGAAGGCACTCTACCTTTTTGAAGAACAAATGGACTTAATACTGCTAGAAAAACCTAGCCTTTTCAACTAATGCACCTACAAAGAGAAAAAAAGTGCTGAAGAGAATATTCAGGGTATGGGGGAGTTGACAGAGGAAAGGAGAATTTACCAACATACTGAAAGACAGAGAGATATACTATTTTATACCAGTTCTCTGTAAATAAACAAACCAACAAATAAATAAATAACAGGGATTGAAAAACTGCCAGGATCAAATAAAACAGTCACTCCTCCAAGCAGAGTGTGAACAGTAGGTAGATAGATCAAAGGAGAAATGCAGAAGCTGGTTGACTGATTCACTCTAATGAGGTGACATGGTATGGTAGAAAGAGAATTGTATGTGGAGGCAAAGGATCTAGTTTCTCATCTCACCTCTGCCTGCCTTGTGACCTTGGGCATATCCTTTCCCTTCATAGAATAGAAATAGAAGTTTAAAGCTAGAAGATACAATCAATAATCAATTATTACAGAGTGAATAAGTCCCAAGGGCTGGGGACACAAAGAAAGGTCAAAGATGGTCCCTGCTCTCAAGATATTTAGTATTAATCTATTAGTAATAGTTTTAATAGTATTAGTATTAATCTCTTCCAATCCTTTACTTTACAGATGAGGAAGCTAAGATCTTAGAAAAGGTTAAGTTACTTCCTGAAGGTCATGTTGATAACAAGTCTCCATGTCAGGATTCAAACCCACATCCTCTGAGTTCCAATTTAGGTTTGGATTTTTTTTGTTCCCCCATGGCACCATATTACCTAGATGGCCACAAGGTACCTTGCCTCTCTAAAACCAATCATCTTCTGAAGAGGTTAAGAGGGAATAGCTAGAGGAGAGTTTCTTAACCTTTTGGGGTTCATAGACACCATTGGCAGTCAGGTGAAGCCTATAAATTCCTTAACAGAATAATGTCTTTAAATACATAAAACATCATATTATAGAAGGAAAATAATTATGTCGTAATTCAGTTTTACAAATATTTTTAAAATCAGATTTGCAGACCCCAAGTCAAAAAGCTGTCATGATTAAATGAATTAATTTCCTTAATAGGGTTGTGCCAGGACTTCCGTTAACCTGTGATCTCAGTAATGTGGTACTCACTCCAACAGTAAAGGTTACAACATATTTAAATTTTGTCACAATTTTCAACCCCTAAGTGTATTTTCCCATAAATGTACCTCAGGAGATTCACACAATATGTGACAGGAATCCCTTTAGATCTTTCAAAATTACCAAGCCCCAACGAAATTGGGGAGAGTTGACAGAGGAAAGGAGAATTTACCATTACCTTTTTGGGGGAGGGGAACTGTGAGTTCCCGATGCCAATGGAATCACAGATAACAAATATGTGTTATCCCCCCCAAAATAACATATGTCCATAAGTTATCCCTTGCAGCTAAGTGGTAAAAGGATAGGGCACTGAGCCTGGAGTCAGAAAGAACTAACTTCAAATCTGACCTCAAATACTTAACTAGCTGTGTGACCCTGGACAAGTCACTTAACCTCTGCTTATCTCAGTTCGTTATCTATAAAATAGGGATAATAATAGCATCACTTCCCAAGGTTGTGGTGAGGATTAAATGAGTTAATATTTACAAAGTGATTAGCACACTGCCTGGAAGCACTACACAAAAATATTAGCTGTTTTATTATTCTTATCATTATGCATCATTGTGCATTCTTTACCCAATTTTTTTGTTGTTGTGGCTGTTGACAGTAAGCCTAAACTCTTTTAGATAATTCTGGTTAGGAGGTTCTTTAATATCCTGGGACTTGATGCCACCAACATAACATTAAGAGTGCCTCCTGGACCTCAACATCTATAAAGAATCCTTCTTCCATTTGATTTTTTAATAGGAAATACTTTCTGAGAGTGGAGTGGCAAACACCTTTGGCAAGGACACATAGTCCTGTTTTATGCCTCACTTTTTATGTGCTAGAATCTGAGCTCCTTGAGAGTAGGGACTGTCTGTCTTTACTCTTTCAATCATAAACCCAGTACTCAGGTCAGTACTTTAATCAAGTACTTAATCCAAGCTTTTTCATTCATTCATTCATTCATTCATTCATCCAAGAGGGTTATGAAACAGTTATTTCCAATGTTACACCTTTCTTGGAAAATTGTTGAATTTTGACATGTGAATGGGAGACACCTTTTTACTGAAGGCAACACATGGTCCTACCAAATCAAATAAGGTTGATTTTTAAATACTCAACTAAAAGAAATCGTCACAGTGAACTGTTTCATTTGCTTTCTTTTGTGGTTACCTTTACAACTTCTCCATTACAGTCACCCATACACATGAGCATGTCCCCACATCCTTAAAAATAAAATAAAATAAAACGTCATTTGATTGTACCATTGCCTCAAACTCCTGTCCTCTATTACCCTTCCCTTTCACAGCCAAATTTTAGGGAAAAAAGTTGTCTCTACTGCATGAAGTCACTTACTCTCCTCTTCATTTTCAAACCCTTACAAACTGTCTTCTGGTTTTATCACTAAAATGAATTTACCCTTTCTAAAGTTGTCAGTGATCCTTCAGTGGCCAGACCCAAGGCTTGTATTCATTCCTCATCCCTTCTCAGCTCTGCAATATTTGAAGGTAAATTGTAAATTACTTTAAATGACAGATGCCCCCCCCCCAAATGACTGTATTGTCTATTAAAGGCAATAGGAGTCACATGATTTTTTCTGCAGGCTCATAGATTTAGAGATGGAAGGGACCCTAGAGGCTACCCCCTCATTCTACAGATGGGGAAATGAAGGCTCGTAGAGGTTAGGAGTCACATCCAGGGTCTCTCAGCTCAGAAATGTCAGAGGCCAGATTGTTATTGTCAGCTATCCTCTCCTTCAAGGTATTGTCCACTCAACAGGTTTTTATAACAATACTTTCTTTTGGTTCTCATTCTACTGGTGTGATAGCTCTTCCTCAGTCTCCTCTGCTGGATCTTCAGGCATATCCTACCTAGTATCTGTGGGTATATGTCAAGACCCTCTTCTCTGTCTCTCTGTCTCTCTGTCTCTGTCTCTCTGTCTCTCTCTCTGTCTCTCTCTCTGTCTCTCTCTCTCTCTGTCTCTCTCTCTCTCTCCCTCTCTCACACACACACACACACACACACACACACACACACACAATCTTCACTCCCTCCCTCCCATAGCCAACTATTTTTCTTTATTTATCAACATCTCCTCTCCATCAATAGGGAAATCACCCTACTTCACATCATTACCTTTGCCTACAGTAATATGCTCCTGCTTCAAGTTTCTCCCTTCTCCAACCACCCGGAGAGTAACATTGAACTGAGTGCTGGAGTTATAGTCAGAAAGACCTCAGTTCAAATCCTGATTTAGAGGGGAAAATCACTTACCTCATCTCTAAGTCCCAGCTTCCTCATCTGTAAAATGAAGGATTAGATGGCCTCTAAGCTCTCTTTCAGTTATAAATTTATAACCCTTCAAAAAAAGCTATTACCTCTAATATACAATAAAACTTCAAACTGAAAGGTCCTCAAGAGAAGATACTGGTTCATTGCATTTGTATCCCCAGTGCTTTACACAGTGTCTGACACATCATAGGAACTTAATAAATGCTTAATTAATTGAATACTGGAAAATACCATTTATTATGGCCTCCCTGTTTCCTTCATCTGTCTACAGCTACAGAAATTATTATCCTGAAATTTTTACAGAAATGGAAAAATAGGCAAGAAGCCTAGTAGTTATTGATATTTCCTTTCTCACATCTTTTTCTTTTTTTACAAATATAAAGTGACAACACTTTTTTACAAATATAAAGTGACTCATTTACACACTTTTTTACAAATATAAAGTGACTCATATTTACACACTTTTTAATAAATACAATCTACCTCATATTTACGTACTTTTATACAAATATAGTGACTCATATTTACACACTTTTTTTACAGATATAAAGTGACTCATGTTTACACACTTTTTTTTTTTTTTTTTTACAAATATTTGGTATCTTTCTCTCTTAAAGGAATCTTGAAAAGCAATACCTCAGCATCCTGAAAAGTGTCTCCTCCAGTATGGACTTATTCTGTGTGCTCTTGGTCTTGTCTAAATGCTCATCTCATCATTCTTTTCTTTTTCCTTTGTGCTATTTTTACATATTTGTGCAATATAACAGAAATTATGATGTGTGAGTCTAAATGTAACAACTTCAATGGCACAGATGGAGAAAATAATGCACCATCTGGCCACATCTCTCCTGTTGGTATATAAGTTGATCTTTTTTAACCTCATTGCAAAACTTTGTATTTATTCCTATTCAATATAATCCTATTAAAGGTGGTTTATTGTTCCAGATTATTGATACCTCTGGGGATCTCCATTCTATAATCTCATCTATTGGCTTTTCAACCTTGCTTAATGCGACATGCAAAATTACACTTCCATCTAAGTAACTGATTAAAAACGTTAAACAGATCAATACCAAAGGAAAAGCACTATCACATCCATTGACCCATTAATTACCACTCTTTGAATCCAGTTCTTAAACAAATTTAACTTGAAGTTTTTTTCAATTCAATTTTTTATCTAGCTATATTATCATCTAACCCACATCTGTCCAACTTATCCACAAAAATATGGTGATATTTTATTAAATACCCAGGTGAAGTGCCAGAATATTGCATCTATAGCATTCTCCTCTTTTGTTAACCCTGTCCAAAAAACAATAAAGTGATGCTGGCATGACATTTTTTGATGTTAGCTTATAGTGATCACTGGCTCCTTTTCTAACTGTTCAGACACCATCCTTTTAAGAATGCATTCAAAAAATTATTCAGAACCAAAGTCAAGCCTATGGATTGAAGAATCCACCTTCTTCCTCCTTTTGAAAATTGGAATGCCTATCTGTCTACCATCCTCTCCCATTCTCTATAGAAATTGTTCAGTGGTCAACAATCAAACATTAATTAAGCACCTACTATGTGCCAGGTACTATGTTAACTCTGGGGATACAAATATGAAAAATAAAGACAGGCCTTACCTTCAAGGAACTTATTACACTCTGATGAAGGAAGGTAACATAAAAACAAAGCATCTGGAAAGAGGAGAAAGGGAGGGTACCTGGCCTTGGGACATGGTCACAGGAGTCCAAAATGGATGGAACTGGAGAAGTTAAAGAAGTCTAAAAAGAGTACAACTGGGTGGGAGATGAGATGTCTAAGTTCTCAAACTTTTTGATCTCCTTTACATTCTTAAAAATTGAGGACTCCCACATACGCCAAAAAGCTTTTGTTCACATGGATTATATCTATGGATATTTACTGTATTAGAAATTAAAATGTCTTATGATTATGAAAATAGTTATGATGTTGTAGATTCCCTGAAAGAGTCTTGAGTGCCCCCAGGGATCTTGGATTGTACTTTGAGAAGCAATGCTCCATGGCTTTTCAAAAGTCACTGACATTATCAAGCTCCCTGCAAAGCATTTTGTCCAGATCTGGTGACCTGGACACGATGAAGTTACGTTTTCCTCACCAATGTTGTGTTTCAATCTCCTGTTAACCATTTTTGTGCTCTCCTTCCAGAGCATGAGAAATACAAAGAATGAAGGAATAATCTCAACGCTGTGGGTGTTTGGTGATATTCTTAGCTGTGTTAGGAAGCAATGAGGCAAACGATTTCACAGACTGTAAGTTGTCAAGAATATCAACAGAAAGTTCACTGACAATGTTCCTAAAGGAAATTATTCCACTATAAGAGCTTTCCACTGCAGCTGTGAAGATGAAAAAAAAAGCCCTTGAAATATCTGGCACTCAGCAGAATACCATTCTAGGTTTCTTGGTTGCATGCCCATTCCTGCAATTGCATTTCACTTCTCTCCAGGTACAAGTTTGTCCCACTCCTTCCCCACAAATAACCAAGCAGGGACATGTAGATAAACTCTGTTTTTCTCCCTTTATAATCTGTCCCTCACAGTGGTCTTTTTTAGGGGCTGAGTAAACGTGAGGTCCAGCAAGGACCTTTCAGTCTCACTCACTGTCAATTCTTCCTTCCTGTGGATGCTTCACTCGGAGTGTTTTCTTTTGTTTGTCGATGCTTAAGATGTCGATGTCGCGCCACTTTGACTAATTGTGGCACCACACTTGGGAGGAACCAGGCAGAGAAACCTTGGCATGTTCATCTTATTTTGTCTGTGATCTCCCCTGCTCAGAGGAAATTAGCTTGCCCTAGGAAAGGGGACTTAGCAATCAATAGCCATCTTAGGTACCACTGTTTTACTTAACAAGATATTTCATTAAATTAGGTTGGCAGATGATAGAGCTCTTTGTGGATCTTATCAATTATGAATGAGTTTTGCTAGAAAAAAAAAAGAGAACTGCCTGTTTCAGAGATTATCAAGGCTCCTATGGGCAGACATGACTTTTCTAGTTCATGGACTATTAGATGTAGCCCTCTGATTACACTCTCTAACTCAATCATCAATCTCATTCATTCTATGAGTGACAAAGGAGTATGGCTGCCCACAGAGTAAATCTTGACCTTCAGAAAGTCCCTCAGGTTGGATTCAGATAGCTTCAGCTAGAACATGGGTGACAAGCTGCGGCCTTGAAGCCACATGTCATCCTCTAGGCCCTCAAGTACAGCCCTTTAACTGAATCCAAACTTCACAGAACAAATCTCCTTAGTAAAAGGATTTGTTCTGTAAAACTTGAGCTCAGTCAAAAGGTCTCACCTGAAGACCTAGAAGGCTACATGAGGCCTTGAGGCAGTAAGTTCCCCAATCCTGAGTTAGAATTTAAGACACTTTATGCCTATAACAAAACAATAGAATTATTGAGAACTAGAAGAGTTCTCAAAGATTATCAAAATCAACCCATATCTAAAGAAAATTTTCTAAAGTATCCACTATAAGAACACCTCTAGTGGAAGGAAATTTGTTTCCACTCATAGCAGCACATTTTACTTTTAGATAATTCTAATTGTTAAGATTTTTCCCTACATCCAGCCAAAATCTGCCTCTCCACAACTTCTGCCCTCTTCCTAGTTCTTTCTCTGAAGGCAAGCAGATCAGGTCCAATCTGTCTCACATTCCACCTCAAATTATTCTTGTCCAAGCTAAACAACACCAGCTTCTTTAACTGATCCTGGTATTAAATGGTCACCATTCCCCTCACCCAACTATTTGACCTTCTTCTTACAGATTACAGTTCGCCATACAACATGACAATTAGGATGGAAAATAATTCTTTAAATGTGGTATGATGAAGGCAAATTATAATGGGACTGTGACTTCTGTCATTCAAGATATTATGTTTCTATAGATGCTTCTTTTAATATAGATGCTTTTTACACCAATATTTCATTGATGACTCATATCAAGATTGTAGTCCTTTTCACATGAGTGGTCATTTTCACATGAGTGATTGTGTAGGCATATCTTTCTTCATCCTTTACTTTTACAACTCTTTTAAACCAAAATTTGAGTCACACTTATCCTTATAAAATTTAATCATATTATTTAATATATTATTATATTATTTAATATGTTTAATCTTATTATATTTGAATGATTGTTCTAGTACTTTTTAGATACTGAATTCATTATGAAACATATTATCTCTTCCAAACTGATATCATATGCAAACTTGATAAGCATGCTACTTGAGTCTTTATCCAAATAACTAATACAATGTTAAACAGCACAGAATCCAGAACAGATCCCTACGACACTCCATTAGAGACCTCCTTTTATGCTGACATCTATTTTAATCACCTCTGTACTGGTCCAACTCTTCAACCCAGTTGCAGCTTCACTTAATCATTACGTATCATCTAGTCTGTATCTCTCCATCTTAGTGACAAAGATCTCATCCTACTTTGACAAATGTCTTCCTGTAACCCAGGTATACTATATTATAGGATTTTAAAATTGGAAGGGACCTTTCAGATGATGTAGTCAAATGAAACATACCATTAATCTGCCAACCTAACAACCGTGCTAAAAACAAAAAGGACTCTAAACTGGTGTGACTTCTTGATGAGCCTATATTGTATATAACAAGCACCCACAAATCATCTCTTTATCCTAGAATTTTGCCAGGGATCAATGTCAAGCTCAGTAGCCTGTTGCTTAAAGATTCTACTTTTTCCCCCTTTTTGAAAGTGTGAATATTTATCTGTCTCCTGTAGCACTTTTCTTGTTCTCCCTGATTTTTTTTTCAAATGTCACCAAGAGCAACTCACTGATCTTATCAGTATGTCCTGTTAATACTCTGGGAAATACATCTTCTGGGACAAAAGAATGGAATTCGTGAAGGGTATCTATTTTTTTTTACATTTCCCTCACTTATCTGGTATTCAGCCTTCTGTTAAGTATTTTTTGTTTTAGGTTTTCCATTCTAAAGATCATTTTCTTGTATTGGTCCATTAGGATTCTGGCTTGAGAATGACTCAGAATGGTGTCTGTAATTGAGCAGTGTTCATGGTGCTGATTAAATTCTTTGCTTCTTGAGGAAAATGAAGATTACTAGCAAAAAATTTCTACCATGAGATGGAGATCAGAAGCATGATGCAGTACAACAAACTCACTGTAATCAATAACCAATAATAAAACCCAGGGTGAGGATCTGGAATACACCTGAGTTACGGCATCAGAGACAGAATCAGGTCAAAACCAAAAACACTCAACAAGGTCAGAGTTTTTATTTAAACTTAAACTTAGTATATTTGAATGACTTCTAGCTTTTTAAGAACTTTTTTAGAATCTGAATCCATCATCAAACATCTTCAGATTTCAGGTTATAAAGGTTTAAGACCATATAAAAGAAGCAAACTAGACAAACAAATTGTTATACACAACACTCAGATACAAATGAGGACAGGTGAATTTTAAGGCTGGTCTAGAACTAACTAGCACTACCTTCTAGACCTTCCCCAAACTAATCAGTCAAAAAGCTTCCCAAGCCACTATTACTTTTCATTCACATGCTCTGAATCTACAAAGTAGATACTCATCTACCCCCTATTCCCCTCATCAACTGATCCTCTCTGTGCTATTGCCATTTTCATTTCTGTCTACCACATATGTGGGTAGCTGCCACTTCCTTTGTAGAGAAACAAAAGCAAAATAAAAAGTAAGTAGTTTCTCAGTCATCACTGTGAGAGATGCTATATATATACACACAAATATATTCAATTATATACTATATATAATATACATATATATATAAACAATTCTTTGCAAAATTTAAACCACCATAGAATTGTTACCGTTTGCATTTTCTTTCTATTAACTCCTACCATGGAAAGAGCCACTATGGTTCAGTGAAGAACAATGGGTCAATCCAGACTGACTTTTCTTTTCTTTTCTTTTCTTTCTTTTTTTTTGCAAGAGTCACCAAAAGAGTAGATAGGGATGGTGGAGATGGTTTACCTAGATTTTTTTATCAAAGCATTGATAAAAGTCTCCAAATCCATTCTTATAGACAAGATAGAGAGAGGTAGACTACAGGATGACACAATTGGGTAAATTTGGAACTCACTGGCTATACAGACAAACCCAGAGTACAGACAGTTCTCCCTTTACCTAAGTAGACCTACATACATAATGTGGATTTGCACAGACCTGGGGAAGGGAGGGAAGGAGGAAAGAAGGCGGGAAGGGGGCTACTTGGGCACCAGGGACAAAGAAGCAGGAGAGTATAGAGGGAGCAGAAATGTGAGAGTCTGACAGGAACACAGACAGGAAAAGATGGTGGACTTGCAGGGATAGGGACAGACAAGTGGTATTGAGTGCTGACAGAAGGAAGTGACAGGGTGGGTGGGAAGTGCCAGGCTCAGCACTGGAGGTCTCCAGCCAAGCCCCAGGATACACAGCTGCAGGTCCATTCTTCTGCTTTCACTTGGAGGGGGTTTCTTGAGGGGAGGGTCTTAGAGGGAGCACCAAGAAGTGGGTAGGAGCAGAGAGAGAGTATAGCACTGTAAAGTTAACATACATGGTTTGTTTTGGGTTTCGTTTCTTTATTTGTTCATTTTGGAATGATGATTTCTTTCAGAATTCTTTCCCTAAAATCAAATTTGCACAATGTGAATTTAAAGTGATAACTGTCTATAGAAATTGAAGGTCTAATGTCAACTTGCAAAGTGTCTCCCATTAAATGCCTCCACATGTCTGTACTGGAGATGGATGGATGGATGGATGGATGGATGGATGGATGGATGGATGGATGGATGGATAGATAGATAGATAGATAGATAGATAGATAGATAGATAGATAGATAGGTAGGTAGGTAGGTAGGTAGGTAGGTAGGTAGGTAGGTAGGTAGGTAGGTAGGTAGAAGATAAGAGAGGGAAATGAAGGGAAAGGAAGACAAGTCAAGGCATGGGCTTAGGAAAGGAAAGATTAGGTTTTAAGTACCTACTCAGTGTCAGGCACTATGCTAAGTGAGGAGGATACAAGAACAAGAGAACAAGACAGTCCCTACTTTCAAGGAGCTTACATTCCATTAAGGCTGACAACAAAACTGATGGAGGAGCTGGAGAGATGTGAAGTGGAAGAGGCAGGGTTGTTGGTGTGGAGGTATAGCAAACAGGAGGATGAAATGAGAGGGAAGTGAGCAGTGTGGTCATGCCTTTTCATGGTGTGGTGGTCCCAGGCAGGACCTCATCAATCACTGAGTTAACTTCTGGGAGGAATTAGCCTTAGCAGTCTAAGGCAGCTGATGTAGACATGAAACTGACTAAAGAGTGAGCCAAAAATGAGCTTATTGAATACTTTTGTCAATGACTTAGAGATGACAAGCTTGTCAAATTTTCAAGTGACACAAAACAGAGAGGGATAGCTAAGAGGTTGGATTACAGAGTTACAGTTCAAAAAATCTTAGCTAGAACACTGGACCTAATAGAATGAAATGAAATTTAACAGAAATAACCATAAAATCTTACTCTTTGATTTAAAAAAATCAATTTCACAAGTTGAAGAGATGGGGAAGAGATGGATGGATAGTGGCTATTCTAAAAACAAACAACAAAAAAGGTCTAAAAATTTCAGTGGATTACAAACTCACTATTAGTAACATGAGGATGTAGCAATCAAAAAAAGTTAATATACTGAAGTGCATTAAGAGAAGAGTACTATCCAGGAATAAAGAACTTATAGTTTTAATATACTCAACTCTAGTTAGACCTCATGTGGAGTGCCACATTCAGTTCTGAGCCACACTTTGGCAAGGACGTTGATAAGCTTGAAAATATCCAGCAGAAGGAAAGAAAGCTGATAAAAGACCTAAAGATAATACCATATGAGGACCAGATGAAGTAATTGGGAATGCTGTCCAGAAGAAGAGATTTACATGGTAGCTATCTTCAAGTATTTGAAGGGTTATCATGTGAAAGAAGAGTCAAACTCGTTCTCAGGCCAATGGGCAGAGGTAGCAAAGAGCAAGGGAAGTAGCTTGGGGAAGCTAGGTGGCACAGGGGATACGTTGTCAGGCCTCAAGTCAGGAAGACTCCTCTTCTTAAGTTCAAATCTGGGTTCAGATATTTATTATCTGTGTGGCCCTGGGCAAATCATTTAACTCTGTTTACCTTAGTTTCCTCAACTGTAAAATGAGCTGGAAAAGGAAATGGCAAACCATTCCGATATCTTTGCCAAGAAAATACCAAATGGGGTCACAAAGAGTCAGACAAGACTGAAAAAAATAAAACTATTCAACAATAAAACAGACATCAATTTAGGCTCATTTATAAGGAAAATGTTTGTAATAATGAAAGCTATTAAGTCATGAATGAGGTTCTTCGTCAATAGTGCTCTTCAAGTTTTTGGAGGGGCTAAATAGACAATGGAGTCCTATTCAACCCTGAATTCCATTATTCTGTGCCTTCTTTCATCTCACTCTTGCCCCCAAACATTTTTTTAAAATCCTCTTTTATCTTTGATATTCATGATAAGCCTCACTTTAGTCTAAGCTTTAGAATTAGTGGCATGATTCTCACAGGACCATGCCAATTTAGTAGATTTTAATTTTCTTAATTTATTTAAATTATTTTTATTTTTATTATTATTTTACTATTTAATCATTCTTTTACTTATTTAAACTTATCAATTCAATTTATTTATCCTCATTTCCATCTTCTGTATATGTTTTGTAAAAATCTAAGTTGTTTGACATAAATGAGTTACACACATACCCTTTCTCTGTCTCATCATACAACTTGCTGTTCAATTGTTTTTCAGTCATATCTGACTCTTTGTGACCCCATTTGGGGTTTTCTTGGCAGAGAAGTGGAACAATTTGCCATTACTTTCTCCAGTTCATTTTACAGAGGAGGAAATCGAGATACACAGGATTAAACTACTTCCCCAGGGCCACACAGCTAGTAAATGTGTCCGGAGCCAGATTTGAACTCTGGACAATAAGTCTTCATGACTTCTGACCTGGCACTCTATTTACTGCACCATTAGCTGCCCTTTTCTAAGCTAAACATCCCCAGTTCCTTCAATATGGCATATTTTAGCCATTAGCAGTCATTAAAACTTGAATTCAATTTAGTTTATTAATCAACTAGTCACCTAGGAAAATCCCAAGGGAATGAGGTCCAGCAGGCCATTTTTGATGGAAGTGAGCAAAGAAGGCAAAGAATCAGAGCCCAGAGCATTCTTAGGGGCATGAGAGTTATGGAAGGTGCTGAAAGAGACAGCAATGGGAACCCCTACTTTTCATTTTTTCCTGCCATCTATTGTTGATCTTGCAGTTTGAAATGAAAAGATTTTGGAGATGTTGTTCCAATGTACTTGAGTAGAAAGGGGTCCCAGCCAAACAGGGTTGAAGTCTATGGAGGGCAGGGCAGATGTCTATGAAGATCCTTCAAAGGATGTAAGGACATCAGTTATATGCGATGTCTATTTTCACGTAACCTCACTGTCTATTCTTGAGTTGGAGTGGAGTGAGTAGAAACATTCTGCTCATCTTTGGATACTTCCATAGGAACTGCAGAGTTCACTGTTCAATTTGGCTTGCTCGGAAGAGAGGATGGGGGTAAACATTTCACTGTTTAATGTAGTCATTAATAGTAGAAGCTATTTTCAAGTTCTCCTTCCATTGAACAGGTTTATTAGGGCCAGATTCAAATGTGGGAAGTGGCAGATGCCAGTTTCTTTAGCTACCTCATGTTCTGTTTATATAAGGCCAGGAAGACAGAGACTTGGGGAGAGCCAAATCTTTTATATTCCTGTCAAACAGCCTAAAGCAAATTTCTCACCAGAACAGAACAGACCAAAGGGTCACACAATCCTGTTTCCTATTTCCAAAAGTAGTCACTGCCAGGTGCTTCTGAATAACCCTCCTTAGGCAGATAATAGCATTGTTATTGCCAGTTGGTCATCTTCTTGTAGCTCAAAGCTCAAGACAGACAGTTCTTACGCCTTCTACCCTGGGAAATTAATCTTGGAACTGAGCAGAGGAGAATGAGGTAACTCCATTTGGTCTTTGATTGTTACTAAAATGTAAAAAATAGGGCAAACAGATAAATCATCCCAAGAATATCTGAGCACATCCTACAACACTAGTACTGAACTAGGTGCCATGGAAGAGTCAAGAATCTTTGAGGAGACAACATAGAAAAGTGGAAAGAATGCTAGATATGGAGTCAAATAAAAGCTTGGCTTAAATCCCAAATACCTTTGTGACCTTGGACAAAGCATTTAAACCCTATCTACCTCAGTTTCTTCATATATAAAATGGAGGCTTTGAACTAGATCAGCGATTCAAAATGTGGGATCCAAAGATTCCTAATAGTCCTTAGAGAGATCTCAAGGAACCTGGATAGGAAAAGAAATTCTCTGTTATTTTCATTAATCTCTAAATGAAATTTAGCATTTCCTTCAATTATGGAAGAAAATTCTTCTGAGAAGGGGCAGCTAGGTGGCAAAGTGGATACTGGAGTCAGGAAGACCCAAGTTCAAATCCAACCTCAGACACCTACTAACTGTGTGACTCTGGGCAAGTCACTTAACCTTATTTGCCTTAGTTTCTGTATCTGTAAAATGAACTTGAAAAGGAAATGACAAACCACTCTAATATCTTTACAACAAGAGTCAGATACAACTAAACAACAGCAACAATTCTGAAAAGAGTCTATAGGCTTCATCAACCTGCCAAAAGGGTCCATGACAGAAAAAGGTTAAGCAGCTCTGGACTAGGTGATCCCTAAGAACCCCCTTCTAGCTATTCTTCCATGATCTACAATCCCTTTCAAATAACAAATACAATATTTACACATAGGTAACCATCAGAGAACCCTGTAAATGGTTAGTAGTGCAGTACAGGTCAAAAATACAATAGGAATTAAACTCTATACTATGCATGTAATAATATCCCAGAAGCCTAGAAATAAATATTTTCAGGATTATTTCACTTTATTCCCTTCCCAAACTGCATCAGAGTAGCATTATGGGAGGTGGAAAAATTGATAAAGCTAAAATTCCATTTCACATTCTTCAGTGCTACTTCCTGAAATCAGCATCAGTCACTATCTATATCACGACCGCCAGTCCCCTTAACTTCTTAACTCCTACCTATTCCCGTTATCATAGAATCTTGGAGTTGTAAGGGGTCTGCAAAGGTCATGTAATCTAAACTCTCTCCAAAGCACAAAAGACAGCATGATACAGTGAAAATATCAATGAACTTTGGAGATAAAGGATCTGGGTTCAGATTCTGCCTTAATTACTTTTTGACTGTGAGACCTTGAGCAAGACACTTAATCTCCCTGGGCCTTATTTTCCTCATTCGTAAAACTAGGAGTTGAAATAAATTACCTCCAAAGTTCCTCCCAGATCTCAAACTCTGACCCTGCTATTTTTCCTCTACAAAATTTTTCCCAAAGTTATCCATTCTCTATTTGAAGACTTTCAGTAACAGTGAATTCACTACCACCCACATAGCTGCTACCTAAGCCAGCCCATTCCACTTCTGGATGAGCTCTAATTATCTTCCTCCTTCTATTTTATATCCATTGGTCAAAACTCTATTTTCTGACACCAAGTACAACAAGCTTAATTGCTCATCACCGTGACAACCCGCTAAATACTTGAAGCTAGTGGTCATGTCTCTCCTAAGACTCCTTTTTCTTCCGGATATACATCACTAGGTTGCTTCAGCTGATCCTAATGCAGCTTGACAGCAACGCCCACACTCTAGTTTCCCTATTGTTGCTGCCTAGGCTGAGCCCACAGTCAGCCATTTTGACAAGGCATTCACTTTTACTCCAGGAAGCCTTTCTCCTGGACTTTTTTGTTGTCTTGCCGTAAGAAAGCCCAACCCTTGGTAATTCTGCTTCCTCCAGTCCTTGATTATAGAGAAAATCTTGAACTGTGTATACTGCTTAATCCACCAAAGCATTCAGGCCTGACTTCAGAGGGGCCCTCACTGCTAGTCCACTATTCCTTTATGTCTTGTTGAAATTCTCCTCCAGAACATTCAGACCTTTCATACTGTAAACATTTAGCAAATACATATTAACTCCATTCTATCATTGAATTAAAGAAATAATTATTCTTTTTTAGATTTTTTTAACTACAGCATAGTTTTCAATTCTTATTTTTTCCCAGCACCTAGCACAGTGTCTAACACAAAATAGGTGCTTAATATTTGTTGAGTCAAACTGAAATGAATTCCAGAAAAGAATCTGATGTTTATTTTTGGGGAAGTCCTCAGAGTCTGGGGATGTTTACTATAGTAATGACAAAGATAGGTCATTTATTTCAGGGTAACAAGAGCAAAACAGTCAACAGAAAAGGGTGAATTTTGGATCAGGATAAAGAGATAGGGAGGAGAGTAGGCCTAAGGAGAAAAACATTACACTACTTTCAGAACTGAAGCTAGAAATGGACAGGTCGGTTTGGTTTTCCTGAAGGTCCACAATATATTTTAATAAGGTCAACAAAAATTTATTAAGTCCTGACTATGTGCTAAGCATTGGGATTACAAATCTAAGTAGAAAGAAAAACAGTGCCTGCCTTCAAGGAGCTTACATTTTAATAAGGGAAGACAATACATCAAAGAAAGCTTAAAAGGGAGGGTGGGTGAAGCCTCCTTGATGGGTCATGGTGGAGAAAGAAACTCAGAGAGGCAGACTGTTGATTCAAGAATGGTTAAGAGGATGCCATACAAGCAGCTGTCACTGATTTGGATTTTCAGGCCAAGCTTTTACTTTCTCAGAGATCTAAATCATCTGTACCTTCAGGCCAGCTCAGTACATACCTATTTCCTTTCTAAAGAATCTTGCCTTTATGAAAAATCAAAGGATTGCAAAGTCCTAGTGCTAGAAGAGAATTTAACCATCATTTAGTTCAACCCCTCATTTTAAGATGAGGAAACAAAAGGACTAGAAGTCAATTCTCTCAGTGCTAATCCCACACCCTTTCACCATCCTTGTGATTCATATTGCAAAGTATCAGCAGGGATGCAAATAAGTCATTTTTAATTAAAATAGCATGGCTTTTTTTCTCCTCAGAGAACTTTCTGTAACAAGTTGAGATGGAGAAAAAATAAAAGGTGTCATATAGGTTTTCATCTGGACAGGAAAATCGATTCAGCCCCACACATTGTCAATAGCACCAATTATATTTCATTGGGCATAATGGTAAATGGTTTGCACTTATCTATCGCTGAGCATTTTTTTAACCTGGTGTCTGCATATATGTCACATAAAGCACTGAATCAGATGCACAGGGACATGGAAATTAATCCAGTAGATGGCTTTTCCCAAGCCCAGAACATCAGCCATGGAACAGTTGACATATCTATAATGCAGAGTGTATAATTCACAGTGACATAAAGAAAAAAAGAGAAACTTGCCTAATTTTATGTACACTGAAGAGTCAGGTTAGGTGACAGATTTATGGCTTCCAACCTGCTGAAGACCCCTCTCCTCAAATTTTTCACTTGCCTTCCTTTGCAGACAAGGCAAATCAGTTAATCTTAAGGCCCTTCAGATGATCTTTCCTCAAGACTTGATGGACTTTAAATCTGTCAGGGAAAAACCTATTAAATTTGACTCAATGCTACAAACCATAGCTCTCTGAAGTACCAAGCTGGAGTGACTCTAAAAGTGACACACCTTCCCAAATGGTATTTTACAGTGGAAAAGAGCAAGACTTTTACAATCCCCAACATTCAAATTAGAAATGGAATGGTGATGCTCTCTCCTCTCTTTGAGTTCTTGACCCTGTAAAATAGTTCCTCCTGAGGCAGAATCCAATAGCAATGTGGACATTATCCAATGGTACAGAGCTCTATTCTTACTTTGCATGTAGAAAAGAGAAACAAAGGCAAAAGCAAAGGATCATTCAAAGGCTTTAGGAAATGCCCAGAAAGCCCTACATAGACAAGTCTCAAAGTAGACCAAGGAATATAATAACCAAACCAGGAAGACCACTAGGAGGAAGGTTTGTAACAGCAGTTGTCAGCTCCCAAATGAAAATGTTGAAGAGTTTCATAGCTTTTGGATTCAGAAAACTCTTGCTCTAATGCTTTCCCCCAAGTAGTAAAGGCCAAGAAAAGTCAAGCATGCTTAATGCTTAAGAAAAAAAACTATCTTCCCAAGGACTTACTAGCCTTTTCAGTGTGATTCCAAATATGGATACTTGGGTACCATACGTCAATTCTATTCAGCAAGCCTTTATTAAGCACCTACTATGTGAAAGTATTTTATTAAGTGCCTATTGTGTGTCATATGAGGCAACTAAGTAGATCAGCAGCTAGAGCACTGTGCCTGGAGTCAGGAAGACCCAAATTCAATTCCAGCCTCAGACATTTACTAACTGTGTGACCTTGAACAAGTCTGTTAACCTCTATTTGCCTAGGATGCAGCTAGGTGGTTCAGTGGAAAACGTGCAGAGCCTAAAGTCAGGAAAATCTGAGTTCAAATCCAACCTCAGGCACTTAGTAGATATGCTGGGCAAATCACTTAACCTCTGTTTGCCTTAATCCACTGGAGAAGGAAATGGCAAACCATTTCAGTGTCTTTGCCAAGAAAACCCTTTGGACATTATTGGCATGCTATGGTCCATGGGATCAAGAAAAGTTGAACACAACTGAATGACTGAACAACAATGTGTGAAACATAGTAGGCAATTTAGAAAGGTTTCTTAAACAAATGAGTAAATGAATGAATTCAAGACCTCTGCTAGGCACTGAAGGAGATATAAAAACAATTTGGGGGGGGGGGGGAGCATTGAGCTAAGATGGCAAAGTAGAAAGACAGACCTGTAGAAGTTTCCCCACATAGTCCATAAAATACCTTTAAAAATGACTCTAAACATATTCAAGAGCAGCAGAAGCCACAAAACAATAGAGTGAAAGAGATTTCCAGCCCAAGACAACCTGGAAATCCAATAGGAAAGTTCTATCACATGGGGCACAGAGCAGAGTGCAGACCAGCATGGGCTGCACAGCACAGCAGGGACAGGACCTGGAATAGGCATCAGGGAGTCACTGGCAGCAGCAGTTCCCAGATTCCTCAACCCACAAATGCCAAAAGACAATGTCAAAAGTCAGTCAGAAAACCCCTTCACCCAGGAGAAAGGAATGCAATCTGGACTGCCAGCAGCAGTCACTGCAGCTGCAGCACCCATTTTTGGAGCCCTCTGGCTAAAGCCCTTGGGGGAATTGAGCACCTGATCTGAAACTCAGCCCTGAGCTCAGCCACAGGGTGAGGAAGAGAACTGGCCTGGTGGAGTAGGAGGCAGTTGTGGAGAGGGAATTCTACTACTCACAGATTCTGGGCAGAAAAGTTTTTGGTTGCTTCCAGACCAGTGCACAGGCCAAGAGAGGAGTAAACTCCTCTCCTTTGATTGTGCCACCTTGGAGGAACTGAGAACTTACACGTTCCTGGAATATACCCTCCTCTTGACAAAGGACTCAAAAGTCAAGTAACTGGATGGGAAAATGCCCAAAAAAGAGAAAAAAATAAGACTATAGGTGGTTACTTTCTTGGTGAACAGGTATTTTCTTCCATCCTTCCAATGAGGAAGAACAATGCATACAATTACAGGAAGTCAAGGCTTCCAAAACCTCCAAAATAAATATGCAATGATCTCAGGCAATGTAAGAGCTCAAAAAGGATTTTGAAAATCAAATAAGAGAGGTGGAGGAAAAATTGGGAAGAGAAATGAGAATGATGCAAGAAAATCAAGAAAAACAAGTCAACAGCTTGCTAAAGGAGATCCAAATAAATGCTGAAGAAAATAACACCTTTAAAAACAGGCTAATTCAACTGGAAAAAGAGATCCAAAAGGCCAAGGAGGAGAAGAATGCTTTAAAAAGCAGAATTAGCCAAATGGAAAAGGAGATTCAAAAGCTCACTGAAGAAATAGTTCTTTCAAAATTAGAATGGAGCAGATAGAAGCTAATAACTTTATGAGAAACCAAGAAATTACAAAACAAAACCAAAAGAATGGAAAAACAGAAGATAATGTGAAATATCTCACTGGAAAAACAACTGACCTAGAAAATACATCCAGGAGAGACAATTTAAAAATTATGTGACTACCTGAAAACCATGATCAAAAAAAGAGCCTAGACATCATCTTTCATGAAATTATCAAGGAAAACTGCCCTGATACCCTAGAATGAGAGGGCAAAATAAATAATGAAAAAAATCCACTGATCATCTCCTGAAAGAGATCCAAAAAGAGAAACTTCTAGCAATATTGTAACCAAATTTCAGAGTTCTCAGGTCAAGAAGAAAATATTGCAAGTAGCTAGAAAGAAATAATTCGAGTATTGTGGAAATACAATCAGGATAACACAAGATCTAGCACCTTCTACATTAAGGGACTAAAGGGCATGGAATATGATATTCCAGAACTCAAAGGAACGAGGATTAGAACCAAGAATCACCTACCCAGCAAAACTGAGTATAATTCTTCAGGGGAAAAAATGGTTATTCAATGAAATAGAGGACTTTCAAGCATTCTTGATGAAAAGACCAGAACTGAATAGGAAAATTGACTTTCAAACACAAGACTCAAGAAAAGTATGAAAAGGTAAACAGGAAAAAGAAATCACAAGGGACTTATTAAAGTTGAACTATTTACATTCCTACATAGAAAGATAATATTTGTAACTCTTAAGATTTTCTTCAGTATTTGGGTAGTTGGAGGGATTATACATACACACACACACACATATACAGACAGAGAGCTCAGGAATAGTTGAATAATAAGGGATGATATCTAAAAAAAATAAAATTAAGGAGAGAGAGGAATATATTGGGAGGAGAAAGGGAGAAATGAATAGGGCAAATTATTTCTCATAAAAGAGGCAAGAAAAAGTTTTTTCAATGGTGGAGAAAAGGGGGGAGGTGAGAGGAAAAAGTGAAGCTCACTCTCATCACATTTGGCTTAAGGAGGGAATAACATGCTCACTCAATTTGGTATGAAAATCTATCTTATACTACAGGAAAGTACGGGAGAAAGGGACAAGTGGAGTAGGGGGGATGATAGAAGGGAGGGCAAATGGGAGGAGGGAGTAATTAGAAGTAAACACTTTTGGGGAGGGACAAGGTCAAAAAAGAAAATAGAATAAATGGGGGGGGCAGGATAGGATGGAGGGAAATATAGTCTTACACAACATGACACTTATAGAAGTCTTTTGCAAAACTACACATATGTAGCCTATATTTAATTGTTTGCCTTCTCAGTGGGGATGGGTGGGGAGGGAGGAATGGAGAGAAGTTTTAGGAAAGAATGTTGAGAATTGTTTGCGCATACAACGGGGAAATAAGAAATACAGGTAATGGGGTGCAGAAATTTGCCCTACGAGAAAAGAGAGAAGATGGGGATAAGGGTAGGGAGGGGTGTGATAGAAGAGAGGGCATATTGAGGGAAGGGGTAATCAGAATGTAAGGTATTATGGGGTGGGGTGAGGGGAGAGATGGGGAGAAAATTTGGAACTCAAAATTTTGTGAAAATAAATGTTCAAAACTAAAAATAAATAAAAAATTTAAAAAAAAAACAATTAAGAGAAGGGCTCTGTCAAGGGAACTTGCAGTAAATTCAAATAAGTCATGCACCAAAAAATGAGAATACATGTTCTAACATCATTACATAAGAACTAGATTAATGGCTACAGGAATTAAGAGAATGAATATTTCACCTTCATTTCTTGAGGGGAGGGGGGGTGTTATCAGAGGAAGTTTAATGGAAGAGGCTACATTTGTATTAGAATGTGGATACAGCAGAAAAGTCCTTTGGACTTGAGGAAACATATACTACAGGCAAAGTATCATAGGATTGTAAATCTCAGCTAGAAGGTAATGTCAAAGAAAGCTGAAGAGTTGGGAGAACATGGAGCATACTTGAGGGTGTTCAAGTAGTAGAGCTTAGATGAAACATGAAGAGGCAGTAGAAGGTGAGGCTGAAAAGTCAGGGCTCCTCATACCTCATATAAAAGGAAGGGTGAGACTGGAAATTCAATTAGATATTTGCTGAACCCCTATTTTGCATTGGACACATTGCTAGGTCCTGGAAGTATGGGTATTCAGAACTGAGTAAAACATGGTTATGCACCAAGGTGCTTGTAATTTAGGGAAAGTAATGACAAAAATTACAAATACAATAGATACTAAGAAAGGATGCATATTGCTCTGAGATGAGAAGAGAGGCCACTTCTAGGAATGCACACTTTCCTTATGGGGGACCTGCTCTTTTGCCTGCCAGGTTGACCTTATGAACCCCACAGTGTGATATGAGGAGCATTAGGAAGTATCTCTGCTCCAAAACTATTTCTTACTCCAAGGCTTATTTCATGACAGATTCATTTGGATCAAAAGGGTACAGCCCTCTATAGGCATCCTTTTGGAAAAGACAAACCCTCCTAAGAAGCATATTAAGCCATTAAAACTTTGGTGCAAATTAATTAATGAGATCTTTGTTCTCTCACAGAATTGACTCAGGACAACATGAGGACAGAAGGTGCTTAGGAGATCCAAGTGAAAAAAAAGACACAAAGACACAGAAAGGTAAAGTAGGGGTTGGCAAAGATTAATTTTGTGGATTTGCAGAGAAAGTTCATATTTTTCTCCTACTCTGCAAATTCTCAAAACCTAAAGTCTCAAAGACTTTAATATTTTTTAAGAGTATCAGCAACCAGCCATTGCTCATTTTTGTAAATGGATTCTAAAATAAAACCACACCCAAAGCTAATTGTGTGATTATTCAATGGACTACTAGGGATTCCATTAAAACAAAATAACATTATCCCAACCTGAAACAGTAAACCCACAAAAGCTGTTAACCTAGTGTAGTGGCAAGAGTTATGCATAGAGAATATAGAGACCCACGCTCTAGCTGGGGAGACCCAGCTCTATCATCATCTTTGGGATCTTCAGGAATTAGCTTCCCTCTCTGGACCTCATATTTTTTAATCTACAAAATGAGATGAGAAGGGAATAGTGGTAATTGGATTACCTTCCAGTGAAAATTTCTATTTTCAAAATTTTAGGGGCGAGGAGCCAAGATGGTGGAGTAAAAGCAAAGACTTGCTTGAGCTCTCAAACCCCTCTGAATACCTATAAAAAATGACTGCAAACAAATTCTATAGCAGCAAAACCCACAAAATGACAAAGTAAAACAAATTTCTAGCACAAGACCATCTGGAATATCAGCAGGAAAGGTCTGCAGCCAAGCATGGGCTGCACTGGCAAAGATCGGGTCCCCAGCAAACCCTGAGCAGGCCTCACAGGACTGAAGCACTGTCAATTGTGGTGGTTTCCAGACTTCCCAACCCACAATGCCAAAAACAACTTAGGAAGTCAGTAGGAAAGGTCTGTTGGACCTGAGTGAAAGAGGAGCACAATCCAGTCCAAGCCCTGGTGCAGCAGCAATATATGCCACCCGAGCTCTTGGCCCTTAGACTGTAGGTGGGTCCAGCAACTTTTCAAAGGGGAATTTCAGGGATTTCTTTGCTGGTGCTGAAGTAGGATTCTCTTGCTTTTCCAGTGCTTGAATCTGGGTCACAGTCCTGGATGGTGGTCTTAGGGCAAGGAGAAGCACTGGAGTGGCAGAGCGTGTGCAAGTGTTAGAGAGGCAATCCTCCTCACAGTTCCAAGGCAGAAAGGAGTGTTTGTGGTCACTCACAGACTAGACCATAGGCCAGGAGAGAAGTAAACACTTCTCCCTTAATCTTGAAAATGTACAGGTCCCTAGAAGTATCTCTGAAAACATTTGTACAAAACCCCTGAATCTTAGAACAGTACATCCTCCACACTGGAAGCAGAGCCCTACCTTAACAAAGAATTAAAAAGTCAAGTAAGGCTGGAAAAATAAGCAAAGGGCAGGAAAAAATCAGACTATATAATCTTACATTGGTGATGAAGAAGATCAAAACATACAACCATAAGAAGTCAAAGCTCCCACATCCAAAGCCTCCAAGAAAAATGTACTTGGTCTCAGGCCATGGAAGAGCTCAAAAAGGACTTTGAAAATCAAGAAACAGAAGTAGAGGAAAAGTTGGTAAGAGAAATGAGAATGATGCAAGAAAATCATAAAATATAAGTCAACAGTTTGTTAAAGGGACCCAAAAAAAAAACTGAAGACAGTAACACTTTAAATAATAGACTAACCAAAATATCAAAAGAGGTACCAAAGGCCAGTGAGTAGAAGAATGCCTTAAAAAGCAGAATTGGCCAAATGGAAAAGGAGGTCCAAAAGTTCACTGAAGAAAATAATTCCTTATAAATTAGAATAAAGCAAATAGAAGCTAATGACTCTATGAGAAATCAAAAAGGCAATGGTAACTATCTCATTGGAAAAACAACAGACCTGGAAAATAGATCCATGAGAGATAATTTTAAAATTATTGGACTACCTACTACTACTATGATCAAAAAAAGAGCCTAGATATTATCTTTCAAGAAATTATCAAGGAAAACTGCTCTGATGTTTTGGAACCAGAGGATAAAACAGAAATTGAGGGAGTCTACCCATCACCTCCAAAAAGAGATCCCAAGAAGAAAACTCTTAGGAATATTGTAGCCAAATTCCAGAGTTTCCAGGTCAAGGAGAAAATTATGCAAGCAGCCAGAAAGAAAAATTCAAGTATTGTAGAAACACAATCAGAATAACACAAGATCTAATACCTGCTACACTAAGGAATTGGAGGGCTTGGAACATGATATTCCACAGTTCAGAGGAACTAGGATTAAAACCAAGAATCACCTACCCAGCAAAACTGAGTATAATTCTTCAGGGGAAAAAATGGTTATTCAATGAAATAGAGGACTTTCAAGCATTCTTGATGAAAAGACCAAAGCTGAATAGAAAATTTGACTTTCAAGTACAAGACTCAAGAGAAGCATGAAAAGGTCAACAGGAAGTAGAAATCATAAGGGACTTATTAAAGTTGAACTGTTTACATTCCTACGTAGAAAGATCATATTCACAACTCATAAGACTTTTTTCAGTATTACGGTAGGTGGAAGGAATATTTATATAGACAGAGGACACAAGGTGCATTGAATTTAAAGGGATGATATGTAAAAAATAAAAAAGGGATGAGAGACCAATGTACTGGGAAGAGAAAGGGAGAGATATAAGGAGGTAAATTATCTCACATAAAAGAGGCAAGAAAAAGTTTTTACAGTGGAGGGGAAGAGGGGGAAGATGAGAGGGAATGAGTGAACCTTATTCTCATTGGATTTGCCTTAAGGAGGGAATAATATACACATTCAATTGCGTATGGAAATCTATCTTACCCTACAGGAAAGTAGGTGGGAAGGGGATAAGAAAGAGGGGCAATGATGGAAGGGAAGGCAAATTGGGGGACGGGTAATCAGAGGCAAACACTTTTGAGGAGGGACAGGGTCAAAGGAGAGAATAGAATAAATGGAGGGATGCAATATGATAGAGGGAAATATAATCCTTCACAACATGACTATTATGGAAGTATTTTACATGACTATACATGTATAACTTATATTGAATTTCTTGCCTTCTCAATGAGGGTGGGTGGGAAGACAGTAGGGAGAGAATGTTGAACTTAAAGTTTTAAAAATTAATGTTAAAAATTATTTTTACATGCAAGTAAGAAATAAGATACACAGGAAATGGGGTGTAGAAATCTATCTTGCCCTACAGGAAAACAGAAGGAAAAGGGGATAAGAGAAGTAGGAGGGGGTGATAGAAGGGAAGGCAGATGAGGGAAGGGGTAATCAAAATTCATGGCACCTTGGGGGTGGGTGGAGGGGAAAGATGGGAAGAAATTTTGGAAATCAAAATTTTGTGGAAGTGAATGTTGAAAACTAAAACTTAAATAATAAAAAAAATTTTTAAAATCAGTATGTATGAGAAATTCACATCCTAGGACTAAATTCAGGGATAAGTAGATTGTTTCAGATAGGAAAACTCCCCTCCTGTTTGTCTGTCTGTCTGTCTCTCTCTCTCTCTCTCTTCTCTCTCTCTCTCTCTCTCTCTCTCTCTCTCTCTCTCTCTCTCTCTCTCTCTCTCTCATTCAGTCTCTCTTTCTCTCTCATTCAGTCTCAAGCAATTGTGGCTTAATGAGACAGCTATGTTGACCCATGAAAAAATATAAACTATGGGAACCTGTTTTTCCAGACTAATGAAGGTTCCTCCAGAATTGCAAAGCTTTGGTAGAAGAGCACAGACAGCTGGGACAACATCTGATGTACACAAAAATCCGCCATTATCAGATGGCATAGAGGCAGCATAAGCACTCTAACAATGGAGAACCCTAAAAATATAGGATCTGGAGCAGAAGTTTTAGTCTTCTTTTGTCTAATGAAACCTATGGATCCCTTCCCAGAATGCTTTTAAATGAATAATATAAAATATACCAGATTACAAAGGAAACCAACTATATTATAGTTATCAAAATATTTAAGTTCACAGACTCTTCCCTATAAAATATATGTCAATGCCAGCTTAGGACCCCTCCTTGATCTAGGATAATGTTGGCTCTACCATCTGCCTTCTAAAGGTGTATAGGACTTGGTAGTTGGCATAAAACATGTCAGACCTCTAGGAAGGAAATGGCATTCCTCAGGAATATGCAAAGGCTAGCATTTATAAATTCAGTATGAGAATGGACAGGAGTAAGATTAGGGAAGAGATTGTATGCAGACTCAGAGAACTTCCCTAGAAGCAGCCACGCTTCTACCCTTGAGCTGCAGATATTTTGTTCCCATCAGCTGGCACAAGGGTATCTAGAACCTCATCACAGCTGTCACCGGGAGCAGCTAGGTAGTGCAGTGGATAGAGGACCAGTGCAGGAGTCAGGAGGACCTGAGTTCAAATCTCACCTCAGACACTTGACACTCACTAGATGTGTGACCTTGGGCAAGTCACTTAACCCCAATTGCCTCATCCTGGGTCATCTCCAGTCATCCTGATGAATATCTGGTTACTGGATTCAGATGACTCTGGAGGAGAAGTGAAGTTGGTGACCTGCACAGCCCTCCCTTACTCAAATCAAAGCCAAGTGCAAGTCATGTCATCATTTCTCTGATGGCATGATCTTCTTCAGCAACGAAGGAAGAACACACAGCTGTCACCAATATATGGCACTAGGGCTCTTGGTCCTTCCATTTCCTCATTGGAAAAGTTAGGGGGTTAAACCAGAGGATCTCCAAGGTCCTTTCTGGCTCTTGATAGATACTCCCAGTACTCGTAGAAACCTTGAACAAAGGCTCCAGAGATGCATCCCAACCTACTGAATATGGGAGATGCCCAGTTTCCTTAACATATGAGGTAACTATTCTATGAATAAATTAAACACCAAACCACCCAGGGCTGGCAGCTGAATACTTCATGAGTATTAATTTCACTTAGTATTACAAACATTTAAATGATATAAATACATACAGCCTGACAAACGAGAGAGCACAAAATGACCATTAGGATTATAATGTGTGTGTGAATAAGTGATCAAAACTAACACTGCAAATGAAGGACTATATAAATGCTAAATACTTCCACCCCTTCCCACTAATAACAATGTGTCATCTTTCCAAAACTATCCTCTCAGTACTGTATGTCCTCTGCTGATATCAAGTCATTAATCCAATTTACACAGTTAACAGGGAGACTCAGCACCCAAATTAAGGGTCAGAGAAAAGGAAGAAGAATTAAAGGCAAAGCAGGAATCATTTGTTTTTTCTCCCCTTCTGTAATGATTCTTTGCTATCATTCCCCTTTTCTCCTCTCAACTGTACACTGAGCACTGGGGTTAACAGTGACAGGGAAAAGGAGTAAATGGTGCAGTTAGACTATACAAAGATTCCATTGCCTCCATGATGCAGTGATCTGCACAGAGACCTCAGCTCTTTACTATGTCTCCTGTGAAACACTAAACTTCAATCAGCCAAAACAAGATGAACAAGTCCTTTCAGTACAACAAAGGAGGAAGGTGGTAGGACAGAAGTGTCTGCCCCTTTGCAGACAATACACAAGTGGGGTTACTCATTTCTCATACTGTCTTCTATTGGATGCACATTCCTCTTAAAAGAAAACACTCTTGGCAGGAACATTTTCACTACCCAGAATGGGATAGATTAGGGATAGGGGCTTCTTATACCTCTGGGGTCATCATCCATGCAAAAAACTGTGTCTTTCATCACCAATCAAAGCTTAAGGGCAAAATTCCCTCAGTAGGGTGAACCCTAGAGTCAAATTGTGGTGTGCTGTGGAGGGATGTGGTGGGAAGCATACTGGAGTAGGAGTTACAGACCCAATTTTGAGTCTCATGTCTACTATTTGATACCTGTATCGCCTTAGTAAAGTCCTTGACCTTTGAGACTTGCTTTGTCCATCCAACTTAAATGAAACTTCTACTAGATGAACAATACCCTTCCAGTTCCAAATTCTATGATCTTCCATAACTTTGCTGTCCACTTCGAATGCCCCCACTCTGCCATTCCAGCAGGAGATGCAGTAGTTGCTCTGAGCAACATCTAGTAGTGTCTCTGTACAGAGAAACAGAAGAACACAAGTGCTCAATTCTGTAAAATGTACATGGCATCAAGATGGTGGATGAATTCTAACTCTCAACCTCTTGACTCCTTGCCCAGTACCTTTGCTTTTCCTTTCCAAGAATTTTCCATGAACTCTCCCAGATACCACTGCATCACAACATCAGTGGGTGGTGAATTTGGAGAAAGCATCTTTATCTCCATGGCAGTTCTGACTCAGGATTATGATTACCTTCTCAGACCCTAAGGGCTACAGCCCATCTGATGAGATATAATTGTTCTATGCAGAGTTTGGGGTTTTTTTTAATGGGAGGTTTTTTTTTAATCTTTCTGTAGAAATTGTCTATTGGCCATGCCCACCAGCAGTGAGAGTACACAGCTGATTCATTTGGTCCTTGCTCTGCAATTGCAAGGAATAATTTGGGGTGGGGGAGGGGAAAGGAATCTTAACTTCAGATTATGTTGCAATGTAAATGATTGGTATTAACCAGTCTGACCACACAGTATTCTCAGACCCATTAGAGGGAACACTCAGGCTCCAGCTCAGGTTGGCAGAAATCACTTCACATGGCCTCATTAGGCAGCTACTTTTAGAAGCACATCCACTTTTTACCTGGCTTTGTCCCCAGACACCCTCTCTGGTACCAAGCTCAGTGCTTCATGAACCCTGAAACAGGAATCCTCAGCACAGGCTGGTTGCCAGATGCTACAGTATGGAACTTGCTCCTTGTTATTAAAATATAGAATATAAACAGTGAAATGACTGTGGCTACAGCTCAAGGGAACCTAATGCAGTGTTATGAGCCAACACTGTGCTGCACAGAAGCCCAGGATCTCAGGATGGAAGAGACCTTGAATGTCATCTGCTACAGCTTCTCCTCCATTTTAAGAAGCCCATTTACCCTTCACTTCCTGCTTCCACTTATGTCTGCTCCGGTGCCACACCAGTTACCTTATACCTTTGTGGGTACCAGCCCCTTTTTATAGCTTCCCTTTATAATTTGTCTTCCTCAATTAGAATAAAACCTTCTTGAAAGTAGAGACCATATTTTGTTTTGTTTGTACCAGATCATAGTATGGTGCCAGGCAAATATCAATTGCTTAAGAAATCCTCCATCTAGCTAGCTATCTACAGAATCCCTGCCAATCCAGCCTCAGTTTAAATACCTCCAGTGATGGAGAAGCAACTATCTCACAAGGCAGCCCATTCCATTTAGGGACTTCTGTCACTGGCGACACAGCAATAGTATAGCAGAAAGAGAGCTGAACTGAGAATTAGGAGACCAGGGATCCAGTTCTGGTTTGGGTATCAATTAGTTTCCTGACCTTCATAGCCTCCTATGTTAAGAGCCAGAAGGGATCTCAAAAGACAACTGGTCTGTTCCTTTCATTTTTATATATATATAGAAACTGAGGCTCAGGAAGGTTGAGTGATTTGTCCAGGTAGCTCAGAGCAAGATGGAACCCAGCAACTTTCACTCCAAAGTCAAGATTTTTTCCACTGCATCAAGTTGACCCTGAACAAGTCCTTTCTAGTTCCCAGTTTTCTTATCTGTAATATGAATAGGTTAGACTCAGTCATCTATAATGTCCCCTCCAGCTCAGTCATTCCATAATTCTATTTGTTTCAAATGACTTGTTCAATTCTTACCTTAAAATCCTCAAGAGCCTGTAGCAGGAAGGCCACTGGAGAGGCTGTTGTAATAACTTTGATAAACAGGACCTCAGAGACCTGAAAGAGTTAATTTCCAAGGTACCTAACAGGAGAAGTACCCACAAATCTGTACCTTCAATTTGGGAGCAGGAAGGAGTAGTATGTGGGTAGGTGTAGACACGGCTATATACATGTGTGTTTAAATGGTAGTTTTGAATCATTTTGGCAACTATATTCTATAAGTCAATACTTTGTTGAATTTCTGAAGCTACCTTTATATCTTTCAATACAAAAGTTAGATATTGAGATGGAATCAGTGTGGAATTATACTGCCCACTAAAAAGGACTATCACCCCAATTCAACATAATTCAATTTAACCAATAGTTATTAAGTATACGATATGTAAAAGGGACTGGAAGCTCTATTCTAAACAATGAATCTGACTGACTGGGGAAGAGATTAGGAGGATGTGCAGAGTTAGTTAAACCCTAACTAACTGTAGAAATGGTCTCTTCTTTATTCAACACTTTTGATCTCTTAAGAGAAGCCAACACACAAGTAACTCTTAAGCTTCTTGGCTCTCTAGTCCAAGGGGCTCACCTATACTTAAGGTCACTGCCTCCCTCACTACCCCATTACTAGAACCACCCACTTCCATTTGTCTGAACAAATTATAGTCTTTTCTTCAGAACCACTGATGTACTCAAATGATAAAGAAAGACAATTCATCCAGTTGCTCAGTCTTTCCTCTCCCTCTTGGCTAATATAATCTACCAGAAGTTGCTGGAATCCTCCTTAATACCTGGACTTAAAATGTCTGAGCCAAGTGCCAGAGACCCTGGGGTCTTATCTGCATCTATAAATATGCAGCAGCACGATGTACCCAGCTTGGCTGTGGCTATTGTTTGATGGGTGTTATCTATTCTTCCTGAGCAAACAACCGTGCATCTCTCTTTCTAGGATGAAAAGAACAAAGCATTTTCTAAAAATGCATTCTTTGGGGCACCTGAGGAAAAAAGACTTAGAAAGATGCAACATTGTCCTTCCTTTCCCCACCATACCTTTTCTTGCCCCAAAGAAGCAAGTCCAAGCAGGTTAGTACCAGTCTCTCTGATTTTTCCCTTCCTTGAATTTCTGTACCACTCAGTCTCTTCCATATCTCTTCAAACACACTGTCCTATGTATTGCATTGTTCTCTAATTGTTTCACATTTCTCTCCAACCAAGTTCAACTTATTTAAACATTTGTCAAGTGCCTATGTGCATGGCAAAGCACTGAAAAATGTAAAGGTAAAGAAGATACTCTTTGACCTTCAGAGATACGATCTATTACAGTCAACATAACATACGCACAACCGATCAATTGATAAAAATCTATGAAGTGCTTACTATATACCAGGTCTTGTGCTAAGTGCTAGGGATACAAAAAGAGTCAGAAGATAGTCCCTGCTCTCAGGGAGCTTGAGGATCTAATGGGAGAGACAACATGCAAACAAATATATACAAAGCAACCTATATACAGGATAAAATCGAAATAATTAACAAAAGGAAGTCACTATGATTCAGACGGTTTAAGAAACCTTTCTGTTTAAGATAGAATTTTAGTTGAGATTTCAAGGAAACCAGAGAAGTTGGTAGGCAGTGTGGAGGAGGAAGAGAATTCCAGTCATGGAGGACAGCAAGAGAAAATGACCAGAGCCAAGTTAAGACAATACATAACATAGGAAATTTAAGAGGAATAACCCAAGTGCTATATGAGAATCTAGGGAGAAATTCTAAGATATAGTCTGTAGAATCATGGAAAATTTTGGAATCATGAAAGAACTCTGTTCATCACAATGACCAACCTTGATTCAAAAAGACCAGTGATGATGACTATTAACTTCCTTCTGACAGAGCGGTGATGGACTCAAGGTCCAAAATGAGGCACATTTTTTGGATGTGGTCACTGAGAGAATATGTTGTGCTTGACTATATTTGTAACCAAAGTTTTGTTTTTCTTTTTTTTTGAATGGCAGAGGTAGAAGAGATTAGTGGAAAGTTGGGGGAGAGATAAAGAGAGAAAATATGTTTTGCTCATTAAAAAAAAAAATAAATCAATAAAAGAAGAAAAGGAAAATTGGGCCAAATTGTAGAGGGCTTTGTGTAACAGGGAGGCAGGCATTTGAAAAGTTTTGATTAGAAGAACAATGTGATAAGACCTGGGTAGAGAGGGTTAATTTAGCAGCAGTTTTAAAGATGGATTGGAGAAAGACTGGATAATGGAAGACAGGAAGTAATTGCAAAAGTCTAACAAGTGGATAATGAAGATGATGGCAATGGGAATAGAACCTAGAAGGGTGAATGAAAGAGATAGTACAGAAAAATAATGGACTGGTTATGGAAGGCAAAGGAGAATAAAGAGTCCACAGTAACACCAAGGTTTTGATGCACATGACCAGATGAACAAGATAAAGTATAAAAGAAGGACAAAGTGCTCGGAAAGGGAGGAACTATCATCTTCTATCTATTCCTTCCCCACCTACTCTTCAGGTTGTCACAACTAATAGTGACAACAACCTCAGCCTGTGAGTCCCCTGAGACTAATATAGCAGGCACAGTCCTTCAAATCCCCATGCATAGGGACAGGAACAAGTTGCCATATTGGACTCAAAAAGCAATTTTAAAAGCTTTTGATGGTTTATGATTGACATAATTGCTGATTAAATAGTGGTGAGGTCCCTATGACTGGAGATGTTTGATTAGAGGCCAGGTGGCTACTTTGGCTGAATAAGGAACTCATAGATTGGAGAAGAGGTGGACAATATTACTTCTATGGTCTCTTCCAGGACTGAGGGTTTATGATTATCCCAGAACTGATCATTCCTCTAACAGAAAGGAATTACCAGCAATTAGAAGAATGAAACTTACTAGTAATGGAAATAATTAATAGGAATGTTGGCAGGATGGAGGTTATATATTGTAGGACAGCAATTTGAGGTGCTATATGAAAAATCAATTCACAGGCAAAGGCTGAACAAGAAGGATTCCTTGTGCTCTACATGTCAATGGATCCATGAGCTCTTCAGGGTGACCACCTCCTCTAGTAGGGCTTACAGTTATCCCCTCTTGCCTTCCCCTCCTGGACAATTCTTTCTCATGCATCTTTTCCATAAATGATTTATCTAACACCCTGGTTTTTTATCTTCTGTCCTTTCTTCCTTCCTTCCTCCTTTCCTTCCTTCACATTAAATTTACATTTACATTTTTAAATTAAAAATGACTAATATATTTTGGTTTTACATCGCACATTAAATATTTATAAACCATCTACTGTGGGCCAAGCACTGTACTAAGCAATGTGCAAACAAAACAAAACAATCTTACATTCTGTAAAAGAACACAATAGATAGTATTATATAATAAGGTTTGAAATGTGTGTTGGGTACCATTTATAAAAGGAGAAAAGAGAGGGAAAACAGAATAGAGATTCTCTATTTGAGAGTAAGACGGTCAGTCCAGGTTAGAAGTAGAAGAAGTGACAATATGTAGATTCAACCTCTCTCTGACAAGAGGTTGAACAACCTATTCAACAAACATGAAGTGATTCTGCTAACAGTCTCACTCTGTCACCAAAAGTGTTCACACAGTAATGTATGCTAATCTTAAAGGCCTAGTCAAACAGCTAATGTTCCAAAGACTTAAGAGTGATGGATTTTAATCTTAAATATTACCAAGCAATTCTTGCTTCATTTTAGGGGCATTTATCTTAAAGACAAGAAGATTTTTTTAGGATGAGTAAGAAAAGCATCTCTTCTACCATCTTATTCTCCTGGAAATAAGTCTTGTAAAATAGTTCCAAATATTGGCCCATGAAAACTTCAGACTTCTTGCCTTGATGTATGGCTTCCACAGAGATTCTACAACCTTATCTTTCAATCCAACAATATTTCACGAACTTGACTTCACCAAATTCTTTTTTTAATCACATTCGTATCATTCAAGAAGTACTTTAGTCATTAGATACCAAAATTGGCCATCCCCAGCTGGCAGTTTCCATCTCAAGCCCAGTCTCTGGTTTGTCTTGTAGAATGTTCAGCCTCACCATTATCAGTCTGAAGTCTTTGGGGGTCCAACACAGTGCTCAGTCATTTTTGTTATATCATCTTCATCTTTTCATGTGATGGACTACCTCCTTAAAAACTTGTCTCTCAGACTTCTGGATATATCCTCATTCCTCAGGGGAACAGTCAGGAATGTTTTTGCATGTCTTAACTTACATAGTGTTACATGCCAAGTTGACTCAAGCTTCCAATTTTCACACTTTGCTGTAGGTAGGTGTGATCTGTGGATCACTGAAGGCAACAGTACTGAATTAAACATTTTAGCCCCTATCTTTATGGGTATGTTCAAGGCAATAAGCATTGTTACAGATTACAGGTATCCTTGCATGTCATGGTTCATTCTCCATCCATATTGTTATCTTGCCAGAATTGATGACTGAGACCTGTATACTCCCACCATCTCCTGGATGCTCAAGGCATCTCTTCCACGACATTTTTCCAATATTGTAAGTCTTATAGGACCAAATGAAAGCTAATGAGTCAAAAAAAAGTGAAAAATCACTTGTCTACATGAAGAAAAACTACTTTTAGGGAAAGGGCCCATCATGTGAGTATGGACAAGGAGCATTAACTCCTAAACTAATTCCTGTCTTTGTTCCTAACACCACTTCAAAGAATTTGTTTATATAATTTTGATGGAAGTGTTCTAGGTAAAATTCTCCTTGGTTTCCTATCAAACACTCAGGTTTCCACTCTGTACTAGACTAGGAGTTAGACATAACATGAGTTCATTTCCTGCTTTAGATCCTTTTAGCTACAAGACAAGTAATTCATTCAATCTTCCACCTTAGTAGCTTTGAATGAGCAAGTTACCATTTCTGAAATACACTTCTTGTTAAGGAGGTGTTGTCATTTGCCTGTTGAAGACTCTTTGGAGTACATATATAAGTTTAGCATCCTGCCTGGAACTGGAATGCATCTTTAGTCAGCTTTGCAAAATACTTTTGCACTCGACTAGCAACTTGCTTAGCTGTCCTGTTGCCCAGCTCATTGGAGATCTTCTGCCAGCATCGAGAATCGATCTCCTTGGGAGGGTATTTCAAGAGTAGCTGCTCCAGCCTTTTGTGCTCCTCCACCATCCAGAGCTAATTAAAAGTCTCCGGTTTGGTCTCATCACACAGGTGGCCTTTTATCATCTGGGGCTGGCCACTAGAACCTTCTGAACTATCACTTGAAGACAGCACAGAATAGGAAAAGGTTTCCCCATTGTTTTTAGGATCTAATGGACTTTTTGATCTGGCAGATAAACCTACTTTACCAAAAACCAACTTCACCCTCCTAGTATTGCATTTGTGGTTTTTAAATTCTCCTGAAATGAACTTCTTCCTCACCTCCATCTCTAAAGATCCCTAGCTTCCTTCAATGTATTTCTTCCTATGGGCAACTCTTCTGGTCCTCCAAGTCATTAGAATCCTCTCCTTCCCCAAATCATCATTACAAACTTAACTTTTAGACACATTCTATCTCCCCAGAAGAGCCCAAACCCTTTAAGGATGGGGAATGTTTTGTCTTTGTATCCCCAGTACCTAGTATAGAGCCTAGCACATGGTAGGTATGTAATAAATTCTTGTAGAATTTGATTAGAAGCTACAAGCTGATCCACAGGAAGAATCATCCCACACCTAACTGGGCATCTCTCCTCCTCCTGTCCCAGGTACAAAAATTCTTAGTTATGTCCATGCAGCATAGTTCCCTATATAGGAGAACTCTGTACTATTCTGTGTTTAGAGAGGAGCTTCAATGCCACAGTTATTCTGAAGAGTCCTAGATTAGGAAGAAATAGCCTGGGGGTTTCCCTCCAAATAGCTATGTGACCTTGAAGAAGCCACCTGCCATTTCTGGATTTCTGTGGTTGTTCAGTCATTTTGGTCCTGCCCAACCCTTTGTGACCCCATTTGGGGTTTTCTTTGCAAAGACACAGGAGTGGTTTCCTTCTACAGGAAAATGGGGCAAACAGGGTTAAGTGACTTGCACAGTGTCACACAACCAGTAAGTATCTGAACTTAGATCTTCATGACTCCAGACTCTATCTACTGTACCACTACTCTTCTTCAAAAGAATAAATTAGCTTCTCAGGTCCTTTACAGTAATAACATTTCACGAGTCTGGAAGTCATGATGGGTTGTGGAACAGGTGTTAGGCAGTTTTCTTAATCCAACCCCTTGGGAAAACTCTCAGGCTTGTCAAATGCCATTGTCACAGCAGTAGTAGAAGATGTCAACCTTTAAAGTGGCATATACAACTATTGAAAGCAAACTGCAGAAAGGATTGTTACAACTGATACACTTGCTAGCCTTAAGCCACTTGAGATATTAAAAATGGGGAACTAATCTGGATCCCTGATGAGCTTGCCATTTCTATGGTTTTCAGACTGTCCCAGCTTCCTTTGTGAATCAATATTAGGTGCAAATGTATTTCTTCCCCTGGGGACATATGCACAAATCTTTAGCCTACCATCGTTTCCTCTGCCTCTATACATTACTCTTCCAAAAATAAACACCCATATGCCGCAGGATGGAAAAAAGCTGAATGAAGACACAGGGAAAGAGACAACATAGGGTCTCTACTGAGAGACCAACAGCAAAGCAGTTTTTAATTATTGATGGCAAAGCCAAACAGCAATTTTTCACTTATCTGTATTTATTAAGACCTGTCAGGGTGTAATGTGGTGGAACCTCATCATGGCGGAGAGGAGACTCATTACAGCTCACAGAACTCGGGGGATTGGTGAGTACTTGACTATCTACTCCAGTCTGGCAGGAGAAGTTTAGTTTTATTTATGGTGATGCTCCTCAGGACTGGCAAGAGAGGAAAAGGGAAGAAGTTATTCCAGTACACGTAATGAAGTTGCAGTCAAGAGAACCCTCATGGCCGCTTACTACTGTTAAATCCTCATTGAAGGACGATAAGAAAATGGTTCTCAGGGGGGAAATGTGATCAGCATTGCTTGATGTAGCAAAAGAAGCAGAATTAGGTAGATGCTCCCAAACAGAATTGAGAGGATTAGCTATTTAAGTGGCACTATATATTCAGTGATGCACATTCTTCTAAGTCCTATTCAGGTTTGATTCGGAACAGGGCACATACTGCCCCAGCAGAGACTCAGTATTAATGGATAAGTTTAATTTATTTACTTCAATGAAAGGTTGAAAAGTAAAGCCAAAATTGACAAGCCCAATCATATGAACTTATGTGGGGGCAACCAGATATAAATGAATTCAGGCAGCATTTATTTAAAACTTACTATATGTGAGGCATGTACATATATATGAATATTTAATAATTTTATATATCTATATGTACTTATCTATCATTAGAATATAAGTTCATTGTGAATAAGGATCATTTCATTTTGAATTCTAGAATCTCTAGCATAGAACACAGTGCTAGACACATGGTAGACAATAAAGATTTGTTGAATGATAAATCAAAGGCTCTGTACCAGATTCTGGGGATGCAAAGACAAAATGGAAAAAAAAGAATCCTGTCCTGCAAAAGCTTATGTTCTATTGGGAAGGAGGTGACAGGAATAGTGGGGAAGAAATAGGAGTGAGAAAGAGATAAAAGTGTGGAAGACATAGGAGTGAGGAAAAGACAGGAGTAGGGAGTAAGATTCCAGGATGATTCTAAAGTTAGAACCATGGGTAACTGGTTCTAACGTTCCAAGATACCCTCTTCAGATAAAGGGAAGTTTGGAAGTAGGATGGATTGGAGAAAAACATAATGAGTTACTTTTTGAGCATGTTCAGAGCTAGATGCCAATGGGACATCTAGGTAAAAACGATACCCAGCAGGCAAATGATGATTCAGAATTGGAGCTCCAAAGAGAAATTATGGCTAAATAGGTAGATGTGTGAATCATCTGTTTCATGATGATATAAGAAAGAAGTGGAATCTAAAAATATCACAAAGAGAGAAAGAAAAGGAACCAACACATATAATTTGGGGGATGCAGACACGTAGTGAGTGGGAGAAAGCTGATCTAGCAAAGGAGACTGAGGAATGGACCAACAGGTAGGAGGAAAACCAATATTGAGCCAAGTCATATTCTCCAAGGAAGAAAAAAATATTTAGGAGGAGAGGGTGATCAGCAGCACCAAAACCTGAAAAGAAAGTTTAAAATGTTGAAAACTGCAATAAAGCTATCAGATTTAGCAGTTGGCAAATTTGGAGAGATCATATTCAGATGAGTGGTAGGAAACCGGACTGCAAAGATCTGAGGATTGACATGGAGGTATAGAAGCAGAATCAGTGAGTATTGGTGTTCTGTGCATTAGCTAACACCTGTTCTTTGGAGTCCTAAAAGAAAACTCTCAAATGAATTCCCCAGCTTCAATGACAAACAAAACACTTCCAGTCAACATTTCCAAATTTGGTGTCAAGTTCTTATATTAGACATTAAGATCCCTCGCTCTCAGGGTAGTCTTTCTAAAGCATAGCTCTCATGGTACTTCTCAGCTTCTACTCTTATGTCTTTAACAAATGCATTCTAAATGACTTAGTCTGGCATTCAAGACCCTACACAATAAAAGTATCAACTTTCTAATACATATCTCCCAGTTCCAGTCTAGACACATCCTCGCTTCTAGAGAAACTGGATTATTCAGAGGTTTATTCTCCCACCCATTCTCCATGATCAATACTATCAAGTCCATGACTTTGTTCATGTCATTACTTCCATATAGAATGTCTCCTGACCTCACTCCTCCTTTTACTTATCTAAACTATCCAGTTTCTAAGGGTCAAAATCTACGAGTTTTAAGAAATTTTGCTTGATTCCAAAAAAAAGTTATTCCTCCTCTGAGTTCCTACAACATTTGGCACCACTAAGTTGGTACCGGCCATATTCTAACAGCTTTGTATTACTATAATTATCCAAGATCATCAGGGCAGAGGAGATTTGATGAACAAGTGGCCACCAAGAAAAAGGTCACAGGGAACTTCTAGAAAAAAAATTAATAATTCTCACTCAGTACTACAAAATCATGCCAATATATCCCAAGCTCCTACAATCCTACTAAACTGAAAATGCTTTGAGTATTGATCCAATAACAAAAAAATTTGTTTTATGAAGAATAACCTATCCTAATTTGGATAGTCTCATCAGCAGGTTAGCTACTAGATTTTTTAAATCACAACAATCCACAATAACTCCCAACTAAAGTATTCTATTGCTGGAAGAAGTGCCCACACCAATAAAATCAAGGGTTGTTTGATATATTGAAATATTAAGAGTTTTGTATACTTGTCTCATGTTTCCTACTACATGGTGAGTTCATGTGGGCAGACACCACATCTTATTAACTTTACATTCCCTGTGATACCCTGAATGGAGTCTACCACGTAGTAGGAGCACAGTAAATATTTGTTGGAGGACTGCAGGAAGATTCCATCCAAACTACACGATCTAGATATTCAGGCTATGATAAGATTCCCAGAGACATAAAGGGCAATGAGATTCATGGCTCAAAGCCCACCCCTCTATCTGACTTCCAATGTTGGGTTCTTTCTAGATGAGAAATATCAATTAGTATTATATATTACAGACTAGTCAGTCTCAATACCTCCAATTCACCTGTCTATAAATGGCATAAAATAATGATCCTTTGCCCCAAATAAACAACAAATTAATGAGAAGAAAAGTAAACTTTGAATTCTAATGATCCCTGTATTTGTATAAGAAAAACAGCAGAATGTGACTATATTATTATACCCTATATAATCTAAATAATGAAATATGTTTATATATATGCGCATATATATATAATGCCCAATATTACAGTGATTTAAATACACTATCAATCAAGAAAAAATATATATCTTAGGGCTGACAGGGACCTTAGAGACCATTTAGTCCAACCCTTAACTTAATAGATGAAACCATTTTACAACCTTCCTGGAAAGTGGCTATCTACCCTCTCTTGGAATACTTTTAGTGATGGAGAACGCAGCACCTTACAAATCTTTCCCATTTTTGACAGCTCTAATTTTTAGGAAATTCCACCCCATGGTGATTTTATCTCCCTCTAACTTTCACCATTTGGTTGTAGTTATGTCTTAGAGACTCAGTCCAGGGTCCACATTTCTATGGACAGATTTCAGGAGGTCTGTAAACTTGTATAAAAGAAATACATCTTTATTTCAATATAACTTTTTTATGCAATCCTAATATATTTTATTCTGTGCCTTTCAAAACATCTTTCTGAGGGAGGATCTATAAGACTTCACCAGCCTGCTAAAGGGAGAGGTTCACAACACAAAGGAAGTTAAGATTTCATGCTCTAGAGACATGCAGAATAAATCTAATCTCTTTTCTATATGACAATGCCTCAAATAATTTGAAGACCACAATCGCGCCCTGCTGAATTCTGTCTTCCCCTTGGTAAAAATCTCTAGTTCCTTTAGCTGAACACCATATGACATGACTTTAGGTTGCTTCACCATCCTTGCTCTTGTCTGGGCATAGCTGTCAATATCCCTCCCTAAATTGGTACTTCTAGAAATTGTACATGAACCTCCACATGAATTCAGATGAATGCAGAGCCTACTGGGGACTACTACTCACCTCCTCCATTCTGGATGCTATAATAATGCAGTCCAAGATCACCTTTCTAGTGGGGATTCTATAGACCTCTAAGATGTTACACTGTCCTTCAAACAATAAAACTTCCCTGTAGGTTGACGACTTATACCATAAGCATCATGCATGCCTCCATTACTTAGGTCATAAAAGTATTTCACTACCTAATTTTCTTCCATTAGGCATCCTGCTTTTTTTTTTCTGGTTGAGATACAAATTCTAATCACCGTATATAGCTACAATAGCCTTGATCCATAAAGTGATTTTGAGCAATTATTTTCTGTCCTTGAGTTCTGAATCAGAACTCTAATTTCACTACTATCAGGAACTCCCAGTGAGGAACAAGCCCCACCTCTCACCCCTTTAATCCAATGTAGATTAGGTCTTGTTCCACAATTTATAGTTTGAGAATTGTCCAGGGTACTGAAAGTTAAGAAAGCGCTCAAGGTAATACGATCCGTAGGTATCAGAGGCAAAGATTTGGATCCAGGTTTTCTGGGCTTTCAGGTGCCCCTTTACTCATTACATCAGGCTCCCTTTGTCCTTGACTACATAGCTCAAAATGCTTCCATTGAGTGCCAAGAGATTAATTGCCACCAATGTATATTCCTCAAAGAAAATGCTTTTAATTAACTCCAGGGAGGCAAAGATGCTTTAAAAAGGAGTCTTATTCTTTCTCTCCCCCCACCCTCCCCTGGATCTTCCTTCTTCTGAGATGAATTAATTTGGTAACCCTTACCTGGCTGATAGATTTCACCTAAGTCAACCATAAATCAACACTGGCCATGCCGAATTGCCTTCTATGATGGACTACATCTTAAAAAAAAAAAAAAACTACCCTTCTCTAGACCATATACTTTATTCTTCTCTTTGTGTTTTAGGTTTGCAGGTACTACAGGGCTCGCTAGCTTGTTCATTGGTTCAAGACCATTAATAGAACAATGATCAAATAAAAAGACCCCAGGCATAAACATGACAAGAAGCAAGAAAATAGATGACTGTTCGTACTCATTTGTAATATCATATTATTCCAGCATGCTGTAAGTTTTTTGACCTTAAGCAAGGGAAAGTTGATGGCTTTAATAGAGTTTTCTCTACAAAGCTTTTTTTTTCCTGCTTCAAAACTGCTGACTTTTTTTCCCGGGCTCTCTAACAACTGCCTGCTAAGTTTCCAAGCTGAGGTTCACTCTGGTAATGTTTAGTTAACTATAAACCCAACAGGGCCATAGAAATTTTCTATTAATAGGGCCCCAGAAAGAGGTACATGTAAGAACCACAATAATTACATTTCAATTAACACAATGGATCCATGACAAGCATGTAAATTCAGTAAGCAGTGGTGAGTGAGAGGTTAGGGGTGGAAGGGAAATCTTTGAGCTCAGATCTAGACATTCTCAAGTAGAGTGATCCCTCACATATACTCCTGTGTGCTCATGTACCTATCATAAATAAACAGGAAGAACTATGCAAATCTAAAGGCACTCACTTATTGGTTGTGTCTGAACAAATAAAACATGAACCAAGATAGCCTTGGGGTACATCTGCTCACACACCAAAAATATTTTTTTTAAATAAAATCAAGTAAAAAAAACATGTGCATGTGCATGTGCACACACACACACACACACACATACACATACACAATATACAGATATTTAAACCGAAGTGGATTTTTAAACTTCAAATGGTTGAATAAACATTTTAGTCTTTTTAACCAAGATGCAAGGATGGGCCAAGTATATAGAGACATTTCCAGTCATTGATACTCATGTAGCCAGCTTTGTTAGTGTTGTTCGGTCATTTTCCAATGGTGTCTAACTCTTTGTGACCCCATTTGGGATTTTCTTGGCTAAGTTACTGGAGTGATTTACCATTTCCTTCTCCATTTCATTTTACAGATGAGGAAACCAAGGGAAACAGGGTTAAGTGACTTGCCTAGGGTCACACAGCTGGGAAATATCTGAGGGCAGAACTCAGGTCTTCCTGACTCCAGACCAGAAACTCTTTCCACTGTGCCACCTAGCTATCTCGCTCCTTCCACTAAATACTGGATATATATTGCAGCTTTATTGGTAGCTGCTATACACCCATGGATCACTCATAACTTTAATTTTATAGAGACTTCCATGTTCCAAAGTAGGGAATGATATGGGATTACCAGAAGGCTAATTACACTCAAAAGGTAAGATTTTGTCCTGGAAACTAATTTGGGACCATTAAAAACTCTGTGGATTTTTCCACAGGAAATCAATTCTGTTGTTGAATTCTGGGTCCAACTCAAGAGTCTTCTGCTGAGCCCATCCAAGATAAATGTAGCAATGCAACAAATCAATGGATTGGATATACAATCATATGTAATAATCTAAACTGGCATTTTTTAATCTATTTAGTTTTCCCTTATAAATTCATAAGCTGACCTCTGTTGAATAGTAATGAATCTCATATGAGACACTATGATAACGCTGTTATGATGTAATCAGTACAATATTCTCCATGAATAGCGCTAGTTGGAGGACCTCATTAGCTTTAAGAAATTCTGCTTCCTTTGAGACTTTGCAAGAGATATCCATGATAGTACCAACATGTCTGGAGATCATACCTCTTTCTGTTTTCTGTCTTTCTTGATGTTTCCAATAAAAGGGTCACCGATTCTCAGCTTGTATTTATCCTCATCTCTTGTATAATCAGTTCTTTGTATATGTTGTTTCCTACCACCAACCCAAAAATAAAATCTAAGCTTGATGAAAGCAAGGACCGTTTCATCTTTTTGTCCTTACACCCCTAGCATTCAGCAAAGTACTTGGTAACAGTCGTCACTTAATAAGTGTTTGTTGAATAAATGAGTGAATTTTAATATATGCATCAGAGATTCCTGACTGGAGGAGATCCTTTAATGCTGAGTTTTAGTCTGCTGTGTCAGAATCAGTTACTTTTTTAAAAATTCAACAAAAATTGAAAATTTTAGGATCTTGTATTCTTTGAACCTTTCAATAAATTATGTGACTGTAGATAAAGATGTGGCCTGCTATAAAAAACATTTATAAAAGCCTGTCTGTTTCCTTCTCATATTTTAACCAAGGATATCTTTAACATATTTTAAGATCTTTTTCATAGAGATTTTATAACTAAGAGAAAGTAGACATGTGGACCAATAGCTATTGATGTCCCCCCAATTATCTTCCTGAGATAATATTTGCATACCTTGTCCCACTCTTTTAGTATTATCATGAAATACCCTCTAAAATGGCACCTCAATGTCATCAAGATTGTGTCAGCTCTAACACACATTCCTTCAACTCATACTTTGTCTGGGTTAACTATTCTTCCTAATTTTATCTTCATAATCACAAAATCATAGAATCTTTATATCTTAAAGTTCAAAAGGAATTCAAAAGTCATCTACTTCAACCTCTATCTATATGAAAATTCTCTCTACAAAAACAGTGTCAAGTGGTCACCCCCTTCTGCTTCAAGATGTCTAGTAAGATGGAATACACAAAGAACACACAAGGTAGCCAATTCCACTTTTGAACGTATCAAAGTATTACATTAGCTTCCTTATATAACACATTAGGGACTGAACTATCAGCAGTGGTGCACTGGAGCCAGTTTGGGACAGCAGGAAAGAACTGATGGTAAACTTTTAAGTGTGAGCATCTGCACCTCAGAAACTAACAAATAATACAAATCAGGGTTTGGTTTATTGTCTTGTGGATTGTGTAGACTTAAGAAAGCAGTGGGGGAAATGTTAGTAACGCATATTGAACTTAAAAGTATGTCATGTGTATTTTTTTATTGTTTGGGGGAGCCTGTTGTTAAATATTTACCAGAATACTCTTTGGGTGTCATGCCAAACTTTCTCCAGATTTGTTTGTACTTTCATTTCTTAGCCACTATTGTTGAAAGATAATATTGTTTACAATATTCTACCATTCTCCTCTGTGTTGCCTTACAATTTAATTCATGGCGTGCTTGGCACTGAGATCAAGTGTATGCAAGTCCAAGGTGGTTTTTGGGCTCTTTAGGTCCCTTCAGTGTAGCAACTACTCTAGAATAATTAAAATTTTGTAGGAAACAGTATATTTTGAATGTTATCTTTTATATTTTTAATGTCAGAAATTCCTGTTCTCCCTAGCATGTAAAATATTTGTCATGTTTTAAATAAAAACTAGAAGCTTCCTTGACCATTGATACACAGTGGGCACAATTTTCAAAAGGTGCCGAGGGAATATAAATTCTCTGTCCCTACTGTGTTTTACTTCTATGCAGGATTTCATCTAATCGGCTTTACTAATGGCCTCTTTTGACCTCCCAGCTCATCAATGTAATAGCCAAATACAATCACAATAAGAAAAGACCAAGAAAATAATTTGCCAAGAGAACACAACTCCCAGCTTCACTCTACTCCTGCAGAAGGTGCAGCAGCCCTATGTTGATTTTGATATTTATTTAAGCCCGTTGTGACCTCCCACCCTTTTCTGTAACCCCAGATACTTCTTAGAGTTCACAGACAATAAGAATTTCCCCTCTTTTGCCTGCCAATGACCCCAGTGACATAATCATTTGCTCCACGTTGGGTCCACAGCCTACTTGGAACCATTCTTCTATACTATTTCCTATCTCCCACAGGAAAGTTCCAGGGTTTATATTATACCAAAAGCATCCTGAAAATTTAGTGTCTGTACCACTGAGGGAGTTCAGAATGGAAAGCACACTCTGTATTCATTCCTCTCTCTTTCTAAGTTCATAAATTCTAACCAAAATGAAAGCTTCAAAGTTAGATCTCTTTTAAATCAGCTGCTTCCTCTCCTGGGTTTTCTTACCTCCACAGACAAGGCCCTAGGTTTTTCTTATGTCTTCATTTGTATATTTCCATCTCCAAGATGATGAGATGGTGGAACACACAGCGTAATGTGAAATGCAGCTCCCCCTCAGCAGGACTAGCAAAGTACCAGCCAGCAACATCATTCTGGAGGCAGCCTGGGTTTTATCTGTCACTCTGACGGGCTCAACTAATGTGTGCTCTGGTCCTCCCAGGAACACCGCTCCAGCCCTATCAAATAGAAGGAATGAATTTGAATGCCCAAGTGTTAAATTAAAATGTCAACTCTAACCTTTAGAGGTCAAAGCCTCAAAAGGCCAAAGTGATTGATGCTCTCCCTATGCTCGTGGGTAAGCCAAAAACATTTATAAATTGTAAGGAGCAGGAGTGCCAGAGGAAGACGTCTAGGTTGCTGGGGCAGGATGTCAAAAGCTTTCCAACCTAGGCCTAAATCCCCGCCCAATGACCACCATCACCCAATTATGCCATTTTAAAAAAAATGATTAGAATGTGGTTTAGGTCATTTATTCATAAGCTTTTTAGCAAATTAAATTTGCATGATAGATTTCTTTTTTAAAATGCATTAGTGGCTATCTGCTTTTCAGAAACCCTCAGGAGGTGGTGAACCAAGCCAGCGTTCCTTGCATCATGGCATGTCACTAAATGTGAGGCAGGTCGAGGTATTCATTCAACAAACATTTACTGAGCATTTACTATGCACAAGGCATTGAGAGAAATAGGAAGGGAAGAAGGAAGGAATAAGCGTTTATATAGCACCTACTATATGCCAGGCCCTTTGCTGAGCACTTTACAGATGTCTCATTTGTTGCTCACAACAGTTCTGCAAGGTGGATGTTATTATCCCCACTTTACAGTTGAGGAAACTAAAGCAGACAGAGGTTAAGTGACTTGCCCAGGATCTCACAGTTAGCACATATCTGAGGCTGAATTTGAACTCAGTTCCTGTCTCTGGGCTCAGTGAGTTTAAAGTTTAATTGAGGGAAGAAAGGTGAAGGCAGAAGTACAAATAACTATAATACAAAGTCCATTGTGAAATTGCAATATGTGAGTGGAAGGAAAGCTCCTTTTTTTTAGGGTGGTGAGTGATAACCAGGAACAGTTTCATAAGGCTTCTATTTGGGGGAAGGGGACTCTTAGTGATAAAAAGAAGGAGGAGGAGGAAGAAAGAAAGGAGGGAGGGAGGGAGGGAGGGAGGAAGGAAGGAAGGAAGGAAGGAAGGAAGGAAGGAAGGAAGGAAGGAAGGAAGGAAGGAAGGAAGGAAGGAAGGAAGAAGGGAGGGAGGGAGGAGGAACCCCTCCCTAACCATAATCCTAAATTAGGAGACAGAAGAGGAGGGGTGTTCTGAGAGAAGAAGCTGCACACTTAGGGTTAGGAGGGGTGTTCTGAGAGAAGAAGCTGCACACTTAGGGTTAGGGTTAGAATCAGTCTTAGTCTGAAGGATTCTATTAGTTTTTGCTAACTGGTTTCCTAGACATAGCTGCATAACCCTAGGTTTGAACAAACTCTCCCTACAGGGAGAAAAACTGCCTAGAAATGGCACTCAGGCAGATGGTAGCAGAGTACAAGGTAGTAGAGGTCCCAAAGAAGCAGCAAGAATAAATTTCACGGGGAGACAACCAGGATCTGCGGAGTTGTCTAAGTGAACAGTCAATAGAGAAGAACATTTATTAAACATTTATTATGTGCCAGGTACTGTAAAAGTGTTGCATATACAAAGAAAAGCCAAAAACAAAAACAAAAACAGTCTCTACTTTCAAAGAAGATGGATTCAAATACACGTAATACCATGTGAATAACTAGATACATACAAGATACATACAAGGTAGTTAGAAGGTAATCTGAAAGAGGGAGAGCAGAAGACCCTGGCTCAGTGGTGAAACGAACTGACCCAATGAGATCACCAAAGGACATCAGTAGTTCTCTTAACAGAGGTATTATTTGAACCAGGCTCACATTGGGTCCAATCACTATCATTGCTTATATATGTACCTCAACACTTGTGTTCTGTGGTAATGTGTTCCTTACATGTGCTCCCTTCCCTGTTGATGGTCTGCTAACTCATGGCATGTTTACACAGACAGATATAGAAATTTTTCCTGTCAGTTTCCTTTCAGTGCTGTTTAATTAAATGTCTTGCATTAAACCAATGCGTCTTCTGGTTGAGCAGCCAAAGAAATGCATCCTAGTAGCCTATGAGTAATGGTTTTAAATAGATATTGACCAAGACCTACAGTGTGCCTCAAAGCAATGGTGGAATTCACATGTGAAGGGAGACCCTGGATTCTATGGAGTGATAAGGAACATAGAGTAACCCGGGAAAAGAGTGCTCTTTAAAAAATCAAAGTGAAAACGAACCCTTCATCATTCTTAACTGTCTTCTGGAACAGTGCATTTCAAAGTGAAATCTATGAAGTTATCAATCAATCATTTATTAAGATCTTGTTCCATGTTAGGAACTGGGCTAAATACTGGGTATAGAAATGTAAGACATTGTACCTTTAACATTCTGGTTGCTTAAAGGGGCAGAAAAAGTATATTTCTATGAATGGAAATTAATAAACATCCACTTAAGAAGAAACACAGCACCTCAGATAAAATGTTGAGCAGATACTGGCTGTTCTAAAGAACAGATGGTGAATTGCTACTCAGATGAATACTCTAAAAAAACCCATTCAAAGAAAAAGCAATGGCTGAAGTAATGTTGGCTGACTGAAGTCTAGGAGGTTCTTTAGATGCTAGAAGCTCGTTGGAAGGGAGCTGAATTTTGCTGCGGTATAGAGAACTCTATGAATTTGGTGCTCTCTAGCTCCATCTTCTGCCAGAGAAGGGAAACTTCTCAAAGGCAATTATGTTATCCTGCAGATATCTTTCTAGAAGAGAGGTAGAAACTGGGGGGGAAAGACAGGTTTTGTATTTGTTTTGTTTTGAAGAGGCTTGGTTTTGCTGAAACCTGATTAAACAAAGCAGAAGCCTCTGCTACTGAAAGAACTTGTTGGAAACAGACTATGTAACTTTTGCTATCTACGGTTTCATAGGGAGAAACTCCTCAGAGCCGCAGGGCAGATTTGAGGAGTTTGCTAGCTCGCCATCTTAAGGGAATTGAAAGATCATAACATTTTCTCAGCACTCTACCAAGGGTAGCTATGTGCTAAAAGAGTTTGTCACTGCTTCAGCAACCCAATAGTAGGAGAAAAGAGGCTTTTTGCCCAGCAGGAGAGCTGTGAGAGCAGGGAACAGATGGCAGAAAAGTGGCTTTTTTTCCAGAAGTTAACACATGGTGCAGAGTATTCTCTAAAGAAATCTAGGATATCAAAAAAGACCAGCTGTATAGAGTGATGAATTGCCCTGGGAACATGGGTTTCTCTGTTTATGTGCCACCTTGCAAGATTTCCATGTTCCCACTCTACCCCATGGACATGGTGTGAATTTGTGGGAATGTTTGACTTAGGTTTATGGGTAAACTTATATTTCAATTATTCCTGCTCAAGTCTTCTGAGTAAAAGTTAAGATTCTTCTTATTTCCTCCTTCTACTGAGTAAAACTTATAGTTATTCCTGCCTTTTCCTGCTAATACGTATATAATTATTCAGTCTTGCCTTATTATTTACTCAATGTTTCAGGTCCATCAACTAGTATTTGTAGCATACTATATGCCAAGGACTGTGCTAAGAGTTAATGCTGTTATAGTGACTGATTCTTTACAAATGGGAAGTGCCCTGCCAGGGTTCAAGAGCTACAGTGGTGAGTAGGAGGAAGTTGTACATACCAGGATTAACCCTTGAATTCTGAAAGAGAATTGAGTTGGAGCCACATAGTTGTGGTTCTGGCCAGCCTTCTTCTGGGGAATAAACCTGCTAGCATGAGGGAAGAGTGGGATAGGTAAATCAGCCCAGAGAGAAAGAAAGAAGGTGCAGGTATTTTTTCAGATGTCGCAGAAAACAAACATTCCCTGTTTCAAGGAGATTTAGTTCTAAAGGGAAAGATATATAAAAAATCATACAAGATAATTGCAAAGCAAGTGGAAGATAATCTTGAAGGGAAAGGCACTAGTAATCAAGGGAAAGGTCCTAAAAGGCTATTTGCTGGTGGGTACTTGGGTGGGATTCTTAGACATACTTGCAGTTTATCCTTCATTTTCAAAGAGAAACAATGACATCACAGGTGAAGTCTTCATTTGTGCATCAACTGGATTCAAGTGAGGGAGAGTTGCACAAAGTCATCAGCCTCACTCTCTCTTCCACAGTCATTGAAGTCCAGTGGCAGAACAAAATCAAGACAACCAGTGATGGCCTGGAATGCAGGGGATGACATTGGCATCTTTGTTTCCTGAACAATCTCTAAGCACTCTGTGGTACCTACTTCAGCCACTTTCATGGCCGGTTGGAACAAACTGTTCTCATCCACCTATTGCACCAGAGGAAGTCTTCACATGCTTTGGGTAGAGATCCCTCTAACTCACCAAACGGTATGAAGTTCAACGTGGTTTAGCCCATCTGCCAAGAGAGTTTTACCAGGGTGTGGCCATTGTGCAAGCTACAACTTCTTAGAGCCACGGGTGAGAGTTGCATGGTAAGTGGACAGCAAAGATAAATGAGCATCTCTGAAAAGCAAGCCCTCTCATGAGAGGTGCTAGTCCTCTCTGAACACTCCATACTAAAATGGTAAGCAAAACTAAGAAGGTAAGAAAGTGCTGAATTGTGGTTCCACTACAAAATGCATCCATCTGACCTTGAGAAAAATGGGGGGAGTTCCTTTTTGTAAATTCAAGCCCCAGAATCAGAATGTTAAAGCTTTAAGTGACCTTAGACACCATCTAATCCAGTGATTTGTCTAAAATAAGAGCCTCGGCCAACAATCTACAGAACCTTACTATAAAGGTAAGCTCATGGATAGAGGGAACATGTCTTTTGTAAGTTCAGCTCCTAGTACACAACAGAAATTTAATAGATGCAAGATGAATGAATTAATGCCTCATGGAAAGAGATCATACCTGCCATTCTGGCCTTGTTCTTTGTCCTTCCTGTTATCTACCCCAGAGCTCTACCACATTTTTCTCTACCTAACAACACAAAATGACAAGGGTTAGGCTGAGGAGAGAAGAGAGCGGTTTAGGAGGACATTGCCCCTTGGGGAATTCCAAACCAGGAATAGTTAGAGTAAATAAATTGGAGCTTCCAAGTGGACCATGCACAGGAAAGTTTGGGAGCCCAGTTTTGAGTCACTATGGTATATTGGTAAGAACACCAGACTTATATAAAAATCTGGTTTTCAAGTCATAACTTTGACATTCACGGGATGCAAGACCATGAGTAATATTCTTCATTTCTCTGAAACTCAATTGCATTTTCTCCAAAATGGCATAATTATAATTATACTGGTCACCTTGTATGAATATTATGAAGAAAACACGTTTAAGACCTTCAAGGAGAGAAGGGAAGGGAGCAAACATTTATATAGAACTCCTACTATGGCCAGGCATTAAGCTAAGTGTTTATTTTTTTTTTTTAGAAAATATCTTATTTTTATCCTTACAGCAAGCCTGAAAGGTGAGTGCTATTATTATCCCCATTTTACTGTTGAGGAAGCTGAGTCAAAGAAAGATTAAATGTCTTACCTTAGACCATATAGCTAATAAATGTCTGAGGCCAAATTCAAACTCAGTTTCTCCTGACTCTAGACCCAGCATTCTATCCACAACATCACCAGCTATCTCTACTGCAAAAATGTGAACAATGACTGTTAAGAAATTGGTTCCATTTGGAACCTAAGAAAAACAGTCAATATTATGTTTAAGGAGCTCCTGGTCTGTTTTCTGAAAACCAGACTCTGTTTATCTCATAGCACCTGAATGGATCACAGCCCAAATTAGAACAGCCCAAGGTAAAAAGAAAGGGTCAGCAATAGGTTTAATAACAAAAACAGCCTCAACCACCACAGCTAATCCCCCCATTTCATTTTGATGGCTCATTTCTAAGAAGGAATAATTAGGATGGAGGCAGTTTCAACATCTAGTCTAAAAGATATCATTTCTTTTTAAGAGGGAAGCTTTTTCCTTTGAATCTGCTGTAATACACTCCAATTATACAGCCAGAGCCACTGAAAAAGCTAATTAGAAAACGTATCAGTGTTTAGGCACATTGTCTTCAATGCCTTTTCACAAATGGTTTTCATTTGAAAAGGAATCATTTTTGGACTCTAATTAGAGACTTGATCCTTGTCGATAAAGAAAGAACTCAAATGGAGGCCTGTGGAGCAGAAAAACAAATTCTAACAGTAACTGTTTTACAAGAAACCTTAAAAAACAAAAGAGGGGGAACCCACAAATGAAGCATTCATCTGTCTTAATCGGGCCAGCAGATTGACAAAATTCAAATTGCTCCAAATGCTGACAGAATGGCTTCCTGCTTGTTTTCCAACTGCGCAATGTTTTCAAGCTCTTTAATTTCCATTTACTGGGGAAGAATTGATTTCTTACATTTGCCGAGGCTCTGCAAGCGGCAATGGCCTTGTACTTAGATCACATTAATTGTTCTGTTGATTGAGCTGTAGCTTCTGTCTTCTCAAAGCCATTCCTGAATAGGTTTGAATCCACAGAAGCAGTATGGTACAGTGAAGATAGTTCAAGACTGGGAGTCAGAATGCCTGGGTTCTTCTCCTATCTTTCATTAGCTGGATGGCTTCAGACAAGTCATTTCATCTCTCTGCCACTGAATTTCCTCCCCTTTCAAATGAGAGGACTGAACTAAGGGCAGGGACAACTGTCTTCTGCCTCTTTTTGTACCCTCAGTACTTAGCATAATACCTAGTACATAGTATTTCTTAATAAATGTTTACAGAGAATTCATTTTAATCTAAAATCCCTTCTGGCTCTAAAATTTTACTTATAAGGACAAGTTTAACTCTAATCTTAAAATGTCAGGAATTAATTGATTGATTTAATTAATTAATTAATTGATTAGCATGTCAGGAAGAGGATTTCCACAATTTGACCCTTATATAATCAAGAAATAAAGCCGAGTGACATATGCCCGCCAAAGGTGTTCACCACTGATATGGCATCCTTCACCAAGTGACTAAGTGACAGAAGGTCCTCTCCAGAAAGCAAAGTCTTCTAGACAATCTTGTTTGTAGACAATGTGTTACTGATTGTAATAATAAGAATAATATGACTAACAATGGAAGATTTCCAAAGTACAATACTCTGCCTCCTGAGTAAGATCCATAGACACTCAAAAGACATCTGCAAATCACAAGTGGATGAAAATCTACATTGTGGGTATGGACTATGGAAAAACAAAGTGGATGCAAAAAAATACATACATGTGAGTGTATATACACACATATACAAAAACACAAAGCTAGGTTGGCTGCCCATTGAATTAGTCAATCTATGTTAATGATGGATGGATGGATGGATGGATGGATGGATGGATGGATGGATGGATGGATGGATGATGAATGAAAAAATGGAGAAATTTTTCTTATAGGTACTTCATATAGATAAACAAAGAACTGGAGCTAGAATTGAATAGAGAAATGGGAATGGGCTTAATTACATTTGGGAAACATGCATAACATCCTAGGCTACTGAATTTCTTCTTGAAATATAATCCATCTTTTTAATTCCATCCTTCTTGTGATTATGGTTGTGCATCATTCAATTCAACAACATCTGAAGAATCAGAATTGCAAGTGACCCACGGGAAAATGGTCAGTATATATAGATTACAATATATTTTAAATGATGTATTTTTGAAAATAGGGAAAAGGTAGGTACATTTCACAATTATGTCTATTAGAATTCTAAGCCAAAGAAGGGATAGATGTGATCACCGAACAGGACATTTTGATTACATAAACTAAAATTTTTATATGAATAAAAGTAATGTAGATAGAGCAACAAGAGAATCTGTTGGGGGTGAGGGAGTCTTTGTAGCAAATACCACCAATAAAAGTCTGGTATCCAAGATATATAGGGAAATGATACAAATATCTAAGATCATTCCGCCAATAGAGAAGTAATCAAAGTACAATGAAGGCTTCAGAGAAAGAATTATAAGCTACAAATGACTGTATAAAAACACACTCTAAATCACTTTTTTTAATTTAATTTAAATCTAATGAAATCTAAACTTAATCTAAAATTAAATTAAAAAATACAAGTTCAAACTCTTATTTTGCAACCTACAAATTAAGAAAAATGATTCCCAAAACCAGGAACAAGCATTGTTAGAAGAGCTATAAGAAAACAGACATACCAATGCACTTTTAGCAGAACTAGGAACTCACCCACTCTGTATACCAGTTTGGAGCTCTGCAAGAAAGATGACTTAAATGCTCAGACTCTGTCACTTACTATTATGTTTGTAAGTGAAGGAGGTCAAAAAGACAGAAACAAAGATCCAATTTAAATCAAAGAATACAAAAAAAGCATTTTTTGTCATGCTAAAAAAAACCAGAAATAAAGTGAGTATCTATCAGTTGAGAAAAAGCTCAATAAACTATGGTGATAAATGTAATGGAATATTACTGTGCAGTCACTGACAAATGTAAAGAATTCTGAAAAATACAGGAAGATTTATATGAACTGATGCATAGTAAAATAAGTAGAACCAGTAGAACAATACGCACAATGACAATAATACAAATGAAAGTATCACTTACCAAAAAAAGCTCAACTCTAAGTAACTGAGAAACCAATAACGGTCCCAGAGCACAGATTAAAAAAAAAATATCCCTACCTCCTTCTTCCAGTTTATTACATAGGAGAAACAAAATATTCCAGGTTGCCTTCAGGAGGACTGTAGTCTTGTTTCAACAATGTTGGAGAGACAAAGGAGCTCCGTGAGCTCCTAGAGAAGTTGGGAAGAGATGAAATTGATCAGTAATAAATTTTCTCTTTTTCCATGATGGTCAACAGGAGGAGACTATGGTAAACTCTTTTAAGAAACTGGGAACCAGATAGTCATACATTCTGAGCATTTATTGCATTTACTGCTACTGAAAATTAAGAAGCAACATGACAATGTGGAGAAAATACAGAGAAAGGTGAAGGAAGAATTATAGAGCTAGAAAGATATTAGAGACCATTTAACCCAATGCCTTTATTATGGAACATATTTGCACCCATCCTCCCTGCCTATCACAGAGCCATATGAATCCATGGAAAGCACTCAGTAAATATTTGTTGAATCAATAAATGAAGTAATGACTTCTGCAAAAAGTACAAATAAAAGGAAAATGAGATGCAGAGAAGCTCAGACATTTGCCTGAGGTCTGCATTACAGCCCAAGACCTCTGAAGAGGATATATTAGGAGGAAGCAGAGGAATGCATGATAAGCAGCAACTAGCTTAGACTGCAAACATCCATCTTCCCAGTAGCCAGTGTTTCCTTTCCTGAATTCTCACACTGCTTGCACAGACATAATACCAGAAAGAGAAGTAGTGCTTCTAGAGCTGAGACCTAGGAAAACCTCCATGAGCAAATAGCTTGGGTATTTTCGTAGGTTATAATGGAACACAAAGAATTTGAATGGAAGAAAAGGAACTCAGGATCATCAAAGACCATCACAACCACATTGACTCAGTTGTGTTGGGGGCTCCTTCCAATTCTCTGCCTTTTCTTATACTGCTATAATAGAAATAAAAACAACTTTGAAAAACTTTAGAAGTCTGATTAATGCTAAAACAATGATGCTAGAGGACTGAAGATCAAGCATGCTACCCACCTCCTTTCAGAAAAGTATGCAGAAAAAGATATATTTTTGCACATGGCCAATGTGGGAATTTTTTTCTAGACTGTATATTTGTTATGAGGGTTTTTTAATTGTTCAGTTTGGAAGAGGAGTGAAAGGTACAGATAATAAATGAATGTCAAAATAAATACATTTTAAAGCTAATATACATGTGTGCATGTACTTATGTATGTGTGTATATCATATATGTATGTATATATGCAATCATTTTGTAGTGGCAGAATACACTATACATGTGTATGTATGTGTATGTTATGTAAATATACAGATATACTCACACATATACCCACATGGATATATATTATCCTTCACTCTGGCACTGCAAAATGATGATACACACACACGTATACACACGTACATACATACGTAAGTGTGTATATATGTGCGAAGGACACATAGACAGTCCACTCTGCCTGCAAAATTATACATGTGTGTGTATGTACACATATACATACAAATATAGACATATAGAAATACATATGACTCCTGTGTATACATTTTCTATTCATATATACACATACACACACACACAGAGTCCTTTACTCTGCCACTGCAAAATGATGATAGTTAGTTTAACTGACATATGTAGCTTATCATACCCAAAGCCTTTCCCTAAATAGTCTCTACTTAATAACACCCAGGAGGAAGATCATCTGGCCATACTTCCCAGAGAAGTATTTATGCATTGTTCAGTTCCCTTCATCCACAGTGCTATGCTTATCACTTCCCTTCCCTCCTATGTCTGTGATATTTGGCTGGCTGCTTTCTGACTATCTACATGCCTTGCTCCCTGACCCCAGCCTCCACCCCCTACCTATCATTCTAGTACCCACCCTGGGTCCCTGTGCTTCTGGTTTATGAGAGTTTACCATATATAATGAAGACCAATCACAATGATGCTCCATAGATATCCTCATTCCATTCTTCCACACTCTATCTCTATATTTGACCCAGCAGTTCAGACCAAGCTCTGAGATTCTGGGCTTCTGGTGAGAATTCGCCATATCTCACCCAACTTAGAACCTGGTCAAATCAACACTATCATCCTTGGGAGGGACAAGTTAATCAATTTCCTTATGACTCCACTCACCATCCCTGTTATTTCCGTGACCAAAACACCCCTGCCTGACCCAAATTCTCCTTTACGTGTTGTCTTCTTCCTTATAGAATATAAGCTCCTTAAAGGACTATCTGCTTTTTGTATTAGCACTTAGTAAATGCTTTTTCATTCATTCATGTTCATTTATCATTACTTTATGAGTTTGAATTTACAAGGTCAGCACAGAGGAAGCTTTTAATTTCTTCATTTTTATGCCTATAATTCAGATGAGTTTCCCCAGATGAAAGGTGCTATCTGAGCAACAGACATAGGGTTCAGAAATAAAAGCTTCTCCTCTTCTCTAGGTCTCTAATAACAACCCCTAGTTCTGGTAAATTTTCTATTAAGCTATTTCGTCAAAATATTAATAATATCACTAAGTACTAATAATTATAGTATAGCAGACTTAAAAGAAATCATTCTACAATTTAGGGCAGGATTTTAAAACATATGAATACCTACATACAATTAGTATCATTTCAAAAACCTTTAACTGCTCGTTTTTATTTTTTTGTTTTTCTGCTTTCAAGAAAAACTTTCTATTGCTCCTGTTCTATTTTGTAAGTTCTCCAAAGCCCCTGGTCTCTCTGTACCACTGCAATATTGGTAAAAACTGTGGTTTGGACTTCTGGGTCACATGAACAACAGGACGGAAGACTACCTGTTTTGTCTGATCCTCAAAACTTCTCAAACCTCTCTAAAATGAGAATTATGCCAAAAGGCAAAAAGATTAAGCAAGCAGGAGCTATCTCCATGGTTTAGGATATCCAGAAAAACCATAACCCATGAACAGACACTTGCTGACTCTCATCTTGCTTAGCATTCTTCCACCACCTCCCATACTGCAGGCAGTAGTAGCAGTAATAACAGACCCAATGAAATGACATGGGCATACAAGAAAAACCAATCCCCACATTCCGAACCCCACCCCATTTCAGTGCCAGGAAGACCCAGCTCCAGAAATTTACCCTACGACAGGCAGCCAGGCAGCCCCACAACCCTGCAAACATTAACACCAAACAAAGCTCTGAATTGCCAGTGCCAAGGCAGAAAATTTTGAAACATTGGTACAGCCCAAGCCAGGCCAACAATCCCATAACAGTATAAAAATGTTATTATTATTATCACTCTTGTTATTTATGCTGCCAGCAGAGCCAGTGCCAGGGCAGATAACCCTATAGCACCAGCACTATGAAGCTCTAAACTACCAGTGCCGGTCTAAAGAACTAAGAAACAGAGGGAGTAGAAACCAGGACAGGACACTGTGTGTATGGCAATGTGGGAGAAGGGGGTATGCATCATTCTACCATGTCTAAGGCAAAGAATGCAGCATCCATCTAGGGCCAATTTTGACCACTCAAAAGTCAGATGGGACAGAGACCTAGGTTGGTGAACTATGAATTGCTTAGTATGAGAGGAGACTGAGACATTTTGAGACTCAGACCCCAAGGAAGCTACAATTAGAGGAAGGAAGTCAGAAAGTAACTGATAGAGAAAATTAGGGAAAGGGGAAAGGCTGAAATTACTCAATGTTTCAGAAAGCAGAAAACTCAAAGACCTTGACTACAAACAGATCAATCAATAGGAGGGAAATGTAACATCAAATGAAATATTACCTCCAAATCTAATAAATAAGTCTAGGCATATATGAATGAATTCTTAAAAATAAAGAAAAATGATCCAACAGAGGATCTTGTAGAATCTGAGGAGAACATGGAACCATAACACATTGTTCCTGAATAGTTTAAAAGAGAAATCAGAAGTAGGAGAGCAGAATTTGTAACTTTTAAAGCCAAAATAATGAGCAGAATAAAAGAAACTGGAATCTGCAATAGCGAGCCTCATCAAATAAACAAAAGAGATAATATAGATTGGGAAAATATACACACAGAAGTGAAAGACAATCTAGAAGAAGAGAAGCAAAAAAGAAATCAATAGCATTAAAAAAATATGCTTATTATAGATAAGCAAAACATGATGATCTTGAAGACAGAATGGGTAGAAACAACCTAAGGACCATAGCACTGTTTGTAAATTTAGAATTTTTATTAAGGATTCCAGGAAGCCAGGGCATGCAGAGTAATGGATAAATTGTGATGACAAGTATCACCTATTTGAGTCAAAGATTAGTATTAATGAGACTATAAAGCTGATGTACCCTTTTTCACCCCATTTCCCTTTTTATATAATTAACTAGAATCATATTTCCAGGAAACTTCAAGAATTCACCATTGAGGCCAAGTTGCTATTTTTTTTTCTGATTTGGAAGGAACTAGAATGAGTTAGCACACTCCCTCTGGCTCTCTGGGCTTCTCCCATTGAAAGACTATATTATAGTTCTCCTTTCGTTTCTGGATTCTGCTCATCTGTTCTTCCTAGGAGACATCCCATAAATCTTATGTGACTACCTTACACTAGACTTGATTAACTAAGTAAGGATCTCAGTAAGACTGTGGTCCTTTGAATTTTAGACAGTGTTTTAGTAATATGTTTTCTGTGAAGAGAAAAAGCACCTTTGCACTGAATGGAGGTGTAATAGTAAGGGAATTTGAAGATCTTCTGTGCCCCTTAATAGACCCATGTGACTTGCTTTGAGATTTGCCTCAGTCTACAGCCTGAGTTGCATGAATGGTGGGAGGAACTTACAGAACAGGTGGAGCAGGAAGTATGGAGCTGAGAGAGTAAAGCAGAACTGGGTGAGAGGAGGCAGAGCTGGGAGAGAGGAGGCAGAGCTGAGGCAGAGCAGCTTCAGTGAGTGAGAAAGGGTGGAATTTTCCCTGAGGGAGCTTGTTTGTAGGGAGGCCTAAAGGAAGGAAGACTCAGAGATGGTGGTGCTCCCTTTATTGGGAATGTGTACAAACTTCATTGTTACCTTGTGGAATTGGCTTTCTGGTATCTGAATAAACATCTTGGTTTGTCTTTGAAGAGGAGAGTTTACATTTTGTGAATTTACCTTGTAAATATGCATGCATATCCATAGTGGCTCCTATGGGTATGCATTGGTGTTACAGGAGGTCAAAAAAAGTGGACTAAGAGGGTTTTTGTTTGCAAATACACATATTGGGCAATTTTGGACCAGGTAAGTGAAAGACAATGACCTTGGTCTTTTTACTTAGCTCATGGTTCGTGACTAGTTTCAGAATCAAAAAGAATTTGGAGAACAAGGCTCACCTTGGCACCCCAACCTCTACATAGCTCCTAAGAATCTGTTGGGATTTCTGGCAGCATCCCAAAAATAGATTTGGGGGAACAAGATCCCAGTCAGGATATAGTTAATGATAAAAGTAACTTCCTAACCCTAAGTTAGATAGTTGTCTGAGAACATGGACTTTGAATCAGCACCAGACACAGATGTCAAAGGAAAAAGACATTATTAGTGCTGTACCTTCTACTAGCTTCAGTTGCCTGCCTGAGTTAATTGTTCATGGCACTTATCTATGCAACAGTAGATCTACAGGTTTCCTCATCAGAGAGAAGCTTTCTAGCCACTTTACTTCAATATATGATAGCACACAGAGTAACAACTATCTTCAAGAGTCTAAAAAGCTAAATCCTGGCATTTGGAAATAGAAAGGCATTTGGCAACTATTAGATCAACAGAAACCCAGCAGAAATGGTACAATTCTCATGAGGTCAGGATAAGTAAATACAGTGACATCATTAAGAGAACAGCAGCAGCTCTGTGGTCAAATCTATCCCAACCATTCATGTGCCCTGGTCATACATCTTTCTGTATGTGCTTTCAAAGCACACATCCTAGATATACGGGTTCCTGTGTACCCTTTAAACATGGGCCCTGACTGAATGGGTTTCCTACTTGAATTCTCCCTAGTTACATGTGTTCTCTAAATGTTCTCCCTTTCTCATTATTCCTATGGTTACCTGGTATGGGGGAGAGGAGGTCAGGGTAGAGTTCATGGATTTTTTTTGTCATTTTATTTGCTAGACTGTTTGAGTAAATGTCATATGCTTTTTAACTAATGTAATGTGTCATTTGGCTGGCTTGTAAAAGTAAACACATTGGCGGAAGCTCATGAGCAGTACTGAGCAGTTGCCGACCCAAAGATTAATTCTGACCTGGGATAGCTTTTCTGAGGGTCCACAAGTCAGGTGTTTTAGGTGCTCTTTACCAGCATATATTTTGAATACTTATTTTATACATTTAGCTTTTACCTTATGTATTTCAAGTTCTCTATGGCTAAGCCTAACTACAGTTTTGTTGACCCATTACAAGAGTATTTGCTTAATAATAAAACTATTCACTATCCCATGGAATCTCTTCCACAGTTTTGCTTTCATAAGCCAACTGAAAACCCTGTTTGCCTGTAAGATTGGGTATGTTGAGGATTGAAGGATGATATATATAGGCTGCAAATGCAAATGAGGATTCTCTTTCAAAGTTACTTAGGAAATCCTTGACCACATTTATATTTGTCAGTGCTTGATATTAAAATGCCCCAAGATTTTTTTTTCTACTGCCCTAAAGTAAGGCACTGTGCTAAGCTCTGGGGATACAAAGAAAGCAAAAAATACTGTCCCTGCCCTAAGGAGCTCACATTCTAATAGGGGAGACGACATGCAAAAAATTATCAAACATACCAAGTGTCAAGCTGAGTAGAATCTCAAAGGGACAGCACTTATTAGAAGTGGGGAAGACTGGGAAAGGCTTCTAAGAGAAGATGAGATTAACTCTGAGTCTTGAAGGAAGCCAGAGGGTTAAGGTGAGGGAGGAAGACCATAAAGGACCTCCAATGAAAAGGCTCAGAGTTGGGGGAGGGTGAGTTGTATGTGAGAAGAGCAAGAGGTACAACTGAGACCATATAAAGCAGACCTTAAAGCATGATATGTATATATGTACATATATGACATATGTATGTATTATTTTTGTCAGTGCAATTTTGTATAAGGAATAATATGCCCTCCTTTGCAGAGCAGTTCAGAGAAAGATTTGAACAGTTCTTGTGACCATAAAACCACATAAAAATAGCCACAGTTGAAAGGACAAAAGTACCAAGTCCAAAGTTTAATCCTTCCCTTCTCCTGGGCTTGCTGCAAGACTCATAAGAAGGAAAAAGAAAGTATTTGCTGCTCCTTAAAGACTGCCATTTCTTCTGAGGGCAATGGTGCCAGGGGTAAGTGTCCAGTCACAGTTAAGTTCAGGGAAACTCAAAGGTGGAATCATCCTCACATGATCAGAAATAATGACCAATATGGACCAAAAGGAATCCAGAAGGTACAGATTATGCTGATTTCTATGTATAGTTTAATAGGCCCTTCTGCAGGATTCTAAATCTACCTCTCCTGTTTGCTTCTTCACGCGAATTGTAATTCAAACCCCACTTGATGGCTCAGTGTGATTGTGTTCTGATGCTTCCAGCCTTTTTCAAGCAAGAACCTGCTGATTTCTAAGCTCAAGAAGCCCCAGCCTGTACTATGGGAACAGTCCCAGTCCATGAGTAACCTAATGCCTGGTACTAACATAAGTATTAAACAAAGAAGGACATAGGAGAATAGTGTAGCAAAAGAGAGTGAGAGGACATTGAGGGAGAAAGTAGGAGAAGGGAGTAATTCTGTTGAGCTACAAATAAGCTCTGTCTTTCCTGTGAAAATATGGACAACTGGGAGGATTGTTTTAAAGACTGAGCATTGTATTATAATTCATGTAAGCTTTGTTGTGAATAATTTACAGTCAAATTTTCTAGATGTCATTTGCATAATGGAAGAAAATAATGAAAAAGAAAGGTCCAAACCTGGGTGGGATTTTGCTGGAATGCTGACAACTTTCAAAAATAACAAAATAAAACTCTAACAATTCAGATTCTTATCACTGATGATACTTGAGGGCACAAAGGAACTGGAAGCGGGGAAAGTAGGCGGCTTCCTATACAAAGTTTTGCTTAGCACAAAAGCTGAGACCACACCCCCCAACCCCCTTGTTGGGCCCTAAAAGTACCAAATAACTCTACCCTGTACTTAACAAATTATTCCAGTGAGCTGGAACAAGATACATGCAGTCTTTGTCTTCCTAAACCAGAGCTCTAAGCCCTTCTCTTGGATTGGTTTCAACGACAGTCAGAACTAGGGAGGGAGGAAGGGAGAAAGGTATGTGAGAATAAATTCCCTGTCATTTCCAAAGCAATGTTTTCTCAAATCAAGAATGAGCACTAAGCCCATAGGACATCAGAGAACATCAATAGTGACATGCAAACTGATATTGAGACTCATCAATAATCAAGGAAGACGTGGAACCTGGAAGCAACTTCAGAAATCACATAATCTGACTTCCTCAATTTAGTGGCAGAGGTTTTGGGGGAAGGAAGATGCTTTGGAAAGGGACCATATTGTCTCCAAGGTAAGATCAATTTTTGTCATCACCTTACTGTATGGAAAGCGTGATAGACTGGGAGTTAGTAGAGACCTCAACTTAAATTCCAATTCTGACATTGACCAGTTTCTGATCCTAGCAGTCATTAAACTCCTCTATAAACATTGAGCACTATCTAAATGAGTTATGGTTGTCATTATTTCAAGTCATTCTTTGTACTGGACTTCATGCAGAACAATGCTATGTCTATATTGTTTTATTTTCTACTGACCCTGAAAAAGGATGTACCATCCATTGTTTTATTCGTCTCTGGACTCTGGTCGTGACTCAAAGGACTTTTTCTCTACTACCTAGCAGGCCTCTCACTGAAAGATCACTACACCCCTACAAGTCCTTCTTCTGATTGGTTAGTTCCTCCCAGAACCTCCATTTTAAGGAAAGTTCTCAGACAATCCCATTCACTTCATTCCACTGTGAACTCCAATCCTGACTCTCCAGACTTCTTTCTATCTTCCCCTCCCCTTTCAGATTCCTTTTCTGTTTTATCTTCTTATATGAGAATGTAACCTCTTTGAGAGGAGAGATTGGCATTCTTTTTATCTGAATTTGTCTTTCCAGAACAGTGCCTGACACATAGTAAGTACTTAACAAATGCTAGTTCACTTGACTTGACCCTACCTAACATCAGTTGGTTTCATGGCGACATTAAGTAAAACAATGTTATGAGGGACGAACGGCTCAATAAGAAAAATATTTATGCACATATACCAAGCAAACAATAAGGCAGAAAAGAAAGAATGACATAATAGATGGAAGCTCAGCCTTGATCTCTAGAAGAGCTAGGTTCAAGTCTTGCCTCTGACACGTATTACCAGCAGGATGGGGTGATTTTGGGCAAAACATTTAAACTCAGTGCCCAAAAGGAACTTGCTAAAACTGTTCATAATAGGGTTTCTTAACCTAGAGTCTGCAGATTTGACTTCTAAAAAATGTTAACTTCATTTTAACATAATTGGTCTCCTTTGAAATCCTATATATTTTATTTTGTGCATTTTAAAACATTATGCTGAGAAGGGGTCCATAACTTTTACCAGATTGTCAGTGGGGGATCCATGGCCCACCTCACCCTCCCCCAAAAAAAGACTAGCTGATCACTGAGAGTGAATTTCCATATTAAGGCCACATAAGTAAAATCACATCAAGTTTTTTTAAGGGAAAAACAAACAAAACAGATTTAGAACTATGCGTTAATTTAGAACCAAATTATACATACACTTAGACCTAATGATGCCACTAGTCTCTACCTGTAACCTAAAGAGAAGAAAGAGGAAACACACCTTTGTGTACAAAACTGTTTATTACAGTTCTTTTCATAATAGCCAAAAGGGGAGGGAGCTACCTATTGGAGAATAGCTAAACAAATTCCAATATGTGAATTTAATGGAAATTTACCTTGCCATAAGAAATGGTGGAATGGAGAATCTCGAAGGAAATCAAGAAGGTCTCTATGAACTTTTGTCAAGTAAAGTGAGTCAGCCTAAGAGAACAACTTAAGCAACAACAACATTTCTACAGAAAAACTACCCTGAAAGAATTTAAAATTAATCAATACAAGGATAAACCACGAGACCAAAAGAATAAAGATGAAGTATGTCACTTATCTCTATCCAGAGAAGTGGTGAACATAGCATACAAAAAGAGATATACATTTTTAGTCATGGTCAGTGTTTGTTTCCCTCTGAATTTTTGATGAGAGTGTTTTGTTTTTTTTTTTTTATTTTACTCAATGTGGTAAGAAGGTAGTGGGAGACATGAGTTTTGAATGCTTGTAAAAAATTAATTTTAAAAACAAATTGATACAGAGTACCTAGGGTTTAGTCAAGGCTCTTCTACTTAATACCAGAGCGATTTGAGGCAAATTCCACATTCTACAATTTCTATAATGTATTGGTTGAACTCAATGACCTCTAGGGTTCCCTCTGGCTCCAAATCTGAAGGCCACGAGGGCTCAAGTGCAAGTCAAGATGGTCCCTAATCAGTCAAAGGATGGTTCAGCCATTTTTTTTGGCAATGCTGTGGAAGTTTGATAAAATTCAGAACTGAATGAGATAAAGGGATCCCTCATACAATGGAGTCATTTGAGACTTTGGTATAAAACCAGAGGATCTGTGTGTACACATACATTATTATTCACTCCGCGTTCTGAAGCAAAGAGAAGATATTAGAGTTCACAGAGGGAAATATGAAGGGGGGAAATAACACCTAACTTGAAATCAACACCTGTAAAAATATATTAAACATTCTTTATTGTCTCCATTTGGAGATAGACTAGCAACTACTTAACTACAAAAATATACATATTGGCCAGACACGTTTATGACAGGGTGATGTGTTATAATTACATTTCTCCCAATGTACTAGTCCCAGATAGAGGAACTTTTGTTTAATTTCATTTTGGGGTTGTTTTTGTATTACATTTCAAACAAATCAGGGTTTGATAAATTATTTAGCAGTAGCTGGCTAACCGATCCAGCACCCCCTGCACACAAAGTGAATTTGATTCAAGTAAATGTATTTTTGACAAATGACTTCTGCCTGCATGATTTATCAACTTAATGTGGAGTGGCCCTGCAACAGCATGGTACTAGTTCTGTTTTGCATTTTGGACCCTGCATTGTAGGCTGAGAGGAAGATGGCAGAAAGTATGATTCATTTCCAAGAGACAGCTAGGAGAAAAAAAATTATATTTGCATTAAGTTGGCAGTATGTGGCTCAAACATCCCCCATTCTTTCCCACCCACCCCCAAAGGCAATACAGATACACATAACTTTACACGAATCAGCAATTGTGGAAATTGTACCCTTTGAAGTAGAGAGGGGGGATACCATTCACTTTAACTAAGCATATTAAATGGTGAGCCAGTAATTAACTTTTTCTATCATAAACATAGTTCTGAAAACCTTCTTGGAGAAAAGAGCTAGAGGTCACAACCGTGACATCAAACTAAGATAATACAGACCTTGAGTCTAGTTGCAACATGAAGAAAATATTGGGACTAAAAGTGATCCTGAAATACCTGTCAGAATATTTTTGAGATTTGGGGACATGCTACGATTCTGTACCCTATCAGCTCCTGCTAATCTTCTGTTCTTTTGGACCTCTTGTATGTTGAATCAATATTAGGACTCAGTTCGTCTAGGGTCATTTTGCAGCAACAAAGTATAATCATGCTCTAGACCAGAAGATGTTGAAGGATGAGACACATAGGGTAGTTGAAAGAGCACTAGATTTGAATCCAGATTGTGCTGCTTACCATCAGTGTGTCCCTAGGTAAGTTATTTCACCACATGAGGTCTCAGTTTCTTCATCTGTAAAATGAGGACGGTAGAATAAATGAGTTCTAAGAGGTAAAAAGGGGGTACAATGTGCTGGGTTTAGAGTCAGGGAGACCTGAGTTCAAATCTAGCTTCAGAAACTTACTAGCTATGTAACCCTGAGTAGGTCACTTAATCTTGTTTGCTTCAGTTTCCTTATCTGTAAAATGAGCTGGTGAGGTAAATGGCAAACCACTTGTAACTGTAAGTACACCCACATACACGGGGGTGGGGGGCTTCTATCACAGGTTCTTAGATCTGCATTCATAAAAGGAAAGGTAACTTTTGAGGGATTAGCAATCATTTTAATCAAGCACAGGTATCAGAGAAAATCAAAGTCAAAACTACAGAGAAATCAAAAATTACCTGACAGTACTTTCAAACTGCCTGACCACTAACATACACACATCTTTATCAAAGAGGGAAGCACCAACATCTGGGTTTTCAAAAGGGGGAGGCTGCTTTCTCATCTGGCACATAGACCTTTTTCCAAAAACTAAGCCCCCAAAGTAAAACCTCAGTCTCAGATTATTTATACACTTTTTATAGCCAGAGGCATAACCCTCTGCCCCAGTGCCTCGATAGAAAAAACAAAAGGTACTTGGGACCCTCATACAAAATAGCTCTCCTAATCAAGCTTCCTACAATGGGCAGACCCATTAATGAGTGGAAAAGATCCTCCCCAATCACATTCAATCAAAACAGCAAAAGACCCTAATTTGATTGCCATCACATCCCTCTAGCATCTTTGCTAAGAAAACCCCCAATGTGGTCACAAAGAGTCAGACACAACTAAACAACAAATGTAACAACATGCCAAGCACCCAAGAGAAAAAAATTTTTCAGATTTTTTTTCATTTGGTAGTATATGTACAAATAAATGTTTCTCAACCTTTTTCAGATGCACCATGACCCTGTGAATATTGCAATGATATAAAAACAGAAGTATTTGTAAAGTTTTGGAAATACTTCCAACTCCGTTTCTACAATATCCAACCTAATAGACTATGAAATGAAATTATATCAGTCAATCAATAAGCATGTGTTGAATGTTTTCCGTGTTCACTTCCCACTTCTCTCACTTTCTACCAGTGTGACCTTGAACAAATCATTTTTTATCCTGAGGCTTCTATTTCCTCATCTGCAAAATGATGGGGTTCATTCTAGCTTTAAATCTGTGATACTAGTGTCATGAACACAAGGTAATCTAAGACGAGGGTGGGAGTTGACACTAGAAGCCAGGGAAGAAATCAGAAAAGGCCTCAAGTCAGATGTGGGGCTTGAGCTAAGTTTTCAGAATGCCAAGAATTCTAAAAAGTGTAAGGGAGGAAGAAACACCTTCCAGGCACACAGGAGAGCGTTTGCAAATTCACAGAATGGGAGAGGAAGATGGGATGGAAGTTGGGAAATGGGATGTCACATGTGAGAGACAGCCATAGACCAGTTCAAATGGACCATAGAGTATGTGGAGGAGAGGAATATGTCATAAAACTGGAAAAGTAGATTGAAGTCAGGTTATAAAGGGATTTAAATGCCTGAGGAGTTTTTACTTGATCACAGAAAGTCATAGGAGTTTCTTGAGCAGAGGAATGACATGGTGAGACTTGTGCCTTAGAAAAATCATTGTCTGAGGTGAAGCCAAGATGGTGGAGTAGAAGGATGCAGCTCTAGAAGCTCTCCCTCCACAGCCCATAAAATACCTGTAAAAAATGACTCTAAACAAATTCTAGAGCAGCAGAAGTCACAAAACGACAGAGTGAAAGAGATTTCCAGCCCAAGGCAACCTAGAAGGCCAGCAAGAAAGGTCTGTTGCACCAGGCATGGAGTGCAGCCCACAGAGTGCAGCCCAGCCTTCCCTTCACAGCAGCAAGGACAGGACTGGAGCAGGCTTCAAGGTGCCACTGGCAACAGCTGCGGATCCCAGATTCCTCAACTTACAAATGGCAAAAACAGCTTCAAAGGTCAGTGAGAAAGCTTTCTCACCTGGGTAAGAAGGGAATGCAGAGCCCCAGCCCCACATGGAGACAGCCATTGCTGTAGTAGCTTTCATTGTTGGAGCCCTGACCTAAAGACCCTGGGGGAATTGAACTGCTGATCTGGATCTCAACCCTGAGTGGCAGCCCTGGGGTGAAGAGGAGTGCTGGTTGGCTGATGGAACTGGTGAAAGCTCTGGAGAGGGAATTCTACTTACAAATCCTGGGCAGAAAAGAGTGCTCGGAGTTGCTCCCAGACCAGAGCACAGGTCAGGAGAGGACTAAATTCTTCTCTTGATTGTGCCACATTGGAGGAACTGAGAACTTACAGGTCCCCAGAGTATACCCTCCTCTTGACAAAGAACTCAAAAGTCAAGTAACTGGCAGGGAAAATGCCCAAGAAGGGAAAAAGAATAAGACAATAGAAGGTTACTGTCTTGGTGAGCAGGTATTTCCTTCCATCCTTTCAGATGAGGAAGAATAATGCATACCATCAGAGGAAGACCTAAAAGTCAATGCTTCTGCATCCAAAACCTCCAAAATCTTACACTACAGGAAAGTAGGAGAGAAGGGGATAAGTGAGGTATAAGGGGAATGACAGAAGCAAGGGTAAATTAGAGGAGAGGGGTAATTAGAAGGAAACACTTTTTGGGAAGGAATAAGGTCAAAAGAGAGAATAGAATAAATGGGGGGGGCAGGATAGGATGGAGGGAAATATAGTTAGTCTTTCACAACATGCTTATTATGGAAGTCTTTAGCAAAACTACACATATATAGCCTATATTGAATTGTTTGCCTTCTCAGTGGGGATGAGTGGGGAGGGAGGGAGGGAGAGAGGTTGGAACTCAAAGTTTTAGGAACGAATGTTGAGAATTGTTGTTGCATGCAACTGGGAAATAAGAAATACAGGTAATGGATTATAGAAATCTATCTTGCCCTACAGGAAAAGAGAGAAGATGGGGATAAGGGAAGGGAGGGGTGTGATACAAAGGAGGATAGATTGGGGGAATGGGTAATTAGAATGCATGGTGTTTTGGGGTAGGGGGAGGGGAGAGATGGGGCAAAAATTTGAAATTCAAAATCTTGTGGAAATGAATGTTGAAAACTAAAAATAAATAAATAGATGAAAAAGAAACATCATTGTCAGCTATGAGAGGTGTAGATTTGAGGGATGGGGAGGATATACAGTAAACCTTCCTGCTTCCTTGTCTGTCTTTCAGAGGCTGCTAAGACCCCAAATGTCCAGACCTGGCCTTGCTTGCCCTATTGAAGTACTTCTAGACTCCCAGAATACAGCAGTACTTCATGATTAGACTTCAAAAGACTTCAGGGACACAATTCTGCTGGACCCTGTTGGTACTCTCCATAAGACTGGACTTTGGGCACTTCAGGACTCCCCAAATATCCAAATTCAATACTTAAAGACCCTGAAACTGAGTTTCCAGGCTTCCTGAACACAGTTATATGACTGCTACTAGACTTTGGAGACCCATCACTTTAGGATACTAACAAGACATGGCAAAATCTACCTCCTGGCAAGGTTTCTAGAATCCACCCAAGACATAGGCAGTTAGTTGGTATAGTGGGTAGAGCAATGGGCTTGAAGTCAGGAAGATCTGAGTTCAAATCCTGCCTCAGATACTAGCTTTGTGATCACAGATAAATGGTTCAAACTCTCTGAGCCTCAGTTGCCTATGTCAAAAGGTAGTGGTGAAGCCCAAAGGAGACAACATACATAAAATGCTTTACAAACATTAAATCGCTATATGAATGTGAGCTATTATTAATACTGTCAGGCTCTACTCTACCTTGCCCCAGATCCACGATCTCAGACACCCAGTGACACAGAAACACTACCTTTCCTTTCATTGACATTTGATTTGGATTTATTCTCTTATGGCCTATTCCTCCTCTTTCTTCCTTTCCTCAGCCCAGTGATCCTGAACTCACAATTGCCAAAGATCACATTTTCCAAGCCCTGCTGCCCACTTTCTCTTCTCATTCTTATCCGTTTCAACCATACCCCATTTCCGTCACTTTCTAGAGTTGCCGGCCCTTTGGACTACACTGTCTGGAACTCTCTTGTTCCTTTCATCTTCTGATGGTTACTGAGACTTGTTTCCCCAAAGATAACATTGGATCCCTAGTTATCCTTCCCAATACTGTCCATACTTTCTCTCATATACCACTATGGTGGAAGGAATATCCTAATCCCCTTAGCCCCATGCAAGTTAAATTAATGTCCATAAATTTTAACTTAAATTTAAATTTCTACTATCCTTACAGAACAACTATGACGAGTTCCATATTCTTTCTGATGATTGGCTGGCAGACCAAAATGGGAAAACCCACAGGCTACAGAGTATCACTCAGGTAAACTAACTCAGTGTCCATGATGCATACTGTTGAACACCTTTTCCTGACATGGTGAAGTACAGCTCCTTTTGTTAACTATTGAATGATCTATACATGTCTAATTTTGTCCCACTATTTAACCAAAACTACTAAAGGATTAGCCTGAGTCAGATCTAGTCCAATTACCAACCATCTCACTACCAACACTCCTTACTCACCATTGCCACTTCCAGACTCTCCCTTTACCACTACAAATTTCACCATCCAGACTCTGCATTTACTATTCAGAATTGCCACCCAATCCAGATCCTGCTGACCATCACAGTTTGATCCATAGGCTATTCACTTTCCTTTCTCAGTGATTTCAGGGAAGGAATTACAGTATTCTTCTCTGCTCCAACTACTAGAGTCCATGGGTAAGGACACCATAAACTGAAGAGTGTACAGAGGACAGTAACCCTGATGCTAAGCGTTCTCGAATCCATGTCACATGAGTGTTATTTAAGGAAGTTGGCATATTTAGCCTAAAGAAGACTCAGAAAGGACATAGCTACCTTTCTGTTTTTCAAGCTCTGCCATGTAAATGGAGTTTCATTCTTGTTTCTTTTGACCCTTGTGGCCAAAACAAAGAAAAGGTAGAATTACAAAGAGTCCAATGTTAGCTCAATTTCAAGGAAAACTTACTAACAATTGGATTTGTCCAAAAATGGAGTGGGCTGCCTGAAGAGGTGATGAGTTCCCCACCACTGGAGGTCTTCAAGTAGAGGCTAGACAACCATTGTAGAGAGGGTTTCTTTTGTGCATAGGTAAGACTAAAGATGGCTATTGAGGTTCCTTTACATTCTTGAATTCTGTGATTCTGCCCTCAGATTAGGGGATATCAACATGTCCCTCATATACCCGAACTTTTCTATTCCTCAGTCTACTCAGACTCCATAGCCTATTTCTCCACCTCAGCTATATATATGAATGGTCATATCCTTGATGTTATTATCACCCACAAGTGTTTCACTTTCATGTTCTTGAACTCCAAAATTCCATTATCTGATCATAATCTTTTACCATTCCATCTCTCTGTATGTCCCACTCACCATAGCAGATGTTTCAAAACTCTTCTATCCTTCAGCCTCTCACAGCACCCTCCACTCCCCCAGCTTTCTCAATTGAGGCCCTCAAGTGTTACTTCACTGAAATGATCAAGGCCTTTCATGATGAACCCCTTTTCTCCTTTCTCATCTTGAATCCCTCTGATATCTTCTCCTACTATGGGGATTCCTGGATTCCAGTCTCTGATGTGCCATTTTATTCTAGTTTCTGATGAATAGGTGGCTCTTCACTTTGCCAAGGTCAACACCTCTACATTTGCCTCTGATCCCATCCCCTCCTAGCTTCCACAACAGATTGCCTCTGCTATCATTCCCATTCTCCTATCTTGACTCTCTGCCTAGCTGTTGGTTTCTTCCCTGCTGCCTGCAAATACACTTATGTCTCCCTTATCCTCAAAAAAAATCTCACTTTATCCTACCATCCCTACTAGCTGTCCTTCTATATCTCTCCTCCTTACCTTCATGATTAAACTCCTTTAGAAAGCTATCCACTCTCAGAGCCTCCATGTACTCCTTTCTTCTAAAACCCCTGTAATCTGACTTTAGACTTCATTGTTCAAGTGAAGCAACTTTCTCCAAAAAAATCAATGATATCTGAATCCCTAGATCTCACCCAAATTCCATTCCTACATCATAAAAAGACAATTGGGTATTTCAAATTGAATATCTCTTAGGCGTCTCAAATTCAATTTACCAGTATAGAGTTCATTATCTTTCCCCCAAAATTGACTCTAACATTCTCATGACTCAGAATCACAACCTCAATACTATCCTAAACTCCTCATTCTCATTCACTCCACACATCTGATCAGTTGCCAGATCTTTTCGGTTTTATCACCACATCTTTCCCCCAAATGCCCTTTTTTCCACTCAAACATCCAACACCCCAGTTTAGGCTTTGACCACCTTTCACCTTGTCTTTCGCAATAGCTTCCTAATGGGTCTCACTGTCTCAGATCTCTTCCTACTCCAATCTATCTTCCAAGAAGCTGACAAAGCAATTTTCTTGAAGCACAGGTCTTTCCATGTTACCTCTGTATTCAGTAAATTCCAGTGGCTTCCTGTTTTCCCTAGAATCAAATATAAAATCCTTTGGCATTTAAAGTTCTTCACAACCTATGCCTTTCCCATCTTTGCAGTATTCTTATATATTATTCTCTTCTGAAATAATCTTCCATCTATTAGATACATATCTTCTATGTACCTAACTACTGACATGTTACCTTCCACTTTTTTTGGTATTCTATGATCCATCCACGCTAATCAGTTTCACAGAATACTCCATACCCCATCTCCATGTTTTAGCCCTGGCTATTTACTATGGCTAGAATAGTCTCGTTCCTTACCTCCAGCCTCCCCGTCTTCCTTCATGACTCAGTTCAAATGCCACCTTCTGCAGTACTCCTTTCCTAAGCCCCCTACCCTTACTGCTACCTATTTCTCCTCTAAGGCTACCTTGCATCTACTATGCACATATCCTGTATATACCTGTTTATGTCCATGCAATCTATAAACTCCTTGAGGGGAGGCATTATTTTTGCCTTCATTTATATCTCCGGTAGAGTGCCTGGTGCATAATACAGGTTTAATATGGCAAGTTCCTTGTTTTACCTCTTTTCTTCCTTTCCTCCATCACACATTGAGTCATTAATAAATCATGAGATTGCTCAGAAATTTAATCAGGTACAAACCAGGGAACTCCCCAGATATAGTCATCCCCAAGGATCAGGAGGCCCTGCCCTAGAGCAAAGTCCAGACCAGTGTCATAAATCTATGTCTTACTCCCATATCCTCTGAAGGGATGTCCCTCAATGGAGAGTCAGCTGCTCTAACCCATTCAGAGAAGAGAGGCCTTATACCTGAGACATTTAAAATCTATTATAAGTGCAGCTTAGGGAGCATATTTCCTTGTTCTTGTACTGTGCAGTAGACTTCTCAACTTTCCTGTGAAATATAAAAATAGAAGAAGAACTAGGTGAAAATGGTATGAAGATAGCAATAAATAAAAGCACTTTCCCAGGAGAACTCAACAATATCCTGGGGGGAAGGGTGGACGAGATTTTAAGGGAATGTAAGGCATGGAAACTTTTTCAAGGATAGCGGAAATTTGACTTCCATTCTGCACATCCCAGATGGTGCTGGCTATTTCTGGAGTGCTATTATGAACTAACCTGTGAATTGACAATCAAGACTTAACTCAGGGTAACATCTAAGATAAAAATATATTTTAGATGTTATAATAAACTCCCCACCCCCTGTATAACTATCCGTGCTATACAATAAACTGGGGTTTTCGAAGGATTCATTTTTAAAGGTACTTTCTGATGGCTTAACTCGTTTCTTTTGTTGTTGTTGACAGTTGTTACATTGACTTTCCTCTCAGGAGGGAATCATTAAATTACACCATTAAGGTATTGCAAGTTCAGAGAGAAACTTTCTGCCTGACACAATTTATGCACAAGGAAAGAGGACCCTCGTGGAGGCTAAAAATTGAGAACTCTATCTAAATCAAGTTGGAATGGGAATTTGGCCAAAGTCACCACTATCAAAGGTATTGTCTCCCCGCATAGGATTTCTAGTAATGGTAGGCATTTAAGGAGGGGCAATAAAGGTTGATGGTCTTGTCTCCCCTTTAGCTCTGTTATACTTATCTGGTCCTCATAAGCCACCATAGAAATAAACATTTATCAGAGGCTCCCTCCTAACATAAAAGGCCTGGCATAACTCGTGGGGACCTTTTCATTCTCAGACCAGATTCTCATGTACATTTGTTCTAGAAATGTCAATATTTTATATCCTTAAACAGTGGTCACAAGTTCCCCCTTATAAGCATATAGGCTTACAAGTCTCATAATACGAACAATTTTCTTTAAAAGTTAATGGAAATATACTGGTCTTTTATCTGAGTCCACAGAAATTAATGCTACTCATCAGTTAGCAACTCTATGGCCATGGTGTTGTATGGTCTCCATTACTTATATTATTCTATATACGACTCCATTCAAGCAAAATCAATGTTTGTAGCTCTCCACTGGTTTTCCCCTCTACAGCCCCTCTGTGTGAGAAGCATATCTGGTCACTCTCACTGGTTGTCACTAATTACTTCTCACTACCCTGCCCTTCACAGCTCTGGTTAAACTCCCCTCAACTCTCAGCCGTCAGTGCTTATCCTATCAATGGACTCATCTATTGACCTTCACAACACCAATTTCCATTTCTACAAAACTCCTCCTCCAGCACTGTCCTCTGTTTGCAGAAAATGGTTGCTTTCCTGCCTATCCCACTGACTGTCTTCTGTAGCTCTACCATTCTCCTCCAGCACATGTCACCAATCATCTTTCCTGGGTCATCAGTTCATTAGTCATTGGTTCATATGAGAAGATACACTACACATGCTTGCAGTTGGAAAAACATCCATTTCCCTTAAGCTTTTTTTTTTTTTAAATACAAACACTACAGCCAATGAGCTCAAATGACTGGTCTTCTGGAATGTATAATAATACACTTTCCTTATACATCACAAGTGAATCTCTTATCTCCAGTTGTAAAGCATCATGACTGATTCATTACCATTTGCATCTTTTCTTTCCCATCATCAGTGGTGTGTTTCCAGCTCAGGTCAGCCTTAATTACCCCTGTGGCTCCTGTCTTCCCTCTCCTGATATATTGAATTGTCTAAACTATCTGATGATACTCTTTAAAATAGGAAAAGGAATAGTAATAAAGGGGAGTGTAAGGGAGGGAGAGAAGAAGAAAGCCTGAGAAAGGGAGGAAGATAGAGAGATTTGTACTTTGAATTTTCTGCTTCATAAATACACCAAGTTATCAGAAAAGTATTAGATGATGAAGGTAATCTAAGATAGGAAGCAATGTTGTATAGGGAAAAGAATGGTAGACTGGAAGTCAGGAGCCCTGGATTTGAATCTTTCCAGTTATTATCTGTGTCATTTGAGCCACACGCTTTCCTTCTCGGGGACTTTACTACCTCATTTTATAAAATAAGATGTTCTCCCAGATCCTTTATAGATCCAACAGTCTATGAGTCCATGATGCTATCAGTCCAAAGATGTGCTTCCTCTATTGCCTCTGACCAAGAAGTTGTGCGAATTTAGGTAAGTCCTTCACTTCTCTGGATTTCAGTTTCCTTACCAATGATAATGTTCATCCTCTTTGCTTACTTAGATTATTGTTAAAAACACAACAAACAGGAGAAAATGTTTTTCTCACAGAGGGAGGAGAGGGTACTATGAGTACTATGAGTATGAACTGTGGTTCATATTGTCAGTCTCAGTTGATAGGGTTAAGTTTTATGCTTCATTCTCTTTATTTTTCTTGTTCTTAGGAACAAGGGAAGAGGAAGGAATATATTCAGAAATTATATAAAAATCAAATGATGCCAACAAAAATTTCAAATAAAATAAAAACAAAATTCTGACAAACAGAATGTATTACAAATAATATAATAAACATAATACAATGATATAACTGACATAATATTATATGATGTAACAAAATATAAATAAAAAAAGACAAGATAAAAAAAGTTTTTACAAATATATTATTGTGAGTAAGTTTAAAGCTTCTAGATTCCATCAACTGGATTTATCATAATAAATCTATCATAATAATCTATCATAATAAATCTATTATTATATTAATCTATCATAATAAATAGAGTTCCAGTCCTTGAGTCAAGAAGACCTGAATTCAAATCATGCCTCTACCACTTATTAACTATATGAAAAGGGTCCCTCAGCTTCAATTTCCTCATCTATAAAATAATGATAGGAACTGTACACATCTCACAGCATTGACAGAGTTCCAGGTTTTGAGTCAGGAAGACCAGAGTTCAAATCTTGCCTCTACCACTTATTAACTATGTGACCCTGGGAAGGGCCCCTCAGCCTCAGTTTCCTCATCTGTAAAAATGATGATAGGAAATGCACATATCTCACCGGGTTTTCAGAAGGATCAAACTAAAAATAAATGTATGTGCACATGACATTTGTGTATATGTATGTAAAATGCTTTTGAAAATCTTTCTTAAAGATGAAGTAAATATTGGTTATAATAATAATTAGTAGTCATAGCAGTTGTGATTACCCTGTTGACTGTAATGTTCACCTTATCCATAGAGAAAGGAAAAGAAAGCATGAGCTGTCTGCCCTTAAAGGCACTAGTAACACACCACACTGACTTTGACAGAGTGAGAAGGTGTGGTTACCATCTAAGAAGGTGGTTGGGATCTGAGATTCTGACTCACACCCATCAAAGTGGCAAATCTGACCCCCACAAAAGGAAAATGACAGTGTATTAGGGGCTACTGGAAAGTAGGCATGTTATTGTATTATTGGTGTAATGGAAATTGGCCCAGCCATTCTGGAATGTGATTTAGGACTGTGCCCCAAATATTACCAAACTATGCATACCCTCTGACCTAGTGATACTACTGCTGGATTTATACTCCAGAGATCAAAGAAAGGGGAAAACATTCTATATAAACAAAGATGTTTGCTACTCTTTCTGTGATGGCAAAAAAAACCCTAGAATTTAAGAATGTGTTTATCAGTTGAGGAATGGCTCAACAAATTGAAGTATATGGATATAATGAAATATTATTATTCTATAATAAACAAAAGGGATTGTTTCAGAAAGCCCTGAGAAGATTTGCTTGAACTGATGCAGAGTGAGGCAAGCAGAACCAAAATAACAACTTGTACAAAGGCAATAGCATTGTCAAATGAACACTTTTAGAAGATTTAAGAATGCAGCAATCAACCATGATTGCAGAGGATTGATAATGAAGAATGCTATACTCACCTCCTAACAGAAAAGTAACATACTAAATATATGGAACAAGACACAATTGCTGGACATGGCCTATGGGTAAATTTCTTTTGCATTACTATTCATATTTATTACAAGATTGTTTTTTTTTTCTTTCCCCCCAATGGGGGGGGGGGGAAGAATAGGAGAGAGAGAAAAAATAAATGATTGATAATTATTTTAAAATACGTTTTTTAAAAGAGACACTCAGCTACAACAGTTAGACAAAGCAAAATCATCCCCCAACTATGCATTACAACAAGTGTTTACTTATCTCTTCAGCACAGTTATTTGTTTGTTTTTTACCTCTAACCAATAACCTCTTTCTCTTTCTTCCCATTCTTATATATATAAACTGTTGACCTAAGTTATTCCCCTATAAATAAGTAGTTAGAGAACTTTAATAAGTAATTTCAATAAATCATCAAGCATTTATTAAGTGCTCAGGACTGGAATAAACAGTAATTTTCCCCAAAAAAAGTGTTCAAAATTGAGACATTTTACCAACTACAAATTTAGGCAACTCTGAATTATCACCTGATACCCATCAAACGGAAAAAAATGGCATCAGATATAAAATTCAGTGTCAGTGGGACTGTGAGAAAACAGCCATGCTAATTCACAATAGGTTTGAACTGTGAATTGGGAGCTGTTTTGGAAGGCAGCTGAAATTATGTGGAAAAGTTCAAAAATTGTTCATATCCTGACCCAACAATCCCACTACTTGAGCTTTATGACCTCAAGAAAGTTATAAATAGGTTTTTTAAAAGAGACCTTACTATACACATATCTTCATAACTATTATTTGCAATAATAAGTAGGAAAGGAATAAACAAACTGTGGTATATGAATGCATACATAAACATCAGACAAAACATAAAATATGTATATGGGTTTACATATGCCAAAAATGCTCACCACTGGATGAAAGAGAAGCATTGCAGAATCCAACTTGAAGAGAGATTTCTTGTGGATAGTAAGGTCTTCCAGATATTCCTGATTTCAGATAAACTTATGCTGATTTCATCATTTCCTAAGGCAATATAGAGGCTCCAGGGTCAAAGGAACTTGACCCAATCATCCACAGGAAAGATCAAGTGGATGAAGAATGACTATTGATTGCCCAGATGACGGCATGCATTTTGATAGATAACCTATAGAGCTTGTCCATCAGTTTACACATATGTATGTATGAATGCATGTATATGTGGATTGTGTATATGCATATGGCTAGAAATATCCCTGCCTGTCTGCAGGGATCATGGGTATCTATAGACATTTGTGTGATACATACATATATAACATACATACATGCCTTGCTGACATACAGCTACACTAGTAGAAAAAAGATGAGCCTTGGCTTTAATAAGAAACTTGAGGACATTTATATAAATCTACATGTATGTATACTGACATATGTCTAGGCTAAGATACATAATCAGGAAGGAATCCTGAAGAACAGGAGTGAATGATGTCATCAAGCAATGTAATAAGAAGAAGATGACCCAGCAGGCATGAAGATGACAGGTGGGCAGTCACAGTAGAAAGTGAAGAAGACCCAGCGTACTGGGTAGACCTCCTGTAGTGAATTCATGGGAAGATAAGTCTTACAGATCCTATACCAATGAAATCATCAGTTCATCCAAAAGAAAACAGTACTATTTGTCAAAAAATATATAATTTATCCATTAATGACAACTCTATAAATGGAGGTAGCTTTAAAAAGTAGCAAATTTCAGGTTAAATACAATGGATGACATAGAGATTACCTTGGTAAAGTTATAATCTTTTTTTAACAAATAGTGAAATACAGAAGTATATAGTTGCATATATAGTCATCAATATTCTTAATGGTTTTCAGGAAGTATAATTCATCTGAGGGGTAATATAGCAAAGTTGAGAGAGAACCAACCTCCAAGTCAGGAAGACCTGCGTTAAAGTACCCCTTCTGACATATACTGGCTATGTGACCCTGGGCAAGTCATTTAACTTGTCAGATCTTTAGGCAACTCTCTGAGGCAGAGTGAATTATTAATTCCAATATGTTTCCTACACTCCTAGATGTTGCGGCATTTTTCTGGCAAGAAAACAATTTCTTACTCTACCCTGAGGGCATTACTACTCACCTAATTCTGGACCTATCAAAATGCTTTACAGAATAACCATTGCCTCTGCTCTATGGATTTTCACATGTGACTGCCATATCAACTCTCAAGTATTGCCTCTCATTCATCAGTTCAGAACTCAGGTCTTTGTTGTACTTCAAGTCACTGGACTCTTGTTTTCTCAATTGGACTTAAATTTTTAGTTCTGCTACTTGTATACAACCAGAGGCTAGATACCATCAGGTCCAACTTGGGGAGGGGCAGGGGACAAGTGAAACAGGAGGTTGTGGCTGACTTTGTTACCACCTGTTGTCCTTTAATTTACAAGTCTCAGTTCTGTCTGCATTTTAGCAAAAGATGGTATCTGTGAATGTGGTGCTCTTTGTTACTCATCATTAGATTGAGGAAAAACAGCTCTAAATTCCTCCTTTTTGCTGGACTTCTGCCTTTTCTCAACTGCATGGGCCAGTGGTTGAAAATACATTGCTTAGAAAAGAAAAATCCATTTCAAAGTCTGTTTTCCTGATCTTAATTTTTTTTAAAGAAAAGTCTATTTTCTTCTTTTTCTGCCTGACTTGTCAAATCAGATAATAAAATAAATCAGCAGAGAGAAAAATACTCAATGCCTTCTTTTCTTTTCCCTTGAAGAGGGGTGTACTTTGACAACCTTCTATTTCCTTCTCCCTAGAAACTTTTCCCACCATTCATCCTTTGTGTGAGAACTCCCAGTCTCTTCTCTTCCTTCTTCATTATCCACCCCCCCACACACACACACACCCCTCGCTTCAGGGCCTCTGGCCATATCTATGCTGCAAGTTATATAAAAATTCTATTGCAGTCAAGATAAGAAATATAACTTTGCACATCTATGATTCACCAGGGAGATTGTGTGCTCTCTGCCTGGCAGACCAGGAAAAAAGATCTGTGGGGAGATGACCAATTCATCACTTATTATGATGAGCAAAACACTGAGAAATCAGAAGATGGGGATCCAGACATTTGGCCAGGAAACTGAAGCAGGGGAAAGTTTTGTCACTAGCAAAAATCCACTCGAGCTCCATTTTCCCCTGTCCTATTGCTCCCACTCCACAAAAGCCACCCACTCTGCTAGAACTCTTTCTCTGATCTCTCAAAAGAATAATGAGGAAAGGCAAAGTACTACAAGGGGAAGAGCACTAGGTTTGTATGTCTAGGTTAGACTCCTAGCTCTGCCACCTTTTCATGTGTCCAGACTTGGGTTTTCATCAGCATGGGATACCTACTGTATAGAAACTCTCTTCATCAGTGCATATTAGAACCTCATATGTAACTTACTGTCTTAGAGATTTTCAAACTTTTGCTCTCAGGACCTCTTTACATTCTTTGAAATTACTGAAGATCTTAAAGAGCTTGTGTTTATCTACATTATAATTATTCATATTTACCATATTAGAAATTAAAGTATCTTAGTACTATTTTGAAAATAAATTCTATCTCACAGATGCCATAAAAGGATCTTGGGGACCCCCACCTATCTCCAGACCACACTTTGAGAACCTGTCTTAGAGAATTATAAGAGGGCACCAGACAGTTGGATTACTCTTCCATGATCACATAACTAATACTTGTCAAAGGCAAGACTTGAACACAGGTATCCCTAACTTCGAGATTAGTTGATGATTTAATGTGCTATACTGCTATTTAACCTTGAACAAACAACTTCCTTTCTCCGGGACTTAGTATCTTTTTCTGTGAAATGAGGTAGTTAGACTAGGTGATTTCTAATGTCTAAAAGTCCATGAACTTCTATGAAAATCTATGAACTACGATATGTAAAGGAAAGCAGGCAAATATGAACCAACTGGCATCTGGAATTGTTTATGTAGAAGATGGTCAGGTGAACACCCAGATCAACTTGATGAGCTTACATGGCAATAAACACTTGAGATTTCTATTATATCTCCCCATGAAGGGTAAGTACATGACCATATAGCCCAAATGGAGATGAAATATTTGACTCAGACTATGATGACTATCACTTCTTTGTGATGGGCCTATAAGAGGTAGTCAGTTGCAGATTTGGACTCTGGTTCTTTTGTCCTTCTCAGTAGACAGGGTGGATAGAAACAGAGGCAAGAATGACCCTTTATCCTAGAGGAGATGGAAATGGAGACTACATGTCACAGACTCTTTCCATCTCCATGAATATGAGTGACTGAATTAAGACAGAAGTACTTGACTTCACCCACATGTTTTAAGATTTGAGTTCCTGGACCCTCAGTCCTGTAATCAAGGGTACAAAAGGGAAAAAAGGTAATTATGGATAGCATTAACTTTGGGATTGCCTCTCTACCAACTCCAAGTTAAAGAGTTTGGGGATCTGGCTTTCTATTGAGAAAGGAGGGAAATTTCTAGGGAACACCACCTTCTTAAGAGAAAAAAGAGGATCCCCAATTTCAGCATTCTACAAGACAAGAGTGAGTTCCCATGGAACATTAGTCTTTTGTCACATATATGGTCCCTGGAACTGTTAAGAGGTAAAAGGGACTAAACCACAATTTAAGGAAGTGCAAGATTTGGACTTTACCCTCTGAAATTACCATGAATTTTATTTTCTAAAATTATGTGGTTCTTTGAGTTATTCAGACAGAGAGATCCTGATGAGAAAAAGTTCCTGCTCTGACAATCCCATGTTCATTTCCTTTCCAGAAGAGCTCAAGCCTTGGAATGAGTGTAGGCAATAATTTTTTTTTATTATTATTGAGGAGCTAGTCTAAGTTATTTATATTTGTTATATACATTCTCTGAGGGGAAATAAAGACAGTTCTGTACTGAATGTGTACTACTACCTTAAGTATTTGTATGGGAGCTGGATATCTTGTTCATGTCTATAGAGATAGAGATATGAGCTATATTGGGGGCATATTTGGAGATTTCCCAGAAAGAACTCTGAGTAGGGTAAAGATGAGAGAGACAGACAGACACAGAGACAGAGAGGAGGAGGAGAAAAAGAAGGAGGAGGAGGAGAAGATGATGAAGGAGAAGAAGAAGAAGAAAATGAAGAAGATGAAGAAGATGAAGAAGGAGGAGGAGAAGAAGGAGGAGGAGAAGGGGGAGAAGAAAAAGAAGAGGAGGAAGAAGATGAAGGAGGAAGAAAAGAAGAAGAAGAAAAGAAGACGAACAAGATGGAGGAGGAGAAGAAGATGATGAAGAAGAAGAAAGAGGAGAAAGAGAAAAAGGAGGAGGAGGAGAAAGAGACGAGGAAGAGGAGGAGAATGAGAAAAAGAGGAAGAAGGAAGAAGGAGGAGAAGTAAGAGGAGGAGGGGAAGGGGGAGGGGAAGAGAAAAGGGGGAGGAGAAGGGAAGAGAGAAAGAGCATAGGAGAAGGAGGAGAGGAAAGAGGAAGAGGAGAGGAGTGCTGATCACATCACAAGATTAAACAGCTCCATGTAAGACCAGAATTGGTCTGTCACTTCATGCTCCTAGCTTAGAGGCACATCTTGCAATACACCAAGCTCCAAGCTCTTGTCCTGACTTCTTTTCTAAAAATTGCCAAAAAACTACTTCTTCACCACTCCTTCTGCTAAAGCAACATAAGAATAGACGCTAAATAACTGAGCAGAATAGTTTCACCTTTTTCTGGTTTCCCCAGACTATTTCTGGAATATTGTAGCCACATCTAGGCACTAAATTTTAGGAGAAACATTGGCAAAATAAAATGAATCTAGAGATAGGTAATCAGGATGCTGAGGTTCCTCCAAATCAAGTCATGAATATCTCAGTTGACTTGCCCAAGAGTATTTAACCTGAAGAAAAGTTCAGTTAAATAGAATATATCTGTCCTCAACTACCTAATGCTTTATCTTTTTAAAAAAAGGAGTAGATATAACTTGTTTAGTTCCAGAAGAGAGATCTGAGAAAATGCATAAAAATTATGGGGTGGGAAATTTCTGCTCAATAGAACTTTCTAACAAAGTAAAACAATGGAAATGAGAAGTAGTTGTATGTTGAAGACTTCAAGGAGAAGCAGGTTTGGCTTTTTCTTTCACCTGTCTATAAGCCTGAGGTCTAAAGGTGTTTGGTCACTGGCCTAGGAGTAGTGGAGGAAAGCATAAGGATACAGAGTGTTAGCTAATTCATGATGAGCTAATCCTCTGGTTTTATTCAGAAGATATGAAGGGAGCCAAAGTGTTAGAGGATGATTCAATGTACATAGGGAACCGAATGATGGAACCATGATCACGGAAGTGAGAAGCAAATGGGAACTTGAGCATATCTAATGGAGAGATGATTTCAATGGGTCTATATGAAAGGGGTAAGTCATTGCATATCAGGGCAAGTGTAGAGCTGGTGGGTCTCCACTAGTCTGATCTGAAACTCTAAAAGGCTCATGAGGTTTCTGGGCAGTACAATAAATAGAATGTTTTGGAATCCAAAAGACCTAAGATCAAATCCTGACTCAGATACTGTATATCCCTGGACAAGTCATTTAACTTCAAGGTGCTTCAGTTTCCTCATCTTTAAAATGAACCTAATAATACACCTACTTCTTAGGCTGGGCGTGAAAATTTGCTAACATACGTAAAGCACTTAGCAACACTTAAAACTTTACTTATAAATTTTAGCTATTAATATAATTATTAACAACAACAATGAAGATGAAGATGGTAGAGATGATAGAGATGGTGATGGTGGTGATGATGAAGATGATGGTGATGATGTGTTTACCTGAATACAAGTACCCTGTCCCATCCAGTACAGATAATAACAGAGCAAGATGGGATGAAAGGCTAAAAAAATCAGATTTTTTCTCATACAATATATCTGAATCATAGCTTGTGGATCCCCTCATCAGTTCTGTTAGGGTGAAATGAGGAGGGGATGACCTTCATAACTTGCCTACTTTAACTTTCCAGTCTTCTTATACCTTATACTTCTCACTTGATTCATTGACACTGACTTCCTCACTACTCATCAAACAAGACTCTCCATCTCCCTACTCTCGCCATATTCTTTGACTATCCCCGAGACCTGAAATGTTCTTCGTCTTCATCTCCTTCTCCTTGCTTCCCTGGCTTCTTTCAAATCCTATCTAAATTCTGCTTTCTACAGGAAGCCTTTCCTGAACCCTCTATTTTGTGGGCCTTCCCTTTGTCAATAATGTCCAATTTATCCTGTATATAGCTTGTTAGCACATAACTGTTTTTAAGTGGTCTCTCCCCTTAGATGGTGAGCTCCCTGAGGGGGAAAACTATTTTTTACCTTTCCTTGTATCCAATGTGCTTAGCACACTGCCCCATCAAAAGTAGGTGTTTACTAAGTGGTTATGGTCTAACTGAACTGGATGACCTAGCACACAGGATACATGGATGATAGTAGAGTGACACAGGTGTAGTGGCTATCCTAGCAAGTAGTGACTTCCCCATAATTATAAGTATTCACCCAGTGATGGATGATAGCTTCTTAAAGACACCAGGTAGAAGAACTCTATGTTGGGAGGGAAGTTAAAGAAGATGAGCTCTCAAATCCCTTTTATCTTTGAGATTTTATGATTTGCAAGATCTTCACACAATAATTGCCCTACTCGGTATGCTACCTCTCATATTTCCTGGCAATCCTTACTTATCTCCTTTAAAAACTGACTTCCTTTTCCAAGGAGTCTTCCTCCATTAACCTCATATGAGTTTCTTTAACCCCCAATCTCTGTCTCTTCAGCATTGTCTCTCTACTCTCTTTCTATTGGATTAATTTGGTTATCTGCTCCTCTAGAAACTTACTTTCACTACTTCATACACATATGCTCCCTGAATTGTGCCCATCTTTTTAATTTTGCTGATGGGGTCCTGGGCACACCTAGGTGTGTTCCAGGTATAACCGAGTGAGACAATCTTGTATGCTAGACAACTCAGGAAGCCATCCTAAGCCCAGGTATCTGAATGGCACAAATAATTGAACTGGCACAGGTAAGAGGTCTACACGCATGCATGTGCATAATCACGCACATATGACTCACATATATGTATGTATGTGTATACTTTCTATTGTTGTAGGGACTTCATTCGTATTCTGTACCCACTGACGATGGAACAAGAGCCTCTCCAGCTACCTGAAGTCTCATCTCCTTCCCTCTCTTACTTTTCTTCTCCACCCCAATCCCCCCCGCAAAGAATTCTCCATTCCAACTCCAATTCCCCACTCCCTTCCACAAAGGTTCCCAAAGGGCCTAATTTTGAGTCAACTGCCAATGTCACCAGGGGCTTCTCCTCATCTTCCACTCCCGTCATCTTCCATCCCTTTTAACCCCTACTTCTATTCTCCTTTGGCAGCTGTCCCATTAACTTCATTAACTGTAACTCCTTAGCTCTAACTGTAGGAAAGGCTACTTCCATGAAGACTCCCATCTTCATCCCTCATCCTCAGCCCTCTGAACTCTGCCCCAGGCTCAACAGCATTGGCTGCCTCCTTGCTTTTTTCACCTATTTTATCAAATTGTTCACTTAGTTTGAAATAATAAAATGTAGAAAGAAAAAAATTTCATGCCTCCATCACCAAATATACGTATATGCATATATATGCATACATGATGTATATTATATATATATACACATATATAAAACAGTTTACAACATATGTTTTAAGGGTTCATGAGCTAGTAAGATATAGTAGTCAAACACAGGGTAAGGATGCATGATACAAAGACATGTGATTATATCCAGTAACAGTTGCAGTCAGCAGATGAACTCACAGGGCTTTTCTCTGTTCTCCCACATTGAAAGTCTCACCTAGTCATAGTGGTAATGACCTTTCTCTCTGCAATTGTTTGTTACCCCCCAAATATTAGCTGCTGTACCAGCCTGGAGGGTGCCTGATAAAAGTCCAGACAGGGACTATGTGACTTGAAGCATATTTATTTTACCTTTTATGACCATGCTTTTCTGACTTCCTCCTCTACTACTATTTCACAACTTTGTTTTTCTCCTGATCCTACCAAATTAAATGCTTACTGAGTCCTCTGACCTCAAAAGAGGTATCATATGGGATTGTAGCAGGGTCTGGCCTATGCCCACTACACCCTGACTAGTACCTATCTGAAGAGGAGGGCAAAACTCTACAAAGCAAAGTGAAGCGTGTCCAGGGTTAGCTCCTAACAGTGCCCTGTTTCCCAGAGATCCCAGATCTGGGACCTTGAAAGAATGCCCAAGCCATCACAAAGTAGCTCTGTGGGACTCATGGCTTTTAATGGAGTTCATCCCATTACTGATTAATTCAGATGAAACTTATTTGTTAGGTAACCTAGCTGAGATATTACTGGAGTATCTGGTTTGTCTGTTTTTTTTCTAATGGGTTCACATACGCATATAATATTGTCAACATGTCTATTTGCTTTACATAGTCCAAACTCTGCTCTGTCCCTAAAATGTCCTTCTTCTTCATCTTAGGTAGATAACCTAGAATATGCCGCCTTACTTCAGTGGACCTGTTTATTCATCTATAACATTACAGGGTTAGATTAATTGTGAGTATTGCATAATAGAAAGGATACTAGATTTGGAGCCTGAAGCCCTGGGTTCTGGCTGTAACTCTGGCCACATACTAGCTGTATGACCACAGAAAAGTGACTTTGCTTCTCTATTGATGTAAAATGGGCCTAATTATCTATAGAGGCCTGCTGCACACAATGGCTATAGTGAACTTTAAATGAGATATTGCACTTTCCATTCCAGGAAAATTGGCCTACCAGCTGTTCTCTATATGTTGCAAATGATCTCCTAGGCGACACCAATGTCTGGAATGCCCTTCTGACTCATACAGTCCTGAGCTTTTATTAAGATCAAGTGCTATCTCTTCCTATAGGAGGTCTTTCCTAATGCTCTCCCCTTCTATTTCTAGCCTTCTCTCCCTCTTGAAATTATTGTGTGATTTTGTACATGTTGTGTTTTTACATGTGTACATATTATACCTTGCCTCTCCCTGAGGGCAAGGTCTGTGTAGTTTTTGTCTTTTATACCTCCAGCACTTAGTAAACCATTTTGTATATAGTGCTTAATAAATGTTGGTTTGGAGTAATACTCAGCACTCATTAGACGAACAGTTATTAAGCACTTGCTGTATACAAAACACTGTGCTAGGAGGTGGAGAGACAAAATTTAAATGAGACTCAGTCCCTGCCCTGTTCATAGGAGAATAAAACACATAACATAGCTACAATATACAAAATTACATGAGTACATTAGAGAGCTGTAAAACAGTGTCACGTAAGGTCCAAGGGAGCAGGCTATTATATCATGTATGCAAATTGCTTTATAAACATAAAGCATAACTTGAGCTATTGTTATTATTTTATCTCTAGGGTGGTCTTTTTGCATTATTAATATTGCAAGGCAAGGTGAATAAGTGCCTCCATAAAATGATGCTTCTTAATGCCTTTGGGTCTATGAAGACATCAACTCCAACAGCTCATTGTTTTGCCTCTCTATGAACAACCTGTGAGCCACCTTTCCTATTAATGGCAACTTATTTCTGTCTTCTGGTTTCATTTATTGTGAAACTTTCAATATTAAGGTGACTTAGTTCTTCCAGTAATATAGCTAGCATTTAAATAGAGTGTTGGGGTTTGCAAAGGACTTGACAAATATTGTCTCATTCGGTTTTCACAACAAACTTAGAAGGAAGGTCCTATCGTTGTTTATTATTCCCATTTTACAGAAGGGGATATTGAGGCTCAGGGAGGTTAAGTGACTTGCCCAACGTCACACAATCAGTGTCTGAGTCTAAAATCAAATTCAGGTCTTCCTGATTCTAAGCCCAGAGCTGCGTCAATTGCCACATCTTGTAGTCTCAGTATGTCAATTCATTTGTCCTTGAATAAAAATTCCACACGAAGTTAACAATAATTAATTGAATGTGTATCAGTGATCTAAAACTTGATACATGGAACCTTCTTCACTTTCACTGTGGAAATGTGTTGCATACCAGAGGCCCAGGGGCAATTTTTAAATTGTCCTTGCTTCATGGTTCACTATGGCCAAAGAATTCATCCCTGGTGATACAGTATGGTTGTAAATCATAGATCATAATCGCCAAAGAATTCAATTTGTTGATGACCCAAAGAGTGATAGGGAGATGTAAGGTAGCTGTCCCATAGGCTGAAGCATATTTCTAAGGACAGCCTACCTATAAGAAAGAGTGTAAGAGATATCAATAGGAAAATGTCTAATTTTAAAAGAAAGTGAGCCTTTCATTTGGTGACAACAAGGATGACTGATGGACAGCCAGAATGTTGTACTAGTACCCACAACTTATTAAAAGATCTAGGGGAAGGAAAATCTCTGCCATGCTGTGTGTATGTTCCATGGAAGATTTGTAAATATGAACATATGTGAACAAGAAGGTATTGATAAGTTGTGAGCTCCACCTTTAGAAGGAATACCCATATTTATGCAATCGCAGAACCATTGAAGTATTCAGAAGACTTCAATTAAGATCTTGACTTTGCCATTTTGGATGAATAAAAAAGCATTTATTAAATGCTTACTATAAGCCCACCTTCTTTTTCTGTTATACACTTCTTTACTCCCATTCTTCTAAGTTCCTCATTGCTTATAAGTTGTATCCTATTCACACCCTACACATGACTGTCTATTGCCCTCTGTGTGATGCTCATCAACAAAAAGAAAAGAAGCGGTTAAAGTAAGGTTATATACAAGGTTAAAGGGAGGGAAAACAGATGGGTGGCCAGCATGCTGTACCAGCAAACTAATAATGTCAGGAAAAAGAAAGGAAGGCTACCAGAATATTGGAGGTAGCCACTGCAGTGATCTTTTGGGAGGACATGGGGCAAAGTCCTCAAAGGACACTGCTCTCTCTCCTAGCTTCTCATTCTCTTTTGTGAGTATCCCTAGCTTAAAACTTCAAAAAGACATTTGGGAGATCCTATATTTCACTTGGTGATCTCATCAGTTCATAGGTTCAATTATCATCTCTACACATGATTCTCAGATCTAATTGTCCAGCCCCAACCTTTCTCCTGACCTCTCATCTCTCATTTCCAACTACCTATTTCCATCTGGAACTGGATATCTCATAGACATCTTAAATTCAACATGTCCGGAACTGAACTCATTATGCTTCTCTCCTAAACCCTGCCCTCTTCTAAACTTCTCTATTACTTTCAAGGGTACCATCATCCTCCCAATAATTCAGATTTATGACCTAGCTGTCATCCTCAGCTTCTCTCTTATCTGCTATTCCCAATGAAGCCCTGTCAATTCAACCTTCACAACATCTTTCCTATTTGACCCTTTCTCTCCTCTGACACTGCCCCCTACCTGGTTCCAGCCTCCATCACCTCATGCCTGGAATATCACAGTAGTCACTTGGTTGGTCTCCCTGACTCCATCTCTCTCCACTCTATTCCACTCTCCATTCAGCTGTCAAACTGATCCTCCTAAAATATGTCTGTCCATGTCACACACACACCCCCATTCAGTAAATTCCAGTGACTCCCTACTATCTTCAGAATCAAATAAAAAATTCTCTATTTGACTCAGAAAGACATCCATAATATGTCCCCCTTCCTGCTTTTCCAGTCTTCTTTCATTTTATATACCCACCCTCAGTAGTCTGCAATCCAGTGACACTGGTTTCGCCACTGTTCTTCATATAACTTTAGATTTTCCTGACTCTGAGTGTTTTCACTGGCTGGCCTCCATGCCTGGAATTTTCTACTTTCCTATCGATGCCTTTTAACTTCTCTGGCTTCCTTCAAGTCTCAACTGAGATCTTGTCTTCTGCAAGAAGCCTTTTAATGTTAGTACCTTCCCTCTGTTGAGTATCTCAAACTTACCTTGTGTATATATAACTGTTTGCCTGACACCCATTAGACTATAAACTCCTGTCTTTTGCCTCTTTTTATCACCAGAACTTAGCACAATGCCTGGCACATAATAAGTGGGTAAAAAATAATAGTTGACTGACAGAAGGAGTAGTCATGGATGGGTTACAATTTGCATCTTTGAAGTGAATTAATTCATGAATTGATAAGATTATAGCTTCCTTTGAATACTATGGGCCAAGCATTTTGCTACATGCTAGAGATATAAACAGAAAGCTGAGAGAACCCTGCCTCTAAGAAGAGAAACTTTCATTCTAATAAAGTAAAGAATGCTTGAAAAGCAGGGGAAGGATAGTGAGTGGAGCCATAGGAGAGAGTATTACACATTCTTCCAGTAGCAATGGCAGCACTGATTTAATTTTGGCTCCAGAACTGGAAAACTAAGAGGGTGCGAGGGAAGTGTAAGGTGAACAGGGCAGATGGTGAAAATATGCCCCGAATGCAAAGTGAAGCATGAGGAGGATAAGGAGAGGGAGATTTTGGACAGGTAGGGAGGGTCTCCCAGGCAAAAAAATACCTGAGCAAGCATTCACGTGGCACACCAGAGGGGCCAGCTCCGTATAGCAGACTAGGTAACAAATAAACATAACCACAGTTGAGCCCCGGGCCCAGCTCCAGAGGCAAGAGTTACAATACACTTACAACCCCTGTGACTGTGGACAATTTGCTTAAACTCTGACCCCAATTCCAAATGATGAATTCAGACCAGATAACCTTAAGTTCCCTTTCAGGTCTAACTAAACCTTTAGCTGACAGTCCCAGCGATCCATTCTGACTCCAACTCTCTGAGGTTCCAAGAAGGATTTAAACAAAATCATGGACTCTTTCCTATATTTACCACTTCTTGTGTCCCCATGGCTTAGCACAATGCCTGACACATAGTAGGTACTTTGTAAATATTTAGTGATTGATTCTTTTTTTTTTATTCCCCACATAGTCCGTAGTATGGAACTCTGCCCACTCTGCCCAAGAAGCTTGTTGTCAGGCAGATGAGCTAGTTCCAAAGATGACAGGTCTCTGATGCTCCCTGTGGCCAGCACCACCACCCCCTCCTAAAAATTCAAGTTCACCTAACACCATGGGGCAATCTCAAGACCCATGCTCACTCAACTATACAGGACTTCCAAAGATGACATGAAAAGGAGTCCAAACACATCCACCCAGTAACACAATATCAAGATTGTGGTCTGGTTGGTCCATATTACAGGTGCTTTATCCTTTCCTTGTAGAAACACCTTAAGATGTTTTACAAACCTCTATCCACTTCTGACACAGAACAATTATTTCAGCATGTTTTTATACTAGATGCTTTATATTTGGACTCTCTCCTTCTCCTGCCCCCTAAAAAACAGTATGAGCCATAAACCAACTTTAAATTTATTCCTTGTCCTGCAATAGGCACTACTATTATTCTTAATTATTCCTGAGCTTTCACACATCATCCAGTGAATTTCCCCAGAGTATGGAAATGAGAAGAGAGTCTACTTTCAGAAAGGATGAATTCTTCCTGAAGTTTCATCTTGTTTACCCTCAGAATCTTGGCTGGATGGTTATTCATGCCCACAGCATTCCCTAGGGAAGATGATAGTGTGGTGTGGTGGGGAATGCATTAAGTAGGAGAAATGGATCTCTGTGGGGGAAAAAACAATACCCTTGAAAACATTAAACAAAGAAGAAAACCTACCTTCTGCTTAGAATTCCATCCACAGTTTGGGGGTGAGTGGGAATCTGGAGGAAATGGTAAGGAGATTCAATGAATCAGGCAGCTGGCTAGAGGTCTGAGGAGGAGCATATACTGACTATACTCTTAAAAAAAAGAAATGGCCTGCTACCTTGAAAACTCTGGTTGACGACAGAATTCCATTTTGCTCCAGAGCTTTGGAATTCAGCACATTTAAATGATGAAGCCTCTCAGAGAGCACAAGTTGCATGGATTCAGAATGTTAGAGCTGGAAGAGGTCTTTGAAATCGTCTAGTTTAACATCTTTATTTTACAGATAAGGAAACAGCACCAGAGTAGAGAAGTGATTTGAGTCAAATCACTTTTCAGTCATGTCCTACTCTTTGTGTCCCCATCTAGGGTTTTCTAGGCAAGGATACTAGAGTGATTTGCCATTTCCTTCTCCAGTTTATTTTATGGATGAAAAAACTGAGGCAAGTAGAGTTAAGTGTCTTACCCGGGGTCACACAATTAATAAGTGCTTGAGATCGAATTTGAACTCATGAATCCTCCTGACTCCAAGCCAGTGCTCTATCCACTAGCTTCTAATCACTGGCCAAACTAGGACTCATATACAGAACTTCAGACTCTCAGTTCAATACTGTCTCCACTATATGCACAGGTTAAGCAAATTTTGCTTCCAAAATGCCTGTTTTGAAATAATGGTGACTCCATCTTTCAGCATATATGTAATTAGCATCTACTATGCAGCTGGAGCTTATCCTTCCAATAAACTATGTAGGTCATAGAAAAAAAATATTAGAAATGGCCCTATCCTCTAGGTGCTTATAATCTAGTTGATGATATAACAATTCCACTCAAGAAAGAATAGCATAAGTCAGTGTATAATCAAATGTCAAATTGTATAGTAATACCTAGAAGTACAAAGGGAGCTAGGACTTCAGATCGGAATAGTCAGAGAAGGATGCCTCACTAATAATCTAACTGATGTTGTAGATCAGGAAACAGATTGGAAGCCAGGGTAGACCAAGGTTTGGAATTCTGACACTGACCAATAACAAGTCTTTACTTCTGTGAAGTTGCATTGGCTCACTTGTAAGTAAAATGGGAATAATCACACCTGGACAATCTCGTAGCATTTCTGTAAGGGTCAAATGAGGAGTTTTATAAAGTACTTCATTAACCTATATGTAGCTTATATGCATGCATAGCAAGACAAAAATGTCAGCTATGAGTAACAGTAGTAACATATTCATATGTTGCTTTAAGGTTTACAAAGCATTTCACCTACATTTTCATTTGATTCTTAAAGCAACTCTGTGAGGTAAGTTGTTTTTATTCAGTTGTATTTCCTTCTCCAGCTCATTTTACAGATGAGGAAATTGAGACAGACAGAATTAAATGACTTGCCCAAAGTCACCTAGAGAGTAAATGTCTGAGGCTAGATTTGAACTCAGGAGGATGAGTTTTCCTGACTCCAAGCCCAATACTTTATTCCCTGTGCCGCCCAGCAGCCCTCCCTCACTCAAAGCAAAGTCAAGTGCAAGTCATGTCATTATTTCTCTGATAGCATGGTCTTCTTCGGCAATAAAGGACGAATACACACACACTAGCTGCCCAGTACAAGGTATTTACCATAGCTTTTATTACCCTCCCTTTTATAGAGGAGGAAACTGAGGCACATATTGTCTAAGTTACTTTCCCAGAATCATACAGCTGGAACAACTAAGCAGAATTTAAATAGGTAAAAAAGTAATTTGTAGAATAGGGGGTTTTCTAATTAAAATTTTTAATTAATAGAAATCTATTTTCTCTCCTCACCCTCTCATCACATTGGAAAAGAAAAAAGAAAAACAAATTCATTATAACGAATGTCTACAATCAAGGGAAACAAATTCTCTTATTGATCATGTAAAAAAATATATGCCTCATTCTGCAAACTGAGTCCATTTAGGAGATGGACACCATCAATTGGGGAATGACCAAATACGTGGTGATATATGAATATGATAGAATACTATTATTCTGTAAGAAATAAAGTAATAGATGACTTCAGACAGACATAGAAAGACTTGTATGAATGAAAGCAGAGTGAAATGAATAGAAAAATTATTACTAAGCCAGCAATATTATTAAAAAAATGTATGATTTCAAAGATTTGTGGAAAGTGAATAAGGAGAATAACTTATAAAATAACAATAGCATTGTTTTAAAAAACTAGCTTTAAAAACTATACAACCGCTAAGCCTACACTCCAAAGAAAAAGGGGGAATTATAGATAGGTGGGGATGGCCTTCCAGGAGAGAGGAATAACCAAGCAAAGACATGGAGATGAAAACGAATATGGCATCTGAGAGAAAGGAAGAGATCACCAGCTTACTAGGAGCAAAGGTTAAGAGTAGCACAGACACAGTGAATAGCACTCTCTAACTAAAATTTAGATAGTACAAATTTCAGAAAGTATGTGATTTTAGCCTTACTCCAAGTCTTTTTACCAGTAGGAGTTAAGACTGGAGAACTAATATGGGGAATCAAGAAAAAATCAGAGGAAAGGAATTCCTTGACTAACTCTTGTGTAACTATCCCTCAAACAATGCTCCCAAAAGATTGCAAGGTAGATCAGTATGTTTCCATTGAAGTCCACCAGCACATTTCAACAATCCTACAAGGATTTCTGTGCTAATATTTTAGCTGCAAACCTAATGCAATCCTTTCAGGTACATGTACCTATAATAGGAGAATATTGGAGGAGGAGTTAGGAGACTTTGACTCTAGAACTTCCTCTGTAGCATGGCTTTGGGAAAGTCAATTTCCCTCTAAGGGCATGTAAAATTGCCAGAATGAACAAGATAATTGGTTTCCAAATTTTTTTTATTATATAGCCCTATTTTTAAAAAATTTTTATGCAAAAAAATTTATTTATAAATTACATATATGTATAACTACTATAGTAATAATGTTAATGAAAAATGTGCATAAAATATGAAATTTCAAAATATGATATAAATATGAAATAATATTTAATTCAAGAGTCATTGGTAAATCAATGAAATTTATTAAGTAGGGGAATGACATGGTAAGACTTGTACTTTAGGAAAGTCATTTTGGCCGCTATGAGGAGGGTGGATTCGAATGAGAAAAGACTTAGAGCAGGGAGATCAATTAGGAGGCCTAGTGCAATAGTACAAGTCAAAGTTAATCAGGGCTTGAGCTAGGATCATGGCTATGTGAGTAGAGAGAAGGGAACAAGTGTGAGAAAGATTGTAGAAGTTGAAAAAAACAAGACTTGGCAAATAAATGGTTATGTGGGCTAAGGGAGAACAAAAAGTTGTGACCCTGGGTAAATGGTGATACTCAATATTCATTGTAAAGGTTGGAAGAGGGGTCAGTTTTAGGGGGAAAGATATTGTAATGAGTTCATCAATAAAGAAAAAAGCCCAGTCATAGCTACTTCTCCTCTGCAACTCACCATCTCACCTCAAACAAAGAAGTAGGACTCTTGGTCATTAATTACTACCCAAGAGTACAGAGCTCTTTGAAGTCCTACCAGGCTACAAGGTGGTTTGTGGGTCAAGGGTTGGAGGGTGGGGTCAGAATTATCCCAAAGGCATCTGCACAATTTCTGATACAGGTGGCCATTAGTTTATCACTGCCCTCAAGGGTCCAAAGTGGCTCAAAGATGGATAGGGGAAGGTTGGGACCTTGCACACAGAAGGGAGGGAGTAGAATGTCAGAGTCATAGGAACTGAGTAAGTGTGGTTGTTCTGAAGATAATCCCCACGATTGGCTATTGCAGGAAGGATGATATGGGACCCAGCTTCCCACCATCTAATCATATAACTTTCAATGTCAGGCCACAGTCTCTCACTTTGGAAACCACTGGACTAAATGATGCCTGAAGTCTTTTCTATTTCTAACATTATAGCTTTCTCTAATTTTACCCACTAACAACCTCAGATAAGAGTTTGCTATATATCCTAGCCCTCTCCGGTTTTGACCACATCTCATCATCACCACTGAGCAAAAGAAATAAAAGTGACTGAAAATTCAGGTTTTCCTATCCTTCCTCTACTGAAAGGCCATCTTGGACCTATCTCATTACCATTAGTCCTCATGGTCATTGAAGATCATTCAACCCAATCTCTTTATTGAAGCTTAAGTTATCATCCTATTTAAAGAACCACAATAATTTCTTAAAAGAAATTACATTAGAAATTTCCATAGTAAGATTATTGTTTTACAGAAAAAGGAAAAGCAGGCCTAGTGAGAGAAATGACTTACCCAAGGTCACACATAAGGTAGTGTCAGCACTCAGACAGCAGTCACAGTCTCTTGTCTCTGAGGCCAGAATTCTCTCTCCTTTGTCAAATAGTAGGCTTTCTTCAGTGATCTTCAGCTTGTAACTGTCTTGTCTGGTTATTTCTTCCTTTTTCCAAAAGAGTTACCTTTCCACTCATCACTTTATAACATGTTGCCGCTGCTGCTGTGTTAAAATTGTCACTAAAGTTTGGCCATTTCTTTTTGATGGCATGACCTGGAGCAGTATATGCTTCCTTATGTATACACACCCAGCTGAGTGTCCACAGAAGTTCTTTACCTTGGGATCTAACCATTTCATGATCTGACAGAGAAATGCAAGTAGATGGGACTTTGAGACTCAGCAATTCAAGTTCTGGGTAAAGACATAAGAACAAATTAACTAATTGAGGGAGGGAGGCAAAGCCAACATGGTAGAGAAAAGGCAGTAAACCAAAAACAGCTCAGAAGGTTGGCAAGAAAAGTCTGTCACACCTGGTTGAGAGTGGAGCACAGGGCAACTAGCGGAGACTGAGCCCCAGTAAACCAGAAAGATGCCTTGGGAGCCATTGAATCAGCATGACAGTGGCAGCAGCAGCCCCACTGCTTCCAGAACTATCAGTCCACAGACAGTAAGGGGGTCAAAAAACTGATCAGAAGGAGATTACAAGGGATCTCATTGCTGGCAGTAGGGGGCAGGACTCTGTTGCTTTGCCCATACTCAGATCTGGGTCACAGCCCTGGGTGGCAGTCCCAGGGTGAGAAGTACTAACCCCCCAGAGCTTGGTACCACAGGAGAGCAGAGACCTTCTTCATAATTCCAGGGCAGAAAAAGAGTGTTTGTGGTCACTCACAGATTTGAGCACAGGCCAGAAGAGTAGCAAACACATTTCTCCTTTTATCATACCACCTTAGAAGAACTGAAAATCTAAAAACAGCTATGTAAAACTACTGAAGCTTGGAACAGTGTGCCCTTCATCCTGGAAACAGAACCATGCTTTACTAAAGAGTTAAAAGACTGACAAATAAAAATGAGAAAAAGAAAAAAAATCTGACATAAAAAGTTACTCTGGTGACCAGGAAGATCAAACACACTCAGAAAAAGATAACAAGGTCAAAGCTCCAACATCCAAAGCCTGCAAGAAAAATCTGAATTGGTCTCAGGCCATGGAAGAGCTCAAAAAGAATTTAAACAATTAAGTGAAAGAAATAGAGGAAAAATTGGAAAGAGAAGTGAGAGTGATACAAGAAAATCAGTCAAATATAAGAAAAGTATCAACAACTTGGTAAAGGACACACACACACACACACACATGCACGCACACACATACACAGAGTACTGAAGAAAATAACACCTTAAAAAACAGAACAGGCCAAATGTTAAGAGGTACAAAAAGCCAGGGAGGAGAAGAATGCCCTGAAAAGCAAAATTGGCCAAATGGAAAAGAGGTACAAAAGCTCACTTAAAAAATTAGAATTGAGCAAATGTAAGCTAATGACTTTATGAGAAATCAAGAGATAAAACAAAACCAAAGGAATGAAAAAGTAGAAGACAATGTGAAATATCTTGCTGGAAAAACAACTGACCTGAAAAATAGATCCAGGAGAAATAATTTGAAAATTATTAGACTACCTGAAAGCCATGAATAAAAACACAGCCAAATATCATCTTTCAAAAAATTATCAGGGAAATTGCCTTGATATTCTAGCACAAGAGGGTAAAGTAGAAATTTAAAGAATCCACTGATTAGTGGATTCTAAAAGAAATCCCAAAATGAAAACTCCCAGAACTATTATAGCCAAATTCTGTAGTTCCCAGGTCAAGGAGAAAATATTTTATGCTGTCAGAAAAAAATAATTCAAATATCATGGAGTCACAGGTTAACACAAGATTTAGCCAGTTCTACATTAAAGGCTCTGAGAGCTGAGAATATGATATTCCAGAGGGCAAAGAAGAGAGGGTTACAACCATGAATCACCTACTCAGCAAAAATGAATATAATTTTTCAGGGAGGAAAATGGATATTCAATGAAATAAAGGAAATTCAAGCATTCCTGATAAAAAGACCAGAGCTGAATAGAAAAATGTGACTTTCAAATACAAGACTCAAGAGAAGCATAAAGATGTAAACAGGAAAGGCAAATCATTAGGTACCTAATAAGGTTAAATTCCATTCCTACATGGGAAGATGATACTTGTAACTCATAGAACTTTCTCATTATTAGGGCACTTAGAAGGAGTATATATAGACCAGACGGCATAATTATGAGTTGAATATGAAGGGATGATATCCAAAAAAAGGAAATTTAAGGAGTGAGAAAGAGGAATACACTAGGGAAAAGATAAAGGGGGAGGTAGAATAGGGTAAATTATCTCACATAAAAAAGGCAAGAAAAAGCTTTTACAGTGGAGGCAAAAGATGGGGGGGGCAGAGAGTGAATGAACCTTAGTCTCATCAGAATTGGCTCAAAGAGGGAATAACACACACTCAGTTGGGTATAGAAATCTATCTTACCTTACAAGAAAGTAGGAGGAGAAGGGAATAAAGAAGGGGGTGATGGTAGGGAGGGTAGATTTGAGGAGGGGGTAGTCAGAAGCAAAATGGAGGGACAGGATGAAAGGTGAAAGAGAATACAAAAAGTGGGTGGGGGAATAGGATGGAGGGAAATACATTTAGCAATAGTAACTGAAAAAATTGAAGCAAGTTTCTCTGATAAATACCTTATTTCTCAAATAAGAACTGAGTCAAATTTATAAAAATAAGAGCCATTCCCCAATTGATAAATAATCAAAAGATATGAATGGTTTTCAGATGAAGTAATCAAAGCTATCTATAGCCATATGAAAAATTCTCTATCAATTGGAGAAATACAGATTAAAACTAATCTGAGGTACTACTTCATACCTTTATATTGCCTAATAGGACAGAAAGGAAAATTACCAATGCTGGAGGGGTGTAAAAAAATGAGATGTTAATGCACTATTGGGGGAGTTGTGAACTGATTCAACTATTCTTTAGAGAAGGGCTATAAGACAATGCATATCCTTTGACCTAACAACACCACTACTAGGTCTGTATCCAAAAAATTAAAAGGACCTATATGAAAAAAAAATATTTATAGCAGCTCTTTTCTGTGGAAAAATTGGAAATTGAGGATATGCACATCGATTGGGGAATGGCTAAATGAACTGTGCTATATGATTGCAATGGAATACTATGGCTCTATAAGAAATGAGAGCAGGATGCTCTCAGAAAATCCTGGAAAGACTTATATGAGCAGATGCAAAGTGAAATGTATTGGGAGCAAAGTAGCAGCAATACTGCAAGATGATTAGCTCTGAATGACTTAACTATTCTCCACAATCCAAGACAAATCTGAAGGATTTATGATGAAAAAAACACTATCCATCCCCAGATCAAAGCATACCTTTTTTACTTTATTTTTCTTCAGGTTTTTTTTGGGGGGGGTGGGAAGAGAGGCTATTTTTTCTTTCACAACATGACTAGTATGGAAATATGTTTTGCATGACTACACATGTACAACCTATATCAAATTGCTCGCCTTCTCACCAAGAGGGGTGGGGAAGGAAGAAAGGAGAGAATTTGGAACTCAAAGTTTTAAAAACAAACATTAAAAATGTATTTTCACATGTAATTGGGGGAAAATAAAATACTAATTTTAAAAAAAAGAACCATTTAAGCAGCAAGTCCTCTCTAGGACTAAATATGCCGACTAAAATCCAGTCCTTTCATAACACATGATGAATAAAGCAGCAAAGATGCTTTTTAAAATAGACTTAAAGGTCCTACGGCAAGGTAGGCGGACACAGTCAATAAAGTTGTTTTGTTGGACTAAATGTGTTTAATAGGGAGTGATTGTTTATTTTTCCAGTGGAAGGGAAGCTAAAAGGGAGGGAAAATAAATGCTCCTTAATTGAAAACAAATTAATGTAAAAAGGGAGGGGGGGGGGCGATTGCCCCTTAGGAAAGGAAATGGAGCAATGATAAAAATGACTTGAAACAAAATCCCCAAAGCAGCCTCTGGCAAACATGACAAAGAATACATATTGTGTTGTAGCATAAAAACAATCAGGAAAGTGTAGCATCATTCCACCAAATTTAATTCAACCATCATTTATTAAGTATCTTTAATGCATCTGGCATAGTGCTAGGTGCTGTGTAACAAGCAGATCTCAAGGATCTGGGGAGATTCATAGGTACCTAAATAAGTAAATACAAAAAATTTCCAGGGGAAGGGGAGAAGGGGGACTAACAATTATGGTTATTAGGATAGGTCTCCTAAAGATGGGAGACCTTGAGCTGAGTTTTGAAGAGAGGTAGGGCTTCCAGGAGGCAGAGGTGTAGGGGAAGAACATTTCAGGCATGGGGAAACAGCTGTACAAAGGCACAGAAGTAGGAAATGAATATCACATGGGGAGAATGTTCCCAAAGAAGAGACTTTACAGAAGTATTTTTTTGAAATGAAGATTTTTAGATGAGACTAGGTAGCCTTCCTAGCTATGTGATGTAGACACGTCACTTATTTTCTCTGTGTCTCCATTTCCATATCTGGCAAATGGGGATACTTTATCTTCCACATAAACTAACTTATTTGCTCTTCCTTCTGAAACAACATTCCATCCACGTCCTATCCTTCTTTTCCCCTCCACTCAGAATTCCTAATGCCATTCAACTCCAGAGATACATCTTACACAAGGTCTCTTCTGATTCTCCTTGGCTGTTAGTCCTTCCCCCACCCTAAAATTACTTTCTATATGTTTCATATTTACTTATATATGTGCATTTCGCTTTCCCTGACAGAAAGTAAGCTTCTCATGAGGAAGGCAGGGACGATTGTATGTTTGTGTTTGCATACCCAAGACCCAGGACAGGGCATGGAACACAGAGAGGCTTAATGAATTCTTGTTGATGGATTGATTAAAAATATTCCATAGGGTTGTTGGGAGGAAAGTGTCCTGTATAAATCTTAGAGTATCATAGAAAGGCAAAGTGCTATTAATGTCTTTCTGCACAAGGTTATGAAGAATCCAAGAGACTTTCCAAAGCCTAGCAGCTTCATGGTTCAGATTCACAATTGACCTGCATAGAACTCCTTGTTCCTGGGTATAGAGCTGTGGTCAAGGCCAGGGAGAGAAGAAGACATGGAGAAAGTCTTTCATCACTGAAATGCTAGAAGGCTCTTACAAGTTTCTCAAGGTGGTTCTAAGTTTCCTTCATATTGAAAATAAAGCTTCAGTAGCTAAAGTCATAAAAGATGATGAAGAACTCAAGGATAAAATTCAACTCTAAAACCCCGTCCTTTCACATCCCATGATGAGTAGAACACCAAAGATGCTTTTTAAAATAGTCTTAAAAGCCCTACAGCAGGGTAGGGGGAAAAATTATGCTAGAAAATCATTTTCCATGGATGGCAGCCACCAATTTTCTAGCAATCAGAAAGGAGGTACAGAATTAGCTCTGTAATATCAGCTATTAAACTATTTCAGTCTCATATTCCTAACAGAAGACATGCATCAGCCATAGGGAAACTACTCCTCCTACAATTTATTTCACTAAGACACTGACCTGACTAATGCTTCTAACATGTAATATAGCAGAGAATAGATTACAGTGTGGGGTGATGGTTGCCTAGAGCTCAGGAGAGAAAATAAATTTCTGCAGCAGAAAATTACACGTAGCACTTCCCAGTGAAAGATCCCATCTCTAATTTCAACTTTTAACATGATTTACATGACCCGTAACACATTTATGAGAGGCAGCCGGCATTTTCATGCCTTTGATTTGGGGTAATTATTTTTAAAGCTGAAAGATTTTTACTGTCTTTCATATAAGTTTTCTCTATAAACACATCAACTTTTGCTTTTAGACTCCCTCTTTCCTTAAACCCAGGAATGGGTGAAACAAAGAAGATATTTCTGGCAAAACCATTTTCCCCAGAAAAAAAAAATTGTTACCCAAGTACTAAAAAGAAAGTTAGTGAGTAGCCAGTTTTATAAAGATTGGATAGCAAAAAAAAGTTTAATGTCCCATGTTGGCCCTAGAAAAGATGAAGAATTACACATCCCTCCTTTGAGAAGAGAGGTGGGGGACTGTGTGTTCAAAATCTTGCATACGCTATAAACAGTCACTGTGTCAGTTTTGTTTACTGTTTTCTTTTCTAAAAGGGAGGATTTGTTGCAATGAGGAGAATGCATACCCAGAAATTATTTTTTTAAAAGAAATCATAATCGGTTCATTTTTTTAAGGCTACATAGCAACTTCCCATCTCAAACGTTACAATTGTTGCAGCAGGACAGAAAAATATTCCCGACCTGGGCAGACTCATCTAAAACCATCTAATGGTCTAATCCTCCATGTGAGTACTTTTTTTTTTTAATTTATTTATTTAACTTTTAACATTCACGTTCACAAAATTTTGGGTTACAAATTTTCTCCCCATTTGTCCCCTCCCCCCACCCCAAAACACCAAGCATTCTGATTGCCCCTATCACCAATCTGCCTTCTCTTCTATCATCCCTCCTTTCCCTTGTCCCCATCTTCTCTTTTGTCCTGTAGGGCAAGATCACTTTCTATACCCCATTACCTGTATTTCTTATTTCCTAGTAGCAAGAACAGTACTCGACAGTTGTTCCTAAAACTTTGAGTTCCAACTTCTCTTCATCCCTCCCTCCCCACCCATTCCCTTTGGGAAGGCAAGCAATTCAATATAGGCCATATCTGTGTAGTTTTGCAAATGACTTCCATGATAGTCACGTTGTGTAAAACTAACTATATTTCCCTCCATCCTATCCTGCCCCCCCATTGCTTCTGTTCTCTCTTTTGATCCTGTCCCTCCCCAAGAGTGCTGACTTCAAATTGCTCCCTCCTCCCATTGCCCCCCCTTCCATTATTCCCCCCACCCTGCTTGTCCCCTTCTCCCCCACTTTCCTGTATTGTAAGATAGGTTTTCATACCAAAATGAGTGTGCATTTTATTCCTTCCTTTAGTCAAATGTGATGAGAGTAAACTTCATGTTTTTCTCTCACCTCCCCTCTTTTTTTCTCTCCAACTAAAAAGTCTTTTGCCTGCCTCTTTTATGAGAGATAATTTGCCCTATTCCATTTCTCCCTTTCTCCTCCCAATATATTTCTCTCTCACCGCTTAATTTCATTTTTTTAAGATGTGATCCCATCCTATTCCATTCACCCTGTGCTCTCTGTCTTTGTGTGTGTGTGTGCGTGTGTGTGAGTGTGTATGTAATCCTACCAACTACCCAGATACTGAAGTTTCAAGAGTTACAAATATTGTCTTTCCATGTAGGAATATAAACAGTTCAACTTTAGTAAGTCCCTTATGATTTCTCTTTACTGTTTACCTTTTCATGCTTCTCTTCATTCTTGTGTTTGAAAGTCAAATTTTCTTTTCAGCTCTGGTCTTTTCATCAAGAATGCTTGAAAGTCCTCTATTTCATAGAAAGACCATTTTTTCCCCTGAAGTATTATACTCAGTTTTGCTGGGTAGGTGATTCTTGGTTTTTAGTCCTAGTTCCTTTGACTTCTGGAATATGATATTCCACACCCTTCTATCCCTTAATGTAGAAGCTGCTAGATCTTGTGTTATCCTGATTGTATTTCCACAATACTTGAATTGTTTCTTTCTAGCTGCTTGCAATATTTTCTCCTTGACCAGGGGACTCTGGAATTTGGCCACAATGTTCCTTGGAGTTTCTCTTTTTGGATCTCTTTCAGGTGGTGATCTGTGGATTCCTTGGATACTTATTTTGCCCTCTGGTTCTAGAATCTCAGGGCAGTTTTCCTTGATAATTTCATGAAAGATGATGTCTAGGCTCTCTTTTTCATCATGGCTTTCAGGTAGGCCCATAATTTTTAAATTGTCTCTCCTGGATCTATTTTCCAGCTCAGTTGTTTTTCCAATGAGATATTTCACATTATCTTCCATTTTTCATTCTTTTGGTTTTGTTTTGTGATTTCTTGGTTTCTCATAAAGTCGTTAGCCTCCATCTGTTCCATTCTAATTTTGAAAGAACTATTTTCTTCAGTGAGCTTTTGAACTTCCTTTTCCATTTGGCTAGTTCTGCTTTTTAAAGCATTCTTCTCCTCATTGGCTTTTTGAACCTCTTTTGCCAATTGAGTTAGCCTATTTTTCAAGGTGTTATTTTCTTCAGGATTTTTTTGGGTCTCCTTTAGCAAGGTGTTGACCTGCTTTTCATGCTTTTCTTGCATCTCTCTCCTTTCTATTCCCAGTTTTTCTTCCATCTCTCTAACTTGATTTTCAAAATCCTTTTTGAGCTCTTCCATAGTCTAAGCCCACTGAATATTTATTTTGGATGTTTGGGATACAGAAGCCTTGACTTTTATGTTTTTCCCTGATAGTAAGCATTGCTATTCCTCATCAGAAAGGATGGGAGGAGATCTCTGTTCACCAAGAAAGTAGCCTTCTATCGTCTTATTTTTTTCCCTTTTCTGGGCATTTTCCCAGCCAGTTACTTGACTTCTTAGTTTCCTTTCCACACCCATCTGGCCTCCAGATCCTCCCAGCTAGCACTTAGGGGCTGAGATTCAAATGCTGCTTCCCAGCCTCAGGGCTTTTGGTGGGGGCAGGGCTGCTATTCAGTGTGAGATTAAGTTCAGCTGCTCAGGTGGGGGCAGGATAGCAACATGGGGCTCAGTTCTCTCAGGGGGTTTACGTGGAGACCTTCAACAATGGATCTGAGCTCCTGCCTGCTTTGGGAGCCCCTGTCTGCTGCTGCCTCTGCTGCTGCCTCCCGAGGGGGCCTGGGTTATAGAGACACCTCACTCCCCTCTTGGCGAGCTGAGAAGACCCTCTCACTGACCTTTGGCACCTGTGGGTGGAGGGATCTGCCCTGCTGCTGGAGATTCTGTCCCTGAAGCCTACTCGGATCTGCTCCTCTCGGTGCAGCCTAGCCAAGGCAGGGCTGGGCTCCGCTCTGGGTCCAGTGCGTGGCAGACCTTTTGCGTCGGTTTTTCAGGGTTCTCTGGAACAGAAATTTCCTCCACTCCATTGTTGTGTGGCTTCTGCTGCTCCCAAATTTGTTAGGAGTTCTTCTTTACAGGTATTTTATGGGCTGTGTGTTCAGAGCTAGCATATGCGTATCTTTCTACTCTGCCATCTTGACTCCTCCCCGCTATGTGAGTGCTTTTAAAAGCAAAACTTACCCTAAGTAATAGCTGTTTCCTGATTGACCTTGAATAGAGATTGCTTAGTCATAGATGTTAGGACTTATAGAATATCAATGCTAGAAGGGGCCTTAAAGATAATCTAGGTCAGAGGTGTCAAAATACGTGGCCTACAATGCTCCCAAATGGTCCTGAATCTGATTAAAATGTGATTGGGAAATATTTAGCAAAATAAAAATACAATAAAACATAGATAACATTACATCTTAAAAGTCAGTGTGTAACCTACAGGGGTCATTATATATGATTTAGTGGGCTCTGACACCAGTGATCTAGGTCTTACATCTCATTTTGAGGCCCAGAGAGCTGAAAAGACATGCAAAAATGACACAGCTGGTCAATGGTAAAGCCAGAGCAAGAATTCTGAGCATCCTAATCTGGGTGGTATTAAGTAGGCTTTTCTCTTTCTCCCATTTTCATTAGACTTGCACTAGATACAAGTTAAAATGTAGTAATGAGGTCCCAGGAAATAATTTTCAATGCATTGAAAACTAACTGGGCATCAACTATGGGCAAGGATCTATGAACCAGTGGCCTCAAGGCCCCACATGGCCCTCTAGGTCCTCAGTTGCAGCCCTTGACTGAGTACAAACTTCACAGAATAAATCCCCTTAATAAAAGGATTTGTTCTGTAAAACTTGGACTCAACCAAAACATCACACCCAAGGACCTAGAAGGCTACATGTGGCCTTAGGTTTCCCATCCCCATTTAGGGAATACAAAGATGAATAAAATGGTGTCATTTCCTCTCAAGGGCCTCACTGGCTAGTAGGGGAAATGATGCATGCTCATAACTGTAACCTTGGCTCCCATTAGGGTCAAGAGAAGTACACTTATCTCTTCCACATTGTTGGGGTTAAAGGCATGGCATCCCTCTGATCTGGAAAAACAAATGCAAAATTTTTGGCCCTCCTTTTGTACCAGAAAAGTCTGAATTATTACATTAAAAGATAACATGTTGGTATTACAAAATACTATACATATATTTTGTGTATTTCTGAGTTTCTAGATGTTTTCTATGGTGCCTGCTGACCTTCACATGTTTCTGTGGCTTACACAAAACTCCTAAAAAATTCCCATTTTATTTCTTATGCCAACCCACAATATAACTGTGATGGGGAAAGTCGTGATGTGGAAGGGATAACTGCACAAAGGACAAGCAGAGTTCCTCTGGAGTGCTCTAACTTTTCTATATCCTTCTCATAATGAACACAGTCCTCCAAAACTGATCTGAATAGATGACAATACAACTGTAACCTTCTTTGTTCTGGGGACTATAAATGCTTTTTTTGAGTACCAATAAAAGGGAAGGGAAGGAACAAGAACAAGGATTTTTTAAGTGCCTACTATGTGCCAGGCACTTTATTATCTCATTTGATCCTCAACACAGCCCTGGGAGGTAAGTGGTCCTGTAATCCCAATTTTACACATGAGGAAATAGGCAGAGGGAAGTTAAGTGACTTACCCAGGGTCACATAACTAGTAAGAATAAGAGGCCAGATGTGAACTCAGATCTTCTAGGCTTCTACCACTATGATGTAGTGAAAAGAATGCTAAACTTGAGAATCTGGAAGACTCAGGATTTCCAAGTCACATGGGCAAGACTTCTACTTTCCCACTCTAAGTGGGAAAGTTACATTATCCATTCAGACCCTGGCCTTTTCTGCACCAGACACTGAGGTCACACTGACCCCCTGGGGAAAGGGAGAGTTAAGAGAGAATAAACTGCCACAAAGCCAGGGCAGCAATATCCTGAAGAGATTGCATTTGTAAGCAAGTACTATCCTTTAATGAATGTATGCACCATCACAGTGTTTCTTCTAATTAGAACTCAAAAGTCAGGCATGATTCTTCCAGCTCTTCTGCAATCAGATTTATTAAATACTTATGTGGGAAGGTAGTATTCTGTAATGGAAAGAATCCACAATTAAATCAAAAGACCTAGATTTAAATTCTGGCTCTGAAATGTATCAGGGATGATCACCTAACTGAGCTTCAGTTTCATCAACTGTAATAGGGAGAGGATAATCCTATTCTGGCTTTATCACAGGGTTAGGATGAGAATCAACAGAATTTGGATCTGGTGTGTATTTGTGTGTGTGTGTGTGTGTGTACGTACGTACATGTACACACACACACATATATATGTGCGTATATACCTATAAATATAACCATGTACCTATATAAATATGAATATGTACTGATAAATATAAATTATTACCATGGCAACTTGATTTTAACCCTGTTTATATGAACTACAAGATTTATAGATGGTTGGAACCTTGAAAATAATAGAACCAAAGATCATGGAATAGACCTAGGGCTGCAAAGGACCATAGAAGGCATTATGTCTAACCTTCTCACTTTACAGAGAAACTGAGGCATTAAGTCACTTGCCCAAGGGCACACAGTTGATCAATAAACATTTATTAAGCTATGCCAATCACTCTCTTAACCACTGTGGATACAAAAAAAAAGGCAAAAGATAAATCCCTGCTCTCAAGATGCTCTGCCTGCCAATGGAGGCTATAAGGAGTAAATTCATGATTCAAATTCGTTTCTTCCAACTTCAAATCTCGTGCTCCTTCCTCTTTACCTTTCAGTTATTTTCCAGTCACATCTGACTCTTCATGACCCCATTTGGTTCATGACCCCATCTGAGGTTTTCTTGGCAAAAATACTAGAATGGTTTGCCATTTCCTTCTCCAATTCATCTTACAGATGAGGATACTGAGGGTTAAGTGACTTGCCCAGGGTCACACAGCTTTTAAGTGTCTGAGGCCAGATTTGAACTAAGGAAGATGAGTCTTCCTGATTCCAGGCCCAGTGCTCTATCCACTGCACCACCTAGCTGCCCTCCTGTATACCTTACTGCCTACTCTTACCCCATAGCAGATGACAAAGGAAAAATGAGACCCTCAAAGCATCATTATCTGTGGGCTTCACATCCTTGTGTGGGACCCAGCAGTAGGAGCTGACCAGACATGTTCCTGTTGGCTATTCAAGGACCAACAAAAAATTGTCAGAATCATAGTTGTACATGGTGTCACAAGAGCTATTACTTTCATAGCTGATGTCGCCAAATTCTTTCCTTTGAATTTAACTCTGCTCACGTGTGCTGTCTCCCTTTCTTCCCCTTGTAGCTCTATCATGACTATGCTGACTAGCCTATAAATAAAAGTACCGCTAATGATATGAGTTGTGTGATAGCTACCAGTGCCCATTTTTTACCGTCATTGTTGTTGAGCGTAACACAGAAACTCGTCAAATGTAGTGATTTACTCAGCCTCAGTACACAAGCTTCCCTGGCTGTGTTATGTAAGAATAATTGTTATGATTATTTAATGATATATGTAATCCCTGTTATTAGCTATTTATTGATATATGAAAGCTAGAGATCTTCCTTTGCTGCTGGCACCGCTGAAGACAACTCATTTTACAATCAAAGCAAAATTGCAAATATGGGCATAGTATAAGAAACCAAACTGTTCCCATCAGATTTATTGGGGGGATGGGGGTGCCATCATCACCAGATTTTACACCCAAAGTGTAATCCATAATAATGTCAAGGGAGCAAATTTATAGCTGAGAGATAAAGCCTAATCCCTAAAATAACTTTCTCTAGGACCAAGCACAAACGAGGGAATGATAAATGAAGAAGACAGTCATTTCAATGGTTTCTGGCATGCAGATTAAAAGCACATAGCACGAGGGGTGTTGACTCTCAGCTACCTATCTTCAGAGGCTTCAGAAGAACAGCACCTTAACTGGAAATTATCGATGTGATAACTCCTCTGATTGCCTGTGTCAATCAACCAAAAAGCGGTTATCAAACACTATTAGCTCAGCACCATGTGAGATCCTAGTATTATAAAGACAAAAGGGAAAAGAGCCCCTGCCCTGAAAGAGTTTGCTGTATAACCGACAGAAAAAATGTATATATGTAGGTACATACACACATATTTGTATGTATATGGATACATATATAATGCATATGTATATGCATGCATACATGTATATATATGTGCATATATACAAACATTTATACATATATGTCTGTATGTATGTGTGTGTATATAAAACCTTAGAGATGAGCCTTGGTGAGGAAAACAGGCAGAGTAAAAGCAATAACAGATTTCTATTGCAAATTTAGTTGATAAATGCCTTCCAAGGAAGGAAAAGAAAGTGAGGTTGGTGACTTGGAACAGCCCTGTCTCACTCAAATCAAAGTCAACTGCAAGTCATGTCATCATCTTGATGACATGGTCCTCTTCGAGCACAAAGGATAAACACAACAACCAAGGATCTGACCCAAATCATGTTCCCAGATCCAAGGGCCTTGGTATAAGACTCTGGTATATTCAATGGTGTACTAGTAAATGACTAATAATGAGCTCCCCAAATGAAAAAAAAATAGTGTGTATGTGACACACTTGAGAAGAATAACAAAATAGCTATGAGAAGTCATATACCATAATGGATACAGAGTTGGCCTTAGGGTCAATAAGACCCTAAGGTTTCAAACCTGATGTCTGTCACCAACTGGTTGTGTGACCCTAGACAAGTCACATAACTTTTCTGTGAACCATAGCAATTCTTTTCTTCTTTTTGAGGCAGTTGGAGTTAAGCACTTCCCTAGGGTCACACAGCTAATATGTGTCTGAGGCCATATTTGAACTCAGATCCTTCTGATTCCAGGGCAAGGGTCCTATCCACTACACTACCTAGCTTCCCTACCATGGCAACTCTTTAAGATTATAAGTTGCAGAGAAAATGCCAAGATGCCTTATGGAGGAAGAGGAGGAGATAGGGGAAGTTCCTTCTCAGAAGCCCCTCACTCCATTGAAATCACAGGTTCCATCCAAAGACAGATACAAGATGATTTGGGTGGGACGAAATCAACATAGAGATTTCCTATAGAGAATTATTCTCATCACAGTGTTATTAAACAAAAAGTTGAAGAGATGAAGGAAAGAAAGGAAGGATTGTGATTTTGAGAGACTGCATCCACAAACATGAGAGTCAGGTAACGTGTCCACCAGATAAAAAGCTAGATATAGCTAATTATCACCAATTTACAGTAAATTATATTCCATGACTGAAGTGCTTCAACACCGGGTAAATGGGGAATGGTAATTACCACCATCACAATCATGCAAAATAATTCACTGGAGGGCAAACTATATACCAAGAACTTACGATTCAAGATAATTAAGATACATCTGTGCTTTAATGAAATTTATAATCTAGCATAAGGATAAATAACATAAACAAATATGATATACAAATATGCTAGAGTCATAGTTTAAAAATATAAGCAAATCATAGTCACTGAATCTGAACTAAAAACAAAAAAGGCAGCCCTAAAATTCTTTCAGAGGTCAGAGAAGGAAAAACAATTTATAACAAATGAATGACAAAATTATTCCTGACAGAAAAGGATGAGAACAGTCTTTCTGGAGTTGGTAGCATATGATTGGGACCTTGAAACCAGTACATGATTTCCAAAAGAGTTGTATACAGAAAGCTATAAAGGCTCACAGGTGGCCAGAACCAGGCTAAAAAGAATTGGATTGGTTTCACTGGAGAAGAGAGGAGGGTTCAGTTGGACCAGTAAGAGAAAAAGGGAGGGCTTCTTCGGTAAGAAGGATATGAACGAAAAGAGATAAGCAGGTAGGAGGGAGAGCTGTTGATTGCTGTTGAAAGGGGTGGGAGTAATCAGGGACTGTATTCTTCCTGATAAACACACTGGGAAATTAGCAACTTCCCATCACATTAGACCTGCATTGCTCTAGTAACTCATGGCAAGAGTGGGATTGACAAGGCCCAGATCTCTTGACATTAGCCTTACCCAAAATGATGCAGCCTCAGTAATTGAAGTTCAGGGTGTTGCTTCTCCTTACTTCTCCAAAGTCCATGGAAGGAGAGAATATATCAAAAAGTGGGTGCTAAATGATTTCACAGTTCACTTTTATAAACCAAAGGGGAATGAGGTCTTCCAACCAAAGTCTGTTCCCCCTACTTCACAGGTGCTCATCATCTTGGAAACAGCCTCAGTTACTAGGAACCAGAGGACTCATCCATTTCATCTAAGCAAGGGGAAGAGGATCATCTACTACTATGAGGTGCCCATTAGATGGAGATCCATGCTCTGGATCTCATTAAATTGATTGAAGTGTATCATCAATTTGTTCAGGTGTCATTTGATCAACTCTCCCTTGCACAACCATGACAGTTACTCCTTCAAAATTAGTCATGTGAATTTGCAGGGCTGACATTCAGTGTAACTTTCCATTCTCCCTCTTTTATTTACTTATCATCTTTTCTTTGGAAGACCTCAAGGCCTTTGAACTTTTGGTTCAGAAACAGGAAAGTTAGCTGGTCTTCAACTCATTTTTGTATATTGATTTCATAACAATTCCATAAAATACTGAACAACATACTTATCTCCTCCAAAACTATCACCAATGACAACAAAAAAAAATTGTATTTTCATTGGAAAGACTTTGGACTGAAATTTCCTTCTAGTAGTCCCATTTTCATCATTGAGCACTCAACACCTAACATCTGTAAAAGGAGAATAACAACATATTGATCACACAAGAACTAAAAGATAATCCTTCTGCTACATGAATGATAGGGACAGAAATGAGGGTCTTACAGTCTGCCAAAACATGGGATTGACACCATGTCATTTTCTTCTCTTGAGTTTGTCTCACTTCTAACAACAATGAACAATCTCATTCATTTCAAGATGGTTTCTTGACTCCTACTCACCCTAAACACTTTGATTTGTCACTTTCTGAGATTTTTTAACCTTAGAAATGAGCCTTAGTGGGGGAAATAAAGCACAGCAGAAGTAATGACAAAGTTATCTGACAAATACTTTCGAATAGGTTAGGCCCAAACTTTGGCCCCCAGATCCAGAGACGATATGCTCTAGTATATGCAGGTTTTGGTGAAAATGTTAAACAAATAGCTCTCCAAAAGAATGCCCACATGACACATTTAAAAGTTAAATCTGCATAGAGTTTCTCCATTACTTTCTTAAGTCTAGACAATTAAAAAAAAAAAACAGTAAATCAAGCACCGATTTGTAGCATTTTCCAGTTTATAAAGTCTAAATGCTCACACTGAAAATTTCACAACTGGCTTTGGTGAGTCAAGATGAGCAGGCACCAGCATGGTCCTGGGTGTTTGGTACAGTAAAACTGTACCCTAGAACAATGCTAAACCAAGAGAGAAGCTCCTGTCAAGGCTGCAAAGAACCTTTGCCTCTGGAAAAGATTCAAACCCACCCAGAAAACACACAAGGACTTTCATGGGGCTAAGAAACCCTGATCTCAAGAAGTTCATCTCTATAGTTGAGTTGGAGAGTTAGACCAGGAACTGTTACAGGTTAGAGAGTCTTACAATCCTGTTTTCCTTGTTGAGTCACAGCTTAGCTCAGAATTATCCATAGTCCTTGTTTTCATTTTGATGAGTGCCTTCAACCTTCCATGATGGCGAAGTGTTTTGTTTTGTTTGTTTGATCCTGCCAAGACTTCTGATCCAACTTTTTGGGTGCTTGAATTTTCATCCCTCCTCTGAGTCTTCTGCCTGTGTTTAAACATGCCTATAGCCTTGATTGTGTTGGAGGGACGTGGTCCATTCTAACCTCCTGTGGTCTGATCATAATGAAAATCTTCGATATGACTCTGCCTAGACCCTAGACTTAAGTCCTGACTTGGATTCTCCCACCAGCCTTGTCCCACCCTACCTAAGTTGGAAAAACACAACCCAACTCTTCTCATCCAGTAGACTTCTATTTATGGAGCCTCCAAACTACAGAATCCTCCAGATTCTCTTTTAGCCTTTCCTGAGCATCTAAATCCATGACAGAATTTTATTGTGGTCATTCTAATTGACCCTTGCTCATGACTGATTCCAGCAGAGGTAAGTTACTTCCTATATGATGCAGAGGTGTACATAACTTTCAGGGTCTCTGTTTACATGCTTCAAAAATCAGATGCTAAATTATTTTAAATATTACCCTCAAATCAACATGATATGTGAGTCTGATCTGTTCTGTGAAAGGTTGGATATTTTCATGTTACAAAACTCAGATGATCTACATTGTACCTACGTCTGTCTTTTTTGTTTTGTTTTGTCTTTTGCAACGGCCTTAAGCCAAAGGCAATAAACCCTGGTTTGACATTTAATTATAGGAAGGATATGGAATGGCACTGAGTAAAGAAGAGGAAAGAAAGCCAGAGTGAAAATGAGTGTTATAGAAAAAGAAGCTTCAAAATGGATTGAACAGATCAGAAAAGAAAACTAAAACAGGGGGCTGTCTTCAAGGTCTAGAATTACCTACTGTCTCCTTGACCCAATCCTGTGTATTACATGTTATTAACCTGGTCTAGTAGCACAGTGGATAGACTTTTGGGCCTGGACTCAGGAAGTCTCATCCTTGTGAGTTCAAATTCAGCCTCGGACACGTCCTAGCTGTGTGACCCTGGGCAAGTCACTTAACCCTGTTTGCCTCAGTTTCCTCATCTGTAAAATAAGCTGGAGAAGGAAATGACAAACCACTCCAGAATCTTTGCCAAGAAAACCTCAATGGGCTCTGGAAGAATCAGACAACTAAAAAATGACTGAACAATCTGGTCATGATCATTTATGTGGGTTCCTATCTGCAAGTTTTCATTCTCCCCCTCCTCTCAAACAAAATTATTATAAAGGGATACTTGGAAGGTATAATATCACTGTATGGGAGATGTTTAGACAGTCTACTCTCCTATGGCTGTACTCACCATTTCCACAAATTTTCAAACCAAACCCTCCCTGGCCACCATTCCTTTATATGTGTTGTCATCCTTACCTGAATATAAACTTCTCAGAGACTGGTGTTCTCTAGGCTTCTTTGTTTTTAGCCTCACTTTTAGCAAGGAAAGACTTCTCAAGCACTTCTCAGGGCTGCACATCCACCTTTGGTGCCCACTTGTCACCCAATTCTCCCCCATGCCTTCTAGAAGCTGTAGCATATGGAGTAGTCACATCTCAGCATATGGACTAACCCAGGTTGAGGGTAACTGACCAGCCTCATACCCTTTGGTGAGTTAGAGGGCTGTCAACCCCAAGCATGTGAAGGCTTCCCCCCAGCAGAATGGGCAGATGAGAACACTTTGTTCCAACAGCCACGAGGGTAGCTGAGGCAGGTACTGTGGAGTTCTTAGAGCTTGGTCAGACTTCAAAGACACGAAGCTCCTCTACTGCTCCTGGGGCATCCCCAGTTGTCCAGACTTTTGTCTTGCCACTGGATTTTGATAACTCAGGAAGAGAGGGTAAGGCTGACAACTTTGTGCAACTCTGCCTCACTTCAATCTAATTCAGGCACAAGTCAAGATGTCACCCTTTATTGTCATTGGCCCTCTTCAAAAACAAAGCATGAACATTTTTAGTCCCAAAATTTGACATCAAGTTTGGCACATTTTAAGCACTTAATGTTGTTGAGTTTTTTCCATTCATTCATTTATAGACAAAGGCAATTTAGGCCAGCCAAAATCCCTCTAATTGTTGAATTCATTAGGTACATGTTCCCTTCTGATACCAGCTTAGCCATGAACACAACTACCGGACCAAAGGCCAGAATCTATGAGAAATCAGGGTGGCTTATTGATAATCAAGTAGGAGGCTACTTTGGGTAAGCTCAACTTTCCTATCTATTCTCCTTTTAGCTGTCCATGGAAGTTGGCCTGCAGGGGATTCCAAACGATTTGAAGTAGGCAAAAGCTTTATTTCCCTCCCTGTGTGGACTGAGTAGGATGAGGAGGTGAGGATGACTCAAGTTGTGGGAGTAACATGAGTGATTATAGAGAAGGACAAGTGAAATTTCCAGACTGATTTTTAAAGCAATTTTTAAAATTTCCTTATTAGATGTTAGAAATGAAAGTTTCATAAACTTCAGCTAAAAATACTCAGAAGAAAATAGAAAATCGGAAGGGGATATAGATAGTGGAGGTGGGAAGGCATTGCAAATGCCATGTAAAATTTCACATATACTTAAAAACCAGAGCCTAATAGAAATTTTGATTTCATATATAGTCCTATTCTTTTTTATAAGGAAATGTACATTTAATTGATGTTTATCAAATTCATTATAATGAAAAAAAATTTAATTTATTCCATTTTTAGAATTCAGTCCAGAATGAAACCAAAATGATTTCAAAACAGCATGGGGAAAATCCATGGCAAGAACCAGAACAGTCTTTGAATTCATCAACATGACCAGGCAAGGATTCATGATTCCTCTCCTATATATCCAGAGATCATCATCATCTCCTTTTTTCAAAATATACTTCATGAGAAAGTATCCAAATTTTCCTCCCTTTTTTCCTCTTCTTATTCCATTCTTTGCAGTTTCGTTCTATTCCTAATGCTATGTCTCTCTTGCCCTTGACTTTGAAAGTAGTGAGTACAGCATTCCAGCAAATGCTGGACCAGTCCCCAGGAGGACAGAAAGGGGCATGGCCCGAGAACTAATGGATTGCATCAGTTATCAGCATCCCTCAATTAATGAGAAGACCAATGGTTTCCAGCAGGTCCTGCCAAGAAACAGCAATGACAGTGACTTCTCAGTGATAAGGGTGCCAGAAACTTCAAGACTTTCTACAAGTGACAATGTTTGGCTGCAAAAATCAAGCGTTGAAGTTTAATGGAAGAGGAAAGAGCTTGTGGAGTAAAAAGTTTGAGAGGTGGTCTTAGGGTGATGGTAGCAGGATGTGTTATTTGATGCCCAAAAAAAGTAGGCTACCAGGAAGTATATTGGAAGGAAAGGACTCCCCCATGTATTCAACCATCATCATCAAGTCTTTTCCTTCCTGAGAAGTTTTGGCCCCTTTGAAGAGTTACTGGCTCCCACCCAAGTACCTGCCTGCATGTGGGTCCAATTAATCCCATCTCTGCAATGCCTCACCAAGTGTTTCTGCACCCCATGTTCACTGGGTTGCCTGTATGACCTCTCTTGCCATCCTTTTTTTGTAACACCAGTCCCTTCCAGAGGCCATTAGTGAAAAATCAACATACCTCCCATTTACACAGCTGTTCCTCAGGAGTCTGCCCCCAGAATTCCAAGTTCTGACCTCCAGCACACAGAGAGTTCTCCAGCAGAGCAGTTCACCAAGTCAGTAAAGGAATATATAATTTGGAGACTGTTTTCCTAGCTCAACCAGCTGGCGCAGATGCTTGAAGAGTTGATTCTTTGAAGATGAATGAAACTTAAACCAAACTTTTCTGAATATAAGAGAACTGGCTTAAATTTGGAGGGTAAAAAGTTTGAATCGATTCTTCTCCAACTCAGTTCAATCTGTCTGTTTTCTATCATTCCATTTAAAATGCAAATTCAAAATGGATCAGAAATTTCTTGTTGAAAGAAGCTTCTTGGAGGAACCCCAACTAAACTTTAGTTGGCTTTAGCACAATATCTACTTGCTATAGATATTCTATTGAAACTCTCTACTTGGCAGTAAACAATCACACTTCCCCAAAATGCCTTAGGCCTTGGAAAAGATATTTCTTGAGATTTTTTAAGACAATCTTGGACTCCTACACATGAACACAAGGCTCCCAACCTGTACATGTGGGAGCGAGATGAATAATGAAATAGTACCCAAAATATTCATAATGTGGGTTAACAACGTGGCAAAAACAAGTTAGGGAGTTAAGTTGACATTCAGCTCTGTTCTATGTTGCCTGGGACACCCAAATTGGATTATAGGAACAAGAAAAGGTCTACTTAAAACATGACAATATTATCCCCTTGCTCTTTCTTCAACAATAACAAAAATATGAGACATACAGTTAAAAAGGAATTTAGAGGACATCTAGTCTAATCCTCTCATTTTAGACATAAGAAAAGTGAAGCCCAGAGAAGATCAATAACTTAACCAAAGTCATACACAGGTGGGAATTGATTCCAGGTCCATTGTCTCTAAACCAATGTTCTTTCCACTACACTTATTAATTTTATTCTGTTTATTTTTCTAAAAGACCTAATTATATAACATGGCATTCATATAGAGGGAGAACCATAATATCAGAGACTTGAGAGATTAAATGAATCAATAAGCCAGTAAGTATTTATTTAGTGCCTACTGTATACCCAACATTGTGGTGGAGGGATAGAGAACAAGGAGATACATGGTCTCTATCCTCAAGATTCATACAATCCATAGTAAATGTGAGGTTAAGACCCAGGAAATCATTATACAACAGAAAATAGAATATTAAATTATGTATTAGGAATTCAGAGATGGGAAGATTGATACAAATGCTAATATAATGAGAGAGGGCTACATAAAAAGGTACCTTGTAAATGTATGTCACTGGTGGTAGTAGCAGTAGTAGTAGTAGCAGTAATAGTAGTAGTGGTGGTGGTAGTAGTAGTAGTAACAGTAGCAGTAGGAATGGTAGTAGTAGTAGTAATGGTGACAACAATGATGAAAATTATAATGGAGAGATGTGATAATTCCATAAAACAGTCCCAACCAATCAATCTGATCTTAATAGTATGTCAACAGGAAAAAAGTAAGTCTGCTTTCATCTCTCCATGAAAGTGCATATTAATCTAACAAGCAAGGGAAGCAGAAAAAACTTCACCAGGAGCCATCAGTATTTTCTAGTACCAACCAGAAAAGTTGCTTGAAAAAAAATTAGGCTATACTCTCTGCAACTTGCCTTTCTAGGATAAATCTACATTTTTCTTTGTGTTGAATTAATTAAGCCAAAGGGTGATGGCAATGAAAAAGGAAAGAAGAGGATGTATACAAGAGATGTTATCCAATCCAATTAAGTACCTACTGTGCGTCAAGCACTGTGCTAAATGCTGGGGATACAATTAATAAAAAGAAAGACAGTCCTTGCCCTCAAGGGGCTTATAATCTAATAAGAGAACACAATACACAAAGAGAAGAAGGAAAGCTTTGGGAAATGGGGAACCAGAGAGTAACTGACACAGGGAATATCTTGTTCCATGGGGCAGCTAGGTGGTGCAGTGGATAGAGCACCAGTGCAGGAGTCAGGAGGACCTGAGTTCAAATCTCATCTCAGACACTTGACACTCACTAGTTAACCCCAATTGCCTCATCCTGGGTCATCTCCAGTCATTCTGATGAATATCTGGTCAGTGGTTTCAGATGGCTCTGGAGGAGAAGTGAGGCTGGTGACCTGCACAGCCCTCCCTCACTCAAAACAAAGTCAAGTGCAAGTCATGTCATCACTTCTCTGATGGCATGGTCTTCTTTGGCAACAAAGGACGAACACACACACACACACACAAACACACACACACACACACACACACACACACACACAATCTTGTTCCATGGAGATGAAACCAGACAGAACAGCAGACACAAGTTATAAAGTTATAACAAGAAGTTATAAAGATAGACATGACAAGACTTGACAATTAATTGTATTTGAGAAGTGAGAAAGAATAACATCCATGTGGTAAGTCTGAATAACAAGGAGGATGGTGGTACCCTTGACAATAATGGAAAAGTTAAGAAGAGAGGAGGGTTTGGGGCAAAGGTAATGAGTTTAGTTTTGGACATGTAGAATTGAAGATGATGACCTTCTCAAGGAATTTAAGCACAAAAGAGGGGAGAGATACAGGAGGGGAGCTAGTGGGGATGGTTGGATATCAAGCAAAGATTTTTTTGAGAATGTGGAAGGTACAAACTCTGACTCCCAAGTTTTTCTGATCTCTGACAGAGACATAGCTTAGGAGAGTGGAGTGTGACAAAGGGTTTTGATGCAACTATGGCTGTATGACACAGACTCATCACTGCCAAATTCTGTAGTGTCCTCAATGCCCAAGATTCTAGTGGCTCACAGCACAATCCATTACGTTAACAAAACAGAGACACCAAAGAAAAGTCACCCAGCACTATCAAACTTCTGCCACAAGAAAGGAGGCAAGTCTCCTTCACTCTAGTTCACCAATTCTCCCACTTTCTAAGACAACCAGCTCCTCAATGGTGTTATAGAGCCAACCTCCACAAATACCAGCCAAGAAGTGCCGCTTCTCTCTGATTTTCTCTGCTGATGGGAGGCAGCATCAGCTTGGCAAAGATGTCAGTGCCCTCATTAAGGCTATTGGCAATAGCAGCTGCTACCTTGTCACTCCTACTGCTCAGCTGCTCCTGCTTCCATTGTGCACTAACAGGGAACAGGGTCTGTGCACATATGTCAACACCTCTCTGAAAAGCACCTAGCACAGTGCTAATCAGACAGAATATGCTCAATAAATTCTTGGTGAACAAATTAAATACATTTCATGATAGAATAACTTAGCAATAGTAGGTAAATTTCCACTTAATATTGTCTAAACCATTGGGCAGGCAATATCCTGCTCAACCACCACCCTTCCTTCTCTCTCTCTCTCTCTCTCTCTCTCTCTCTCTCTCTCTCTCTCTCTCTCTCTCTCTCTCTCTCTCTCTCTCTCTCTCCCTCCCTCCCTTCCCCCCCTCTCTCTCTGCTAGAGGGTCTTGTTATCAGTTTCTCTGTAGATTAAAGTATTGAAGATATCTATTAAAAATTGGGTATCACCTGGTCAGGTGTCACATCAAACCTGCTTCAGCCACCTGACACTCTGACTTGCTAGTTCAGGGTCTTTGATCTTTTAGGGTCCTCTTCCCCCAAGTGAAAATGATTTCCTCCTCTTCACATTTCTCCTGTCACTTACTGGGATGTCCTGGTTCCCCTTTGAATTACCTTATTTTTCTGTATATCATCACCCTTTGTGTATGCGTCTACTCACCCACTAGATTTATAAGCTCCATGTACCTTACCATGTAGGAAGCAAGGATAGCATCCATGGAGACCATCCAACACCACATTCATACATATCCCTTCAAAATCTCTCACTCAGTTAGTCTTGATGTCCATGGAGTGCTCTGGAATAGACATAGAGGATCATGACCTTCTGGAGTTTACACTCTAGCAATTAAAGGCATAAAGATACGAGTATACAAGATGTAATCATAACATTGAATCACACGATGAAGAGAAAAGCACTGTCATCCAATGGAAAGAGCACTGGATTTGCAGTCAATGGTCCTAGATTCAAAACCTGACTCTAGGTTGTAAGTCTGAGTTACAGGGAGGATGGTAGTACCCAATAATAGGAAAGTTTAAAAAACAGGAGGATTTGGTGGGAAAAGAAAATGAGTTTAATTTTGGACATGTAGAATTGATAATAACCTTCTCAAAGATCTTAACCACAAAAAAGAGGAAAGATATAGGATGATAGCTAGCAGAGATGAATGGCCCCTGTTTCTATTTGAGTTTGACCCTATGGCTCCATCAGATAAGTCATCAAATGCTGGAAGGCAACTGTCATTTGTTCACACACATATGTATGTTTGCATGTATGCATGCACACACACATGCACCTCTCATCTTTCCTTTTCTCATCTAAGTACCCTTGTTTCCTTTACTTTTTTCCCCATATGAGATGGTTCTGAGTGCTCTCAAACACTCCAGAAGTGATCCGCCCAGCACAGAGGACACGAACACACACACACACACACACACACACACACGAACACACACACACACACACGAACACACACACACACACACACACGAACACACACGAACACACACACACACACACGAACACACACACACACACACACGAACACACACACACACACACACGAACACACACACACACACACGAACACACACACACACACGAACACACACACACACACACACACACACACACACACACACACACACACACACACACACCTACTGTTCATTCTTACCAAGCTAGCTTACTAAGCTTATGAAACTAAAGCCTCCATCTCTTTTGCACTTAACCTACTGTCTAGTCAGATCTCTCACTCCTCATGTTAATGTAGCTGACTTTTTTCAACCTAGAAACAGTATTTTGCATTTACGCCTATTAAAGCTCACCGTCTTTGATTTGCCCCTTGAATTAAAGAGCCAAGTTGTTTTTAGACTCAGTAGCAAACAGAACAACTCCTAGTTCCCTGAGACCACTAACTCAGTCTGTTTCCCAAACTCAGACTGAAATTAAGGGTCATGAAACAGCTAAATAACCACTCTTCTTCAGACTGAAGTTTTCCTTGCCACCTTCACTCTCTGCCAAGGCAGGAAGTTAATGCTGCTCTCTTTAGTGGTCTTGTTCAAATATAGAAGGGCTTTATGTAAATTCCTTATTTTTTACTAACACTGTCATCGGGCTTTGTTTTTTATTAAACATTAATACATTTGTCTTGGGGAAAAAATTAAATTTCTTTTTTTGAAAATCCTGTGGAAGTGGAAAGTTAAACTGCAGGGATTATGATTGGTATTGTGTTTGGGGGAATCTCATCAACATTAATCCCATTCTGGGGCCAACTTTCATTACAGAAAAGCTTTCTTGTACTTAGGAGGCAGTGGAGGGAGTACTAACACACCCCAAAGCATGGAAAAGCTAGTCCCTCTCTAAAGGGGAGGAGTGAGATGAGGGTTATTGTGCATACAGGGAGGTCTTTTAAAGTCATGAGTCTTGCCTCATTTTGAATTACAGATTTCCTGGAAAACTTTTAGAAAAGGGAAGAGACTTAACGGTAACCATTTCTTTTTCCTCCTCTTTTCTGCCCAAGCATTTTTTGGATATTTCAGGTGAAAGGTTCTTACCCACAAGCCTTCTGATAATCAAACTTTATTGATTATCAATAATCCTCAGAATGCTCCCTTCCTCAAATCCACCACTCCCTTCCTCTAGAAGGAACTCCTGAAAAAACAGCCTTTTGTACTTCCCTAATGGAAAAGGGGAAAGGCGGTGATTTTGATAGATAGCTCCACTTTGCCTTGACACAGAACTCCCTTGACTACATCCTTCATTGGCTACTCCCAGAATGCAATTGTTAGTGCTTTCAGCCTCCATCCAACACTACATTCATACATATCCCTTCAGGTCTTAGACCACAAACCTCTCACTGAGTTATTTCATGATGTCCATGGGGTGCTCTGGAATAATCAAAGAAGATCTTGCCCTTCTGGCATTTACAGTCTAGAGCTAGATAGTTTCCTACCTTCTTTTTATTCTCCTAAATTTTTTCCTGTAGAGCATCTTTTTAAAATAATAAAAAAAAAAAACCTCTTGCCTCATTCCTGCACTGGTTCTCTATCCATTGCACCACCCAGCTGCCCAATCATAGCACTGAAACATACAAAGAAGAGGAATGTGCTGTCATCCAATGGAAAGAGCACTAGACTTTGAGTCAAGAGTCCTGGATTCAAATCCTGGCTCTACCACCTACCATATTGGATGAGTTTACTTCTCTAGGCTTCAAAAATTAAAGGGGGGTGGTTTGAACTAGATTACCTCAGAAGTCACTTCCATCTTTGAATTTATGATCCTGAAAATGCCCTAAGTGGAGCAAATGATTCTTGTTGCAAGATAGTGGGAGATGGATGGTCATATGAAGTAGACATAGATCATGGAAATTAAAGGGGGAAGGGAAGGAAATTAGCACTCATATAGCATCTACCATATGCCACGCCCTTATACTTAGCATCCTTAAAAATATTACATCATTTGACCAGCACAACAACCCTGTGAGGTGTTATTATCTCAATTTTAGAGTTGAGGAAACTGAAGCAAACAGAAGTTAAGTGATTTGTCCAGGGTCATACAGCTAGTAAGTGTCTGAGGGTGGATTTGAACTAAGATCTTCCTGAATCCATTCCCAGCATTCTATCTGCTGCAACATCAGCTCTGGTATTTGTTTTCTATTTAGTGCAGAGGTACTAGAGTTTTTCAAAGAAGAATTAAATGATGAAGTCACGGTTTTAGGAGAATGAATCTGGATCTGGTAGCAGTGTATATTATCATACAGTTAGAGAGAGGGAAAGGCTAGATGACAGATCTGTGTAATCTGTGTAATTCTCTTCATACAGTGCCTAAAACAGATTGTATAAACACTTAAATACCAGCATATCCCAGTTTACCCAAATGACATAAAAATCCAGATTGATGCAAAATACACATTATGTTATGATTATTCACTTTCCAAAAGGACTCAGCTTTATGAAATAATATGCCAAAGGACCTTTTTAAATACTGGTATCTCCGATGAATATCTCAATATGACTCAATTTGCATAAAACTTTTCATGCACATTATTGTGCAAAATGAAGCATTTCTATGAGTGATGATGGTGATTGTGAAGAGAAAATCAGTGTTGTTATGTGACCCCGTGACCTCTTGGATTTGCTGGAGCACTCTGAAATTGTTTTCCTGAGCTGTTTATGGATGGATGTTTAGGTGTGACTTCTATGAGATACTTTTTCTGGAGAACTGTGCTCTGTTCTAGGCCCTGCAGATTAAGAACAACATTAATAAGCTGGAGAGCCTCTAGAAAAGAGGAGCAAGTCTGACAAAAAGCCTTGAGTCCATTTTACATAAGGTTCCGTTGGAGGAAATGGGGGTGTAGGTGGAGAAACAAGAAAAGATATAACCACAATTCCTCCAAATAAATCTTTAAAATGAATCAAGTCCTGATCAGAAAATCCAAGAAAAAATAGAGTCATTTTTCCAGCCTAATTCAGCAAAGGAAGATAAGTCAATGGACAGCAAAGAAGGGGTATGACCAGGGATAACTATGTAGAACATTCCAAGGCCATGAGAGGCTTTGTACCAGAGTTCACAGATCCAGCACAGAAGGGTCTGATTTTGTGCAGGAATGGGTTCTAATGGGCAGTTCTCTCACTCACCACCTATTCTGAGTTCACAAATCCAGGACAAAGGGAGATCTGTACTTAGGGTTGGTGTTTTGGGGTGAAGAGGGCTCATAGGACCTAGGCTAAGGACAGAGCAAAAAGCAAGTTTAGAAACAAACAACAAATCAGGGGCTCTGACCCCAGAAGTAGAGCAGGGACTCATTTACAACCTCTAGTTAAGTCTGTAGCAGAATAACCAGGGCAGGACCAAACTCTGCAACTCCTTTGCTCCAACAAGCAGAGCTTTCCTGTTGGCTAATAGCGGCTGAATGAAGCAGAAGTCTATTGAAATTCCAACTGGGTCAAGCCCACAGGTACTGTTCAGACCCAAATCTAGGTCAGGAATGTGCAGAGGTCAGAGTAGGAGAGAAGTTAGCAGACTTTGTCTTGAACCAGACTTATTTTGGAACTTTGATATCTTGCAGGTGCCCAGCCTCAGATGTACCTGAGATCCTGGGACAATGCAACACTCAATACCCCAAAGAAGTAGCAACAGAATCCTAAAGAACACACTCAGCCCAGACATTCCCTCTAAATGTGTGCAGAACCTACACTTAACATAAAATCCAAAGTCAGGAAGTAGGTTTGATGTCAGATAAAAAAATTCCTAACAAATTTTCCTGACAAATGGGAGCTGTCCAAAAACGAAATGAGCTGCCTAGAGAATAGTGGATTCCTCCTTCTTTGGAGGCCTTCCAGAAGAGGCTGTTTATTGACTATGTTGGAGTTGAGATCCCTTTTGAGCAATGTTTGGACTATGTGGACCCTGAAGTCTCTTCCCAGAATCAAAGTCAGTGATTCTATGAAAGAGAAATAGCAAAATTCTGCCACCACATGGCAACTTCCATCAATTTTCATTGTCAGTCTTCCCTTTGTTCTTGCAGACAAATTCCTCCAAAGGGCAGGCTTGTGTAATATTCATTCTCTGAGTCTCTGTAGAGATATAACTTCAGGAATAGAGCAGAAAGGGTACAGGAGAGCTTGGAACCTAGAAATCACCCAGCAGGAAAACGTCTACTTTCACAAACTAATTCACTTATGTAGGCTTTTTTCCTTCCCACTTCTTCTAATTTCATGATGAACCTGGGGACATCTACTCCTAGAATACCTTTCTCTTCTTTCCTTGACCTTGTGTGTTTCCCAACCCCATCAGCCCACTTGGAGAAGGAAGGGTTCAGAATCACTTCTGAATTATTTGGAAATGACAAATTTCAAAGTTGCCGTTTTCTGACCATTTGGCACTGCGCCCCCTCTGACCACCATACACACTTCAACCCAACTGCCCATTCAACTGTAGTACCACCTGGTAATTTTCCACTGTTCATCACTTATACATTCTAACACAGGTGTCTCCATTGGACAATTATCTCTACATCTCCAAATCTCCAAGCTGACCTTTCTCATTGTTAGAGGGGCAGAAAATACCAGCCTGATAAAGCATAGGTCTCTAACATGCAGGGTCTTCATTTATAGCTTCCAGTCCTCTCCTCATTTGAATTCTTTATTGTCATGGCCAACAATGAAAAGATCTGTTTTCAAAAACTATGATGTTACTTTATTTCAAACCTCACACTTTTCAGCTGATGTGGCTCATTCTCATTTCTCTTGCTATTTACAACAAAAGAAACCTCTGCTTTATACCAGAGGCAGCATTCTCTGAGGGAGCAATTCATCTTGCTGTTTTAAAGTCCAATTTTGTGAATGTCATATTTACACAATATAGGTTCATCTAAATATACCAGCCCATGATCTTTTAAAGATTCCCTTCACTTAGAGCCAGCTGAGACCTTCTAGCCCAAACTAAGGATGACAACCTGAAAACTTAATCTCTCCCATTCTGATCACACAATATATATTACTGAGAAATGGGACTGCCTAGTACTTTGTGTATATCTGTAGAGCATGTAGGGACAAAAGAGAACACCACTCCAAAGACTAATTAGCACATTTATTAGGGTTTGTTCCATAGCAGTTAAAGTAACTGCATCAAAGCCTGGAAGACTAAGGTTTGAATATCCCTTCTGCCACAAATTGACTCTGTGATCCTGGGCAAGTGGTCACTGAATTGAACAGTGTGTGGTAGGGAGTAAGGGGTAAGAAAACTGGAATGGTAGGAAGAGGCTAGGTTAGGAAGGGTTTTGAATGACAGATGAAGCATTTTCTATTTGCTCCTGGAGGGAATAGGAAGCCGCAGGAGTTAATTGAGTAGGGTTGTGACAAGGTAAAACATGGGCTTTAGGAATATCACTTAAGTGGTTAAATTAAGGATAGATTGGAATGCATTGGGAGAGGAATTTTCCTTAGCTAGGAATTCCCTATTTTGGCTAACCTGTTGTTTATTTAAGGAATTGTCCTATTTCGTCATTTTTGGAATGACAGTGTTGGATTTCACAGGTATTTAACTCCCAGCAGAATCCAGATTGCTTTTACTGGCACCTATAACTAAGGCATAAGGTCTAGCCTAAGCTCCAATTTGGTTTCATGCCTGGTACATAGAAAGTACTTTATAAACACTTTTGGCCTTTGACACTGTTGATGCCTCTTTCCTCCTTGATGCTGTCTTCTCTGTAGGTTTTCAGAACACCACTCTCCCCTAGTTCTTCTACCTGTCTGACTGTTCCTTCTCTGTCTCCTTTGCTAGATCCTTAGCCAGGCCACACCCTCTAACTGTAGGTGTCCATCAGAGTTCTGCCCTGTACCTCTTTCTCTTCTCATTTCCATATCTAGACCATCATTAAGACCTGTTAATTTCACCTTTGTAACATCTCTTGAATATGTCCCCTTCTCCTCTGATTATGACCCCACTCTAGCTCTCATCACCTCACATCTGGACTAGGTGTTAGCCTGCTGGTGGATTTGCCTTCCTCAAGTCTCTCTCCATTCCAATCTATCCTTAATTTAGCCACTTAAGGATATTCCTAAAGCCCATGTTTTATCTTGTCACAAGCCTACTCATTTAACTCCTGTTAAATTCCCTCCAGGAGCAAATACAAAATGCTTCGTCTGGCATTAAAAACCCTTCCTAACCTAGCCCCTTCCTACTATTCCAGTTTTCTTACCCCTTACTCCCTACCACATAGTCTTCAATTCAGTGATATTTGCCCCCTGACTACCCAACTGAAGGTCTACAGAGCTATTGTGTTGACCTCATTGTTGTATGCCTGCAAAACATGGACAGTCTACCAGCGCCATTCCAGGAAACTGAATCACTTCCATCTGAACTGTCTTAGGAAGATTCTGAAGATCACCTGACCAGACAAGTTACCAGACACTGAAGTCCTTGCTCAAGTTGAACTGCCAAGCATTCAAACTATGCTTCAGAGAACACAACTCCAATGGACTAGACATGTTGTTTGAATGCAAAATGTACACTTCCCAAAAAGACTATTTTATGGAGAACTCACATGGGGCAGGCGATCACATGGTGGTCAGAAGAAGCAATACAAGGACACTCTCAAGGTCTCTCTCAAAAGCTTCGGATTTGATTGTGGGACAAGAGAGACACTGGCACAGGACCACTCAGCATGCATGCCCACATCAGAAAGGGTGCTATGCTCTATGAGCAAAGCAGAATTGAAACAACACAAAGGAAACATAGGATGAACAAATTTGGAGTAACCACCCCAAATGTTCACACAGACTATCTGTGCCCAATCTGTGGTAGAGCAATCTGAGCTTGTATTGGTCTGATCAGTCACAGTCATACACACTGAAACTTCACTTTATCATGGTGATGTCATGTTGGTCCTCTTTGAGAACAAAAGACAACATTCAACCATTTGCCTCCTGGCTGTCCCACAAAGAAGACACTCCATCTCTTTGCTCTGGGTCTTCTCCCTGACTGCCCCGCATGCCTAGAACTCTCTCCCTCCTCTATTCTCATGATTGACTGAAGTAACTCATATTCTATCAAACAAAACAACAAGAAACATATAAAAAGTAATGAAATATGTACAAAATAAATCTAAGATAATTTAGGGGGAAGGTAATCTTGGAAGGTAAGGCATCTAGGGAACTAGAAACTGAATGATATTTCATAATTTTGCTAAACATTCCCTTTCCTACTGGAAATATTTGCAGTATAAAGAGCCCTAGTTTGGAGTCAAAGAACCTGAGTTCAGATCCAGACTGCTATTTCCTATCTGTGACATTGGACAAGTCACTTCACCTTCCCAGAACTCAGTTTCTTCAAACGTAAAATGGGGAAGTAAGACTAGATAACCTTTAAGGTTCCTTCCAGTGCTTAGTCTGCAACTCTGTGATGCTCATTCTTTCACCCTAACACGTATCTCTGCTTTACAGTGAGCCACAGAGAGAATACAAAATCAAACAAATAGTTAGCTGTTATTAACAACTCCATAGTCAGCACCATGTTAGTTTCTGTGGAGGACACATTGCAAGAACAAGGTATGGCTCCTGCTCTCATGGAGCATACAATTTTGCTGGCGAGAAAAGACTAATGATCTTGAAATAACTACCAATATGAGACAGCGCATAATTAAATGATAAATTGTGTTTTATTGACCACGGGCAAAATAGGAATCAGAGAAAGGAGAAATTAGTTTGGTAAGAGAAAGATTCATGAAGCAAATGAAATTTAAATTAAATCAGAATACAGAAGAGTGAAGATGGAGGACATTTCAGGCATTGGAAGGCACTCAAACAAATATAATATAGACATTAAAGGCTATAGTGTTGAAGTATTCGTGTGTGTGTGTGTGTGTGTGTGTGTGTGTGTGTGTATGATCTTACTAGAGGTGAAGATGTGCTGAGAAGCAATGAAAATCACAACTTGATTTCAGAGAGCCTTGAATGCCAGACAGAGATGTTTGAAGTTCACTGCATAAGTAGTCATGAAGGACTGTGGGGGACCTGAATTATGACAATATAAAACCATGTTTAGGGAAGATTAATCTGGCAGTAGAATACACAAAACCAACTCTTTGAGAAAGAAAGTGACAAAAAAAATTGTGCGTCCAATTTTAAGATGAGTAAAGACTGGGCACTTGCCAAAGAACAGGGAATTTTTGAGATGTGTTTACCCAGAAAAAAAGATTTAACATGCCAGATATAGATAAACACAGATGTCACAAACATTCCCAAGAGAAAAGTACAGTATAAGATGCAAGCTCCCTGGGGATATTGTAGGTAGTTAGGCCCTGATGGGCCACCTGTCCCTGATGCCCCCTGATAAGATGTCAATAAGCAACAGAAGAATCTGAGCTTTCTGACAGCCTTTCAACTAAGATTGGCAAGTGTGCATTTAACGAATGTGCTAGTTAGTATGTATGAAAGGCTTAGAGCAAGTCGAGTCAGCACAACTGGTATAAACAGAGGACAGGAGAAAGAAGAGAGAGAAACCTATTGCAGAGATACCTTCTTAAACCCCCAAATTCTTCTGCTAAAGTCTTTCTCTAATGCTTCCTTGGGGAGTCAAGGTGACCCTGAATTCTCAGTTTATACTAGTAAAAGACAAGTTTTTACAGGTCCAACCAAATAGAAGAGTTTTGACTATGGATATATCATTGGATAGGGTCTTTTCCCTGAGGATCAGTTCAACTAAATAGTGCCTTCCCTTTGAAATAAACTTCCATTTACCTTGTATATATCTTGTATTACAGAGTTGTTGCACGTCATCTCTCCTATTAGAATGCGAGTTCTTTAAAAGCAAAGACCCTGTTTTGAGGCAACTAGATGGCACAGTAGATAGAACAATGGACTTGGAATCAAGAAGACTCCTCTTCATGAGTTCAAATCTGGCCTCAGACACTTACTAGCTGTATGACCCTGGGCAAGTCACCAAATCCTGTTTGCCTCAGTTTCTCATCTTTAGTGAGCTGGAGAAGGAAATGACAACTCCAATGGGGGTCACAAAAAGTTGAACGCAACGGAAAAAGTTGAACAACAACAAAAAACCTGTTTTGGCCTTTCTTTTTACCCTCATTTGAGCACTGACATATAGTAAAGGCATAATAATGGCTTAGTTTGGAGAGGTTCATCATAAAGTTGCCTACAGGGTGATAATCTTTTCAACCATAATAATTCTACAAGACTGCTTACCAAGTCGTAGAAGCGTTTTTATCTTTGTTGGTAGAGGCAAGAGTCATGATAACAAAATAATAACTCCCTTAGATAATGAAGTGGACAAAATGCTGGGTGAAATGATTTCAACATTCTTGTCTCAGTTTCTTCTCTGATAATAACTGTCACATACACAAATATAGATGCATAGATATACATGCAAGCGTATATGTACACATATATGTAATGTGTAAGGCGTCTCATTTGAACCTCAAAACAATTCTGTAAGAAAGATACCACAGGTATTATTATCTCCATTTTACAGATCAAAAAACTGAGGCCCACAGAGATTAAGTGACTTGTCTATAGCCAATAGTTCAATAAACATCAGATGTAGTCAAAGAGGACTTAACAATTGAATTACATCCCTTAGGGGAGTACCCCAGGAACTCTGATCAGCTTTGTGTTACTGAACAATTTTTTCAGTGACTTCAAAAATGCCATAGGTAGTATGCTTATCAAATTTAAAGATGACATGAAACTTGAAAGGATAGCTCACATGCTGGATGACAGGATCAAAAAAGATCTTGGTCAGCTAGAGAACTGGGCTGAATCTAATTCAACAAATATACGAGGGATAAAAAAAAGTCTCATGCTTAGGTCCAAAAATCAACTTCAACTTTACAAGTACAAAATAGGGGAAGTACGTAAGCTGTTTTAGTAGATTGCAAACTGAATAGGAATGAAAGGTGTGATATGGCAGCCAAAATAGCCAACGAGATCTATCTTGAACTGCATTAAGAGAAGCATAACTTGCAGAAATAGAGTGATGATAGTTTCTCTATACTCTACCCTGGTCAGACCATGTCTGAAATAGTATGTTCAGATTCAGGTGCAACAGGTTAATAAGAGCACTGACAAACTGGAGAGCCTCCAGAAGAAGTCAACCAACAGATTAGCTGAATGAAATTTAATCAGATTGAGACCATTCCCTATGAAAACTGATTGGAGTAACAGAGAATATCTGGCCCAGGAAAGAGGATGCATGGAAAAGATGACCACACTTTTTTATCTGAACAATTGCTACAACATAGAAAGGGAATTAGCCTTGTTCTTTTTGCCTCAGAAGACAGAACCAAGAACAATGAATACAATCTGTAAAGAGGAAGATTTAGACCTTGATGTCAGAAAAAAATCTTTTTAACAATTAGAGAATCTATAAATAGAACAGACTGCCTTGGTAGACAGGGAGTTCTCCATCACTAGAAGTGTTCAATCAAGCACAAGAAGATCATTGATCAAATAAACCATACTGGGAATATTGGGGGGGTTATGAGTTGAACTAAGTGGATATTGACATCCTCCTCCAATTTAAAATGAGTCAAGTCCCTAAGACTCACAAATAAAGTTGATAGATGTTGCAAGTCCCTGAGTTAGATAATAGAATCTAAGCTCCTTTAAGTATTGAAACTATTTCATTCAGCATTCTGTATATGTGTATATGTACCTATGTATGTATATGTGTGTATACACATGTCCCTAGTGCCTAACAGTATCTGTCACATTTAGTAGTAGGCACTTAATATTTGTTGACTAATTGATTAATAAATGCAAAGTTTTGTCACCAGGAATGGAGGTTTAAATTTTAAATTCTGTCAACTGGAGTCTCAATTGGACTGTCAATGAGTAGGCCACATGCCCAATCCCAACATTGTGTTCTCTCCTCTATAGAAAAGAGCAGAGGCCATGTGAATATTTGGGCTATCCAGCAGTTGCCAAAAAGCTGAACCTCTGTGACCTTGCTGTTCTACAATCTGAGGACAAATGGGGTTAATAGCCAAGCATCCTGAATCTTGAGGTTTGAAGTTCAATGAAAGCATTTACAGTTTGACACCAGTAGCCAGCCAACTGCTTTTGATCTTTACATGAGTTACATGAGTTTACATGAGACATAATCAGTATATATTGGTCCTTCCAGTGTTCGTCAGCAAAATATCCTGGGTTTATCCAATCCATTTGGGATGAAAGGGTGCTTCCTTTGTTGACAGAGATGATACAAGGTCAAGAGTACATATAGTGTATGAACGGTTTCATAAATTTGTTTATAAAGCCTTTACACTTTGGGTGACCAATTTGACTTCATTTGCCAATTTTTTATTAAGTGACTACTATGTGAAAGACTCTGAAGATACCAAGACAGAAAAGGAAATGGTCCCTGTCCTCAAAGAGCTTACATTTTGCTGACAGAACACAACATGCACACATAAGTCAGGAGTTCTCAAGCTGGAGACTATAAACTTGCTATATATGTATGTGCATACATGTATACATCTGTATACATATGTTAATGTGTGTATATATGTTTATCATTGTATTTTAATATAGCTGGTTTCTTTTGTAATTGGATGTATCTCATTTATGTATTTAAAAACATTTTCAGATAGTGTTCATTGGCTTCACCAGACTGCCAAAGGAGTCCATGACACAAAAAGAGGTTAAAAACTCTAGATGTAAGTTCAAAGAATTTACAAAATAATTGCAAAGTCATTTCTCATGGATAGGAAGAGAACACTAACATCTAGGTAGGATGCAGAGTCAGGAAAGTCATCATCTAGGTAAGTAGGGAGAGTATTACCAGCATGGGGCTAGCCTATGTATTTCCCTGGTCAAGAAAGTGAACTGTGTATTATCAAACTGGGCAAACAGAATGAAAGAGAATGAGGACTGCGATATCTCAGCCATACCCAGAGTGACCCAATCTGGCCCAGGCTTGACAATATGGTCTACTGGAGATACCACACAACATTGAAAAAAATCAGTGTAACATAGCAGCTCCAGGGGCATTAGTTTGGAAGCAAAAAGGAATTTGGAGGTGGGGCAGAGGCTTCCCATCTTCTGGGGCTGGTGCTTCCACTAGCTAAAGAGAGTAAATTATCAAAGAACATTACATGAAGACAGAGAGAGAAGAGGCCCCCTGGTCAAGTCAGAAGGATGACTACTACTTTGCCCAATGGACATTTCCAGAGCCAACAGAAGGCTGAGAAGCCCACCTCAAGCAAGAGAAGCACCTTCCCTCATCCCCGTGACTTCTCCCCCCTAAGAAATCAGAAGTTCATTTACTAAGAGCTCCATGCGTGAAGGGAAAGCTTTGCTCATTTTAAACCAAATTAGCTCTACTTTGCTGAGTAACTCCAGTCTATGATCTTTCACTTAATGTTTTATAACCTTAAGCGCCTTCCTCTACAACCCTTACATTTCACAAAACTAAGAAAAAAATAGTTTGTTTTAATAAATTCTCGATTTAGCAAGCCAATAAATTCTCTAATAAGTTTCAAGAATAAGTCATTGTTGGACTAAAACCAACAACCTAATTAGCCTCTTGTGCCCTTAGGCTCTTAATCACAGAGTAGTCACTTTGTAAGGCCTGGTGAAGTTTAACCCTTTGGCAACCGAGTGGAAGCTTTGTTCTGTATTATTCAAGCCTTTCTTAACAGTCTTCACCTTAACTTCTGTTAACTCCATCAGGAAACTTCTCCTTTCTAACAGGACTCAATATTGGGGAGGGCTCTAAGCCTAGGCTTCTAGGCTTGTAGGAGAAAAGGGTATTTGGGATGTTAATCCTTTCATTACCTGCCATCCCTTTTCTTCTTAATCTAAAACACAACACAGTCTGATATAAATTAGAGGAAAATTTTGCTGCTAAAATAGCAGAAAATTCTCAGGGAACTACACAGATTTTTATCTGACAATCATATTACTATTATACTACCAATATTTACTTTATTTTTAAGAGGGAATTGAATGTGGCAAAGCCAAAGTTACAACTAGATTTTTAAAAATAGCAAAAGGAAGATTTTTTAAAATAGAAATTTGTGTTGGAAGAAATGTAGATAGAGCTTATAGGTGTCAAGTTTGCACTAAAATCAGGATTCACCAAGGACTCTATCTCTAGGTCTAACCTGGTTGATTAATGGGAAATAACCATTACTGAACTTTCTACTCTGTGGTCAAGGGGTGTGTCAAGTTGGAAGGGGGATATGTTTGGTCAGTCACACATATTGTCTTCCACAAACTTGATGGCTTGAAGGCTTTGGAGGAATAAAAAGTTATTCTGATAATAAAAAAAAAAAACATGTTGGGGACCAATGACTAGTCTACTACAACCACCTTTCCAATTGTCTCTGGCAAGTAAAGATCCAGGGTCTACTTGAAGACTTCTAATGATGGGGAACTTACTCCTCTATAAGACAACTCATTCTATTTTTGGATAGCTCAGATTGTTGGGAAATGTTTCCCTCTATTGAGCCAAAAGTGGGTTTCATGTCTATAATTTTCAACCATTAGTCCTCATTGGTCCCTCTAAAGTCATGTAGAATGGGTCTCCTGTATCTTCCAGAAGGCTGTCCTTCAGAAACTTAAAGGTGACTCTCATGTTTAGCATTTACCCACTATTCCCCATCCCAACCTTATCTACTATTCAGAATTAAACATCCCCAAATTCTTCAGCTGATGCTCACAACTTGGTTTTGTGTCCCTTCACTATTCCAGTAAATAGCCTAGACCCATAAAATTGGGTTTCATTTAAATGTAACAGTTCAGTCCAACAAATTCAATTGAAACAAACCTTTACTGGGAGCTACTGCATGCGAGGTATAGTGCTAGGCATTGAATTAGAATGGAAAGGGAGGAAAACTGGGAATCAAATCCTGGGGATATAGGCCAGATGGAAACCATTAGAGAAAGCAGCTGCGCATTTTTCTACAGAACTGGCACCTGTGTAAAAGCCTTGTAAAAAAGTCTTACCAGTGCGCATTCATTTAAGCAGTTCCCCCTCACCCACTCGGTGGGTTTTTTCTCTTCCCCTCCCCATAAGTATTCCAAGAGGAAAGTGGTTTGAATCAACTGTCTTTTCTATTCACCTGGCATCCCACTGTGAGTGGTTATTTCCCAGTCTACTCTAAACAGTATTTTAATAAAAGATATGCAGTTTGAATACTAATGAGATATTTACAAATGTAGACAGAAAGATAATTTATACTATTGTGTGATATTACCACTAGTTGGCATTAGTGATGTGTCATAGATCACACTAATTGCAAAATGTTTTTTTAAAAGTAGAAATGCAAAACAGGGAATTATATCTGAGGTTGGGAACAATGTAAGTGGATTTTAAAGTATTATTTAAGACCTGAATTTTAAACTGAACCACAGTTGCCATTTTAAGGTGACACGATAAGCTTAAAGTGGAGTTTATCTGGAAGTTTATTAGCCTGAAAGGGGAAAGGGAAGTAGAAGGATTCTAGAAACAGATTCTTGCATATGTCAGTCCCTAAAGCAGCATTCTCAAAAAATGAACAAAGAAGCTGATGGTCGTACAAGTGAAACAATTGCTTCCTTAAGCTATGTGTTGTTAAAAAAAAAAAATACCTATTAAGAATATTAAGAATAACAGTGATTGAAAGGTGAATACGTTTTATTTTTTAATGATCTTTTCGTTAAATCCTTAGGATAATACTGCCAGAGGTGACTAGGAGAAAGGAGATGTTGGGATTCTGCTTCTTAACAACCTCAGCCAAAGTGTAAAAAGTAACTCAGAATAAAGGTATAGGTTCCCCTTTACTGGATCAAGAATTCTAGTCAGGGTTCAAGTTGAGAGAGCCGCTAAGGAAGACCATAGAAATATTCTGGAAAAACTCCAAATAAATCTAGTTATAGGGGTTCTTAACCTGAGGTCCATGGATCACCTTCCCTTCCCAGGAATCTATGGACAGATTTTGGGGAGACTGTGAACTTGGATTGGACTTGGCCTATCCCTATAGACACAAATTCTCCTAAAATGAAAAAGAGGATTCTTCAGCACCAGTAGACTCAAGCCAGTTTGCATTAACTCTAGTTAAGGCCTGCCCTGGAAAGTTTCTCTCCAGGAGAGCGGCAATTAAATAGATTTTTAGCTGCCCCAAAGGAAAAAGGCCTAAGTATAATTATGAAGTCTATCCATGCAACTTGGGACTCACCATGATGATGACTTAATAATTCAATACCTCGATAGATCCATGTTCTCATGGCTGTGGATATAGTCTATAGCCCCCTCCCAACAGGGAAGATCACAGCCGAACAGTGCCTTCTTACCCTGTACAGTCCTTGGTATCTTTCTGTAAATCCTTTAAACAAGGTCCACTCTGCATGTTGGATGGCTGTTTTTTATTCTCCTAATACTGGGTATATACAAATGGAGACAAAACTATCCATCTGCTACTATATATGCAGTCATATTTTGGAGCTATCGCTGATAGAAAAATATTTTTATGTTAATTCACATAAATAATTCATCATTTGCAATATGTTGCAACCTATTTGTGCACACTATGCATCTCTCCATTGTCCTGGGAGTGAACTACAATTTTAATTCCTCAGAGATTGTGTTATTCCTGATTCAGAGTTGAACAGATACCATCATTGGTAGACTATTGGTATTAGAAAGATAGACATTTGCTTCAAAGATAAATTATGTCATTGTTTAAAGCACTGTTCTGTTTCTCAGATGCAATTCAGCCTCCCTTCACCTATTCAATTTTGGACTCAGTATATAGTCTAATCACATCTGTTCAAGACACATGTCAAGTGAAGTCAGGTAACCTTGCATTTAATAAGCACATATTATGTGCCAAGCACTGTATACAAAGAAAAGCAAATACAATCCCTATTCTCAGCCTATTCTCAAGGAGCTCACAGTCTAATGGGGGGGGGGGGGGGTCAATCCACAAACAATTGCATATAAATAAGATATGTGTCCAGAATAAATTAGAAGTAATCTCAGAGAGAAGATGGAAAGATAAAGTAGAACTGGGAAAGGCTTCTTGTAGAAAGTGAGATTTTAATTGAGACTCAAAGTAAGCCAGGGAAGCCAGGAGGTGGAGATGAAGAGGAAAATATCCCAATCATGGGGGACAGTCAACAAAAATGTCCCAAACTGGGAACTGGAGTATTGTGTGTGAGAACAGCTAGGCAGCCAGTATCATTCTATCATGTAGTATGTGTAAGGGTAGAATAAGGTGTTAGAAGACTGGAAAAGTAGGAAGGGACCAGGTAATTAAGAGCTTTGAAAGTCAGCATATTTTATGTTTGATCCTAGAAGTAAATCCATATCCTAATGGACAAACTCTATGGGCTATCCATCCACCTACTTAGATAGCATGGTTTCAAACAATACCATTCTCAATCCACTTCATTTTTTCTATGTAGCTAATTAGAGCAAATACTTTTGAATGGGCAGCTAGGTGGCTTAATGGGTAGAACCTCAGCACCTAGAGTGAGGAAGACCTGAGTTCAAATTTTGCCCCAGACTCTAGCTGTGTGACCCTAGGCAAGGCGCTTAACCCTGTTTGCCTCAGTTTTCTCATCTGTAAAATGAAGTGGAGAAGTAAATGGCAAAGCACTCCAGTAACTTTGCCAAATTGTGTCACAAAGAGTAGACACTACTGAAATGACTGCACAACAACACTTTTGAATGATTCTGCACATCATGTAAGAGGTTTGGCAAAGTTCAATGTTTCATGCAATAAATTTCAAGTGATTTGTAAACAGGAATATCTGGATGACTTTTGGAAATTCTACTTCTATTTGGACTTTGTCTAGGATGTTGTCCATGGTGGAAGGGAACCTTTTGAGAATATATATTTCCTTGTTTTATGTCTCATTTGCTATAGATAGTGAGACAATTGACAAGGTTCTCTCTTTTTGCATCCAACAATTATGATTTTAAGAACAATTTTGTTGGATTGTGACTTTAAGATTGCATTTTACCCCTCTGAATAAAATACTATACCTCCCTCCCCATCAATAAACCATAAATACTAAAGAATCTCAAACTAAAGAAACTTTTCCAAATTTGTCATTTGTGTGACTATAAAGATGTAGCCTACTACCTGTTTCCTTCTTATAGTTTCATCAAGAATTTCTTTGGGAAGTGTTCAGCTTCAAATAAAGTCAATACAACCAAGATTAGAAAGGAAGCAGAAAGCTGGGAAACAATTTTTATAGCTGGTATCTCTGATAAACACTTCATTTCTAAAATATATAGACAACTGAATTAAATTTATAAGAATGCAAGTCATTTCCCAATTGATATGGTCAAAGGATACAAACAGGCAGTTTTCAGAGAAAGAAATTAAAGCTATCTATAGCCATCTGAAAAAATACTCTACACCATTTTTGACTAGAGAAATGCCAATCAAAACAACTCTAAGGTGCCACATCACACTTATCAGATTGACTAACATGAGAAAACAGGAAAATTATAAATGTTGGAGCAGATGTGACAAAATTGAAGACTAATGCATTGTTGGTGGAGTTGTGAACTGATTCAACCATTCTGGAGAGCAATTTGGAACTGTGCCCAAAGGGCAATTAAGCTAGGCATACCCTTGGACCCAGCAATACCACTTCTAAGTCTATATCTCAAAGAGCCCATAAAAATGGGAAAAGGACCCACACGTACAAAAATATTCATAACAGCTCTTCTTGTTGTGCCCAAGAATTGGAAACTGAGTGGATGCCCATCAGCTGGGGAATGGCTGAACAAGTTGTGGTATACGAATGTAAAGGAATACTATTGTTCCATAAGAAATGATGAACAGACAAACTTCAGAAAAACCTTGAAAAAAGACTTACATGAACTGATGGTGAGTGAAGTGAGCAGAACCAGAACATTGTACACGGTAATAGCCACGTTGCGTAATGACTAACTTTGATAGACTTAGCTCTTCTCAGCAACACAAGGATCAAAGACAACTTCAAAATTGTCCATGATGGAAAATGTTATCCACATCCAGAAAAAGAACTATGGAGTCTGAATACAGATGGAAGCATACTGCTTGCTCTTTTTTGTTTCTTCCTTCTCGTGGCTCATCCCATTGGTTCTAGTTCTTCTTTGCAACAGTACTAATGTGAAAATGTTTAATGTGAATGTATATGTAGAGCCTATATCAGATTGCACATCATCTGGGGGGAAAGGAGGGAGAGGAAGAAAATTTAGAACTCAAAAGCTTAAGGAAGTGAATGTTGAAAACTAAAACTAGATAAATAGATAATAGAGTTGTGCAACTTACATCACAAAATGATAAAGTAGAAATAGAAATCAGTAACTGATATCTTATCAATTACCTTTTTAAGTAGTTCTTGTGTCTGTTACTTTAATGAGGCTCTAAGCTCAGTTATTTCTATCTACTGAAGAAGAAAAATTGCTTTCATAATCCTCTGCATTTCTGTACCCTGTTAAAAAAATCTTGATCATCCCTACTCTGGTGTTTTCTACGAATATCTCCCCAGACACTATTTCTTTCTGTTCTATGAGTAGATATGGCTAAATCTTTCATTATCTTCTTCCATAAGTTTTGCCAATGAGTTTATATCCTAAACCACTGTTATCCTTGACTACCATAACTCTCCACAAGGCAAAAAAAAAATCATATGATTGCTGAACAAGGTAGTTTTTAGACTTTTGGCCTCTTGTTCTAGTGACTAAGCTTAATTTCTGTAGTTAGTAAAGGTCCATGTTGATATTTGTTCCTTTTCTATTTCCCATTTTTCTGAGATGCTAGGTTAAGTTGAAGCCATTTTGTTTAAATTCACATCTTCTTCATTTTTTCCTATTATACTTTTATTATAATTGATTTTGATCTTTGATCTAACAGTTAGTCAATGGTCTAATTCTACAGGACAGTTAATTTGAAAATGACTTTTCCAATTGTGACCAAAAATTCACTACCTATTAAGATAATCCATTTCATTTTTTGTTGTTATTCCATGTTTGCCAGTTCCTTCCAACTTAGTTCTGGCAGAGGATAACTGTGTTAGTAACCTACTTCTCTTTCGTCTCTTTTTTTTAATCCTAAAACAAATTGTCCATTTTTTTTATTTTCTCCAATGTTTATTTGTGCTTTGAAGTCACTGCATATTAGATAGATCAAGTATCTATTGAGTAGTACTATTTTCTGTGATAGGCTTCTATTTTGGTTTAATTTGATGGGTCTTATCAAGTTTTTCTTAGTACTGCCTCATTCTCCATAATACATGTTGGCACATAAGCTGTAATTATATTCATGGTAGTCTTTTCACTTACATTCATCATGAGCACTACAATACAAAATGACCAATTATCCCAAGAAATTAAGTCTCCTATTGCCTTTGAATGGATGATAAAACCAACTTTACTAACCCCTTTATTCATTTCTCCAAATCTCTCAGAATCTATGAGTCACCGTTCTTTTGTAACTGCAACTTCCTTTTTCTCCCAGCTTTATTATAATGAGAACATAAACAAGGATGTGATTCAGTTTCCATAGGACAACAGTTCTCAAAGTGTGGTTAGCAGCCCCCTGAAGATCTCTAAGACATTTTCAGGACATCCACAAGGCAAAATTATTTTATAATAATGCTATGATGCTATTTACCTATGAAAATATTCCGCCCTTTTCCAACTACATATCCATTGAAGGCAAGATTTTCATCATATAATTCAATGAAAGCAACAGATCATAACAGAATGAATGTAGAGGCAGATAAAAGAATCTGTCTTCTTTTAAATCAGACATTAAAGAAAATGGCATAAAAATGTGTAAAACAATGCCATTCTTTTCACTATTATTTTGCTTTGGAAAATATAGTAATTTTTCACAAAAATATCTTATTTATGTTAACATGTAATGAGTTTGTTGTTTTTAAATGAATTAATAAATATTTTTATTGGTCATTTCTAATGTGGTAAATATTGATAGAAGTAACCTATATAAATACAAGTTCTTTGGGACTCCCAACAGTTTTTAGGAGTGTAAAGAGCTCCTAGCCTCAGATACTTACTAATGTGTGGCCCTGGGCAAGTCACTTAACTCTGTTTGCCTCAGTTTCCTCATCTGTAAAATGAGCTAGAGAAGGAAATGGCAAACCACTCTCGTAACCTTGCCATGAAAATCCCAAATGGAGTCACAAAGAGTCAGACACAACTGAAAAACTGGACCACAAAAAAAGAGCTTCTGAGATCAAGGAGTCTGCAAATTGCTGCTCTAACAGTATGCCCATTTGTTGGTCACTAAAGAAGAAACTCATATTTGTAATACCAACAACTAACTTCATATTAACATATAGTCTAAAACCATGTGATTCTTTGCATATTCTAGCCCTTTTCCACCCTTCCACAACCATTACTTCAGAAGCAGACAACAAACTGTTCTGAGGGTCATTGTAATTTTTCCTATTCAGTATGACACTTGAAGCCTTTCCAGTACACTGGAAACTGCCAATGTCTGTGCTCTGGTGGCATAACCTTCACCGAGGGTATCAACTTCAATACCATGATAAATCATCAGAGTAAAACTTTAATGATAGCTTGTTTATCCACAGATACAAAGACCCAACAAATAACTGACCATGGTCTACCAGGCCAATTATCTGAGGTCTGACCATGAATCCTGTGAACATTACTCTGACAGAGGTAAATCACCAGCAAACTAAGGAGCCATTCACCATCCATAGGGATGATCTTGCAAGATGTATGGCCAGGCTAATCACTACCCAGTGTTCTAGCCAGATCTCAGGTACCAAGACCATGTGTAAAGGGAACTAGAACTCTGACTTTTTACCACAGACAATGCATTGTGGGGAAAAGATGACCCCTCCCTCCTCAAATTTTCCTAGAACATTTTGTCTCTATTATGCTCCTTATATATATTTGATCTCTATTATACTCCTTATATTATATTGATACATAAGACATTGTATTAGACAATGTAGCTCCTGATATACCATAAGCTCCTTGAGGGATGGTACAATATAATTTGTCATCTGTCTCCCCAGTGTTGAGGCATATAGTAAGCATTTAATATGTCCTTCAAAGTGAATTGAATTCTCTGCCTGCCTTAAACCTTGCTGACACTGGATTATCTAACCTCAAAATTGTCAAGCTCTGCTGTGTTTCTGTAATCCAGGCTGACATAATTGTCTTTGAATACTGTGACTCACTCCCCTTCCTAATCCTAACGTCCTGGTACTATGGCCAATGATGATATTTGTCCCTATAAGTTTGCTGTCAGCTCAGTGGCTCTGTATGCTGACTAGTTCTGTGCAATTACTATGACCTGTTCTCTTCTACCCATACCCCTGCAGTTACCTTTAAATCTTCTTTCCAGTTATAGAATTTGATGCCAAATCACAAAAGGGCAAGATGCAATGCAGCTCAGGATTGAGGAGGTCACCCTTGTAATAGGGCATACCTCCACTGGGAATTTATTGCTGCTACCACTGAAGTGTTTGCATCAGTTACTATAGACTTATACCCACCCCCCCAACTGTAATAGTCTTCCCCTTTTCCTCCACCTTACTGATCTCCCCACATGCTGATACTCCTCAAATAATGAAACTCTAGTACTGACTCTTTGTGCCATTGAATGATAGTTAGTCACAGGGTAGAAGAAACCTCAGTGGTCACAGAGTCCAACATACACACAAAAAGTAATCCACACTACAACATGTTTGGCAAGTGTTCATTCTGTCTCTTCTTAAAGGCCTCCACTGAGGAGGAAGACCTTCTGGAGCAGCCCATTCTATTTAAGAAGTTTTATTCCTGACACCAGGCCTAAGCTTGCCTCTTCACAATTGCCACCCATTGCTCCTGCCCTTCTGTGGAAGCAAACAAAACATCTGATCCCTCTTCTATATGACAGCCCTTCAAATACAATACTACAAAGACGTGTTCCATGTAAAAGGATATAATGATTGATGGGGGCTGCCTCCAGCCTTGCATGTCCTAGAATTTGAGTCTAAATATCACATTAGCAAATGACAGGACATTTCACGGTCACCAAATTGCCCAAATGCATTGCCTGCCTCTGAGTCAATGTGGACAATTAGAAAGAGATACTGATGCTGCAAAGTCTACTCCAAGCATCAGCTTTCACTTCATGGAGGAAATTCAGTCTCATTCACAAGAAGCTCCAGCTCATACCATGGTCTTAACGGGTCGGAAAGTCTGCTTCTTCCCTCATTCCATAGCCTGACAAATGTGCGTACATTCTAGGATCACCAGGGTCCACGATGTCCAGGCAGGATGTTAAATCTCTGTCTCCGTGTAGTCCAGATGTCACAAAACATTTGCCCAGTTCTAAAATGATGAATCGCCAAATCTTTTGAACATCGCTCTCATCCATCAAACTCACAGTGGCTTTGCCCCAAAACAAGAGCTTCGCTTTTAATATTATTAGCCAAGCCTCATATCACCCAGTGTGACACATTGCTTCATGGTGTAAGAGATAATGGGCAATAGCAACTGCTCAGACACGATGGAGAAGGCCCCATTTGGTACCAACAACAGCTGGCAATTTATCTGCTGCACATCATTTATTATGCTTAATAGCACTGTCATGAACCTCAGTGTAGCTGACATCCAGTAAAAGTAAGTGAACTGGAAGACACATGGGTACAGGCCTTTGAAACTCATGATTAAATCATGCCTGGAGAAATTGGAGCATATGTTCCTCCATGTTTAGCCAGGGCATCACAATACCCTGTCACTCTTGTTGGAGAGGAGGGTGGCCCAAGAAGCAGTAATTTCTTGTTTTCACCCATTTCCAGCCTAAACCTGGATTTCTTCATCTTCAAATTCACCTTCTTCACAAATTCATCACTGACTGACCACTTGTTGGGAATGCTCTAAAGAGGCTTCCTATTTGTGTATGCGTTAAGCTAGAAGAAGCATATAATGTGCCAGAAAACCTACTAGATACAGCGTCAGAGGACCAGGGTTCAGACCTTGACTCTGCCATTTATTTCCCATGACACTTTGGGTAAGTTAGTTAAGATGCCAGGACCTCAGTTTGTCTATAAGTTTAAGGGGCTGGACTAGATGATCCTTTAGGCCTCTCTCAGCTTTAAATCTGTGATGTGAACTTGAGTTCTTTCATTTTTCTCAGTCCATGTTTCTTGCCTTCATCAGGTAATGACCAGAAATGGAGCAGATGCTAGGGGCCTAGACTTTTCAGCACCCTGGAGAGAGATAAAGGAGAGAGAAGACAGGGTCACTGTCCTCCATGGGCTTAAAATCTTTACACATGAATCTACTCAAAGTCAACAAAAACCACAAAGCTAGTGGGAACAACCGTAAAATGAAGTGCCATTGATTAAATACGCAATTACCAATAGGGAAACTGCCTCAATGCTTCTTCATGCTGTCCTTATAATATTATTTAACCATCATGTCATTCCATTCAGTGTCTGGAGAAATCCTCATGGAGAGGAGCTAAAAATACTGCCACCATTTCCCCTTCCCCCACCGCTGGATGCATGTGTGACTTCTCTCAATAACGGTAGTTTCATTGCTTCCTATTTTATTTGTTCAGCAGGTGATCATTAAAATTAGGCCCTGGATAAACTGAAACCCTGGCTAATTCATCGCATGCAGCATACCCCTTGCAGGTGACAGGATTCATGTGTAGTGATGGGGACAGAGTTTCCATGATGCTTAGTGATTCCTTCAGACAATTAGTGTTATGTTAATGGAAGATCATAATAAATTAACTAGAACCCTACCCCTTAGATATCAACAGAAATTCACAAGGCTAGACACAAAGGTAACGAATGAGTCGTTGCTGTTCATGAATATTTTGCATTAGGGTTTAATTACAGAGGCAGGAGCACTGGCCTTGATGATTTTTTAATGGCAGAAGGATGTTTTCCTAATTTCACATTATTCATTTAAAAAGCTCATTAGCAACAATGTTCCCCAGCATGACAGAACTTACCTGAAATAGATAAGGGGATGAAAAACTCAACTTTCTCTGAGGTCAGTCAGTTAGTATAAAGTACCTACTGGCTTCAAAAGTCAACATCCTCATGGAGACAGCAAATATTTCTGTCATTCTGCACTCTATTGAAAATCCCAGGATCAGGTTGCCTTTTCGTGACATTCTTTTATAGAACCTTTGTCCCTTTCTTTACGAGTATGGGGAAAGGTAAGCCACTTTAGACTGTTTAAGTATTCCGGCACTGTTCTGAGATTTCCCTCTCTGTAGAGAGGCTGCTCAGCTGAGAAAAAGAATGAGTAAGGCTTACTGTACCTGAGGTCTCCTGAAGGACTCATTAGTTAATTTAAAAAGTCTCAGGTTTGCTAAAACTTTGATTATGGTGTCCCAGAAAGACAAAGTGACATCATGGTTCCGCTCTCTAAATTTATGGTTCTTGTCAAACCAAGAATAACCATGGTATTTGTTCCACAACTTCATGGTGAAACTCTTCAGATTTTGCAAAAATAAATGGACAGATAGATAAAATCACAATGAACAATGCTGAGGAGAAAGGCCATGACTTACTGGTCAGGAATGAAGAAAATGTCTAAAGGGAGCTGATGGGCTCACTACTAATATCTTGAAGAAAGTGTTATCCAGCATCTCCAATTTATAAGCTGGTTTCTTTCCATCTTTGTGCTGAAATTTACAGGCCAAACTATATTTTAGAGTTTCATTAGTGGAGACTTTCATTCTTTATGGTGAAGGCATTAAGGGTGGCTGCCATTGAAGTTTCTCATCATATATATTGAAAAGGAAATTTATTGCCAACCTATTAGAGTGGTTTTAATGTTCTTTAAGCATATTATTTGCACATTTGATTGTAAGCCATCAATAAGTGCTTTCTGGAAATACTTTTCTCAGCACGAAGAAAGACAGGGGTGTTCATGTCATTATGGAGATGTGCATACTATATCTTACACACCCAAAGACAGGTGAGATCTCATGATCCCGTGTGATAAGAGGAAAATATAGGAATAATTGTCCCTTTCTTATGAATAATTGCTAGTTCTATAAGAGAGATAAGTCTCTCTATCAGAAGGCTATACTTTTAAATAGCCAGATTAAAAGCAGTTATGAAATGACTTTTGAAGTCTGGATGCAATTGGAGCTCATTCGGCCAGCTTATTTCCATCATAATAGGATCTCAGAAGTGAGCAGGGTGGGGGAAAGGGGGTTTCATTACAGACAGGTCACCTGATCCATCCCCTACTGACAATGCAGAATTGTTCCCTATAGTACTGTCTGCAGGGCTTTGTCCAGTCTCATTTGAAATGAATACCCAGTAAGACATACAGATCTCACCATCCCCCTTATTTTTAAATATAAAGCCTATTTCCTAACTGCAGTAATAACTAGTCTGCCAACCCATTCGTCTTCAAAGAGTGAAAGGAAAGATGATTTTTTTGTTGCCTTTTTTAATTTTCTTGGGACCAGGCATGGAAGGGAATTGTCTCATGAACTTCAAGGGGTGGTATGGGGGAGAGGGCGATAGCTGATGCTGCACAATTTCTCTGTGATACCCTGTCCCTCTCCCCAAACACACTCTTGGGTGAATGCCTTTTGCTCAAAGGAAAATAAAGAGTTCCAACAATAGAGTGGACTGCAAGTACTTCCTGGAATGGGATCAAGGAGCATTAGAATGGCTTTACAGAATGGCAGAGCTGAAAAGAGCTTTAGGGATCATCTAGGCCAAGGCCCTTGATTTAGAAATTCATAACCTGAGGCCTATAAAATTTGGTCAGCAGTCCCTTCTAATTATGGCTCCAGAATGGATGATACTTGTGTTTCCCAGAGTCTCCATTGTAAAAGATAGCTCAAGGAAATCTCTTTATAAAATTTCAGATGGGCTCAAGGAGGAGACCTATGTAGATACATATGTGTGTTTTTGTATGTTTATACACATATCTGTATGTATGTGTATGTAGGTTTTTGTATGTTTGTACACATGTCTGTATGTGTGTTTTTGTGTTCATACACCTACAGATTTTTATCTATTATTTATATTTTATATATAATTATTATAGTTCTTAACTTAAAATTTCCCAATTAATACTAGGGCCCACCATTAAGAACCATCTCATACAGGAAGTACCTGGCATACTGGATTGATAATTATATGAAGCATCATGGGGAAAAATGAAGAAACTGGAAGGAAAAAAAACACTACCAAGTACTGATAAAGTGTCTCCCAACAATGACTCTGGGAGATAATGCTGTTTGTCCTTCATCTTCAAGGAGGACCAATGACATCATGGGTAATGTCTTAAGTTGGATTTAAGTAGGACAGATCTGCACAATGTTGTCAACTTCACCCTCTCTTCCTGAGTCATCAAAGTCCAACGGCAGAACAAAAATCAAGATAACTGGCGATGGCCCGAGAAACAGTGGGTAACCTTGGCATCTTCAATGCCTGACAAGCTCTAAGCACTCTATAGTACCTGCTTCAACCACCTTCATGGCCATTGGAACAAATTGTTCTCATCTGCCCATTTCACCAAGGGAAGTCTTCACATGCTAAACATGCACAGTTGCTAACAGTCAAAGCGACTCCTCAGCTTCTATTTTCTTTGCCACACAACACTCATCACTTCTAACCCTGAAATAGTCTCTGTTCTATTATTGCCACCTACTCTAGCCTATTTTATGAGACTGCCCACTCATGACTCAAGAAGCATTGACCTCCCTACAGACTCACAGCTCTCCTGCCACCTACAGAACCACAGCAGGTAACTTGAGACATAAGGGAATGGTGAGATTAGGCATAGAAACTAAGAAGCATTGGAACTTGGGATTTTGTTGAAGGGAGAAGTAGCATAAGTAAATCTATTAGGATAGATGTGCTCCTGAAAAACCTATGTGTAAAGGACCTGTACCCCACCCCCTGAAGGCTTTGGTAACAGATACTCAATCTAGGCAAGGAAGCGCTCCTTCTGTATAATGATTCTCGAAAGTCTTTAGGTTATTACACCCCTGGGAAGACATATCCAAGACTATTCCAAAGCTCTATGCTCTTTGCCCCAGAGCTTGATTAGAGACATAATGAAGATAGAGACCTTGCCCATCCCTTCCAAGAGCCCTTGACCACCACAAGCCTTCTGGGAGGAAGAACAGAAATAGATCTTTTACACATATATTTCCAGGAGTAAGTCCACTCCAAGCCCACCAGGATCACCAGTACTATTTCCCTATCAACAATGTCACAAGTTTTGGTACAGTAGACAGAGTGCTGGGCCTGAAGTCAAGAAGGCCTGGACACAAGTCCAGCCTCAGACACTTACTAGTTGTGTAACCCTGGGCAAGTCATTTAATCTCTTTCACTGTCAATTTCATCATCTGTAAAATGGGGATAATAACAGTACCTATCTTACAGGGCTGTTGTGAGGACCATAAGAGATGACTTTTATAAAGTGATTTGCAAGTCTTAAAATGCTACATAAACACTAGCTCTTGCTGCTCATTTGCAATCCCATCTATATAAATCAAATTGGATAATTAAATCTTATTTTCTCATTTAAAAAAAAAATAAAGCTTCCTTTCAAGCACTTTTCCTTTCTGGGCATCATTTTTTCCATCTGTAAAATGAGGGCGGTGAATTGGATTCTTTCAAAGATCCCCATTCACTCTAAAATGCTATAGTCTTATGATTCTATAAATATACCTTGAGTTATCAACACAACTCAATGAAGTGATCAGCTTGAAATACCTGGATAATTAGAACCATCATTTATTAATTTCCATATCCAGATGTTGGAGCCTCAGATTCCTAATAAAAGACTTCACACCTTCTCGGTTTAATCAGGTTCCAAACTCTAGACAATTAACACGTTGGCTAGTTCCACTCATATCCATGTCTTGGTCCCCTTTTGCTATCACTCTTATTAATATAACAAATTCCCATTTTCCAGCAATGAAAGAGTTCAGGCAAGAGAATGGCACAGTTTGCAAGGAGCTGATGAATCCAAATAAAGAGTTGGAGAACAAGAGCAAAGACCGGAAAAAAGCAAAAACATAAAGTAGGTTCACAGGCTTAGGCATCAACTCCTCTAAGTACACTGAAAATAAAGAAATCGTGCTAAGGATGAGACCTCAGGCAAGACATGCTGCTACCTGAGACCTCAATGTCTTAATCTGTTAAATGGGGAGAAGAAGCTAGATTAGATTGTCTTCAAGGCCCCTTCCAGCTATGCCTTCTGATGGCTCTATGAAATAAGATAATTCCTAGTGATAATTATCAGATCTCATTGTACTCACACTTGCAGCAAATAAACCAAGTATTTGCTTCATTGTGAACACACTGAGTGCTTAAAAATTGTCATTCATTCATTCATATTCAAAGCCTTTCCATTTTGGTAGGATCTGTCAGAACATGTATTTTGTTGGCATAACCTGCAAGTATGCCATGATAAGGCACCATAAGAGGTCAAGAAACTTGGTTTTTTTAAAAAAAAAAATTTTTAAAGAATTAAGAAAGTTTATAAAATGTTGAGTAGTATTTATTGTGTATTCACAGAATCACAGTAATTGAGAGTTAGAAGAAACCTCAAATGCCATATAATCCAGTCTCTGCAAGGTAAACAACTACTCTGTTACATACCTGACAAGTACTCATCCAGCCTCTGCTTGAAGATCTCTAAGGAGGAGTGACCCACCACCACTCAGGGCAGCCCATTTCATTTTTGAATGGTTTTTAGGAAATTTTTCCCCAACACCAAGCCTTAGTTTGCCTCTTTTCATCCACATCCATATTTGGCTCCCAGTTTTGGCCTCTGGGGACAAAGCAAAACAAAACAAAGCAAAATCTATCACAATTCTTCAAATACTTTGAGAAAGTAATTCTGTCTCTACCCACCCTCCCACTCCAAGTCTTCTCTAGGAAAAATACGTCCACTTTCTTCAACAAATTCTCATATGACCTGCATGGAGCCCTTCATCTGCTTGGTGACACTTCTCTGGACATTCTCCAGATTATCAGCATCTTTTAACTGTGGCAACCAGAACTAAACACAATATTCCAGATGAGGTCTGGAACTATCTGACAAGGACAATGGAATTATCACTTAGAAACTATGTCTCTCCTAATACACCCCTTATAGCTTTGGGGGACTTCCCTATCTCACAACTAACTCATATTGAGTTTACTGTCCTCTAAAAATCCCAGACTCATTTTAGAATTACTGCAGTCTATCTATGCCTCCCCAGTTTTATGCTTGTGACACGGAACTTTTGTACCCAGGCATAAGTCTTTACATTTATCCCCGGTGAATTTCATCTTACCAAATTCAATACAATGTTCTAACCTGATTCTATCATTCAGTGCAATAGTTATTAATTCCAATTTTGGATCACTTACAGATTGGATGATCATGCCATTTATACCTTTTCCAAGTCAATGACAACCATGTTTTATGCATATCTTAATTTGGTTTGGGGTTTTGTGTTTTGGTTTGGTTTGGTTTGGTTTGGTTTTTGGTTTGAGTTCATAGTTTTAGTTTTCCGCATTCACTTGCATACTAAATTTTCTCTCCCTCTCCAAGATGATGTGCAATGAGATATAGGATACACATGTAATTCATATTAAACATTTTTTACATTAGTCATGTTGTGAAGAAGAATTAGAACAAATGGAAGAAACCACAAAAAAGAAGAGACAACAAAAAGAGAGGGAGAAAATAGCATGACTCTATCTGCATTCAAACGCCGTAGTCCTTTTTCTGGATGTGGATAGCATTTTTCATCATGAGAATGACATTTAAAATAGCATGAGGTCTACCTCAAAACTCTGGGAACTCCTTTGTAAACCTTCCTGTCACACTGACAATAAAACAAACAGTAACAACTGCCCTGAATCTAGAGACAGCTAGGTAGTTCAGTGGACAGAGCATAGGCCCTGGAGTCAGGAAGACCTGAGTTCAAATGCAGCCTCAGAAACTTACCAGTTGTGTGACACTGGGCAAGTTACTTAATCCTATTTGCCTTGGTTTCCTTAGTACAATTAACTGGAGAAGGAAATGGCAAACCATATCTTTGCCAAGAAAACTCCAAAAAGGTTCGCAAAAAGTCAGACAAGACTGAAATGACTGAACAGCACTCAATCTGAGTGGGTACATAACAAATGATTTTGCTAGATTGAATCAATCAATTCCAAACCCAGCTGATTGTATTAATATCTTCTCTGCCATCTCTCCATCTTTGTCCATGAAAATACCATGAGATATTTTATCAAAATCTAGGTGAATCTTGCTAAATCTAGGTGAATTATATCTAAGGCATCTTGCTTCATCTAGAGGTAATTAGGTAGCACAGTATGCAGAGGATTGGACCTGGAGTCAGGAAGACCTGAGTTTGAATCTGGCCTCAGACATTTACAAACTATGTGACCCTGGGCAGATCACAACTTCTGTTTGTCTCACTTTTGTCATCTGTAAAATTGGAATTATAATAGCATTTACCTCCAAGGTTGTTCCAAGGATCAAATGAGATATTTGTAAAGTTGCACACCTTAAAGAGTTATATAAATGCTAGTTATTATTATTATTGGTGATTCAACAATGCTGTCAAAAAAAGAAATATCTGGAATCATCTATTTTTCTTAGTTCTTTAATAGTATTTTTTCCCAATTCCATGTCAAGACAATTTTTAGCATTCACTTTTACAAGACTGAGTTCCAAATTTTTCTCCCTCCCTTCCCTCTTCCCCTATCCTCTTCCTAAAATGGTAGGTAATTTGATACAGGTCATACATGTGTTATCATGTAAAACATATTTCTGTATTAGTCACAGATGTGAAAGAAGAAATAGATCAAAAGAAAAAAATGTGAAAAATAACAAGGTAAATGAAACAAGTATACTTCAATCTGCATTCAGAATCCATCAGTTCTTTATGTGGATGTGGATAGCATTTTCCTTCATGAGTCCTTTCTACTTGTCTTGGATCACGGTGTGCTGAAAAGAGCTGAGTCGTTCATAATTGATCATCACACACTGTTGCTGACACTGTGTCCAGTGTTTCCTGGTTCTACTCATTTCACTTTGCATCAATTCATACAAGTTTTTCCATGTTTTTCTGAAATCTGCCTGCTCATCATTTTTTCTTGCACTGTACTTGGAATGACTGATTCTTGATGAAGCCATGTTGGCATTTTGTAACCATTACTTCCCGTTCAGTTGGATAAGGTCAACATTATTCATTCATTTTACATTAAACATCTACTATTCAAAAAATTTATGAAAGTCCCACTATGTTCATAGCATTTGACATGGCCTCTGAAGGAGACCCAAAAATGAATTCAATAAACAGCCCCTGTTCTCAAGGAGCTTGTGTTCTAATAGGAGAGGTGCTTCTATTTGAACACATCCATGGATCTCTCCTCTCACCAGTGCCAGTACCCTGTTAACAGTATGGACCATAGCCCATTCATATCTTTTCATCTTGCCCAATTATTATGTATGACTTCTCATAAATCTTCCAAGGAGGATCCTCCACTACACTGGAAGCTTTCTTCTAATTTTTTTTTACATTTTTGGTGTGCCAGTTCAGCATGAGAGCTGCTTCTATGTTATCCCTCCTCATTATAGCTCCTTTTCCAGTTACACACATCACTGGTGGCATTTTTTCTACCAACTATGTAATGGTCATCCATTCTCCTTCTCCTTGAGGTCCCCCATAATGTTGATACTACAGAGATAATGGCATTCCATGAGTTCAAGGCATACAGTTACATGAAGAGACTACTGGTACTAGAGCTAAGGAATGGGGAGATAGTTCTGTGTCAAAAAGAAGTTTGGCATCATTAAAAGCACTATTCAATTTCCAAGATACAATCTAGTCTGTTTTTATTCTCCTCTTCAGTTTTGGACTGAATCTATAATACCTGTCCAAGATGAGCTAATTCAATGGACTGCCTATCCAAGTGTATTTTATTTGGTGCATGACAAAGCATGGATAATGATAATAATTTTTAAAAGAATATAAGAACTACATGGGAGTACTGCAAATAGATGTAAGGAAAATGCAACATATGAGGGAGGGATGGTATCAAAGAAGACTTCTTAGAGTAAGTCAACTATACTGTGCTATATAGAGTGTGTAAAAAAGATATCAAGGGAAGCTAAGTGGTGCCGTGAATAGAGTGCTAGGCCTGGAGTTAGGAGGCCCTGAGTTCCAATCCAGCCTCCGACATTTACTAGCTGTGTGACCCTGGGTAGGTCACTTAATTCTGTTTGTCTCAGTTTCCTCATCTGTAAAAATGAGCTAGAGAAGGAAATGGTAAACCACTCTAGGATCTTCACCAAGAAAATCTCAAAAGTGGTCACTAAGAGTCGGATAAGACTGAAAAACAACTAAACAACAGAGAGGCAAGAGACCTTGTAGCTGCCTCTCCAGTCCCTATAGTATAATCCTATAAATACTCTTGCAATCTATACATTTCTCATCTTAAACTGCTATCCAAAATAAAAGAGAAAGGCCTTATTAAGGAACCTGAATGAAAGTTAATTCAATGCCAAACTCTGACAGGCAAGTTTTTTAGCACTCGTCATTTGCTCCTGTTAATAACAGGTAACTTTCTGAGAGAATAAAGAGACAAAATCCTCACAGATTGTCCATTTCATGGATTGGAAAAGGGCTTCATGGTGTGGGGGGTGGGGAATGGGAAGGGATCAGAGGAGGCAAGTTTACTTTCAGACAGATCAGCTGTTTGGAATATGAATCATCTTGGCCAAAAAGAGTCCACCTCACAAATACGTCCTTGCAGGCAGACACAACCACAGAGTCAGAGGAAACTTTAAGTTTTACAGAAGTGATCATTTCAATCTGGGGTGTAGCCATTAACAATGCTATCACCCCTACCAACAGGAAGCCATTATTTCTATCAGACAAGTGCCTCCTCTCACTCTAATCCACTCCCTGTGATGAGGATAAGAAGTCTCCAGATAAGAAACCTAAACCATCTCAAGCTGATGGGTCCTAATTTCACAAGTAAACGCTTTCATCTGATCTACCTGCATGGAGCTCTGAGAGACATCTTGGGCACAGTTTTCCAAATGGAAAATCCCACTGACATAAAGATGATGATTTCCAGGCTCTCTGACATTATCAAGACCCAAAGAGTTATTTGGCCTCAAAGTACCTTCCTCCCCCATCCAGGATAATGCACCATGTGATCTCTGGGTGCAAATCAGCAAAGTCAGGTGCACAAATATATACTATCACTACTATATAAGTGAGAAAGTTGAGATTCTCGGATTTTAAATGACTTGGCCATGGACAAATAGTAACACGTATAAAGAGGAGATTTGAACCTGGGACTCCAGACCATAAATTTCAGTATTCTTTCTACTACGCCATGAAGATAATTCATAGAATCGAAGATCTGGAACAGAAAGGGACATCAGAGATCACTCAGTCTCATCTTCTCATTGTATAGATGAGGAAACTGATCTTTTCCAAGGTCACACAGGTAGTAAAGATTAGAGGGAGGATTTGAACCCAGATTCGACTTCAGGGACACTGGGGTTTGTTTTTGGGCGGGGGGGAGTTTCTCATCATTCTGTATACCTCTGAAGATCAAACAAATCCCAAGCTCTATCAGAGCTTGTCTGATAGAAATAACAGCTTCCTGTTGGTAGGGATCTTAGCATTGTTAATGTCTGCACACCAGATTGAAATTGTCACTTCTGTAAAACTTAACCCTGGCATTGGGGAAGAGAATTAAATGTACCTTTAATAATAATAATAGTAAGCAACTAGGTGGTATAGTGGATAAAGTACTGGACCTGGAGTCAGGAAGACTTGAGTTCAAGCCTAGTCTTACTAGCCAAGTCATTTATGCTCTGTGTGCCTCACTTTCTTCATATGTAAAATGGGGATAAAAATATCACCTATATCCCATCATTGTTTTGAGGCTCAAATGTAAACCACTTAACATGATGACTTGCACATAGTAGACACTGAATAAATTCTCGTTTTCTTCTTTCTCATAGTCTGGTCTTTTCATATTAGCTTTTTTTATGATGTGGAGATACTGTTGTTTGTCCTTTATTTGCAATTCGTCATTGGATTTAAGTGAGGCAGAGTTACACAAAGTCGTCAGTTTCACTTTTTCTTCCAGAGTCATTGAAGTCCTGTGGCAAGATAAAAGTCAGGACAACTAGCAATGGCCCAGGATGCACTGGGTGACCTTGGTTTCTTCAATGACTGACCAAGCCCGAAGCACTCCACATCTCCTACTTCAGCCACCTTCATGGCCCTTGGAACAAATTGTTTTCATCCAACCATTCTGCCAAGGGAAGGCTTCACCTACTTGGGGTAGACATCCCCCTAACTCACTAATGGGTTAGCCTGGTTACCCTCAATCTGGATTAGCCTGTCTGCCAGGGTGAAAGTTGAGTGACAGGTGGACACCAAAAGTAGATAAACTCAGCAAGTCCTCACACCAGAGGTGCTAGGCCTCCCTGAAATTCTCCCCCGATCCCCACCATGGGCAAGGACAATATTTTGACCATCCAAAGGCTAGCTAACCTCTATTTCCATCAGGCTTGACTAAAAAAATTCTTGACACTTTATAAAGGGTTAACAAAGTGTAAATACTGCCTTCCCCACTCTGGCCATCATCCCTGTATGAACCCTGGACTCTAGCCCTGGAACCACTCTGGCCTCTGGTTGGTGGGCTTTCACCTCTTCCTTAGATAAAGGCTTCCATTTCACTTCCCTGTCTTCCCCATATCGTGATTCAGTGCAATAGCTCCCTTCTTCCCTTCATTAACATGTAAGTACCTGTAGAGTACAGGCTCTTTCTTGCTTATATATACATACATCTTCAGCACTTAGCACAGTGCCTCACATCTGCCTCTATCTTTCTGTCTTTGTATTTCATTCAAGACCTTAATATCCCATTGTCTCTGTTATTTGCTCCTTATAATAATTTCATTAACTGGGCTGGGGAAAATTAGTTGATCAAGCTTATCTTAATGATACACACATACACACACTACATAACAAAAATATATTTAAAGTACGTATGATCTGACCACTTGCGGCCAAATGAAAATAGCATATTTTTGCCTTTAGCCTTCACTTATAACTGATCTCAGAGCATGATGTTTAAGGTAATTGAGTACAGAATCAGAAAATCGAAAGGGGTTTCTAAGGGCCCAGGATTTTCATGTTCCTTCAAAACCTTCTTTCCATTCGTATTAAGTTGCAAATAACTTACATATAACATACTGCTATAAGTGTTATACTTCCCAGGAGTATCAGCAATTTTTGCAGAGAGACTAAGAAACAGCCATCACAAGGTATATAAAAAGGTAGCTTTGAAGGCAGGAAGACCTACAAGTCCTATCTCTGACTCATACTGGCGTGGGGGAGGAGGGGGGAGGAGGGAAGAGGAGGAGGAGGGGAGGGGAAGAGAGAGAGAAGGGAATTACTTAATTTCAAGGTGCCCTGGGCACCTTTCTAAGGCTAAGCTTCAGAGAAGTTGCCAATTTGTATTAGTAGAAAGAATTTCTTCATCTGGGAGCTCCCTATACCACTGAAATAACAAGTCCAGTCCTTATCTCTATCCCTAACAGGAAGATCAAATACTATATATCTCACCCAGAGGCCATGCGGGATATTGAATGAATAAATAAATGAATAAATGAAAGAATGTAAAAGTATTCATTGAGCAGTTACTATGTGCAAAACATTATGCTTAGCACTGAGTTTGCCAATAAAAAAGCAGTCGGTCCTTCTTTCAAACAGTTCACATTCTAATGGAAGAGACAACACTTTGCGTGCAGCAGCAAAGCAGATGGTAACACATCTTCCCTAACATCATTTCCATTAGTAGAACTATGCCCATTTCTGGTGTTGAACCACTTGACAATGTCAAGGACTTCTGTGGCGAGACCTTTCTCTGTCATGAAATCCTGGACAAGGGATTTAACGTTACTCTCTCAGATTCCTCATCCTTAACATGGGTATCATGAAAATACCAGTTACTTAGCTATGATAATGACTAAATAAGGTAATATTTATAGGATACTATATAAATGTTCCCCTTCCTGGATCACTGCCTCATTGTGGCAGAGGGACTTTTGTAACTCAGTAAGACCATGAGCTATGCCATAAAGGGTTACCCAAGACAAGTAAGAGTGAAGAGTTCTGACGAAAGGTGATAAACTAGAGAAGGAAATGGCAAACCACTCCAATATCTTTGCCAAGAAAACCCCAGCAGGGTCACAAAGAGTCAGATACAACTGAACAACAACAAAATATATAAATGTTAGTTTTTACTATTAGGAATGGCAAGAGTAGGCACTCAAGGATGTAAAGTGATTTATTCTCAGTAAGTCAAAGACAAGAAGCAATTAACAGAGCTGTAATCTAAACTTAGATTTTACGAATAAATTAATAAGCATTTATTAGCACTCACTATGTTCAGTGAATTGGGCTAAGTACCAATTCATAAATACATAAATAGAAAACCAGGATAGTCCCCATTCTGAAAAGTTTACATTCTATTTCGAGAAACAACAAATGTAAGAGATTTAGGCTGTAAGTCTGGCGGAAAAATATTGTGGCCCTTAGCGTATAGACTAAGGCATCTTATTTAATGACATTTCTACTTATAGTATCATATTTATTTCTAACATTGAACCATTCAATGGTGCCAGAGACTTTGGTCGTAAGAATTTTCTTTCTAGTTCTTCATTGGCTGTGGCTCCTGAGGAGAGGCTTTGGCACAAACAAAAGCAGTAGCTAGGTCACACATCTAAAGAGGTTGCTTTCCTTAATGATAGTTAAAGGAGTTGGCCTACACTAGGGCCAGGGGTCATGGGGTTGCTGCTTCTCCCAAGGCTCTTGAGCTTAATCAACTGGGTCCAAGGGAGGCTGCCAATCAAGATGGTGGCAATAGTTTGACTGTCCTAGAATATTCTCTCTCTCCTCTTCCAGGTTCCTTGTTTCTTCAGTTAAGCTGATTTGTTGACCCAAAAGGTTGCAGTTGATGGGATATTTGACCCCTTCGTCATAAGCATCACTTTCCTAGATATTGGCTACAGGTCTGACTAGAAGAAGAGCTAGGGTGCTGCTATTCCCACAGCCCTTGGGTTCCATGCCCATCAATTGGCATGATGGTGCTGAGGATGGTGGGCCCTACTCCATAGGAGTTGCTCATCTCAACATCTGTGGAACAGAATTAGTGATTTAGATGGGTATTATTACTACTAGGGGTCTTAGGGTCAGAGACTTGGGCTGTTTCTATCAGGATCTGAGAAGAGGCAGTGGTCAAGTCTATGACAGTAGTTTGATTTGACTAGCATGTTCCGCCTCTTTCAGGGTATTTTGATGTACCAACATTATTTGTCACCATCATGGAGGATTCCAACACATTACTGTCCTTCTTGTTGTTCCCCAAATCCATCCCTCCATCACCCACCTCCATGCCTTTGTACAGGCTATCCCCCATGCCTGGAATGTGTTCCCTCCTTATTTGTGCCTTTCAGAATCCTTGAATTCCTTCAAGACTCAAATTAAATGCTATTTTATATGGGAAGTCTTTTTTGTTGTGCCAGTTGCTGCTCTCCTTCAAATAGTCATGTGTGTGCACTTGTCTGTTTATGTATTACGTAAACATACCATAATATGTTTATATATTATATAGTTATATATAAAATATATATAAATATAAAAACATATTTTATTCTCCTAGAATGTAAGTTCTTAATGAGAGGAACTTTTTTTCTTTTGTTTTGTCTGTGCATCCATAGTGCCTACCATAGGACCTTGTCCGTTAAAGATATTGAGAAAATGCTTGTTGGGTTGGATCAAACAACCATATACGTATCCCTATGCCACCAAGACAATGAATCAGCCTCCAAGAATGACGACTTCCTCTCATTTTTCTGAATAAGTCAAGAGAAAACAAAATGTTGAACAAATACATTTTGATTTTTAAATAACACCTACATTAAAAAGGGCAACATAGAAATAAAACATATCCCTTGGATTCACCATCACAATGAGATCAATGCAGGATGCTCATAGCATTAAATACACAAGACATATATATATCTCCAAAGATGGCGACTACATATTCAATTTAATTCAACCTGCAAGCACTTACATGCCAGGCATCATGCTAAATGCAGAGAACGTAAAACTATGTATTGTTAGTCTCAAGCTATTTACTTTACTTGGCTACCTTTGATTTTACTGAATACAAGAACAGTTGAGATATTTGTTAGCTTCTTAAATTTTTTAATCATTAATTCAAAATAAACTCTCTGTCCAAGTGGACCTTACTTTACACTGGAGAGGTGTTCAACTCTATTGAATCTAACCAGCATTTATGAAACTCCTGCTTTGTGCAGAGTACTATATTAGATGCTGGGGACATGAGAGTTGAGATAAGATGGCCTCCACCCTTAGGGAGTTTACCATATAGTAGGGGGATGAGACACAAAGATAACTGCCATTCAAGATAAAATATGATAATTGCCGTAGAGACTATCAACATGGAACAGTAGGGGCCTTGGAGTCAGGAAAAGTTCTTTGTTCAAGTCATGATTATGGAACATATTTTCTGTGTTCCATGGCAAGTCACTTAAAATTGCCAGGCATCAAGGCAAGGCTGTAAGACTAGATGACCCCTAAGTTCCCTTCTACTTCTAAATCTATGATTCTGTGATTACAAGCTACAGGTGAATTGATAATCTGCCTTGATGGAGGTAGTTTCCACACTTGGAGCACCTTGCACAATCATACTGATACATCCAGGAACTCAATCCCACCCCACAACAAAGGGTATTGTAGTGATACAAAGCAAAGTTCTTTCTGGAGGTCCAAGAGGAAGAAAGAGCCTTGCTGGGAAATACAAAAAACCAGGGAAGACCATGAATGAAGTAAAAATTTAGTTGGGCTTTTAGGGATAGAGAGAAGCAGAGAAACGGGGAAGAGGGACTTTACAAGCATGGTAATTGCACAAGCAAACTCACAAAAAGAGGAGAGCATAGGGTATGTCTGACGACACATCTGAAGTATGGGAAGCAAAACCTTATGGGAAGACTGGTGGTACCATACAATATGATATAATGCTCTATAAAAATAGAGCAGCCTCAATGTCATTAATTGGGGGGGGTCCATAAAACGTGGAAAGACATATATAGACCAGTGTGAAGTGAAGTGCGTAGAACTGGGACAGTTTATACAGCAACAGCGGATAATCAACTGTAAAAGACTTAGCAACTGATTATCACAATGATACATCACAATCCCAGAGGACCCATGATGAAAATTCCATCCATAACCAAATAGTGAACTGAGAGTGAAGATTGAAGCATATTTTGTTCTCTTTCTTTTCCTTGCTTATTTTTTTCTAATATAGCTAATGAGGAAATTTGTTCCACATGATTTCCTATTTGTAATATGTTCTCTGTTTCTTACCTTATCAATAGGTGAGGAAAGGGAAAGGAAGAAAGATAATTTGGAACTAAAAATAAAATAATAATGATAACTTTTAAATAGTTTGAACTTTATTCAACAGGCAAGAAGGAAACAATGAAGATTTCCAAGAAGAGGAATGACATGACTGATTTAAACCTTAAAAAGATTAGCCTTACAGTTGCATAAAAGATTTCATTGGAAACAGGAACTTGCTATAATATTATTATGATAGCTTAATGTAGGCTACAATTAGGGTCCACATAAGGGCAATAATAGTGGAAACTGACAGCAGGGGATGGATGTGAAAAATACCATAAGCATGAAGTAGTGTAAAGAACACCATACTTTTAGGATCAGGAAACCTAGATTTGAAAATTGTCTCTCCATTTTCTAAGCTTGTCATCTTAGGCAAGTCCTAACTGCTCTAAGTCTCAGTTTCCCCATCTGTAAAAAAAATAGATAATATTACTTATACTGGGAACCTCATAGGTTTACTCTCTAGAAAGTGTAGTTTATACTATAAAATGATAATGGCAACCCAGGCAATAAAGAGTTTAAATGATCTGGGAAGGGTTTCTTCCATCTGCTTTTTCTTTTAATTTTTATGGCATTTTTTTGGCTTTTCTTTTTTAAACTATATTGTATTTTTTTTTCAATTGAAAAGCATTTTTTTCTCCCTACCACCTTTCTTGCATTCACCACAGGGGGAAAAAAAAGAAAAAACACAACAAAAAATTTTAACAAATATGCATGGTCAAGCATAACAGAAGTTGTGTTTCTACCAACTGGCATGCTATTGGATCTAGTGAGTGTTGCCATGGCAAAAAAAAAAAAAAAAAAACCAGTGAGGGGCTGAAGCACCAAAACCCCAAATGGTCTGATGTAATAATTGTCCCTTTCTGTATCTGATTCATCAAAAAAGGAAGCTTTGCTCTCCATCATTCCTGTTCAAAATTCCAGGTTCCAAAGGGCAGCTCCCATCAGTGTTGCCAGTAGAATAGGGAACTTGAATACCAGGCTTGGATTGGAGCCTTACTCTGTAGACCACAGGGAGCCATTGAAGATTTTTTTACCAAAGTATCACATGACCAGATCTGTGCATAAGGACAATTTTGTAAATAAATGCTGATTTTTTAGAAAGAACTTGAGATTTTATAAATATATAAAACTCCCAATGAGGAACTAACTGTACTAAAGCAAATCAGGATATTCTTTGCTACTATCTTTGAGCATTTTGTAGGTCAGGTAGAAGTTAAATGACTCACCCAGGGTCACATAATCAGTAAAGTTAGGTACCGGACTTGAAGCCAGGCCTTTTTGTCTCAGAAGCCAGTTTTCTATCTGCCATGCCATTGCTCCCTCTCTCAATTAAATAATCATCCATAACCATGCCTTTGAAGGCAGTTAGGTGGCACAGTGGATAGAGTTCTGGGCCTAGAGTTAAAAGGATCTCAGTTCAAAGCTAACCTCAGACACTTACTAGCTATGTAAGCCTGGGCAAATCACTTAACCGTGTTTGCCTCAGTTTCCTCATCTGTAAAATTAGTTGGAGAAGGAAATGGCAAACCATTCTAATGTCTTTACCAAGAAAACCCCAAGTAGGGTCACAGAAAATTGGATATGACTGAAACGACTCAACAACAAAAATCTTGCCTTGAGTCAAGCTTCCATCACTAACCAACAAGCATTTTGTAGAGCCAACCACATGACAAAGCCATGTGCCAGGTGCTATGTAGTTCTTGCCCTCAAGGAGCTAATAATCTTTCCAGGGAGACAAAATTGATATTTACAGTTGTGTTAAGTTCCGTATGAGAGAACAGCTGAAAAAATACTATGAGTTTAGATAAAGAAGGACACATTGAGATCTGAAGGTTTTGGAAAACACTACATGAAAGAGTTATCAGCTGTTATTATTTATTTTTGTAAAATTACTCATTTTATAACTCAACAGCAAACACATGGCTTCAATCTTATAATGAAGTCTACCAGACTATTTTTTTTTAAACATATACACCTGTTTGGTGGTTTATATTTTAACACCAGTAATCAGGAGTTTCGAGCATGCTCCCTTCCTAAGGTCCACTATCCTCTCCTCTAAAAGGCAGCTAGTTCAGGGCTCACATTATCAAAAGATTCCCTTTGTTACTTATTCAAAGATTAGAAGTTCTTCTTGGGAGCGGGAGAGATCACTAACAACATGTCATTTCAGGACCCTCATCACAATGTTGAATACAGTCACATAATTGGAAATTTAGTCAACCATAACAGGTGTTAGTGGATGATGGTACAATCAGATACAACCCTTATCTCTGTGCTTTCAAACTCAGGCCATTTCACACCGAGAAAGGATTTGCCAGTCTCTGAAGGGACAAAGAAAAGCAGCTTCGGAAAAGTGTTCATAATAGCAGAGGCACCACTACCCCAGAGCGATTCTGGCAACAAGCTGACATGAGAAAGTAATGCCAAGTAATGGGCTCTTATTGCATTGGCCTCCCAGACAGACAAATGCCCAATGGCAGAGTTAATGAGAAAAAGTAGTTTGTCGCTAACCATTAGGCTGATCAATAATCTATTAACTCTAATCTTGCTAGTGCCAGGCTTTTATTAAAATTTGTGGCCAGTGATTTGGACATTCTCCACAAACTCCAGCTATGATTGAAATAAAGTGGTATCTCTGAGAAAGGACCAAGTGATATATTTGCCCTTGAACCCAAGGCTTTGAAACAAACCCAGAATGCTGGCACAACCATTTTCTCAACACCTGCTCACCTCTGTGGCCTTTGAAGATCTCCGAGTGGTGTTTCATTCTATTCTGCATAGGCCATCCTGACTTTTATTTTAATGGGCAGAGTCTCAGCAGAGATTCAGGGGATCTTTATTAAACAGCCATGCTTTTTTAAGAAGAATTAAAATTATGCCGCCTTCAAGGTAAAAAGTGTCTTCTCAAAATCATTTCCACACCTGTATCAGTCTTCACATTCTTTCCACCCATAGGTCACTTCCCTTGAAGTAGCAAAATCAGCAAAGTTCAAAGAGACATCTTCCGTATTAGTACATTAAACCAGTGACGGGACTAGGAAGCAGGGGGGTGGAAAAGTAATATCAAGGTGTGAGGGAGAGTCCAATTTAATACATTAGAGAGACCTTATCTGGCACAAAGGGATAGAAAGGTTACAAAAGCACACAATTCTCTTTTTAATTCCTCCAATGTTGGTTCTCTCATATCTAATTTTTCCATGAAGGGAGAGAAAACAGACCATTTTCTTGAAGGAGAAAAGAAATGGTCTGGTAGATAAAAGATTCCACTTTTATTAAGGAAACCTCCTAGTTGGAGGGCAGTCTCAATTAGCTCCTTGAAAGCAAAGTTCCTGGCTAAGTTTTCATATGTCAGACAGCAATTCCATACTGTCATGGATACCATAGAGAAGATTTCAGCGCTGAAAAGAAGAGTGGACTAGGTGATATGGAAGGTTTCTTGCAACTCTAAGATTTTGTCTTTAAACCAAAGTCCCTGTTTGTACATTTGGGTTAACATACCAGGAGCTTAGGAAGAAGAGGGGCTGTACTTGCTCCTGCTCTTGAGCAAATGGAAGTGATATCAACCATCAAAGAGAGAGAGAAAGGAGAATCAAATATAAGTGAAAGTAAGAGAAATTGAGTCAGACACAAAGAGTCATTGGACTATTGGAACAATGAGAAAATGAAATGAGTTCCCAAAAGATATGTTGAAACAACTGTCAAAAATTATGAGAAAGAATGAATAAGTTACAGCATTAAAGAAAGAATTTGAAAGTCTTTGTTGAAAGAGAAGAGGAAAGAAAAACAAAGAATCCTAATCTTAGGCATAAAAATTCTCTTTCAGTTGTTTCTGACTCTTCATGACCCCATTTGGGGTTTTCTTGGCAACAGTACCGCACTGGTTCACCAATTCCTTCTCCAGCACGTTTTACAGCTGAGGAAACCAAGGAAAACAGGGTTAGGTGACTTGTCCAAGTTCACACAGCTAGCAAATGTCTGAGGCTGTATTTGAATTCAGGTCTTCCTGAATCCAGACCTGGTGCTCTATCCACCGTACTGTCTAGCTGCCCATATGTGTTATATCCTACCAGTTAAAAAAAATGTACATTCTTCAAAGGCATGGTTGACATGAGGACCAAACGAGCTAACATTTTTAAAGCACTTTGCAAAGTGCCTGGCTCATAGTGGATTCTTAATAAATGGTTGTTCCTTTCCCCTTCCTTTTCCCATATCAAACAGTTGAAGGACTGGGAATACTAAATTACAAAATTTAAGATATAGTAGCTATATTTATGTATTTAAATGGGTGCCAAGTAGAACAGAAATTAAACTTGTTCTGATTGGCCCCAGAGCCAAGAGGTAAAAGCAATGGGTAGAAGATGTAAACTAGTCAATTTGGACTTGATATAAAGAGAAGCTTCCTTACTATTAGAGCTATCCCAAAGTAAAATGGACTAGATGCCTCAGCTGGTTTCCCCTTTTTGGCAGTCTTAAAGCAAAAACCGTCTGGTCATTTATCAGACATATAGAAATATAGACTGGACCTGATAACTTTGTCTCTTCCACCTCTAAAGTACCATGGCATATGCTCTTTCTACATGTCTAGTCACTCCTTGGTCCCTTTAACTGACTCATCTTTGTCTTCCTGGGCATCACTGAAGGGTCTGCTCCTGTCTTTTCTTATCTCTATACATTCTCCTTTAATGATTTCATCTGTTACCACTGGTTTGATAATCATCTTTATGTAGAGGACTCCTAATTCCTTATATATACATCTGTAAATATCTATTTGAAGGAAGAATGCTGGACTTGGAGTCAGGAAAACATGAGTTTAAATCCAGCCCCATACACTTACTAGTTGTATGACCCTGGGCAAGTCATTTAACTTCTGTTTGCCTTTATCCACTAGAGAAGGAAATGGCAAACCACTCCAGAATCTTTGCCAAGAAAACCCCATGGGCTGTATTGGTGCACTACAACCCATGGGATCACAGTCATGAATGAATATGTATATATACACAGAGTGCTTTCTTGAACTCCAGCTCCTTGTTAAACATTTGTAGGTATTATACCAGCACCTTGAACTCAACCTATCCAAAACTGAACTCGTTTAAACTTGTCATTTTCCCTAATTTCTCTATTTCTACTGATAGCACAACTGCCTTCCTATTCATCCATGTTCAAAACCTTAAGGTCATCTTTGACTTTTCCTTCTTCCTCTAATATCTAAATTGCTAAATCCTGTCAATTTTAGCATCACATCTTTTTTCTTTTCTCCATTTAATCATCACATCACTTTAGGGCCTTGTCATGTCTGTCCTAGATCAGTACAATGTCCTCCTAACTGACCTCCCCGCTCTCAGTCTCTTTTTCAATCCTTCCTTTGATAGCTGATAAATTGATCATCCTAATGCATAGGTCTAAGCATGCCTTTCTCCTGCTCAACAACCTTCCCTGATTCCCTATTGCCTCTTGAAAAAAACAAAAATCTCTTTTCCTAGTATTTAAGGCCCTCCACAGTGTGGATACTACTATCTTTGCCCTATTTCACATTATTTGTCTTCCTATACTTGGGTATATCCAGATTCTACTATTAGCTATTTCTTAATCTTGACTCACCATCTCCCATTTCGATGCATTTGTACAGGATACTCACAATGCCTGAAATAAACCCTGTCTTTATCTCTGCTTGTTAAAATGATCCTCTTCCTTCAATGCTCCACTCAGGGAGCACATTCTCCTTGAAGCCTTTCCCAAATTAAAGAGTTTTCCCCCTCCTCAAATCTTCCTAGAGCTTGGTGTCTGTATCTCGCCTTTGTCACAATCATATTTTACCTTATAATAAGAAACTGATGGTGACGATGATAACATCTCTAGTGCTTTAATAAGTGATATTATTATCTGTATTTTACAGATGAGGAAACTGAGGCTGGAAAAAAGTTAAATGATTTGCTAAACTCATACAGTTTGTAAGTGGCTGGGGCAGGATTTGAATTCAGTTGACTCCAACTCCAGAGCTTTATCTACTACCTCACCTTACTGCCTCTGTCTGGACTTGTATACATGCTGTATTCATATCAGAAGTTAAAGAAAAAACATCACTATCTACTTTGCCACTGCCCTCTAATGATCATGGGACCCTTCCATCTGACTCATTTCTAAAACTATATGTATTTTATCCCTATTAGAATCTGAGCTTAAGAGCAGAGACTGTCTTCTTTGTTTGTATCCCCAGTGTTTTGCACATAGTAAATGCTTAATAATTTTTTCATTAATTCATTCATTCTCCCTAGTAGATTGTAAGCTCTTTGAGGGTAAAGATGACCATGATTCACGTAGCACATAGCATGGCACCTCATATATAACAGACAGTTAATAAATGTTGGTTGAGCTGATTAGGTTGACGCGCTTGAACTCTTATCTCGTTTCCCTTTGTTACTCCAGGATTCCTGACGATGCTTCCCTGCAGACTTGTGCTCCAGATTCTGGGACTAACTTCTATCTCTGGTTACCATCTGCTCAGAACTGACCCTTTAACCTCAACTGACCCAGGTCTGGGTTGTATCCTCTTACTGACTGAGGTTGTGACCTTGCAAACTGGCCCTACCTAGACCAGATCATCCTGACAACATAACAGGTCACATCATGGAGGTATCTTGGGCTGCCCTTGGATTCATCTACAGAACTTCCACAACAGGAAAGGAGAGTGAGAGAAAAGAGGGATAGGTGGGGGTGAGTAACAGTATTGGTTTCTCCCAACATCTATAAGCTTCTAAAAGAAAAGAGTCAAATGACTTAGAAATAAATATATCAGTTTTCACTTATCCATTGAGTTCTCTCACACTGGAACTTCACTAAACCATTTCAGGGAAGTGGGGGGGGGGAGAACAAGCATTTATTAAGCCCCTATTATACATCAGGTACTGTGCTAAGCACTTTACAAATATCTCATTTGATACTCAAAACAACTTTGGGTGGCAGGTGCTATTATTATCATCCCCATTTTAGAGTTGAGGAAACTGAGGCAAACAGAGGTTAAGTGACTTGCCCAGGGTCATACAGCTCCAGGCCCAGTGATTTATCTATTGGGCCACCTTGTCGCCCCTTCCTTTCTCCCCCCACAACCTCCATTTTAAAAGAAGTGTGCAGGCCAGTCAGGCTCACTCTTTCATTCTCCTCTGGGCTCTATACCTGACTCTGGATTTCTTCCTTCACTCTGCCCCTGGCTGGGTACCTTCTACCATTCATACTTTTCAACTCCCTTGTTATATGTTGAGTTCCTCTATTTGGACGTAAGCTCCTTGAGAGAGCAGTGATTGTCTTTCTTTGTGCTTTATGTATGTTCCTGTCACTTAGCACAATGCCTGGCACATAGTAGGTACTTGACAAATGCTTGATGACTTTAAATCTCAATTAACTATTTTCAATTAATAAATTTTTCTCTCTCCCACTAAAAAAAAAAGAAAAACTCTTGTAACAAATATGCAACCGAGAAAGAAGCACATTAGCCCCGTTAAGAAATGTACTTCTCATTCTGCATTTTGAGTCCATCAGCTTGTCAAGAAGTGGACGACATTCTTCATTACTGGTCCTAGAATCATGGTTAGACATTGTCCTCATTAGCGTTGTCTTCCAAAATTGTTTCTTTTTGCAATGTTGTTATTATATAAATTGTTTTCATATTTTTATGTACTTTCCTCTGCACTGTTTCATACAAATCTTCCCAGGTTTCTCAGAAATTATCCTTTTCATAATTTGTTACAGCATGATAGTATTCCATTACATTTGTTGTCACTTAGTCATTTTTCAGTTGTGACCCCATTTGAGGTTTTCTTTGCAAAGATACTGGAGTGGTTTGCCATTTGCTTCTCCAGCTCATTTTACAGATGAGGAAACTGAGGCAGAGTTAAGTAATTTTCCCAGGGCCCAAGGTCAGATTTGAATTCAGGAGGATGAGTCTTCCTGACCACCAGTCAGACATTCTATCCATTTTGCCACCTAACTGTCCTGTACCATTACATAATTTGTTCAGCAGTTCCCTGACAGATGGCCCCGCTCTGATAAAATTGAGGGGAGGGTAGATTAATGTTATCACTCTATGGTTGTAACCACACTGGGACATCTGGGGACAATACCACATTTGGACCTTGACTGAAGAGTGCTTTACTATGTCATTCTCTGCATCTCACCCCATCTTCATCTTCTCAGTGTAGTGAGGGAGACAGTCACTGAGTAACATCTGAAGTATTCCAGTCATTTGTTGTGGCTGTAGGTTTTCTGTAACAGCAACAAATGCCTTACAGTCTTGCATGCTATCTACTATCTTTCCATATTCAAACAGCAGAGATGAAGAAGAAGCCTGGGCACCCCGTCACTGGTGGACTAAACTATCCGTCAGCATCAAGGTGGTCATCAGCATTTTAACAACCAATTAGCACTATTCCAGGCTACTCAATCACTGATTGATAGTTTAGCTAGTTGGAGATATTGGTGAAATAAAAGAGAGAATTCTTCTCTTCCTTGTATTTTTAATAGCCTATAATCACTTATGGAGTCTAAGTTATATAAAATTCCTATATGTAGTTCTTTCCCCTTCATTCAGTTAGTATAGTTTTTCATTACATTAACTCTGTCCTTTTTTAACATATCAAAAACTAAGGGATTCCCTCCTCCCATTTTTTCTATGCCATTCAGATTTCCCATTTATTTCAATACGATGCTTTGTAAATCTTTGATTGATTGTAATAAGGGAGCTATATGGGTAGGGGGAAAAGAGATGATTAACAATAGAATAGAGCACAGGAGAAACTAAAAATGCTACTCCTATTATCCTCACTGAGAGACCACCTTCTAGGCAAAATTGACTCAAAATGAGATAATTTGGGGAGGAATCCAAGAAATCTACTGAATTCTCCATAGCAAAAACTATTATAGGGAGGCTCTAGAACATTATCTACCAAACTAGGCACAATCAATTTCTATTTTCTCTTAACTTACTCTCCCTAAATGATTCATCTTTCCTCCTGGCATTTTAGACCCTTTAGACACTCAGAAAACACTCTCTTCTTCCTTTATCTCTTAGCCATCATTTTCAGACACCATAAATATTTAACTTCTTAAACTTTTTCTCTGGGAGTCAGCCTCTGTTGTCCCTTCATCATTTAAGTTTCTGTCTACTTAGTTTCCTCCAAATCTATTGACAACTTCCAGCTACAGAGGGGCCAGAAAGAATATGGAGTTCTAATGAAAGCCTTACTCCCATCTTGATTTCTTCCCTAGAAGAATAATTTCTGAACTCTGAATTGAGAGCACAAGTCGCTCCAAAATAAGTTAGTAAACAAAGCATTTTCAAAGCTGTTTGGTGTTGCTATGGTGACAGAGGTGATCATAGACTTACATTTGCCTGAATAAAATTCTAACAAAAGTGGCGGAGAACTGGGCCATGGAGTGGGGTGGGGAGTGGTACTGTCATGTAATTTCTTAGATTCTAGATTTAGAAAGAAAAGAATAGACACACTAGAGAACAATCGAAATGCGGAAACTCTGCACTGCTTGTCTGCACAAGGAAAATGTTTAAATAACTATCCTTAGGGGAAAAAAATTACATAGCAGAAAGTTGAAAGCCTTGCTGAAGTAAACGGCCCTTACTCTACCCGAGCTGTCAAGCAGAGACACCGGAGGAGCGGAAAGGAAAATGTGAAAAGCCTGCCCCAGTATGCAAGGGAGGGATGCATCTTCCAAAGGCTTACATAGATACTTTCAAGTTGTATATCACATGGTAATCATAAACTCTGCTATGGGCACCCTAAACTCAGTGCAAACAGAAACAAAGAAGAGTGAAGGAAAGAAAAGTGGAAAAGGAGAGATAAAAAGCTACAACCAAAATTAAGAGACCTTGAATTCAGAAAAATGGATCCTATTCAATCATTGCTTTAACTCCAGGTCACCTTTAGGCAAAAGGGCTGTGTCCCTCCCCAGGGCAAGGGTCCTGCATCTACAGTCCCTGTAAACCCTTCATGATCCTGCTATTTTCAGCATCTTTGCTGTTATGTGCATATAGCTTTTAGCTACGGCTTGTTAAATATGTTGTATCTTTGCGCCAGGATCATGAATCCACTAAAACAAGCAATTGAACTTTATTTTGTGTTTAATTGCTCTCCCTTCCTCCACCACCACCCTCTTCCCATCCTCCAAAGCATTAAGAGAAATACCTGCCTTAGTAGGCTGCAGAGTACATGGAAAAATTCATATCCAGTCATCATGGATAGCAGAATCTAACTGGAGTGAGTTAGAGCAGAGGCATTTTCTCTTATGATGCATCCTCCTTTGTGGGCCAAATCTCTTCCTTTTTATTTGTGTTTTGGGACAGTGTTTGCTTTGGGGTTTTTCAAATTTGTTGGCGGATCAGAGAGGCCTGGTTGTTAAGAGCTACCTCACTCCATGCAGTAGAGAGAGATGGTAAGCAGGTTGCAGAGCTCTCCAAATGTTCATTTGTGAGCCAAGGGCCCATCTTGCCATTACTAACAGCATATTTACAAACCTGGAGGATGCCAGCTAGCTCAAAATGGAAGCAAAATGGAGCTCATGTTCTGCTTGGAAAGAAAAACCCTGCTATGGCTGAGCTCTCAGCTCATTCTTATCCAGTATTAGGGGATATGACATTATTAAGGTCCTCACTCCCCTCCTCATGAATTTTCATGGGCTCCCCTCTGCCTTGAAGACAAAATACAAAGTCCTCTATTAAAGACCTTAATGATCTGGCTACAACCTATTTGTTGAGGCTTATTATATGTTATTCCTTTTCATACACTCTACATACTAATCTGCCTGGCCTTTTTGTTCTTTCTTTTATATAACATTATATCTCCATAGACTTCATAGAACTACATAGACATCACCTACCCTAACTTTGCTCAGGATTACTCTCTTTTCTCTAACCTAACTTCTGACTCTATTTAAAATCTACCCCAAAAGTCACTTCCTTCAAATACCTTTTCTAATTCCCTGGTAATTGGCATCGCATTCCCCACCTTCCTCTCCATCCACTAAAAACATCATGTTGCGTCAATTTATTTATCTGTGAACACATGCCATCCCCTTAGTACAATGGAAGTGTCAGAGGGCAAGGATTGCCTAATTTTTGCTTTCTACCCCCATCCTCTGGAGTAGAGATGAGGTGCCATCTAATTACCATTTGCTTGCTGATTATCACCTGACATTAAAGTACAGGGTTGAAGTATGTCCTCAACCAAAACCACTAAAACCTTGACAGATATTGGCACTATGTCATGAGAGCCATCATCCAAATTGAATACTCGGAAGTGTTTCTGAATTTTAGTTCTACCCAGGAAGATGCTTGGACATGTCTGTGGTTATGGTCACAGGACTTCCTGTATTTCATCTTTAAATTAATTCAACACATATTTATTCTCTTTTTGGTACAAGACACAATAATTCCTTTTCACGTTATCTCTCTGAGGACAAGAATCACTTACTACCATACATCATAAATGCCTATAGTGATACTCTGTCCCAATGGGCAGTCATAGGTACATGGTACTATTCATTGTGGTTGTGGTAATGAGATAGATATGAAAAGATGAGATTAGATTGAAGGAGAGATCATCTAATCCAACCTCTCATTACAGATGTGGAAAGTAAGAAAGGTGAAAGATGACTTTCCCAACCAAACAGCTATCTACAGTCAGAGATCATCGATTTTAAGTTCAGTGGGACCTTAGAGGCTATTTGGCATAACTCTACCCATTTAGCAGATGATGAAACTGAAGCTCAAGTGTTAAATGACTTATCCAAGGTTATACAGGTAATAAATAGAAAAAGTAGAATCAGAAACCAGGTTCTCCGATCCCAAATCCAATACTTCATCCATTGTACAACACTATCTCCTATGTCTCCTCTCTCATGTCTCCTACATGAGTTCTAGCTGAGTGTGCGTCTAAGTCTAGAATGAAAAAATTGTACTATATGTTCCCTAAAGTCCTTGCCAACTCTAAATTTCTATGATTCCCTAGATACATAGCAAACATGGTTCATCGCCAGGGTTGCTGTGATCTGAAATCATCAAGATCAATAAGATAATAAAGGTGATACAGACATTCTTGATGAATTTTTCAAGTTATCATAATCTTTACAAGTTCACTATCTTTACAAGTACCCTCCACTAAAAGTGGCCCTGGCAAGTCTTGAGCAAGATAGATACTCTTACCTTTTGAAATCCTCTGTAGTAAAATGACTTAACCCATTCATACACTCACACCTCATCTCAATCCTAGTAGCAACAGCTCCATTGAGGACAGATCAATCCAGAAATTAAGGTCCATCTCTTTAAGACCCAACCAAACTAAATCTACAGTGCCTTTTGAGATCAGAATGGGTGGACTAACTCATTTCAGAGAGACCACTGAACAGCTGTCAGTAATAATTTCCAGTGACCACATTTGAGTCTCATACATGATTTCCTGACTGCATCATCTCTGGCCCATCTGTGAGGATGGCGGGGTGCCTGCAAACAAGGTAGCAAGCCATCAGCAATCTAGCTTAGATGCCAAAGAGGGAGGGGGGGAGGGAGAGAGGGAGAGAAGGAGAGAGGGATAAGGGAGAGATTGAGTGCTCTCATGGAGAATGCCTCAGAAAATCAACTAAGTAAATGGTTCTAGTGAGACAGCTCTACAACTCTGACCCATTCTACTCTGTTTCTATTCCAAAAGGATACCAACTAAGGAGAAAAAAATGGGTGGCAAAAAGGCAGCATAGGTTAGAATCAAGAGTTTACAAAATCCTACATTGTCCCCAAGTGTCCATGATCCTCTCAGATGTTTATGGCAAGAGAATAGTTAAGAGACTTTGATGGAAGTAACCATGGGGGGTGGGGTTACAGAAGGGCTTTAATTATGGGCATAGTGATACACTGTCCTCAGAGAACCAATCTAAGGTTAGGGATTATGAGTATTTTAAGTGACTCAGTGGCTAGAGAATTTGGTTTGGAGTCAGGAGGACTTGAGTTCAAGTCCAGGCTCAGACGCTGTCTTTGTGATCCTGAGCAAGATACAGTTTCCTTATCTGTAAAATGAGAATAATAATTGCCCCTCTCTCCCAGGGTTGTTGTGAGGATCAAATAAGATAATATTTTAAACTGCTTGGCATACAGTAAGTGCTCAGTCAATGTTTATTTCCTTGTTCCCCATCTACTTAAGTAAAACTTCCTTCAAGATTCAACCTAGTTGCTACCTCTTCCATGAAGCCTTCCCTGACCCTGCTGCTAAAATGTTCTCTCCTCTTCTTCTTGTCCCAGAACAAATGGTTTTTCCTTTCTCCCCATCACTGCATACTTCATATAATCTGTGCACATATCTTATCTACTCAAGGAGAATACAAACTGCTTGAGGTTAGGGGGCTGTGTCATTTTTTTTATCCTTGTCTTTCTAGCTACTTGTATTGTTTTAGGCATGTAGAAAAAGGTTTTTTAAATGTTTATTAAATAGAAATAGAGTGTAGCAATTTATAGCTGTGGAGAGTATCCACTAATGAAATCACATATATTTTCAAGTAATGAAGTATTGGTGTCATTAATAATAATGTGGATACTTCTACCACTAATATTTTCCCCTGATGCCTCATTGCAGCAAGGACAGGACTCGCTATACATAATTTGTATCTTCTTTCCTTTCTACATGTTTTCCCTGCCTTGAGAGCCAGAACTAATTCATTTTGTCATTCTATCCCCACTACTTGGTACACGGTAGGTGCTTAATAAATGTTTATTCAATTAAATTGAAGATCATACAAGGAGAGTGAAAGCTGTGGCAGATTCTACCAAGATTGAAAGACTTCCAAGACCGAGTCCAGTGAGCTATGTCTGTCATTCAAGGACAGGACCGGAGACAGGTTGGTTGCAAAGTGATGGATATTTTGGCCTCAAAAATTCTCAAAGACCATTTATGAAGTTTTGGAGGAGTTCTGATCAGTATCACAGGATTATGAGCAGTGGAGGGATTACCCACCTCCAGTGAAATCACAAATCTTTCTAGCACTGCAGTAATGATGCTATTGCATCCCACATTGGCATAGTTCTTTAATGCCCATATTTTATATATATTCTTCATAACATGCCAGTGACACAATTGAGGCAGGAATTTTTATCTCCCAAAATTCTTAGGATTTAGATTTATATAGGTGGTGCAGTGGATAGACTACCAGAGTCTGCAGTCGGGAAGACTCATCTTCATGAGTTCAAATCACTTAATAGCTGTGTGACTCTGAGCAAGTCATTTAACTCTGTCTGCCTCAGTTTCCTCCTCTGTAAAATAAGATGGAGAAGGAAATGGCAAACCACTCCAGTATCTTTGCCAAGAAAACCCCAAAGGGAGTCAATAAAGAGTTGGACACAACTGAAAACAACTGAACAACTATAAAAAATTCCCCAGGATCATCTGATCCAGGGGTTCTGAACCTAAGATCCATGAACTCTTTTTTTTTATATATTTTGATAACTGCATTTCAATATAATTAGTTTCCTTTGTAATTCTATGTATTGTATTTTATGCATCTAAAAACACTATTCTGATAAAGGACCCTTGGACTTCACCAGACTGTTAAAGAGATCCACAACATTAAAATGGTTAAAAAAAAAAAATTCTGATGAAATCCAACCCTCATCATTTTACAAACAAAACCAAGGTCCAGAAATAAAGTGATTTACTAAGAGTCACACAACTAATAAGTAGCCAAACAAGATTCCAAGCTGGTTCTTTTCATTCCAAAGTCAGTACTCTTTTTAACCACTCTACACAACCCTTTTTGATGTATGACAAAGCTAAGGGTCCAAAAACAACATTGGGAGTTAGTAAAACAGGCTAGTTCATTAGGCTCAGAATATTAATGGTTCCCTCTAGAGGTTTTTTGCCTGTTGAGATACACATTGTGAGCTAGTTGGACTACTCCACCAAATCCCAGGTGAAAAATAAGCCTTTCCTATACCTAGTTTGGGTTTGGAGTTTTTTTTAAGATAACTCAGGGAAGAGTAGGAAAAAAGGTGAGCACTGAGCAATGCCCAGGGGTTCATTCAGATTTGATTCTAGTATCAGAGTAGGGCACCGCTGGCAACTGATCCCCTTGCAGAGAATGGTGACAATCCCAGAACTTGAACAAACAATATTTGGACAAAAGTATAAGTTAGAGGCTCTCAGAAAGAGCCAAAAAGAATATTCAGATGAACCAGCTCATTCCAAAGACCCCTAACTAGTACATCAGATTATTAGATGCACAGGTAAAATCTTGAAATACCAAAGAAAACAAAAGAAGGAGAAGATTCTGTGGCAAGAAACAAGTATCAAAAAAATCCTTCAGAAAATATAAGAAGTCTGCACTGGTTATAAGATTTCGAACAAACTGAATTGGGCTATATAGAAGGACATCTCAGAGGTGTATTCACTAGGCGCTAACAAAAGAGCCAGGTTCACAGAGCCCTCATTCATACCAGAAACAATTCCTATTCTCAGTTGCTTGGGTCAACTTGAATTCCTCCTCACTGGGTTTTCCCCATGTCCCACAGTACCTCCATAGCACTATGCTGGTTAACAGAAAAAGTAAAGCCCTGATACTAATCTAGGGTCCACAGATTCATGTTTTTATTAACCAAATTATAAACACTCCACTAACATGATATTTTAACTCTGTCCCTGGACAATTTCTTACACTCAAAATAAGGACATATGATGCAGTGGAAAGAACTCTAGATTAGGAGTCAGGAAGGACTGAGTTATGGACCTAGCTCTGCCCATGAACTAGCTGTGTGACTTTGTGCAACTCATTTCCTTTATTTGAACCTCAGTTTACTCAACTTTCTATAACGTAAAATGAGTCATGCCTCACAAAATTGTTCTAAGAATCAATCTGGATATCATAGATGTTCAAGTACTTCATAAACACTAAATGCAACCACATTAAAATGAAAATAAAACATTTTAATGACCTTATAGGATGAATTTGTAAAACCTTTTGTGCCTTCCAGAATCAGAGAATGTTAGGAACAGACCCTAAAAGTCCTTTAGATTAAATTCCATTCCAAAGAAGAAATCCCTTCTAAAATGGACTTGATCATTCAACATATTTCCATTTCTACATATCCAGTCTTGGGGATGAGGTCCCTACCTCCCAAGACAGTCTACTCCTTCCACTAACTACTGGACAGCTCCAACCATTATAAAATTCTTTCATTTCAACCAAAATTTGTTTCCTTGTCCCTTCTGACCATTGATATTCATCTGGTTTTTTGTAACAATACAGATTAAATTTAAGCCCTTGTTCTATGTGACACCTCTTTAAATATTCAATGACAGTTATCATGGATCCCCAATTCTTATATGGCAATTATCTCACCAAGCCAGTAGTCTTTATGTGGCTTGCTTGTCAATAATGTTTCTCTCCTCTAAAAGAATGGTGACTGAGATGGAGCACAACACCTAGCCAGTGTAGCATATAAGAAAATACTCCCTTCCTTCCACACACTTCTCATTTAGTAAACATTTTGGGAATATTTATAAGTTTCATCAACATTAGTCCAAAAGCAAAACTTCTCATTTAAAGACTGTGTCATGACACTGATGATGAGAAAACCTGGCACTGTGCTGAGCTCCAGGGCTCAGTATACTTGAGGTAGGATAGGGAGAATATGATTGCACAGAGCAGCCAAGGTCCATTGTCCAGTTGCAGGGAATCATAAAATAGTCATCACTATAGTCTGCACATGAGGTATGTGGTCAGCACTCGGAGGTAATCCATTTTCCTTTGTAATAGTTCAGAATACTATTGGAAAGGCAATCTACATCCTTTGGAAAGAGCATGCATGGACTCTAGAGTTTAGGATGTAGATGGCAAGGCTCACATCTACCAAGAGCCCTCAAAGCTTACACTTCCAAGTATACAAGCAAGTTCATTTCATCTTTCATCCTTTTCACTTTCTACATCTACATTGCTACATCTCTGCTTTTAAAGAGTATCTCTAGGGCCCAGGGAGGGAACATGGAAAGATTCAAAAGTATCCTCAGTCATAATGTAATAAGAAAACATAGGAATGGAGATAGATGGTGAGGGAAAAGAAAACAACACTTATTTGGAGTTGTTGTTGTTGGTGTTTGCCAATGTCATTGGCTGAAAAACAGAACTGAAATAAGAACTCCTGAGGTTTTCTATTGATTGCATGATAAGCCTTATGCATTTCTTCGAGTAATGGCTGAACTAATTCAGGTGAAAAATAATGCTGCTGCTTCTCATTAGCAGAGAAGAAATGCTGCTCAGGTGAAAATGATGGGAACCTTGGGAGGAAAGAGAGCAGTGCCCATTCCATCCTAAAGTTTATAATAAAGGAAAGGAAATCCAGGCATAGTCTGGCTATAGTCTTTGAGGGAGTTGATTTCAAAAGCTTCAGAGAAAGAAAAAGTAGAATCCCACTGATTAAAATTTTTCAAAGGAGGACAGCACAGGCAGGATGAGAAATGCTCAAGAATGAAATACTGAAGACACCCAAGGAAACAGTTCCATTGAAAAGGACAAATTGGAGTTGTCTGAAGAGACCAGCATGGACACACAAGGAATTCAGGAAACAACCTGGATTTTTAAACTACATACCAAACAAAGATGATGGAAGGACAGACAAGTAACTGAGGATGAATGTGATATGGTCCTATTAAATAGTGTTAGGAGTGGCATCCAACCTATTCTTACAAATTCATCCTTCAAGAAATTTATGTCTCCCTCCACACTAAGTATATCCATAGGGATAGCAAGCTCAGGGTACCCAAAAGAGAATTCATTCCTATCCCCAATCCCATCCCTTCTCTCAGCTTCCTTGTTTCTGTTGATTACACCTCAGTCCTTCCAGTCACCGGATTTGCCACCTTGGAGTCATCCTTGACTTCTCTTGTCCCTTAACACCACTGTGGAACACCCAAACAGTGGCCATACCTTGCCAATTCTAGCTCCATGACATCTTCCAGAGGCTCCCCTCACATTCTATAGGCAGACTCATGGCTGGATCTGCTCCTCTTGTGGGCTGGAAACTGGCCTACGTATAGTGAAATGGGGAGGCTTAGAGCAAGAACAAGCACTTGTGTTGAGTGTTTGTCAATTTGCTAATGTATAAAACAAGAGGAACAATTCACTGACTGCACAGGAGTAAGTTGGTGTGCAATGTGGAGAGAGGTTTGATTGTGAGAATGTAGTTAGGAGAGGGAAACTAAGCAAACTAGGGAGTGCTAGGGTAAGCTGGTATGTTCCATCAAGCCCATTTTAGAAAAAGCTGCATTCAGTGCTAAATGTGGTATTACCTGAGTCCTACTGCCACATTTCCCAACATCTAAATGCCAGGGAAAGAAACCAAGATGAAAAGTTATTAAAGGTCACCTCAAACAACATAAAAAGCAACTGGTGAAAAAGCAGTGACTCTGAGTCGGGGGTTCAAATCCTCCCTCTAATACTATCTGCATGACCTTGTATAAAACATTTAACCTTCCTAGGTTTTGATTTTCTCATCAGAAAATGTGAAGATTGTATGTGTTATATGTATATATATATATACATATATATATGCATATATATGTATATATATGTGTGTGTGTGTATATATATATATATATATATATATATGAAGATTATATAAATGTGAAGAAGCTGGTCTCTGGGATCCCTTCTAACTCTAGATCTATGATCCTGACCTGTGATTTCTTAAGGGCACCAAATTTGGTTTATGAAAAGATTCGTTGTAGGGGACATCAATGGGGCATCATTAGATCAAAGATATAGACCCAGAAAAGATCTCAGAGAATCATCTAGTCCAATTCCTTAATTTTAACTGAAGTCTTTGTGACAAAGATGAAGCAAGATTGTTATCCATGTTGGTACTGGTGATTTCACTTGAGTCTGATTCTTTGTGACCCCATTTGGGGTTTTCTTGACAAACATGCTGGAGTAGTTTGCCATTTCCTTCTCCAAGGGCTCCATCTGTTAGATGGCAAAACTGAGGCAAACAAGGTTAAGTGACTTGCCCAGTGTCACACAACAAGTAAGTGTATGAAGCAGATTTGAACTCAGGAAGAAGAGTCTTTCTGATTCCAGGGCCAGCACTCTAACCACTAAGTCACTTGACTGTCCTTCACTTCTCTTTGGCAGACTTTAAAAATCCCCCATAAAATGAGGAAGTGGATCAAATTATTTTTAAGGTCCCTTCCAACTCCAACATTCAATCACCCTGTGAATTAACCTCCACAGTCTTGTTTTTACCTTTGATTGCCCTCCAGCAACTTCAAGATCAGCAAAGGAGAATAGAAATCTCCAGACAGTCCTTCCTCAGGTGCAAAGCCACCTTTCCAGCATCCCCTTGATCATCTGCCATGTATTTCCTTCATTAGTTCCATTTAATTTTCTTATTTTCATATTGAATTCCTTTACTCCCTTTGTTCAATTTGCAAGTCCTAGAAGGACCTCATGTGGTCTCTACAAAGCAGCTTCAATGGCAAGGGGTAGAACTTATTGCTGATTTCCATAGAGAACTCAATTAGGATGGTACATCGCCAATCACTCAACAACTCCAGTTCAGTAAATAAACAGAGCTGCCTGCTTTGCCTAATACCAGCAGTATGAATCTGAGATACAAAACACGGTTTAAGCTTCTAATTTGTGAACTTTTATAACTCATGCCAACTTGTTACAAGCCCCTTTCCTTTCCAATCTATTCATCTGAGGATTTTTCTCTAAACTGGAGATTAGAGATTAGGGAGAGACAACTGAATGTCTATAATGGGACCCACTGAGCTGAATTTTGGGCTACTGTTTAGTGTGAAGAATAAAAGACTTGGGCGAGGAGTAGGGAGACACTATGGATACCTTCAACTATTAGAAGGGCTAAAGGAAGAGGCTTATCCTGCTTGGTTCCTGAAGGTATAATTAGGACCAATAGATAATAGTTAAAGGGAGAGACATTCTAATTCAACATAATGAAGAATTTTCTAGAAATCATAACCGTGCAAAAATACCTCTGACCACCCAGAAATGTACCAAGTTCCCTATTACTAAAAATAATCAAATAAAGGATTGAGGAGGTCATAGAATGGATTCATGCTTCAGGAAAAGAATAGAACTAGATAACTGCTGAAGTCCTGTACAAATTCTAGATGCAATGATTCCTCAAGAATCGCCAACCATCCCATACTCCTAGGTCCCATCATTACAGGAAACAGCAGCCCCAGCCAGGGTAAAGCTGGTCATTCTATGAATTAGAAGGCAACCCCCAAGTTACCAGTGAACAGAACCCTTCTTTTAGCAGTAAAAGACAAGACTTAAAACTCCCATTCCTCTGGGACAGGTTACACATGGATAAACCTGTTCTCAATGAGTTCATGGAGCACGGCATTTGGAGACTTTCCTGAGAACAGGTTTTGAAAGAATCTAAGTTTACAGAGAAGCAGGTGGAGTGAGGAATTTGGGAAAGGAGAAGCACCACAAAGAAGATGAAAATGTCCATTAAGTGGGAGCTAAATGCCAATGTGATATAGCAGACAGAGTGTTAATGTGTGTCAGAAGAACTGAGGTCTAATCCCAGCTTTACCCCTAATGTTTTGTACGATATCAGGCTAGGAAATTCATTTCCCTGGGATCTCAGTTTCTTTATTTGTAAAATGAGATTGGACTAGGTAATCTCAAACATCCCTTCAGAATCTATGACCTTCTTATCCCTAAGGTCCCTTTCAGCTTTAATATTATGCCACCCTATGACACCAAAGACAAACTCTGCTGACTTAAAAGTTTCAGCAAGGACTGGTACTGTGTGCACAGTACTTCAAGCTTCTCAATCAAATGTGCAGCATGATTATCCCCCAGAGAGCTTTATGTCACCTGTACTGTTTAGCTTCAGGAAAGTTTTCCTACTAAAACTTGATTTATCATCCCTACTCTCTCATATGAATGACCTTCTCCTTTCTCCTTAACCCTCTAAGCTTTAACTGTTGGACAACATTATTCTTGCTGTTCACCTTTTGTTTTTGAAGAGGACCCATGATATCATGGGGCGATGTCTTGACTTGCACAAGGATTCGATTTAAGTGAGGCAGACTTGCACACAATCAGAGTCACTCTGACTTTGAGCAACTCTGCTCATTCTCTCTTCCAGAGTCATTGGAGTACAGTGGCAAGACAAAAGTTAGGACAACTGGAGATGGCTCAGAATGCAGTGGATGACCTTGGCATCTCCAATATCTGACCAAGCTCCACAGCACCTGCTTCAGCTACCTGCATGCCACTGGAACAAATTGTTCTCATCTGCCCATTCTGCTGGGACAAGTCTTCACACATTTGGGGTAGACAGATGGTCTTGAGGTCTGTTGGTTACCCTGAACCTGGTTTAACCCATCTGCTGAGACAGTTTTACTCAGCTGTGGTTGCTGTTGGACAACATCATAGTTGTGTCCTCAGTGTTCTTTTTCCAGATACTTTTAAGAAGAAAATCTCATTCAAAGACCGATAGATCAATGACATTACATTGTCAAAATGGAAAAAGCTACAGTCAATTATCAATAAAGTGGGAGATGAGTTGGGTGCCAAAAAAGTGGATTAGTATGTCAGTTGTGTACTAAGAGTCTGTCAGTGCTTAAATACTGGGGAAACAGTACAAACTCTAGTTCATGAAAAATTCAAAGCAATTTGTAGGCATGCTTATGTTATGCTATACCTCCCCCCCCAAAAAAATTAACATCTACCAAAAGACTTTGCATGTCTCATTAATTTACATTGGTGAATAATTCCCTTTTCCTTTGCATTTCAAAACGGAAAAATAAAAACTGGGAGATTAAGCAACTTCCCTACCAAGATCTGAATATGGAGTAAAACCAATTCTCCCCTACTCTAGGTTTTTTTTCCATCTGATCTCCATAACGACACCATTCTATTACTATATTTAGTCATTCTCAAAGGAGTCTTAAAAGTATCCCTACACTCCTTCATCTGTTCTTGAAGAATGCAATGTCATAGAAAAATATGATAAGAAGAGAGCTCAGGGTTCATCTAACCACACCTTCCAAGTTTTCTCCCAAGGCTCAAGTGCTGGGTCTATTTCTCTTTTCTCCTTACTTTTTCTTAGGCTTATCATCTATTCCCATGAGTCCAATGATTATATTTACGAAAATGATCCCCAAATCCATGCCAACCCTCTACTGAATACCAGTGGTTGTCCTGCTATCACCTCATACTCAACATTTTCAAAACTGAACTCATCATCTTCCCCCTAAGCCTGTCCCTTTTCTAATATTCCATTTTTACCATGATCGTTCAAATCACCTACATTCAAAACATTTCCCCTTTCCCTCACCTACCCAAAATGGCAGCCCTTGCTCCCCACAAGAGACTCTGACTCCACAACGATCAGATTTGATCCTGGTTGTCCTGACCCCAGTGGAGTCCAATTTTCTTTGGCTCATTAATGTCCTCCCTTGAATTCCTTCAAGAAAATTTCTAAAGCATAGTTTAGATGTGACTTATGCCAAAGAACTACCAAAATCTGGGTAACCAGAACTCCTATCAGATGACAAGTATGATACAATCAATCAATAAGCGTTTGAGTCTCTACTATGTTCTGTGTACTGCGCTAGGGATAAAAAGAAAGGCAAAAGATAGTCTCTGTTCTCAAGGGAGAGTAGAGAGGAGGAAACAAGCATTAATTAAGAGCACTTAACAAAAATTATCTCATTTGATCCCAACAACAACCTCAAGAGGTAAGTGCTAGTATTATCCCCATTTTACAGTTGAGGAAACTGAGTCAAACATGTTAACTTGCCCAGAGTCATACAGCTAGAAAGTATCTGATGTCAGATTCAAACTCAGGTCTTCCTGATTCCAGGTCTATCCCACTGCACCTCCTAGCTGCAGAGATATGCAATGTGAAAACAACTACTTACAAACATATACAGGATGAACTGGAAATAATCAACAGAGGGAAGCAACATCTGGAATGCTGGATTTGGAGTGAGAGGATCTGGATTCAAATTCTGATGTTCCCATTTATCAGCTGTGTGACTTTGGCAAAGTCATTTAATTTCTCTGGCTTCAATGTGCTCAGCTGATGTGTGAGGCAGCCAGACAAGAGGCTCATGAGGTCCCCTTCACCTCTAAATCTATGATCCTATAATGTATTCAGTAAGTTACTAGATCTTATTGATTCTATTTTCACAACATTTTGTACCTCTATCCCATTCTACCACTGTCAGGTTTCATCACCACATATCTCCATTGTTGTAAGAGCTGCCTCATCGGTCTCCCTGCCTTCAATTTCTTCCCTCTCTAATCCATCCTTCATAAAGCTGCAAAAGTAAAACTTCTAAGGTGCTTGTCCAACCACATCACCCTCTCTTGCTCAAAACCCATCTCCTTATTCTGGCATTTAAGATTGTCCATAATCCGGCTCCAATCTGCCTTCTCAGCCTTATGTCTTCACACACATGGTAACCAAACTGAGTATTTGTTCCCTCCCCAACTCAGTACATTACCACTTACCTCCATGAGGTGCAGCAAGGCAGTATAGTAAATAGAATGCCAGGCCTGGAGTCAGGAACACTCTTCTTCCTGAGTTCAAATCTAGCCTAAGACACTTACTAGCTGTGTGACCCTGGGCAAGTCAGTTAACCTTGTTTACCTCAGTTTCCTCATCTGTAAAGTGAGCTGGAAAAGGAAATGGCAAACCTCTCCAGTATCTTTGCCAAGAAAACCCCAAATGGGGTCATGGAGAGTCAGACATTACTGAATACTGCCATGTCCACTTGCACAAGCTACTTCCATGGCCACAATGCACTCAGTTTCATTTTCAAACTCCCTTTGTTCTTTCAAGACTCAACTCAGATATTTTCCAAGTAGCCTCCCTTGAGCTCTTCACATTCTCTCCTTCTTCAAATATTCCCATAGCTGTTGGCCCCTCATTCTCTTTTGTCCCCTCTTCACTCCTTAATTTGGATTATACTAAATGATCATAAGTGTTGTACCTCCACCCCCAGTGGAATGTGAACACCTTGAATCAAGGGATTTTTTTTTATCTTCATATCTGAGTGCTCGGCATATATAATAGATCCTTAATAAACATTATCGAAACAAATTGAATCTAGTCCATCCCCTTGATTTTACAGATGAGGAACTGAAATCCAGAGTAGCTAAGGGATTTGCCCAAGATCAGACAGATAATAAGGAACTGAGCCAAGTTCCACACTTGGTCCTCTGAATCTGAACCCAGGGGGCTCTTTCCATAACTCCACTCCATCTCAGTAGGTTGGTCCATTTGCTCACAGAAATGCCTAATGCAGTCATATTACCAATTAACATCGTGTTAAGACCCAGTTTTGTTTGCTGAACAAGCTGTCAATTACTGGTGTTTCCTCAAGAAGCATGATTGCTCCCAAATCATCCATATCTAGGCAATCAGTGCCAATCAGGCAGGGAACATTCAATCAAGGGTATCAACATCAAAATGTTCCGAGGGAAGAAGTGACTGTCCAGTGCTATTTGCCTTCTGGGCAGCTACTTCAGGAGGAAGAAGACCCCAAAAGCTTGTATGCATTAGCACTAAAGAGAAGAAGCCTCCAGGACTCCACTTAGCCAGAACCCAAGGGTTATACAGGCCCAGCTAACAAGGAAAAGGCTGCCTGATTAGAACTGCCAAAAAAAAAAAAAACCACTCACATGGGGAGCCTGAGAGAGGAGAAATAAAGATGGCTTAACAGACAGTTTTTAGACGGTTAAAAAAAAAAAAAAAAAAAAAAGCAAAATGAGGAATTCAGGGAAATATAGGAATACATTTATGAAATGATCCAGTGAAGTATGCAGAGTCAAGGGAATAATATACACGATGACTATAATGGAAACAGAGAGAACACTAAATAATTTTAGTTAGCAACCTTGGCCAGAGAGCAGAAGAGAAAATCCTCCTCCCTCCTTTTGGTGAAAGTGATTTACAGGTGAGGAATGTTGCTTTCACTACCAGAAAGGGTCACTGGGGCCACTCATTTTGCTTAACTTTTTTTTAGGACCTATTGGGAAGGAGTTAGCAAAGAGAGCTTATGTGGAAATGACTGAGATGGAAAAACAAAAGGTGTAAATAAAACCTTTTTTCAAATCAGAATAATTATAATACAAATTGCTTTCACTTAACCACGCTTACTGAAGAAAGCCATGGCATAGATAATCCCCCAAATTACTCACACATCACTGCTACAGAGGCAGCCTTACTTACTGAATTGTAGTTGGTTTCAGGTAAGCTATCAAAGTTGTTATGCATATCCTTTGTTCAAGGCCTAGATCAAATGCCACCTCCTCCAGGCAATTTTCTCTGATTTCTCAGCTAGAAGTACTTTCTCTCTCACCTGATCTCTTAGCACTTTGCATTTTTCTTAAGTACTAACTGGAGTCTAATTTGCATCACTTCTTTTTATGTCCTACAACAGACTCAGAGCAGGGAGGAGCCTTTTATGTAAAAGGAGTAGGGAACAAACATTTATATATCACTTACTATGTGCCAGGCATTGTGCTAAGCACATGGCAAACATCTCATTCTATCTATAAAGCGCATTACAACCTTAAAACACGATATAAATGTTAATATTCTAGCTGTTGCAATGAAGGTGGGCTCCCCCTTCTACTTCAGAAATGGTTCCTGTCCTAGGATCCTATACTTGTGTTTAATGAGTCACTAAGTCTAACCAGCACTAGACCTACCTACCATATTGCTTTTTGGCCAGCTTCAGTTCATGTCTTCCCGCCCTATCTCCAACCTAGCACTACAGCACCCCACCCCCAGGGCCCTAGGCTTCTGATTGGCTAGAGATCACTGTACCTAGTCCTTCTCATACCTACCGCACTTATCTCTGGCCATCTTCCTACCCTTCTCTCCTCCCCATCCCATCCTCCACCGACCTCACCCTGCTTTCTTCTGCCTCTAGCTATGGGGACAGCAATGAAAACCAGCACTACTATTGCTAGAAAGCGTATGCCAATCAATTTCCCCATGACTCAACTCACCATCCCTACAACTTTCCAGACCAAACAGCTTTTCCTAAATTCCCCTACAAGCATTGCCCTTTCTTAATAGGGTGTAAGCTTCCTGAAGGCAGAGACTATCCGGCTTTTTGTATTTCTATCCCTAGCAGATTCATGTTTCTGGTATAGAGCAAGCACTTTATATATGCTTTAAAAATAAAAACTTTCATTCTACAGATGAGAAAGCTGAAGAAAAGGAGTAAAATAACACACCCAAGGTCATCTGGGTAGTAAACAGCAGAGCCATAATTTGAACCCGGGTCCTCTGACTCAAAATTTGGTGCTTTTTTCATACCAGGTATCTCTTGCCTTCCTCTACAAGAACTGTAAGTTCCCCGACAATGGGTACCATGTCTTAATTGCCTTTCTACTTCCCCCACTGTTGAGTACAGGGTGCAAAGTGTTTTTGTTATACAGTCATTTTTTAAGTCATGTCCACTCTTCAAGACACCACTTGGAGTTTTCTTGGCAAAGATGGTTTGCCATTTCCTTCTCCAGCTCATTTGTCCGATGAGGAAACCAAAGCAAACAGGATTAAGTGACTTGCCTAGGGTCATACAACCAGTAAACTTGTAAAACTGCATTTGAACTCACAAAAATGAGTCTTCCTGATTCCAAGTCAACCTATCCAGTGTACCACCTAACTGCCTGTGCAAAGTGTAGTGGGCACTGAATACATGATGAATAGATTCATGAATGAATTCCCTGAAAACACCAGCTCTGTTGGAAAAGGACAAAGGAAAAGGGGTTCTGGGCAGTAATGAAAATGCCAAAAAAGAGAGTGTGTGTTCTCTCCGTGGTTGTACACACACGTTACATTTGCATACCTTTATTCCAATGGACTTAAAGCACTTAGCAATTTCTCCTAACAACCAAAACTTACCCAAAAAGGGAAAGGGAGAGCGGGGAGGGGGAAAATAAGCTTTTATTAAACACTTACTTTGTGACAAGAACTTCACTAAATGCTTTACAAATATGATCTCATTTGATAGCAGGACCTAAGAACTATTTCTTGGTGTAGGCCTCAGTTTTCTCACTTATAAAATGAAAGGATTAGACAAGGAGTGGGGAACCTGTAGGTCCTGAAGTGTAGCCCTTTGATGGAATTCAAACTTCATAAAACAAATCCCCTTAATAAAAAGATTTGTTCTGTAAAACATGGACTCAGTCAAAAGGCTGCACCGAAGGACCTAGAAGGCCACACCAAAGGACCTAGAAGGCCACATGTGACCTCAAGGCTTCAGGTTCACCACCCCTGGAGTAGATTAATGATATTCATTTAATACTATAGTCTTCAGAGGTCTCTTGGGTCCCTTGCATCTAAATCCACCATTAAGCAACAACCCAGAGTCCAAATCCTGGGCGCTAGCTAGCTTAGGCCATTAGAGACACTGGATCATTCATTATTCATTCACAGCACTTCCAATAATAACAATATAATAATATTTAAAATAATAGCATTTATATAATGCTTTGAAGTTTGCATCTCATTCAATATTCATTTAAAAAAACCTTTGGACTAAATGCTATGTTATTACTATGAGGAAACTGAGGCAGACAGAGGCTGTGACTTGTCCAGAATCATATAGCTAATAAGTGTCTGAGACTGGATATGAATTCAAGTCTTCTGATTCCAGAACCAGTGCTATATCCACTGTGCCACCTTGTTGCTTCTATTAACAAATGGAGAAAATAGAGCTTTAGCAATTCTCATTTTCATTTCACAGATGGGAAAATAAGATAGAGAACATTACCCAAAACCACAAATCAAGTCAGCATCAGAGACTTCAAGTCTCTAATTATCAGAGCAAGTTTCCATGCCCTAGAAAACCATCCTCATCAAGGGAGACTCTTGAGATCAAGAACTCTTCAGTTACAGGAGAATCAGGAATCGCTCTGGCCTCACATTCCTGTATTCTACATGTAACTCCAGGGTACTCAGAAGACTATTCAATTAAAACAACTCAAAACCCTTAGCGCCAAAACATGACAGAAGCAAATTCCTCTTCTTGGATATTTGTTCTGGTCCAGAATAATTACATTAAAAATCATTTGTGGGTCTTTTTTGGACAGTGTCTCTGAAGTAGGTGATGGTTCCCATTCATTCTCCTGACTTCATTATAGTTTATTAATTTCCCTTCCTCCTTGTTACATATTTGTGCTATATATAGTTATAGAAGAGCCAGTTTTGTGAAGTAATTTATCACTATCAGCTAAGTTTAATTCCCACAGTCCAAACTACCATGACAAATGTTGCCCCCATTCCTACATCATTTCTCACCATCATAGTCAATGTTGAATGCAAATATGGCTTTGTTGTTTTTCAGTTGTGTTTGACTGTTGGTTGCCCCATTTGGGGTTTTCTTGGCTTGACATATCTAAAAAAAAAGGTGAGGGCATTGACAAACTAGATTATGTCCTAAGAGTATAAACAGCAGCCTACATGTCATGCAAAGAACTGTTAAAGGAAATGAAGATGTTTAGCTTGAAGAAGAGAATTATAAGGACAGGATAACTGTCTTCAATTACTTTTTGAGTGTTATCACATGAAACAATTGACAGGTGAAAGCAGAGGTATCAAATACACTAGTTACATGTGACCCATACCACTCCTGAGTTGGACTCAAACCTGATTAAAATGTAATTGGGAAATATTTAAAGAACTATTTTCTCAGTGAGCTTTTGAACCTCTTTTTCCATTTGGCTAATTCTGCTTTATAGGGCATTTTTCTCCTCATTGGCTTTTTGGACCTCTTTTGCCATTTGGGTTAGTCTATTTTTAAAGGTGTTATTTTCTTCAGCCTTTTTTTGGATCTCCTTTAGCAAATTGTTGACTTGCTTTTCATGATTTTCTTGCATTGCTCTCATTTCTCTTCCCATTTTTCCTACACCTCTCTTACTTGGTTTTCAAAATCCTTTTTGAGCTCTTCCATGGCCTGAGACCAATTGCATATTTTTTGGGAGGTTTTAGATGTAGAAGCCTTGACTTTTATGTCCTCCTCTGATGGTATGCTTTGTTCTTCCTCATTGAAAGGATGGAAGAAAATACCTGTTCACCAGGAAAGTAACCTTATATAGTCTTATTTTTTCCCTTTTGGGAGCATTTTCCCAGCCAATTACTTGACTTTTGAGTCCTTTGTCAAGTGAAGGTCATACCCTAGGAATCTGTAAGTTCTCAGTTCCTTCAAGGTGGCACAATCAAAGGAAAGGAGTTTATTACTCTCCTGGCCTGCACTCTGGTCTGGGACCAATCACAAGCTTTTCTGTCTAGAATCTGTGAGTAGGATTCCCTCTCCAGAGTCTCCACCAGCTCCACCATACCAGCACTCCTCCTCACCCTAGAACTGCCACTCAGAACTGAGACCCAGATCAGCTACTCAATTCCCCCATCGTGTTTAGGCAAAGGGCTCCAAAATGGATGCTGCTGCTGTCGCAGTGACTGCCACCACCCTGGGGCCAGGGCTAGGATTGGACCCTGCTCATTGCTCACGCAGGTGAAAGAGCTTTCTTACTGATCTTTGAAGTGTCTTTGGCAATGGTGGGTTGAAAAATCTGGAAACTGCAGCTGCTGCCCATGATTCCATGCTCTGAAGCCTGCTCTAGTCTTATCCCTGCTGTCCCCCATGCCCAAGGCTGGGCTGTGGTCTGCTCTGAGCCTGGTGCAATAGACCTTTCCTGTTGGCTTCCAGGATGTCTTGGGCTGGAAATCTCTTTCACTCTGCCATTGTGGCTTCTGCTGCTCTAGAATTTGTTTAGAGTCATTTTTTACAAATATTTTATGGGCTATGGGGGTAGAGCTAGAGCAGGTCCAACTTTCTACTCCACCATCTTGGCTCCACTTCCCATTCCCAGTAATTGGGAAATATTTAACAAAATAACTAAAAATGCAATAAAATAGAGATGACATTACATTTTAAAACTAAATCAATAAGTGACCTATAGACATCCTTATTTATAGATAAATGGCCCCCATTTCTATTTGAGTTTGACACTATTGAGCTAGAGCAGGAATGCATGTTGTCCTCCCCTGGGGAGCATAGGGATGAATTTAAGAATTCAATAAGGATATAATAAAGTCTTATACCTGGGTTCAAAAAAAATCAACTTCACAAGTACAGGACAAGGAAGGCACAGTAGGACAGAAGTTTGTCTGAAAAGAGCTGGGGAGGTTACAGAAATATAAACTCCATACTAGTCAGTAGTGGGATGCAGCAACCAAAAAAAAAAAAATCAAGCAGATTCTTGGTTTGGAATAATAAATATAGCTGCCAAGAATAACGAAGTGACAGTCTCTTATAATCTGCCCTGCTCAGACCACATCTGGAGCAGGATGCTCAATTCTGAGAGTCACTGTTCAAGGACATCGATGATCTAAAAAGCATCAAGAAAAGAGCAATAAAGCTGGGGAAGGTCCACATCAGATAAGGATCAGTTGAAAAAAAAAAAAGATGCTTAGGTTGAAGGAAAAAACTCAGGGGCTATGGTAGCTGTCATTAAGCATATAAAAGGCCATCATGTGGAACATTGGTTAGACCTGGTCTGTTTGGCCCTAGAGGGTAGAATCAGGAGCAGTGAACCAATTTAGACTATCCACTATCCTAGAAGCAGCTTTTCTATCTGTTGTTCCCAAAGACAGTAGTGCGAACAATGAGCAAAACATACGGGGAAGTATATTTCACCTTAACAGAATGCACTAACAAGTCATGTAACTTTTATGTGCCTCAGTTTCCCCATTTGTAAAATGAGAGGATTGGACTAGATGTCTTCTTAACATACCTACCAGGCCTAGATCAATGATCCTCTAAATTAGGGCTTACCAATACTGAAGTAGGCTGCCTTCATAGGTAGTGAGATGGCAAGTGTTTCTCAGAAGACAGATAATCCCTCATCAACTGTGCTATAGAAATGATCCTTTCAACAAATAACAGATTGGATGAAATTACCTCAAAAGTTCTTTCCAGCTTTAAGTTCCCAGGATTCTATGATCCTTTGAAGAAAGAAGCAAAGGAATAGTAGAATCTAATTTGATTACCCTGGATGAACAGTTTTTAATTTTTTTTTTTTAATCTTATGGACCCTTTAGGCAGTCTGGTAAAGCCTATGGACATCTTCTCAGGATCACTTTTTTTTAAATACCTACTTCAGAGAAATTAGATCAAATAATATAGAAAATAAGAAAGGAATTGGAAGAGGGATTGGATTTGTGATTGTACTGGTGCAGGGAACTTCAAATGGAGAAACTGCCGCCACCAATAAAGGTCTGCACCTTCTCTAGAGCTAGTAGTTATAGAGACTTGTCTAAAAGAACTGAAAGTTTGATAGATACACAAAGATACACAGTCAGAAGTAGTGTGTCAGAGACAGAACTTGAATCCAGGTTAGACCTACTAAGGTGTAAAATCACCTTAAAAATTTTAAAGTTCACAGATTAATGACTGAAAGAGACCTGAAAGCCCCTCTAGTCCTATATCTTCAATTTACACATGAGGAAAACGAAGCTCAGTAAAGCTAAGCAGCTTCTCCAAAGTCACACAGGGAGTGACAGAGTGAGGATCCAAACTCAGGGCCTGTGACTGCAAATTCAACACTATTTCCACTGCAACCACTGGCCCCCAGAATATGGTATTATTCATAGCTAGACTGGAAATATGTACAAAGAGAAATCCATGATTCCCAAAGAGCAGGTCCCTCCATCTGAGATGACTGCCATTTTGCTCTGAGTGTACCAGAAATGTTGGGTTTGTGGTCCATATTGCCTTCAGTTGATACATGGAATATGTTTGTTTCCACACAGTGAATTATCCACTGAAAAAGCTCTCTTTCATTAGTTGCTTCCAGTCATTGTTGGCTTACATCCTGAAGTTTCCCTATAACATCTGCAAAAGTAATAAACCAATTATGGAAGCCATCTGGAACAAGGGTAGACTGGAATAATTATTTAAAAAAAAAAAACCTCCCTGAATAACTGGCATGGTAATCGATGGCATGTCAGAACAACAATGATATTAACAAACCCAGTATCATTAAGGGAGGGTGGAAAGAGATTTACATAAAGGAAATCATGATTGCTCATTAACAGACACGTTGAACTCACATTATGATCCACGGTGGAAGCAGAATGCACATAGATGCAAAATTTCTACCTGAGCCACAGCCCAAGTGCCTACCATCAGAATGTAAATCATTGGAGACAGAAACAGACAGCATATTTAGGGCTGAGCTGCAATGAGATTTTAGAGACTCTCTCAGTGACCTTGGGCAAGTCACTCATGCTCCCCAGGGCTCAACCTCATTGTTAGAAATCAGGGCCTGACCACCAACCATCCCCACTAGGATAGAATTGGGTTGAAAATTTCAAAGTGTTGTCAAGAAAGACTAGAGCTGAGGCAGCAATCCCTAACTTAACAACAAAGAATAAAGCCAATGCTTATAGCCCAGAATTCATCCTTGCTAAATCCTCCTTTTGTAAACCCCACCAAGCTGTATTATTTTTCTCTCCCGAAAAGCAGGATGGAATCATACCCTGAAGCCCATCTGACTATACCAAGCAAATTACTCCCCTGAACACATTTCAATCAAGCCGCTAAGAGTAGTAAATGCTCAGGAGCAGTAGTCTCCAATCTTTATTATGTATCCTATCATTAAAAAAAAAAACAAAGGAACATGTACAAAATATGCATATTTACCTTTTTGGAAAAATTCTGCACATGACCTATTGTACTAATGATATATACAACAAAAAATGGAAATTAAAAGAGATGTGATAGAGGAAATGTTTTGGAAATATTGTCTCCTCTTAATGGTACAAGAATATATTGTTCTTAGAATGTCATTATTTAAAATTTATTTCAATAAGAGAAATGATTAAATATCCTCTTTTGAAAACTCTTTAATATTTTTTATATGGAGATTAAAGGTCAAATTCAAAGTCTACACTTGACTTTAATAGCCATCATAGCTTTAAAAAAAGATACTCAGAAATATATTTAGGTTCAAAAGGAAAAGGTACAATCTTTAGCTAGGCTCATGACACTCATTTTTCAATCCCATGCACCAATTGTGCAAAGGTTTTGTTGAGATGTTATTAGTAAATTTCAATCTTCACTGATGTTAGTCAATTGTATTACAAACTTTGCAGTTGTTGCTAAGTCATTTCAGCCTTGTCCAACTCTCCTTGACCTTATATGGGGTTTTCTTGGCAAAGATACTGGAGTGGTTTCCATTTCCTTCTTCAGCTCATTTTACAGATGAGGAATTGAAGCAAACATGGGTCACACAGATAATAAGCATCTGAGGCCATATTTGAACTCAGGTCCTCCTGACTCCAGGGCCAGTGTTCTATCCACAGTACTACTTACATTTTTAACAAAGGAGTCCAAAACTCAATGGAACTTTTCATTTAGAAAATGTCTGAATAGGTTAAAAAATTCTATTTCCCAACATTTTAAGTGTACACTTACGATGTATATATGTCACTTTATAGGTGACATACTTACACTTTTTTCAGCAACCCAGGGAGTAAAAAATCCAGAAGTCCAAGAAATCAAAGAGTAAAGTATACAGAAGAGGGTGGTGAGCAGAGTCTATGCAGTAAAGGGTTCCAAAAGAATAAGAACTAAAATAAGGTCATTGGCTACCTTGGAGGCAATGATTTCAGTTGAAGACAGAATCAAAGGAAAGAGGAGGATGAGAAGCTAAAAGACCCAAAGGATGATGATGTATTGGTTGGAAAAAAGGAAGTTCAAAAGATGCGTTGGGTTAGAGAAATAGTGCAGCACGATCTTTGATACACAGTTCAACTCAGTTGTATCTAACTTTCCACCTTTTTTCTTGGAATCTCCTCATACTCATCGTGATTTAGCACTTCCTTGCTGAGTTGTTATGAGGACCAAAGGAGATATTTGTCAAAGCACTTGGCACAGTACCTGGCACATAGTAGGTGCTGTATAAATGCTTATTTCCTTCCCCTTCCCATACTGGACCTCAGCTCTCCCCAAATTTCCAATATCCTTCTCTCATGACCCCATAATTCTACCTTCTTTGGAAAAACAAAAAACAGACACTAAATTAAAAAAAAAAAATACAACCTGCTTTCACAGCCTGAGTCACATGGAAAGCGCATGCATAAGTATGACACCCCTCCCAATGGGATCCCTGGCAGCTTCTGAAGGCCTATTAGCAAGAACTTTCTCTATGGCCTAGTTACAGAGGAGCAGAAACTGTTGTGGCTTTTTTTTTTTTTTAATGCAAGCAGGGTTACCAGCAAGTATCTCTTTTTTTTTTTTTTTCCAAATATGTAATATAATTAAGGCTACCTCCTTTTCGGGTGCTTTTCAATTATCCAGTCAGGATTTGCTGAGAGCCTACTATATGTCCCAAACTATGGAGATAATAAAGTCAAATACAAGGAGATCCCTAGCCTCCTTTAAGACTCAGCTCAAACCCCACCTTTTGTAAGTCTTTTCTGATCTCCCTTCCCTCTGAGATTACTTCCCGTTTACTATATATAGAGAGAGACAGAGACAGAGACAGAGAGAGATCTAGAGAGAGAGAGAAAGAGAGAAAGAGAGTGGGAGAAATACACACACACATACATTCATATGAGATAGATATGAGATATACAAGATACAACTATATATGTATAGATATATAAGTATGTATCTGTATTGAACTATATAATTATGTATCTACATGTAAGTATAGATATGTGTATACACATATATGTATGCATATACATACACACACATACATATATATGTATAGGTATCTTACATATACGTAGTCATTTGCGTATTATCTCTTCCATTACAATATGAGCCCCTTGAGGGCAGGGACTGTATCCCTGGGATTTAGCATAGTGCCAAACATAGTAAAAACATGAATGTTTGTTGACCAATTTACTGCCCTCAAGTTGCTGATCTCCCTACTTAGATTCTACTAAATATACACCTTAAACTTAATACAGGACTATAATCGAGTGTTTGATCTTGTTGGCATAGAATGTAGGTACTGGACGACCCCAAAGCAGAGTAGGTACAATTCACAGACAGCGAAGCAGGATGAGAACCAGACTCTCTCAGAACTGGAAGAGTTCTCAGGGGTTATCTTGTCCAACTCATATCTGTCCAGTAGAATGTAAGTTCTTTGAGGGTAGGTATGGTTTCCATATTTGAATGTCAATCCCCAGCACCTAGCAGAGTATGTTACACTTCTTTTGGATCCAGGCCTGTGACTTTATTGCATGAGGATTTCCGCATACACATATCTTGTGAAAATCCCTTCCACAGATGCAGATTCCCATTTACTACAACTTGTAGTCTTAGAGAGCTGCCTGTGATGCAGAGACTCTGAATGTTTTGTCCATGGTCACACAGCTTGTGTGTCAAAGATAAACTTTGAACCTAAATTTTGACTCTAAGGCTGGCCCTCTATCCCCCACATTATTCCATCTTACCTATAATAGATAGCTAACTAATGCTTATTGAACAAAAATCCCCTTTGTAACATATTCAACAAGCAGTCATCCAACCTTTTCAAGATCTCCAATGAAAGGAACCCCACAATCCACTCCATTCTGGGAGAGATCTAATTATTAGGAAACCCAAGATTTGCCTCTACCATCATTTCCTGTTCTGTTCTCCAAGGAAACACTTCTTTAGAGCCAATTTTCACAAATACAAGAACTGACATCAAATCAATTGGTTCTAATGTCACAAAATGAGCTTGAGCCTATATAATCAATTGGATTTTATCAAACTTTAATCGAACATGGAATTCCAGGCCAAGAAATTTTTTTTAAAGATCAATTATATTTTTATCTCAGGTCTTTGACCTTCAATAAATTGCACACATTTCAGTCACCCAGCATCAAAGAATACCACAGCTTAAACCTGATCACAGGAATCATTCAAGCCAAGAGCCAAATAGAAATTCACTCCATACCATAGCTAGGAGCTCTTACTCAATCTCTGACACCACTTAAATAGAAATCTCAGCCTTTGCATGGAGGAACTGTTTGCATTCTTCAGTGCATCCCTATTTTCTCTAGGATAACATACAAAATTCTTAGCCTAGCATTTAAACCCTTCCACTGACTCCCACTTACCTATCCTGTCTTATTTCACATTCATCATCATCAATCATTTTTCAGTTATGTCCAACTCTTCATGACCCCTTTTGGGGTTTTCTTGGCAAAGACATTGGAATGGTTTGCCATTTTCTCCTCTAGCTCATTTATAGATGAGGAAACTGAGGCAAACAGGGTAAAGTGACTTGCCCAGGGTCACACAGCTAGCAAGTATCTGAAACCAGATTTGAACTCAGGAATATGAGTCTTCCTAGCTCCAGCACTCCATGAACTACGGTGCCACCTAGTTGCCCCTGTTTCACTCCTTGCAATTACCTCTTTCAGTCAAACTGGCTTGCTCACTGTTTCCTGCACGGAAAATTCTCTTTCTTACCTTTGTGGCTTTCCCTGTCTACCTCTGGTGCCATGCATACCACCTCTGACATAGTGGGCTCTTAATAAACATTTAGCAACTTGAATTCCATTGACCTGATTTCCAATCTCATGGAGGAATTTTCATCTTTCATTCTTTCCATGATAGAACTCATCACAACCATCACACCAGGACAATAGAATCTTCACACAGAAAATAGAATCATACACTATAATAACTGGATAACTGGGGATCCAGAGCTACTCCATTTTCAGAATCACATGTATATATATATCTGTACACTTCCTTTAATGTTTGCAATGTAAATACTCCAAAAAAAATAGAACCGTGGGTATCCTGTGGTGCAACCTATTCTGAGAAACAGCCTAGATGCCTGCATCCGGTTATTCATAGATCCCTAATCCTAAAAGTAGGTAAAAAGAGCCATGTTGAAAAATGCTATCCACCTCCAGAGGGAGAACAGATGAACTCCTGAGAGTATATTGAATCATAATTTCTTTCACTTTCTTTGTTTTTATGGTTCTATTTTGTCTGTGTTTTCTTTTGCAACATGGCTAATATGGAAATGTGTTTTGCATGACTTCACATGCATAATTGATATCAAACTGTTTGCTTTCTCGAGAAGAGGGGAAGGAGCAGAAGGGAGGGACAGAATTTGGAACTCAACATTTTTTTAAAATGACTGTTAAATTTTTTTTTTCCATGTAATTGGGAAATATTTAATGAAAGAAATAAAAATACAGCTTTTTTAAAAATGTACTCGATCAGCCTTGAGCCCCAGCAACAGGGACCTTGATCCATCAACTTTTGCCATCCCCGCTACCTTGTTCCTTACTCCCTATAACTATATAAATCTAGTGTCCTATTCATTTGGAGAGTCTTTGGCTCTTCAGGTGAGAGGCTCCCTATTGATGAACTCAAAAAATCCTGGTTGATACAAACTAGGTTTCTCAGCCAATCTGTTGTTCCTGTTCTCAATATCAACAGATATTAATGATCTTAGTCTTACCCCCTCGTTTTACAGAAGGGGAAATTAGAGACAAGAGGGGGAAGTGACTTACCCAAGGTCACACAGCAAGTTAGTGGCAAAGTTAGTACAAGAAACTAAGTCTCCAAACAATTCACAGCTTTTTCTCCTGAACATCTGTTTCCTAAGCCAAGCTACTAGGAATCACTGAACTCTACTGACTGTATACAATCGACAGCCTCACCTTCTCCAGGCTCTATGCAATGACCCTCTACTATTAAATGTATGAGGAAAGAGAGTTGGTAAGGAGAGAGTCTGAGGTTCAAAAGCAAAATGGAGAAGAGAAAGAGAGAGGAAATGCTTTTTAAAGTTTCCAGACTTTATCTAATAAAGACCTAAGATACTAAGTTTTGCAGCCCAGTGTCTGCAGTTGAGGAACTATTGCTCCCACCACCACACTGACTTCCCGTTCAGCTCTGCTGCTTCAATACGGGAGAGCTCCAAGGCACTACAGAAAAATCAATAATTCAAACAGCTGCTAATTGAACCAGGCAAAGGGTGCAGATGTATAAAAGCAATCACTTGCCATAATACGGGCTGCCAAAACTCACATGACAGATACAGCCCAACCCACATTATCATAATCACCCTCCAAATAAATTATTCAGATTAGGAAGTTCATGCCCATTAGCTTTTGGTGAAATGCAGATAAACACATTTCCTCCCAAGCTTCTTGCTAAGTCCATTAATATGTATTTTCCCCAAATGTAATGAACTGATATACTTCAGAGCATGACCAGGTGAAGGCACTAGGAAAGTCCATTTAAGCACAGAGAGAGCATCGAATTAACTTGTATCTCTAAGCAAACCTACACTATTTGACCTGCGCTTCAAGCATGTCATTTGGTATAAACAACTTCAGGGAGGAGGCTACAAGGAAGCTTTCACAGCAGATGCCAGAGCTGAAATAAGTTCCTGACGGCGCTATCAATGAACAACAGATGTTTACTGGTGTGCTGGGATAGGTGTGTTTAATTCCCGGAGTAAAATGATCTATGGAAACAGAGAAAAGCCCAGTATTCTCAGCTACCTTTGTCAAATCATTGCACGCTGCAAAACTAATGGGGTGTGAGAGCAGATTCCATTTCAGGTGAGGATGGATGGGCCAGCAAGATTATTAGCCCATCGTTACGTCAATTGGCTTTTTTAGTATGACTCTAGGAAAGGTGAAGCCTTCTGGACCATATTTAAGAAGAATCTTTAAATTAGGAATGTGTGCATATATGTATGTCTGCATGATTGTAAAGGTAAGTTCCTAAATGATTTTGAAGTTTCTAGACTTAAAGGAACAAAACTTGATTTCTTCAACCAGAAATTAAAGAGGGATAAACTAGATTAAAGGTACAATTTTCCTCTTGGACAGGTAGATAGCATAGAGGATAGAGTGATGGGCCCGAAGTCAGGAAGACTCCTCTTTCTGACTTCAAATTTCACCTCAACACTAGCTGTGTGACCCTGGACAAGTCATGTAATCCTATTTGCCTCAGTTTCCTCATCTGTAAAAATGAGCTGGAGAAGGAAATGGTAAACCACTACAGTATCTTTACCAAGAAAATTCCAAATGGGATCACCAAGAGGCAGATGTGACTGAACGACAACCATAACATTTTCTTCTTATGTGCGTAAGAGATTTTCTTTTAAGGGACGTTGGCAACTTCAGTGCTGCTTGGACATGAGGGTAAAATGCCTTCGACATTTCTACAGCACCTTTCCCATGGATTTACTAATCCTTGGTCTGTGTTAGTCAGACCCCCATGCTTGCCAGCTAGGTGAATAGCTGTGAGAAGTATACAGTAGGCTGGTGCTAGAACTCAGGACATTTGTAAAGCAGAAGTCTTTCACCAGAATACTGTTTCATAAATTTCTTTGGGATCGTTGCAGAAGGAGAATACTTGATGGTGATCCTTATTTCATTTAGCCTCCATCTATCCCCAAGTCCCCCCATCTATCACCTACCATGAAATATAAAAGAGTATGTGGCTGTCACCCCTCTTCCCTAAGCTAGATCTGATACCAGACCTGAGTCTGAAAGGAACATAAGATTCATAAGTCAAGGTTAAAGAGAAACTACAACTCAGCAATGGAGGATTATTCTAGATGCCATATGTCTATTGATGCATAGGATAATAGAATCAGAGATTTCAGAAATGAAGAAACTGAGAGAACCAAGGCGGTTAAAGGACTTGCCCACTGAATTTGACTGTACTCTGTGAGACTCCAGTTTGCTTACCTGTAGAAATATGGACTTAAATTAGATCAGAGGTATTTGATTTTGTGTGTCATGGACCCCTTTCACAACCTGGTGAAGTCAGTGGGCCCCTTCTCAGGGTAGCGCTTTTAAATATATAAAACAAAATATATAGCATTATAAAGGAAACCAATAATAGCAGAATACAGCTATCACAATATCTTTGAAGTTCACAGACCACAGGTTAAGAATCCCTGGATTAGATGATATCTTCTAGTTCTAATACTCTGTTAGGATTCTACACTATATTGGTACTTCTGTGAATGGAGGGGAGTGATGGCATTACAGTCTTATATTGTTCTCACAGTATGCTTCTTCACTTTCAATTCAATTATTTGAGTATTTTCTGTTTGTAAACCGCTGTGTGAAGTGATAATAAGAGAGAAGAGCTCCCTGTTCTCATGAAGCTTATAGTGAAATGGTATTGTGTCTAATATGGGGCAGGTAGGGGGCACTATGGATAGAGTACGGGACTGGAGTCAGGAAGACTCATCTTCCTGAGTTCCATTATAGCCTCAGATGTTAACTAGCTGCATGACCCTGAGCAAGTCACTTAATCCTGTTTGCCTCATTTTCCACATCTGTAAAATGAACTGGAGAAGGAAATGGCAAAACCACTCCAGTATCTTTACCAAAAAATACCCCAAATGGAGTCACAAAGAGACAGACATGACTGGAAAATGATAAAACAACAACAGACTGTCTCTAAAACCCTAAACTTTTCATCTCTCTCCTCTGATGACTCAGTATTTCCCCCTCTGTTATATTACAGGAATCCCACCCCTACTCATTCATTAGCTAGGCTGCTTCTCTTCTCCTAAAGAATGATAGATGGAGGAGCCAAGATGGTGGAGTAGAAAGACACACATATGCTAGCTCTGAACCCACAGCCCATAAAATTCCTGTAAAGAACTCCCAACAAATTCTGGAGCAGCAGAAGCCACAGAACAACAGAGTGGAAGAGATTTCTGTTCCAGAGAGCCCTGAAAAACTGACGCAAAAGGTCCATCACGCACCAGACCCAGAGCAGAGCCTAGCCCTGCCTTGGCCACATGGCACCAAGGGGAGCAGATCTGAGCAGGCTTCAGGGACAGAATCTCTAGAGGCCATGCAGGTCCCTCTACCCACGGGTGCAAAGGTCAGTAAGAGAGTCTTTTTGGCTCACTGAGAGGGGAGTGGGGTGTCCCCATAACTCAGGCCCCCTCGGGAGGCAGCAGCAGAGGCAGAAGCAGACAGGGGCTCCCAAAGCAGGCAGGAGCCAGAATCCATTGTTGAAGTTCTCCACATAAACCTCTTGAGGGAACTGAGCCCTGTGTGGTGGCCCTGCCCCCACCTGAGCACCTAAACTTAATCTCACACTGAATAGCAGCCCCACCCAAAGCCCTGAGGCTAGGAAGCAGCATTTGAATCTCAGACACCAAGCACTGGCTGGGAGGATCTGGAGGTGAGATGGGTGTGAAGAGGACACTCAGAAGTCAAGTCACTGGCTGGGAGAATGCCCAGAAAAGGGGAAAAAAATAAGACCACAGAAGGTTACTTTCTTGGTGAACAGAGATCTCTTCCCATCCTTTCAGATGAGGAAGAACAAGGCTTACCATCAGAGAAAGACACAGAAGTCAACGCTTCTGTATCCCAAACACCCAGAATAAATATTCAGTGGTCTCAGGCCATGGAAGAGCTCAAAAAGGATTTTGAAAATCAAGTTAGAGAGGTGGAGGAAAAACTGGGAAGAGAAATGAGAGAGATGTAAGAAAAGCATGAAAAGCAGGGCAACACCTTGCTAAAGAAGACCAAAAAAAATGCTGAAGAAAATAACACCTTGAAAAATAGGCTAACTCAATTGGCAAAAGAGGTTCAAAAAACCAATGAGGAGAAGAATGCTTTAAAAAACAGAATTAGCCAAATGGAAAAGGATGTTCAAAAGCTCACTGAAGAAAATACTTCTTTCAAAATTAGAATGGAACAGATGGAGGCTAATGACTTTATGAGAAACCAAGAAATTACAAAACAAAACCAAAAGAATGGAAAAATGCAAGATAATGTGAAATGTCTCATTGGAAAAACAACTGTCCTGGAAAATATATCCAGGAGAGACAATTTTAAAATTATGGGACTACCTGAAAGCCAGGATCAAAAAAAGAGCCTAGACATCATCTTTCATGAAATTATCAAGGAAAACTGCCCTGACATTCTAGAACCAGAGGGCAAAATAAGTATTCAAGGAATCCACAGATCACCACCTGAAAGAGATCCAAAAAGAGAAACTCCTAGGAACATTGTGGCCAAATTCCAGAGTTTCCTGGTCAAAGAGAAAATATTGCAAGCAGCTAGAAAGAAACAATTCAAGTATTGTGGAAATACAATCAGGATAACACAAGATCTAGCAGCTTCTACATTAAGGGATCGAAGGGCTTGGAATATGATATTCCAGAAGTCAAAGGAACTAGGACTAAAACCAAGAATCACCTACCCAGCAAAACTGAGTATAATACTTCAGGGGAAAAAATGGTCTTTCAATGAAATAGAGGACTTTCAAACATTCTTGATGAAAAGACCAGAGCTGAAAAGAAAATTTGACTTTCAAACACAAGAATGAAGAGGAGCATGAAAAGGTAAACAGCAAAGAGAAGTCATAAGGGACTTTACTAAAGTTGAACTGTTTACATTCCTACATGGAAAGACAATATTTGTAACTCTTGAAACTTTTCAATATCTGGGTAGTTGGTGGGATTACATGCATACACACACGCACACACACAGAGAGAGACAGAGAGCACAGAGTGAATGGAATAGGATGGGATCATATCTTAAAAAAAGTGAAATTAAGCAGTGAGAGAGAAATATATTGGGAGGAGAAAGGGAGAAATGGAATGGGGCAAATTATCTCTCATAAAAGAGGCAGGCAAAAGACTTTTTAGTGGAGAGAAAAAAAGAGGGGAGGTGAGAGAAAAACATGAAGTTTACTCTCATCACATTCAACTAAAGGAAGGAATAAAATGCACACTCATTTTGGTATGAAAACCTATCTTACAATACAGGAAAGTGGAGGAGAAGAGGATAAACGGCAGAGGGGGGGGGGGAATGATGGAAGGGAGGGCAGTGGGAGGAGGGAGCAATTTGAAGTCAACACTCCTGGGGAGGGACAGGATCAAAAGAGAGAACAGAAGCAATGGGGGACAGGATAGGATGGAGGGAAATATAGTTAGTCTTACACAACATGACTATCATGGAAGTCATTTGCAAAACTCTACAGATATGGCCTATATTGAATTGCTTGCCTTCCCAAAGGGAATGGGTGGGGAGGGAGGGATGAAGAGAAGTTGGAACTCAGAGTTTTAGGAACAACTGTCGAGTACTGTTCTTGCCACTAGGAAATAAGAAATCCAGGTAATGGGGTATAGAAAGTGATCTGGCCCTACAGGACAAAAAGAGAAGATGGGGACAAGGGAAGGGAGGGATGATAGAAGAGAGGGCAGATTGGTGATAGGGGCAATCAGAATGCTTGGTGTTTTGGGGTGGGGGGAGGGGACAAATGGGGAGAAAATTTGGAACCCAAAATTTTGTGAAAATGAATGTTAAAAGTTAAATAAATAAATTTAAAAGAAAAAGAATGATAGATGGTCCTTGGTCCTTCAGAAAATCTATATGAGAATGAAGTCAACCAAAACTAACTGAAGCAGGCAAATCTTTTCTTATTTGTATGAAGCACAGTAGAGCGTTCAAGCCCCACCCTCATCCCCATCATTTCTTAGCATTCAAGGTTTATCTGTGTATTTATGCTTTGATGGTGCTCCTTACTTCGTTTAGCCGCCATCCATCCCCAAGTCCAGTGTCACCGGCTATGAAATATAAAAGAACATGTGGCTGCCACCCCTATTCTGTAAGCCAGCTAGATAAGGAGAAGAGAAAGAGAAAGGAAAAAGATGAGATATAACACCAAGAAGAACATCTATACTCTTCTCTAGCCTATAAAACAGCTTTATTTATCTCAACAGAGGAAAATGTGACCAATAATGTATATTTTCCCATTTCTCATGCATCCTTTCAAAGCGGCAATCTCCGATTGCAGGTGGAAAACTAATGCTAATTTCCATTATTGTGAAGCACCTGCCTTTGAGTAAATCTTTCAGCCTTTCGCTCCCAAAAACCTTTCCATCATTTCAATAGCAGACACTGAGATGGGAAAATTCAAGATTAAGCAAACAAGAAAGCTTTGGCTAACTCTGCAAAGAGCTGACCAAATATTTTTTTCGTAGTCTCTTTCAAACCTGATTTTCTTCTTCTCCTACTTTTTTTTTTTCAAGGCAGTGGGTAAATGGAAGGAGAATGGAATAGAGTGAAGAAAAGGGAGATCAGAGAAGGTAATCCAGCATTGCTTTAGATTCTTCATCTTCTCCATAAGGCAATCATATTTTTCCTTCATCCTCTCCCTTTCCACTGCCTTTTTAGCCAAGAAATTAGGTTACAGGACACTATATAAGTTTGTGGGAAGCAGTAGAAAAAGCTTCCTTCTTCCTTTTATTTCCCATAGCACCTACCCCAGGGCAAGTACACAGCAATGTGCTTAATCAATCCTGGTGGACCTGATTCCCCCCAGGTGCTTGGGTCTCCCCCTCCAATTTTACTTGACATGACTTACATGACATCTGCTCTGTCATGTGTTTTTGTAAATAAACATATATGTATGTGTTGGTCTGTCTCAATTGAGTATAAGCCCCTTGAAAGCAGGGATTATTTAACTTTTGTAAAAAACTTTTTTGTAAATAAACGTATTTACATGTTTGCCTCTTTTAATTGAGTATAAGACCTTGATTATTTTTGTAATTTTTTTTGTAAATAAGTGTTTATATATTTGTCTCTCCCAACTGAGTATAAATTCCTTGAGGGTAGGGACTGTTTCACTTGTCTTTCTCTTGCTAGTACTTAGGTACGTAATAAATGTCTGTTGACTGACTGACTAACCTGAAAGATGGAAAAAGTTGTCAACACTCCCCCATTCTGGAATCCAGAATAAGTCATCATCCCCCCTTACCTCACTTGAGTGATCTTCCATTTCCTAATGTACGCCATGCCTGGCCATTGGCTGGTGGACTATCTTGTTCATCTATACCTCTTTTGCTTGAATGTAGGGAAGATTCTAATTGGCTCTCTCACCTGCTACCTGAGTGACCTTGAAAAGCTCACAACTCTGGACCTTAACGTCTCCATCTGTAAGGTCCCTTTAAGGGCCCTTCCTGTTCTAAATCTATGATCTTCTGAACTGCCTAGCCCCAAAACCAAAGAAGTCCCCCTTGTTATTTCTCTTCATAGGGAGATGGAGTAACAATAGAGGGTCAGCACAAGAGACTTCCTTGCTCCAGTTATGGACAATTGACTAAAAAGAAAGCCCAGAGGCAGAGAAGCGAGTTCGGAGCCGTAACTAGGAAAAGGCTATTGACTCAGAGTGCCAAGCAAGGTGGAAGAGGGGAATGAACTTCTTTCCCCAGAAGTGCCCTAGCCACTTCCTTCTCCTGCCCATCCCTCCCCTCCTTCACCACCCACAGGTTTTGCTCCAGGTGAAAATAATCTTGGTAACAACTCTGGTTGGTAACATACCTGTGAGCTTAATTGGGTACAAATGCTTTAGGATCTCACATGCATTTTACCTCCTCATGATTACATCTCTATGACTAACAAGAATACATTGCATTTGTAGAGTGGTTCAGTTATCAAAGCCCTTTACCTCTTTTATCTCATTTAATGCTCAATAGAAGCCTGAGAACTAGTCAGGAAAGGCCTTGATTTGACAAATCAAGAAACTGAGGCTCAGAGAAATAAAAGAACTTGCCTAGGGTCACATGATTGCTAAATGGCAGAACAAGGGTTGAACCCAAGTCTTTTGACCTTCCATCTAGTGTTCTTTCCATTGTACCCCACCATACATGTCAGTTTTTTGTGCTTTCAGAATCACTTATCCATCACAAATACCTTGTTTCCTACCCCAAAAAAAAGTAGGTGTTTGCCAGGAGCCCCCAGCACACATCTATCTGTAGCAGAGAAGAGTCATAGACCTTTGCCTAATAAAGAGGTAAATGGCCATCTGCATTCCCACAGCCACACTCCCTGACACAGACCAGAGTACACACACAGGGTATTTTCTGGCCTCGGGGCCCAAAGGCAAGCTTCTAGACACTCCAATTGATGCCTCTGCAGTGACTGCAGGAACCTGTTAGAAGCCAGATAAAGCCTCCCCCAGCCACCCATCTCACTGTGCCATCATTTATTGTCTGTTTCACACCAAAAGCTTCCTTGACAAATGCCCACCTAAGTGAAAGAAAGGGAAGAAATCCCATTGTGCAGCAGGGTTTTATGGAAAAAGATCTGGATTTGGAGACAAAGGCCCTGGGTCTGAATCTTGGTCCTTCCACTAGCTAGTTGAACAATTCATCCCTCTCTCTAGGCATCAATTTTTTCATCTGAAAAATGGGCACATGGGATTAGTTGATCTCCAAAAGGCTCTTCCAGATCTAAGTCTATTATTCTATGTTTCTGTGTTCTGTAGCCTCCTTGACTCCCTCCCCAAGTCCTAGACCTCCAAAGCCCCATCATAAACTTTTAATATGACCACCATTTTCCTTTATGGAGAGGCCTGACATTCAGACCATCCAGACTATTATTCACATCCCTAACGATGCTATGAAGATTATCATAATAATAACTCCCATCCATTTAGTATTTTATGATTTCTAAACACTTTGCATCCATTATTTTGTAATAGATAATAACAATAACAACTTACATCCATAAAGCATTTTACAAAGTTCCCTCTACCTTACAACAATCCAGTGAGGCAGGCGGTGGAGACGTGGTTCATAGATGAGGAAACTAAGGCTCAGAAAAGCAAAGTGAGTTCGCCAAGGTCATGTTAGCAGAGAGAGTAGCTGCTACTAGAACCTAAGCATCCTGGCCCCAAATGCTGTAAGATATCCACTATAGAACACTTCCTCTAAAATTTAAAACAAGGTCTAGTTAAGGTCCTTCTTAAGTGACACTGATGAACACGTTGTTAGCTCTTAGTCCTCCAAGGATTTTTATCCTAGGAATATATATAGCCATGGACTTCCTTTGAGCTATCAATCTAACCAGAAGATGCTTTGACTGCTATTGCCAGAGCCCAGGTGCTCTCAATGTTGTCCTGAGCACATTATATTCCTCTTGAAAACTATCTCCTTAAGCAGAAAACAGCTCACTCTTCCATCTCTACCTTTGCTTACACTGCAGTCTCCCCTGGAATGCCACCAGTACACGAACCCCTCCCTCAGCTAGCCAAATCCCACCTTTTCATAAGTCCCAACTGAACTCCCTACTCCTTTACAAAGTCATTCACTATCAACACATCTGGAATCTGCCTCTCTCCTCCCTTATCACCCAGAGCATACATTTTCTACCCCATGTATTTATGCATCTGGCATCTAATTGGATTCCATTCTGGATCATTCTCTGTTTATTAATTGTTAATCTGTCACCTTTACTAGACTGAGCTCTGACAAGGTAAGGAAAATGTCTTAGTTTCTCCTGTCTTCTACAGAGGACTAGGCACATAGTAGGTGCTCAATAAAATGTCAGAGCTGAAAGACATTATAGAATCATAGAGCTGGAAGGTACACATTAGAGGCCATCACGTTCAATGCTTCGTTTTATAGATGAGAAAACAGAGGCATAGCAAGACTGTGCTTTATCCAGAATTACATAGCTCGCATCTAAGGTAGAGTATGAACCCAGGTCTTTCAGACTCCATATCCACTGTTCTGTCCTCTCCCATTCTCACCACATTCTTGGATTAGAAGTCATTTAGTTTAAGATTCTGAATGTATAGAAGGGGAAACCAAGTCCCAGAAAGGAGAAATGACTTCTCCCAAATTGAAATTATTTATATTCTTATTTGCCTAACCTTACTTAGAGAGAAACTCACTGGGTCACATGTCTTCCCCATAGAGTTTGACCCCTTTCGCTCTTGAAACACAGATATCTACATTCAAAGACAGGAAAAGACCAAAGTCACATGCATTTGAGGAAAGCTGTGAAAATTCAAGTGAATTTGGGATTCTCAGTCTAAATCAGCGACCAGCAAACTGCAAATCACAGACCAAATCCAGCCCTGTGAATGCTCTGGTTAAAGCGTTATGTACACTTTACAGCTTAGTAAACCTTAAAGAAACATATAAATGTGAGCTATTTGGTTTCTGGATAAACACAACTTTTCTTATAGCTCTTTCTTTCCAAAGAGCACCTTTCTTCATTTGTGATTTCCTTCCTTCTCAGAAGTAATTTGCTTATTTGTCTTAGTAAACGTATCCTAGTTATTCATACTTACACCGTGCATGTGGTGGCAGGTATATTAACAACTTGGTTTTAGCAATGGGGCAATGGGGACCCAAAGAAGTGAAATGATTTGCCTGAGGTCACACAGCAAATCATTAGTGTGGCTAAGGCTAACGTTTATGGAGGGTTCCCAAACCAACTTTATGCTCACTTCATACTGGTTGGCTGAATTCTAAGTGCTGCTCAGAGTACAGAGAGAGAGAGACAGAGACAGAGACAGAGAAACAGAGAGACAGAGACAGAGAGAGACAGAGAGAGAGAGAGTCCTCCTCCTCTCTGCGTTGCCTGATCTCTCTCCCTCTCCCCTCTCTCCCTCCCTCTCTGCTGCCTTCTCACACACATACCCCCTTTCTTATCTCTCCATCCCCTATCTCTCTCTGAGGAAGAATGTCATATACACAGGCAGAGGAATAGGTAGAGAAGTAACATAAGGTATGATCTTAGAAAGATCTTCTGTCCCTCACCCCCATCAAAGCCACCCTCTCTCTGCTCTGGACTTGAACTACCTTTACCGAGATTTAAAAAAAAAAAAAAAAAGGCAGCAAGTTGGACCAATGGTTAAAGTGTCATACCTGGAGTCAGAAAAACATATTCCTGTATTCAAATGTGACCTCAGACCCTTACTAGCTATGTGATACTAGATAAGTCATTTACACACTGTTTGCCTCAGTTTCATCATGGCTCCAGTACTTTTGCCAAGAAAACCCCAAATTGGATCATGAAGAATCAGATATCACTGAACAAGAAGATTTTTAGTCCTTAGCTAGACATGAGGCTTGAAGTGCAAATGGCCCTGGGAGAGGGAACAGATTGACCAATATTTTGCACTAGTGTTGTGCGTTTATGCCTCTAGCCCCATCTGTGTAAATCACTGCTACTAGACCCTTTTAGAAAGCCAGTTTGGGCAGATGGCAGTGGAGAATGAGCAGGAGAGCACTGTGGATAAAAAGGGCTCATCATGCAGTGGGGCTGAGGAGTCCAAAAAAGAAGAGGCCTGGGAAACAAAGCAAAACTTGCCCAATTCTCAGGGGGCTGGCCCAACACATAGAAAATGCTCTCACTGTTGTTGATTCACATCTGACTTTTCATAGCCCTGTATACCATACTATCCATGGAGTTTTCTTGGCAAAGATAATGTAGTGGTTTGCCATTTCCTTCACTAGTGAATTAAGGCAAATATAGGTTAAGTGACTTGCCCAGCTAATAAGTGTCTGAGGCTGGATTTGAACTCAGGAAAATGAATCTTCCTGACTCTAGGCCAGACCTCTTTGCACTGTGGCACCACCTAGCTGCCTAATAGTTAGAGCTGTCCAAAAGTGAAATGGACTACTCTTTACAGATGAAACAGGGAACAAAGTTTTCATGAAAAGACTAGATGGCACCTTGTTGATTGTATTGTGAAGGGGGAATCTTTCTCATGTATGCATTGGCCTGGATAGTGACCTTTCCTACTCTAAAATTTCTGTGATTGACCTAAAGTGGACTGTCATGGAAAAAAAGGAACTAAGAAGCAGAGAGCTGAAGGACAGATAATGCCTTGTACCATCCATGGAGTCTGCCAAAAATCCTATCTCCCAGAGTGACTCTTCTGTCCTCTGTATATTTAATATTTAATATCCATGAACCTGCTAGTGCCCATAAGTGATTAACAAATTAGTAGACTATGCCTGTGGACACTTCTATTTTGAACCTACTGGTGTATGTATGTATCCATCCTCATTAAGGATCTTAGTACATCAAAGGGAGATTGAAAACACATCAATTAGCCATGGGGATATGATTAAGCACAAGTATCATTTACAACTTTATTTAGTTCAACATGCCACCATTTTGATATCTCCTAATAAAGGCTGTAACCATCATACACAATGGTTATGATATGTTGAGATTCACAGCCTTTCAGGCTTCAGAAAAACCTGGAAAGACTTGAATGAACTGATGCTGAGTGAAGGGGCAGAACCAGAACACTGAACATAGTAATAGCCATGATGTGGGCTGATTAACTTTGATAGACTTATCTCTTCTTAGCAATGCCAGGATCCAAGACAACTCCAAAGGACTCGTGATGGAAAACACTGTCCACAGCCAGAAAAAGAACTATGGAGTCTGAATGCAGGTTGAAGCATATTATTTGCTCTTTCTATTTTTTTTGTTTCTTCTATCTTGTGGTTTCTCCCATTGGTTCTAATTCTTCCTTACAACATGACTAATGTAAAAATAGGTTCAATATGAATATATATGTAGAGCCTATATCAAATTATGTGCCATCTTGGGGTGAGGGAGGGAAGAGATGGGGGAAAAAATTGGAACTCAAAATCTTATGGAAGTGAATGCTGAAAATGAAAAATAAATAAATAAATTTAAGAGATCCACAGTCTTAAGTTCACACATCCTGGGGAGACATGGAACCTGGAGGCAGCAGATGGGGTAGGACTAAAAACCTACAATTAACTTTGGGGTCCAGATAAGAAAATAATTCCCTCTGGGAGTTGTTCTGTTTTGTCCATTTTGTGGTAGAAAGGATGGGGTGAGCCATAAGACAAGAACAATTGCTCCTAGGTCATGGATAATGGGCTATTGCAAGGCTCTGAGTTCAAGTGTCATCAGGTTCATACTGTCTCCCAACAGACAATGACATTCTCCTCTAAACAACAAACTTGTGACCTCTAACCTTCCAGGAAGCAAATTTCATTCTTCTTTGTCTTTTAGTAGAGCTAAGAGTAAAAGAGACAAAAATTCAATTCAGCTATAGTTAAGAAAAAAACATTAAAAATACTTACAATATGTAGCCTCTATGACAAATGCTGTGGAGACAGAGATAACAAATATAACATAGTCCCTGCCCTCATGGAGCCACAGTCTAGTGGGAGAAGGGAATAAAACATCCATGAAAATAATAATAATTATATTTATATCTAATGCTTTAAGGATTTCACTCAATTTACATATGCTAAGCCATTTAGCATTATGCAACAATCCTGTGAGGTAGGTGCTATCATTATCTTTATTTTACAGATGAGAAAACTGAGGCTTAGAGAGGTTAAATGACTTGCCCAGGGTCATTCATCTAGTCAGTATTTTAGGATTCAAACTTAGGTCACCCTGACTCCCAGTCCCACACTCAATCCACTGCTCACATCTATATATGGTTTTACAATTCACAAAGCTTCTTCCTCACAATAACTGTGGGCAGCAAAAGGTATTATCACCCCCATTTATAGATGAGGAAACAGCATCCCAGCATCCAGAGACATGAGCTGATTTATCTATGCAATTAGTGTAGTCATGCAATCAGTTAACAAGCATTAAGTGCTTACTATGTGCCAGGCACTGGCACTGCTAGTGGAAGGAAGGAAGAAATGAAAAAAGGAAGGAAAGAAGGAAAAAAGAAAGGAAGGAAGGAAAAAAGGAAGGCAGCAAAGAAGGGAGGAAGGAAGGCAGCAAAGAAGGGAGGAAGGAAGGAAGGAAGGAAGGAAGGAAGGAAGGAAGGAAGGAAGGAAGGAAGGAAGGAAGGAAGAAAGGAAGCTCCTGACCTCAAGGAGCTTACAATTTAATGGGGGAAAAACAATACATTGACCCAAGGGCATGGTGGAAAAGTTGGAGAAATCTAAAAGTAATTCAGCCAGGTAAGAAGAAATGAGATGTCTGAGGAGAATTCTCTGCTTAGAGGTTTGACATCCTTGGTCCCACCCTCCAATTAGAGTAACGGAGGGTAGTGATGAGGTCCCTTCCCTCAGGGACAGATTCTAATCGGAAAGATAACATACAAATAACAATGCAGCAAATTAATGGCAGTCAGGATTCAAACTCAGATCTTTTTCATTCTTCACAATATGACCTCTTATGCAAATGATTAGAGCAAGCTAGAGACCCCAACAAAGGGATTCTAGGTAGGAGCAAACAAACGCTCCCTACTTGGGGAGGGTGGGGGGAAGATGGGGAAAATGGCTTCATGAGGAATGCAGAGCCTGAGCTCAGCCCTGGGGGTGGGGGGAGTCAATCGTGTCTCTGTCAAGAATGAAAAGTAGAAGGAACATCTCTCACCTAGGGCAGATGCAGGCTATAAAACAATGTAGAATGTACGAAGAGTAAATGGAGCCTGACGGACTTACATCAATAAGGCAGCCAATGCAGCCCATTAAAGGGTTTTACTATTACTTAGCCAAGTTGGAGGGCAAACTGTTTTGAAGGATGGGAGGGACCGCAGGGCTGCCAGAGCCAGTGTGATGAATTGATTGGAGGGGCTTGTGAGAGTGATGTGTATGTCCCTGTATAATGGGCACAGGAAGGAAGATGAACAAACAAAAAGCAATTCCTCTGGGTTGTCAGATACATATCATTGATTAATCTGGACTCACCTGTTATTCCCCTCACGAAGAAAAGACCGGTTCTATTGGGTTCGCACAATATTCTCTGGTGCAATATTCCCTGGAGCAAACAAGATCTCAAAGTATCCATGGAGAGACAATCACAAGAACAAGGAATGGGAAGCCTAGAGGAGGTGACTTAGGGAAGGTCACTTCCCCTCTCTGGAGTAGTTTCTTCCTCTATAAAATGAGTGTTGGGCTACATGGGCTCTGGAGTCCCTTCTATGTCTAACCTTCTATCATTTTCATAACCCAGTTTTTCCCTTTCCTGGAAGATGATGACTTTGGATTCATAAAGTCTTGATGTCTGACTTGGGTTCAGTGATATAAGATAGGGGAAGGAAATTAAAATATGGACCTACTCAAGGGATTCCTGACCTTGGCATTTCCCAGGCATCAATTTGCCTCCAAGCACAAACGAAGTCCACTTCCTAACCCAACCAAGGCAACACCAGGATGCATAAAAACAACCTAGACACCATGAAACCTCTTGGAAATTTTGAAGGGGAATAATCCAGAGAAAATAAGCAACTTATTCCACCAAGTATCATCCTGCGTATTAGTATAGCTTCATGGATGTGCTTGTACCTAGTCCTAGGACAAAAGAATTAGGCAAATACTGTTGCTGCAACTCTAAAAATTAGCCAGGCTCTCCAAGGGAGGACCAAACCAGGGAAAGCTGACTATTTGGCAGAAAAAATGAGAAAGACATTCATCCCCCAGATGTCCAAAAAACAGCTGCGAAATCAGCACTCAGATTTATAGAGATAAATTTGACTTGAGAAACTTGGCCCCCAAAGAAAATGGGAAAGGGGGTACATCTTTCCCTGCTTTGAAGAGGTAGAGGGTCTACGAATGTGGATACTGTCAGTTCTAGTGTTGTCATTTTTCTGAAATGGCTGTTTTTTATTTAATTCTTTGTTAGAAGGAATGTACATTTGGGCAGAAGCAGAGGGACATATTTGGACATAAAGGTGATAATAAGAGAAAAGAAATTTTTAAAAATTAAATGTAAAAAGCAGCTTGAAAAATCATTTGGTCTAACCAAATCTAATTTTACATATGAAGAAACTAAGACCCAGGGAGGAAAGTGACTTATCCAAGATCACACAAAAAGAAAATCGAAATGACATAAATTAAGGTAAAGAATGGCAGTTGGTATAATAGAATGCTGGAATTGGAGCCAGGAATACCTGGGTTTGAATCCTGCCTCAGACCCTTATTAGTTTTGTGATCCTAATAACGCAACCTCCCTGAACTGAAGTTTCTTCATTTGTAAAATAGGGATTTATAACAGCACCTCCCTCCCTAGGGTCTTAGAAAATTCAACATAACAGACACAAAGTTCTTTGCACACCTAAAGGCATAGTCTAAATGTAAGCTATTATTATAACTGTGACTGAAGCAAAAACTCCTAAGTCAATAATTTGATGGGTGACCTTAAAATGTTATCAAATCCACATGTGTGCTATTCTTCTGGCAAGGGCTGTGCTTGAGGACCTAGAGGGCCCCATGTGGCCTCAAAGCCACAGGGTCCCCACCCCTCTATCTAGCCCCATGGACATTAGCCAAAATTTGCTCTCTGGCCATCATAGTTAAAAGAGTCAGCACCACCCCAATCTGCAAGTAGTTCATTTTAATTTTTCCAAGTCTCTACCAAAGAAGAGGTAACTGAACACATGCTATGTACAAAGCTTTTTTATTTGTGAGAAGCTACAGCCCCTATGTGCTTCCTGCACACAGCCTCAGAGAAAGGGGATTGGCGTTAGAAGAACTTTTCTGATAAACATCAATAGCTGAGCCTGCAGGCATCCATCTCTCCTAGGCTGATTCCCCTTTCATGTGCTGCTTTGTCCAAATTCCTTTGCTGCTTGAATCCAGTGGCCCCAGAGAGACAAGCTGTGCCCTCAGGGAAACATAGGGGCCACTTCTCGGTTGTCCCAAGTGAAATAAAAGGGACACTAAACCCCAAGACTACTGTGACTCCAATAGCTCATTATGGAGGCAATCCCTTTCAGCTCTGTCTCTCTGTCAACTGAAGCCAGTTTTAGCTTCCTTACAAGAGCTTGGTTAATTATTTCTTGATGGTTTATGACTGACAGGCAAAGCCCTTTAGAGCAGTCCATGATGCTGCAACTTCCCAGCTTCAGCTCCCACTTCTACTGCTTCTGTCTGTCTGTGTTCGTTCTTCATTTTTGAAGAAGACCATGACATCAGAGAAATGATGACATGACTTGCACTTGACTTTGTTTTGAGTGAGTGAGGGCTGTGCAAGGTCACCAGACTTACTTTCTCCTCCTGAGCCATCTGGATCCAGTGACCAGATATTCATCGAGATGACTACTGACTTTACCAAATGCCATACTGGTGAACAGAAAACAGAGAAGTCACACATTCTGTCTGTTCATACTCCAAGACTTTCCTGAACTACATCCCCAGTTGTTAATGTCACCCTCCTGACATTTACTCTGTACATATTTACTTGTGTATAAATTCTTCCCTCCCTCCAGGAAAATTTAAGCTCCTTGAGGGAAGAAACAGTTTCATCTAGCACCATCTAGCACAGTGTCTGGTACATGACAGGTGCTTAAGAAGTACTTAATGAATTGAATTGACTTGAATATTAATGACTACAATCTAGCTGGGGCGGGGGGGGGGGGGGGGGGGGGGGGGGGGGGGGGGAACGGAAGATGTGTCCTAGCATAAACAGTACAGAACTGGGAGTCAGCAAATCTGAGGTTTAGTTTGGATCCAGCCACTAACTCGTTTTGAGACTTTGGGCACATTGCTTCCGCTAGGTAGGCAAGACTCAATATTTCATGTGCAAAATTGGGATGGGGGTTGGTTGGAAGAGATGATTTCCCAAGATGATTCTAGTCCTGTGAGTCAAAATTTTATTTCACATCTCTTTATAGAATTCTTGGGCATCTACGTCTGACTCATTTTCCCACAAGCAGCCTGATTTTCAGTGCTTCGGCCTTTCTTGAAAGAGTCTGGTAAATTCTTAAATTGTAGTCCTTTGGAATAAGGACAGTACATCTGCTTAATACATTTGGTTTGGACAGGGCTGTGTTCAAGTAACATTTTTGAAGTTACCAATGACGTCAGTAGTATGACATGCAGCAGCTACGGTAGCTTAATTCCCCCCCAGCCCAGTTCTTGGGGGAGACTAGTCTTATTCCAGAACTTTGAATAGCCACCTGTGTGCAACTGTCTATTCTTCTTGAGTTTTACTTTGGGTAGGGGGGCAGAGAGAACTTTGTTCATACTTTAAGACAAATTATGCTTGGGAAATGCCAAGAGCAGGGTTCTCATCTATAAAATTAAGCAGTTGGATTAGATGATCTCTAAGGTCCCTTCCAGGGGACCTAAATGCCGTGATCCTAGGATCCTAGGATAATCCTTGCTATCTGGTGTACAGTGCAAGCTCATGTGTGCAATGCAAATGTATTTTCATAAGCCACATTCATCCGCTACCTATGATACTACCACCGTGAAAATTATTAATCATAAGAAATGATTTGTCACACCACCTGCGATTCTAGCATGCTTGTTCTAGAAAGCAAATCTTTTAGACACATAATTCTCCTTATCCTCAAATCATTGTGGCAAGGTAAATAGAAACAGACCTATTTCTGCTCGCCCCCAATTCTCCCACTATCTTTTATATTCTGAAATGGCCCCAAGAACACAGTCCTTAAAGCAAAAAAAAAATGAAAAAAACTCGTTTGGGGAAAGGGTGCACTGTTGGATCAAATCCACCTGAGTGATTGTCAGTGTAATCAGCTACACACAGTGACAGCTCTCCCCAGATAATAAATGTATTCATTCCCCCAAAGACAAAGATCTCCAGGTCGGGAGCAGAGATGTATCCAGCCACTCTGAATCAGGGCAGAGGTTTAAATCTGAATAAAGAGTGATAAAGAAAGCTGAAAAGAAGTAAAAAGGGGAGTTAGGTGCAGTCACATCTGATAAGAGACAAGAGTTCACCAAGGAAATTCAAATCACTCCGTCAATATTCCCTCATTAACTCTTATTCAGTCCTCCAGGAAGAGAGACCTATTCCCCTATCTGATCAGTATTTATGGAGCAACTACTTTACTGAATGCTAAACCCTAGGTACTTTGGAGGGATGGACACTACAGAAGTAGCAGATATGCGGAAATGCGAGGCTTTGTTTGCATCCAATTTAAATGCCACTCTTTTTAATTTGGCAAACAGGAATACCTTATGAGCTCCCTCTATGCCAGTCACTCAGGTCTAACTGCCAATTGCATTTTCCCTTGAATTTATAATCCAATTGGGAAGTTAATTATTGTCATCATCATCATCATCATCATCATCATCCTCAAACTCATTACTATACATGGAATACATAGAAAGCGAAAGGATTTAGTAAGTCCTTGCCTGTTCCAGGCATTGTGCTAAATGCTGAGGATACAAATATAGAAAGTGAGAAAATCTCTGCCCTAAAGAAACTTCCATTCTAATAAAGAAGGCAACGTAGTACTAAAGTGATGGGGAGGAATTGATGTCTTAGTTGGAAAGTCACAGGAATGGTTAGTGGAGTCAATGAGAAATTATTGACATCTAGGTGTACAGTGGATAAATTTGACTTGGAATCAGGAATACTGGAATCTGAATACTACTTCAGATGCTTACTCACTGTGGGTAACCCTGACTCAGTTTCTCCATATGCTAAATGGAGACAATAATAGCATCCACCCCTCCCAGCATTGCTATAAGGGTCAAATGAGATAACACATACAAAAACACTTTGCAAATCTTAAAGCACCATGTAAATGCTAGCTACTATCGTCATTATGATGTCCTTTCTAGGAATGTTCGTGTTTGCTTGATTACTATTCCCAGAACACGAAGCAGGGGGAAAAGTGGAAAGAGAGAAAATATGAATTGAGCCGCATGGCATGAAGAAGGCTGGCCATCAATGGGATGGGTTTGGGTCAGGTTAGATCTGATGAGTGCTCACCAGTGAGAAGCCAGGGCCCCTAAGGCCAGAGCTGGAGTGCCAATTTTGGAGGTGGAGGTTGGAATAATGCAAGAGCAGGACATGAAACTGGCTTGAGAATGGGAGTAACTAGGCATTATTTGGAAAGATAAGCTGGGACCAGATGATGGAGGGTTTGAAAAACCCTCAAGAAGTCAAACAGAAAAAACCCAAAGACATACTGTGGAAGCTTGGACTAATCATTTCCCGTCACTGAACCTCAATATCTGACCAATTGGATTCATCATACCTCCCTCATGGGGTCTCTGTCAGGCTTAAACAAAGTGATAAAAAAGAAAGCTTTTAGAGACTAGATGATCTATACAAGTGCAAGCTAGTATTATTATGTCTTATTATTTCTTTCTCATGCACTGAAAGCAAGGAGCTGATGTCTATTGATAATTCTTCTAAAATGGGGGAAGGGAGGGGAGGGATAATACAGTCTTACAATGGCACAGTCTTATAAATATGGAGCTGGAATGAGAAGTAATTTTAATCCGAACCAACTTCCCCTCTGGGTTTGAATCTGTACCACAGAAGGGTTTCTGAATATAATGAAGCTGGTTTTGCTCAGGAACACTTGGCAACAGAGGCCAGAAGAAAAGACCTTGCTTGCATTCAACTTGAATGCATTGTCTTTCTATGGGCTCTGCCCTTTTCTGTGGTAAACAGGAGAAGCTGACAGGCTCCCGCCAAACCAAATGCTCATATCTATGCTCCCAGTGCATTTCCCTGAGAAGCTATTGCTCCCCTAGCTAAGCCTTCCTCTTTTCCCTAGGAAATCCCTCTCCCTCCATGGCATGTTCATTTGCAGGATGGCCTCCCTATATAATTCTGGAGAAGGATGTAGCATCAACAGATAGCAGGTCTCTGTTCACTGACAGGAAGACAACAGAAAGGACAACAACTTGGGAAAATAATTGGCTTAGAAAATGCTCAAGACGGCAGCAGCCTAGAATGAGGAAACCCATGCTTTGGTCCAGTGATTTTGACAATTGCAGAAGTTTGGGCCCTGAATGGTAATGCTACTGAGTAGAAAAGCAGTCACGTTGTTTATAAAGAGGAGTCATAAAGAGATAGGATTATAGATACTAACCTGAAAGGGGTTTTAAAGATCATGTGGTTCAACCCCCTAATTTCATAGCTGAGGAAACTGAGGCCCCAAAAGAAGTCCAATAACTTGCCTAAGGTCACCCAGATAGCTAGCTGGCATCAGAACCCAGTTGCTTTTCATCTAACTCCAAGACTCTTTCCCATTCTATCACACTGAGAAGACACATTATTAGTGAGGGGTCTCCCTGCAGTTCTAGGATCATTAAACCTTGGCTAAGAGTAACATCCAACCATCATGTGCACATGTATGCATGGCCATTGTTGAATTTAGGCCAGGCAGGAGGCTAATGATGTGCAAATGATCTAGGTGCCTCTGTGCTTAGAAGCCCAGGACCTAGATATCATCTCATTCTACCCTCTTTGTGTTACTGGGGAAATGACATTCAAAGATGAGAAGCGATTTGCCCACAGTCACTTAGCTACTCAGTGGCCAATGTAGGAATAGGACAAAGGTCTCTTGACTCTCCAACAGCTCCTTGAGAGTAAGAACTGGAACCTTGTCCATTCTTGTTTTCCCCCAAGTGACTAGCACAATGCTGTGCAACCAGAAGCATGTAATAAATGTTGAATGAATGTTTGTTGGAATTCATCTTTCAGTTAGCTAGAATCCAGGTTGTCCATTGAACGTAATTTGACCTAGGTTGCTACTAGGAAGCTAGCCCCTAATAGCACCACGGTGTTCAGTGACTCTGGAAGTATGACCTCAGTACTGCAGTAAAGGAAACGCTGGCCTCTGGGTACATCTAGCTAAAGACAGGGATCCCACCACACGGTCCCTTTTCCTCCTATTATGTCACTCTCTTTAGGCTAGACCTGAGACAAAGGGAGCAGAAACAGAATAAACTAGAAAACATTTTTAATGGATAATCTTAAAAAAAGAAAACGATCATGACCTTGGTCTAGTGATAAAATGTCTAAGGGGAAAAGTGGTCAATGTCTATGAAATAATAACTAGAGAATAAGTCATCAAGCAAAGGAATCCTAGAACTCATTAAAGCCAATCCCTTTATTTTACAGAGGAAGAAAGCAAAGCCTAGAAGAGTAAAGTGAGTCACTCAAGAAAGTTATGAACAGAGACAGGAACCCTCTTCTCCCAACCTAAAGAATGAGCTTTCCATTACAGCACACTGAAAGGTGTAGGCAAGACTTGTTCATAAAACTTCAGAACACTAGAAAGTTCTGGAAGAAAACAAAAGGAAAAAGAGAACTGCTCTATGCAAGAACTGGAACTCCCAAAATGTAACATGAGGTACAAGTAAAACTAAGTTCAAGAGTTGAATTCGTAAATTAGATAAAGTCATAAATGATAAATTCATAATAAGTCAATTAGAAGAATTATGAATGTTCAATGGCACAACGCTAATCTTTCTAGGATGATCTCAAAAAGAGATTTTATGCCTTCTGACAAACCACCTCTAGCAAGGAAAGAATACTGGGTGACTGGATCACTGTTCTGATGTAACAATTCTAACAACAATTCTTGCATTCCTAGAAAAACATGAACAAGGTCGACTGACAACTTGCCTAGCTGTTGGGGTCCCCTAGACCACTTACAGGAACCCCTAACCCCGACCCAAGGCTCTTGTCCAGCAAGAGGCCTTGATCTCGTGAGTAATGAATGGGGCGGGAGACAAAGATGGTGAAGACTCCGTTTTATTCCTCTAAATCACATGCATTTATAGTTTTACCTACGTACATTCCTAAGTACATTCCTAAGCCCTACGTAGGACCTATCACCTATCACCTTTTACATTGAACCTATCACCTATCACCTTTCCTTATATGGGTGTCTTCTCCACTGGACATCCGGAGCCAGGACAAAGAGCTGCCACGTTGCAAACAAGGACGAGACCCTTCCTCCTGAATCCATCTAGTTCCACCCCTACTGACAAGCCCCTAGGTTATCTAGGCAGGCTCTCAGTGTGGCGTCCTGAAAATGGATAGGGGTCGGCTCTAACTCGTCCCGTTACAACTCCCCCTTTTTGTTTTGGTACAGTTGTTCTTTCATAGCCAACACGGTATGTTTAGTGGAGAAGAGGGAATTATGGATTGTTAACAATATGCATTTTAATAATATTGGTATAATAGCAACTAATATAAGCAATGTTAGTACTCCTGATCCTAATGAAATTAGCCAAGTTTTTAGTGAGTGCCAGGGATCAGCATGTTGGAAAAAATCTAAGATATTTTGAGCAGTTTTATGTGGAAGTAGGTCTTCATGGGAAGCCTGATTGATATTTTCTGCCAATTGAATCAATTGTTGGAGCTCTAAGGTCATATTATCACTGATTACACCTTGTAATTGAGCCCGAATCTTTTCCCATGCCATTTCAGTTGCATCATATTGTTTTGGAGTAAGACAAAAAGTATTGTACCTATAATCATATTGCAACTTTGATTGTAATTCTAGATATGCAACTTCATGTCCCAAGAACAGTACTGCTTTCTGTAAAGCACGAATAGCATTGTAAAATTCCTTATCCATTTGAGCCTGACGTTGAAATCCTTCTGAGACATTGCGCATGAGATCATGAAGAGCATTTGCTTCCTGGACACTATTCTGTGTGTTAGAAACAGACATTGCGAGAGCAGTAGAACTAACAATTAGTTCAACTAATAAGGTTATACCTAACACTACACATGAGATACATCTTTTGAATCGCATCATACTTGTTATCTTTTGATCTAATACTGACATAATATTGTCAGCCGGAGTGCGATACCATCCTTGTGTTTTCACTACTGTGGGTGTATACTTTGGCCTAGTAATGATGTAAAGCCTTCCTTTATCAAATTGTGGACCTACACATTCATGTTTCAAACAATTCAGACAAGTTAAATTGAGTATCCCTGTCATATTCATATGTGGCATGAGTGTAGACTGACTTGCACGATCCCACATAAAGGCATGAGATGATCCTAAACACACTCGCGCTGTAAGACTAATATGGTTTGTAATTATTTTACCGTTTGGTCTTACAATAATAAATGGTCCTACAAAACTTTGTACTGTCTGCCCCCCAATAGCGGCAATCACCCGTTCAATCCCTGCTGTATCAGAACCCTTGTTAGTAACATATCTAGGACTAGGATATCCTGAGACATAGCGATCTGGCCTAAAATGCGATAGGTTGTGACAAGAGGTAAGACTCTCATTATAATGCTCTAAGAATAACACAGTCTGTTGACATTGATGTTACTGACAATCTTCAAATGATACAAAACCTGAATAATTACGATAAATGGAGACATAAGGATCATTTCTCTTGCTACATTGTGGTCCAGATCTAGAAATCACTTCTCGTTTTTGTCCCATGTCTTGTGCCCCATTCATTTTTGTACAATATGGTCTATGTCTCAAACCTATTTCTCGTTTTTTATCTATATCTTGTCCCTCAATGACCCAAGTCCATAGGCGAAAAAGTCTAGAGTCCCCTGGATATGCTAAAGTCTCATGTCCCAGAGTTATATTTGCACACCATGTCGCATCAGCCGCTACATTATTAAAAACCCATGTACCAGTCCATCGTCCAACAACCTTCTTTTGAAGACAGAGCGGTAATCCAGCGATCAATCCAGTAAAGTTCATCCTTGGCTGTGAACTATTTGATTTACCTATAGATTCAAAACCTGTACCCCCAAACATGCGTGATAAACTGCCATGTAATACTAGTGTTGGTATCTTTTCACCCCATCTTATGGCCCTCACCCACGGAGGATTCGGGATGAACGCCCAGTGATGTGCATCCCCACTTGTCTCCTGGGTCGGAGTTGGACTTTCTCTGACCCCAAGAGTCACTAATAGAAACAGAATCAACTTCCTCATTTTGTAGACAAAGACTTCTTATTTGTTCTTCCAGCTTCTTTCTCCGCTTTGCTGCTCTCAGTCTCTTGCCCTGTGATTTTCTTCCCGTTGTCTCTCTCTTCTATCAGCCGAAGCCTGCGTACTGGTACCCACTGTTCTTTCTCTTTTCCTGTGGAAACACAAGCATAACCCTTTCCCCATATGATTATTTTTCCTGGACCATGCCATATTCCTTCTGCATCACGCCACATGGCCTGTTTTCCTTCATTCTCTATTTGTGTTTTTTCTAGAAGTGAAGTTCCTTTTGATGTTTTTATAGCAATAGCATATTTCATGGCTGCTGAAAGATTCTTATCATCGAATTTTAAATAATTTAATGTATATAAGGCTAAATTGAGAGATGCCTGAGGGCCTTGTATAATTCCCCCTTTTTGTTTTTGCAAGTAAACCTTGAGGGAATGATTTGGCCTTTCAACAATGACTTGGCCTGTGGGGTTATAAGGTATTCCTGAAATATGAAAGATTTATAAAGAGAAATGTGATATTAGAACTAGGGCCCAAGTACATGCACTCAAGCACCTCACCCTGTTCCCCTTTAAACTGATGGGACCCAGCACATTTTGGGATAAGGGATGAAGGTCTCGGCTTCTGAAACTGCTTCCTGCTGAGATTGGACGTAGAGCTGACCCTGCCTCACAGGGTCCCAACATTGGAGGGGTTGTGTCTTTAACCAATATGAGGAACTTGACGATTCAGAGGGTGATAGGTGATGGTCTTGGACAAAGAAACCTAGAAGACACAAATCTGGCACAAAGATTAAACAAACAAGAACCAAAAAGGAGTAAGAATAAAATAACTAGAAGTGAGGTAAGTGTGAGAATACTGTCAGACTTCCTCACACTCTCTTGACATACTTAGTAACTATCTAGGACAGGAGGGGCTTGGATGATTCCCATTTGTCCCCAACATCCTTATCTGCTTTTTATATATTTTGATCACGCTTTTATTTAGCTTTCCAAATCTCTAGAACTGATCATTCAGACTGCTTCATATTCCTTTATATTTCTACCATAGACAAGATAGTGCATAAGTTATTAGTGTTCACTAGCATAGCTGTATTGTCTTAAACAAAAGAGATTTCTAAGTTGAATCTCATAACTGAATAGATGATCATCGCTGTTTCATCAGCTTGTTTATCTTTTTCTGATTATATTCACTCTGGAAGAAAAAACTTTAGAAATTAAGCTGTTAATAAGTAGGTGAAACCTTTTAAAATGATAGTTGGCTTTTCACTTTGAAGCAAAAATAAACCTTTTAAAATTAAAATTTATTAAAACTTAGTTGGTATAAAAATGTCCTAAGGAATATGAATTCCCAAAGTATTATAACAAAGCAAATTCTTAGATATTCCAGAATTCCTAGATATCACAAAATGTTTTAATAAAAATGCATAAAAGAATCTCACATTGGTAACAGTAAGAGACCGCTTACAAAAAAAATTTACTGCTTTAAAACAATAGGGACATCTTAAGGTGAGTCTTAAGTCATTTACATAAATTTCTGAACATGTTCCAGTTTCAGATAAAAATAATATTGTTTTCCAGTAAGATTACACAAAAGGGCTCACATGTTATACTGACTACTTGTAATTGATCATAGAAGTTTGCTATAAAAGGAAAAAATACGGACATGTGATATAGCAAACATGATAGGATAAAACATCTTTGACTCTCTTTGAATTCAGATAGGAGTAAAATTTTCCAATCATGCAGTATCTGTATTATAGCCAGACTCAGGAATAGTCAGGTGGAAAACATTCCTTTATAAAAGGACACAATGGGGAAACTGACCAGGAGGATCCCATCCTAGATTGAGTCTAGAATTGTCCCCTCAGTGTTTCCTCTACAGATACAAATTTCACCTGATAACAGTACATGATGCAGGATCACAGTCCCTCTGAGTAACTTGTGGCATATCCTTTCAGATACTGATTTAATGCAGACAACTACACCCAAATTCAAACTTAAACAAAAATATTTATGGTCTGAAATGCTTTTACCTTAAACAGCAAATTTCACTACTCCCAAGTTAAAGCCAAATACAGTTATTTGTATTCCCATGGAGTTGCAATAAGCAATGAAGATTAATAGGACTCACATACATAAGAGATTCCATTTAAGATCCTTCTTTCTCAAATTTAAACTTGTCCTTTTATAAAAGTCAATTATTAAAAATATTTTCTTATCTATTACAACTTTTGAGCAAGTCACATTCATTGTTTATGAATTATATAAGCCAAACAATCTTCTTTCCACACATAGTAGTCAATTAACAATTTTAGGTTTAGCATAAAAACAGCAACTTCAAAAACTTAGTTAACAATCTTACAACTTTTAGACCTGATAAATTATTTTAGCTGTAACTTCTTAAACAGGCAACGGTGAAAATACCTGGTTTTCTAAATGGCAATTACAAAACATTATAAGATAAGGTTAGTAGGACTGATAAAAGTTTTAAATAAAATAAATGGCTACACACAATTTTTCCAACATCTTTTAGTTTCAACAAGATTCAGATTACAAATTGCTTTCTCTAACACCATTTCTGGATAACGGAGTAAAATAAAAATCACAATGATTCTAATTTTTTACTCAAGAAAATTTCACATCTATGTCTACTCCTCAAAAATGTTTTTGAAAGAGAAAAAGTTGTAAAACTGCAAGTGGAAGTGAGGGAGACTCTGGAACAAAGTCCAGTGGCGCCAGTCCCCTCCTTTCCACTTGGGGGTTCAAGGCTTGATCTCTGAGGTGTCTTTTTTCATTTTCAGATTTATGCATTCTCAATTTGCCTTAGTGCCAAATAATACAATAAATTCTGACCTGTCTTGAACATCCAATTAGGAGTGACGTTTCACTTGAAATATGACCAGAATAACTACCTTTTAGTTGTATCCCATACACAAAAACTTTTCTCTTTTATGTGAGGCATGAGATAATTAAAATGCTATTCAATCTGTCTTTCTGATATGAGGGAAAAAATTTTTTCCCCAATTTCATCTTGTCTTTCTCTCCACCTTCATAACTTGGCCAGAGTTAGAATGTAGAAAGAGAGAGAGAATTTTACCAACAACTTTCCAATAAATTCCAAAGCTTTTATGCTTTCCTTAAACTTCATACCCATGTTGTACTCCTAGTGGGCTTTGATTAAAGCCCCTTTAAAACTACACATGCATTATTTCCTTGTATTTCTTGTGTAAAACTGCATTTAGCAATCATATAAATAATATAAGATTAGTTTCTCACTTTCTCTCTCCCATTCTCCTCCCAGATGCTGCAGCCATCAGAGAGAAGGGATGAGGGGGAGGGAGAAGAGATAACATTCCAAATTCCAACTACAATGGAGCTGACCGTAATAACTCACATACACACGCACACAGAACATGTAAAGACTGAACACATACACAGACAATAAAAAAAAGAATTCAAAAACTGAGAAAAGATTGTCGGAAATCCTCTGCACAAATTAGACCTATGGCTTGATTTCTTTTACTTAGTTCCAAACATACTTTCTGAGATTCAAATTTCCACAGTAAGTAATCTCCTTCAAGAGTGATTTTAAACTTGCTGGCTCCACTAGGTGTTTCCCTTGCGCTCTCTCTCCCTGGAGACTGTCCCAATTCCCTTTGTTTCCCACTCACTTTTGCTCTTTTCTTTGTTTCAGGGTCCTCCCGTTTGGCGGGAACTTTGACTTCCTCTTTGAACTTAACTGATTTTTCCTTTTCAACTTCTAAGTCCCGTAATCTACTCTTTAGCTCATCTATCTCCTGTTGCATTCTCTCTCTCTCCTCCTCCCTCTGACTCTGCTCCTGCAGCTGTCCTAAATTAGGATAAATTGAAGGTGGACTGGGAGAACTCAGACAGGATGGTTCAGGGGAGGAATCTGGTGAAACGGAAGGCGTTGTTTGTGTGGAGGCTGGGAATTGCCTGGGTTGCCGATCACAACAGCCATCCGCAGCTTGAAGGGCTGCTTTTACTATATTGTACATAAAGAAACTTGTTAGCTCCGGATCCCCAGGATTTTCCGAGTCATAGCTAGTTAACTGTTCCCCTACAACTTTCCACGAGCTTATAGAGACCGGAGGTCTCTGCTTTGTCCAGGGACAAATTCTTTCTACTTCGTTTAAGAACTCCCTGATCACTTTACTTTGAATGACGACCCCCTGTGCCTTAGCTGATTTGTAAATTATCTTAACAAAAGTTTCTCTATCGGCCGTCTCTACTGATTCAACTAGCCCCATAGTAAGATTAGTCTTACTTCACTGCTCCCGAAGCAGGTTACTCACGAGACTGGTGTCGTCTTTTTCCTTTTTCTTCCTGAGGCTGAGTGCACCAAATTCTTCTCAGATTGGTCAGTCTGAGGCACCTCAGGGCACACAGGTACGTCTTTTCCCCGCTAAAGGACTACGCTTTTGGCCCTGTGCTGTGTTCCGTGGATTTTTTCTTTTCTTCTTCTTTTTCCACCCCGCGAAATGGGCGCCAGAATGTTGGGGTCCCCTAGACCACTTACAGGAACCCCTAACCCCGACCCAAGGCTCTTGTCCAGCAAGAGGCCTTGATCTCGTGAGTAATGAATGGGGCGGGAGACAAAGATGGTGAAGACTCCGTTTTATTCCTCTAAATCACATGCATTTATAGTTTTACCTACGTACATTCCTAAGTACATTCCTAAGCCCTACGTAGGACCTATCACCTATCACCTTTTACATTGAACCTATCACCTATCACCTTTCCTTATATGGGTGTCTTCTCCACTGGACATCCGGAGCCAGGACAAAGAGCTGCCACGTTGCAAACAAGGACGAGACCCTTCCTCCTGAATCCATCTAGTTCCACCCCTACTGACAAGCCCCTAGGTTATCTAGGCAGGCTCTCAGTGTGGCGTCCTGAAAATGGATAGGGGTCGGCTCTAACTCGTCCCGTTACACCTAGCTATGGTAAGATTACTCTAAATGTTTATAAGAAGAGTATACACCAAAGATTCTTAACATTTTATGTGTCATGGAGCCCTTTAACAATATCATCTCTAACATTTACTGGATAGATGACCTTGGGCAAGTCACTTAGTTGCTCTGGACTTCACAGCCTTTATCTGTCAAATGGGGATAATAATTCCTGTAGCACCTATCCACACAATTGTTACTAGGCTCAAATAACATACACTATGTAAAGCATTTAGAAAAACTAGGGATGATTGCAAAAATATTACTATTCCTAAGTAACAACATCAGAACACAATCCGAAAATTCAATTCCATCAGCAGTTATTAAGAGGCAGTTAGGTGGTGGAGTGGATAGAGTCCTGGGACTGGGATGAACCTGGGCATGTCATTTAACCTTTGTCTGCCTACATTTCTTCAACTATCACCCAAGGATAATAATATTACCTATCTCCCAAGCCCTGTTGTTAGGATCAGATGGCACAATATTTGCAAAGCACTTAGCAGGGTTTCTGGCACTTAACAAATGTTTGTTTTCTTCCTTCCTTCTTTCTCATTATGGTAGGAGGTGTACATAACCCCCCCCCCAAAAAAATAGTCTCTGACCTAAAGAAGCTTACATTCTACTGGGTGGGGAGAAGATGATAAGGAAAGGAAATAACATATACACAGTTAAGTAAATACATAAAATAACTAGAAAGTAATTTCAGAGGAAGGCACCAACTGAGAAGAATCAGAAAAGACTTCATTGAAGAGGTGCACCTTAACAGGTGCTGGGGATTCCCAGAGGTATAAACAAGAAGACAGGGCATTCTAATTAAGAGATAGTCAACAAAAAAGCAAGAATGAGGGACATGGGATGCTATATATGAGGAATATCAAGCGTGCCAATTTGGCCAGAATGCTGAGTGCCTGCACAGGAGTGGTGTTACACCAGTCTATGAAAACAGACTGGAGCCAAACTATGAAAGACTTTAAATGATAAACAGAGGAATTTGTGTTTTATCATAGAAGCAAGAGAAAAACAATGAAGCTTCTTGCACAGTCAAGTGACATGGTCAGACCTGTCATTTAGTAATAGCAATTTAGCAGCTGTGAGGGCAATGGTTATGGAATTAAAAGAGACTGGAGGAAAGGATAATAATTAGAAGGTTTGAAATGATAAAGGTAGGAGGCGATGAGTAAAGAAGGTCTGAACTCAAGTGGTAGCCAGTGATGTGAGGGAGGAGGACTGATGAAAGAGATATTGTGGAAATAAAATTGACAAGCCTTGGCAACCAAGAGGAGATATGGTGGTCCATTGGGTAAGGTGGAGAGATGATGATGCTGAGAACACAGGAGATTCATAGGGTGGAGGCATCCTAGGAAAGTTAGCAATAGGGCTAAGTCTCGGGTCAAAGTAATGAGATCCATTTCAGATGCATTGACTTTGAGATACCTACATCCAAGTGGAAATATCTAGGAGGTGATTATTGGCATAGACTCAGAGTTCAAGTTAAAATGAGATGAAGGCTAAATATAAAGACGTAGGAGTCTCTCTACTCCTAATGAAACTAAATCAGTTCTAGAGTGCCTTAGTCTTTCAAATCTCATCCTGAAAAACCAGCAGATGCTGAAATCAACCAAAATGTAGCCCTCCATTTTGTAGCTGCAGAAAGTAGACAAGACGGTGCACTCTGTTCAACAACCAGGATCCACCAGCCTCCACCCAATCCAAGTGTGCCTATTCAAGGGTGTCTGGAAAAAAGCAGCTGTAGTGTGAACATGGTAACTGCTCAAGGAAATACCCCTAGAAACTCTCTGGTCTTCCAACATTTCTGCACTGACAGATCTATAATGAAATGGGGAGGCTTAATTTTTTTTTCTTCTCCAAAAGATTTTGTTCCTGGTTCAGGGAGCCTGAGGACACTTTTATAGGTTCATTTATTGCATGTTTCTTATTCAGTGCAAAAAAATCAATGATGCCCTGCTAGTCAATAAAGGTCTCAGTAGTGAAAGAGATACATACCTTGTAGGTGTTAAAAACATATAAAAGTGGGAATAATTAATACAGTGCTCCAACCCTGACTATTGACTTGGAACTAATAAGGAGATTTTTACCATCTGCCAAGGAAGGGTTTTCACTTCACACCTGCTTTGAAGAGCTGGCAATATTTTTGAGGCTATGTCCAAGGACTGGTACTTCTTTGTGACTTGCCAAACTGCTCCTAGGGCTGAGAGCTGGAGACCTGTGGTAACATTTAAAGTGCATTTGCCCATATTATTACATAGCCCTGGCCTAGACTTAGAACCCTTATGAGTCTCCAAAAAGTAAAAGCTTTTGCTCTAAGTTGAAGACAAGTTTAAACATCTCCATTTCTTTGAGGATCACAGAATGAAAAGCTGACTTACTTCCTTGAATGTGACCAGTCTCCTTTTAAAGAAAGGGACCAAGACATGGACTGAAAAACAAGCTATGTCAATTCACATGTTATTCTTCATATCATTCCCATATGCACTTCTACAACTCTACTATCGGTATCCTCATGGTCCAAAATACCCTCTCTCCTCTTTCCACTACCTTCCATCCAAATTTTCCTTAAAAAAACAGCATAAGTCCCACCTCTTAGCATTATAGGATTTAGAGCTTGGAGAAATCATAGGATTCATCAAAGATAATCTCTTTATTTTACCAAAGGGGAAACTGAGGCCGTAGGGAGGAAAGACTTGTTCCAAGCACTCCAACCCCCAATATTCTCTCCCAGTTCTGTACTCCAATTGTTTCTTTGAAACTTCTCTGAAGTACCTTTCATTTAACTTAACTAGGAATACATGGCAGCATATGATAACATTTCACTTGAGTTAATCATATCTCTCTATTAGACTATGATCTCTTAGAGGCCAGAGGACATTTCTCATACATCTTTGTATTCACATAATCTAGCACATGTTGGGTTGCCTAATAATAGGTATTCAGTGAGTACTCCTTGATTACTTGAGGCAACATGTTGTGATAGCAGAAGTGCAGAAGTTGGAGTCAGAAAACTTTGGTTCAAAATCAGATTGTCACTTGCTGTCACCATGACCAGTCATCTTGACTTCTTTCTTGCCACTGAAAGAGAGGGTGAGGCAGATGACTCTGTGCAGCATTGCCTTACTTAAATCCAAGTCACAAATCAAGATATCACTCTCATGATGTCATTGGTACTCTTTGAGAACAAAGGACAAACCACAAACAATCTATCACTTGATAGCTGTGTGAACCTTTAGTCAAGTCACTTTATCAAAGCCTCCGTGTCTTCATCTGTAAAATGAGGTTAATGGACTAGATCTCTAAGGTCCCTTCCAGTTCTTTTATGATCTGAATATCCTGCCCACCAGACTTGTGATGATATAGGAAATGAAGAACTTTCTCCACCCATTCAGATGCTCATCAGTCTTAGAAAGTTACTTGGGGCAACTTAACTGAAAAGTAATTTTCCTGAGATAACCCAACCAATATGTGACACATACAAAACTAAACACAGGTCTCTGACTCTGAGACTTTCTCCTTATCAACTACTCCATGTTGCTTCTCTGTTCTGATTAATAAATCAAACAATAAATCCTTCCAGGTCAAAATACAAGGAATAGCTTCAACTCTGTTCATTTCTCCTCAAGTCCCATTCCATACCTTTTAGTTCTTACTCTTCCTCTGCCTCACGTAAAAATCAAAATTCACAGGTTTCCTGGCAAGAGAGTGAGAAAGGAAGAAATAAAGAGAGACATAAAGAAGAATGGCAAATAAAGGGAAAAAACAGATAAGAAAGAGAGAGATGATGTAACCACCAGCTCAAAACTAGAATGGAAAAAGTAACATGAAATCAGGAGCTGTCCTCTCTCCAAAGTTATCCTAGAATGAGAAGCGGCTCGTTCCCTGAAAAGTAAATGGCCATCAGCAAACTCACTTGCCAAATACAATAGCTGGTACATAAAGAAAAAATCAGAACCAATTCCTAAGAAGAGAGATATCCATGGGGAAATAAGGTCTCACCTCTGCACCCACAGGCATCTTGGGTGAGAGCCTTCACCTCAGGATCCTGGCTTGCCTGTGTGTACAAATCAACCACCCTTGGAGGAGGAGATTATAATCTTACCCAAGCAGGATCTACCCAGGGGGTGCTGATCAAAGGCCTGAGCCTGGCACAGAGCCTCAATAATTAAGGCCACAGTCGGTAGCCTTGCTTTAGAGGGAATTCAGGCTCATTATGAGTTTCTCAAGATTCACTTCCAGTCACTCTTATATCAAAGCTCAGTTCACTCTCTAGTAGTTCCTTCCCACCCACCCACCCCTTACCAAGAAATCAATTTGCAATTTAACCCAGGGCTGCTCGTACATAACAGGGTAAGCCTCTCACATCCTCCTAGGGAAGCAGGGCATGCATTGTCCAAGCACCTAACTCTAAAATATTAGTGGCATTGAGCCATCAGGATGAAAAGAAAACATTTCGTAAATTTCCAGTTTAATCTATATGTAAATTTTGCCAACATACTTAAAAGAATAATAATTCACAAGTATTTATGTTCACAACATCTGGCTGTACTTTTTTTAATGTCTTTAAGTAATGTTTGTGAAGCTACTGTTGCATTTTCTAAAATCAGATTATTGACTGGGTCTGAAGAGATATAGAAGAGAGTTCTGAAACCTTTCCCCAGTCATCAAGACAAGTGACCCTGATGAGTAGGAAGCTGTGCAGAGGACCTGCTAGTTTCTTTGTTTGTGTAGATTTATAAAGATTTTTTTTTAAGTTTCTAGCCTTCAGCTCAAATAACTCCCACCAGATACTAAAGATTTGTTGATACTTAAATTCAAAATGCCTGTGAACCTGAAGAGGTATCCTTGCTCAACTAAGAACTATGGTAATATTAGGAGGCAGTGCTGGAATAGAAGGAGCCTTAGATTTGGAGCAGAAAGTCCTGGGTTCAAATACTAGCTCTGACATTTATAATCAGTGTGACATCAAGTAAACCTATTAATTTCTCTAACCCTCAATTGAGGAAGGGTGAGGATGCCAAAGGAATGATGCTACAGACCTCTTGACAGAGAGGTGACAAACAGCTATAAAATGACACATATTTTTAGACAGCACTAATGTAGGAATTTGCTTGGGTGCTTGAAAGAGAAAATGGATTTTTGTTTCATTAAAAATCATATTAAACTGTTAGTCTTTTTTAAAGCAAGAACATTAGTTGTTGTTTTTTTAAAGGAATTTTATAATGAGAAGGTAGAAGGTCCCTTACATATATGATTCTATGAATTCTCTGTGCTAAATGGTCTTTCAATAGAAAAATATCCTGGAAGGTGTTTCAAGAAGTGACTTAACTTTGATGATAATGGTAACAATAACTGTCACTTACACAGGACTTTGATGTTGGGAAAGTACTTTCCAAATATTATCTCATTTGATCTTCACAACAACTCTGAGAGGCAGGAGCTATTAGCATCCTCATTTGGCATATGGGGAAACTGAGATAGATAACAGTTAAATGACTTGCTTACATAGCTAGTCTTTCAGCTAGTACCTGAAACTGGATTTGAACTTGGGTATTTCTGACTCCAAGTTGAACATTCTATCTACTGTATCACCTAGGTATTTCTGTCTTCAGAAAGGGCAATAGCTAAGTTTTCTCAAAAAGATTACATCTATCTTCTTACTAGTAGTATTCTTTTATATTTTACAGTTCTCAAAATCCTCTCATAACCATTTTAGAGGCATTTAGATGGCACAGTGGAAGAACACTGCACCTAGAGTCAGGAAGACTCAAGTTCAAATCCAGCCTCAGATACTTACTAGCTGTGTGACTGTGGGAAAGTTACTTAACCTCTCTGTGTCTCAGTTTCCTCTTCTGCAAACTAGAAAAAAATAATAGAACCTACTTCACAGTGTTATTGTGAAAATAACACATGCAAAGTATTTTTCAAGACTTTAAGTACTATCCAAGTCCTAGCTATGATTATCACTACAATGGAAATAATGTGATTGGAGAGTCAGGGTTTGAATCCTGATACCTGAGGGATCTAGGCAACCTCAAGTCACTTACCCTGAGTCCTAGTTTCTTCAGCTGGAAGGTAGAGGAATAAGAGCTGGAGTAGAAGACCACTGAGGTTCCTTTCCAAATCAAGTTTGATGATCTCATAATGACTTCAAAGTAGGTAGGACAGAAAGCAGCCTCATAAAGTAGATAGAACAGTTAATTGAGAATCAAAAGACCTGGGTTTGAGCCCTGCCTTTTCCACTCACTAGCAGCATGACTGTGAGCCAGTCACTTCGCCCCTCCAAGTCTCAATTTCCTTCATCTGGAAAATAATGAAGACTTCCCTACCAACCTCACAGGTATGAGCATAAATGATGAGAATAAGATTATTTACATGAAGTTACTCTGTAAACATGGGAAGTATTATAGTAGAAGATTGTTATGGTACCCATTTACAGATGCAGAAACTCAAAGAGATTCAGTGACTCACTGACATTCTCTACATTAATTAGGGATAGAGGCTATGTCTTGACTTAGAAGGCTTAGAATCCATAACTTCTAGTATACTACAATGTTCTCTGCTGATATGTCCTGGTTTTATTTTGTTGTTATTTTAAATAGCAGGACATTCTTATTTGTCTTCTCATTTAATAACTTTCATTGATCCATCTTTTCAAATTTCCTTTTCATATGATATATTTTACACAATCTAATTATGAACCAGGGTAATAGTAAAAAGAAGAGGAAAGAGAAAGGAAATATTCTAGGACAATTCAGATAGCATATAAATTGGTTACCATGGACAGAGCCTACAAAAAAAATCTATCTTTAACTTAGCAAGGTCAGGTCCAAAGCCAAGAAGAACAGCTCCCTAATATCACCATATCATTGATAGTGAGCCCGCACTACACACAGTAATCTGGGCTGCCAAATATTGACTTATCCACCTGTGCTCAGCCACAGATGTATTTTCTTTATATGCAAAGGCCCCTGTGAACAGTGCTATCTCTTCTAGATATTGTCTTCTCTCTCCATTGCTCCATTCAGCAGAAGTAGTAATGGAACTAGTTCCATGAAGCTAAGAAAGATGTGCTACCTTATGATGGAAAGTGTGCTGGTTTAGAGTTAAAATACCTGGAATCAAGCCCTTTACTCTCCCCTGTACCAGCCATGTGACTTCAAGCCTCACTTCTCTAAACCTCAGTATCTTTGTCTGTAAAATAAGATGGATAATAAGAGCCCTTCTTGTCTCGCAGGGGTGCTATAAGGACCAAATAAGGTCATGGATTTAAAGCACCTTATAATCCTCAAGTTCTCTCTAAATATGAACTATTACTTGTGTTTTCTTTGATATTTTCTTACCAGAAAGAATGAAACATAATAATAAATGACATTCATACAGTGCCTCAAAATCTGCAAAGTGCTTCATATACATTTTCTCACTTGATTTTAGCAAAAACCCTGCGGAGTGGCATTATTATCTTTCTATTATAGATGAAGAAACTGAGGGTCAGAGAGTTTATTATTATTATCATTAGCTAGCATTTATATACTATTCTAAAGTTTGAAAAGCACTTTGCAAATATTACATCATTTTTTATACAAAACATCCCTGGAAGGTGGATACTATTATTATCTTCATTTTATAGATGAGGAAACTGAACAGAGAAGTGGCTAGCCCAGGATCACACAGCTGGTAAGTGTCTGAGGCTGCATTTGAATTTAGATCTTCCCAATTCCAACTCGAGGACTCTGTTCACTGTAACTGCAACTGTACTAAGTGGTCTGCCCCACAGTAGCAGTATCAAAAGCTAGCATTCAAAGTAGAATTTAAACTTGAGCCTTTGATTACTCCAAAACCAGCAACACTCTATCCACTACCTTCATCCTGCCCTTAGAATAACAGTTGACATTTAAATAGTGTTTTAACATTTGCAGAGTATTTTTCTTGTATTATCCCAGTTCATTCTCATGATGGGTATGTACAAATACATGGCATGTATAGCTATATCATGGAAGGACTTAATATATTCACTTATTAAAAGATTTTGGGAGCTATTGGATTCTGAACCTGTGATTTCATAAACATAAAAAGAAATCAATCTTAGACAATTTCCAAGGGAACTGAGAGATTAACTGACTTGCTGATGGTATCCCAGCTAGTGTGTGTTAAAAACAAAACTTGAGCAAGTTTCTAATGACTCCAAGGTTGGTCTTCTCTGTACTATGCCAGGCTACCTGGCATATGTATACCTAAATATATATATCATCTAAATATATATCTATATATCAGCATGCTACCTAAATATATATCATCCCTTTTTACTTCCTCTGTAAGTCTTTGTATAAAGAACACTTGCATCCACTTCTGATCTTTCTTTAGTCAGGACTTGTTTATCTCAATTCAGGAATTTAGGAAAATCATTATGAATCTTGCTGTGAAGTATCCTTGCTACAATTGTTTAATTTCTGTCAATTTAATAACACCCTTTAGAATGCAACACCATTTTTGAGTGTATGCTGCTGAATTGCTATAATTTTCAAAATACTACTTTGTTCTACAACTGATTTAATGAGGGGGTAAAAACAATTAATGAAATTTACCTACTTTAAGTGGCCCTGATGTGAATAAAGGAAAATTCCAAGTAAATGAGCAAGTAAAAGAACATTAATTACCATCTAATTTGTAATAGTAGAGTGCTGTACTCAACAATTTGAAAGTGAAGCAAACCTTTTTTATGTCCAAGTTGGAGGATTAGCCAAATTCTTCTTGAGATAAGATTGAAGTGGCTCAAATAGAAATACACCAAAGAATAAATGTTGTATGACTAAAGATGGGGTCAACAAACTATTATTTCAATAATAGTATATCACCAACTTACAGAAAGAAAAGATGAAATTAAAAACATATTCTATGTACACGGAATATTGTTGTGCAAAATAGAATAGCTAGAACCACAGAATAGTCCAAAAAACATACGGACTATGATAGCACTAGTTTTCTACAATATCTCCCAGAAGTGGTCATTTAGCCTTCACATGAACATCTCAAGCACTGGGGAGCTCATTGTCTCATAAGGCAGCCAAATCCACCTTGGGGTGTTTTAAGACTAATTATTAGAATATTTTTATAGGATCATAGATCGAGAGCTGTAAAGGATCTTGGAGACCAATCCCCTCATTTTCAGATGAGAAAATTGAGGATTAGAGTAGATAAGTGACTTGCCCCAGGAGATACAGGTAGTAAGCATAAAAGGTAGGATTTGAACCCAGGTCCTGTGACTCCAGAGCCTGCACCACACTAATAATGAACCATAATCTACCTTGCTATGATTTCCTTTCACTGGTCCTAGTTCTTGATCTCTAGAACCAAGGAGAACAAATGTTAGCTCTCTTCCACATGACACTCCTTCAAAATTTAAGACAGTATTTCCCTCCCCATCTCCAAGTCTTGTTTAGTACAACCTTATATCCCAGAGCTTAGCTCAAGGCCTCATGTTTGTCCTTCGTTGCTGAAGAAGACCACGCCTTCAGAGAGATGATGACATGACTTGCACTTGACTTCGTTTTGAGTGAGGGAAGGCTGTGCAGGTCACCAGCCTCACTTCTCCTCCAGAGCCATCTGAATCCAGAGACCTGATATTCCTCAGGATGACTGGAGATGGTCAGGATTTACTGGGAGACCTTGGGCCCTTTAGGCCAAGGTCTTTGCAGGTACTCAGGGTGAGGCAATACCCATTCATTGAATAGGCCTATTTAAGAAGTAGGCAAGTCATGGCCCTTTTAATGAAGTCAAGAAAAACAAAGACATGAGGCTGACTAGGAAACAGCAACAGTTACTATTGATAATCACTGTAAAGCTAGGGGGGTCCAGAAGACCTTGGCAGGGGCCCATTGGAATTCCAGTTTCAGAGTGTAGTAGGTTTAAGGTTTTGGAAGAAGACAGGGTACAGGACAAGAAAGAGAAGAGGAGAGGAGGGGACAGCAGGGGAGGGGAGGAGAGGAGAGGAGAGGAGAACTTTTGACCATCCAATAGCATTCAGCCAGCTGCATCTATTCACAGGATCTTGTTTGTCCTTCAAGGCCGAAGAAGACCATGCCATCAGAGAAATGATGACATGACTTGCACTTGACTTTATTTTGAGTGAAGGAGGGCTGTTCCAGTCACCAGTTTCACTGCTCCTCCAGCACAAGGCCTAACATATAGTAGGAGCTTAATAAATGTTCAGTGAATGACTGACATCCCCAATTCTTCAACCCATCTGGATTTAACATGGTTTTCCATCCTCTTCTCAACCTGGTGGCTCCCTCACAAATCTGAAATGTATCACCTAATAATAAGAAAAATGCAAATTAAAACAATTATGAAATTCTACCTCATATTCATCAGATTGGCAAAGATGTCAAAAAATGGAAATAGCAGTTGTTGGCGGGTTTGTGGAACAACAGGAACACTAAGGTAGAGCTTTGAATTGGTCTAACCATTCTGGAAAATATCCATAAAGTCACTGAAGTATGCTAACTACCACATTTACCTTAAAGACATCAAAGTCAGGAGAAAAGAACACACAAGTGCAAAAATATTCATAACAGATCTTTTTTGTTGTAGTAAAGAACTAGAAGGAAAGTGGGGTATCATTAGGAGATGAATGAACAAATTATGGTATATGAATGCAATGGAATCTTATCATGCTGTAAGAAATTATGAAAGCGATAGATTCATAGAAAATTAAGAAGATGATACAGAATAAATTAAGCAGAATCAATGACTACAACATTTTATAGGAAAACTACTTTGAAAGACGTAAGAACTCTGATCAATGCAAAGACCAATAATGTCTCCAAAAGACTGATAATTTAGCAGGCATTCAACCTTTTGGTGGAGAGATCATGGATTGTAGGTACAGAATCAAATTTATATTTTCAGACATGACCAATACAACAAAATTTGTTTTAACAGACTGTGCTTATTTGTTAAAAGGGTGGGGTGCTAGTGAGATGATGGCAATGGTGATAAAAAAATAAGAAAAGAAAGAAAATAATATCAATGAATCATTTTAAAAATACACAGAAGAGAGCAAAAGGAAGTTCAGAAGGGAACACAGATAAGTAGGGCAATGATTGGTACTATAGTGCTAATATATTAATATATATGTGGATTTTTCTAACTAGCTGGATATGATAGATTCACAGTTTCATATAACTTTTTCAAGCCTTCTTTGTATTTTGAAACATATATGTTTGTTGATTTTCTAGTTCATAAGAAAAAAAGTAATGATATGCCACTGAGAAATGAACCAAATATCCAAATGTGGTCTATCCAGGACCTAGCACAACAGGGATATATCCTCCATAATTCTAGATATCAAATTTCTTTTGACCAGATAATCAAAATAAAAGTGAAGATTGAGAATGAGAGAATTCTCTTTTTTATTTTCCTTAAAAAATAATACTTTAGCATGAAATAAAAAAAGATGAGGAAATCCAATGGTTCAGATGTTTCTTAGGAAATGTTTAGAGAAATCAAAAGGAAATAATATTTGGTGTTGAATGAAAATGATCATGTGGTTACATCAAACCCTGAGAACTTAAACAATCTTTAGAAGCTGGTCCCCTCCTCTGTACCAGGAGAGCACATATTCTTTTCAATGTTACTATTTTAGATGGTATTAGATCTTTGAGGGCCCACCATTCATTCCTGAGGCAGGTTAAAACAAAGGAATGACTTGGGTCAGGAGGACCTCAGTACTCATTGACTAACATAGATCCTGAATCTTATTGTAGGGTGGAGGGGTCTGTATTTTGTTTACACCAGGCTAGAATTGGTCAGGTCTTAAATGCTGGCTACACAAAATGTCAAAACTACCTGCAATCTCCAAAAGAGGACTCAGTGAGGTTGTGAAAAAGTGAGACGTTGAGTGTAAGACAATGGCTAGAAATCTATTTCCTGAATGTACTTGCCAGTCAATACGTTTTAACAAAGCTAGGCTGTATTTTATGTCTGCAGATCACTTCATCCATCACTAATGTACAGTTACAGATGACAACCTTTCAAACTAACGCTCCTGAAGGAAGGTATACCAGCTTAACCCAAGACAGCTGTGGGATGTCTGTCCTTGGGATTAATTCTACAAGGTCTTCAGCCGTGGGGAAGGGACAGTCATTTACAGACAGACTTGATTTTGCATAATTAACCTGTTGCTGAGTAGGTACATGAGAAAAATCAATTTTTTATCCAGTGAATACAATTTTAAAATACTAGGGGAGTTCACTATTTAAGGGGATTCTCTGGTGTATCCATTTGTAAAGTAATGAATCTTCTTGTAAAAAGTAATTATATAGCACATGGACATAGAAAAGACCTTAAAGGTCATCTAATTCAACCCCTCATTTTACAGGAGAAGTAACTAAGACCCAGAAAGGATAAATGACCTACACAAGGTCACACAGGCAGTGAGTGACAGAGAGAGGATTTGAACACAGTTCCGGTATTCATTAATTTTCCTAAGTGTTTTACATGAATGTTCTTATTTGAGCCTCACAACAACCAAGCGAGGTTGACACTACAGGAATTAATGTTTTCATTTTTACTGAGGAAGATATACTAAGTAGCTTGAGCATAGTCACATAGCTAATAAGCAGCAAGCAGGAATTGAACCCAGGTCTTCTGACTTCACTTCCAGCATTTTATCTACTACTCCAAGTTGCCTCTGAGTAAATTGTCACTTCTCACTAGAGTAGGAGTCCAAAGTTCTGGGTTGTAGTTCTGATTTGGTCACTTTCATTAATAAATCATGTAAGTAACCTCTCTAAGCCTTAATTTGCTCATCTGTAAAGCAGAAGTAATAATAGTCTCCCAGGCTTGTTTTAAGGCTCAAATAAAACTTTGTTTATTTTACATAAAGCACCTTACAAACTTTAAGGTGCCACATAAAAATAAATTATTACTATGTTATGAGAGAATTGATGGAAATAAAATAGAGATAACTCCCTCACAATTTCACCGTGTTGTTACAAGGATCAAGTGAAACAATGTAAGTGAAAGTGTTTTGAATGAATGAATGATATCCATTTAATAAAGCTAGAGATATAAATCCAAAAAAGCAAAGATAGGTTCTCCCTTCAAGGATCTTACATTCTAATGAGAAAGACAACATACAGGAGTGAGTAGTGGCCAGGGAGAACTTTGGCCGGAAACTTGTAGGGAAATTAAGTGGACTCAGGTGCAGAAGAACTGATTGACACACCGCAACCAGGAACAGCAATGGAGTTCATGGGATTGTAATTATGGTTCCAGAACGTGGGGACTTGTGAGTGAGGTGGGGAGACAAAGAGAAGGCTGCAGCTTTGGGAGTGAACGTGAAACATGAATGGATCTTTTTCTGAAAGAGTGGTCCAGGAGAAGCAGTCACAAATCAGTGAAGCTTTGCAAAGTGAAAGGTGCTAAAAAGATGAAAATATAGAAAGTCAAATGTTCGTGTATAGTGTTTGTTTTAAGTATGTTTCTAAAGGGATGGACAATGCCCTTTCCTCCCTTCCACTGAAATGCTGAAAGAAAAGGAACTAACTCCAAATAGCAAACTAGGGCTCTTTCTCAAAGGGAGAATGTGACTCCAAAAACTCACTCATTGGTTCCTTTCTCACCAAGAAATAGGGCAGAAGCGGGGGAGTGAGGGTAGAGGGGAAGCAACCAAGGCCAAACTGCCTTTTTCCTCCCCCTAAAGAAGTAAAATTAAAATTCTACCCGGAGAGATTGCTGGCAGCAAAAAGCACCTGTTGTCTCATCTTTATGCAGAACCTTTAAAACAAATGACTTGAAAAAATCAATTTTGGGTAGTAGAAATAGTATCAGAAGGACAGACGGAGAGAAAGACAGATACAGAGAGACAGAGAAAGAGATAAAGACAGAGACAGAAACAGAGAGTCAGAGAAAAAACACCTTTAAAATATCCAACTTGTATCCTGAAAGGTTTTTTTTTTCCCCATTGCCACCAGCTTCCCCTCCCAGACTCTCCAGAACCTTGCATATTCCTATTTCAAAGAAGTGAGAAAACCTTGTAGGTGCAGATCAGTAGTTTTAATCTCCATCTTTATTTAATTAAACTAATGGAGAACTGCCCTCTCTCCAAATCTATTAGCACTTGACAATTAAGTTGCTAACAGCAGTTCGATAGCTGAAATGTTCCATCTTTTAAGAAAAACAACTTGCTGACAGTTGGCTTTTAGGCTGGGTACTGATTAGCCTTTCACCTAGTGTAAGAATTTCTGCCATGCAAAGCTGTGCATTTTTTAAAGCAAATTCCAAAAGGAAAACAGTTGACCATCATCATCATCCTCCAGATAGACCCTGGACCTGTGATTTCATTGATATAGAGACTCCTTGTGAGGAATTCTGTCTAATAATACCACCTCTGAAATTTAGTCTTAGAGAGTGACCTAGAGCAGAGAGGTCATACATCCAACCCACAACACTACCAAGCACTCCCAGAACCAGATTAAAATATAATTGGGAAATTAGCAAAATAAATAAAAATGCAATAGAAGGAAGATAATAGTAATATGTGGTTTTCTAACTTAATGTGTAGCCTGTAGGGAACCATTTCTATTTGAATATGAATCCACTGACTCAGAATGTTGAGAACTTAGGGGACTTGCCCAGTGTCACATAGACAGTACACATCAGAGGCAGAATTTGAAACCTGGTCTTCCTGATTCCAATGCTAGTACTCAACCCATTATGCCATGGCTCCCATTAATAATAACAATACCACCTTAAACATGGAAGGTTCTTTATGGGTTAGAGTCGTTATGGCTCACTTATCAATTATCTCAGTGATCCTCACCCCAGTCAAATCAAGAAGATAGGGTAGAAATCATTAGCACCATTTTACAGATGAGGAAGCCCAGAGAGGTACCATGACTCATCCACAAGAGCACTTAGCTAGTAAGAAATGGAACCAAGACTAGAGCCCAAAGCTGCCAATTCCCACACTGCTCTACTCCTTTCCCCATATTACATTTCTCCATAGTTCTCAGACTCATTCAAGACATAAACAACCCTCCTAAAGATACTGGATCCTTCCTAGATGTGAACCAGAGCAGCCAGTATCTGCTAAAATACTGGTTGGGCTAAAATAACAGAGGAAAAGGAAGTTCCAGAAACCCACTAAGGATTTGTCAGTAAGCAATTTTTCTGTGGAAAATAATGAATTATCAGAAAAATAAGACATGGTCTCTGCCTTCAACTTACAATTTACTTGGGGGAAGGAGAAGGGGAGCAGGATAGGGTGGCAAAATATTGAGACATGTGAAAGACAGTATGGCATAGGAAAAGGAATACTGGACCTAGACCCAGAAGACCCAGAGCTCAAATTCTATTTATAATCAGAGGGCTAGGGTTCAAATCCTGAGTTTGCTATTTATGATGGCAAAAGCACTGCTTCCAGAGTTAGAGGACCTGAGTTCAAATCCTGCTTCTTATGCTCACTACCTATGCAACCTTGCAACTCATCTTCCCTGGGCCTCATTTTCCTCATCCATAATATGAGGGTATTGAACTCGAAGGCCTCTAAGGTCCTTTCCACCTCTAGATCTGAGATCCTGTAACTTGTCATTTGACCTTGCAAGGAGAAAGAGAATAAGTATTTATATAGCACCTGCTATGCATTTTTTACAAATATTAACTCATTTGACCTTCAAAATAACTCTAGAAGTAGGTACTATTATTATCCCTATTTTACAATTGAAGATAAAGAGGCAAAAAGAGGTTAAGTGACTTGCCCAGGGTTACACAGTTAATAAATGATTGAGGCCAAATTTGAACTCAGATCTTACTGACTCCAGGCCTAGGATTCTATCCACCACACCATGTAGCTACAGTGGACAGGCCACAACTTCTCTGCACCTCATTTTTTTAATCTATAAAATGAGGGGATAGGAATAAATGAAATCTAAATTTTAAATTCTATAGAATATTGAGGGGGGAGGGCAAAGCAATCGAGGTTAAGTGACTTGCCAAGCTAGTAAATGTCAAATGTCAAAGGCCGGATTTCAACTCAGATCCTCCTGACTCCAGGGCCAGTGCTCTATCCATTACACCACCTAGCTGCCCCCTAGAAATATTTTTTAAAAGCAGGGTATGCAAAGCAGAATAATTTGTTCCTAAAATAACACCTAGTGTGTGTAAAGGTATAAAGTCAGTTAACCTTTGTCCTCAATTACACAGAGCAAGAGAGGGGACATACAGGAACCTGAACTAGTACTGTCCATGGTGCTAAAAGATGCAGGGGTGGGGGAAGGAGTGGGAGGAGGAGGAGATGTGGTGAGCCAGGGCTTCATCAATCTGTGCCCTGATCTCATCTCATCTAGTCTACTTCTGCTCTTGGCCCTTTCAGACTAGTAAACCAAGCTGTTCTAAGAGCCTGCAGTGGAATCATCTTATCTATCCCCTTTTTGTCCAGGCTTTCTTTTAGCCACTTAATTCAACACAATGCAGCATCCTTCACTTCGAACAGCTTCACCACACCAGCTCATACTCTCAAGCAATCCTATTTCACCCATCTTGGACAGATAGCAAATTCCTTGATAGCCAGAGTAAAAGGCAATGAAAAAGGAGACTCTGCAACCCTCCCTGGGGCTAAACAGAAAAATAGAAAAGTCAATCTTTCACTGCTCTTGCCATTTGGTCCACTCAGAAACTTCCACCCTTTATATGCTGAAGGAGCACAAAGTGTAACACTGAGTGGGTGGGAGGAAGGGTGGGAGGGGGAATACTATTGAAATGTTTGAGAGTAAGATGTTTAAGAGCCTGAGATGAATGTGGGCAGAGATGGGGGGCAGGGATAAGGAGTGAGATCTTATCTTAGGACTTTAGACCTGGGCTAAAGTTAGCCTTGGCAATAGCTGATGACCTTCCTGCCCAATGAATATGCTAATCTAGTTCTAGCTGCTAACAGTTCATTTGACAGGCAGGCGAAGCAAGCTAGCAGAAATAAATTAAAGCACCAGGACACTACAGATAAATGATTTTTTCAAAATAACTGAGCTTAGCCTTTTGAATAGCAAAACTTTGTTTTAAACTTTTTTTCTGAGAATCTTTCTAAAATTCATAATGGTTTTATGGTGTAGTAGAAATGAACACAGGTCTCTGAATTAGAAGATTTGGATGTGAGTCTCAGCTCTAGCATTTCTTGGCTATGGCACTCCAGGCAAGTCACTTAACCTCTGTGAGCCTCAGTTTCACAATCTGTAAAATGGGAATAGTATTTGTGCTATCTGAACCACAGAGTCATAAGGAAATCGCTTTGTAAACCTTTAAACTCTATGTAAATGTGAGCTATTATTCTTGCCTTCTTATCAAAGAACATCCAGTTTGATTTCCCACTATGCACGTAGAGATATAGCTTGACCATCCTAGGAGGTCTTCGAATCAAGTAGATCTGGGTACATTGTAAAACTGTGTGACCCTGACCTCTCAGTGCTTCAGGCTCTCTGAAGCTGAAAGTCACAGATGAATTGCTAATCTGATGTTGAAGGAAGTTTTCATTGTTGAAAGTTCCATATACTAATTGACAAAAATCACAGCTCCCAACCAAAACAAAAATCCTATCTGTGCTATCCACTGAGAGATATTTTAAAAATGAACAAAATATAGTTCCTACCCTCAAGAAGTCTCCAGGATAATAAAGTAGATAATGTGAAGAATTACAAGAAAAGGCAGTAAGCCCTAAATAAATGCTGAATAAATGACATTGACGATGACTACTCTTAGAGTTATATAGAAAAAAGACAAAAACACTTTGGTAGGGGCTAGGAGGTAAGAAAAGGTTCATTGAGGAGGTAGCATTTGAAATGAGCCTAGAGGATGGGTAAGATTTTCATTCCCTAACTCCCAAAAACAAGAGTTCCCAGAGAGAAAATTCACTAGATCAGTGCTTTGAGCCTTGAGCTTTTCTTACCTTGCCTTGGCCGCACTCTTCTTCTTGGCCCTGATGGGTCTGTAAAGACTCCATCTTTCTGAGGATAATGGTTCTGTCACTGCTGTCTTCCCCAACATCCAAGTCCTCCTAGGTAGTAGTCTAGAGAAGGGAGTATTGACAAATATTACTGAATCAAATAATAAGGAAAATATTACTTTGAAGAAAACTAAACATTACCCAGAACCGTTCTTCTTTGTACCTCAAATCATAGTAAATATCTGAAAGGAAAGGAAGCTTAGAGATCATCTTTCCAAACCCACTCATTTTACCAGTAAGGGTACTGAGGGTACAAACTTCCCTCCCACCTCCTCTCCCTTACTCTTCCATAATCAAATTCTCTCCTATCAAGCCAATCTCCTCAGTGCCCTCCCTTTCCCTTGTGCCATCTTTTTCTCCCCCTCACCTGGAACTTGACTCACTTCCTGTGTAATAACATAAATCAAAATGACCTTTTCTTGGTTCCTCACACAGGACACTGAATCTCCCATTTCTGTGCCTCAGCACTGGCTTTCTCACATGCTTGGAATGCACTCACTCCTTACTTCTGCTTCATACCATCCATCTCTTCCTTCAAAACACAGCTTAAGCACCATTTTCAGCATTAAATCTTTCCTGATTCCCCATTCCCCAAATATAAGTATGCTCCTTCCCAAACTCTTTTAACCAATTAATTTGTATGTATTTGTATTTATTCAGTATATATTCACTGAAACTGAATTTTAAGATACAGTCTTTGCCTTTATGGAGCTTAAAGTTTATTAACACTTAACTAAATCCTTTTCCTCCTTTCAGGACTGGCTCAAGTCATACTTTCTCAGTAAGAGCCTTGTACCCTGGAAGGCTGCTGACCCTTGGGACTCCATTCCACACTGATCTCCCCTTTCTCTGAATTCCTACTATACATGTCAGCACGATCAAGTTTAACACTAAGGATCAGAGAATTTAGAACTACAAGGGACCTTCAAAATTACTTCTCCCATCCTCTCACTTTGCAGATGAAGATATTGAGGCCTAGAGAGTTTAAGTGCCTTAATTGTGCCCATATTGCTCCCTATCTATTAGTTCTTTCTCACCAACTGGATGGCTAATTTGCTGAAAAAGAAAAAGACTAGGCAATACCTTAGACTTCTTCTGTTCTTTTATAGTGTCTAAAAAATTGATCCAAACATAGAAAAAGTCCCATCAAGGTTGGATGTGGGTCCATTGTTCATTAACTAGAAACCTTACATATAATTAATACATACTCCTGTCTTCAGCAAGTTCTGAAATAAGAAAGGTCTTGTAGGGAATCCCACAATAATTCAGGAAGATCAAGGTGGCTTCCTTCCCCAAAACCAGGTGTCAGGGAGCATTTGTCACTGTAGCCCAAGCATTGACTGAGGAAAGTGGTAAACAGAGAAATGCATTTCCCACTGGGTGGCAATCTTCCCTCCAAGCAGGCGGCCAGAGCACAGCTGGCTCTGAGAGCTATTAAGATGCCATCTGTCTGCACACTAAAGAGAATAGTTATAGAAGAGAGAGATAGCAGGGAGAAGTGAAGGCCTGTAGCCCCATGGCCCTCTGGGGGAAGCTCATCCTGATTCTAAACATGTTTAAGGCATGGGGATGGCTGTTTTTATTTTCTTTCTGTACCTCTTAGCCTCAGATCCAAACTTTTGCCTTTTCACTTGGCCCAACTCACATCTGCTGTGTGGCATCAGGTGTCAGTAAACAAGCAAAGGACAAGCAGGCAAACACATGAGAGAGTTTTATTGCAAGATGACTCCAGGAGAAACCATGACATGGAAGAAAAATGTAGCAGACTGGATACAGAATCCAGACTCTGAACTCTGAAGGAATAGAAATATCAACCACCACACCACCTCCTCAGGTATATAACCTAGTCAGTTCTGACAGAGTCCTGGAATGATGTAGAAAGCCCATCTCCTTACTTATATATTCCTTCATTTAGAAAGATGGTCTTGAAGTCAGGAAGATGAGTTCAAATCTCACTTAGATATTTGCTGGGCGCTGGACAAGTTATATAACCCCTCTTGGTCTGATTTTCTCATCTGTAAAATGTAAATGTCATACTAGATGGATTCTAAGGTCCCTTCTAGATCTAAACGTATGTTCTCATGAGGCTCTGGCAGCTAGGTGGCACAGTAGGTAAAGCAGTGGGCAAAGCAGTGGGCTTGGATTCATCTTTATGAGCTTAAATCCAGCCTCAGACACTTACTAGCTGTGTGACCCTGGGCATGTCACTTAACTCTGTTTGTTCCAGCTCCTCATGTGTAAAATGAGCTAGAGAAGGAAATGGTAAACCACTCTAGTATCTTTGCCAAGAAACCCCCAAAATGGTGTCATAAAGAGTACACAACTGAAATGACTGAACAACAACAAATGAGCCTATGAGCCTACGAACCCAATGCCAGAGAAACATCTTCTCTAATTGTTTTCCCAAGGATGCCACTAGAGTAAGGAGATTTCTAAGTAGAGTCTCCTTTTCTGTTTAAAAAAAAAACAGGATAACTCTTGGTAGGGTTCCCCAGACATTCAGTCTCATACAATACTTGAGTAGGTAGGTAAGGGCTGAGAGAGTGACTTATCTAGCTACCCCACCGAACACTATCTATAAAGAGAAAGCAATTAGAACCATGGTTTTACTACAAGACCCCAAATGTAGTAAAGGCCAAAAGTGTGCACATAAGAACCAAAAAAGAAGTGTATGTATTATGTAGCAAAGCATGAGTGTATAGAATTTCAGTTTACTCATTCAATGGTCCTGAACTGATTTGTGTTCATTTTATTTCAACTGCTAGGCAAGTCAAATCCTTGCTATCATCTCCCCTCAGACCCTAGAAGAGACAGTTCAGCACCCTGTGCTCAAGGGCCCTGGAAATATTAACACTCTCAGATCATCAGCCTGCTTCCAGCAGCCCCCCTTCATAAGTCATCAGCAAGAGGAGTAAGTCTTGTAGGAAAGATGCCCATCCTCCCTGCCACCACTAATACAAACCACTTACCAGCTGCCACTGATAAGTAGGTAAGTCCAAGAGCCTAAGGAATAGCAGACTATTCTAGATCACTGAGCCAGCTTTCAGGCCAGTCTCCATAGCCACCATCCAGGGGGAAACCCTTGCGCAAGAAACTGTCTCTTCAGGGGTTACAACCTCATGCCTGGCACATAGTAGGCACCTGAAAATGTTGATTGATTGATTCTTCCTGAGGTGGCATAGCTACTAAAGACCTAGGAAAGAAAACCTCAACACCAAAGTCCTTGGCACTATCAAAAAGTCCAATGTTAGGAAAAGATGTGGTTTTAACAGCAGAAATAACACTAAAGAAAATGCCTCACTATCTGTGCCCTCCTCTGCATCAGTTCCTTGATAATAGGAATTGTCTTGCTTGGTAAATACTTAACAAAATATTATTCATCATTCATTCATTCACTTATTCATTCATAGATACTATCAGGCCAAAAGCAGAAATCAAGTATGGCAGTGTGAAGATTATACCAGTCTCTCCCAAAAAAAATACTATATAACTCTTCTGCTGGGATTCCAGTCATTTTAAGGGCCCTGGTTGCTTTCTGGGGAATTTGAAAGGTGTGAAACCACAGAAAGAACACTGGGCTTGAAGAAAAAAGACTCCAGTTAGAAGATGACTGCCAACTGGAACTCTACCTAATGGAAGTACTTGGAAGATGTAATCCAGGCTGTCAAGATGGCAACCAAGCTAACATTATTTCCTTTCTGATAGGACTGGAAAACTGACAGATCAGAGGAATGTTATAGATAGATTTTAGCAAAGCACTTGACAAAATTTCTCATGCTATTCTTGTGGAAAAGATGAATAGAGATGTGAACTAAAAAATAATTCAAGTTGTTGGATTCAGAGCTGGTTGAATGTCTGAACTCAAAGAGTAGTCACTAATGATTCAATGTCCATTTGGAAGGGGGTCTCCAATGGATCATCCCAGTGATCTGAGCTTGATCCTTTACTATGTGACATTTTTGTTGTATGAGATAAAGGCACAAATTACTTGCTTTTCATATTTCCAAATGACACCAAGCTAGGAGGTAGCTAACACAATAGATGAGAGACGAGATTTGAAACATCTTGACATGTTAGAACATTGGGCCAAACCTAATTAAATGAAATCTAACATGAACGAATGCAAATTCTGGATCTTGGGTTAAAGACGCAACTTATAACAACAAGAAGGAAGAAGCATAGCTCGACCAGTTCAACTGAAAAATAGAAGGGCTTTGGTGAAATGCAAGTTTAATATGAAGTAATGACAAGATATGGTAGCTGAAAAAGCTAGGAGCAAGACCGGGAAGTGATAGCCACATTGTGCTCTGTCACTAGTCAGACCAAATCTGGAATATTTTATTTGATCCTACACACTGCATATTAGACACTGAGAAACTGAAGAACATCCAGAAGAGGGTAACTAAGATGATAAAGGAACTCGAGGTTTGTAAACCGAAAAGAAGACTTTGGAAAGACAAAATATCTTCAAGCATATGAAGGGTTTCCAAATGAACAAGATATTAGGCAGAATTGAGAGGAATAAGTGGAAGGTTCAAAGAAGCAATTTTAGGCTTCAGATAAGGAAATCATTGGGTAATTAGAACTATCCCAAAGTGAAAGTAGAAGGGGCTGCCTTGAAAAGCAGTGGGTGATCCTCTTCACGCAAAAAGCCTCATGGCCATCTGTCAAATGTGTTGCAGAAGGGAACCTTTTCCCAATATGGATTATAATAGATGGCCACTGAGACCCTTTCAAACTCTAAGATTTTATAATCTGGTGATATGAACTTGGGTCCCAGTTCTGACACTTACTATGTGCATGACTCTACAAATACTTCTACGACTTTGCAAATTATTTCAATGCCAATGGAGCAAAGGTTATGATACATCCTATTCCAATAGATATGCAATTTCACAAATGTAGAGAAATATATATATATAGTATATACAATATATACATATACATATATGTAAGTTCTATGAATTATCCACCCAACTGCCCCTCACAGTCCAGACAATCAGTCTCCTTCACTCATTTAGCTTCTCCTTGTGAATAGTTAGATTTTGGCTTAACTCTTTTGAATGATTATATGCCTAACTTAGGAGGCTCTATAATATTCCAGAATTGATGGAATCAGTGCAATGTTATCCAGGAACAAATCACTTATCAGTGACATCAAACTCAAAGAGGGATTCCTGTGGGTTGCATATTGACTTAGAAAACCACAAATTAACATTTTCCATGTTATATTATATTTTATTTATGTTGTTAAACATTTTCCAATTACATCTTAATCCACTTTTAGCACTCAGGGAATTTGACCTCTGAATTATAGGGTGCTTTGCCATCTATGAAGAATCTCTCTTCAATTTGGACTCTGTCCTGGAGAGCCTCTATGACAGTAGCCAACAACACTGACATTTGTATCGCTGTTTTATGCCTTGCCTGATAACAATCAAAGGATTAAGAGACAAAGCTATCTCTGTTATTATATTTTCGTCAAGGAATCTTGTATGATTTTGACATATGCATGGGAGACACCATGTGGGAGCAAAGGTTTTAAACTAACCTTTTACTTTAATTAAATAAGTGCTTTCTTTTAGTCAACAAATAAAATGCACAAAGGGATCTTATATTATCTCAACCTGTTGGTCAATTGTGCGACTGCAAAGATGTGGTTTGTGGTAGAATATAATTTTCAAAAGTATGCCTGTTGGCTTTCCAAACCTTCATCAATGATGTCTTCAATGAGAGTACAAGTATATCATATCAATTTTGTAAAGTTGATAAACTGGGCATATGGTGGGTAGATGTTGGTATTCTCTTTGTCCCCTTTCTATGATAACAATAAAGTCTATGATTTTGTTTATAAACATTTATTATCTTTTCCTCTTCAGATACTTTAGCAATCAATATCCTAAAATCATGTTGCTTTTCATCATAGACTTCCTCTGTTTATTCTTCATCTGGCCATCTTTATTTTTATCAGTGCCATTTCTACTTCTTTAGTCAGTACATCAGGGACTATAATGTTAGAGCCCAAATATGATAAATCCATAGTCCTCCATTTTGAAAAAAATAGATTTTTTTTTTTGTTTTTTGCTGTGACTCTTTTTCATCTTTTTTATGTTGGGTCCTCATTCCAGTTTCATCCTTAAATGTCTCTAGAAAAATCTGGCTTAATTGGGCCCATTGTTAAGTTTTCACTTAATGTTTTTCCCCTCCATTACTTCTCACTGTTTTATGAGGTTGTATGGCTCAAAATCTTCCACTATTTTTGTCCCTATGATTTTACAAATACTTTTCAGTATTGCCCTTAGCTGTATATTTCTTTATTTGCAAAGTTGTTCAAATGTCTGCTTGCTAACTCTATTTCTAGGTTCTTCTACTCTTTTCATTAGGGCAGTTGATTTATTTTGGTTAGATTTCTTTATGAAATGGTCACGATCCATGTGAATTCCTCTCTTCATTTCCCATTTCTTATTGTCAACAACTTGTTTAAATAGGCAAGTTGGAATTGTCTTAATTCTATGCAACAACATTTTTCTCATTTTTATTTCTCTCTTTAGTTTTGTGTTAATTTTTATCTTTGCTCTAAAAAGTCAGTGATCTGATTTTATATAAATGACTAATTCAGAAATTGTTCCCACAGCAGAAATGAGTCATTATTTCCTAACTGTTAAAATGTAATTGATTTCTGTTTTATTTGGTGTATGCCATATTCATCATCTCCCATTTCTCTTCAAAGGGAACATTCATGATGTGTAAGTGTGAAGTTTCTTTGAAGTCTACAAGTTTTTCTACTCTCTCATTTCTTTTCCCTGAACCATATTTTCCAAAATAATTTTCAGTGCTCTCCTCTATATTCATTTTCAATTAAAGTGTATGTTCATGTAATTTAAAGACTTTTATCCAAATTCTTTGTAGGTTTTCTTTAATTCATCATCCTCGGAAACTGATGTTGGTTCATAAGCTGCTATAATTTTCAACATGGTTTTTCTGCAAATACTGTCATGAACAACATAATGGGAGGTAACCAAATAACCCATGAAATGATGTTTCGTAAAACCGATGATTCCGGAGCCTTTATTTGCCTCTACTGTGAACTTAGCCCTTCATTTAGTCACACCTTCCTTATATCTTCTGGTTTTATTTATAAAGAGAATGTCTAGATTTATACAATTGAGTTCTTCCAATAGTATGTCTAGTCATTGATTATTGGACAGGGATTGCACACTTAGAGTAGGAACAGCCAAATTAATTGTCATAGAAAATATAAAAACAGGCTCTGGCAGAGCCTTGAACTCTGCTCTAGCCAATGACCACACATAGGCCTATTGCTCAAGAGCTGGAAAGACTCTTCCTAGAGTTGGAGAGATTCTCACCAGATATTTGGGTACCCGATAATGACATTGTTAGAAAACCCTCTTATGAAGTTCATCTACTATAGTATTGAGGATTTGCAATTTACCTGAATGTCAAGACTATAAAAAATGATATTATTACAGATACTGAAGAATTGTGATCAATATCTATCTCATAAGATGACTTTGAGGAAAGCACTTGGTAAACCTTTGTAAAGAATTATAGACATAAAGAAAGGGAAAACTCATAGGAGTACAATGAGCTGGCTTAGGAGTCAGGAAGTTCTGGGTTCAAGTCCCATTCCTGATACACATTGACTGTGTGGCCTAATCTCAGTGTCCTAGGTAACTCTCTAAGACTTAGCTGCAAAGGAGGTGTTGATATGAATTGGTAGAAGTAGTTATTGCCCCCTCAAAAAATGAATTGTAGCTGTTGTTTTGACTAATTTCACTTTTGTGCTTGAATCCCCACCAAACAAATCTCAGAAAATCTCTACATTGGAGGGAAGAAGGGAAGGAAGAAGACAAGAAAGAGGAAGAAATGGGTGGGTGGTTGAGGGAAAAGGAGAGGGACAGAGACAGAGTTTCTTATCATCTTTCCTATAGATACCTACATAAGGTAGAGTTTCTGGGATGTTTCCACAGATTAATACACCCAAGATGCTTACTACAAAGTGAAGACATAGTAACACAACACCCTACACAAACACAAAGAACAACGGAATATAGTTGCTACTAGCTCCATTTGTAATGAGATGTTATATCATCCCCACCCCCCAGAAGAGGATCATATGGCACCCAACTGGAAGACCCTCTCATTGGATTATTTGGAAGATAGAGTCAATGCAGGAAAAACAGCGTTAAAAAAAAAAAGAAAAATGTAGTCTAGGGAAAGAAGATATAGCAGTAGCAAGATAAATTAGGGCAAGTTGATTCCTAGTAATGCATATGAGAATTGCAACAAGGGTGAGCAGCATTGCTGTTGGAGAATCAAGCCCAACTAACAAGGAAATAAAGCTACTGAAGGGAAAGATGGAGTGAGTATAGAGAGATGGGGTTACCAATGTCAGTAAGGCTTGTTGTAGTAGCAGAGAATTCCAGAACAGTAAGGATAGAATTATGATTAAGCAACCCAACTCATCAGGCACCAGGGAAGAAGCTCTGAATTTGGGAGTGTAAGGGACATGAGTTCAAATCCTGGCTGTTACTATCTGTGTGACCTTAAACAACTCACTTAAAATTCCTGGATTTTGGTTTCCTTCTCTATAAGATGAAAGGGTCGTGAAAAATGAATACTAAGGTCCTTCCCAGCTCTAGATCAATGATCAAATTGTTCAGAGCTCCAATACTTTTAAAATGCACAGATTAAGCTGCTCATTTTACCATCCATGATACCCTTGCCTATTTTGTGAAGAGCCCCTGCTACAAACTGTTAACAGTTTAAAGATTAGTAAATACACACACACACACGGTACACAATAACTAACATTTCTAAGATCTAAAGTCAATATCTTAATTTCATGACAACTCAATGAGAGAAGTAATACAAGTTTATTATCTCCATTTTACAGAGGAGGAAACTGAGGCTTTAGCAAGGTGAAGGGATTGACACAGAGACTCTCAGTGATGGAGTTAGGAATTAAATGCAGATCTCCTGAATGGCAATCAATATAAGACAATGGAGGAAGCACCAATCGCTACCCCAATATGCACCTTCAAAAAATTTTAAAATAATACCTCAAATCAAATTTTGGAGCAGCAAAGCCAAGAAAAGGTCAGAAGGAGGCATTTTCTAGCCCAAGACAATTTGGGAGGCTGTCAAGATAAGTCTGTGACATCAGAGTTGGGGCTGACCCAGAGTCCATGGAGTGGCAGCACCAGCATTGGGCATTGGAGGCAGCTACAACAGCAGTGACAGCAGCAATTTCAAGAGCTCTCAATCTGAGACAGTAAGGGGTTGGACAACTCATCAGAAAGAAATGACAGGGGACTCTTTGCTGACACTGAGTGCCTCCAGCTCTGATTGACATCTCTATTGCCCATAAGCAGTTCTGAGTCTTATTTCCAGGACAGAGATGAATGCTTGTGACCAGTCACAAGGGAGCAATGACCCTGGCCACAGTTCAAAGGCAGAAGGGAGCACACAGGAGAATATAGAATCTGGTCACAGTTCAAGAGCCAGGAGGAGTGCTAGTGTTTGTGGCTGCAAAGGAGCAGAGACCCTTCCCTGAGATTATTAAATCAGAGATGACACCTCTCCCCAGATCACACCACCTTAGAAGCACCAAAAACTTGTAGACCCCCAGAACTCACTCTGAAAATGGCAATACGAAAGAGCCTAAAGCCTGGGAGAGGGCCTCCCCACCCCCAGGTGAGCACAGCCCAACTTTAACATAAAATGTAAAGTCAAAAATAAACTGAAAAAAATAAAGAAATACCCATCAAAAAAAGAGAATTATACCATAAAAAGCTACTACAATGGCAGGGAAGACCATGATACAAATTCTAAAGAAGACAATAATGTGAAAACAGGTACAACCAAAGCCTTGAAGGAAAAAAATAATAACTAAACATAAACCCAACAAGAATTCCTAGATTTCCCAGTTAAAGAAAAAAAAGATGAATGGTAGAGGAAAAATTGGTAAAAGAAATGAGAATGATGCAAGAAAATAATGAAAAGAGAATTAAAAGCTTAGTTTTGTTTAAAAGCACCAAAAACACTAGAGAAAATACCTTAAAAAACAGAATTAGTCTAATGGTAAAAGAGGCAAAAATAAATTATAGAGGTACAAAAATTTACTTTAGAAAAGAATTTAAATAACAGAGTTGATCGAAGGTAAAAGAAGTACTTTTTTCTCACTGAAAAAAAATAATTCTTTAAAAATTAGAACTGGAAGTTCATGACACTACAAGACATGAAGAAACAATAAAACAAAGTCAAAGAATAAAAAATAGAAGAAAATGTGAAATGTCTCATTGTAAAAACAAACATTTCCCCAGCTGATGACTGGTCAAGGGATATGAAAAGGTAGTTTTCAGAGGAAGAAATTAAAAATATCTATAGTAATATGAAAAAAATATGTTCTAAATCACTATTGATAAGAGAAATGGAAATCAAAACAAGTGTGAGGTACCAATCAAACTGGCTGGTATGATAGAATTGGAAAATGAAAAATGTTGGAGGGGATATGGAAAAATTGGTACATTAATGCACTGTTGGTGGAGTGTAAACTGATCCAACCATTATGAAGGGCAATTTGGAACTATGTCCAAAGGACTATAAAATTGTGCATATTCTTTGAACCAGCAATATCATTATTAGATCTATATCCCAAAGAAATTTTTTTAAAGGAGGAATTGTTTGTACAAAAATATTTATAACAGCTCTTTCATAGCAAAAAAAAAATTGGAAATTGAGAAGATATCCATCACTTGAGGAGTAGCTGAACAAGTTGTGGTATATGATTGTAATGGAATACTATTGTGCTATAAGAAATGACAAGCAGGATGACTTCAGAAAAACCTGGAAAGATTTACATAAAGAGAAAGAAAGTGAAATGACCAGAACCACAAGAACAGTGTACACAATAACAGCAATATTCTACAATGATCAATTGTGAATGACTTAGCTATTCTCAGCAGTATAAAGATCTAAGACAATTCCAAAGGATTTATGATGAGAAATGCTATCCACCTCCAGAGAAAAAACTAACAGAATCTAAATGTAGATCAAAGCATACTTGTTAATGAGTGATTGGTTTTTGTTAGGGTTTTCTTTTTGTTTGTATTTTCTTTCATAATATGATGAATATGGATATGTTTTTTTCATGACTGTATATGTATAACCTATATCAAATTGTTTGCTTCCTCAATGAAGTAGGAGGAGAAAATGGGAGGAGAGAATTTGGAGCTCAATTTTTTAAACTGTTAAAATTATTTTAATATGTAATTGGAAAAATGAAATTTTAAATTTTTTAAAATAATAAAAATATTTTGATGAAACAAAGAAAAGTGACCTGGAAAATAGATCAAGTAGAGATAATTTAAGAATTACTGAACTACCTGTGTAACTCATGGTCAAAAAAAAGCCTGGTCATCATATTTCAAGCAATTATCAAGGAAATCTGCCCCAATATCATAGATTCAGAGGGTGAAATAGAAATTTAAAGAATCTACCAATCATCTCCTGAAAAAATCCCCAAATGAAAACTCCTAGGAATATTATAGCCAAATTCCAAAACTCTCAAGTTAAGGAGAAAATATTGTAAGTAGCCAGAAAGAAACAATTCAAATATTATGGAACCACAATCAGGATCATAAAATATTTAGTAGCTTTCACCTTAAAGGAGAGGGGCAGAAGAAAGAAGAGGATGATAGAAGGGAGGACAGATTAAAGAAAGAGTATTCAGAAGCAAAAGAGACTTTTGATGAGGAGCAGAATAAAAAGAGAGAAAAATGATAAACAGAAGAAAGTAGGTTGGAGAGAAATACAGTTAGTAGTCATAACTGTATGTGAAATTGTATGTTTACCCATAAAATGAAACAGTAGAAAGGATTGGAAAGTAGAATCAACAAAATGTTGTTTACAAGAGACATACTTGAGACAGAAAGATACGTACTGTGTTAAAATAATAGAGCAGAATTTATTATGCTTTAGTATAATATAACTAAAAAGTAAAGTAAAAGTAAAAAGGATAGGGGTAGCAATCGTGTCTCAGACAAAGCAAAAGTAGACTTAATTAAAAGATAATCAGGAAAACTACCTTTTGATAAAAGGTATGATAGACAATGAAGTGATATCAAAAGTTTTACAGTCAGTTTCTCTGATAAAGTCCTTTTTTTCTCAGGTATATAGGGAACTGAGTCAAAGTTATAAAAAAAAAATAAGAGCCACTTCCTAATTAATTAATTGTCCAGGGATATGAACAGGCAGTTTTCAGAAGAAGACATTGAAGTTATCTATCATCATATTTCAAAAATCATTTCAAAAATTCATTCCAAATCGCTATTGATTGGAGAAATGCAAGTTAAAACAACTCTGAGATACCATTTCATACCTAGCAGAAATGACAAATGCTGGAAGAGATGAGGAAAAATAAGTACACTAATAAACTATTGGTAGAGTTGTGAACTGGTCCAACCATTCTAAAGAACAATTTTGAACTATGCTATAAAACTGTGCATACTCTCTGACCCAGCAGTACCACTAGGTCTGTACTCCAAAGAGATCAGAGAAAAAGGTAAAGGACCTATGTACAAAAATAGTGGCTCTTTTTGTGGTGGCAAAGTATTAGAAACTGAGAGGATGCCCATCAATTGGAAAATGACTGAACAAGTTGTGGCATAGAATTGTGATGGAATGTTATTGTTATTATTGTTGTTCATTTTTCAGGAATGTTCCACTCTTCATTATCCCATTTGGGGTTTTCTTGGCAAAAATACTGGAGTGATTTGCCATTTCCTTCCTCAACTCATTTTTTGAAGATGCTGAAGCAAATAGGGTTAAGTGACTTGCCCAGCTACCAAGTGCTAAGATTAGATTTGAACTCAAATAACTGAGTCTTCCTGATTCCAGACCCAGCTTTCCATCCACTGACTCCCCCACCCCCACCCCCCAAATGCTAACCCTTGTGATGAAATACTACTGTGCTACAAGAAATGACAAGTGGGATGATATCAGAAAAACATGGGAAGGTCTATATGAACTGATGCAAAGTGAAGTAAATAGAAGCAGGTGATCGTTGTGCACAGTAACAGCAATGTTGCAATGTTGATCAGATGTGAAGAACAACTACTCTTATCAATGCAATGATCCAAGAAAACGGATGAAAAATGATACCCACCTCCAGAGAAAGAACTGAGAAACTCTGAGTGAAATTTAAAGTATATTTTTCTCACATTATTTTTGTTTTTATGTGATATGATTAATATGGAAATATATTTTTCGTGATTTTACATGTGTAATTGATACTATAGTGCTTACCTTCTCAGTAGGTGGAAGGGAGGGTGGAAGGGAGGGAGAGAATTTGGAACTCAAAAATATTTTTTTTTTAAATATTGGTAAAAATAAATAAATAATAAACATTTTAAAAATAAAATAAAATGAGAGAGTTAGAACTAGATGACCTTTGAGGTCCCTTTCAGTCCCAGGTCTATGCTTTTATGACTCCAAGTTCAGTATCCTCTCCCTTACATCAAAGACCAGTCCACCAATCTTCCAATTCTCTTCGACTTTCCTAGAGATGAACTGTCTCCCTTTAGCCTGAGTGTTAACAGTCTCCAGATTAGCCTCTGAAAACAACTCAGAAGGAAAATCCCTCCCTACCCAATTTGACTTCCTCTGCAGCTAACACGTGTTTCTTTTTATGTGTACATTTGTCTAATTAAGAAGATATAGTGCCGCCTTAATTTCCATATAAACTCTTAACATCCACCACTTGCGTTGAGCAAACCAAACAAGGATTTATTAGGATAATAAACCAAGCACTTCATAAAAATGTAAATGTATGCTCCTGAGCATTCCTTACAAAGGAGAAAAGGGGCAGGACAATATCCCTGATGCAAGAGGAAGGACTACCTAAGGATCAGGCAGAGAAGAAAAAGGGCAGAGAATAAGGAGAGAGATAAAACTCTTAAGTACTTAAAACCCTGGGGGTCATTCTATGGTGACATACATGCTTTGTCCTTCCTACTTAACTCTAGAGTGTAAACTCACAAAGTTTCTTAATCTGGGGTCTATGAATTTTTAATTTTAATAATCTGATCATTGTAATTCAATATAACTGATTTTTTATAATCTTATACATTTTATTTTATGCATTTAAATTTATGAGCCTTCACCAGACTTGCTAAAAGGATCCATGACAAAAAAATGATTAGGAACTCTTACAGAAAATCCCCTAAGGTCCAGAAGTTGAGGTTCTGAGTCATGAGTATATTTATGAAAAGATTGCAGTCCCTTACATTGCCATAGACTGCTTGCAATAATAACAACAATAGAGCACATTTATGTGGCCTTTTAAATTGTACAAAACACTTTACATACAATAGCACCTACCTCCCAAGAGTGTTGTGGGAATCAAATGAGATAACATATGGGAAAAGCTTCATTAATCTTGAAGTACTATGTGAATGTTTCCAATGACAATGCTAACAACCTCAGAGCAGCCAGGCACAGTATTATTATAGGTGTTATTGTCCCCATTTTACAGATGAGGAAACTGAGGCCCATAGAGATTCAGCTACTAACCAAAAATCACATAGCTAATAAATGGTGGGGCAAGACGTCAAATGCAGATTTCTGGACTCTTAAATCCACAAATAATCTGTTGGATCAACATGGGAGCCTCAAGAGATCATTTCTTCTAGACACAGGGAAACACAAGAGGCCTGCCAGGGAAATTGGCTGGAAAATTTTCCAAATATTTTGAGTTTCTCACATACAGACAGTTTCTCTTAAAGAGAAAATAATGAGAAAAATATCAACGTACTAGATTTCATTTTGTTCAAGTGTAATAGAATCATAGAATCTCAGAGCTGAAAAGTGCCTCAAAGGTTATCTAAACTAACCCAAACATGAGCAGAAATCTCTATAACAATAGCCACAATTGGCCACTTGATGACCTTTACTGATGGGAAGGCAACTCATGCTTTGGAACAGCTCTAATTGGTAGGACTCTTTCTCTACAAATTTCACTCTACTGCTCATAGTTCTGTCTTCTGGAACCAAGAAGAGCAAAGCTGGTCCCTTTCCCATATAATAGCCCTTCAAATACTTGGGAAAAAATAATTATCTCCCTCAAACGTTCTCCAGACTGTAATCTGGACTTTCTCCACCATGTATATCCCCAAACCCTCTTCAACCAGCCCAGGAATTTACACATCTAAATATCCTCTGAATCTGCTGCCTCTCCTTCTGATTAGATGGCTTCCCCCAAAACTTCCATGCCATGTCTTATTCCTCTCCAAAATGTACTCAAGACTTTCTTTATCATGACCCCAGGAATAACATTTCCACAATGTAAGACCAAGTGTCCTTGCGCTATGTGTATCAGATTGTTGTTTGTCCTTCATTCTCAAAGAGGACTGTGACATCAGAAAGGTGATGCCATGACTTGCAGGTGAATTGGATTTAAGTGAGGGAAGGCTATGCAAAGTTACCAGCCTCACTTTCTATCCTAGAGCCATCTGGGCCCAGTGGCCAGATACAGATCAGGATGACTGGAGATGGCTCCCATGTATCAGATAAAGCAAACTCTAATGCCTAATCCTCCCAGTGGAATCCGTGACTCTATGGCATATAAGCAAGCCTTATGCAATATAGATGGGCCATTGGCTAACAAGAGGCCCTTCCTAATCCTTCAAGGATTTTGCCCAAAAGGAGTTGAATTCCACTCTTTCTAGCTGACTCTAGAAAGGGCAAATGGAGCAGTTCTCAAGTGCCCTACAGAGGCATGGAAAGGGTTACATGTTATACTCATCTCCAAATTCCACAGCTGGTTAATACTCAGACTTAAGGCAAAATGCTTTCTGGTTCCCTATATGGTTGGGGAATTAATTCACACAGGATGCTTGGACTATAATCAGGATAGGAACAAAACATGATTTCCTTTGTAAAGGGAACTCCTAGATGAGGGAACTCCCTCTTCAAATGCAGGTTGCCACCTTCTGAACATAGCTGTTTGTAATGTTTTTGATCCCATTATACTGAGTCCCTTGAAAGTAAGGTCTCTTTTTTGCTCTTCTTTGTACCCTCAGGGTTTGGCACAGTATTTGGTACACAACAAGTGCTTAGTACGTGCTTGATTACTTCTCTGCAAGATACAAGCTCAAAGTTCTTTTGGACAGTGAGACGTTAAGTGATTTGCTCAAGGTCATGCAATATGTGTCAGAGACAGACTTAGATCCTGATTTTTCAGTTTCTAAGGCCAGCTTTATATCCATGGTGTCCCTCTACCTCTTGAGGTCCTTATAGACAGAAGAAATGCCTGAAATTATTCAGGCACAGCCTTCCTGAAGCAAGGGAATAGATTTTCTGACCTGCAGCTAGACCTTGACAGTACCAGAAAATCATGCTCCTTTGATCATAACCCCATGTTTTTGGTTTTAGTGTGATTTGGGGTTTTGGGGAGGTTAGAAGTAGCCTCCTCTCTTCCCCTCCCCCTTTTTTAATATCAGGATGAGTCTTTATGGTAGAGGACTAATCTTTAGAATGAAGTGTTTCAGGCTGGTCTTTGATTTCATTTGGTGGGTATAGCTGGAAAAATTTTCCATCTAGTAGACCAAATCATACTGGGAAAATCCCATTTTGATGTAATCCCATATCTGCATAAGTCCTAGAATACAAAAGAAAAACTAAACAAAGTCTTTTACACTTTAGAGGTTCACTTCCCCAAAAAAATTATTCCAGTCTGGATGTTTCTCACAAAATATATGGTCTTTTAAATTAGGTCCTGAATAAAAGTTAGAAAAATGAACTGTGAGATTGATCCTGCTATCTAGAAATTGCAGTCCCCTTTCATTAATGCACCAGTCTTGGTTATCTCTGATACAACACATTCTCTGCATTTGAACCCATGTAGGGCCATTCCCTTTAATAAGGAACAGGCCTCATTTAACAATGCGGAATCAGCTTTACTCATATACCCATATACCTCCTCATGTGTCATGGAGATACATGGGAAACACATTGATAAGTCATTCTAACTGAGTAAGCTCTTAGTGGTGCTAATCAAAATGTGCCTACCTAGATCATCAAGGACCAGCCTCTTTGGGTTAGGGGAAAACCAAGGGCAATATTTAAATGAAAAATAGTTTATTTACCAAAAAAATCATTTTATTGAGCTAGAAAAAATAATAAAATTCATCTGGACAAACAAAAAGTCTAGAATATCAAGACAATTAATGAAAAGAAATGCTAGGGAAGGTGGCCTTGACATACCAGATCTTAAATAGTACTATAAAGCAGCAATCATCAAAACCACTTGGTACTGACTAAGAAATAGAGTGGTGGATCAGTGGAATAGGTTAAGAGATAATACAAGACACCGTAGTCAATGACTATAGCAGTCTATTGATTGATAAACCCAAAGACCCCAGCTTCTGGGATAAGAACTCACTCTGACAAAAACTGATGGGAAAACTAGAAAACAGCATGGCAGAAACTGGGCATAGACCAATATATTACCCCATGTACCAAAATAAAGTCTGGCTGGGTACACAATTTAAATATAAAGACTGGTACTATAAGCAATCTGGGAGAGCAAAGAATAGTTTACCTGTCAGATTTATAGAGAATGGAAGAATTTATAATCAAACAAAAGATAAAGTTATGAAATGCAAAATGGATAATTTCAATTACATTAAACTGAAAAGATTTTGCACAAAAAAAGCCAATGCAACCAAGATTAGGAGGGAAGCAGAAAACTGGGAAAGAATTTTTACAACCAGTGTCTCTGATGAAGGGTTCATTTCTAAAACATATAGAGAACTGAGTCAAATTTATAAGAATACAAGTCATTCCCCAATTGATAAATGGTCAAAGGATATCAACAGGCAGTTTTCAGAGGAAGAAACTAAAGATATCTATAGTCATATGAAGAAATATTCTAAATCACTATTGATTCGAGAAATGCAAATCAAAACAGCTCTGAAGTACCACATAACACCTGTCAGATCAGCTAACATGACAAAACAGGAAAATTATAAATACTGAAGATATGGGGAAAATTGGAGCACTAATGCATTGTTAATGGAGTTGTGAACTAAACCAACTATTTTGGAGAGCAATTCAGAACTATAGTCAAAGAGCTATAAAAATGTGCATATCCTTTTGACCCTGCAATACCACTTCTAGGGCTGTATCCCAAAGAGATCATATAAATGGGAAAGAAACCCACTTGTACAAAAAAATTTTATAGCACCTTTTTTTGTGGTGGCAAGGAACTAGAAATTGAGGTGATGCCCATCAATTGGGAAATGGCTGAACGAGTTGTGGCATGTGAATATAATGGAATACTATTGTGCTATAAGAAATGATGAGCAGATGGACTTCAGAAAAACCTGAAAAGACTTACATGAACTGTTGCTAAGTGAGGGGAGCAGAACCAGGAGAACATTGTACACAGTTACGGTCACATTGTGCAATGACTAACTTTGATAGACTTGGTTCTTCTCAACAATGCAAGGTTCTAAGACAACTTCAAAGGACTCGTGATGGAAAATGCCATCTAGAGAAAGAATTATAGTGTCTGATTGCAGATTGAAGTATACTATTTTCTCTCTCTCTTTTTTTGTTTGCTTTGTTTTCTTTCTTCTTTCTCGTGGTTCATTTCGTTGGTTATAACTCTTCTTTGCAACATGACAAATGTGAAAGTATGTTTAATTTAAATGTATATAGAGAGCCTCTATCAGATTGCATGCCATCTTGAGGAGGGGGGAAGGGAAGGAGGAAGAGAAAATCTGGAACTCAAAAGTTTATGTAGCTGAATGTTGTAAACTAAAAATAAATTTAAAAAAAAAAAAAGGAAAGAAAAAGTCGTCTGTTTCATAGCCTTGAGGCAACTAGGTGGTACCAGGGATAGAGGGCTTACCCTGGAATCAGGAAAACCTAAGATCAGATCCTTCATTAGATGCTTACTAGCTGTGTAACTCTGGGCAAGGCATATAACCTCTCTGTGCCTGTTTCCTCTTCTGTAAAATGGGTACTATAAATAACACCTTTAGCATAATAAAGATCAAAAGAGATGAATTTGAAAAATGTTATATAAATAAATGTTAGCTTGGATTATTATTATAAATGGCAAAAGTAAGTGATCACTCAAAAGAGGTAAAGAGATTAGCCCTAGGTAAGTGCAAGATAAGTAGTAGGATAGCTAGGATATAAACCTGAATTTTCCAAGTGAATGAATGCATAAATGACTGAAAAAGCATTAATTAAGGACTATGTGCAAGGCACTGTGCTAAGTGCTAGGGATACAAAAAGAAAAGTAAAACTGGCCCCATTCTAAAAAGCTCACATTCTAATGAGGGAGAAAACACATAGAAGAGGTTTTAGCTGTAAGTTGGATGGCAAGATCCAGTGATCCTTAGGGTACAGCAGCAGATGGCAATGCATCTCTTGTTTAATCTCATTTCTACTTGTATGATCACATCCAGTTGGTGAACCTTTAATGGCACCAGACTTGAGTGGTAAGAACCTTTTTGTTCTGGGTCTTCCAGTAGCTGCAGCTGCTGAGAAAGGAGGGGTTACCATACACATAGAAGCAGGGGAAGGATTGTGTCTCCACAGGGTTTGTTTCCCCGATGGCTAAGGAGGCTGACAGGAAGTAGAGCCAATGGTCTATGTGGTTCTGCTATTCCTTGGGTTAAAGTTCTTTAAGATATGTCTATAGGGAACTGAAGGAAAGTGGTGGTTAAGGTAATGTCAGTGGTCTACCTTCCCTGAAATGTGCTGCCTCCTATCTCCATCTCAGGGGACCTTGCTTCTGGGTTGCTCCCAGGTGTGTGCAACAGCCAGCTCTAATTGCTGGGGTTATTAAATTTTCACTGTGAGTCTTTGTACCTCAGGAGTTGGCAATCACAACAAATTAGGGCTTGATTTACTGTTTTGTTGATTGTCTAGACTTAAGAAAATGTTAATAAAGCAGATTAAACTTAAAAGGTTGTACATACATCACCTTCCCCTACCCCAGTTAAACACTTACCAGTATATTCCTGATTGTTTCCCAGGTCAGTGATTGTGAGGGGTAGGCTGGATGTAAGATTGGTGGTGTAAAGGGTGCTGTCACTTTCAATGTGCTTGGACAATTGGGTAGTAGTAGTAGTAGTAGTAGTAGTAGTAGTAGTAGTAGTAGTAGTAGTAGTAGTAGTAGTAGTAGTGGTAGCAGGAAGAGGGGGAGGAAGGTAGTGGTGGTAAATAAACCCTTTTTACAATGTAGTTTTTTCCCTCAGTGATGGATCTACTGTTTGAGCTGGAAACATTCCCCATGGTCTGGGAGGCACTGATATTCCCAAGACTCAAGTTCAGGTCCTCATCTTTCATTAGGGTTTGCGGGGAGATGATAGCTGAAGTGACAGCATTGTCGTTTGACTCACCTGATCCATGCTACCTCCTGCCTCTCCCTCTGGGTGTCTTGTTGCTTTAAGTAGGCTGGTTTGTCTGCCTAGTGATGCAATTAATGGTCAGCAGTCAGTAAAGAACACCACACTCTATGTCTTCCCATATTCCAAAAGTATCGTCTAGAAAGATGATTTGTTGTCATATATTTAAGTTCTCTCAGCCAGACTAGAAGCTTCTCTAAATTCTCTCTACATGGTCAAATACATCACTCTGTGAGCACTGGGCACTCAATAAATGCCTAGTGAATCTATGAGTGAAAAACAGAGAGCAAATGTCAAACTTGATTTGAACCATTAGACATGATCACCCATTTATTTGCTTGGGTAGCAGCCTCAGAGCCAGGGACACATAAGGTCAATCAGTGTAGTAAGTAGCATGTTGGCACACATATCAAAAGATAGCACCAACGGTCAGAGCTGTAGCTAGCACGGGAAGAATGTGTTTTGTCTCTGGGAGCCAAAATGGGTGGGGGAAGGAGAGAGGAAATTAACTTCTTTCAGTGACCTCAGATTTCTCATGATCCTTTGAAGAAAAATGATACAACTGTATCCATAGCTATAGTGCCCTTCCCCCAGGTTCAACTTCCTGGCCCCACCAAATCCCCAAAGATCTAGGGAGTAGAATTCTCTGAAGGATTTGTTGTGCCCTCCTGATATGACTATGTCACTGTCTTCCATGCTGTCTTGTGCCCATCACATCATCATGCATAGGATTATGCTATCCTATGGACTACCACCATTCCTACTTCTAACTCCTCCTCCCCCCCCAAAAAAAGTTGATTTTTTCAGGGGTAAATTTGCCTAGTGAAGGCTATCAATAGTAACAGATGTACTTATCGGGCAATTATACCCTTTGGGGGTGAGGATAGTAGCCAGGGATATCATAGGAGATCCAACAATAGAAGGATAAAAACCAGATGCAGTTATTGGTAGGCAATAGGTACAAGTATAAATGAGTTGAGCACAAGGGAAATAGATGCAGATTCCCCTATGGAAATGTCTAGTGTCTTGAGAAGTCCAGATTTCCTGATGTCCATGCCAATGTTTCTCTGCACCTTCCTGAGAGAGTTGATTGGCTCAACTGGAGTGTCTGTGTTAACTATGAAAAGAGATAGCCAAGAATTTCTACTGTTTATTAATTCTGGACTACATAAATTGTGATTGCAAGAATCCTGAACACAGTATCACTGAGAGGAAAGAAGGCTGCAGCTGTCTATTTGTGTGAACACACCCCTCTTTCTAGGGCAATTAGATGCTGTGGAAGCCCTGGGTGGTACCCCTGCATTAGTATGCATTCACACTAGGCTTTCTTTCTAATGAAAAGGGAAAAAAATGAAACAAATCTTGAAAATCAGCAAAGTGCCACAGGTCCCAGGGGCCAAATAAGATTAATTGGAGCTGGAAAGACATCAGCCTATAGGGAAAGAAGCTTCATTCATTAAAATGGAAAATATGCTTCCAAAGCCCTGACTCCTTTCTCAAGGATGCTCAATAATGCTGCACACAACCTTCCCAAATTTAGGAGAGAGCTGAGATAGAGTTGGAGGTGGGACATCATGGGAACAGCAGAATGGATACATTCTGGAAGGCTCAGTTTGGGTGAACCTCATTAGAAGGGGAAAAGGAAGGGAAGGAGCATATGTGTGATATTTGTTTCTATGTGCCAGGCACTGTGCTAAGCATGCCTTACAAATATTTTATCATTCGAGTTAAGTAACTTGCCTAGGGTAATACAGCTGGCAAGTGTTTGAAGATGGATTTAAATTCACATCTTCCTGACTCCAGGCCCAGTGCTCTGCTCTCTGTTTTGGGAGGTCTAAGTAGAAGGCAAATGAGTTTATTAGATTCTCTACAATAAAATGTGCCCTTGGCTTAAAAGATTCTGCGTATCTTTGCTATGCAACCCTTAACCCCCCAAAATCTGGGTCATATGGCACCATGGTATATCTTTCATTTAACAAATGTATTCCCTAAATCCAGAAAGATCTACTTGTAGGACATATGGAAGGAAAGGTTTTCCAGCTGGCAGAGGAACAAAAGAATGTTGGCCACCAGGTAAAGAATTATTTTTTCAACTATGGAACTCTATCAAATGGATAAACTCTTTTGCAGCCCTCTCCTGTTCCCACAATCCTGAATGGTACCTCTCCCATTCCCACAATGATGGTGGAAAAAGGTGGAAAATGAAATAGAAAGTGCTAGGAAACACCATTCTTGGTGTTGCCTACAAACAATAACTTACTTGTAATACTCTTAATGTAGAATCTTTGCCCAACCACCACCAAATTCAGTCCTATTAGATGAAATGAACTAAAACTTGAAATCACAGACTTGGAAATGGAACTCAATTCTGAATGCCTCAGCTCCCATTTTACAGATGAAGAAACTAAGGTCTAGACAGGTTAAGTGACTTACCCAAGGTCACACACATGATATCTAGCAGAGGATTCAAATACAAGTCTTCTGACTCCAAATACAGTGTTCTTTCTGCTGTTGACATTCTCGCTATAAATGAAACCAGAAAACTTGTTCAGTTGTTTCAGTCATGTCCAATTCTTTGAGACCCCATTTGGAATTTTCTTGACAAATACACTGGAGTGGCTTGCCATTTTCTTCACTAGATCATTTCACAGATGAGGAAACTAGGGCAAACAGGATTAAGTAACTTGCCTAGGGTCACACAGGTAGTAAGTGTCTGAGGTTAGATTTGAACTCAGGTCTTCCTGACTCCAAGTTAAATTAAAGGAGAGCTCACAGGAGAACTGACACAAGCAAACAAAAGACTGAGTCAATTTCATCATGCACTCAAAGGTGAAAAGAAGCATGGGATCATCTCACCTAGTAATACGAATGATGAGCATAAGTAAATAAATACCACTAATCATTGAAACATATGCAACAACATCCACTGCTGAGGACAGAAGAATAGAGGTCTGTGAAGTATTTGGCTAGATCTTCCAAGCCACAGTAGTGTGTGTGTGTGTGTGTGTGTGTGTGTGTGTGTATGTGTGTGTACCTGGAAACTTGATGACTTGAAGGCAAAAGTCAAGTAGGGCAAAAGTAGAGAGGGTGGTGAAAAACATTTTGAACAATTTAGATTGGCATCAATAATCAGCAATGCAAATAAGTTTTAAATCTGACATATCACCTTTCATTCATCAAACTTGAAAAGATAGTTAAACGTGAAAAAAATGTTGCTACAGCTGTGAAAAAATTGGTGTGATTAAATTTTTGCAATCCTTTTGAAAAATAAAGTGGAATTATACAATAAGAGTTACAAAAATGTTCTTTGACCCAGTAATATATTATCCATATCATTCCCTTTCATTGTGAGCGTTCCCCAAGGCCCTTTCCTGGGCCCTTTTCCCTGCTCTGTCTACAGTCTCTCTCTCTCTCTCTCTCTCTCTCTCTCTCTCTCTCTCTCTCTCTCTCTCTCTCTCTCTCTCTCTGGGCAATTTCAGTAGCTCCCATGGGTTTAATTATCATCTCTATGCTGATGCCTCACGGATTTCTCTCCTGAGTCTCAGTCCCACATCATCAACTGCCTATTAGACATTTCAAACTAGATGTTCCAGAGACATCTCAAACTTAGCATATTCAAAACCGAACTCATTTTCTTTCCTTTCAAACCCATCCCTTCACCAAATTTTCCTATTTTTGTTGAAGGTAACACCATGCTTCTAGTCTCCCAAGTTCAGAACTTCAGCACTGTCCTTGATTCCTTCACCTTTCCTCACCCCATATGTCCAACCAGTGCCTCATCTTGCATCTCTACTATACTTAATCACTCATATTTTACCACTTCTCTCTGCTAAACACAACCCCTATCTCAGTACAGACCCTCATTACCTCTTGCCTAGACTGTTGCAATGATCTCTTAATTGGTCTCCCTGCTTCAATTCTCTCCCCACCTTCATCTATCATTCACACAGCTGCCAAAGTGATGCTCCATAACCTTCAATCTGACCATGTTACTTCCCTATTCAATGAACTCCACTGGATCCCTATTGCCACTAAAACAAATTTAAGTCCTCAAGTCACTACGTTCATGTTGCTGAAAAAAGTTAAAATAACAATGCTATCAGGTATTTGGAGGAGAAGAAGGGAGAAAAATAGCCAATGTTTCCTGTGAGGACTGACAAGATTAATCATCACCACTCCCCATGTCTTTCTCTTTCTTCAGATAACACCAAAAGGCATAATTAACAAACCAGCATTTAAAAAAAACAGTATTGTCATTTTTATGTGACTAGTGACATCACAGGAAGAAAAAAATAGAGAAATATGGTCATTTACTGTGTTTACCAGTGTTGTAGAAGGGGTCCTACACATAGTCCAACAAAAGGAATTTCTGTTGATGACCTTTATGTGACCTGTAGCTCTTTGAAGATGATGTACTAATAGCACCATACCCTCTTAATGTATACAATACAGAGACTCCTCAAGGATGTTCATGGTGACATGAGGAAAAAAAGATCCATGCAGATTTCTATATCAGAAAAAGAAAGTGGATAAAAACATATTTCACAGACTATGACATTCTGATAAACAAATTACCCTTTGTTCACTGCGTAGGGATGATAAGCCCCAGCTCACTCTTACAAAATTAAATCAAAGTAGAAAGCGATCTAGCTAGATTTCAAATGGAAAACTGTTTAGTGCTTTCACTGACCTTAAACTGCTTGAAGCTGCAAAAGCCCATCTCTTTAATATGAATATTCTTGGGTTCATAAATTTAGAGTTGGAAGGAACATCAGAGGCCATGAACTCCAACCCCATCATTTTACAGATGAGGAAACTGAAGACAAGTCAGATTGTGTGACTTTCCAGCGATCACACAGGTGAATGTCAGAGGCAAGATTTGAACTCAAGTCTTCTAACTCCACAGTCTTCTTTCCATTGTACCATGCTGCCACCTCTTCTGGTGACTCAGAAAATCAAAATTGTGTGCCTAAGAGCAATTAAATGACACCTGGAGAATATACGTCAGTCACAGGACATTGCTTATGATGACTTAAGTGAGAGATGTGACATAAAACATAGTTATCAAGGACATGTATTACTGGGAAAGGTGGTAGACTAGTCATGTTTTAAGTATAGAATTACAGCAACTAATAGACAGCCCAAGCGATACTTATGTCTTCTAAGATGTCAAAAGCGAATCAGGATAGATCTTTCACGGGAGACCCATGGAATACATGAATGAGAACCATGAAAGCTTAGAAGGGAAGGAAGGCTTCATATCTGCATTGGTAGGAAAAGCACCTATTCCAAGAAAATCCCAAATCCATCCTTGTTAAAATGCCACAAACACAGATGTCTGTGTGCTAGGTTTTCGTAAAGCAGAACTCACCGCTCTAAAAATCATCAGGAATACTAAACCTCAAAATGAGACAAAGTAGCTGAAGAAAGTTAAGGACAATTTTTCAAAGGGTCTGAGGCTTTTTTAGCTATTTGGGGGAAAGGGAGATGAAATAAAGGCTAGAACTGCCTGTTTTAGGTGGATAGGTTGATGGTAGCTGACAACAGAGAGAAGGTAATATTCTTCATAGCCTTTTGTATCTGCCTCCTTCTCCAAGGAGAATGACCTTTGCACTGGAAAAGGTAAAGGAAATGGATAACAGAATTGATATCTAAGATAAGAAGATAAGAGAGCACTTAGCTACCCAGGTACTCATGGATTCAAGATGGTGTAGATAAACTTGCCCTTGATTGTAACTGGTAGCTGTTTCATTATTCTGTAGATCTAGAGCTAGATGGACCTTAGAGGCCATCAAAACATCATTTTACTGATGTGGGTACTGAGATCTGGGTGGGGTGGGGGCAGTGTTTATTGACTTGCTTATGGTAACACAGGGATCAAACGATAGAGCTAGATCCTCTGACTCCAAATCCAGTATCTTTCCTGACTGGATCTTTAAAAGATATTGGTGAATAGAAGACGCACCAAGAGACTGTGGAAGGGGAAATGTCCTGATTTTCAAATAAATAAAGAAAATGTAATCTGCAAACTGTAGGTTAATGAGCTTGATTTCAGTTCATGAAGATGTTATAAATAAAGGATGCTTGGTGAACATTTAGAAAAGCAAGCAGAGATAACAAAGACCCCAGCTTGGTTCTGTCAAGGACACGTCATGACAGACTAATCTTACTTTCTTTTTTGACAGTTATCAAAATAGTAGATCAAGAGAATTTTGCAAATGTAGTTTAGCTTAATTTTTAGCAAAGCATTTGACAAAATTTCTTCTATTATTTCGGAAATATGGAGAGGGGCCTCTCAATCCACCTTAATGCTAGTGCCTTTCCTCTCTTGATTATCTCTAATGTGTCCTGTATTTATCTTGTTTGTATATAGTTATTTGCATATTCTCTCCCCCATTGAACTGTGAGCTTCTTGAGATCAGAGACTGTATTTTGCTGTTTTTTATCCCCAGCACTGAGCACAGTAACTAGCACATAGTAGGTGCTTAATATATTACATGCTTGTTGACCTGACTAAGCAACAGAACAATTAGGTAGATTCCAAACTGAACTGGTTGGGTGGCTAGATTCAAAGTGTGGTCGTTAAAGATCTGATGTCAACTAGGAAAAGAGTCTCCAGTCGAGCAATTCAGGACTTTGTACTGGACAGCTCTGTTGAACATTTTTACCAATGATTTGGATAGGATGTAGGTGACTTCCTCATCACATCTGAAAATGTCACAAAGCTGGCTAACACACTGAATAAAAGTTTTGGAATCCCAAAACATAGTACAATAGAAAAGAGCATTGATGGTTTGAAGCAATAGTATCTGAGTTCAGATCCAGATTCAGATCCTGCTACTTGCTACCTGTGCAACCTTGAGCAAGTCAGATGACCTTTATTGGTGTCCATACACACTGAGGTTGAACGAGAAAAGCTTTAAGATCCATTCTAGCACTAATTCTATGTTAATATCTTGGCAAGCAGGAACAATCACCTGAATTTCATAAGGTAAAATTTAATAAATGTGAAGTATTATACTTAGGTTAAAAGCAGGGGAGAGGACTTTACAACTACAAAATGGGAGCAGCATTGCTATACAATAGCTTTTATCTGCAAAACATCCAGGGGTCTTAATGGACAAAAGGTTCAATCTAAGCCAATTCAATATGAATTTGGTAAGATAATGAAGCAAGCCAAAGTGACTTGGGCTTTGAAATGTGTAGCTTACAAAACAGGGAGGCAATAGTCCCACTGTCTTCTGCTCTGGTCAAACCATATTATATTCAATCTAAATGTGCCACATTTTAGGAAGGCCATTGAGAAACTATATAGTGTCCAGAGCAGGACAAACAGGATAATGAAGAGCGAGCCTCAAGCTGATTCCAAGTGAGAATTCATTGTAAGGATTAAGTATGTTTAGCTATAACTTGTGTGTAACAAATAGGGCTTGCTTTTCCCCAGGGCACTGATTCTTGGGTAAAATACACTTTCTCCCTGACTTTCTTTTGACCCCTGTAAAGGAGGGTATGGGCTGGCCTTCACCTGATGCTATGGCAGTCACAGGAACTGCCATATGCTATGCCACATCCATCACTTCCTCAACTTTCTGCCAGCCATGATTATGACTTTGAATAGGGAGTAACTGGAGAGAAAGGGAAAAAGTGGCTTACAATATTAATGGTAATTAATGTCATATCCTCCAAGTCTACTTCTCGAAGTAAATTTCTTGACCATAGTGCCTCCTACTTGCCTTCATCCTCTCCCTTGCCTGGACTATTGTAACAACCTCAAGATTTTACTGTTAGTTTCTATCATTCTCCCCTTCTTCAATCCATCCTCCACACAGTTGTCATTAATTTCAATATTAATACAAGAGCCGAAGACTTGTCACTGTGGTTCAAACTCCTGGTTTACCCAAGCCAAAATTCTGTCTCTATTGAAGACATTGAGGGATGTGTGGGAGAGTGAGGCAGATCATTATGACATCCATTTCAAAAGCTAAGAGATGTCCCTGACACATCCCAGCTTTTCTTAGTAATGGTTTAAGATTATTCAATTCCAAATGACCCCATGAAAATTGTCTAAATTGCTCTCCCTTTCTCTCTTAGCTTAGAAAGGGTATCAAGACTCTGATTGGGTTCTTGACTCCTGTCTCGCAGAACTTAATCTTTCTTCCACGGCCATAGTAACCCAAATCACTGCCTCACAGGGCTGAACAGTGGAATTTTTTAGGATTTTTTTTTCCCTCTCTCACTCTCATGCCAGGCAAAGTATAAATCAGGCTAGAACAAGTAAGAAATCTTACACCTCTCCAGTTAACATGGCTCTGACAGAAACTGATGAGTTTAACCAAGCAGAGGCAAAATTGGAATCAAGCAGCTGGCATCTCAAATCGTAACGTGTAAAAATAAATACTATTTGGTGAGATTTAGAGGGATTATGAAAAAGTGGAGACAGCCAATTTTGGTTGTGTTTATTTCAATGAAAGCTTTTATTTAGCTGACTAGAAACAGGGCTCTTGCCCAAATCCTAGCCCTGTAAACAGAGCTTATCAAGAAGAAAAGAAAGTAAAGGAGCAATAGTGGTTGAAATGCTGTGATCCTGCATTTCTCCTAGTCCTGCTCCCTGACCCTCACCACCCAGCTGACTCTAGGCAGGTCTCAGGGGAGTGGCAGTGAGGAAGTGATGAGTGGCTGGTCTTGTCCTAAGGCTCTATCATGTCAATCTCAGTATGTCTCTGTTCAAACCACAGTGGAAAGAGCATTGGATTTGGAGTTAAATCTAGGCTTTAATCTTAAGGAAACTGTTTTTTCTTCTTGGGCCTCAGTTTCCACATCAGTAAAATGATGAGATTGATCTAGATAACCTTTTAAGGTCCCCTTTGGCCCGGTATTCTACAGATACCCTGATATAGAAAATATATTTCTTTTGTATCCTCCAAGTCTACTTCTCAAAGTAGATTTCTTGGCTCATACTGCCCCCCACTTGCCTTCTTCCTCTCACTTGCCTGGACTATTGTAACAGCTTCCAAATTTTACTGTTGGTTTCTGTCATTCCCTCCTTTTGCAATCCATCCTCCACACAGTTACCAAAATAATCCTCCTGTAGAATGTCTGGCCAGGCTACTCCCATGCTCAGAATTCTTCAGTATTTCCCTATTGTTTCTAAGATAAAGTATAAAATCCTCAGCTTGGAATTTAAAGCCTTTCCCAATCTGAGTCCAGATACATTTTCAGGCTTATTGCACATTTTTTCCCTTCACTCACTTTGTATTCCAGTCAATCTGTCCTAACTGCTACTGCCCAAACTCTGCATTTCTTTTCCCACCTCTCTGCCTTTGCATAGATGTTTCATGTCTGAAATACAGTCTCTCTTCACCTCTGCCTCCCAAAATTCCCAGCTCTCTTCAAGTCTCAGGTAATATCACACCACCTAAGGCAGTCTTTCCTGATCCCTCTAGCTGTTAGCAGTTCCTTGCTCCTCTAATCATGTAGATAACTTCTGCATGTAGATGTTGGTATCCCATGATAGAACATAAATTCATTGGGGATGGGAATTGATTTTCATTCTGTCTTTGTATGCCTAGTGTCTATCACAGAACCCTGTAGATAGTACATGCTTCTTTTAAATGCTTAAGAATTAAAAATTGAGGTTATGTCCATCAATTGAGGAATAGATGAACAAGTTGTGGCATATAATTGGGATGGAATACTATTGTGCTATAAGAAATAACAAGCAGGATGCTCTCAGAAAAACCTGAAAAGATTTACATGAACTAATCTAAAGTGAAATGAGCAGAACCAGGAGAACATTGTATGCAATAACAGCAACACTGTATGATGATCAACTGTGAATAATTTGGACATTCCCAACAATGCAATGATCCAACACAATGTTGAAGAACTTATGATGAAAAATACAATCCTTCTCTTAAGAAAGACCTGATTGAGTCTGAATACAGGTCAAAGCATACTTTTTCTTTACTTTCTTTATTTTCCTTGGGGTTTTTGGTCTGTGTTTTCTTTCACAGAATGACTTACATGGAAATGTGGTTTGCATATTTATAACCTATATGTATAACCTATGTCAAATTGCTTGCTTTCTTAATGAAGGGGGAGAAGAAAAAGAGAATTTGGAACTCAAAATTGGGGAGGGGGGAAATGTTTCAATTGTTTTCACATGTAATTAGGGAAAAATAAAATATTAAAAATATTAAATTTTTTAAATGCTTGTTGGACTGGATTGGATTGGAATATTCTTTACCTACTTCTTGTCTACTTACTCTAAGCACCAGGTCCACCTCAAGTATCATTTCCTCTACAGAGTCTTCTTTAAGTGCAGTTCCCCCTCACCTCTAGTAAACTCCTAGACCACTTATGATCTCTATTACTAATTTGGAACTGAGTATAGACTGCTTTAAATTGTTATCTGTTTTCATATTTGGGTTGACCTGTCTTCTCATTTGAATTACAAACAGGGATATACCAATAAATGTTTAACTACCAGTTCTCCAGGAAAAATGTTGACAAGATATACTTTTAAGTTTAATCTACACTATTAGCATTTCCCTTTTACTTTCTTAAGTCGAGGCAATCAACAAAATAATAAATCATACATTTCCTGATTTCCAAAATGTAAATTCTTACACTGCTAATTTAACATTGAGCTGACTCCAGTACACCCCTGATTGTATGTCCCTCGAGGGCAGAGACTAGGTTCAATATCCCTTCAATATCCCAGAATTTAGTACAGCATTAAACATAGTGAGCATTTGAGAAATGTTGGTTGACAATGGTGGTGGTGGTGGTGGTGGTAGTAGATTAGATTCAGAGTTTATAGAGGGTTTCTGATGTGGAAATTGAATGTCTAATCCTGAAATAACACATACCCTCCTGAGAAGACTCTGGTCTTGCTGGTCTGACTGATTAGAGAGATTAAGCATATACCTCTTTCTGGGATATGGCGCAGAGCAGGCAACGTCAAGGTAAGTGACGGAAAGAATTGCAGCATGGGGTGGGCACTCAGAAATAACATCTCCATTATTAAAGAAAAATTGGACCAGGAGCTGAGTTGGCATAATTCCAACATCATATCTGGCATGTGCCTCCAGGCTAGAAATTACTTTAAAGATACCTTCAAAGCAGAGTTTGAACTTCAGAATCAAAAGTTGTGGGATAAGGTGATCATTTTCAATATGGTAAAATTCTTCCCCATGATTTACTCAAGGAAAAGAAACAGCAGAGAACTCCTTTCTCTTGCATTAGTACCTGAGAATATTGCTGTTTGTCCTTTGTCCTCAAAGAGGACCATGATATCAGGGAGGTGACGCCATGACATGCAAGGGAATTGGATTAAAGTAAGGGAGAGCTGTGCAGTCACCAGCCTCATTTTGACAGTTTGCAAGAAGAAAGAGCATATTGTCTTTTCTGGAAAGCATCACACGATCAAAGTATCTTGGCCAGCAAAACACCCTGACCCTTTCATGTTGGTCTCCTTCCCAACCTCTCCCTCTTAGAATCCCCAACTTCCTACAAGACTAAACTCAAACTCTACTACCTGCAAGAGACTTTTCCAAGTTCCTATGCTGCTAGCACTTTTCTCTATGAGGTTACAACTTCCATTGACTATCTATTTCTCTTATATAATATGTATAGACATAGATTCTTCTCCTATTAGAGTATAAGCTTCTTGAGGACAGGGACTGTTTTTGCTTTTTCACTGTATTCTCTGTATATGCCTGACACATAATTCGTCCTGAATTAATGTTTTTTATGGATAAGAATTCCAGAGGCACTCCTTTGGGAAATGATCCTGGCCATCAGAAAACCTTTGTCCTCATAAACTGGAAAAACTCTCTAGGAGTATTTTAAGGATGCTAAGTAATGAGCCCTTTGTCAGGTTGCACTGGCATTTTGATTAACAGCAGGCATGGAAATTTAAACAGTTTACTTGAAAATGTCATGGTAGATGCTGACACTGCTGTCACATTTGACTGGATCTCATGGGAAACTGACCTGGCATAAAATTCTTTGCAATAGCTTTATCCTCGATTTACCTGTCCAGCCTTATCTCCCTGCCACACCCTGATATGGTGAGGCTGATTTTTCTGTACCCATCTTGCTCAACCCCAACCTGAGGCCTCTGTGCTTTGGATCACATGACGCCCCTACTTCAGAATGCTTCCCTAGACCAACCAAAATCCTACTCAGCCTTCAAGCATCTCCTCTCCCAACTAAGCCAGATCTCAAGGAGTTCTTCCTTCCCTTAATTAGTGCCCCACCCCCTGACCCCCAAAAGCTGTCTTTTTTACTCTGGGTTTACTGGCTACATTTCTTGCATTTCAAGTCTCAAACTCAATTTACTCAGGAGCTCATAGACTGGACAAGTCCCCACCCATCTATGACAGAGTGGATTTAAATACTAAATAGTAATTGTTTCTCTTTTACCCAGGAAACCTGAGGGTCCTCTCCTCCCAGTTTGATTTTTTTTTTTTTTATTAAAGGGGCCATCCTTTGAATAACTACTTAAAGAAGCCTATTCTTTGAATGAGTGAATCTCACTCAAAGTGAGAATGCTATAGGACCTTAGCCTGAAAGAGCGGGAGTCTCACACTGAATCCTGGGTCATCTCCAAATGTCCCGATGAATATCAGGTCACTGAATCCAGATGGCTCAGAAGAAGAAAGTGTGGCTGGTGACGTTGCACAGCCCTCCCTCACTCAAATCAAAGTCAACTGCAAGTCATGTCATCATCTTGATGTCATGGTCCTCTTCAAGAACAGAAGACACACAACAACAAGCCCCACTCCATTCGTCTTAGCATTTGATTACATACTATTCTATTATGACTCTCTATGGAGGCATAGAATGTCAGAGACAGAATGGATCTTAGGAATTAGCTAGTAAAGGCCTTCCTAAAAAAAGAAAAAATCCCAAGTTGTTAAGTGACTTGCCTTTGATCATACAGCAAATCAATTCAATTAATTTAAATTACTTAAACATTAAGCATTGTAGGAAGTGCTAAAGCAGACCATCTAGGTAGCCAATGAATGGAGCACAGGGCCTGGAGTCAAGGAGACCTGAGTTAACATCTTGCCTCAGACACTTAGCAGCTGTGTGACCCTGGGCAAATCACTTAACCCTAGTTACCTCAATTTCCTCATCTGTAAAATGAGCTGGAGAAGGAAATGGCAAACCACTCCAGTATCTTTGCCAAGAGAAGCCCAAATGGAGCCACAAAGAATTAGACCCAACAGAACAACAATACCACTTCTTCAGACCCCTAACCTCCCACTCAAACCTGTGGAAAAGATCCCATGTCCACTGGAGACCTAGGTTAGGCCATGATATTAGAGTATTTCTTTTCCTTTGTGGCTGCTTTACTACTTGTTTTTCTTTAGAAACAAAAACAAGAACGATAATAACTCTAATTCTTGGCTCTTTGCATATCTAATCTCCACATACTCCAATATCTATTCCCTTCTTTAACTTCCATTCAGACAGAAGAACTTAACATTTCTCCCAACTCAGTATTGGCTTACTGTATAAATTCGAGCTCCCAGGACAAATAGATAAGTTGAACTGAGGTGAAGGCCAAGGAAAAGTAAGGAGAGGATTTTCCTTCCCCTGTCAAAGCACAGATAATGGCTTAAAGGCTACCACATTATTTTTATACTTTTTCATTTCTTTTTGCTGTTCGTAATAACCTTGGGACTTTGGAAATAACTGCTGTTTTGTATAAGTTTCACTGGGCAAACATTGATTTCTTTTCTTCATATTCTGATTGGAGCGGAAATAAACACCATCTCCTTTTTTTTTTTTGCTTCACAAGCAACTTTCCTCTAACCAAATAATTGTAACTTTCTACAACACAAGACTGACCATTATTATTCATATCCTCTCAAAAATATTCAATGACTCCCTATTGCCAAGGGAAGAAATAATAGGGAGTCTATAAACACTGCTCACTTCACTTCTAGCTCACTCTTCAATCTGTTCTAATTCTCCACTATTTTCTTTGACCCAAGAAAAGAAGGAAAGGAAGGGGAATAAGCATTCATATAATACCTACTATGTGCTGGGCGCTGTGCTAAACACGTTACAAATATCATCTCATTTGATCTGTATAACCACCTTGTGAGGTAGTTGTATTTATCTTCATTTTACAGTTAAGGAAACTGAGGCAGACAGAGGTCAAGTGATTTGCCCAGGGTCACATAGTATCTAAATCCAGATTTGAACTCAGGTCTTCCTGATTCTGGATCCAGGTACCCTTTATCATGCCCCACTCCTTTGCACTTTCCTTTTGTGTTTTGCCCACCCTCTTTAGAATGGAAGTTCCTTGAGAGAAAGAGCCATGATGTCTTCTTGTTTTCATGTTTCCAGTGATTCCACAGAGTCTGACACACAGAGAATGCTTAATAAATGCTTGTTCTGCCATTCTATCTTTCTGTCTGTATATTTTCCATCTATCATGTATCTATTATCGATGAAGCCTGCCATAGTGAATTGAGTACTGGATGTGGAGTCCACAAGACCTGTAGTTCAAATCTCACCTCTGACACTTACTGACATTCTGACACTGAGCTATGGGACCACAGGCAAATCACTGACTTATTTCTGCCTCAGGCAGCTTCCTAAGAGGTATCTATTAAACCATCTCAACTCTTTCTGTATGAATTAAAAGAGGGAAACCCCTGAGAAACATGGAAACTCCACCCTGGCTCTTCTGTCAATATAAAGGGAAAAGCTTCAATGAAATCTTTCATCAGGGATTCAGGAGTCTCTGTTGCCATTGGAGTATCCACAGGAAGGTCCATGATCAACAAAAACTGGGCAATTTCACACATGTTTGCTGTCTATTCCTTATAGCTATTTACTAAATACTCATGTTACAAATCTCATAAACTTATTATCCTTCCCATATTGCCAGGAGCCAAGTTTATGGAAATAAAGATCAGTCCACATTCTGATTCAACAGCCACATCTTTTCTATCCAGAGATGTTCAGGCTTCATCTGTTCATCTCTCAGCACCTCCTAGCAACAAATTATAATACTTCACAATGTTAAAGGAATTTTCCCATCCCTTTTTTGACAAAATTGTCTTCTCCCAGGCCAGTGAGAAAGCTAAAAATAGGACAAAGAAGTTGTGACTTCCCTCCCAACAACCCACTCACTCCAATTCTTTAAGAGGTACAAGGGTGTCATTTTTGAGCGGGATGGAAGAGGGAGTCTGTGGAGCAAGACAGGCCTGGCATTCAGGGTGAGGCACTTAGAAGACTCTCTTCATAATTAGTGAAGCTCCTCTTCCCCTTAGGGAAAATGGAAGGGACAGAGAAAAAAATCCAAACTCTGGACCCTCATAGATGAGGAGCACCCATTAGTTGTTAAAACATTTAGAAGTTCAAAACAGTTTAGGAAACTTGAAACTGCCTTTTAAAAAGGGGGAAATGATTTATTTGTATAAAAATATTTATAGCAGCTCTTTTTGTGGTAGCTAAGAATTGGAAATCAAAGGGATGCCCATCAACTGTGGAATGGCTAAACAAGCTATAGTACAGGATTGTGATGAAATAGTATTGTGCTATAAGAAAAGACAAGAAGGATGATTTCAGAAAAACCTGGAAAGACTTACATGAACGGATGTGAAGTGAGGTGAACAGAACCAAGAAAACACTATACACAGTAATAGCAATATTGTTTAATGAAGAATTGTGAATGACTTAACTATTCTTAGAAATACAATGATCAAAGACAATCCCAAGGGACTAATGATGAAGCATGCTATCCATCTCCAGAGAAAGAACTGAGGCTGATTGAATACAGACTGAAGCACTCTATTTTTCACTTTCTTTCATTTTTTTCTTTTATTTTAGTCTTCTTGTACAAAATGACTAATACGGAAATGTTTTACATAATTGCATATGTATAAGCTATATCTGATTGGTTACCATCTCAGGGAGGGGGGAGAGGAAAGAGGGAGGGATAGAATTTGGAACTGCAGACTTTAAATAAAATGTTAAAAAATTGGAGGGGGGGTAAAGAAACTGCCTAAAAGTATCTCCTCTCTTAGGGAAATGAGAGAAAGAATTGAATAGTGGATAGAGAATTGGCAAAAGAGTCAGGAAGTCACAGGTTCAAGATCTGTCACTGAAATGTACTTCTTTGGCAACCCTAGGAAAATTGCTTAATTTCTCATTCTTCTCCCCATCCCCACCACCACCACCACCAACTCTCTAAGTTTAAGACCTCAAATTGCAAAGAAGGCCCAGTTCCACATTAGTAAAGGAAGATTTTCATTGCTTTTTTTTTTTTCATGTTAAGGAATCAAGGGAGAACTAGGTGGTGCAGTAGATTCAAGAGGACCTTAGTTCAAATTTGACTTCCAGACACTAGCTATGTGACCCTGGGCAAGTTACTTAACCCTGGTTGTCTCAAAAAAAAAATTAAGGAATCAGTATAAAGAAAGAATTTTTAAATATTGGAGGGGGGGTGCAGTTAGATGACATAGTAGATATAGCAGTGGGCCTGGAGTCTGGAAGACCTAAGTTCAAATTTGGTTGCAGAAACTTACTAGCTGTGTGACCCTGGGCTTTAACCTCTGTTGCCTCAGTTTCCTCATTGGTAATATGGAGATTATAATAGCACTTACCTTCCAGGGTTGTTGTGAGGATCAAATAAGATAATATTGTAAAGTACTTAGTACAGTGCCTGGTACAAGGTAAACTCTACATAAGCATAATCTATTATGATGTCCAGAAATATAAGCTATGAGAAGAGGTTGAATCAGATGTTAATCCTTTTGTTCTCTCTCTCTTGAGCTGATCCACCTGGACATTGATTAGATAAAGGTTTCAAGGATGCTTCTAGAGCCCCCTGACCTAAACCTATAGTTTAGGACTTTCCTAAGAATATGCACCAGGCATCACGGAAGGGTGAAGTCTTGAAGACTAAACACATCTAAAAAACTTTCCAACTCATCAGGATCATCTGGTGACAAACCAATCAGAAATAGCTCTTCCCATATTGGTAGAATAGAACAGAATATGGATTGGACTTCCCATGATGATCTAAGGCTTCCAGGGGTCGGGGAGCTGCAGCCTCCAGGCCACATGTGGTTTCCAGACCACAGGTCCCCCCACCCCTGCCCAATCCCTTCATTTTACCCAAGGTCACAAAGCTAATAAGTGGTAATGATACAATTAGAACCCAGGTCTCCTGATTCCTCAAGCAGTGCTCTTTACAACACTCCACACTGACAAAAAAATTACTTTCCCTGCCCCATCTTGACAAAATTGTCCTCTTTTCAGGCCAGAGAAAAAGCTAAAAATAGGATAGAAGAGTTGTGACTCCCCTCTCAACAACCTGCTCACTCCCTTCCTCAATTCTTAAAGAGGCACAAGGGTATTGTCTTTGGAGTGGGATGGAAGCAAGAACCTGTGAAGCAAAACAGGCCAGGCATTGTGCCTGGCTTTCTAATGGGCATTACTTCATTAAACACCTCTCCAGTGATATAAGCTCAAGTCAAGACTTGGGGCCCCAACCTACACTTCTCATACTTTTCTTAACCACCACCACCATCACCACCCCAAAAAAATCATAGTATCATAAATTTAGAATTGGAAAGAACCTTAGAAGTCTATCTATGCTGAACCCATAATTTTACATTTTACATGAAACCTAGAGAGTTGTTAGAACTTGCCCAAAGTCACATATATAGTAAGGGGCAAAGCTGGAATTTTAATCCAAGTTCTCTTGATTCCAGATCTATCTTTCTTTTCCTGGTACCATGCTGCTGCCCATGGCCTCTGCCCCTTCCTGCCCCTCCAATCTTAGGAGCCCTCAAGGATATAAGTATTCTTTCCCAAAAATAGGAAAGCTATACAAGAAATGTAAGTTCTGTATGGGGGTCAAGGGTGGAGAAATAGTGGCTAAAATCTTTGGTTCTTTCCAGCTCTTCTAGGCAAGCCCCAATCCCTCAAAATCATTGTTGTTGCTGCTGCTACTGTTATTGTGATAGAAATATTTTTCAACTTTTAAAAGTCTATGAAAAGTTATTTGTGAATATTTTGTAAGATGCAACAAAATATAATGATTAGGAGACCTGGATACTCATCTGAGCTTTACTACTCACTAAGATTGTTTGTTCCATCCAAAATTTGCATGTACACCTGGGGGTACCCTCAACTTCCAAAGTGACCATCCTAGACAAGGATAGTCCAGCTTCAAGGTACTCTGTAGGCGTACATCAACTCAAAAATTGTAGTTGATGAGCCCCCACTGATGTGTTTATTTTTTCTAGTCAGCCAAAGGACACAACTAGTTCAAAACAAATGGTGTAATAAAAAAAGCAGCAATGCATTTCCCTCCTTAAATCTAGGGTCCCATACATATACACAAGATCAGGAGAAATAGAGTACATAGATGGGGAATACATGGAGGGACACATTTGGCCAGAACACATGCAATGAGGAATAACTCATTCCCCCAATGTCCTCTAATGATGTCATGAAGCCCCTCCTGCTGAACCTGCTCCTCAATGGTCTACTTTGTATGCCTACAGTCTCTGCAGAACACGTAGTCTCTTCCAGGTGTATAGGTATGGCGACTACAGTATCTGTTAAGTATTTCTCCCTGCTGATCACATGTAACACTACAGAATAGTGGTCTACTGGACCAAGAGTTTTTACTAGGCAGTTCTCCAATGATTACAAAATTTTGATCCTCAATGCAAATGAATGGAAAAGGGAAAACAGCATAGGAACAAAACTGAACCTAGGATACAAGCCATTGTATTCCTCCCTCCTAACTATAGTCTCACTTTTAATATGTCTGTGTGACCAGCAACAAACTATCACAAAAAGAAATGCATTCATAGATTATTAGAGCTGGGAATAGCCCTGGAAACCATCTAGTCTAAGGGTGGGGAACCTGAGGCCTCAATGTCACATATGGTCTTTTAGGTCCTTGGGTTCTGTCTTCTGACTGAGTCCAAGTTTTATGGAACAAATCCTTTTTAAGGGGATTTGTTCTATGAAGTTTGGATTCAGTCAAAGGGCTGAACTTGAGGACCTAGAGGGTCACATGTGGCCTGCAGGCCCACAGGTTCCCCACCACTGATCTAGTTCAACCAACTTCCTCATTTTCTAGTTATCTTATTTAATCATCTTCCCCCTAAAATCCAGCTCTCCCCCAACCCTCACCTTCCCTATTTCTGTTGAGGGCATCACCTTCTTAGTCACTCAGATTCAAAATCTTTGAGTTGTCTTTTACTCTGATATGACCCATATCTAATCAGCCACTAAACCATATTGATACTACCTTCACAACCTCTCTCACACTGAGCTGTCCCTTCTTTTCCACTATACTGCCAGCACCCTAGACCAGGTCCTCAGGTTTCAGTCACACTGGACTCTTAGATGTTCCCCATCCCATGTTACACTCATTTCCTAGATGCAATCCCACAAGCCCAGAATGCACCCCTTCCTCATCTCTGCCTATTGAAATCCTTCAAGATCTGGCTCAGGGGTCACTTTCTCCATGAAGTCTTCCTTCAAACCCCCAGTAGAAATTTATTTTGCCATCTTCAAATAGTCTTAGAACACTGGGTCTGGACTTCTGCTTTGACCCTATTATAGCTCTCCTTGCATCACTCTTATTTGCATACATTTTTTCTCTATTCAGTTGTAACCTCCTTGAAAACACTGCCTCTTCCCATCTAGTTACCTTGAGCAAGTCATTTTACCTCAAGAGTTCCCAGCTTCTTCATTCATATAATAAGAAAGTGGTATTAGATGACCTCCAAGTTTCCTTTTGCTTCTTAATCTATGATTTAGTCATTTTTCATCTTTATCTCCCAAGTGTCTAGATTAGTGTTTTCCAGTCAAAACCAGTGACTTCACCAGTGTCACCAGGCACACAGAGAGATAAAAGGACTTACCAATGACCACACAGCTAATACAAATCAAGAGGCAAGACTTGAACTCAGGTCTTCCGGACTAATCCTCTATCCACTATATTACACTGCCTCTATGTCTTTGAACATAGCAGGTACTTGATAAATGTTTGTAAAATTCTGTAAAGAAAACTGAGATCCAAAATATTTAAGTGATTTGTTTGTATCAACTTTTGACTATTGCGCCTTGTGGTTAACAGCTCACCTAAATATTCAGGACTCCTATATTAATACTTCAGCCTTATAACAATGATCCATCATATTTGTGTATGGCTTTGCCATTTACAAAGTACTTTCAGAATATTCTGCTGTTGGAGCCTTACCACAGCCCTTTTAGCAAAGCAGGTCAAGTATGATCCACTGTTTTACAGCTATGGAAAATGGGGCCCCAAGATGGATGTAAAGTTTTTTCATCCAGGTTACACAGTACGTAGGCAGCAAAGCGAGGTTGGGGAAACCAAGGGTCCTGACTTGGATGGTGTTGTTTCAATCAGGCCATGACCACGCTGTATCCTCCAGAGATGATGACCCCTTACTAAACTCCATCACATTCCCCCCCAATAGGGGGTAGGCCATTGTTTGCCGGGCAGATAAAGGCAGTACTAATTTACATCCTTCGGCTCCCTGCCACTCTCTTACTCCTATCTTCTGTGATTCTCAGTAAGTCAGGGCTTCCACTATATCACCCCTACACAATCAGATCTTGGCTATGGCTGTTTCCATTCCCACCTGGGCAGAACAGTATGGAGGGAAAAAAATGGTAGGACAGATGGTTGTGTTTGTCCGCCCCCTGCTGGCCAATTTATAGATAAGACAAAAAATCAAGCTTTGCAACAAATCTGTTTCCCTCAGTATAGGAAAATGTCACACACACACGCACACGCACACACGCACACACGTAAGAATCAAATAAGGGCACATTAGTGAAAACATCTAGTAAATATTTAAATGCAAGTGAAACCTAGTATTGTATTTGGTGAGGAGAACTTCCAGTATGTGAAGGCCCTTCATATATATATATATATATATATATATATATATATATATATATATATATATATATATATATATATATATATATATATATATATATATATATATATATATGTATGTATGTATGTATGTATATGTATATGTATATATATATATATATATATGTATGTATGTATATATATAGTCACACAGCTAGTCTGCATCAAAGCTAGGACTCCAGCCTAGGTTATATATTAAAAGATAGCCCTGCCCTGAAATTTCTTTAAAACTCAGTAAATATCACTCTTTCACCCATAATGAAGTCATACGGAGGCTTAATTTTTAATGTATTTTACAACTTGCATTATCAAGCCCCTTCTAAGCACTGGGTACTGGGTTAGGCGCTGGAGTTTGGGACTCAAACAGGAGATAGTGCCTGACTGCGATTTTCACCTTCTTTCTTGCAGTAAGTGATGGAGTGATCTGATCACTGTCCCCAGAATGAGAGGTGGAAAGCTGGGGGAGGAGTATGGAGAACCTGGACCTGAAATTGGAAGATCTGGGACCAAGTTGTAGCTCCGATACATAAGAGCAAATCCAATGATGACCGAGTCATTTGGCCAGTTTTCAGGGAATTAATTTGTTCCCTGTCCCCCATCCCTTTGCTGTTTCCCACCCAGAAGGAAAACAGAGGAAGCAACGATGATTTACAGAGATCAAGGGAAAAAAACCCAGCCCTCTCAGTATCCTCTGGATTTGATGGAAGGATTTTAACAGCATTTATCAGCAGCCACCAGATACGCCCCTCCCAGAGCCAAGAATCCAAGGCTTAGGATCCTTAGCCACAAGCAGCCCCAGGTTGGGCTCACACAGGGGAGCGGAGCTGGGAGACAGGAGGGAGTGCTTAAGTTGAATAAGAACATGTCACTCTTACATGATCCCTTCTTGGACTGTAACCACCCTTGCCTTAATACAAAACCATTCCTCACCCTCCATGGCGCCAGGGTAGGAAGGGAATTAATTAACATGAGCCATGGCTCCCACCTACTGGGAGAACACTGCTCATAAACCGCAGGCTGAGGATAGATATCCCTATAAAGCATACAAAACGAGAGTCCATTCCTCTCTCCGGGAGGGCTGAGGAATAGCACGGACTCTTGTTCTTATTAAGAAGAGGAATCAGGCCATTGGCAGGGAGTTTCTCTTCTGATTAAAATATTATATTCCCTAGGATCAGCATAGATGCATAATGATCCCTGATTTTTGGACAATACTCCACAATTTGCCTAATACCTCCACAACCATTATGTCATTTGATCTTTTCTTGTTGCTAGGGCTCAGTCTTTTTCAGTCTTACCTGACTCTTCATGATCCCATTTAGGGTTTTCTTGACAAAGATCCTGGAGTGGTTTGCCATTTCCTTTCACTCATTTTACAGATGAAGAAACTGAGGCAAATAGAGTTAAGTGACTTGCCTGGGGTCACAAAGCTGATGAGGCCAGATTTGAACTCACAAAGAAGTGTTTTTGACTCCAGGGCCAGCACTATATCTATTATACCACCTGGTTACCCCATTTGATCCTTAGAGCCACCCTATGAAATAAACAGAGCAGATATAATTATTTCCATTTCCCAGGTGAGAAAGACAAGGCTCTAAAAGACAGCCTGGTACAATAGCAGAAAAAGCTCTGTATTTTGGAGTCCAAAGATCTGGTTTTAAGTCCTTTCCCTTCCACCTCTAACTTGATGGTGTGTTAGGCAATTAACTTCATTTTTCTTATATCTAAAGTGAGGGGATTGAACCGGGTAACAATAGTGCTTTAAAATTATCAAATACCATCTCAATTTATCCTCACAGTAACTCTGGCAGGTAGGTGCCATTATTTAATTTTACAGATGTAAAATTTAACAAATTTTACAAATTTACAAATTTATTTACAGAAATAATCCCTAAACTGAAGAGGACAGAGGTTAAGTGACTTTCCCATGGAATCAAAAAAGACTTGGGTTCTAATTCTGCCTCTGACCTTTATTAGCCGTGTGACCATGGGGAAATTGTTTAAATTCTCTGAGCCTCAGTTTCCTTGTCTTTAAAGTAGTGATAATAATACTTTTTCTGTCTACTTCCCAGGACTGTTGTCGATATCAAATAATGTAGCAAATGTGTAGTGCTTTGCAAACTTCAACATGCATTTATAACATAAACAGCATAATTCTGAGTGAAAGCCTAGGACCTAAGGGAATTTCTCTCCCATGGAGAGAATCCCTGTACTCAGGCTGAGAGTCCTGCTTCTCTGGATTACAGGTGCAGACACTGCTTAGACTAGAAGAGCACTGTTGAGGTACATCATGGCTCTCATTACAGTTCTCCTTGGTTTCCTGAAAAGATAAGGAAGAAGGAAAAGAAGGAGAGGAAGATAAAAGTGAGGGGAAAGAAGGAAGAAGCAGGGGAAGGAGGAATGAGAAAGTACTGCTCAAGAATAACACCTTTGTTTTAGTTCTAGTTCTGTGGCTAACTTGTGAGACTTTGGGCAAGTCAGCTTCCTTTTCAGGAAAGGTCTCAGGTCCCCTATAGATTAAGAAATAATCCCTAAAGCATCTTCCAGTTTAAAAATCTCAGGTACCTCCTAGCTCTAATCCATTCTCTAGTCAGCTGCCAGTAAGGGGGCCATCTCCTCTTGTCCTGATCTATGTCTGGCCATTGGACCCAGATGGCTCCAGAGGAGAGAGTGAGGTTGGTGACTTTGCACAGCCTTCCATTACTGGGATCTAATTCACTTGCAAATCATGTTCCTGATGTCAAGGTCCTTTTCAGGAAGGAAGGATGAACAGCAGAAGCCAATATGATTATCCTAAAATGCTGCCCTGACCATGTCTCTCTCACACACACTACCTCCCACTCAACAAACTCCAATGGCTCCCTATTACCCCCAGAATCAGATATGAAACCCTCTCCATGGTATTTAAATATATGACTCCAATGCATCTTTCCAGATATCTTTCATATCCTCCCCCTTCCAGGTCACTTGGTCTACTTGCTGTTCCTTGTACATGACCTACCATCTACCACCTCCATCCATGCCTTTTTCAGGCTGTCCCCAATACCTGGTGTCCTCTCTCTCCTTATCTCTCTTCCAAGTTCAGCTGAAGTACCATATCCTACATCAGGTCTTTCCTGATCTGTACTTAAAGGACTCTACTCAACCCCCTGAAATTGATTTGTATTGGTTTTCACATATTTTGTCCTGACTTATCTATGTACATGGTATTTCCCTCTCCCTTCCCTCCCTTACCTCCCCCCACCAAGTAAAAGGTAAGTTTATTGATATCAAGGATAATTTCATTTTTGTCTTTGGATCTCCTGTACCTAGCACTGTGACTGGTACTTGGCTATATTTGTGAGTTCCTTAAATCGATTCTAGAGTTTCAAGAAACTTCATTAATCCAATACGGGCTTATTCAAAATGGCATCAGTGAAATCACAGATGAAATTGCTGAATAGTTGCCAACAGGCTAGATTCCCAACTATTACCTGGTACCAATCAAAGGAGATTCATTTGAACCAGTTAAAACTAAGTATATTGGAATGTTGATCGCTTCTCAGTTACTTACATTTCAAATATGCAAGATTTTACTGTCTGATATTGGAGAAACAGTAGAATTCTTCAAGATTCAGCTTCTGACCTTTGCTATGACCATGCCCACCATCTTTATTTAATTGAGAAGGAGGTGAGGTAGGAATAGGAGAAGTCTCCTACATTCTACAAAAAAGGATTATTATCTGGTGTAGTGGAATGAACAGTGAACTTGGAGTCAAAAGACCTAATTCAAATCCCTACTCTCTTCCTAAGTAACCTTGTGCAAGCCATTCCCCCTCTCTGGGCCTCAGTTTCCTCACCTATAAAATGAGTAGATAGGACTAGATGATCTCCAAGTTCCTTCTCATCACTCAGTCTGATTATCCTATGTTCCTAATCAGCCAGTTCACTAGTCCCAGCCTTTCAGCTGACTGTAACAAAGGAAAATGAAAGATGGACATTTTTCAGGCCATACTCACAGTCTGCAGAGTAGAAATACCAAGGGGAATGCCAGGTTTATGGGCTTCATTCTGGGTGAAGTCATAAAATTGAGGGAAGGGGGGAAGCGAGACACCAAACAAAACAAAGTTCTTGTTGGAAGAGACTCCCCTCCAGTGGTCACTACTACAGGGCATTTTGTTGTTCAGTCATTTTGGTCTTCCCAACACTTTGTGGCCCCATTTGGAATTTTCTTGGCAAAGAAACTGATAGGATTTGCTATTTCCTTCTCCATCCTATTTTACATATGAGGAAACTGAGGCAGAAAGGGGTAAGTAGCGTGCCTAGGGTCACACAGCTAGTAAGTATCTCAGGCCAGATTTGAACTCGGGAAGACGAGTCTTCCTGATTTCAGGCCTGGCACTTCATCCCCTGTGCCACCACTATTTAAATGATTCTATAAATGCAAAAACTGTCTAACTGCTTTGATGCTGTGACTGTAACTGATGCCAGTATATTTCCTCTCTAAGATAGAGGAATAGAGAAAGCAAACATAGGGAGTACAGCTGCACCACTCCTCTCACTCACACACTAACAGGATTTTGTCATGGTCCCTCTCATCATTCTGGCCAGAGCTAAGGCACCTCCCAGCAACCCTTCCCACACTGGTTTTAAAATCAGATCTCTTAAATGGACCTGAGGACCAGAAAAATCCCTGTCTGAGAAAATAAGAAGGTAACTCATGAAACCCCAAGTCCTAGGGCCCTCTTATCCCCAATAGTAAAATGGGTCTGATGTGATTTGAAGACTGAGGGCCTTTCTATTTGATACCTGGAATAATAACTAGCAGTAGTAGCAGTTCTTGTTGCTGTAGCAGTGTGTGTGCTCATCCTTCGTTGCTGAAGAAGACCATGCCATCAGAGAAATGCTGACTTGACTTGTACTTGACTTTGTTCTGAGTGAGGGAAGGCTGTGCAGGTCACCAGCCTCACTTCTCCTCCAGAGCCATCTGAATCCAGAGACCAGATGTTCATCAGGTTGAGGCAATTGGGTTAAGTGACTTGCCCAAGGTCACACAGCTAGTGAGTGTCAAGTGTCTGAGGTGAGATTTGACCTCAGGTCCTCCTGACTCCTGCTGTGTCCACTGCACCATCTAGCTGCCCCTGTTGTAGCAGTAGTAGTTGCAGTAGTAGCAGTAGTCGTAGTAGTGATAACAATAATAAATAAATAACATTTATATAACACTTGAAGGTTTACAAAGTTCTTTACATACATAATCTCCTTTGGTCTTTGCAATGACCCTGTCAGGTAGGTGCTGTTCTTATTATGCCCATTTTATGGATGAGAAAACTGAGGCTGAGAGCTTAAGAGACTTGCTTAGAGTCATACAGTAAATGACTGAGGCAGGATTCAAACTCAGGTCTTCCTGATCCCAAGTCCAGAGTTCTTGTCACTATGGCACCTTGATTCATTGTGGATTTCAAGAGCTAGACATTATGGGAACTAAAGTATCAGCCATAGTTTATGTGCTCAGATAGCTTATATTCTACTTGGAGAAACAATAAGAAAGCACAGGAAACAAGGAGAGGGACGGAGAATTAGTCAACAACATAGGGTCACCCAGAGAAGATCCCACACTCAGTCCTGGTCCCAAGGCAGATCTAGGTCTGCAGCACAATCTATCCACAGAGAAGATTATGGACTCAGCCTTAGGACTAGAACAGTGCTAGGCCAGCAACACCCCTAGAACACATCGGACCCATAATAGGGCTGAGATAGCTGTGAGTCTGCTGAGTCTTCAAACTAGCTGACAAGGGCTAGCTACCATCTATAGCTACAAATCTATAACTGTGTCATTGTAGCAGTTGTTATTCAGTTATTTAGTCACGTCTGACTCTTCATGACCCCAAATGGGGTTTTCTTGGCAAGGATACTACAGTGGTTTGCCATTTATTTCCTCGTCCGGTGGCTTAAGGCAATCAGAGTTTAAGTGACTTGCCTAGAGTCACACAGCTAGTGAATGTCTGAGGCTGGATATGGACTCAGGTCTTCCTGACTCTAGGTCCAGAGCTCTATCTGCTGAGTCACCTAGCTTGCCTATAGCTGTGTTGCCTATATCCAAACTGGAACCTAGAGCCTGTAAAGTCCAGGAAGACAAAGATCAGACCATGCCTTTGACCTGACCACAAAGTTTATGGCTTCCTTGCTCAAGCTGTGATCCCAGAATACCACAACACTCAGTACTTAAAGAATATGGTGGCAGGACCCAAGATAAGATGGGCGAGGGCCATATAAGGCCAAGACAATCTTGTTAGAAGTGCACAAAGCTTGACCCTAACTCAAAGTCCCAATTGAGAAAACAAAATGGGAAAAATGAGTTAACAAAAAAGATAAAGATCTTAGAATTCAAGGAATGCCCAAGATACAACCCCAAAAAAGAGGAGAATAACTCCAAAACACTAGAAGCAAAACTTCAAGGAAAATAGCTCCTCCTCCTACTTGGCCTATTTTTTTGGCCACTATCTCTTCTCCCAACTACTGTCCCCCTTTGCTACAGCCATCATCATTTGTCACCTACCCCCTAAGAGTAAGAGAGGATATTCTTGATTCCAAGTTTCTGTCCTGGACTCTTCTTTTTTCTCTTGATTACCTCATTAGCTCCCATGGGTTTAATTTGTGTTCACACAAATAACCCTCAAATCTCTATACCCAGTCCTAATCTCAGCCTTGACTTCAGTTTCCCATTACCAACCGCCTATGGTATTTTTTCACCCAGATCTCCCATCAACATCTCAAACTGAGCATGTCCAAAACAGGAATCATTATCTAAACCCACCACTCTTCCCAAGCTCCTCATTACTGTTGAGAATACCACCATCTTTCCAGTGACCCAGTTTCTCAAGCTCAGAAACCAACCTTGACTCTTCCCCTGCCTTCATCCCTCCCATACATATAACCAATCATTTGCCAAGTCTGAGAATAAAAAGAAAGCACTTTCAAGAAACAAAATCAGTCCCCTGAATCCTCCAGAAAGATTCTGCATCTCCCTGTGAATGGAGTGATATTAAAAATGAAAATCCCAGTCTCCTCTGAGCAGCTTTCGCTGCCTCCCTCCTTCAGCTCCTAATGGCCCCTGGTTGCTGACTAAGAGCTAGAGAAGCAGGGCACACAAAGAAAATGTGATCCTTAAAAAGCTTTCCTGTCAATTGTTATTTCGCCAATTACTTCAGAATACAAGCTTAACCACTTCACTCTAACACCAGCAATCAAACTGCATCAAACACCCATTCCTGTCAATAGGAAAGAGCACTTCGAGGTGGGAAAAACGCCCAGGCCAGAAGATGACAATTCTCCCTCCAGTTGGCTAGGGAAAAAAATTCAATAGTACCTGCCAGGCTCTAAGAGAGAGCTAATGGCCTATCTGCCAGTGTGTCAGGAAGAAAGAACAGGGTGGCAAGTGAGGTGAAGAAAGAAGGGGAAAGAGCAGAAATGAGAAATAGGCAGCAGTCTTTGGGGAAGGGATGAACGGGGGTGAAGGCAGCATCACAGGAGACACTAAGACAGAAAAGGTTTGTTCCCATTCTATAGTGAGTCAGAGAGAGATCTTTCTTGTTCTTTAAGGAAATAACCTCCTATGTTACAATAGTGAAAAGCTTTTGACATATCTTCATGGAATCTTTTTCCATGTGACCACAGGGAGCAGAACTCAGACCAATGAGTAAAAGCTACAGGGGTGAAGGTTTCCACTCAGTTTAAGGAAGAGCTTCCTAACAGAGCTGGCAAACATCTGTGACTTCCCTGTCATTGTAAGTGCTCAAGCACAGTAAGAATGGTGACCAGGTGAGGATACTGTAGGAGGAATTCCTTCACTAGGTGACTCCTGGGGGCCCTTCAAATACTAACCAGCTTTGATTCTCTCAGATATTTCATGCAACTCTTCCTTATTTGGTCATTTTAGAAACCTTCTTCTGGACAGTCCTAGTATGTGACCTTTGAGGTGTGGCAACAGAGCTCCAAAAATAAGTATGCCAGAGTTTTGTAAAAGGGTGGATTTTCAACTTCCAGAAACCCGATCTACCCTTTGGCCCTTCATTACTGAATAAGCAGTTCTAGAAAGAAAGAAGAGAAAGGTGGAAAGGAAGAGAGGAAGAGGATGGAGAAGAGGTGAGAGCAGAAAAAGTGGGGAGGAAGGAATTTAATTTGAGGGTGTTCCAATGATCATGGTTTCTCATAAAGTCAGGCATGACCAGGATCTTGAAGGGAAATCCTGCAAACTCAAACCTACCTTCTAAGCAGTGAATACAGTTGTACTCCAACACTGTAGGAGAAAGTATTATTTTCTCTTGAGAAGAACTCAAGGTTGAACCGCTTTGAGCAAGGGATCGCAGACACCATGGCTGATAGATAACGCTGGCAGAAAGAAAAACACAGGGATCTCAATATACCAACAAACCTCCTGTAGCAGGGTACCAAATCTTTCCACACCCACTCCCCATTACTAGTCCATCAGCAAGTCCAAACTTCACGTTTGGGTATGGTCAATCTACTAACCCAGAGGAGATAAGATAGATGGGGCTCAAACACATGCCAGATTCTAACATTAACAAAGCAAATTATACTGGCTCCAAATCAAAGCCAGAAATTCACCATATCCATGGTCTGGGCAGGAAACTATGGCTAATTCGATTCAATTCTACAGACATTTCTTAACCATGTCATATATCCCAGAAACTAAGATGAACCCTACTTAAAAATACAAAGGAAGGAAGGAAGGAAGGAAGGAAGGAAGGAAGGAAGGAAGGAAGGAAGGAAGGAAGGAAGGAAGGAAGGAAGGAAGGAAAGAAGGAAATAGACCCTGCCATTAAGAAGTTTATATTTCCTTTGGGGTAGAAGATAGAGGACACCCAATGTATACACTGATGTGTAGACATAAAATTATTTGAGGATGATGAGAACATTCATAACCAGGAGGATGAGGGAAGATTTCAGGGGAAAAGAGGCTTCTAATCTTAGCTTTGAAAGAACATAGGTTATTTGGAGATGAAGAAGGAATGCAGGCTGAAGAGGAATGTGAAAGAAGAAAGACCTTGAAGGAAAATAAGAATTTTTCAGACATAAGAAAGGAGCATATTCCAGGCATAAGAGAAGACATGTGCAAAGATTGTTGTGTTTGTCCTTCATTCTTGAAGAGGACCATGGCATCAGGGAGATGATAATATGACTTGTAGTTGACTTTGACTTGTGTGAGGGAGGGCTGTGCAAGGTCACCAACCTCACTTTCTCCTCTCGAGTCATCTGGCATCAGGATGACTTTTTAGGCTAAGGTCTTTTCAGGTTCTTAGTTTGAGTGAGGTAACACCCGTTCAGTGAACAGCTGCTTTAAGAAGTAAGTCAAGGGATGGTCCTTTTAATTTAAAAAAAAATTCAAACTGTAAGAGGATTAACCTCAGGGTTGCTGGCCAAAAGAGAAACAGTTACCATTTACATTCATTCTGAGCCAGGAGGGCCCAAAATATAGCCATTAAGTGGTGCTTGAGGCAGGGACCTATTGTTGTCCAATCTATGAGCTAAAGTTCTAGGTCAGTGGTCAATCCAATTTAACTGGAATGTGCAGTACATGGTGAAGAACATGTTTAGAGAAGCAAACAAGAGCCAAACTATGGAGGACCTTAAATATTGGGCTGAAAAGTTGAGGTAATAGGGAGCCACTGATGGCTGTTAAACTGGAGAGGGACATTTTCAGACATATCTTAGCAACCTGAATCCAAGCTCTGGAGGCACAGATTGAAAGCCGTAGGGGAACTACAAAGTCTAAATACTTTAGATAACTACTTTAGATAAACTAACTGGTTTACAATAAAAGAGCAAAGGAGGCATCATTTTATGTCAACAGCAGGTCAGACGCGAGGAAAACAACACCAGTGTTCAAATATTTCAGAAAAGGAGGTGGAATTTAGGAGATATCACTCCTACTCAACCTTCTTCCATTGCTTTTTCTTTATAAAAAAAGATGCCCTAAACACCATCTCCCCATTGACTTCTCTCTGAGTACTGATAAACACTCTGTTGTATTGGAAGGGATGATGACTTTGGAGCCAGAACACCTGAGTTCAAACCCTGACGCTGCTACTTACTTCACTACTGCATCAGACAAGCAGCAGAGCCTCAGTTTCCTTCTCCATAAAATGACAGATTAGGGCTAGAGTAGATGACCTGTGAGGTCCTGTCCAGCTCTAACTCTATGATCCTATGAAGATTCTAATAGAATATCAATTATTAAGATTTAATATTAGTAGAATAATAATAGTCTAAGAAATCCTCACCCACTTCTGTGAAATGACCAACAATAGCACTTTCTCTCTCTACTTTAACAGTTTTTCATGGTGTTTTTATTCATTGTTGTAGGCACAGGCAGGGGTTTCAGAGGGCCAACATATACCAGTTAACACATTGCATCTGGAATATAAAGGCAAGGTTTTTTATGTTAATGTGCCCTAAAGTGAGTTATTAAATTCCAGTTTTTTTCCAATTTTCTACATAAGAGATCAGAAGAGGTTTACTATGTCCACATTTTTTCCATGTTTTGCTATCCTGGAATCTAAAGCTTCATATTTTCCAGCAGGAAAACAGGTGACTAAACACCCAGGCCTTGGAACAGGAAACCCAGAGTAGGTCATCGTTTATAGCAAATGACCAATTGGGCAGCCTCTGTGCAAGCAGGGGTCTCAGCACCCTGGGCTTATCAAGTAATGAGAATAAATCATCAGAGAGTTCCATCTTCCCCTGAATTCACACTCGGATTAATCTACATTAAATACATCTGTATTCTCTCCAGTCATTATCCTGCTTTTTTCCAGAGCTAGCACACCCTCTTCTTTTTCCCCTCCCTGTTTGTACATACACACACACACACACACACACACACACACACACACACACACACACACAAACACAAACACAAACACAAACATACACACATACACACACACACACACACACACACACACACACACACCCCATAATGCTTCATAGCAGAGCCAAATCAAAGTTATAGCAAATTATAGCAAATCTAAACAGTTACTCTCATGTTCTGGGATACCCAGCACTGTAAGGCAATGACCTGAGGTCAAGCAGCTAAGCTGTAACTCTGGGAGACAGCAGGTAGAGGAGAAAAAGAATAGTTTGGCTAGTGGGTTATTAAGAAAATAAGAATAAATAAGACTCATATACATATAATTAGCCTATATGATACCTCCTCTGCAAGTCATCATCAATTAATGTCGGTCAGCAAGCATTTATTAAACACTTAGCAAAGTGCTAGGCACCCAGCATGTCCTAGGTACTGGGGGCAGCTAAGTGGTGCAGTGGATGGAGCACCAGTGCAGGAGTCAAGAGGACCTGAGTTCAAATCTCACCTCAGGCACTTGAAACGCACTAGCTTTGTGACCTTGGGCAAGCCACTTAACCCCGATTGCCTCATTCTGGGTCATCTCCAGTCATACTGATGAGTATCTGGTCACTGGATCCAGATGGCTCTGGAGAAGAAGTGAGGCTGGTGACCTGCACAGCCCTCCCTCACTCGGAACAAAGTCAAGTGCAAGTCATGTCATTATTTCTCTGATGTCATGGTCTTCTTCGGCAATGAAGGATGAACACGCACATGTACTGGGGAATAAAAGACAAAAGAAATATCTCTGAGCTACTGTCCTGGTCCTCAAGCTTTGGGAAACCCAATATTGTAAGGCAATCACTGCCAACAAGGAGTTTACATTTATTGTAAGAATGTTATTGTTGAATCTTCTGGCCTCATTTGGGTTTTCTCTGCAAAGATACTTGAGTGGTTTGCCATTTCCTTTTCCAGTCCATTTTACAGATGAGAAAACTGAGGCAAACAGGGTTAAATGACTTGCCCAGGATCACAGAGCTAGTAAGTGTCTGAGGCAGGATTTGAACTCGAGAAGATGAGTCTTTCTCACTTCAGCCCCAGCACTCTATCCACTGCACCACCCAGCTGCCCCACAAAAGGATATATGGAACAAAGTAGAGAGAGTACGGGCCACAGAGTCAGGTGGGCCAGAGTTCAAATATGGCCTCAGACACTTACTAGCTGTGTGGCCCTGGGTCAGTCACTTAACTCTGATTGCCTCTTAAGGGAAAAAAGGATATGCAGAATGTATACACCATGAATACTTACAGGAACATGCTGGCAAATGTGGCTTTCCAGAAAACAAAATGTACACACACTTTTAAGTTTAATCTGCATTATTAATAATTTCTACATCACTTTCTTAAGTCTATGCAATTAACAAAACAATAAATCAAGCCCTGAACTAGATTTGCCAATTTTTGATGTGTAGACATTCACGCTGAAAGTTTAACAATTGGCTCCATGTGGGCTCGCTCTAACAAGCCCCTGAGTTGGGGAGGAAATGATCTAGCAGCTGGAGGGAATCAGGAAACACTTCACGTAGACCAAAAAGACTCAAGGGATTTCCCCTCTCTGAAACCATAGTTGCCCTTTTGTAACTTCTCCACCCTACCCCCTTCAAGGCTGCCCCAGATGTGTCTCTTAGCACGCAGATGTTTGGTGGAAGAGGAAACAAGGAGTGCCATTCCCGGGATGGGCAGGACCCTCTATAACAGGAGCTCTTAGTTTTTTGGATGTGTCATGGACCCTCTGACAGTCTGATGAAGCCTATCCTGAAAATAATGTTTTAAAATAATTAATGGAAATGCTCCGTTGCAGTTAGAAGTGAAGGAAAATGAAGGTGTAATTCTTTTTCCATCCAAGTTTTGAGATCCCCTAAAATCTATCAGGGGTCTGCAAGTCCCAAATTAAGAAACCCTGCTGGGGCGGAGCCAAGATGGCAGAGTAGAAAGACGCATATACACGTAGCTCCGAACCCACAACCCATAGAACATCGGTAAAAAGGAACTCATGGCGAATTCTGGAGTAGTAGAGGCCACAGCACAGTGGAGCAAAGGAGATTTCTGTTCCAGAGGGACCTGCAAACCTCTTGCAAAAGGTCCGTCGCGCTGCGGACGCGGACGCGGAGCCCAGCCCAGCCCTGCTGCGGCCGCGGCACGGAGAGGAGCGGATCTGAGCGGGCTTCAGGGACGGGATCTCCAGCAGCCGTGTGGGTCCCTCCACCCACAGGTGATGGGGGTCAGTGAGAGGGTCTTCTTGGCAGGTCAAGAAGGGAGTGGGGTGCCCCTATAACTCAGGCCCCCTTGGCAGTAGCTGACGCAGTGGCAGACCAGGGCTCCCCAAGCAGGCAGGAGCCTGGATCCATTGTTGAAGGTCTCTGCATAAATCCCCTGAGGGAACTGAGCCCAAGAGGCAGCCCTGCCCTGACCTGAGTACCTGAACTTAATCTCACATTGAATAGCAGCCCTGCCCCCACCAAAAGCCCTCAGACTGGGAATCAGCATTTGAATCTCAGACACCAAGCTCTGGCTGGGAGGATCAGGAGGTGAGGTGGGTGTGAGGAGAATATTCAGAGGTCAAGTCACTGGCAGGGAAAATGCCCAGAAAAGAGAAAAGAAATAAGACTATAGAAGGTTACTTTCTTGGTGAACAGGCATCTCCTCCCTTCCCTTCTGATGAGGAAGAACAATGCTTACCATCAGGCAAAGACATAGAAGTCAAGGCCTCTGTATCCCAAACATCCAGACTAAATATTCTGTGGGCTCAGGCCATGGAAGAGCTCAAAAAGAATTTTGAAAATCAACTTAGAGAGGTGGAGGAAAAGCTGGGAAGAGAAATGAGAGATATGCAGTCAAAGCATGAACAGCAGGTCAGCACCCTACTAAAGGAGACCCAAAAACATGCTGAAGAAAATAACACCTTGAAAAACAGGCTAACTCAATTGGCAAAAGAGGTTCAAAAAGCCAATGAGGAGAAGAATGCTTTCAAAAGCAGAATTACCCAAATGGAAAAGGAGATTCAAAAGCTCACTGAAGAAAATAGTTCTTTCAAAATTAGCATGGAACAGATGGAGGCTAATGACTTTATGAGAAACCAAGAAATCACAAAACAAAACCAAAAGAATGAAAAAATGGAAGATAATGTGAAATATCTCATTGGAAAAACAACTGACCTGGAAAATAGATCCAGGAGAGACAATTTAAAAATTATGGGACTACCTGAAAGCCATGATCAAAAGAAGAGCCTAGACATCATCTTTCATGAAATTATCAAGGAAAACTGCCCTGAGATTCTAGAACCAGAGGGCAAAATAAATATTCAAGGAATCCACAGAACACCGCATGAAAGAGATCCAAAAAGAGAAACTCCTAGGAACATTGTGGCCAAATTCCAGAGTTCCCAGGTCAAGGAGAAAATATTGCAAGCAGCTAGAAAGAAACATTCAAGTATTATGGAAATACAATCAGGATAACACAAGATCTAGCAGCTTCTACATTAAGGGATCGAAGGGCTTGGAATAGGATATTCCAGAAGTCAAAGGAACTAGGACTAAAACCAAGAATCACCTACCCAGCAAAACTGAGTATAATACTTCAGGGGAAAAATTGGTCTTTCAATGAAATTGAGGACTTTCAAGCATTCTTGATGAAAAGACCAGAGCTGAAAAGAAAATTTGACTTTCAAACACAAGAATGAAGAGAAGCATGAAAAGGTGAACAGCAAAGAGAAGTCATAAAGGACTTACTAAAGGTGAACTGTTTACATTCCTACATGGAAAGACAATATTTGTAACTCTTGAAACTTTTCAGTATCTGGGTACTGGGTGGGATTACACACGCACACATGCACACACACACACACACACACATAGAGACAGAGTGCACAGAGTGAATTGAAGACGATGGGATCATATCTTAAAAAAATGAAATCAAGCAGTGAGAGAGAAATATATTGGGAGGAGAAAGGGAGAAATGGAATGGGGCAAATTATCTCTCATAAAAGAGGCAAGCAAAAGACTTATTAGTGGAGGGATAAAGAGGGGAGGTGAGAGAAAAACATGAAGTTTACTTTCATCACATCCCACTAAAGGAAGGAATAAAATGCACGCTTATTTTGGTATGAAAACCTATCTTACAATACAGGAAAGTGGGGGATAAGGGGATAAGCAGGGTGGGGGGGATGATGGAAGGGAGGGCATGGGGAGGAGGGAGCAATTTGAGGTCGACACTCATGGGGAGGGACAGGATCAAAAGAGAATAGAAGTAATGGGGGACAGGATAGGATGGAGGGAAATATAGTCAGTCTTATACAACACAACTATTATGGAAGTCATTTGCAAAACTACACAGATTTGGCCTATATGGAATTGCTTGCCTTCCAAAGGGAAGGGGTAGGGAGGGAGGGAGGTAAAGAAGTTGGAACTCAAAGTGTTAGGAACAACTGTCGAGTAATGTTCTTGCCACTAGGAAATAAGAAATACAGGTAAAGGAGTATAGAAAGTTATCTGGCCCTACGGGACAAAAGAGAAGATGGAGACAAGGGCAGAGAGGGATGATAGAAGAGAGAACAGATTGGTGATAGGGGCAGTTAGAATGCTCGGTGTTTGGGGGGGGAGGGGACAAAAGGGGAGAAAATTTGGAACCCAAAATTTTGTTAAAATGAATGTCAAATAAATAAATTAAAACAAAAAAAAAGAAAAAAAAAAGAAACCCTGCTATTGCAAGGGCAGGACCCAAGCATCCTGGTCAAACTCTCCCAGCAGGGCACCTATGAGATGAAGCTGGAAATGGATTTCCACCACAATAATTAATGAACCACAAAGAAAAACCTATAACCTAGTCCCCGAAAAGGAGAGGAGAGAATTGTTACAAGAAAAAAAACACTAAGAACAATATTTCAAGTGTCTCGAAAATGTTCTCTCAGGTTTATGAGGGAAGTTGTGAGGTCTTTGCCTATGTCTGTCTGAATCACTGATGCCTTTTTCCCTTGTCTCCTCATTAACCCCATCAAAGGGGAGGATGGGGAAGGGGGAAGAAGGGAAAACCCAGCTGCCCTGATGGAAGCTTGACAAATCTTAGGATAATTGGAATGAACTAGGATTTCTGTGGTGCTTCCAGCTCTACAGTTGCAAATACAATGTTTCATCTGAATCTCAGGATAACCCTACAAAGCAGCCCCATTTTATTGATGAGAAAACTGAACCTCAGAGCAGTTGTCACTTGCACATGGCCAGATTGTGTCCAAGGCAGTATTTGAACTTGAGAATTTCCTGACTCTAAACCCCAAGCACAAGACCATAGCTAATAGCCCTACTCCAGATGAGGCTTGATTAACAAAGTCATTTTGGTGCAAAGATTGGTGACCATCTACACTGGGAATTTTATTTCTGGTTCTGATATACTGGCACTTACATGAGCCTCAGAAGCTTTTGATGAATGCCCACTTATTTGAATGTGATTCAGGGTTCCACATTGTTCACCGAGTCTGCCCGATATGATTCCTACTGTCTTGAACATTAGCTCTCAAGCCCATTCTAGGATACCCCAGAGTGCCTACACTTGTTTCACAGGGGTTGAGAAATTGTAATTAGGGAATTAGGAAAAAGAGAAGTCTTGAAACGAAATTGGATCACCGTAGGGTGTTATCTGGCATAAAGTAGGTCTTATCTGGATTTCCCACATAAGATAGTCCCCTGGGATGGCCCCTAAGGACAGTATTAGAGTGATATTTGAGTATTTCTATTTTTAAAAATTAATTATTCTAGGATTATACTGTGTATCATTACAGGAGTGCCAGAATAGTTTCCCCACCAATAAAAAACTATCAATTGATGCTTGGAATTCCATGATTAGACATTTATTCACTTTTGAGAATCCATATGACATAGTAGATAAAACACTGAACTTGAAATTAAGACCACGATTTCAAGCATACCTGTGACGCCAGTTATATGCCTAGAGACAACTCCCTTTGTCTCTTTGAGTCTTGGCTTCCTCCCCAGTAAAATGACAGTTTTACTACTTGTAATAACTGCCTCTGTAAAATAATTTTTGTTGTTCAGTCATGTCTAACACTTCATGACCCCATTTGCAGTTTTCTTGGCAAAGCTACTGGAGTGGTTTGCCATTTCCTTCTCCAGCTCATTTTGCAGATGAGGAAATTGAGGCAAAGGCTTAAGTGACTTGCCCAGGGTCACTCAGCTGGTAAATGTCTGAGGCCAGATTTGAACTCAGAAAGTTGAATCTTCCTGACTCCAGCCCCACAAAATAACAATGATCACAAGCTTTTGCATAGAAGCTTTACCAAGTGATTTACATATGTTATCTCACCTGATGTAACTGCCTTTATTATCTCCATTTTAGAGATAAGGAAACTGAGACAGACAGAGGTGAAATGACTGGCCCAGGATCATGCAGCCAGTATCTGAAGAGGCTGCATTCAAACTCAGCTCTTCTGACTGAACACTCTATCCACACTATAGATCCTGCATCACTGTATTGCTGTGAGAATCAGAGACAATGTACCTAAGGTGCTTTGAAAACTTTAAAGCTGATACATATATCAATATTATTCTTTGTCTTCAATATCTCATTCTCTTATTCATGCATGGAAGGCAACTTTATTGACCCTTAAACTCCTTCACAATGTGGGGTAAATGGCTGATATTAACTGCTTTCCTAAAGCAGATTGTGGGGCTTATCCCTTATCCCTTAGGGATGAGGCCATTGGGGAGGAAAAGCAAAATATTCTATCTAAAGGAGGAAAAGATCAATTAAGCAGAAGCAGTCACATGCCTCCATTTTTGCCACGTCATGTGAACCTGTCTTCGTATTCCTATTTTACTTCACGATCCTTGATTTTTCTTTTAGGTCAAGTAGAAAACTCAGCAGGCTGTAAAAGGCTTTCTGCAAGACCATGGAAATAAAATTATCTTGATCTTTTTTTCATTAGCTATTTGCTGGGCTACCAGCAGCCATCAGGCTGAACTCCATACACTGGGTCCAACCAAAGACCGGGATCTCCCTTACAGGAGAAGCTAAAGTCAGCAGAAAGATTGTTGTAGGTTTCTCCACAATCCTAAGTAAGCCTGTATCTTTTCCCCTCTGTTGTGTCTTCCTTACAGAAGAGAAAGGAAGGAAATAAACATTTTCATAGTGTCAGGCACTGTACTGAGCTCTTTTTACAAATATTATCTCATTTTTTCCTACAACTAAGTAGTTACTATTATCCCCATTTTACAATTGAAGAAACTGAGACAAAGAGAGGTTAGATGCCTTGCCCAGGGTCACACAGCTAGTAGTGAGTCTCTGAAGCTGGATTTGAACTCAGATCTTTCTGACTCAGTTAAATATTCAACTGCCTCAACTTCCTTCTTACCACTCTATGGCTTTTGACTTTCTCCATTTTAATTTCAAGTAAAACTGACATTCGGGAAGTTGCTCATGCACATGAAAGAGTCAAGGAGTGATCTCTATTTATGGTCCAATTCTCCCATCCAACTTTCCTCACTCTCCAGACAGTGGAATTTCCCAGTTATAATATCTTGCGGTCAATAAAAGCCTTTAACCCTTGGAAAAGAAATTTTCCATATCAACCAGGGACTGGGGGAAGTACTGCCAGGCAGGGAGCCTTGAACCCTCACCTGTAGTCCCACTTCTTACCTGACCCTGGCCTGCTGTTGGGCACAGCTGCCCAACCTCAGCTTAGCTTCTAACTCATTATGCCAAGAGATTTTTGAGAGTTCAGCACATAATCTATTTCTGTCCTTCCAGCTGCCTCATTAAAGAGAAAGTTGACAATCCCCTAAGGTCCTGACCAGAGGGGATCAGAATCTGGTCTTGAACATGATCTAATTGCTAAACATGAACCAGACCATTTACTTCTGGATCTTTCCCCCCTTGGCCTCTCTGCTCATCAGTGAAAAAGAGGATTGCCCACCTTTCCTACCCCAACTGCCTGAGAATCGTGCTTGTATATTCCTGGGCTCCATCAGGTGAGCAACCTCCTCACTTAGAGTAGAGAGGAAGAACCAGAAGTGAAGCAAATAGGGTAAGTTTCAGACAGAGACTATAAGACTCTCACAACTCATATGTTTGGTTACTCCAAACTTAGGAACCACTGACCTTTCCTATTAACAATCCCTTGTATTATCATATTCAAGTGGACCCTCCAATTGGACCAAGAATGCCCTCTGTGTATTGAAATCCAATCCAGCTTGGAGAGCCAGGTCATATGTTGACCTCTTCAGACTTGGTTTCAAGTGCCAACTCTGTTACTAGCTCTGTGACCTTGTCAAGTTACTTACAGGAACATAAAACTAAAAGGGACCTTGGAAGGCAGCCTCGGTTTCCTTACATGTAAAATGAGGGGGGTTAGCTACGGCCTCTCTTCAATCCCTTCCAGCTCTAGACCTGTGATTCTTGGGTGCCTAAATGTTTTTTATGTCCTGGACTCCTTTGGCAGTCTGTTGAAACCTAGGGATCTCTTCTTAGAATAATATTCTTAAATTCATAAAATAAAACCTATAGGATTACAAAGAAAACCAATTAGAGTAAAATAGAGTTTTCAAAATATTTTTTTTTTCAAACTAAGTTTATAGAAGTCAAGTTAAGAAGCCCTATCCTAGTGGGAAGTAATCTCTACTTCCTCTGAAATCCTATTAGCTTTCTGGAGGCATTTACCATATTCTATTGTTATTACAAGGACACGTAGGTGGTACAGTAGATAGGCTTGGAATCAAGATTTATCTTCCTGAATTCAAATCTAACTTCAGATACTTAATGGTTGTGTGACCTTGGGCAAGTAGATTTAATCCTGTTTGCCTCAGGTCCTCATCTGTAAAATGAGCTGGAGATGGAAATGGCAGACCACTTCAGTATCTCTGCCAGGAAAACCATTCAAAAGGGTCATGAACAATGGGTGCAACTGAAACAAATGAACCACAAAACGCTATCATTAGAATATTACATTACTATTACTATTGTATTAGTATACTGCTGTTATTAGAGTATCTCTACTCCACTCATACAGATACCTTAATACTAAAGGGTCTCTAGTATTAGAAATATTTCTCTCAGAAATAAAACATTTTTATGGGTAAAAGGAGAGAAAAAGAAGGATAAATGGGGGGGGGGGAATAGGATGGAGGGAAATACACAGTAATCACAACTGTGAAAAAATTTACATCAAATTTCTCTGATAAAAGCATCATTTCTCAAATGTATAGAAAACTGAGACAAATTTATAAGAATATATCATTCCCCCCTTGATAAATGGTCAAAGAATATGAGTAGTTTTTAGATGAAAAAAATCAAAGCTATCTACAATCATTAAAAAAATGTCCTCAATCACAACTGATCAGAGAAATGCAAATTAAAACAACTCTGAGGTACCATCTCACACCTATCAGATTGGTTAATATTACAAAAAAGAAAAATGACAAATGTTGGGAGGGATACAGGAACATTGGGACACACACATACTGTTGGTTGAGTTGTAAACTAGTTCAACTGTTCTAGAGAACAATATGGAACTGTGCCCAACGGGCTGTAAAATCAGCAATATCAATATTAGATCTGTATCCCAAATGGATGTTATGTAGCTTTAGTCTGCATATTGTCTTTCCCATAAGACTGTAATCAACCTGAGAGCAAGGACTGTCTTCTGCTGTGAGGGGACAAAAGGTGGAAAAAAGATCAATGTGCAAAAAATATTTATAGCAGCTTTTTTGTGGTGGTAAAGAAATGAAAATTGAATGAATGCCAATCAACTGGGGAATGGCGGAACAGGTTGTGGTATATGTTTGGACATAGCGGTTTATGATTAATACATGATATTATGGAATATTATTGCACTATAAGAAATGATGAACAGGATGCTTTCAGAGCATCCTATGAAAAGATTTACATAGACTGATGCAAAATGAAGTGATCAGAACCAGGAAAACAATATAAGCATGATAACAGCCACACTGTACAATAATCCACTGAGGATGACTTAGCTATTCTCAGCAATGCAATGATCCAAGACAATTTCAAAGGACTCATGATGAAAAATGCTATCCACCAACTGATAGAGTCTGAATGAAAAGTCCAAGCATACTATATTTTTAAACATTTTTATTTTCTTTTTTTTAGTCTGTGTTTTCTTTCACAACATGACTAATATGGAAATATGTTTTTCATGACTACACATGTATGTCCTATATCAAATTGTTTGCCTTCTCAATGAGAGGAAACAGATGGAAGGGGAGGAGAGAATTTGAAACTCAAATGTTTTCTAAATGAATGTTAAAAATTGTTTTGCATATAATTGGAAAAATAAAATTGTTTAAAAGAAATATTTCTGTCAGTTTCTTCTCTCCTTTAATAGATGAGAAAAGGCAGAAACCAAGTCTTGGTGACCTCTAAATCGCCTACCGTTACCAAAGCTATTGACACTCCTGGATGTACTCTCCTTGCTGGGTTTTCATGACACTAATTTTGTAATCCTTTTCCTAACTTGCCCCTCTTCTGATCTTTCTTGTTTCTGTTGATGCATCCTATTTTTCTAGTCTGTTGGGTTCATAGCCTCACTCTTCTTTTTCCCCTTCGCTCCCATACCCAATCAATTGCCAAGCCTTGTCATTTTGGCCACACAACATCTCTCCCATATGTTTCCTTCTGTCCACTTGCACAGCCAACCACTCTCACTCAGGCCTTCATCAGCTTCAGCTTGGACTATTATAGTTCTCTCCTTATTGGCCTCCCTGCCTCAGATCTCTCTCTTCTCCTATCTATATCTACACACATCTATATCTGTACATCTATACAGATGCCAGACTAATATTTCTAAACTACAAGTTTGGCGATGGTCCCTCAGGAATTTCTTGCCATTTTCTATTGCCTGTAGGGTAAAATACAACCTCTTTTTTTGCCCTTTAAATACCTCTACAATGTGTTTCTTTACAGATATTTATACATTTCTCCCCTAAGCTCTAAGTAAGACTGGTCTATTTACTGCTCCTCATATACAATATTCCTTCTCTGATCTTGCCTATTTATAAGCTATCCCTTAAGCTTAGTGGACAGCTCACCTTAGTCTCTCAGAATCCCTCCTCTCCTTCAAAGTTCAACTCATATGCCACTTGAGGCTTTTCCTTGTCCTCCACCCTGACCCACCCCAGCTGCTGGCATCCCAGGAAATTGCTTTAATCTTCCATTGTGTTTGTTTTGCATTTGCTCATATAGGCTAACCTTACTTCTCACATAAACTACATAAGCGCCTTGAGGGCAGGGGCTGCTTCTGATGTATCCAACCCCTGGCACAGGTTGGTTGTTTTAATAGATGATGATGATTGATTGTTGGCTGACTAATTGGGCCTTGCGCATAGAAGGCCTTTAGTTAATGTCCCTTGAATGTGTTTAACCATGTCCCTAACCAGCAGACATCAAGAGAGTCCACTACCAGGTGCCTTTGAAGAGTAAAAGCTAGCCTTAGCACTATTAAAAGCAGATCGTGGGACTTGGAGTTTTAAAAAAAAAAAACTTACAGATCACCAAGACCTGCTTGGACTTATAAATCCTCACTCATAATTGATGAAAATCAGACCCAGAGAGATCAAATAACCTAGCCACAATCAGAGTCCTTTAACTAAAAATCCAGTGCTCCTTCCAATGTGTAAAACTGCTTCTTGCTAATTCAATTAAGCAGGAAAATGGGATTGACTTAGAAAAATTTTACAGTTATGCATATACACAGGGTCTGTCTTGATGAGGTGTAGAAGGGGGGTGTGAAACTCCCACAAAGACCAGGGTACCAGGGGCAGGTCATCTGGAGAAGAATTCATGAACTCAAGCATTGTTGTGGTCAAGGTAAAGATTTATTACACTTTTCAGAGGGCAAGAGTTCTTAGGGAACTTGCAACCTTAGAGAGGTACAGGTAAAGTTTATATGGTATATTCTATAATATTACTTGTACCAAATATGCTCACTTGGTGTTTTGGGGCGGGATTATGGAGTGGTTAAGGTGTGGTCAGTTCTTAAAGGAACATGCACTTTGGGTATCTACTGCACAGGTATTTTACCCAGAATTCATCAGAAAATGGCCCAAGAAGGGGCTACCTGGAGGTATGGTTTTAGGCCTGAAACATCACTAAGTCAACCAGCAGTCAGAGCTGGCTCAGGAAAACCAGGCTGCTCTCATCAATGTCTTGCTAGACAAAATAAATATAAGGGAGTTTAGGTATGTCTAAGTCTAGGATACATATGATTGGTCAGTGAGTAGTAAATGTTATTATGACCCAGTACACAGCCGGCTAAACCAGTGCACATCTGGTTAAGGCTAATGAGTTCTATAGGTGAAGCTGGCTACTACGACAGGAAGGGAGATAACCGGTGTTGCTAGGACAGCCTGTGTCCTCGGGCTGGGGAGAAACTGCTTGAGATAGGATTTTGAGGCTAGGGAGAAATGTGATTTTTAAAGAGAAATGTGATTTTAGAACTGGGGCCCAAGTCCATGCAACCAAGCATCCCATCTTATCTCACATGTAAAAAAGCCCTAGTATGGAATCAGAAGTGCTGGGAAAAATAAATTTCCCCCAGCTGCTAGCTGACCTCCAAATTTCCACAGGTAAAATTTCCTTTAACTGAAAGATTTGATCCTAGAAAAAATGAAAATAAATGTCATCTGTCAGTAATGCATCAGCATAAATGAATATGTCAGTCAACAAGTACTTGTCAAACACTTCCTACCTATCAGGCACTGTGCTAAATGCTGGAGATACAAAGGAAGGCAAAAACCCAGTCCCTGACATCCAGGAACTTACATTCTAAAAGAAGACAATAGGCAAACAACTATGCATAAACAGGAAGTGTATTGTGTAAAGAGGAAATAATCTTAGAAACACGACCTTGGTAGTGTGGGGAAGTAGGGAAAGGGGTAGAACCAGATAATGCCCCTGAAAAAGGTGAGATTTGATCAGAATTTCAGGATACATTTTGCCTGAAAGATGTAAGGAGAGATCTGGGGGTATTCAGTCTTTGAGGGGTAGGAAAGGATATTATTAAGTCAGTTTTGATGTATTTACACATATCTGTGTGTGTTTTTCTTCTCCATGGCCTAAACAGTGCTTGTCCTCATTCTCCCTTTATACCAGGGGTTCTTAATCTTTTCAATATCATGGACCCCTTCTTAAAATAATGTTTTTAAGTACATAAGATAAAATATAGAGGATTACAGAAGAAAACAATTATCAAAATATTTTTAAAACAAATTCACAATCCAAAAGTTAAGGAGCCTTGCAAAGACTACAAACTTCCCAGGATCAAAGAACCTTCTTCCTTCTTTTTCAGTCCCCTGGAGACTCCTGGGATAAAGCTCAGAACAAGTAAAGGCCTGTGTCAGGGACTGGCTGACAAAATATATCAATATAGGACAAAGACAGAGTCAAGACCAGGATCCCATAAAGAAATCCTGAGAAAATCAACACCTTCACAGTTGTGATGCTAATAATAGCTCACACCGATAGAGTGCTTTAAGGCTTTCAATTCAGTTTCGATTCAAAAAGCGTGTATTAATTACTTACTCCACACAAGGCAGCCTGGAGTAGCAGAGAGAGAGACAGAGACTTGGGCTCAGAGAGAAGCAGACAGATTGAATCCTGCCTCTGACACACACTGGATTTGTGTGTTCTTTGGGCAAGTCCCTATACCTCTCAGGGTCCACCAACAACCATCAGACTATAAATTGCAGAATATGTGTGTGTCAGTCTGCCCTGGTAGAAGAAATTTCATCATGGAAAGTTTCTCAGTAAAATACAAGTCTGTCCAAAAACAAAAACAGTTCCTACCCTCAAGAAGCTCTTTGGGGTGCATACCACAGGTTCACAAGTAATAGAACGTGCAGGCATAATGAATGAAAAAAGTCATTTGGGGAAAGAAGCACTAACAATGAGAGGATTCAGAAAAGGCATAGCCCACTTCAGCATCCTCCATTTAGCAGTCAAAGCAATCTTCCTAAAGGACAAGTCAGACCATGTGGCCCCACTATTCAATCAAATACAGTGACTCTCTGTGATTTCCAGGATCAAATGGGGTTTTACCTTGTTCAGCCTTTCAAAACCTGGACCCTTTGGATCTCTACAATCTTTTCACGCTTTACTCCCCTCCACACCACAACAGTGATGGTACTATTTATGTAGCACTTCAAGGTTTGCAAAGAGCTTTACAAATATCTCATTTGATCATCATATTGCTATCCCCATTTTACAGATGACAAAGCTGAGACAGGTAGAGATTAACTGACTTGCCCAGGATCACCCACCTGGTAAATGTCTGAGGCTGGTTTTGAGTTCACATCTTCCCAGCCCTTAGTCCACCACTCTGGTCATTATTTCTGCATGGCCTCGCTGGGATACAGTAATTTTGGCTTCCTTGATACTCCTAGAACAGGACTTTTCATCTCCTGACTCTGAGCATTTTCACTGACTGTCCCTCATGTCTGCAACTCTCCCCACACACACACACCCCCATCTCTACCACTTGGCTTCTTCCCTGGCTTCCTTTAAAGCTCAGATGAAGTCCCACCTTTTTTCAAGAAGCTTGTGTAAATCTTCATGCCTTCCATCTGAGATCATCTCCCATTGATCCTGTCTGTATCTATACTTAGCACCATGCCCAGCACACAATAGGTGCTTAATAAATGTTTGAATAGACTTGCTGGGGATGGCACCAGAGCTAAGCACTGAAGGGAGGTCAGGATTCCAAGAAAGAAAGAAATAGAATGAGGCCAGTTTGAAAGGAGTATAGAGTGTGTGGGGAAGGGTGGGGGGGAGGGAGGATTTAAGCGTGATGACTCTATTAAAAAGATACTCTAAAACAAATTATCTTCATCTTTTCTGTGTCATCAATCCCTTTGGCAGGTGAGTGAAATCTATGCCCATTTCTCAGAATAATGTATTAAAATGCACAAAATAAAAACATAGGATTATAAAGACAATTAATTGTATTGAAAAATAATTATCAAATATATTTATTTATACATGTCATATATAAAAAATATGTATATGTATTTGATATTTCACATATATTTTATACATTTATATACATTTCACACATTGTGTCTTGAATGTGTAAACACATAAGTATGTGTGTATATATATTTTATATATATTGGACACGTGTCATATAAGCACATAAATACATGTGTAAGTACATACACATATGTTTATCTGTTATATATACATGTATATATGTGTATGTGTCCCTCTCTCTACATATATATTTATATATAATAGATAGAGAGTGTATGTATGTGTCTCTGTGTGTGTGTGTGTATATATATATGTATATGTATATGTATATGTATATGTATATATATAAAACAAGGTCACAGCCCCTAGCTTAAGAATCCGTGGTTTAAAGCGATATTATGAAGAGTTTTAAATACAAAACAAGGGAGTTTATATTTTTTCTTAAAGGAAATAGAGAACAAATGAAACTTGAGGAACAGGGGTTGGCATGGCTAGACCTGTCTGCGGTTTGGCAGCTGTATGGATGATGGATTAGAGGGGGAGAGTGGGAAAACAGGGGCTTCAATTAGAAGGCTCATGTAATAACAGTTCCAGTGAGAGGTAATAAGGGCCTAAATCCAGATGGTAACCATAGGAAAGAAGGGAACAGATTAAGATATGTTGTGGAGGTGCTGATGTCAAGTCTTGACAACAAATTGGATGTAGAAGTTAAGGGAAAAGGAAGTGGTGAGAATGACCCCAGGCTTGCAAAGCTGGGTGACTAGAAAGGTAATTGAGTCCTCAACAAGAAACGGGAAGAAAAAAATAGGAGGAGGAATGAGTTCAGATTTGAACAATTTTGGTTTGAAATGCCATTGAGACATCTAGTGGATGCAGGCTTGGACTTTGCTCATAATAATCTTGAGAGCTAAGCAATTCAAAGTAGCATTGTGCCTATGATACAGATGAGGTGACAAAGACTCAGTGCTTAAGTGGCCAGGCTCATACAGTTGGCAAGGACCAAAGAAAGGATTCAAATCCAGGTCTTTTGATTCTATATCCAGTGCCTTTCCCATGACACCCTGCCAGCAAGCTCAAGCAAAGAAAATCAATGGTCTCCCAGTCTGCAAACACTACCCAACTCATCAATCAATCAACATTTATTGAGTGCCTACTTTGTGGTAGGCACAAAGTAAGAGATATAAAAAGAGGTAAAAGACAGCCCTTGCCTTCAAGGAACTTAACAGTATAATGGGAGAGGCAACATGCTAACAAATATATACAAAGCAAACTATGTTCAGGATAAATAAGACATAATTAACAGAAGGAAGGTGCTAGAATTAAGACGGGTTTGGGAATTACAGTATTAGTGATCCTAAAACACAAATTTCATCATGTGTAGTTGTTTTCCTGTTTAAATTTTTCCAGCTTTTTCCCCCTCCTACCATGGGTTCCCCAATGCCTATAGGATAAAATCCAAATTCAGCCTAGCATTAGATGCCTTCCATCATCAGACCCAGCTATATACTATCTAGCACTGCTTCCCAATGTTCTGTTCACTCTCTGCTCCAGTCAAATTACTCTCCTTACTATCATGCCACACCACATACATCATGCTCTTTCCCACCACTAAGCCTTTGTTCATGCTGATTCCCACCCTTTCTCTTTATCTATCCAATTCCAAACAATCCTTCAAGAGCTAGTTTAAGATCTGTGCATTCATCCTTTGTTGCTGAAGAAGACCATGACATCAGAGAAATAATGACATGACATACACTTGACTTTATTTGGAGTGAAGGAGGGCTGTGCAGGTCACCAGCCTCACTTCTTCTCCAGAGCCATCTGAATCCAGTGACCAGATATTCTTCAGGATGACTGGAGATGACCCAGGAGGAGGCAATTGGGGTAAGTGACTTGCCCAAGGTCACAAAGCTAGTGAGTGTCAAGTCTCTGAGATGAGATTTGAACTCAGGTCCTTCTGACTCCTGCACTGGTGTTCTATCCACTGCCCCCAAGGTTTAAGATCTACCTGTTCCATGAAGAACTTTCCCTGATTAATCTTGACCCAGAATACTTTTATTCTCTAAATTCTCACAAGTCTGTCTTGTATTCCCTCTCATTATCTCACCAATCTATATCTTATCTTCCCAAGAAACCAGGCTCTTAGCAAAAGTGACAACAAACCCCACTAGTACCTTCCTTTTTCTTCCCTATTTACTCTCCCTCAGCTTCCAGTCTCCTTGGCCCCCAATATTTGGCTATGATGGAAGGAAGAAAGCATTTGATATATTCTCAAAATCATGAGAGCCTCCAGAACTCTATCTTAGAGATCTCTGTCCCCTCTCCAACATAAGTCTTTTCACATTGTACTTTTGTACATTGATAATAATAATGACAACAGAATTCACTTGAAGATCTTAACCGGCTTATTTTGTTTCCCTGCCCTGGAATAATTGCATTTTTAAAGAGAATGATTTTCCTCTTTCTTTGATCTCTTTGGGGTATAGGCTCAGTATTGTATATTAAAATCATTTATAGCTTTCCCAAGCTGGAAAATATTATTCTAGTGGCAACAAACTGAAAATGAAGGGAGTACCCATGAACAAAGTGATATACAAAGGTAATAAAATACTGTCATCTCCTAAGAAATGACAAGAGGGAGGGCTTCAGAGAAACTGGAAAAAACTTGTATGAACTGATACAAATAAGGCAAACAGAACCAGGAGAACAATTTATATAATTAAACAACGTTCTAAGGACAAAGAACTTTGAAAGACTTAAGAACTCTGATAAATATAATGACCAACCATGATTCCAGATGATCCAGATCATGATACCACCTCCCGAAAGATGTGATGGACCCAAGATGAAGAATGAAACAGACATTTTAGGATATAGCCAACATGGAAATTTATTTTGCTTTCCTTTGAATATTTGCTATGAGCATTTTGATTTTCCCCCACCCCCACCCCCTAGGAGGTAAAGGGAGAGAAAATGGACCCTTCCTAATAGTTTTTCTTATATTTTTCTTTTAAAAACAAAATAAAGAGAATGCTTTAAAAGATAGGACAATGCTAAACCCAAAGGGATTAAGTTCAAATGAGTAAAAAAAATACTGTTATGAAGCACAGAGGCAAAGCTCTAAGTCTCTATGTTGCACAGAAGTTGCCAAACTTCGTTGGGAGAGGTAATTTCCTCATTCAATAATTCCCTATATTAAAGAAATCATAGGGCTGGTCCCTATCCCTAAAACCCAGCCTCTGTCCTCAAGGAATTCACATTTTGTTTACTCTAAAACTGAAATTGACGTAATGCTTTAAAGCCTGCTAACTGTTTGACTTTTATCTTGTATGATGATCCCAAGTACTCTGGCAGATGGATATCACAGGTATTATTATACATATTTTACAGAGAAGGAAAATGAGGCACAGGAAGGCTTAGTGATTTTCCCCACATTTACACTGTAAGAATCAGAAGTGGGATTTGAACTCAGATCTTCCTGACTCCAGGCTGCTATCATTCAGTCATTAGAACAAAGTCCTAATGGTAGAATTCCAGGCACCGTAATATCTAGAAAAGATATATTTGCATTTCCTCATGTCTCCTAAATCAGAATTGTCTTAGCAAAGACCTAAAAGGTCAGCCTTGATGTTTAACCAAATTATAATCTCCCCAAGGGACAGGAGTCATGTTTTCTCCTTCTTTAAATTCCCATATCACAACCAGGGATGGGAAAACCTTCAGCCTCAAGACCACATGTGGCCCTCTAGGTCCTCAAGTGTGGCCCCACCCCTGTAACCCCTGTCTGGGCCCATAGCAGATAATAAAAACTTCTTAACTGGAATGGGAATGGTACTGAACCTACATTTTCATTGATACAGGAGACTCTTTGGAGAAAACTCCTTTTGCCAAGGTAGATGACATCTACTTTGCAAATTAAAACCTTACAAGTCACTTGGGGTTTTTAGAAGTTAAGTAAAACTTGCCTAGTCACACAGCCATCACATGTCAGAGGTAATACTTGAACTCAAGTATTCCAGCCTCCAAGACTGCCTCTCCTTTTGGCTATGCTGCCTTTCTTGACTGGAAGACAATAATGAAGTTAAGCCCAAGAGAAATAGAGAATATGAGAAATCTGGAAAGACCTTTGTGGGGGAAAAAATGAAAAATCCAAGGAGTAGAACTCAAAGAAAGAAGAACATAGTTATCATCATATAGACAATAAACAGTGATTAAGTACCTACTGTGTGCCAGAGACTGTGCTAAGCCCTTAGGAATACAAATACCAAAAAAAAAAGTCAATTCTTGCCTTTGGCGCTTATACAAAGTAGTTCCAAGGTATTGCTGCCAGGTGAGAAATGAGAAATCTGAGCTAAGATCTCTCCTTAAATGGAGGTTTAGAGTTCATGGCCCCAGGAAAGCAGATGAGAATGAAGAGTGGTGAATTAGAGAGAATTTCTGAAATATTATGATATTTATTATAATTATATATATGTTATATATAATTATAATACTTAGTTCACTGAAATGAATTAATTTCAATGTAAATAATTGCTTAAGCCATTTGACAAGCTTGCACTGATGTTCAATTTTTTAATAAAATATTTTTAAAAGAAAAAAAGAAAATGAAAACTATACAAAAAGCCTGGAGGAGATACACTGCATATGCAGTTCTTAGCTCTGCCACAACTAGTCTTGTGACCTTTGGACAAGTCACTCCACTTTCCTGGACCTCATTTTCCTCACCTGTAAAATGAAGAGGTCACACAGCATGACCTCTGAGGTCTCTTCCAACTCTGAACCTGTAATCCTATTTTCATGCCAGTCCATCCATGAACAAAGTCACTGCCAAGCAGAAGGGCATGTTGTGCATTGATGTACTTAGAAAAATTGCACCAGATCTTTCAAATTGCTGGTAAACAGAGACCATCAAAGGGGAGGAGGAAACCAAGTCTGTGGCCCAGGGTAAAACACTTCTACCTTACCTAGCCCTCTGAGATAATACCAAAATCAGCATTTTCTTCTGCTGAAATCAAGCAACTTAAAGATCTCAGCTCTCATCCACATTTCTCAGTTAGGCCTCCAGAACAAGTTTGTCTCGCCTCCCCATTTTCTTTCCTCTCTCTCTCTCCCTCATAGACCTCACCCTGGGGATAAGCCTCTCCTCCCAGGATATAATTAGGTTTGCCATTAATTAGGCTAATTGACAGCAGGCATACCACTGCCTGATGCTAACAGCCCTTTCTTAAAATCAAGGTGTTTCTTTTTTATGAGTCTTTTTAACTTGCACAGAAGGAAATAAGACTCATGGGAAAAAATTAGAGGAATGGATGGGACAAGGATAGAGACTTGGGGGAGGGGGTAGCGGGTGAAGTTGGTATAAATAATATGTGAAAACAAAGAAAAAACATGTAAAGCAAAAACTAAGGAAGTTAGAAACTAATGAGCACTGAGCTAGAAGTCAGCAAACCAAGGTTCTAGTTCTCTGCCCTTAACTTAACTTGGTGACCTTGAGTAAGTCTCAACAGCGAGAACTATCCACTGCTGGACTTCCAGGTCACATGAGCGACAAAGTAAAAGATTAGACATTTCCTCTGATTCCTACAACCTCTCAAACCTCTCCAAAACAGAAATTATCTGCTAAGCATAGAGCAGTTTTAGCTGTCTTCATAATCTAGGATATAGCCAACATGGAAATTTATTTTGCTTTCCTTTGAATATTTGCTATGAGCATTTTGATTGTCCCCCACCCCCACCCCCTAGGAAGTAAAGGGAGAGAAAAATGAACTCTTCCTAATAGTTTTTCTTATATTTTTCTTTTAAAAAAAAATAAAGAGAATGCTTTAAAAGATGGGACAATGCTAAACCCAAAGGAATTAAGTTCAAATGAGTAAAAAAAATACTTTTATGAAGCACAGAGGCAAAGCTCTAAGTCTCTATGTTGCACAGAAGTTGCCAAACTTCATTGGGAGAGGTAATTTCCTCATCCAATAATTCCCTGTATTAAAGAAATCATAGGGCTCTAAGCTGTGGAAGTTTACTTGGACAGCATGACAGGCAGAAGCCTTTCTGAAATAAAAGCCTCCTAGAAGTCATAATCCTGTAGTACCAGTGCTGCAAAGCTTCGAATTGTTGGTGCCAGGACAGACAACCTCATAGCATCAGCACAATAGCTTCCTTTACTGAGTGACAAACCAGAGAACTGAGGAACAAAGTGAACAGGACAGACACCAGAGATGGACATGCTGAAGGAAAGAGCACAAAATCTAGCTGAGGTCAATTCTAATCACCCCAAAGGCACTTAGGGCAGAGACTAAAGCTGATGAATTGTGAATTGTCCAGCATGGGAAAAGGCTGAGACACTTTGAGACTCAGTCCCCCAGGCAATCAACATCAGAGGAAACAGAATTAGAAAATAAATATGAGAAATCAGGAGTCAAGGGGAGGAGACTAAAATTAACAAAATCTCAGGAAGAAGAAAACTCAAGATCTTGAACATAAACAGATAAATAAACAGAGAAAATATTAACAAAAGAAGGAAATATGACCTCCAGATCTAGTAAACAAGCTTAGGCATCTGTGAATAAACACTACAAAACAAAAGAAAGTAATCCAACACTAAACAAGACAAAGAACCCCGTGGAATGTGAGGAAGACATGGAATCACAACATGCTGTTTCTGAACAGTTTGAAAGAGAGGAAAATAATGAGAGTAGAACTTATGGCCTACAAAGTAAAAATAATGGGCAGAATAGAGAAACCTACAATGGCAAATCTCAGCAAAGAAATAAAAAAGAGAACGATAAGACTGTAAATATACAGAAGTGAAAGACAATCTAGAAGAAGAGAGGCAAAAAATAACATTAAAAAAAATACGCTTGCTGTATAAGCAAAACATATTTATCTGGAAGACAAATTATGGAGAGACAACAGTAGGATCATAAGTCTCTGAGAAGAACACAACAGGACAAAAAAAAAAACCCTTAACATCACAATGCAGGAAATACTAGAAGAAAATTTCTGTTCTCTTTTATTCTGTGCCTATAACTTCTGAACATAGAAAATGAAATACCAATTAAAAGAATTCAGAGATCACCTCCAGAAAAAAAGACTGCAAACTCCAAAACACATAAATGATTAAATTTAAGCATTCAGTTCAGAAGTGGATGGAACTCTGGACCTGGAGTCAGGAAGACCTGAGTTGAAACCTGGCCTCATACACTTGACTTACTAACTGTGTGACCTTGGGCAACTCACTTAACTCTGATTGCTCCCCCCAAAAAAATTTCAATTCAGAAACAACAAGATGTGCAAGCAATGAGGAGAAAGACCTTTAAAGACAAAAGAAATTTAATTTTTGCAAGACTATTTTGCAACAACTGAAAACATGGGAGGAAGGGACCTCAGGAAGTAGCATAGCATCCTGCAATTCTGAAGGCAAATCAAATCTTAATCATAAATGTAAAACTATGAATCTTCAATAATAAAAATGCATTTGAAACATTTTTAGAAAAAAAATCAAAACTGAAAAGACGATTTGCTTCTTGAATACCTCAAACCACAGAAATGAGGGAGGAGTTAATACTGCACTCCAGCAGCCAAGGACAGTGAGGGCAACGCAGTGACAGAAGACAGCCTAGTAAGAAACTTCTTTCTAAGACTACATGAAGTGAAGAGGCAGACCTAGGGCATTATGGGAAATCCTGGTGACACTGCCTGCAAGTGAATAAATGGATTTGTTTGCTTGTTTCTTTTATGAGACTACATGACAACATAGTAGGGTACACGAAAAGGGGATAAGGTAGAAAGGACCATGTGATGGGCTGAGGTCAAATCTAGGCTAGCAATGAAGGAAGACCCCTGTGGTCTCTGAAAGAGAAGAGCCTACAGGGAAGCAGGTGAGGGAGGGGGGAAAGATTAAAATAGGGAGAAAAGGGGGGAGACCTTGCTTTAGTGATAGGAGGGAATTGGACTGATAAATGTTCTTATGGGTGGAGAGAGATGGGGTGTGACCTGGGGGACTTGGTGCTTGAAAAGTTTACTTTTCCTACCTTGTTGTGGGTTGGAGGTAGTCGGAACTTCTGGAGGCAATTGGCACCTGGGAGAGAGGGAGAGATGGATTCAAGGAAAAGATTTTGAGTCAAATGGGGGAGAGAAAATAAGGAAAGGTATAGATCTACTGCATAATCAGGGACATTGTGAGAGAAGGGTCTTATCTTGCAACAGTGTCCTCTTTGAGACCAGCAGTAATGGACATTGTTCTGTGAGATACAAAGAAAAATGGAAATCCAGGGAGCAAATTCTATAAGGCAGTGGTCTAAATTACCTAGAATGGTCACCTCGGAAGTTTTGATTGCATGAGGAATACAGAAAAAAGAGAGAAGCCAGAAAATTATAGGAGTCATGAATCAAAGAATGAGAGTCTAGCCTAAGTAGAAAGAGAAAATGGATAATGAAGAAAATGAGAAAAATCCTTTATGGAAAGAGGCACAAAAAATGAAATTTAAAAAAACTAACAAGATTATTTGAAGGAGAGGTGAGGAAGGGGTAATCTATCTAAGAGAGAGAGAATTATGTAAACAGATAAAAGCAGAAGATAAAAACCTCTAGTAAACAAAACCCAAAAGGGAAAACGATAAGAAATGAAAGGACAGAATTAAGGAGAAGGGGAAGAAAGCCGAGAGGAAGGTGCCACGTTAAAAAAGATTAATGTAAAGTAACTGAATGAATGAAGTACTGTGTTTACACCAGAGAGGGGGAAATTCATAACTTGAAAAATATATTAGAATTGGAAGAAAATATGAAGCTAACTCATACTTTTAAATATGAATGTATTAAACAATAAAATAAAATGCAAAAGAACAACAGATTGGATAAGAAATCAAAACCCTACAAACTGTTGCTTGTAAGAAACACATTTAAAAGAACAGACATATACAAAATAAAGCTGAAAGGATGGGGGAAAGAAATTTACTATACATCAAGTGAATCCAAAACAGCAGAATTTGCTATCATACTCTCTAACAAAGTAAATACATTCAAAAAATGAAAAGGGATAAATAAGAAAACTATACATGCTGAAAGAAACCATGGGCAACAAACAAATATGAGTAATAAATGTATATGCTTCAAATACCTTGGAAACCAAATTCATAAAGGAATTATCTTGGCTACAAGAAGACAAAGACAGTAATATAATAGTGACAGGAGAGTTCAATGTCACTGTCGACTTTGGGTAAGTCTAACAAAAATAAACAAAAGGGAAAATAAGGAATTGAGCAAATTCCTAGAGAAACTAGAGTTAAAAGATTTATGGTATCTTCTAAGTGGAACAGCAAAAGAACATACATATCTCTCAACACTACATAGAACCTTTACAAAGACTGACTATATAGTGGAACACAGAGATATTTCAAACAAATATAAAAAATTAGAATTATACGTTCTTTACAGACTATAATACAATAGAGATAATCATTGGTTCAAGGACAGTGAACAAAAGATACAGACCCTAAACAATGAAATGCTAAATAACGAATGGGTCAAAGAACATATTATAGATACAATTAATTGCTGCATAAAGGAAAATTACAATGATGAAACAACATATAAAACTCCTAGGATGCAATCAAAACAGTCAGGGGAAAATCACATCCTTACAAACATACATTAACAGAATAGGAAAAGAGAGGATCAATGAACTCAATGTGCATTTAAAACAATTAGAAAACTAACAAACAAACTTAAAATAATCACAAAAGAGATGTTAAAAATTAGAGGGGAAATAGATAAATTGGAAACAAAAGCCCATAGAAATAATACATAAAATAAAACCTGGTTCTTTGAAAAGATTGTGATAAACCCTTAGCTAATCTGATTAAAAAGAAAAAAGTATAAAATCAAATCAATAAAATAGCAAATAATCAAAGTGAAATTACAGTAAAACCAGAAGAAATAAAGAACATTCAGAACCTACTGTGCACAGATATATGCTAACAAAACTGAGAACACAAAAGAAATAGAGAAATACCTTAAAAATATATGAAATACCCACATTATCAGAAGAACAAAGGAAGAGCTTAAATGAACCAATCTCAGAAAAGGAAATAAATTCAGCTGTAAAGGAACTACCAAAGGAAAAAAACTCTTGGCCCTGATGGATACACAAGAGAACTTTTAAAGAATAATTCATGCTTATGCTTTGCATATTATTCTCAAAAATTGCAAGGAAAAGCACCTCACCAGAATTTTTTCATGAGATAAATATAGTCCTAATAACTAAACCAAGGGAAGATAAAACACAGAAGAAAATTATAGGCAATATCATAATAAACATTGACTCAAAAATTTTAAACAAAATCCTACCAAACAAACTACGGCAATTTATCTAAGCAATTATTCATTATGAACAAGTGGGATTTATGCCAGGGATGCAAGGATGGTTCAACGTGAGGAAAACAATTAACATAATTCTATTAAACACTAAAATATCCAGAATTGTTATCGTCTGCAGAAAAAGCCTTTGGTAAAGTACAATATTCTTTAGGCTACACACACACACACACACACACACACACACACACACACACACACACACATGCACACGCACACGCACACGCACACTGCAAAGTGTAGGCATAGAGGGAACTTTTTTAAATATCATAAAAACCAAAGATCTAAAACCAAAGACAAGCATCATATGCAACGGGGTATGTTAGAATCTTTTTCAATAAATATAAAAGTAAAGAAAGAATGTCTACTCTCCCCACTATTATTTGATATGATTCTGGAAATGCTAGCAACAGTAACAAGATAAGAGAAAGAAATTAAAAGAATAAAGATAGGTAAAGAGGAAATAAAACTATTTCTATTTGCTGCTGTTATGATGATTTACTTGGAAAACCCTAGAGAATCAACAAAGGTATTCGAGAACCAATTTAGCTTCAGCAAAATTGCAGGCTACAAAACAACTCCTCAAAAATCAACATTTCTATATAATAACAACAAAATGCAAGAAGCAAAAATATAAAAGGAAATTTCATTCCAAATAACTACGAAGTATACAAAATATCTGGGACTGACCTATACCAAGTCTTGAGTAGATTCAATTACATTTGGATTAATTAAAAACAGGGACACTGGGAGAAATAAAGAAAAATAACCAGAAGAATATTCAATGTTTATAGCTGGGTCGTGCCAACATAATGAAAATTGACAATATTATCAAATTAATTTACACTTTAAATACTATGCCAATCAAATTACCAAGGAGATACTTTATAGAGCTTAATAAAACAATAACAAAATTCATTGGAAAAACAAAAGATGTAAAATAACAAAAGAAATGATGAAAAGAAGTAAGGATAAAGGGGGAATAGCACTTTCAGACCTCAAACTGTGTTATAAAGGAGCAATCATTAAAACCATCTGGTATTGGTTAAAGAATGGAATGGTACATCTATGAAACAGATGAGACAAGGGAGAACTAGAAACAGTAGAACTCAATACCCCAGTGTTTAATAAAATGGAAAACATAAATTACCTAGGAAAAACTCCTTATTTGATAAAAAATTGCTGGGGAAACTGAAAAGTAATATGGTAGTAATTAAGCTTAAACCAATACCTTTTACCATATTCCACATTACATTCTGAATGGATATCTGACCTTAATATTAAAGATTATACTTTAAAAAAAATTGAATAGAAATAGATCTTATACCTCTCATAGCTAAGCTAAACAAACAAGAGATAAAATCAATTACAAAAAATAAAATAAATAACTGATTACTTGAAACTGAAAAACTTCTATATGATAAATTTGATGCACCTAGGATAAGAAGGAAACGTTGCAGAAAGGGAAAAATCTTTATATCAAATTTCTCTGATAACGGCTTGATATCCAAGACAGATTACACAGATAGATAAACAGACAGACAGACAGGCAGATAGATAAATACACACACAAAAATATATATGATTACTAGTCATTCCCCAATAAAGAAGTGGTCAAAGGATGTGAAAATTTTCGAAAGAAAATTACAAAGTATTCACAAAGACATGAAAAAATGTTCCAAGTCATTAATAATAAGGGAAATACAAATCAAAACAACCCTGAGATTTTATCTCACACCCTATAAACTTGCAAAAATGACACAAAAAATAATTCTCAACAATAAAATTTGGAGGGGTTGTGGAAGGATAGGCACACAAATACATTGTTAGTGGAAATGTGAAATGGTACAGCCATTTTGGAAAGCAGTTTGGAATTATGTGAATAAAGTGTCCAAAATTTCCATATCCTTTGAGCCAGAGACTTTGTTACTGGGTTTATACTCCAAGAAGTCATCAAGAAGAAGAAGGTCCCCATGTACACCAAAATTTTTGTAGCAGCACTTTTGTTATAGCTAAGAATTGGAAAGAGTTAGAAACAATCAGTTAGGGAATGGCTAAACATTGTGGTACATGAACATAATGGAATATTACTGAGCTGCAAGAAATTACATGTGTGACAAATACAGAGAATCATGGAAAGATGTAAATGAGCTGATGCAGAGTGAAGTAAGCAGAACAAGGAAAATATTATGCATAGTAGCTACAGCAATGTAAGTGGAAAGAACAACTACACACCAACTACATATATATATAATATGTAAAGAGTAAGTATAACAAAAGTATAAAGATTAAGCAAGACTTAAATGAAGAGATATTCAAGGACACTGACTGCCCCCACCCTTCACTGACCCTTTCATGGAGTTGAGAAGTCCAGATGTGTCACACATGGTACCTGTTTTTCAGACTTTTTCAATACTGATCAGTTGTGGTGATTTTTTTCCTCACTAAAAACAATGCCATATATTACATGGAATAGTTCTCTGGGAGGGATAGGGGAGGAATATTTGAAATAACTGCAATGCTATAAGAAATAGAAGATAACAATAAAAATTTAAGAAAAAAAGAACTATCCCCTGGTGAAATGGATGTCTTGAAGGTTTGTGAGTTAGTTCTTACCCAATAGACTCTTAAAAGAAAAGAGGATAAACACTTGTTAGGGATTCTGGGCCAGGTAAAGAATTTGGAAAGCTTAAAAGAATCAGAATGTAATGGAAATACCATTGGATGTCAAGAGACTAGTGTTCTAGTACTAGCTACATTCCTAACTGGCTGTGTGACCTTGTGCAAATCCCCTTAAGGCTACACAATAATGGGACTGAACTTTATGCCTTCTGACTGATCCAATATTGCATGAATCTATAATAATAAAAATAATACTTTACAAAGTCATCCTTTCTTTATTGTTAAAGGTTCGTTGAAATAAAGATTTAAACACATTTTTAGTAACAAAATTATTCTAAGAAGCAAGGTACAACTGTAGATAAAGAGAGCTGGTTGAATATAACAATAATAACTTATGTGTATGTAAATCAAGGGTTCTTATCTGGGGTTCATGAACTTTTAAAAATATATATTTCAATATTATTGCTTTCCTTTGAAGTCATGTGCATTTTGTTTTATACATTTAAAAAACAATACTCTGAGAAGGGCTTTCTTGACTTCACCAACCTGCCAGAGAGGTCCATAATCCAGTAAAAGGTTAGATACCCCTGATGAAAAAGCAGATACAGAAGTAGATATAACTTCATGGTTTACAAAGTACTGTCCTTACAACTACCCCACAAATTGGGTAGCACAAGTATTATTCTATCTTTTTAAGGATAAGAAAAGTAGTGACTTAACCACATTCATACAACAAGAAACGGTCAAAACTAGGACTTCAACAAACCATTTGATTCCAAATCCAATGCTCTTTCTACCACAGCACATTAATTGCATGTGCCCTGCCCACTCCTACTCAGCAGCTAGGTGGCACAATGAGAAGCACCTGGAGTCATGAAAACCTGAGTTTGAGTTTGGCCTCAGACACTTAGAAGATGTGTGATCCTGGGGAAGTCACTTAACCTCTTCCTGCCTCAGTTTCCTTGTCTGCAAAATGGGGGTAAAATAGCACCTACCTCCCAGGGAGGTTGTGAGAATCCAAAGAGATAATATTTGTAAAATGCTTAGTACAGTACCTAGCACATAGTAGGTATTTAATAAATGCTTCTTCCCACTCTCCACCCTCCCCACTAACCCCTAACCTATAAGCTTTTTGAAAGCAGATACTATGTCCTCTTCCTTTTCATTTTCTTGCACTTAAAAAGACACCAGATAGATGCTTATCTGATGTAGTTTTCACTGGTCTAGTTTGAAGGAAATAGGATGGACCAGAAAGCCTATTAGTCAAGGGTTAAATGCATAGGATCATAGAGGAACATATAGTTAGAGCTGAAAGGCACATTAAAGGTCACTGAGTCCAACCCTCTCATTTGACAGATGAGGAAACTGAGGTATCACCAGGTTAAGTGACTTTCCCAAGGTCATATACTAAGTAAATATCAGAAGCAGAATTTCAACTCAGGTCTTCCTAACAAAATCTTCCCCTGTATCCATTATTCTACTTAATTCGTTGAAAGAGAAAGAATTAGAAGCATCTTAAAATTCCCCAGTAGAAGATTTGATTTGACATCATAGGGATATGACATATTTAAGCATGTCTGCTTGTGAGAACCTCTGTCCTGGAATTTTAATTTTTAACTGACGTGGAGTATCACATTTTAATTAGCAAACCTTATCTTCACAAGGCAAACAAGGAACATTTCTCCCAATAGATATAAATTTTCTCTCTTATCCCTGTGTCTTCCAATTCATACCCTACAGGATGAAGGAGTTGGGGAGGAGGAGCTTACTCTCCTTAGTACATGCCACTTGCTTCATGTTCTAAGAGCTCACCCTGGGAATTGTCCTTCAGAAAAAAAAATAGCATGTAATGCTTTAGAGTTTATAAATAAGTTTCCTTACAACCATGTGAAGTGGGTGTTATTCTCCCTCATTTATAGATGAAGAAACTGAAACTCTGAGATATAAAGAAACTCTAACTGTTGTAAACAAGCCTATCTGTGTGTCTGAAAGCCTCAAGCCTCTGCCCACTCCAATCTCTCCTCCATTCAGTCACTAAAGTGATTTTCCTAAACCATAAGTCTGACCATGTCACTTCCCTACTCAATTAATTCCAGTGACTCCCTATCCACTGAGACCTGCAGGACTAACTTCCAAGACTGAACACAAAATCCTCTAAGCTAGCCTACTCCTACCTTTCCTGTTTTCTTTCCACCTTACTCCTTGCCATGTGCTTACTCTTCGATCCAGTGACACCAGCCTCCTTGCTGTTCCACAGACAAAACACTCCATCTCTCCGCCCCAGGCATTTTCTCTGGCTCTCCCTCATCCCTGGAAAGCTCTCCCTCCTACTGACTTCTCCGGCTTCCCTTAATTTCCAGCCAAAAACCTGTCTTCTACAGGAAGTCTTTCCCAAACTTTCTTAATTCTAGTACCTTTCCTCTTTTAATTATTTCCTATTTATCCTATGTATATATACAGCTTGTTTGTATATGTTTGTTTGTTGTCTCCCCACTGAGATTGTAAGCTCCTTACAGGCAGGGATTGTCTTTTGCCTCTTTTGTATCCTCAGTGCTTGGCATAGTACCTGACATATAGCAGGTGCTTATTAAATGCTATTGACTGACTGACCAGATGCCTGGGAACTTTTCTTGTTCCCTGTCCTTGAAGCAAAGCTAGAGGAATCTCTAAGTTTGATACATTATTGTCAATGTATTGTCATTATATCAGGGCCAACAAATGGTGCCATAGCTCATCTAACCAAGTCCACACCCTCCCAGGACTGCCTCCAAGTTGTATTAAGAAGTTACCTGATTGCAATTTTCATCCATTGTGCTTGGTTTGGCCTCTGGGATCAAGCAGAAAAAATTAATCCATCTCTCTTCCCTGTTAGCCCTTTAAATAAGGGGGAAATTGGCTCAAATTATTCAGGCTAAACATTCTCAGTTTCTTCAACTAATTCTCATAAGAATGATGTTGGGTCCCCTCTCAATATTCGTCATGCTCTTCTGGGCACACTTAAGCTTATCAATGAAAGTGGTGTCCAGAAGTGAGCTCATATACTAGATGAGGTCTGACCAAAACAAAACCATCTGACCATCCCCTCTCTTCACAGTTCTTTCACCAGCTCACTAAGTTAAACATAATTATCCCTTCTACATCACAAGGGTTAGGGGCATGGCACCCCACAATCTGGAAAATCTATGTAAAGCTTTTTTTGACCCTCCCTTCATACCAGAGAAGAAGTTGGAATATTTGTATTTTTTTCTTTTCTGGGGTATTCAGAGTACTTTACTATAAAATTTGGGTTGATATCATATAATACTATGCATTTCTGAATTTGTAAACTTTCTTTGCCATCTGCTAACCTTCACATGTTGTCTGACTTGTGCAAAATTCCCCCAAAAAATCCCATTTAATTTCTTATGCTGACCCACGATATCTCAAAAACACAATGGGGAAAGTTGCAATATAGAGGGAATAACTGTAGTCACTTCCCCTTCCTCGGACTCAGTTTCCTCATGTGTAAAATAGAACAACTGAGTTAGATAATCTCTAAGGCCCTTTGCAAGTTCTAAAATTCTCTGGGATGTTGTAGCATGGATATTCTCTGGAGATCTTCTTAGAATCTACACATATTACCCTTACTACATTCTACTCTCCATTGTAGCTGTATGAGCTCACTATGTGTCTTATCTTCCACACTAGGTCACGGAGATGTAGCAAAACCAGGAATTGGGTTTCAAATATTGGCTCTGCCAATTACTACTTGGATGACTTTGGGAAAGTCATTTGCCTTCATTTAATCTGTTTTTCTCCTCTGTAAAATGAGAGTGTTAGATTTCAGGGGTTTTTAATATTTTTTTGTGTGTTGTGGATCCCTGTGGCTATGTGATGAAATCTCTGGATTCATTCTCAGAATAATAGTTTTAATTATAAAATACATAGGATTACAAAGGAAACTGATTATGTTAAAATACAATGATCAAAATATTTTTAGAAATGAATTCTCAAACCCCTTGAAATCTCTCCTAAACTCATTGGTAGTTGGTGGACCCTTGAATAAGAATTCCTAGACTAAATGTTTCCTAAGGTCCTTCCCAGTTCTACCTATGTGGTCATGTGGTCAAGGGCCATGTCTTGAGGTAAAGAAAGAAGTAAAGACTCATAAGGGGCTAAACTAGATAAATTCTAGAATCCCATGTGACCTAGCAAGCTTTATAACCCCAAATACCTCCTTTTCAGTGAGTACTGCATCTTCTAATCATCCCTAAGCTATTCCAGGGACTGAAAGTTCTAAGCTCCTTTTTAACTTCCTTAAAAGTAATACAAGGCTATTGTCAACACAGGAACAAACATTGCCATCTACTGACAAAAATTACCCATGCAGCCACAGTCAGGCAAATTGCATGAAACAATCCAGAGTCTTACTAAAAATTCACCTCTTGATTTGTATGGCAATGTCCTGCCTGCTATTTCCATGCACTTGAGCTGTGGAACCCCCAGGGAATTGGAGGATTCCTGAGGATCTCCCCCACATTCATCCTTCTCTTCAAAAGGCTTTTTCTCTTAGCACATCTACTTCTTACTAAAGCCAATAAAAAATTATGAATGGGAAGGAAAAAGGAAGGGAATAAAAAACTCAATTTTTTTTACAAAATAAAAACTTAAAAAATTTTTGTTTACATGTAATTGAGGAAAAAATAAAAATTAAATATTAAAAAAAGAAAATTATGAGTGATTCAGTAAAGAGACTAAATACAAAATAAACAAGCATTTGTTATCACGTGAGGAGCTCTTCAAATGCCTGGGTTGTCAGGCCACTTGGATTGTCCTGAGTCCACTGAAAACAGCTGCCCTTTCAGCCACTGGACAATGCAAAGAGAATCACAGAGAGGTGTAGAGGAAAGAACACTGGCCTAGAAGTTAGCTGTAGTCCCAGCTCTGCCAGTAACTAGCTATGGGACCTTGGACAAGTCATTGACATATCTGTGCCTCCATTTTTGTATCTATAAAACAGGACTACATACCACCTGCCTATCTCACATGGTAAAATGCTCACAATGCATTTTTAAAGCATAGATATAATGACTGTATCTAAACGTAAAGAGGCATTACAACTACATGTTCTATTACCCTTTTATCTCGTCTCTCTTGCCTGATCATCTCACCCAGGTCGTGACCTAGCCATCAGTTCTCTCTTCGAAGCATGAGACAATTCCCATACATTTCTCTCTTGCTTTAATTTCTCCGAGGAGGGTTAGAGCTAAGAATAGCACCCTGTTTCCACACTGCCCTATTCACATTACCCAGCACATAATGATTCATAGGAAAATAGAATAAAATCAGCTTTCAGATGAAAAGTGTAACCAGCCCCACCAGGCTCAGAACAAGAGGTTCCATGAGAACATTTCAAAAGAAAAGGGAGACAACTAAGTGAGAGAATTTGAACAATAGATTGCAAAAGGTATGAATGATACTGTAATGATGCTGATTTTGTGGCAAAACTCCCCAACTGTATACATTCAGATAAGTGTTATCCCTTCAAAGTAGTCCCCCCAAGGGGCTGTACACTTATTCCAAAGAGGCTGCCATTGCTTGCCTTAGAACACATTTGGTACTCCTCTTTGGGAACAGCCTTCAGAGCTGGCAGCACATCCTTTTGAACCCCCTCAGTGATAACCAGTCTTCACCTTGGAGAACAAATTGATTTTGTGGAAAGTGCCAAGTCTTTTGGGGGCACATCTGGTGAATGAGGGAAGAACAAGCTAAGTGATGCCATTTGAGTTAAAAAGAGACATGACTATCAAGTAATACATTTCTTGTGTTGCTCATCGGAAATCTAAGAATAATGATGACTGGTACCAGTTATCTGACTCTTTACAATGATCATGTCATGGTTTTAAATGCATTCTCCCATCCTATCCTCAAACAACCTTATTGATTATTGCAAGTGTTACTACTCCTTTGAAGAAAAGAAGAACCCTCAACTAAGAGATTAAATGGTCTCCCTAAAGTCCCAACTACTAAGTGACAAGGGCATGGAACTAGAAGCTAGGTCTTCTGAAGATACCAAATTCATGTTTTCTGGCACTAGAACTCAGGTCCAAATTCCAAACATGATTTGCACAACAGCTTCCCTGAAATGAGTTACTAGGAGCCCAATTTACTGCTTCTAGAGGCAAATACTGGGATGGATAACTTCTGATCTCTCTGTTTAATCATGTTTTATTATGTTAATGACCTTCCCAGAAAAGCAGAAATTTAAAAGTATTTATACATTGATGGGATTGGAATAAATGACAACAACGGTATTTTACGATTCTATCAGAAGACATCAGCTCTGATACTTAATATTTACAGTCCTCTGAGGTTAATATGTTAGTATCCTCACAATAACCTGTAAGGTAGGTGCTCTTATATTCCCATTTTATAAATGAGGAAACTGAGGCAAACAGAGATTATGTGATTTGTTCAGGGTCACAGAACTAGTTAAAGGCCTGAATTGGGTTGGAGACAAGATGGCAGAGACAAAGCAGGAACTTGCTTGAACTCTCCCTCAAACTCCTCCAAATACCTGTAAAAAATGACTCTAAACAAATTCTAGAGCAGCAGAACCCAAAAAATGACAGTGAAACAAATTTCCAGCCCAAGACAACCTAAAAGGTCAACAGGAAAGGTCTGTTGTACCAGGCTAAGAGAGGGGCACAGTCCAGTGCAAAATGCACCAGCACAGACTGGGCACCAGTGAACCCGGAGCAGGCCTCAGGGGACTGAATCACTGACAGCTGGGGAAGTTTTCAGACTTCTCAACCCACAAACACCAAAGACAACTTAGAAAGAAAGTAGGTAAGGTCTGCCCAACTTGGGTAAGAGAGAAGTAAAATCTAGCCCCAGGCCTGGGACAGCTGTTTCCAGAGTTCTCAGCCCAGCACAGTGAGGTGATCAAGTAGCTGATCAGAGAGGGATTGCAGGGATCTCTTTGTTGGCACTGAAGCAGGACTCTCTTGATTTGCCCAGGGTTGGATCTGGGTCACAGTCCTGAGTGGTGGTTCTAGGGCAAGGAGCATCATGGTGTGGCAGAGCTTGTGGCAGCACTGGATAAGGCATCCTCCTCACAGTTCCAAGGCAGAAAAGACTAGTTGTGATCATTCCAAGACCAGAGCACAGGCCAGGAGAGGAGTAAACAGTTCTTATTTGATCATACCACCTTGGAAGAAGTGAAAATTTATAGGTCCTTAGAAGTATCTCTGAAAACAGCTGCATAAAACCCCCAAAGTCTGGGACAGTTCACCCTCCACACTGGAAGCAGAGGCCTACCTTAACAAAGAGCTAAAAGGTCCAGTAATTGGCTATGAAAATGAGCAAACAGCAGGGGGAGAAACTCAGACCATAAAATCTTTCTTTGGAGACAAAGAAGATCAAAACATACAACCAGAAGAAGATAATAAAGCCTCCAAGAAAAATATGAATTGGGCTCAGGCCATGAAAGAACTCAAAAAGGATTTTGGAAATCAATTAAGAGAAGTAGAGAAAAAATTGAGGACAAAAATATGAGTGATGCAAGAAAATCATGAAAAACGAATGAACAGCTTGCTAAAGGAAACCCAAAAAAATACTGATGAAAAAAATAGGCTAACCCAAATGGCAAAAAAGGCCCACAAAGCCAATGAGGAAAAGAATGCTCTAAATGAAAAATGAACAGAAAAGGAAGTCCAAAAGCTTACAAAGAAAATAATTCCTTAAAAATTAGGATGGAACAAATGGAAGCTAATGAAACCAAGATACAATAAAACAAGACCAAAAGAATGTAAAAATAGAAGACAATGTGAAATATCTCATTGGAAAAACAACTGACCTGGAAAATCTAGAAGAGATTGTTTTAAAATTATTGGTCTACTTGAAAACAATGATGAAACAAGGAGCCTAGACATCATCTTCCAAGAAATTATCAAGGAAAACTGCCCTGATATTCTAGAACCAGAGGGTAAAATAGAAAGAGAAAGAATTCACCAATCACCTCCTGAAAGAGATCCCAAAAAGAAAACTCCTAGGAATATTGTAGCCAAATTCCAGAGCTACCAAGTCAAGGAGAAAATATTATAAGCAGCCAGAAAGAAACAATTCGAGTATTGCAGAAATATAATCAGGATAACACAGGATTTAGCAGCTTCTACACTAAGGGATCAAAGGGCTTGGAATATATATTCCAGATGTCAAAGGAGATAGGATTAAAACCAAGAATCACCTACTCAGCAAAACTGAGTATAATACCTCAGGGGAAAAAATAGAATTTTAATGAAATAGAGGACTTCCAAGCATTCTTGTTGAAAAGACCAGAGATGAATAGAAAATTTGACTTTCAAATACAAGAATCAAGAGAAGCATGAAAAGGTAAACAGGAAAGAAAAATCATAATGGGCTTATTAAAGTTGAAATGTTTACACTCCTACATGAAAAGATGATATTTGTAGCTCATGAGACCTTTCTCATTCAGTATTAGGATAGTTGGAGGGAGTAAATATATATAGAGGGCGCAAGGTGAGTTGAATATGAAGGGATAATATCTAAAAAATAAAATTAAGGGGGGGAGGGGAATGTACTAGGAAAGGGAGAAAGGGAGAGGTACAACAGGGTAAATTATCTCACATAAAAGAGGCAAAAAAAGCTTTTACGGTAGAGGGGAAGAAAGGGGAGGTGAAAGGAAATGAGTGAACCTTATTGTCATTGAATTTGGCTTAAGAAGGGAATAACATACACACTCTATTGGGTATGGAAATCTATGTTATCCTATAGGAAAGTAGGGAGGAAGGGGAAGAGAAAGGGAATGACAGAAGGGAACACAAATTGGGGGAGGGTGTAATCAGAAGCAAACCCTTTTGAGGAGGAACATGGTCAAAGGAGAGAATAAACTAAATGGGGGGATGGAAAAGGATAGAGGGAAATATACTTAATCTTATACAACATGACTATTATGGAAGTGCACGACTACGTACATATAACCTATATTGAATTGCTTGCCTTCTCAATGAGGATGGGTGGTGAGGGAGGAAAGGAAAGAATGTGTAACTCAAAGTTTTAAAAATGAATGTTAAAAATTGTTTTTATATGCAAATGGGAAATGAGATATACAGGCAATGGAGTATAGAAATCTATCTTGCCTTACAGTAGACTAGAAGAGAAAAGAATAAGAGAAGGGGGACAGTGATAGAAAGGAGAGCAGTTTGGGGGAAGGTGTAAGCAGAATGCATGCCATCTTGGGGTGGGGGAGGAGAGAGGTGGGGAGAAAATTTGGAACTCAAAGTCTTGTGGAAGTGAATGTTAAAAACTAAAAATAAATCAATTTTTAAAATTAATTAATTAATTTTTAAGATGAAGGCCTGAATTCAAATTTGAATTCATGTTTTCCTGGCACCAGGTCAGCATCCTAATCATTGCACAGCCTCTAGCTGCTTTATTTATTAAATGGATGTTCCTGGTTCAATCATCTTCACATCTCTGAGTTTTGGTTTATCTGTAAAGCAGGGATGATAATACTCACCTCACAGAGTCACTGTGAGGAAAGTACTCAAAGCTTTATTTAAGAGTGAATTATTACTTTTATCATTGTTATTACAATATTATCAATTCTAACATTCAGTGATTCTGTAAATCTACCATCCAGTGACAAATTTCCTCCACTTCTCTGAGAGAAGACGTGAAGGGCAGATAAAAAATCCATTTTCTCCAGTTCTATCCACTTTATGCTTCAGCAGCACGATTCAGAGTGATCTAAGGGAGGCAGAGAAGACAGCAACACCCAAACCAAATGCAAACTTGACTCTAGCTTGAAAACCCCTATAGAAAATATAAGACAAAAATATAGCCAATGGTTTTAATTGCAACATTCAAGCTCTTTCCCAGACGCCCCAGAACAGTTTATAGGCAGTTTAATTAAACACTAACCCAGTTCTCTGTCAGGATCCCCTGGAGGGAACCAGTTACAATTTTCTTCTAGTATGGCATGCGGAAGCCCAGACCCTGCAGATTTTGTTCTTACAACAGAGAACACAGCCTGATTGTGCAGCAAGGTCTCACAATGTTCCTTAATCCACCTAAAGAGGGGGAGATCACAGAGATGCTGAGCTCTGAGTCATGGGGTTAGAATTGATGAACCTCTGGAAGGGCCTTCCCAGCTGCATCCTTAACCTTGACTTTCCATGAGTTAGGCTTTTCCTCTCTGGCCTTTCATGTCTTCATCTAAGCTAGCCAATGCCAATAAATCTGGCACTGGAAAAAAAGCATTATCGTAAGATACTGGAGCTGAAAAATTTTCGGGTCCAAATCTCTCATTGAAAGATTTGCCCTCGATGATACTGGAAATAGCCAACATGGGCCTAGAACTCTGTTCTCCTGGGTCTGAGTTAGTACTCTTTCCAGGGTCATTTCAACCACTACTTCTCTTTGTTAGTGGAGAATTGACTAGCCTGTATCTGGGAGGTTTCCTGGAGTAACTATGGCACAACTCATTTAGAGATGTATCTATTAGACTGAGCTAGCTAGGAGGTACAATGGATAGAGTGCCAGGCCTGGAGTCAGGAAGACTGAAAGTCAGGAAGCCCGGCGGTCACAAAGGGTCAGACATGACTGAAAATGACTGAACAACAAAATCTATCCAACTCAATGTATTGTTAGAATTTATATCTATTAGAATAGATGTATCTAAAATGATGACCCCTCATGTTTGTTGCTGCTAGAAAGGTAACCTGGTATATTGGTAGAGGGAAGGCCTTGAGTCAAGAAGACCTAGGTTCAATATATATTTAATAATAATAGCAATCATTTACATGGCACTTATTATCTAATTCTATCTTCAGAACCCTGGGAGATGGGTGTTATTATTATTATCCCCATTTTAGAGATGCAGAAACTGAAACAAATAGGCGTTAAATGACTTGCTCAAGGCCACATAGCTAATAAGCGTCTGAGGTCAAATTTGATGACCAGGAAGATGAACTCCAGGCCAAGTTCTGTGCACTGTGCCACCTAGCTGACCTAACTCTAAGCTCAGTGTTTTACCCATTGCACTACCCACCTAATGTCTACTGGGTGTGTGATCTTGGTAAGTAACTTAACATTTCAGTGCCCCCAGGCAACTCTTGAAAACATCTTGAAAGATGATTAGGCAATCTTCATTGGTTGATGGATTTTACTCATTGGTAGGTCCTTTCAGCACAGGCAGATGGTGGAACAGGGGATAGAGCACTGCACCTGGAATCAGGGAGTCCTGAGCTCAAATCCAGCTTCACATATTTATTAGCAGCTAGCTATGTAACTCTGGGCAAGTCATTTAACTTCTGTTTGTCTTAATCCACTGGAGAAAGAAATGACAAAACACTCCAGTACCTTTGCCAAGAAAAATCCTTGGTCCATGGGGTCATAAAGAGTCAGACACACTAAACAACTGAATAACAAGGTGTCTATAACCAATGAATCACAGATCCATCTCCTTACTACCCATTTCCTCCGCTCCCCCCAAAAAAATCAAGCTGGTGAAATGATTGCAAATTTGTGACTCTGCTCTCGTATGGCATGGAGAGTGCCCTCACTTTGTGCCCAATAGGGGAATACTTACCCAAGGTACCTAGAATGGACAAACCCATATAAAGAAGCAATTTTCTTTTACCTCCTTGGTTATTTCCTAAATTCCAGCCTTGTTTTCCAGTTTAAAGCAGTTATGATTTTGTTTGTAAAACTCATGCTTTGTTTAAAAATAAAGTCAACCATATCATTAGAATTGTCAGTGAAAAGTATTTACCCTGGAATGCCTTACCCTTGGATCATTTACTAAATAAGTAACAGTGGTGGACTCTGTGTATTGTGTTCAAGCATGTATGCATAGATGTTTGACCATGTCACTTCTTTTGTAAAAAAGGTTTCAATTTTTCCCTGTTGCCTCTAGGGAAAATCCTTCACAATCTGACTCCAGTCAGGGCCGTGGGGAACCTTTGGCCTCAGGCCCAACATATGGCCTTCTAAGATCTCAGATGTATCTTTTTGAATGAGTCCAAGTTTAACAGAACAAATATTTTATTAAGGGGATTTGTTCCAGGAAGTTTGGATTCAGTCAAAGGACCATACTTGAGGATCTAGGGGACCACGTGTGACCCTGAGGCTGCAGGTTCCCCACCCCTGCCCCAGTCTATCTTTTTAGGAGTACTGCAAATTACAACACTCCATTCCTCAAACTGTTCTATTTATCTTTTCCCTAAGTTAGAACTTCATCTAACTCAACACCTTTACATCAGCTGCCCCTAGACTGAAAGGCATTCCCTCTTCACTTCCACCTTTCAGAATCCCTCTCTTCCGCCCAAGCTCAGTTCATGTCATTTCTTACAAGAAGGCTTTCCTAATAATCTCCATTGTTAGTACTCTCTTCATTTCCTCAAAACACCATGTAGCTACTGCTTCGTTTCATCCCTCATGTAGAATGTAAGCTCCTTGCAGTCAGGCAACACTTTTCATTTTTGCTTTGTATACCACAGAACCTAGCACACAGTGCTTTGCATGTAGTAGCTACTTACTAAATGCTGACTGGATAGAATGGGATATGACTGGCAATTGGAGGAAAGAAAGGACAGACTTCAACATGAGATGGGCATCTCCTCTTTCCGGTTCCACGTTGGCTTTTCCCCCAACATTCTGATACAGAATTTCTGCCTTTCTAGTTCAGGGGATACATGAAAGGTTAACTAGAATAAGAGGGACAATAAGACAAATGATAAGGGAGTTCCTAGAAGGAACTAATCAGGTAAGGCTGAAGGAGTCAAGGGTAGAGGCCTCATGGAGGAGGTGGGGACTTCTGCTGGGCACTGAAGGATGGGTGGTAACTGGATAACTGGACAAGGATAAGGGCTGAAATCTGAGATTTCTTTGGTACAGGGATCTCCCAGGTAAGGAAACAACCTCTCCCAACACAGGGCAAGATCTTCTTTGCTACAGAGACTTTAATTCCTTAGAGCATTGAGGGATTAAGTGAATTATCACCCAGCCAAAATGTCAGTCGTTGCTAGAACGCGTCTTCCTGGCTTCAAAGCCAATTCTCTATCCATTTGCCTTGAGCCAACTCTCTAAGCCCTACACCAGTTAATCCAGGGAGTGAGAGGATTGTGTCAAAGTATCAGGTCAGAAATGAGCTTGATGAGTTTAGGGACAGAGTGGAGCATTCTTGCTGGTATAGAAGGAATTTGTGGGATCAGATGGACTCAACCATATCCATGAGGATACAAATTGTTTTGGTTTGAAAAACAAAGCACTGTGCCCTATAACTGAAAATAACCAGGCATAAGAAATCCTTTTTAAGGGAACTCTATTAACATTCCCTTCACCCCCTCAGTCTTTGCCTCTTAAAGGTTTGCCATCACTTCTCTTAGGGTTTGGCACAGAGGAAGCATAGTAACCCCTTGAAGTGATCTAGTCAAGAACCCAACATTGACTGAGGGCCTACAATGTATAAAGTTATGTGCTCAGCCCTGGGGGTGGGGGTGGGGGGGAAGGTAAAGGTATCAGTGGTAAAGGGTATGTCAAATACAGATACTGGTCTCATGAATCATAATCCTTAAGATTTTATCTAAGAAACCGTCCATTTCATCCTGAATTTTTAACCCTACCATTTTCTAGAAATACAAATTCTACCCTAGGCTAAGCTAAAAAGAGAGAAAGAGAAATGGAGGGAGGGTGAGAAGGAAGGAAGGAAGGAAGGAAGGAAGGAAGGAAGGAAGGAAGGAAGGAAGGAAGGAAGGAAGGAAGGAAGGAAGGAAGGAAGGAAGGAAGGAAGGAAGGAAGGAAGGAAGGAAAGAAAAGAGCAGTGGCCCTGCAAGTCCTTCTTTAGCTATGCAGTGGCTCCCCTTTGTGGGATCAGGAAACTTAAGCTTAAGGAACATGAGAACCAAGATGACTCTCTTGGCTAGGGATTACAACCTAATTTTTAAAAGATTTTCATCCAGTAAGTAAAGCATCCAAATGCCAAATTATTGGGCTGACAGTCCCACTTTTCAAATCAACACCTGCTACAAATTCCAAATGAATGGGGAAAGCTGAGATGTGGTGAGCTCCTACTGGTGATGCAGTAATTACTGAGTGCATCCCTTCCTGTGGCCGCAGTTGTATTGATGTTAGAGGGGTGGGGGAGATGTTTTCCTTCAAAGACACAAATCTCATTGACTTTGATCACTATTATCTGATACTGGGCCTGAATTATCTCAGATGAATTCCATCTTTGGGGCACTTAAGGTGAGCACTCTATGTTGATCTCGCTTCTCCTTGGAATCTCCCTGACTTGTCAATGTAATTTCTTTGGATAGATAAATTGAGGCTAAGAAGCGAGGTCTCCTCCCTTTGGGCCAGGACCATTTACATCCGATGCCTTTCCTCTGACCAAATATTTTTTATCATTTTTATAAAACTGAGAAAGAACACCTCACATCAGCTACGTTTTTATCACCCAATCTTCCCTCTGAGCTCCTGCACATTACAATTTTATTCTTGTCCTCAATCTTTATGGGGCCAACTTGCCCAGTTTATTTCTCTTAGCCTGAAATGCCAAGCTGACATGGGCCTCTGGCAGGAGGCTCCCGAAAGACAGCAACACCTGAACACTTTTTGTTTTCTTGGCTTGATCCAATTAAATCAAACTTCACTCTCAAGGCTTCCTTGTGAAGTGACAGGTTTAATAGCCTGGTGGACAAATATTGGAGTTACCGTTACACTTGAGTTAGTCTGTTTAACTCAAAATCGACTGCATCTCACTACTCCCGGATCCTGAGAGAGGAAAAGTTGAAAAGGATCACAGGCAATTGCTTGAGTCTCCAAGGAAAGGCTAAGGTCTTGGGTGAAGGAACTTGGGGGGAGAGGGGGTGGAGACAGAAGAATAAGAGAATGAATTTACTTCTAACCATTCAAGCAGAAAATGGCTATGGGTCTGCAAAACCTGGACTTGAGAGAGCAATTTGGAAACAAGGCCATCTCACATTTGATCTTTGATGGATCAACAATTATAATGCTGCTATAAGACCTATATCCTTTTCCTTCTTGGACTGGTTTCAAACATAACCTAGGCTTGAGATGGCTTATATTTCTTCCATGCAACACAGGATGTCAAAGGGATTTGGTGATCTTTGGAAAAACAAGCCAGGCTGACTGTAGTTTGGGGGGCACTTAATCCAACTTAGGACCACGCCATCACGTAATCAATCATAGATCTGCTTTGTTGCCACTTCTCCTGGTAGCTTGGACCCACACTACTCCTGCTCCGTAAACGGGGAATAATCAATTGTGTCTTTTAACAGAGATTCCCCTTCAAACTCTCCAGCTGCCCCAAGAGCTAAATTCTTCTACGATTGCTTCAGTGAATAGTCAAGACACTGTGTCATCTAGCAGGGACAACACACTGAACAAATAAATAAATGAATGATGTTGGCCTGGCCATAGCTTTTCTCTATGGTGGCTTCCTATCCAAGCCCTTGCCACAGAAGCCTTCTTTGAAAGGCCATACCAGAAAATAGTTTGTGTGAATTGGTAAGCAAATGATACCATGGCAGAGAGGAGGAAGGGGAGAAGAGAACAGAAGACTAACATTAGTCACAGTTTTGCTATTTTTTATTCATTGATCATAAATATATCTTCATGAGCATTGCAGTTATCATGAAAAACATGCTAGCACCTGGAACCTGGAATCGGATCCTGTCAGAGCAGTGATTGTTTCACGGTGACCAGCCAGCGTGCAGGGGCTTCCTGCAGGCAACCCTGACCATGGCTTTGGTTTGAGGCACCTGTACTCACGGTGCAGCAGTTTCACTCTCGGCTTATTCTCGACAATTTCTTTCAAAAAAAAAAACAAGTGTTTTTTCCAAGGGGCTATCAAAGAAGATTTTCTGCTCTTCTTGGAGTTGGAGAAAAGGAAGCAGGGGGAGGGAGGGGGAAATCAAAAGGTGTCAGGAATGTGCCATATTTACTTCATTCCCAAAAGCAAATCCAAAAAAAAAAAAAAATCAAGTGGCGCTAGTGCCGTAAGGAAATTGGGTTTGTTTCTCTGATGAGCCACTCCAGGGCTTCCTGACGCTCCTGCTTCTGCAGTTCCTTCCCAATCACTTCCCTGCAGGTTTTATGATAATTGTTGAGCCAGTCACACTGCAAAAAAAAAGGACAAACAGAGTTATTCACTCCTATATCCAATGGACGTAACTGAGCATCTACTAGGGGCAAAGGCCATACTTTGGGCACAAGGGGTCAGAAGGGAGTCCCTAAGGAAAGATAAGCCCATCACAAAAGGAAGAAGCAAAAAGGGTTAGCAAAGTGGAGAAGGTAATAGATTCGGGCACCTGAAAACAGAAAGCTGAGGGCAATAATTCAGAGGAGCATAACAGCCTCCCCACATGGGACCTGCCTTCACCAAGCACATAATAACAATAATTGCTAACATTGTGTAGTGCTTTAAGGTTTAAAAAGTACATGTGTAATCACATACGATCCTCACAACAATCCAGTGAGATGGTGCTATTATTATTGGCACTATAAGCGGCATGTAAGTGGCACAGTGGACATAGCACTAAACCTGGAACCAAAAAGACCCGAGTTCAGATTCATCCTCAGATACTTGTTGTGATGTCTTGATTTGTGCATGAATTGGATTTAAGTGAAGCAGAGTTGCACAGAGTCATCAGCCTCACTCTCTCTTTCTGAGTCATCCAAGTCCAGGGGCAAGACAAAAGTCAAGAGAACAGGTGAAGAGCCAGGATGCAGCACATGACTTCAGGTGCCTTCAATATCTGACCAAGCTCTAAGAGCTCCACAGCGTCTGCTCCTGCCACCTTCATGGCCAGGTTCTCATCTGCCCATTCCACCAGGGGAAGCCTTCACAAGCTTGAGTAAACATCCCCCTAACTCACCAAAGAGTTTGAGGCTTGCCAGTTATCCTCAACCTGGTTTAGCCATCTGCCAAAATGGTTTCACCAGAGTGTGGCCAAGTCGAATGTTCTACCTTCTTGGAGAGACTTCAGACACTTTCCAGTTGTACGACAATGGACAACTTCACACTTGTATGCCTCAGTCTTCCCATTTGTAAAATGGGGATAAAAATAGTTCCCAACTCTCAGGGTGGTTTTGAAGATAAAATGAGATATTCTGAAGTGTTTTGTAAATCTCAAATCAGTATATAAATGCCAGCAATTATTCTTTCAGTTTTACAGATGAGAAAACTGAGGTTGAGACTAGTTAAATAACTTGCCGTGGGTAAACACAGCGAGTAAGTCTCTGAGGCAGGATTTAAGGGCCAACCTGCCTCTCCACACATACAGACAAGGAGAAGCTGGGTTTCCCCATCTAATGTGTGGAAACTAGCCTTCATCACTCTGCCCTCACAGGGCCATGAAATACTTGGAGAGAGGAGAGAGAAAGGAAAATCTGGTCATACTTGAGCAGCTGTGAGGTCTAATCCGTTCTGGGCTATCTCCCTCCGGAGCCTAGTAGTGTCATTTCCTTGCTCTGTGAGGATCCTCATCTCACCCCCATCCCAAGACACACCACAGAGCTGTTCGATGACATAATGTCCATTACCACCCTGGGGATGAGGATGGCAAGTTTGTGGCACAGACAGGAAAGGCTAGGTCCCCAAGTCACACTTTCTAAGATCACTCCCTTTTGTCCCCCCATATCCCAACAGAGCAAACGTGAAAAGGGTTCAAAGTCAGATAGTCTGATGGGAAGGACAGACAGAAAGTTAACTGCTATCAACAAAGGCCCCAGCACTGTTTTCTATGTGAGACTATATTTCATTCACACAGGAAAGATATTGGAACTGCTTTCTTCATCCTTTATTCCCCTCTTCAGCTAAATATCTTTGTCTTTCTCTCCAGGCTACATTCGAGACTTTCTCTACCATGTCCCAGAAACTCCTTCATCCTGGACATTCACTCCAGCCCTGGAATTCTCCCACTGGAAGGACGCTCTGCCCCTCTGCCTCCTCCTAGAACTTCCACTAAAGAGAGTGCCCAGGCCAGAAACATCTTCATTCCTCTCCAGACTGCACTCTTTACCATGCCCCTGAAATGAGACCGTTCACCCATCTTATCAACTTCTTTACTTGTCATCTTCCTCATAGGGTGTAAACTCTTCAAAGACAAGGACTTTCCTTCTTTCTACTTCTATGTGTATCCCTAGTACTTAGGACAACTCCTGGCACATTTAGAAAGCACTTAATAAATGCTTGTTGACTGACTGATCTCTAACCACAAAGGCCTAGATTAACCACAGTATAGTAGACTGCATTAAAAGTATGCATATATAAGCTTCTAGGCAAAGGCTCACCCTGATTTTGTGCCCTAGAGAAATCTTCCAGATATTAACTATTTGCCAAGACTTTTGACCACCACCTCTGCTTTCCCCTCTGGTATCTAAGATCTCTAGATTCTTGTCTTATATGCTCAGTTTTTTACCTCGAGTTTGTCATAACCTGCATAGTTCTTCATGTCCTGACTCCAGCTGGTTCAGCCCTCTGACTTTGCTCTGACCTTTCATTCCTACTTAACTCTTTTCAAGCTTCACCTGAGGACACAGACTCTGGATCTGTTGACTACTGTGACATCTGAGCCATCTGATCCTTCGAGCGTTGCTCCAGGTACTGGCATCTTGCCTAGTACGCTCATCCTGCTTGCCAGTCCCATGCTATGATGACAAGGTATTTTGATACTTCTGGGCTTGACAAGTGAGAATCATGTCCCAGAACAGGAATGTCAAATTTGTCACCATGTGGGTATACGCTCTGTACAAATACGAACACAACTACTAACAGCTTGTCTCCTCTTAAGCAGGAAAGTCTACCAGAGAGTCAGAAACACAATAAAAGTCCTCAGTACTCCATTTTCTCTGTGTTTCACAAACCACAGGCAGCCAGTCCAACATATGGGGAAACTAATGAAGCCATAATATTCATTTGCCAGTGGGCCAGCAGACAAAAGGGAATCAGGGGTCCCCTGGGGACCACAGAGGTCATCTGGTCAGACCATCTCATTTTACAGGGGAAAACTAAGCCTAAAGAAAAAAAGAGAGAGATTTCCCAAGGCCACACCATAGGTCTGCAATACAACTAGCAGGTCTTCCAATTCCCAGACACAAGTTCTTTTTTTCTACAATATTCTTTAAATTCTTGCCCCTGAATAACCTAAAATATTCAGATGTGAAAAATGAAGATTGACCCCCCTCAATTAAAAAAACGGGAAAACAGGAGAATGACAAAGTATCCCTACTGCAATTCCCAGTGCCCTTGACCTTACCTCTTTTTGTGTCAGCAAATCCACATCTATCATTTTGGTCTGTATCGGAACCAATGTCAAAGGATCAAAGGTCAAGCTTCCCCGGTTATTGAAGTTATACTGTGGGAAAAAGGAAGGAAGGAAACAAGAACTTTTAGTCCTTTAGACCAGAGTACCACTATCACGATGTACTTTGTGGGAAACAACACCATGAGAATGCCTCAGCAGGCTCAGTTCAGATTAGAAGTGACTCAAAAGGAATGTGAGTGAGGATAATAACAATAGCTGATATTTATTTAAGTTTCCAGGTTTGCAAAGCACTTTTCTATGTTTAATTTCATTTGATCCTCACAATGACCCAGTATAATTATTTTCCCCTTTTTACAGGTGAGGAAACAGAGGCTGAGAGAAGAGTTCGGTGGCTTGCCCAGGGTCACCCAGTCACAGTTGGTGAAGGTCTAATTTAGGATTGGAGACAAGGTCTTCCTAATTACAAGCAAAGCTTTTGAAGATGCTTGTTGACTGATCTCCATCCACAAAGCCCTAGACTGACTATAGTAAATATACAAATCTCTAGGGAAAGGGTCACCCTGGTTTTGTGCCCTGGAGAAATCTCAACTAGACAATCTGGCCAATATCTCTGGAGGTAGAGCACCTAGGTTCAACATCCTGCACCTAATGCTTACTAACTACCACTGGGTCTTTAGGCCAGTCACTTTACTTCCCTAGACTCAGTTTCCTCAGCTGTAAAATGGGGACTAAGGGGGCTCTCCGGCATCACTGGGTTCTAGATCTAAGATCCTATGTTCTTCTTTGGAAATGGATGTTCCAAAAGATGGCAAATTTGGGGGAAAATAGGAAGCTCAATTACTAAGATACTCCCAGTCCAAAACACACAAGAAAGCATGCCTTCTCTTCAGAGTTCTGACAGCATGCAAAGTTTTAGACTCTCAAGGGACCCGATGGGATGGATTAGGAGAGTTTACAAGTAAACTCACCTTGGTCTTTGTTGAAACTACTAGTACAACATTCTCAATCCGGATTCCAAAAGATCCATCTTCATAATATCCGGGTTCTGCAGAGATACAAGATAATCAGCTGGTACTGATCTGCACAATCAACAGTCTCTTCCAGGACCCCCCCACGTACAGAGTCTGTTCTAAGAATTCTGAGGTCCATTTGAGAAAACAGAAATCATAGTGCCATGCCTATGGTTCAGTCATCTCTTCTAATAGCTGAGAAAATTACTAGAGTTCACCACTATCATACTCCTTCCCCCATCCGCAGTTTCTTGAGCCAAGTATCAAACCAGGTCACTTTTAAACTGACCTCTGGAAAAGAATGGGGAACTGCCCTTCTCCCTGCACTGGCTCTGGAGTCAACCCACACACACACCATTAACATGGAGGGAAACCATACATTACTTACCATCAGTAACGATCATGCCAGCCTCCAGGGGCTCATCAGAGAAAGTTTTATAACTGATGCCGCAAGGACCTTCATGAACATTCAAGAAGGAGCCCACCCCGTGGCCTGTCCCATGCAGGTAATCCAGGCCAGAATCCCATAGGGCAGAACGAGCAAAAGAGTCAAGGAGATGGCCTGAGGAATCAGAAGGAATCCCTTTACTATAATAAGAGCATATTGTATAATAGTGTCATAATAAGTATAACAGCATAAACGCATAATAGCACGTCACCACTGAGAGGCAATGTGAGAGCAGAAAGAACATTAGGCTTGTTGCACAGAAATCTGGGGTCTACTCCTGATCTACTCCCTTACTAGCCGTATGACAGTCATGGACCATTCACTTTAACCTCTCTGAACCTCAGTTTCTTTATCTATCAAACAGAGAGAATGTCGTTGGTATAAACATGTCACTGAGTTTAAGGAAAGTGTTCTGTAAAGCTAAAAGTGCTATGTAAACTAAGGTTATCTGCAAATTATTGTTACAACATGGCACACTTTATACTATGTATAAAACACAGGCAGCAATATGATTTTGGAATCTAATCTCCCACCCTCCAAAGCCCTAACGCTCAGGTAAGAAAATGGCATCTCCACCTATTGAAACCCTGGCTGTCATTCAAGGTCTATCTCAACCTGCCTCGAAGCCATGCACCCCCTCCTCCATAAAACTTTTCCTGATCCCCCTATTTCAAAATGATCAGAACTTCCATAGCATTTTGTAGTTTTCTTGTTCTCCTTTATATTAAGTTGTCTATGTCCTTATATTCCCTTATTAGATTAGAAGCCCCATGTGTGTAGGTATGGTATCTTATTGATCTCCAAGTACAACTTAGTAGGGGCTTAATGAATGATTTACTTGAGAAACTGTAAAGGCAATGATGGTCCCAGAACAGATACTGAAGCATATACTTCCCTCCTTATATCACAAGGGTCAGGGGCCTACTATAATAATGGTGTTACACATTGCCTGGTATGCTCCCTGCATCAGATGTTATGCTTCTTTTTTTCCAATAAAAATATTTTCAGACATTTTTCTCTGCCATAAGGTAACTAAGGTTTGGGATAGGGGGCCGGGAGACAAGATTGAAAAAGGGAGAGGCCAGAAATGAATGTGATACTAAGACAAAATATCTCAATATAAAATGAATTTTTAAAAAAATATTAGCTGCAATGCGGCTAATATGGAAATGGTTCGCATGACTACCCATGTATAACCTACATCAAATTGTTTGCCTTCTCAAGGATGGGGGAAGTCAAAATCTTAAAAAAGAAATGTTAGAAATTTTTGCTTATGTGTAATAGAGAAAAATTTTAAAAAATGAAATGAAAAAATATTTGCTGAATTGAATAGTACTTTAAGTTGGTTGCAAAACAACAATAACTCATCGTGACAGTACTTAGCACTTAAGTACTTGCAAGTGCTTTCCTCTTCCCAAACCAGTGAACAAGGACTTTCATCCCCTCTTCAGATGAGAAAACTGAGGCTACCAGAAATCACAGTCATGAACAGTTCTCATTAAGCAAGATCATTCCTTTTACAGAGCTCTTACCTAATCCTCCCAACAAGGCAAGAAGCAGGTAGCATCAGTCAGTTAAGGATTTATTGAGCCCTATGTACCAGACATTGTTTTAAGTGCTGGATAATGATGCAACCACTATCCTCTCCTCAGATGAAGGAAATGGGGCCCATAAAGATTAAGTGACTTGCTAAGTACCCACAGCTATTCAGTGACAGTTAAGACCTGACCCCTTTGGGAATTGAGACTCAAAATCCAGCACTCTTTGAATAAGACCACTCTGCCTCCATACATCACACAAAGTACAGGCAAACAACCATATAAAATAATCACAAGACCATTTTGTTTTCTGATTTCTTTTTGCCCAAAGCACTAATTAACTCAGCCTGGTACAGTGGAAAGAGTAAGGACTCAGGAAGGTTAAGTGACTTGCCCAAGGCAACATGCAATGTTAGGGCCAGACTTGAACTTGGGTCCTCCAATTCCATGTTTACTGTATCTTCCAATTAAGAGAACTCTTAAAATACGGTCCTGACCAGTAAAAAAAAGCATCCCTCTCCATGTGAACTTAGAGAATCCAGTACATACTGGTTGTGAAAGACTGTTCATTGATTTGTCCCACAATCCCACAAGAAGAAAAAGCCTTCAATGTCCATGGCCAACAGCAGGTGCAATCACTTACCTTTGGTTCCAGTTGGAAAAATGGCAGCACTCACAGCTATGTGGCCCTTGAGGACATAGGTGAAGCATTCCTACAAAGTAGAAAGTGTCATGAGCATTGGGAGCTGAGAGCATTGGCTGTAAGCACAGATGAGGAAAAAGAGCAAGCTCCTTCTGGGTTTGGACACTTATGACATCATGCAGAAAACCACAAGAAAAAGGAAAAGGGGAGACCTAGGTCATTAAACTAATATCCCGAAATTCCTTTAAAAAACGAACTTATAAAAGCAATACTCCAGAAAGACAAGAGCAACACTTAACAGGTATATTATACTTTAATATTTTCACTTTAGTCTCACAACACCTGGGATAGGGAGGATAGGTATGATAAATATCATTCTATTAGATCAGTTTCAGCCCCTTTTCCAGCTGAGGAGAAATGATTTGCAACAGTTACCAAGTGGTAAAATTGAGACAAGAAACCAGCCTGTCTTTTAAAAAAATTTTAGTCATAGCTTTTAATAATTACTTCGTTTCTGAATATATCCTACTCTCCTCCCCTGCCCTACACCATCAACAGGGGTGAGGAATCTGGTCTCAAGGCCACGTGTGACTCTCTAGGTCTTTGGGTACAGCCTTCTGAGTCCAAGTTTTATAGAACAAAACCTTTTATTAAAGGGATTTGTTCTGTGAAATTTGGATTCAGTCAAAGGGCCGCCCCCAAGGACCTAGAGAATCACATGTCACCTCGAGACCATAGGTTTCCCACCTCTGAGTCCTAGACTTTGTAATAAAACAATAAGAGGCAGGAAAAAGCGGCCCAAACTATCAACCAAGTCTGGCAAGCACATGCAATATCCCACACTCATCAAGCCCCATCCACCTCTGCAAAGATGGAGGTGCATTTTCTCATCTTTTCCCTGGGGCCAAACTTGACTCCAAGTCTCCTTTTTAGTTCAGTGACCTTTGCACGGCCTCCAATGACTACTCACTTTAGAAAGCCACGCCAAGAGCTCAGTGCTAAAAGTGAGTTCTTTCCAGAATGCCAATGTTCAAAATGAAACAGGGAAAGGGTCTGGAGACAAGAGGAATCCGCTTAGGAAGTCAGCTCAGATGAAATAATACCTCTAAAGCATTTAACACAGTGCCTGGCATATAAGTAATTAATAAATGTTTCCCTTACTACCACCCCTCACTCTGTATTTTGTGAATCCAGGTACTGGAAGAATCCCACCCTGCCCATTTACCTTGGTCTAGGAAAGTACTCGCTTTTGTAAAGAACTATATACACTCTATCAGAAATACAACAGTGCCTGCCTACAAATTGTGAGATATGACCCAACCAGGTAAGATATAAATGAATTCCGGACCAAAGGAGTTTTTGAAACCAAACCTACATGGCCAAAAAGAGATAAGATGTGTTCCCCTCCTTTCTTTGCAGATAGAGTACTATAAATGTGAAATAGCACATATTCTGTCTTCTCTTTTTCTTTTTTAATCTTTGTTATGAGGGAAGGCTGGATGAGTGGGGGAGAAACATATTCAGAAATATATGCAATGTAAAAGCAAAATGAATCATAAAAATAAGATAAAATTTTACAAAGAAAAGTCATAAAACTTTAAGATTCAATTAAAAAAAAAATCAACCCTCAGGAGACAAGAGTCCAGACCCATTGGTTCTCGGTGATTCAATATGTCAAGACTACCAAGCAGAAACAAAGTAGAGTTTTTGTCACCTTGACCTTAAGAAAGAACTTTTAAAATCTCTGCAAATGTTCTGGGCTTTAATAATCAATCAAATAGCCTCATAAAGCTGGTAATCCTGACTCCATGGTAACAAGCTATTTCACTGACCTACATATAATTTTACTGATTTCCAGAATCTCTTTCATAAAAGTGATGATCCTTGTTAAAAAAAAAATCAGAAGAAGCTTTTCAAATTCTTTGTCACTATATCCAGGAAGGCCTTACCTTTTCATATGCCGATGGGGTCCCAAAGTGCATAGTCCGTGTCACATCCGTTGTTCCATCCCTTTCCAAAAGGAAGGACAAAAACAAGTTGAAAATCAATCCAAGCCTTTGTTGGAAAGGAAAAGGAAACACAAGCTATCTACAAATGTCCCCAAAGTGGGAATGTGCTCACGCAGCATCCTGAAACAAACCTCCTGGCCTAGGATAAATCAACTATTTGGTAGGAGATGCCACTAATGAGAGAGAAGTCTGTATCCTGTAGCAGGCAGAATGCAAATATCTCAGCTGGGACTGGTCAAGGTGAACAGGGATGGGAGGTTCAATGCCTCAACCTAAAACATGGAGGTATACATGAAGGAGAGACCCAGGGTGCTTGAAAGCACTGTCATTCAGAGAATAAAAAATCAGGGACAAAAGGGACTTGGAAGATATCATTTGGTCCAGTTCCACTCACTTTATAAATGAGAATAATTGAGACTCTGAGAGAAGAAAAATCATTTGCCCAAAGCCACACATCCAGTTAGCAGCAGTCCTAAGTTAAGAACCAAGGCCTCTTGTCCCTCTCCCCCATTCCACACACAGCCCTCATATATTGTAATAGATAAAATACATGCTTTATGTGCTGAAAGAACCCATTACCTATGCCATTACCTGTGCCAGCCCCACACCTTCAATCATAGGATATTATTACTAATAGCTAGTCTATTAATTCAACTGGAAAATTGTATTTTCTAAGTTAACGGGATAAAGGGATGGTTTCTTAATTAAGTTTTCCATTATCATCAACCCCTATTTCATTTGGGAATAAGGCATTAAACTGCTCTAGGGTGTGTCTCAAATCACCAGCAATTAGTCACACATACATATGCTCCTTAATTTATACATATACTCTCCCTCTCTCTCTCACATCCTCCCACATGAAAGCTGACTCAAATCTCAGCAAATTCTCTTCTAGGAGTCCAACATGAAGGTCAACTGTGAATATAACAGGTCACAAGAATGAACCCTTCAGAGGTTCTTGAGGGCTCCAAGTCAGCTGTAGCCCATTGTTTATGGGTTGGGTCAAAGAAATTTCAAGTAGTTCCTAGAAGCGTGGTTGTTTATGAACATCAAATAGCTTCTTGCCGATGACTAATATTTCTACCAAACTGCCCTCTGTGGGAATGGAAACACAACTATGACATTTCAAGGGAAAGGGATAAGTCACGGAAAGACTCCCATTGGGAAGAAATACACAATAGAGAAAGAGCTTTCATTTGGAGTTAGGTAACTGGGTTATAAATTCCCCTGGTGTTGACAGACTCAAATTTTCCAAGTTGACTTACTTGTACTGGGCTCCTGAGTCTATAAGGTATACTTCGTTCAGGGATAATGTTCTATTCGTCTCTGGGACTGGCCTAAGAGAGTAAATAAAAGTTAATTATTCCAGCTATTCTTATCCTATCAACTGGAGAATCAACACTTCTCCCCAACTAGCCTACAGCCATCCCAATGTGAGAGACTGTATTTAAACATCTTTGGATCACCCTCAGGGCCAGGTAAATTTCTGGGCAACATTCTATGTGCTCAAATATTTAGTGTTTGGAACTGAAATGTGTTGCGAGAGGTCCCAAAGTCGTATTCCATAAGTTGTACTTGCTTTTTGCCTTCACCATCAAGAAAGACAAAATTCTAGGTTTCTTGGAAAAATTCCATCTAGAAGTCACCCAACAATGCCCCTCCACATTATCCATATCTGGGTAGATAAAGATGGTTTCTGTTGAGTCCATCAGTAGAGAGACCCATTGTTCTTAGAGATCTTTATCTTCTCCTTAGTTCAGCATTATCACACACACACCCATGCTTAGTCCTCAACACTTAAGACATTTTTCTTTACAAGATCACGAGGCAAGCACTATTCATTTTTCCAGGTTTAAAAAGTGTGTGTGTGTGTGTGTGTGTGTGTGTGTGTGTGTGTGTGTGTGCGCGTGTTTTGTGTGTTTCTGCTGGTAAACAGTGGGATCATAGAACACATTTATAAAGTAGAACTGAGATATGAAAAAAAGTTATCAACATTCATGTTATTTCAATGTTCTTAGAAACGATGCAGAATTCTAAAGTCACTGTAATTGTCCATTACAATCAAACACAATTTTCAGGTCATGTCTGCTAGAAAAATTAACAATCTGAGTAGAACTCAGAAAAGAAACTGAGACGGTTTTTAGAAGTTGTTGTTTGGTTTTGTCTTGGTTTGTTTTGTTTTTTTGGGGGGAAGGGGGATAATTTAGTTCTTATGGCTCATATCCCCTAACCAGCATCCCAAAAAATATACTGATGCCTAAGTATGTAGTATATACACTGAGGAAATACAACAGACCTGAAAATTTCATTCTCTCAGATAATGAACGAACAACTAATGTAATATTACACCCTTCCATTGGGAGTTGGGGAAAATACCCAGCATACCTACTTGCAATCTACTGATTGCACTGACCTAGAGGCAGCTAGGTGGCTCAGTGGATAGAGTGCTAGGCCTAGAGTCAGGAATTCCTGAGTTCAAATCCAACCTCACTTACTAGCTATGTGACTCCAGGCAAGTCATTTAACCTGTGTTTGCCTTAATCCGCCAGAGAAGGAAATGGCAAACCACTCCAGCATCTTTGCCAAGAAAACCCATGGATCGTGTTGGTGTGCTACGGTCCACGGGATCATGAACAGTTGGACATAAATACACTGTCAGAGAGTCACTGGGTGACTTGGCTTTGCTTAATTAATGGTTTTTCATTACACAGGAAGGATCATTTCTGCAGCTAAGGTGGGTGAGGAGCAAGAGGAAGGAATAAGCATTTATTAAGCACCTACTACGTACCAGAAACTTCCTAAGCTCTTTTACAAATATGACCTCCTAATAATGAGGAATGTTTATATAATCATTAATGAATGAAATTAATTAATGATTATATACTATGATAACATAATAATACTATCACAATTATGGGATGGCTATCCAGATGTGGCTTTGATATAAAACAAAAGACATAAAAACCAAAAAAAGAAAGAGAATGGCCTGGGACTGACTGGCCAATTAGAAGCCTGTAGCTGAGGCCCCTATTTCTAAGATGGCCTTTTCTTCCTCAGACCTTGGAACAGTTTATCCTAGTCTAATTTGTATTATCATTACTTGCATATGCATCTTATCAGCCTCAATTCAACAGTAAGTTCCTAAACAGAAGGAATTGTTTCTTACTCATTTCCACATCCCTCCCAGTGCCTAAGTGCTAGGACTTAGGTAGGTACTTAATAAATGACTGCTAAACTGAACTAATAAAAGTGTATTAAATTAAATCAAATTTGAACCCAGGAGATCCTTTGAAATTAGTGTGCTGACATATCATCCTTTCAGGGAAACAGAGGCTCAGGGAAATAAAGTGAATTACCCAAAGTCACAGAGGTAGGGTCAGAGATGGGTTTTGAATCCAAGTCCTCTCATCCCAGGGGACTCCAGAGCCCTTCCCATGCTACTATTTATACCCATGGACTACAAGACATAGACTAAAAGGTCACAGATTTACCAGCCATCACAAGAGCCTTCCCTCCCCCCTAAATGGGATGGGTGCAAGGAAGGAATAATGTATTTCCCCTAATCTAACATGCTGGATGGAAATCTAGCATGGGTGCTAACAGCCTCTCACAAAGTAACTTTTCTCCCCTGATCAGACTCCGCTATGGAAGCAGCACCAAGGCCACTGGCAGGCTCCTCCATATCCCTTACGAGTAGTGAATGATGGCGCCGTTAGGTCCGGTACTGGAAATCGTTGGGAAGCTGAGGTCCACAAAGTCAGCCTGCTGCCTGAAACAGAAGAATTCTGTCACTCTCAGCTGGGGCTACCCCGACACCTAAATGCCCCTCAGGGACTGACTGCTACTAGCCCACCTCATAGCTTCTGTCCCACACACAGCCTCACAGCCTCTCAGTCTGCCTACCCCAGAAGCCAACAGATCAGAAGATCCAAAAAACACTGGAATTTCTCACCTACGAAATTCCTCTGCCTTGTCTGCTGCTGAGATCTCTGTCACAGTGCCTTTGGGAACCTGACAAGGAAGCAGAAAGTAAATCATCTGGAAAATTAAAACTTAATTTAATTACCTTGCACATGTAGGAAGAGGGGCAAGCTAAAGGCTTAATTCATTCTAAAGTCTCAGACTGCAGACAGATACAGTTCTAAAAGATACAGCATATGCCCTCTTCAGTTCAATGTGTGCATGATTTTTAAAGCACCTAATTTCAGTAAATTGCTTGAACTGAAATATATCTACAGTATGATGGAAAAAAGCTCTGGACTGGGAGCCAGGACACCTGGACTCTAATTCTGATTCAGCGCAAACCAGCTAGAGATCACGAGTAAATCATTCCTCAAGCTCTGTTGGTCTGTTTCATCCATAAAATGTAGGGATTAGACTACCATTAAGTCCCAAGTGGGGAGAACAATGAATCCCCTGAAATGACTGCATGTTTCTGAATTTCCTTATTCAAAGTTATAATTATGTAAAATATGATAATTGGTTCCAGCCCAATGGAAATATGCAGCATAAATAATGCAGTCAGTTCAGAAGCCTAGCTGTAAATCAGGGGTTAACTAATTTTTGTGTCCTGGGCCCATTTGGGAGTCTGGTAAAGCCCCTAAGCCCCTTCTCAGAATAATGTGGTTAAATGTATTTTTAAAAAACACATAGGTTCACAAAGGAAATCAATTTATGTCAAAATACTTATCCAAGAAAACTTTTTAAACAAGTTCAAGAACCTCAGGTCAAGAACTCTTAGAATTAAATCACTAGGATTCTATCCACACCTGTTACAATTTTAATTTTCACGAAGGCATTTTTCTGAAGAATAAATAACACTAAACACTTCCAGTAAAGTCCTATCCTCGTCACGTAGGATGGTGACCCTGGGTTCTAAGTTACAGTCATTAGAACACAAGCTCTTATAGCCCTACCAACATGCAAAGGTTTCCAGCATGGACTCAATGACAAACTAGCATCTACAAATGAGCCCAGCTAAATATGGAAGTGTTCATCATGATGAAAGTTGATGATTCTGGTCATGATAACTCATGAAACAGTCCGCTAAGGAACAGAAAGCATATTCACACCAATAAAATCTCAGCTCCTGAAAGGATCCAAGCATATTCCTATGGGGCTTTATGGTTTTCAAAGCACTTCCATGTATACTGTTTCATTTAATTTTCTAAACAGTCTTGCATGAGGTAGGGCAGGGATTACAATGTACAGAACACAGTTGGAGAAAGAAGCTCAGAGGGTTCCTGGGGCTTGTCCAAAGTCCTAGAACTAGTGAATGGGCAGAGCCAGACAGTCAGTAAGCACTGAATAAGGGTTTACTTGGTGCCAGGCACTATGCTAAGTGCTGGAGTTACAAAGAAAGGCAAAAACACAGTCCCTGTTCTCGAGGCACTCCCAAGCTAACTTCCAGGACTCAAATTCAAGTTTTCTTGCTCCAGATTCAGGGCTCTTTCAACTAGCACCTGCAATCTTAACTACTAAAAGTACAGCCAGATTTTAAAGCAGACTGTAAACAAAAATGGTAACAAGTCAACCTCCTGGGCTTCATTTTGAAAAATACAAGGAAGGAAGGATTCTACAAGGGTGAACACAATGGAATTGTGAGCGCTCCAAGACAAGTCCTTCCCAAGGAAAAATAACTGGTGAAGATAATATTTTCACCCCTTACCTCTTCTCTGAAACCCCTTAATAAAATATTCAAAGTGGAAGCAACTTTTTTTTGTAAAATCCCCTCACCAGGACCAATCCTAGAAAGTACAACCAACCAGTAGGGTTCTGCCCTGAAATCAAACCCGTGGTTTAGAAAGCAGGAAGAGAATTACAGATTCACAGATATTAAATACAGATTCACCATGGGCTCAAGATATGTTACAAAAAAAAAAAAACTAACCTCTTTCTCCAGCCAGTTAAAGAGCTCACAGAGGGCAACAGCATCTTTGATCTATACAAGGAATGATAAAAACAGAGGCATAATCGATGCTGAGAATTTGAAACAGAAAGAGAAGAAAGGGGAAATGCCAACTTTCCGTAAGGCATCCTGGGCAACTAATGGACCACAAAGGAAGCACCCGCCTCTGAAAACGTCTCAGCAGCACCACAAAACTTGTTCCTGAAGAGGAGGGAAGCAACAATAGTTTTATAGGAATGATATAATCAGTAAAGAACTCCTAAGACCCCAAGTCTCCTCTGCTTCCTAGCCATCTCTGCAATAAACAAGGCAAATAGAAAAAATAAATCATTTCAGACACTGGACCAAGACGGAGCATGATGATAATGGAACAGCAGGAAAGCCACAGACTCCCTAAAGAGACCGTGCTGACATAGGGCTCAAGGTCACTACAGAGACTGCTAAACTTAAGGGGGGGAACCTCCCTTGTGGGTCTAGAGACACATCCTAAACCTTTACTCACATGGGCTCTCCTCATGCCTTCTGACTCTGTGGAATTCTTCACAGCCTTCGAGATGCATATTGGGGTATATGGCATGCAGCAGCGGTGTTCCTACAGCAGAAGGCAACATTGGGTTAGAACCCATCAGGGTCATCTCTCTACTAACTGACAGAAAGGACATAAACAATGACCTCTGGGGAGCACAGTCATACACTGAACAACCACTTTGGTGAAGAATTTCTTGTTAAGGGCTGTAATTCTGGCCCTTTATAACTACAAAAGGCTATTACTCTAACACCAATAGGAGACACTAGTCTTTTGTTCATAACACAACACAGTGACTAGTCTTTTGTTCATATTACAAAAACAAAGTAAAATAAAATGAGACATCAAAAAGGAAGGCTGGGCCCCATTAAGGATGCTGTGGAAGCAATTCCTGTGCTGCGTAAGAGGTTGAAGTAAGAGGTTCCTTCTAATTCTAATTCTGACAAATACTCTTAACAAGGAAAACCAGAAAAAGAGGAAGCATGGTGGAGAGCCTTCAGAAAAAGATAAATGGTACAATAAATGGATGTGATTTTTTTCATCATAGTATACCATAGAAGAAACAATGCGGCATAATGAGTATAGGGATGGTCTTAAAGCTAGGAAGAACTAGGATCAAATCCTTCCTCTGACTTTTGGCTGTATGATACTGAGTGAAGGACTTAATCTTTCAATATTCAAAGTAATTCTCTAAGAGTGGAACTTGCAATAAGTTGATGAACTGCACTAGGAGAAGGTGCTTCATCATCCAGAAGTTCCTGACACTAAAGACATCATAGGTAAAGTCCCTAACTCTATCCCTAATGTACTGCAGAGCAAACAGGGAGAAACCATGAGAAATTTAATAAAAAAAATTCTAGGCCTAGCATAGGGGTATGGGAAGGTTACAGGGAGAGACTTCAATTTTCCAAACATCTGTTGGATGGTACTCTTTCTCTGCCAAAAGCTGCAATAACAATTTCTCAACCAGATATAATGAAAATTCCATCCTTCAAAAGGTGGAGGATCCAAGAAGGGGGAATTTGATTATAAGTCTGATTTATAAAGGAAAGAGCTGGTTGCTGGGATGCAAATGATAGGAACGTGAGGATTCATAAACTGTAGAGTTTATGATAAAAGATGAAAAAGAAATGTTACCTGAAGAGACCCATGCAAATACATAAAACACTCACCAACCAACTTCACTTTTCAAAAGATATATATGGAAGATAAAAGGAAAGTGGGCAATGGAATGGATATAAAAGTGTGGCCCAATCCCATGCTCACAGAAGGGACAGGTACTCTGCTGCAGGGGAGATGGGACAATGATAATGGATAATGGAAAGAGAGAGAAGGTAGAACTCCTTAATTTTTATTTGGCTTCTGTTTTCTCCATCAAGGAGAATGACCTTTGGATGGGACATAAAAGAGCAAAAATAGACAATAGGAAGTTGATAACAGGATAAAAAATAAGGAAACAACTAATTGCTCTTAATGAATCAGGTCATGTGAACCAAATGGAATATATCTCTGAGTTCAGGGCAGAGGTAGGCGGGTAGGGATGGGAGGGATTGATGTATGTCTTTGTTGAACCACAGAAAGTAACAGATGAACAGTTATAGAAAATAAAAAAGGTACTATAGGCCTAGAATATGGTTTTGATTTTCCAAAAAGAAAAGAGAACAGAATCTGCAAATCCAAAATGAATGAGCTTGATTGCAATTCCTGAGAAAATTCTAGGATATATTATTAAAGAAATGACTAGCCTCTGTGTGGGAACAAATAATTCTCAAAGGAAGACTTTCAAACTGAGAGAACTGAGGGGATTAGGACAGCAAGCAGTTAATTGTGGGAATTGAGTGAACCACAGTGACTCCAACTTGTGACTCAATTTTGGAGCTAGTTCCCTTTATATTCAATTATGGGTCTAGTCCAAAATTTGTCTTGTGAGAACACTTTTATTTTACTTGAATTTAGCCTTACGTGGTTGGTTGGAAAACGGACCACCTCTACCTGCTGTCAGATCCAAAGACTGATGAAAGGAGTTTTCTCACAAATGTACATCTCAAACAACCTGTATGTCTTATCTGAAAACTGATCCCATATTGATCAATCAGTTATTGTTTCCATGTTCCTTTGACTGTTCACAGACACTTGGGAGGAATGGGATACCTCCTTTTCTGATTTCAAGGAATTATGCCTATTCATTCACCTCCCCTCAGTTTAGAAAGTCCCCAACATTTCCTCCAAATAAAAATCAGATTACATAGTCTTGTATCCTAGTTAATTGTTTTCTTTTAATTAATTGGTCTTATTTGATTGTTTTTAATGTATAACAATTTATCTCCCCCTGCATTTGGGGTCCAGCCCTAAGCAATTTGCTAGGCAATCACCATGCATTGCTTAATAACTCAATATGTTCAGCAGATCAAACTTTTGTTTCCTCAGTCATTTTATCTTTCACCCACCACAACTTTGCTGCTGTTCAGTCATTTCAGTCATGTCCAACTATTCATGACCCTATTTGGGATTTTCTTGGCAAAGATACTAGAGTGCTTTGCCATTCCTTCTCCAGTTCATTTTACAGATGAGGAAACCAAGACAAAGAGGGTTAAGTGATCCGTCCGAGGTCACACAGATGGTAAGCATCTGAGGTCAGATTTTAACTCAGGTCTTCCTGACTCCAGGCTCAACCCTCTATCCACTGTGCCACCTAGTTGCCCCCAAACTACTGGAAATCCTATTAAAGACTGCTTCAGATCACTCAGAATAAAAGAAATACATATAAAAATGACTCTGAAGTTTCATTTCATACCCAGCAAATTGCAGAGATGAGAGAAGATGGAAATAATCAACACTGAAATGGCTGTGAGATAACCTGCATATTAATATTGTGAACTGGTTCAACCCCTCCAGAATGCAAATTAAAATTATGCTATAAAAATTTACTAAGATAGCCAAAACCTTTAACCGAGAAGGCAGGGCACAAAGAAGAGCCTTCTATGCAACAAAATATTCCCTGCAGCAGCAGAAGCAGTGTGAGTGTGTGTGTGAGTGTGTGTGTGTGTGAGTGAGAGTGAGAGTGAGTGAGTGAGTGTGTGTGCGTGCGTGCGTGTGTGTGTGTGTGTGTGTAAACAAAGACCTGGCAGCCAACTCCCTAAGTGTCCATTAACTGGGGAATGGTTAAATACATAGTAATATATGAATGTAACAGAATATTACTGCACCACAAGAAATTGTGAATATTAAGAATTTTTAAAAATATGGAAAGACACATGAACGGACACTGAAGCGCATAAGAAGAACCAGTAAAATAATATGCACAAACAAAACAACAATGTAAATTTAAAGGACAAAGTAAAACTAGATACTGTATCATTATAATAATCAAGCTCGTCCCTGGATAAAGGTTGGGAACATGTAGTTTTCCTTTTCCCTTTTTTTAGGAAAGGTAAAGGACTATTCAGTATGGAATACTGCATATATTGTCAGCCATCATCAATGTGTAGTTTAGTTTTTCCAAACAGTTTTTCCTTTGTTTTTAAATCTTTGTTTAAAAAGGGATGACTTCGTGGAGCTGGGGGAGAGGAAGAGGCATATATTCAGAAATGAATATTATGTCACAAAATGCATGTGTATTTACCTATATACACATATGCATATATATGTATATGCAAATATGTATGTGGACGTGTATGTAATTGTGTGTGTATTGATATGGTATGATATGGTATGATAAGGAAGCAGTAACTACAAAGAGCCACCACGGCTCCATCAAGAACAAGTCATGTCAGACTAATGCTGTTTCCTTTTTTTGGCCAAGCGATTAAACTGGTACGCCAGTTTAATGTGTAACGTAGGTTATCTATGTTTTAGCAAAGCATTTAAAGAAATATCTCAGGCTATTATTATGGAAAAGACAGAAGAATGTGGGCTGCATGACCATACAATCAAATGGATTCCAAACTCATTGAATAGCCAAGCTCAAAGAAGAATCAGTGATAGTTCGATGTCACATTGAAAAGGGGTATCCAGTAAAGTGGACCAGAGAGCTGTCCTTGGGCCTGAGTTGTTTAACATTTCTATCACAGAGTTGAAAATACAGATAGTATTCTTCTCAAATCTTCCAATGAAGCAAATCTAGGAGGGGTAGCTAAAACACAGAATGACAGTGAGGATCTAAAAAAGTCTTAACAGGCTACAAAATTGGGCTAAACTTCATAACATAAAATTTAATGGGGATGAGTGGAAGCTTAAATTTGGACTTAAGAAATCATTATCAGAAGAAAGAAGGAGAGGGAAGCGTTAAGCCAGACAGCAATTCATCTGAAAAAATCTAGTCTTAGTGGACTAATTCAATATGATTTAATAGAGTGATATGGTAGTAAAAAAAAAAAAAGGAATGTGTTCTTGGGCTATATTGAGAGGCATAACTTCTAGGAAAAAGGACAAAAAGGAGGTGATAGTCCCTCTGGACCCTGGACCCTGCATGTCTGGACCCCTGGGTTCACTGGGTACCCTGTTTTAAAGACCCGAGCTTTGAAAAGCTAGAAAGCACCCAGAGAAGCACAACCAGAATGGCGCAAGGGCCCATGGTCTATGAAATAATCAGAGAAGGAACTGGGGATGTTAGCCTTGAGAAAAGGAATCTAAGGGGGAATATAACTGCCTTCAAGTCTTAAAAAGCTGGCATGTGGAAAAGGAAGTCGTTTTGTTCTACTTGGTCCCAGAATGCAAACTAGAGAGTGGATGGGAATTAGAAAAAGGCAAGTTTAAGCTTGAAGTTAACAGAGAAAACCTTTCAAACCACCAGAGCTATCTGAAGGCAAAGCAGGCTTTCTCAGAAGAGAGTTAATTCCATCTCAGTGGAGGTATTTAATTAAAGCCTAGATGAACCCTTAGTGAATATGTAATAATACGGATTCCTCTGATAAATGGTTTGAACTAGATGACTAATAAGGTCACTTCCAGTTCTGAAAATCTCTGATTCAATCTCTCCTTAATCAATCTATTAACAGGCATGAAAGTACCTATTATGCTCCAGGTACTGTGCTAGGAGTTGGGAACATGACTGCAAGAAAATGAAATCATCTTCACCTTCAAGGAGCTTACATTTCATTAGGGGTAGAGAGAGGGGATACTACTTACCCTAAAGCCAGCATTGTGCTAGATTTCTGGTTGCTAACAGTTTATGGAGGCATCCATGAGGATCAGTTCAATGAAAGATCACATCTGATACTTATTTCCCTACCAACGTGAGTCTTTTTATCAATGCACTGAACAGAATGCTCTCCCTGGTCTCAGGAACTGAGTGCTGGTGGGGACTTGCCAGCAAGGCCTCCTATTACTTTCCCTTTCTTTCCCAGGAATGCCAATATAATTGGTGAACCACATTGGATATTGATTATTGAGAACAGACCCTAATAATTTTGGGAAAATTCAAAAATTAGGGGCAAAGAAGAGCCCTACGTGCCTCAAAATATTCAAAGACTTCAGGGACTGCAAAAGTCACCTAGCCCCACACTCTCACTTTGAGGGCTTGCCCAAAGGAAAAATAAACAAATTAATAAAACAAAATAAATTTAGAAATAAAAATAAAGCAAGAACCAGATCTCTCCAATGCCAGTTCATTATACTTTCTACCCAAACTATTATACTTCTTTTTATCATCCAAAATGCTCCTTAAGCCTGAAAGAATTATCTCTCTCATACCCCCTTTGCATGTCACCACCACCCCTTACCCAAGCAGGACAAGGAATACCTCTGTTTAAAAAAAACCAAAAACTTTAACTTACAATATCCAATTGGAATCATTATGCTTTTTTATTTTCACCAAAAGGAAATTAGCTTCAGAAAAAGAGTTCTAACATAATAGAGCAAATAAGATATTTAGTTGGTACAGCAGGTGTCACTATTTCAACAGGAAAAATATTCTAATGGTCACAAAAGGGATCAAAAGTACAAGACATTTCACAACAAAGAACCCTTTTTTTCTTAAGGAAAAAACCTCACAGGTTTAAGCAATAAAGTGCTTTCCCAAGGTTCCTCCTTCCACGACCACAGAGCTTCACTATCCCATGATTTCTCATTCCTCTCCAAACCCCAGCCCTGGGTTACTTTCCTTTCACCTTCTCCACTTGTTTCTATGCTGCTAAACACTCTTAGAGGAAAGCCCCTAATCGCTGCAAATTCATGTTTTTCCAGTCTCATCTGGACCCTCATTGCTACATTCCTATCACACTTTCCTGATCAACTCTCTTTCTTGAATGAACTCCATTGAATACAGTGACTGTTCTAAACCTCTTCTCAAGACAAGCAAAGGCTCTGGCCTCAAACTTCACTGAAAGGGGAAAAAAAGGTCATCCTTCATTTACTCCTTCTCCTCCCCATCCTCCATTACAAATCAACTCATGTGTCATTCCACACACCCTCCCCTTGCTCCAGTCTCAGAGGATGAGGTAATTCTTCTCCTTCCACTATCAATCTCTCCATGATCTTTATCCCTTGATTCAGTCTTTAACCTTTCTTCACCCACTAATGCCTTTCCTTGTGCTTTCAACCATGTCCAATTTTTCCCATCCTTAAAAAACTGATTTGACCCCACCATCCTCCTCAAAGTGTTGTCTGATATCTTTCCTCTCTTTCACAGTCAATGTCCTAGAAAAAAAAAACCTCAACATTTTGTACCTCTGCTTTCTCTCCTCCCACTCAGTTCTCACCCCTTTGAAATCTGGCTTCCTCCTTCTCAAAGTCTCCAATATCTCTTTATTTATCAATCCAAATGGCTTTTTCTAGTTTTTATTCTTTTAGACCTCTCCAAAATTTGATAGTGTTGATCTCTCCCTCTGTCTATCTTCTTTGGGATGTTTGTGATACTGAGCTGTGGTTTTCTTCCTACCTCCCTCATCTTCCCAATCTCCTTTGCAGGATCAACATCCAAATCTCACCCCGTCCCCTATGGGTAGGTATTCTCCAGGGATCTACCATGGGCTCCCTCCTTTTCCCTTTCAGTGCTTTCTCTCAGTGACCTATCAAGAGTCAACGATTATCTCTATGCAGATCACTCTGCTAAATGGTTTTTCATTCATTCATTTCCTCCATTCAGCCCTCTTCTCTCTCCAGAGGTCCTTCATTAACAACTGCCTGCTAGACAACAACTCCTAGTTGTCACCTAGGCATCTCAAACTTATTGTGTCCAAAATGAAATTCATTATCTTTTCCTCTAAACTCATTCCTCTTCCTAACTTCTCTATTTCTATCTTTCCATTCCTTCCAGTCACCTAAGTTTGCAAAGTTGGAGTTGTCCACAAATCTTTTTATTCTCTCTCCTCTACATCCAACTAGTTGCCAGGTCTTTCCTAGATTTCTCTCTCCCATCTTCTTCTCTTTACTTTTACTATAATGACCATCCTACAGACCTTCATCGCTTTTCACCTAGACTATTGCAATGCCTTTCTAGTTGGTAGAGCTAATATTGCAATATCTCTTCTAGTTGAGGGTCCACTAAATGGGCCTCGACCTGGGGTCCAGAATTCACTCATCGCTCCCTTAGCCCACAAATAACATAAAGCCTATGCTGATTCCTCAGTCTTCTCCACAGCTCAATCACTCAGATACCAAGGGCCTGGCACACCCCTCCTCTAGACCCAGGTCCTTTTCAAAAGAAAATATATGCTTGCAAATGAATCCTTTACTCTATTATCTTTGCAGGGTTTGTGGTATTTCCCCATCCCTAGATAGAAATTCTTGCTGGGGGGAGGGAGAGAGCAGGAGAGGGGGTCTGTCATATGTCCCAGCTTCCAGGCTCTTCCTCCCCTTTCTCCTTTGAGTCTAATTTATTTCTAGAGAAATTGGGCAAAACCAGCATTCTGATCTGACAATAGTTTCCAAAGAAACTGATGACTGGACAGCAGAGGGAAAGAGACAATGGGGCTCAGTTCCAATAAGAACTACTGGGGGTCAGGAACCTAAGCACAGTGGCACAACTTGAGGAATGAATAAAGGACTGGGAGCAAATAACACCCACCTTGGGAATGGCCTCGCTTACAGCATAGCTGGCTTTGTCACTGATCCACACCTTGTCCTTTGGGGAGAGGCCAGTGCAGATGGCCTTGAGCTCAGTCAAAATGGATTTGTAAGGAACCACCTGGACTTTAAACTCATCTGCCAGGCTGGAATTGAACAGTAGATGCTCCTTCACATCCGGTGCTTTGGTCCGGTCTCCATCAATAAAGAGCCTGAAGAGCAAGGATGCCAGGAGACAGAAGGAGAGAGACACAGGGAAGGAAAGAGAGGAAGAAAACAGAACGACCATGAGCCAACAAAGAGCACGGCCAGAGAACCTATCAGCCCCACAGAGAGTATAACATACCACTACTTGTACACTTATTATTATTCATGGTTTAGGGGACTTTCTCTTCCTACTGGAGAAAAGCCACAGATGATTTTATACAGTCTGGGGCAGCAGAAGGAAGATATTTCAAACAGGCAGCAACTCAGAGTCCAGTGGTGCTGGCAGGGAGAGAGTGAAGCAGAGAGAGCTCCATGGGGGAGAAGAGCTTTGCCCATTTTACCTGGCCATGTTTAGCATGTCCCTAGACAGTGTTTATACAATCTAGGACTAAGGCAAGCAGGGAGGCAGGAAGGGCAGGCCCAAGAGAAAAACAGGAAAGAAAAGTGAGTAGCTACGTGTTGCATTCACCTGATTGTGTCTGTTCCTATGATCGCATAGGAAAAAAATACTGGATTGTGCTCCACATCAGAACCCCGGAGATTGAACAGCCCTGGAAAATAAAACAGAGGGGCCCCCATTACCTAGTGAGCATGAAATATGAAACCAGTGCCAGGACTGGGAAGAGAAAAGGACTCGGGGAATGGCAGCCAAAGTCCACAGAAAAATAAACGCACAGGTCAAGAACTGCCTACATTCCATGTTGAGCCATTGTGACTCATTGGGGCTTTTTTTACCACACGATGGCGCCCAAACTGTGTCTCCAGCCAGAAGGTTCACAGGTTCCAGGGGAAAGAGGGATAGAGCCTTGGAAGGGAAATCCAGCCAAATGCCTGACAAAGACAGCTAGAATGACTAACTCCCTTGCCTTGCTCTGCTCAGCAGTACCCTCACCCCCAGCTCCTTTCCTCAGGCTCACAACAGCAAGCTGAAGAAGAAACTCCCTCCCCCCATAGGGTAGGGTGGGAGTTTTCTCCCACCAATGGAAGAGTGAAGTCGTCAGAAGAGAGGCTCCTGCTCGTTCAATGAGGTCATAAACAACCTCCAAGGAAAACAAGAAAACAAAGCTAAACACAAACGAAGCCAAGTACAGGCCTTCCTGTAAGTTTCAATGAGTCCCAATTAGAAGTACATACCTGAAAACAGCGAGCTATTGTAGGATATGAATGAAACCAGAACTGAGAAGTGCCACCCAGAATTCTGACATGACACTGACCCCTGGCAAGAGCCTGCCCATCCCGCCCTGCCTTTACCTATCCAGGCAGGCCATTTCTTAGCCTCAGTTTCCCACTTTGTAAAATGAAGGGCATGAAAGAGATGCTGTCCAAGTCCCTTCACACTTCAGATGCCTATAAAATGAGGTTCAGTTCAGTCACTTTTCAGTTGTGTCTGACTCTTCCTGATCCCATCTGGAGTTTTCTTGGTAAATATACTGGAGTGGTTTGCCATTTCCTTCTCTGGCTCATTTTATAGATGAGGAAACTGAGGCAAGCACAGTTAACTGACTTGCTCAGGGTCTCTCAGCTATTAAGTGTCCGAGCCCAGATTTGAACTCAGGAAAATGAGTTCAAAAAATCCTACTCCAGGCCCAGCACTCTATTTACTATGCCATCTAGCTGAGGAGTCTAGGATAAATGGCATTTGCAGTATCTTCCAGCTCTCATATAAAACCATGATCCTGTGGTAAGCTCACTTCACACTTTAGATCCATCTCAGAGAATTAAGGAATTCAACAGTTAGAAGAGATCCTGCAGCCATACATGAATTGGAACAGCTATAACATACCCAACAAACAGTCATCTAGACTTTACATGAAGACCTCCGACGAGAAGAAACCTAGTATCCAGCCCATTCTGCTTGGAGATGGCTCTGATTATTAGAAGTTTGTTTTGATTTTTTTCTGACACTATGCCTGAATTTAGTTCTTTACAACTTCCATCTATTACTCTAAGAGTACTGTTACAAAGCTAACAATTTTGCATGAATTTCTTAACTGCAGAAGATGGAAAGCAGGCATACGTGTTTCAGAGATGGGGGGCAGGGAGGGGAAGGCAGACTTTCTCTTAAGATTAAGATAAAAAGTAAGCTACTCTTCTACTTAACAGAGAGCCAAGGAGAAAGTAAATGGGTCTTATGAGATCCCTTCAAATCATAATCTTGTTTTGGTAAACACAGACTCCAGAATCAGGTACAGACAACTTCAGGGATGAAAACTGACAAATTCCTATTACAGCTTATAGATATAGCCAGAAGTCTCTGTTTCTTGTGGGAGAAATAAATGCCTGTAACACTGGAGAGGAATGGTTTGGACAGAGAATGATTTAGAATACTTAAGCCATATTTTCCATTTTTGGATCTAGTGAACAATGACCAATAGCGGGTAGCTATCACTCACCTGGTTCTTCTTAGCCTCTGAATGGTAATATTAATCCTCCACAAGCTAAATTCCCTCAGGTCTCTCCCACCATGCAATCTTAATAGCCATCTCCTGTATCCGTTTGGTACTGTAATTGAACCATTCTTCATTCCACAGCGTCTCAGTAAGTAAAATGATGTGAGCAAAGAGATTCCAGGGAACCTACAATAAGCTCAAGTAACACACCCAAACAGTGAAATCAGAGTACTCACATGCAATTTCATCCAGGGCGGTGACCACAAACCACACCACTTTTCTCTCTGCCATTTTCACTCGAAGGTCAGCAACCTTGTCCTTCCAGGCTACACCTAAAATATACAAAAGCCCTAAACTTAAGGTCCATTCTTCTAGGAAATCCTCTCATGGCAGAAGTGCTACCATAGTCTAATATAATGTACTAGACTTTAAACTCCAGGGGGCAGAAAAAGTGCAATATCAAATCTTCCACAATTCCACCAGCATCCAACAAAATTTCAATTTTGGAGAAAAGGGAGCTTTTTTTTAGCCCAAGAAAACAGGAAAGATGAGTTCTACTCATCCCTGTCCTTTTCCATTACCCAGTGGCTGTACAAACAGACAGATCAGGTAAGTTTTACGATACTCTGTTTTCCAGTTATTTTCAAGGGAAACTGACAGCATTGCAGCAAAGGACCTTAGGGAGCTTTCTCTCCTGACAAAGCTTTTTCTAGTGGTTGGTAAAAGAGACAATTCTTTGCCTCATTTCTTACCTAGCCTTAATCACAGATAAACTGAGACCCGGGAAAGACCTTAACTTAAAAAAGCCAACATCTTCTACTGCATCCAGGGCCATCCCCAGTCGTCCTGATCTATATTTGGACCCAGATAACTCCTGAGGAGTGAAGCTGGTGACTGTGCACAGCCTTGCCTCACTTAAATCCAATTCACTTGAAAGTCATGACAAAAATCTTCCTGATATCATGGTCTTCTTCAAGGACAAAAGACAAATAATAACAAATGATACTCAGTTACATTCCTCTATAAAATGGAGGTAATGCCTGAAAGTCTTGAAGGCCAGATGACAAACTGAGTTCCTATCTAGCTGTAACAATCTCTAGGATTTCCATTAAGACTGATACTAATGAAAACACACTGCAGGCCTCTCGAGCTGATGTCACTGGGGAGGGGAGTCAGGTACTAGAGGCATGGTAGAACTAGAGTTAGGAGACATGACTTTAGATCTGGAGCCTTACTGTACAGCCATGGGCAAATCACTTAAAATATCTAAGCCTTAAAAATGGGAGGTTTCATATATAACTATAGTGAGGCAGGAGCATGATACTAAGGAAAGAATAAGATCTCTTTCATCAGAAGGCCTGAGTTCATATCTCAGCTCTAACACTTCTATGTATGTGGCCTTACATAAGTTAGTTAACCTCCCTATGTCTCAGTTTCCTCATCTATAAAATAAGAAGACTGGACAGAATTCCTCTGAAGTCCTTCCTACCTCTAGAACTATGAGATCCTACAATCTCCCCATTAGATTGTGAGCTTCCCCTATAATTCTCCCCATTATATTATAAGTCCCTCAAGGACAGGGACTATTTTTTGCCTTTTGTTACATCCCCAGCACTAAGTACAGTGTCTGACACAGACTAAGTGATTAGTAAATACTTATTAACTATGAAGCCAAAGCAGGAATGATATACTCAGAGAGAGGAGAAGGGTAGAGTTATTGTTGTCTGCCCTTCATTTTCAAAGAGGACCAATTACATCATGAGGTGATGTCCTGACTTCAATGTGAGTAAGATTAAAGTGAGGCAGGATAGCACAAAGTCATCAGCCTCACTCTCTCTTCCACAATCATCAAAGTCCGACAGCAGGACCAAAGTCAGGATGATTGATGATGGCCAAGGATGCAGTGGATGACCTTGGTGTCTTCAATGTGTAACCAAGCTCTAAGTCCTCCACGGTGCCTGCTTCAGTCACTTCCATGACCATTGGAACAAATTGTTCTCATTCTCAAATTGCCCATTTCACCATGCCTGACATAGCCTTCACGTGCTTGGCAAAGACATTCCCCTAACTCATCAACAGGTTTGAGTGCTGTCATTTACCTTCAACCTGGTTTAACCCATCTGTCAGGGTGTGGTCACTGGGCATGCTACAGCTTCTTGGAGTCAGTATGACATACACACCAGTTACGATCTTCCAAGGGATCACAGAAGCACTGATTTCATATTAAAAGAGTTCTCAGAGATCACATAATCCAAATATCTCATTGAGGAAACTGAGGTCTCTGAGATAAATTGAAAACCTCTGGGGATGAGAACCAATGACATAATGAAACTTATACTTTACGTGGAAGATGATTGGAGAGGAGAGAGAAGTGATACAGAAAGCCCAACTAGGAGACTACCACAATAGGACCTAAACTAGGCACTGACATCTAAGAAAAGAAAATGGAAGCAAAAAATGTAGAGAGGTAGGAACCAGAAGATTCAACTGATTAGGGGTGGTATGATGGGGAATCAGAAGTTGAAAATGACTCTGAAATTAAGAACATGAGTGACTATAAGAAGAGTGGTGTCTCCAGGAAATAAGGAAGTCTGGAAGGAGGGAAGAGTTCAAAGGAGAAGGATAATGAATCCACTTTTGGACATAGTGTATTAAGTTTGAGATGTCTACAGGATATCCAGTTATAAATGTCTAATAAGGAGTTAGAGATGTAATACTGAATCTCAGGAAAGACTAAGGCTGCACATATATAGATCTAGTAATTATCTACCTAAAGTGAAATTAGACCCCTTGGGGGTTGATGAGATGACTAAGAGAGAACAAAAGTCCAAAGCCTAGGGATACACTCCTGCATAAAAGGCATGACGTGGATGAAGAACCAACAACGAGACTGAGGAGTGGACACACTGGTTAGGAAGAGAGCCAAGAGGAGAGAATATCCAGGAAGACAGAATGGTCAACGGTGTCAAAGGCTGGAGAGAAGTCAAGAAGGTTGAGGACTGAAAGAAGGTCATCAGATTTGGCAGTTAGGAGATAGCTGGCTTTAGAAGAGAGTAGTTTAAGATAAGTGATGAGTTTGGAAGTCAGACTACATGGGGTAGAAGTGACATAGGGCAATACTTTGAGGAGGAAGTTGGTGAGTAACCACAGTTAATAATTCCTGGTAAACTGCTCTGTTAAAATTATATCTGTTCCTATTAGGCAGGTGCACAGTCGGATATTACAAGTATCTGTACCTCTCAAAAGGACTAGCTGCACTCTCCAGAAGCGCCCTCTCCAATGCAGTAAGTTTCCTACCAAGCCTTCAACACTGAGATTTGGGGCATTTGTCAGTTCTGGAAGGAAAGTCAACTCCCAGCATCTGTCACTACTTGTCAATAAGTTTGGTGTTTTCCAGTAGGGCAGGCATTTGGGAAACAAAATTCACTACTACCCACCTTTCCCTCCTCTAAACCACTGTTGGGAGTCAAGGCTCCAGAAAATAATCAAAACATTCACAGAGAAAATGTCAACCTAACCCTGTGTCACTGGGCTTGTACACCAAGTACCTAATGACCCTCCAAGGGTATAGAGCAGAAGAAGAAACTGGGGGTTCTACTATCTTGACAAAATGAGGATGGAATGCTTTTTAAGACACTAGCCAGGAGACTGGTCTTCCATACTATCTTCCCAAGACCCCTTCTGGGCAGTGTGCCTAAATTCCACAATCTACCCCACCTCCCTTTACATTTCATAGCTAAAATTCCCTTCCCTATAGCTTGAGTTTCACTCCCTTGGGGCTAGCTGATTCACAAGCTTTACCTACAAATTCTTCACTCACTATCTACTACCAACACTAACTGGTTGTGAGAGCTACCCTTCCTCCTTCTCCCCCTCTACCCCCAACACAAAGTCTCCAGCTCACAATCTAAAATTTGAAAGGAGAAAAATAGTAAGGAAGCAAATACCACTTTAAGAGGGACAGGAAAAACTCTCAGCTCTGCTCCCAAGAGTAAATAAACTAGAGGGGCAACAGCTAGCAACTCAGAACTAAAGAACATTGCTTTCAGAACAACAAGGAAGAAAAGGGCTATTCAAAAGAGTTTTGTAAGAATAAACCAAGCCTCATTAAGCGGCATTACAAGCTGAATGGAACCATTACTTTAATCAAATGCCACATCATGCCAGGAGAGAGGAAAATCTCATGACAACTCAAAGTTGATTCTAGGGACTTTAATAAAGACGATGGGAAAGTGGAAAATGTGAAGCAGGAAAATCCAAGCACTAACCTGTATAATCCAGGCCCAGGGTTAGGAGAGGTTTGCAAGGGCGCTGGGGACGATCTGTCCAGATCTTGTCAACAAGATTCTCTTTGACAGGGACGAGATGGTGACCTGCACCTCTCAGGACCTTAGCCATCTTCTTCCACTGATCTAGGAAAATCAACAGTACAGTCATGAAAACACATCAGAACAGAGGTAAACTGAATCCTCTTCCCAAAGTTCTTTCTCCACTCTTTCTCTAAAACCAGAAACATGGGGGAGAAGGAACTAACCACATTACCTCGGATGGACCCCCTCCCTTTCCTCCATCATAAAATTGTCTTATTGCATGATATTGGCAAAAGATCACAATATAGAGAAATCATAAGAACCAAGTTGTTATCTTTTAACTTTCTTTTTTAATTATTATTTCCTTGTTTTCAGTGTTCTACAATCACTTCCATATATCTTAGATCTTTTTTCTTCTCCCTCCCCTCCTTCCCCCCTACCTCCCCACCCCCTCCCTGAGGCGGCATACAGTTTCACATAGGTTCTACACATACATTCCTATTAAATACATTTTTACCTTAGTCATGTTGCATAGAAGATTTAAAATGAATGGGAGAAATCAGAAAAACAAAACAAAACATAATACAAAAGAAAATGGTCTGCTTCATTCTGCGATCGAATTCCATAGTTCTACCTCTGGATTTTGCCTTAAGAGAATTTGGGGAATTCTTTAAGTCTTTGCATTGCAATGAAGTACTAATCTACCAGAAAAATTCTTCACACACTGTGGTTGTTGCTGTGTACAAAGTTCTCCTGGAAGAACCAGGTTTTTGACATGAGTCGTCCTCTCCAGACCTCAGATTTCTCAACTGTGAAATGAGGTAAATGATCAGCTAATCTCTAAGATCCCCTTCAGCTTCAGAATTCCTTAATTCTTCTGAATCACAAACCTACCACCCATCAAGGCACATTTGTCATACTGTAACGTCTCATACGACAGTCAAGATTCTAACAGGCACTTTGTTACCAAGACTAGCACAAATCATATTCACTAACCTGATGGAATGATCAAAGGATCCACACCAACCTTAGATCCTTCCGGAAGTACACTCACCAACCAGTCCTCCTGAGTTGGTGTGTCCTTCAGACCTGGAAGAACAGGCAAAAACAATTCACAATTGGGCGAAGTCAGTCCCGTCACCTAAAAAGAAACTAAATGCTGGTGATCCTATGGCAGGGTCTTAATTAATCACTCTCCTCACTAAAAATGATTAGAATGCTTTAGGAAATTTGAACCTCATTAAGTCAAGGAAGATGATGAGATGGCTTTGAAAGAAATGAATTAGAAATATATGGAGCATAAGAGAATTCCGCCAAATGACAAATCTTATCCCTATACCATCTCCCTGGCAAATACTAACCTTATTCTAAGGGAAATCCTTAGGAAGATGGACAAATAGTATCATCCCTATAACCTCAGAAATCCTAAGTTATCTACTCCTATTGACAGAAGGTAAGAAAGATGAGCACCTATTAGGAACCAGGACCCATTCACCATACTATTTCACAAACAATGAGAACTTCCAAGTGGCAACAAACGAGGATTGTTACTTAAGGAATTCTAGACAGAATGAGGCTGAAGGTAACCTCTGGAGGGCTACGCTTTATACCTTAAAGGCATCATACAAGGCTCTGAATAGCAAAGTCATTTTAATAGCCAGGAATACTGTAGAGGCCACCACAGATTTTTCTAATAAACAAAGTAACTTGAGCCCAAGTGGGACCCTTAACAACTTACTAAGATTCATATCTCTCTTGAAAAATGGCAAAAGACTGTTTCTAAGGAATGGGTTATAAGAAACAGAATCAAAGTTGTTAAAAAAAAAAAAAAAGCCAGCATCCTCAATGTTAACACCTTAGTCTGTTGCTTTATTCTTTGCTCTCCACCTCCCCTCCCCACTCTTTTTAAACCACCAAGCCACTAATTAGTCAAGTTTCATTTTGGGTCTTAAATTCACAAGGAAAAGTCATGTGATTTCCAGAAATAGAGGGCAAGAAGTTTCTCTTTGGGCAAACTCCAGGGGGAACTCACATTGATTGGCTGCTCAAATCCAATCTATATGGCTCTACCCCCAGATAAATCAAGTGAATGCTGGCAGAAGCCCAGGTGTCGTTGTCCAGTCACTGAATTCCCCAGACTTTTCTCCCCAGGATGTTTTGCGTAAGAATTTACTTTCCCTATTATTCTCCTCTATGGAACAAGAAATGTCAAGCATTTTTGGCCTCTTACTTTCCCCATCTTTTCCTAATTTCTATTCTGAACATCACCTATCCTTTAGGCAAAAAGGGACCTCTTTTTCCACTCCTATGTTCTCACCGGCAAGAGTACTTATAACTCCACATAGGAAATCCTTCAAATCCTACCCTGATTTGCCCTCAGTGACATCCTATGGGCTTTGAATTCATTACTCCATACAAGGTAGGGAAACAGCATACAAAACCTCTGCTTCTGATATTCCATGATCCTCCTAGATCTCAAGCACTTGATAGATTCCAGAAGACTGAACCTGGGCCTATACATCTACCAGGAGACCACGTACCCACTCAAGTCCTCGATAAGTAGATGAAAGATGACTATTTGACAAGAAAACCCTCCCTACCACCCTTCCTTGGGGGATCCCACATCACTACTTCACAATGAGGAAAAACTATCATGAAACTACTAGTACATTCACTGAGCATTCGACATTTTCTAATCTTCATCCCCAAATATTCAATACTTTCTAGCCTTCATACTATTGTTAATAACATTATCCATTCTCAGATTCCATCCCCACCCTTATCTCTTACATTTAATCTTTTCCACTTATCCTTTAAGACTATTCTGAAATTCTACCTCAAACATGAAGCCTTCCTGATTGCTTCCAGCTAAAAGTGATGTCTCCTACCCCTGATCATACAGAGTATTTTATTTTGTATTTCTCTGCACTTTCCAGATCACTGTTACATCAGGCATGCTTTAGTTCCCTTAAGAACACAATGAGGGCAAAGAACCTCTCTGTGTATCTCACAGGTGCCCTAGCATGGCACCCTGAACACAGTGATGAAAAAAAGTGGTGAGCATTTAAAAAAGCTAATATAACCAGAGGTCAAGATACAAAAAAGAGTCTGCTGTCACCCTGAGAATGAGCACTAGGAAGGATTTCTCAGTGCCTGTGACCCTGCCTAATAAAGCTCCTTCTTCGGCTGTCCCACGGACAGCAAAGCAATATTCCACTTGCCTCCTGCTAGGTCTAGGCAAGCATCAGGCAGCCCCTACCCACCCATCTTCATGAGGGTCCAATTGTTGTCCATCTGCTTGGCAGCTTGAAGAAAGTAGCGTCCATCAGTCCACATGGCTGCGTGCTGCTCTGTGATGATGGCTGTACCTATGGCAGAGGTGAGGGAGAAGCAAAAAGAAGAGAAACATTTTTTTATAAAATCATTCACCAACAAAACACAGCCATGATGAGCTTCCCAGTCACTACAGAGAGGGTAAAATTTTGTGACAAAAAGGAAAATCCATTTCTTGAAAATATCCACAGCTGCCATTATTCTGTCTGGCTCAGAGATGATCCTGGAGCTGAAACTTACTTAACACCAGGGCTATGTTACATAAAAATAAAATTAAACAGCACCATGAGGTCATTGAGATTGGCACTAGGGCCAAACACTCAAAGGAGACGACTTACAGAAAAGAACTCATTACTCAAAATCAGCCAAGACCTTTGGAAGTGCTAAGGAAAATAAAAATCTCAAAAACCCCAAATGAGATTGGATTGAAATTCCTGAGGCTTCTGTTCTTTCTAAACATCAAAGACACTACTGGTCCACTCTGACACATAACAGAAACCAATTCATTTCTTCTACCACATACTTGTCCTAAGGGGTCTCTCAGCTCCCTAATTTTTAATCTCCCACTGAAATCCCCCTATCCAACCTGCCCCAGAGAAGTATCAGACCAATCCTACTGAGGGTAGGGGGAAATCACATTCATTAATATGGAGGGGCACCCTGAACTTGTTATACCAACATGCAGTATCCTTTCCCACTACTGCCCCCAGCCTGCACTGGATGTAACAGGCTTGAAGCCATCCACAGAGTATCAGACACAACTGATAAATATGAGCAAACCAGTGAAGGCCTCTGGAAAGAAAACAATGAGCTAATCAGTGAGGGAAAGGGTCTTCAGTCCTGGATGTCTAAATCACCGGCTTGCAATTTTAACTATTTGGAGGGGTCCACAACCCAAACACAAAAAGGCAAGCACATACACGTGCATGTGTGCACATGCGCACACACACACACACATACACACACACACAAAACTGATAAGTGAGGGCAAAGCCCAGAAAGGACCTGCCATAAAGTCTTTTTCTTTGTGCCCCAAAGGGCCAACAAGCATCCATCTACTTGGGAGTCCCATACAGAAGAGTTAACAGGACTGCTCTGTGAGCAAAAGGGTAAGGAGGAAAACAGGCGCAGAGCTTAGGGGGCACAGCGAAACTCAGGACCCAATGCTAAACAACAGGAACAAAGCAGGGAATGTCCGGTGTGCATTTTATTTTGGATTATATACCACACATGCACACACATATACACATACACACACACCCTGACACCTAGTCCAATTACTGTCAGGAAGAGGAAGAAACATACGTGCATACACAGATGGAAGTTTGTGATAACTTACCAGCTGAGCCATCAAATCCAGATACAAAAGCACGCCTGCAGTCACAGGGGGCAATATACTCACTCTGGAAATAAAAGAGGCCACTCATTAGAGAACACAGCCACCCCATGGGCAGTATATAACAAAAAATCAATGTAATCTTTACTGGACATCATCTATAAGCTCCACAATGCCAGAGACCATGGAGGATGCCCCTCCCCTTTACAAAAAAAGTGTGTGTGTGTGTGTGTGTGTGTGTGTGTGTGTGTGTGTGTGTGTGTGTGTGTCTGTGTAAAAGGTCCATTGAAGCAGACTACAATCTACTTGAGGAGATAAACATAGCAAAGGGAATACCAGACAATACAGGTGTGCCCCACTTAGGTTGCCCTAAGCAACAAAAAAATACCAGGACCTGGATGCCATGACAATGGCCTAGATATAATACTTCCTTTGGTCTAAAGATACAAACCTAATAGCCAGTAGAAAATGCCAGTCACCACCTGAGTCCCACTGCCATTAACTTCCCTGGAATACAGTTTCCTTAATCTGTGTACATAAGTATAAACACTTAAGTTTTTGGAATTTTCAACCCTTTGTAATATCGTTTCACCTAAAATCTATTTTCTCAGAAGTGAAGTATGCTAACAAAATCGCTGGTTTTTATATAGCACTTTGTGTTTCATAAAGACCTTTATACTGTAACATGTATTTCGAAATAGGTTTATGCGGTAATACAGGTTATCTATTAATCTCATTTTATAAGTGGAAAAAGTGAGACAGAGACGTCAAGACGTGCCCAACATCACATAGAAGGAAGGAAGGATTTATTAATGGTGGGCACTGCACTAAGTGCTTTACAAATATTATCTCATTTAATCCTCACAATCCTCAGAGGTAAGTGTTAATATTTTAATATTTTACATTTGGGGATCTGAGTCAGACAGTAGTTTAGTGAGCTTTAGAATTCAAATTCAGATCTTGGTACACCACAACTGCTCCAACTGAGAGCTAAATAGCCTTATGACCTAAGTCTCTATCTCATTCCTTAGGAAGGACCAATTAAATCAAGAGAGAACAGATGAAGTACCGGTGCTTCCTCATTGTATTGCGATCCATATTCATCCTTTGCTTCCTAATGTCATTTAAATGTCATATTTCCAAACTTTTAACACTTAGCTTCAATGATTCTTTAATGTAAGTCTTTTCATAAAGGTTTGCAAGTTTCTGCTCTTGACCTCAAAGTAGCCCTACCAATTTCCCTCACAGATTCTGATTTTGCCCCAAAGTAAATGATTCTACAGAATTTTTTAATAGTATTTTTTTCTAATTCCATGTAAAGACAACTTTAAATATTCATTTTCATAAAAATTATTTCCATCATTTGTCATACTGTAAAAGAAAAAAACACTTTGCAAAAAAAAAAATTTACAGTTGTAAAGGGAAAAAAACACAAAAATTAAAGTAAAAATAGTATGATTCAATCTGCATTCAGAATCCATCAGTTTTTTCTCTGGATGTGGATAGTATTTTCCATTATGAGTCCTTTGGAATTGCCTTCGATCACTGTATTGCTGAGAACTAAGTCAACCATAGCTGATCATGGCACAATGTTGCGCTGCTGTGTACAGTGTTGTCCTGGTTCTACTCACTTCATTTTGCTTCAATTCATTTAAGTTTTACCAGGTTTTTCTAAAACTCTGCTTGCTCATCATTTCTTATAGCACAATAGTATTCCATTACATTTATATACCACAACTTGTTCAGCCATTCCCCAGTTGATGGGCATCCCCTCAATTTCTAATTCTTTGCTACCACAAAGAAAGCTGCTACAAACACTTTTGTGCATGTAGGTCCTTTTCCCTTTTTTTATGATCTCTTTGGGATATAGACCTAGTAGTGGTATTGTTGGCTCAAAGGGTATAAACAGTTTGATTGCCCTTTAGGCATAGTTCCAAATTGCTCTCCAGAATGGTTGCATCAATTCACAACTCTACCAACAGTGCATCAGTATCCCAATTTTCCCATATCCTTTCCAACATTTCTCATTTTCCTTTTCTGTTATATTAGCCAATTTGATATGAGGCAGCACCTCAGAGTTGTTTTAATTTGCATTTCTCTAATAGTGATTTAATAGTGATTAATAGTGATAGGACTAGAAGTAGCTTTGATTTCTTCATCTGAAAACTGTCGTTTATGTTCTTTGAACATTATCGATTGAGAAATGTCTGGTACTCTCATGACTCAGTTCTCTATATATTTGAGAAATGAGGCCTTTATCAACGATATTTGATATAAAAATTATTTCCCAGCTTTTTGCTCCCATTCTAATCTTAGCTGCATTGGTTTTGTTTATACAAAACCTTTTTTATTTAATATAATCAAAATTATCCAAACTGTATCTTGTGATGTTCTCTATCTCTTGTTTGGTCATAAAGTCTTCCATGGATCTAATAGGAAAACTATTCCTTTATCTCCCGATTTGATTATGGTATCACCCTTTATGTCTAAATCATGTACCCATTTTTACTTCATCTTGGTATGTAGTGTAAGAAGCTGTTCTATACCTAGCTTCCACCATACTATATTCCAGTTTTCCCAGGAATTTTTGTCAAATAGTGAGTTCCATCCCAGAGACTAAGGTCTTTGGGCTTATCAAACACTAGATTACTATGGTCATTTACCATTGTGTCCTGTGTACCTAATCTATTCCACTGATCCATCACACTGTTTCTTATCCAGTACCAGATTGTTTTGATAATTACCATTTTATAATTTAGTTTGAGATCTGGTATGGCTAGGACACCTTCCTTTGCATTTTTCGTTAATTCCCTTTATATTCTTGACCTTTTGTTCTTCCATATGAATTTTATTATTTTTTCTAGTTCTATAAAAAAAATTTTGGTAGTTTGATATGGCACTGAATAAGTAAATTAATGTATATAGAACTGCCATTTTTATTATATTGGATCAGCCTACCCCAGAACAACAGATATTTTTCCAAATGTTTAGATCTGACTTTATTTGCGTGAAAAGTGTTTTGTAATTTTGTTTATGTAGTCCCTGGGTTTGTCTTGGCAAGTAGACTCCCAAGTATTTTGTACTGTCTACAGTTATTTTAAATGGAATTTCTCTATCTCTTGCTGCTGGATTTTATGGGTAATGTAAAGAAATACTGGTGATTCACACAAGTTTATTTTATATCCCGCAATTCTGCTAAAGTTGTTAGCTATTTTAAGTAGTTTTTTAGTTGATTCTCTAAGTGTACCATCATATCTGCAAAGAGTGATAGTTTTGTATCCTCACTGCCAATTCTAATTTCTTCAACTTCAAAGTTAACATTTCTAGTGCAATACTGAATAAGAGTGGTGATAATGGGCATCCTTGTTTCACCCCTGATCTTATAATGAAGAAGGTTTCTAATTTATCCCCACTACAAATAATGCTTGCTGATGGCTTTAGATAGATGCTACTTATAATTTTAAGGAAAGCTTCATTTATTCCTATGCTCTTTAGTGTTTTTAATAGGAATGGGCTGTATTTTGTCAGAAGCCTTTTCTAGATCTATTGAGATAATCATATAGTTTCTGCAGTTTTGTTATTGATATGGTCAATTATGCTGATAGTTTTCCTAATATCAAACCAGTCCTGGTATAAATCCCACCTGATCATAGTGTAGGATCCTAGTAATATATTGCAGTGATCTACTTGCTAATGTTTTATTTAAAATTTTTCCATCAAAATTCATCAGGAAAATTGGTCTACAGTTTTCTTCTCTGCTTTGGCTCTTCCTGGTTTAGGTATCGGCACCATTTGTGTCATAAAAGGAATAAAATCCTTCACCTATTTTCCCAAATACTTTATATAGCGGTGGAAGTAATTCTTTTTAAATATCTGATAGAATTCACTTGTAAATCCATCTGACCCTGGGGAACTTTTTTTAGGGAGTTCATTGCTAGCTTGTCCAATTTCTATTTCTAAAATGGGATTAAGTATTCTATTTCTTCTTCTGTTAATATGGGCAATTTATATTTTTGCAAATATGCATCCATTTCACTTAGATTAGCAGATTTACCAGCATACAATTGGACAAAATAGCCTCCAATTTCCTCCTCATTGATGGTGAATTCGCCATTTTCATTTTTGATACTGGTAATTTGGTTTTCTTCTTTCTTTTTTTAAATCAAATTAATCAATAACTTATCTATTCAATTTTTTTTCATAAAACCAGTTCTTAGGGGGGCGGAGCCAAGATGGCGGAGTAGAAAGACGCACATACACATAGCTCCGAACCCACAACCCATAGAACGGCTAGAGGGGACCAACCCACGGTGAATTCTGCAACCAGAGGCCACGGAATATTGGAGCGAGGGAGATTTCTGTTCCGGAGAGACCTGCAAACCTCTCGCAGGGGGTCCTTCGCACTGCGGACTGAGCGCGGGGACTGGGAGGTAAGGGCAGCCCTGCAGCAGCCGCGACACCATGAGGAAAAGATCCCAGCGGGCTACGGGGACGGGATCTCCAGCGGCCACGCGGGTCCTTCCACCCACAGAGGGACCTGCAAACCTCTCGCAAAAGGTCCGTCGCGCTGCAGACGCGGAGCCCAGCCCAGACCTGCGGCGGCCGCGGCTCCGAGAGGTACAGATCCGAGCAGGCTTCAGGGACGGGATCTCCAGCGGCGGCACAAGCCCCTCCACCCACAGGTGACGGGGGTCGGTGAGAGAGTCTCTTTGGCGGGTCGAGAGGGGAGTGGGGTGCCCCCATAACTCAGGCCCCCCCGGGAGATAGAAGCTGAGAGGTGGCTGCAGATAGGGGCTCCCCAAGCGGGCGGGAGCCTGGATCCATTGTGGAAGGTCTGTACATAAACCCCCTGAGGGAACTGAGCCTGAGAGGCGGCCCTGCCCCGACCTGACCATCTGAACTTAATTCTCACACTGAATAGCAGCCCTGCCCCCGCCAAAAGCCCTAAGGCGGGAAGCAGCATTTGAATCTCAGTCCCCAAACGCTGGCTGGGAGGATCAGGAGGTGAGGTGGGTGTGAGGAGAATATTCAGAGGTCAAGCCACTGGCTGGGGAGAATGCCCAGAAAAGGGAAAAGAAATAAAACTATTGAAGGGTACTTTCTCGGAGAAAAGACACTTCCTCCCTTCCTTTCTGATGAGGAAGAACAATGCTTACCATCAGGCAAAGACACAGAAATCAAGGATTCTGTGCCCCAGCCCACCCAATGGGCTCAGGCCATGGAAGAGCTCAAAAAGAATTTTGAAAATCAAGTTAAAGAGGTGGAGGAAAAACTGGGAAGAGAAATGAGAGGGATGAAAGAGAAGCATGAAAAGCAGATCAGCTCCCTGCTAAAGGAGAACCAAAAAAATGTTGAAGAAATTAACACCTTGAAAACTAGCCTAAATCAATTGGCAAAAGAGGTTCAAAAGGCCAATGAGGAGAAGAATGCTTTCAAAAGCAGAATTAGCCAAATGGAAAAGGAGATTCAAAAGCTCACTGAAGAAAATAGATCTTTCAAAACTGGAATGGCACAGATGGATGCTAAGGACTTTATGAGAAAGACAGATATCACAGAACATAGCGAGAAGATTGGAAAAATGGAAAATAATGTGAAATATCTTATTGGAAAAACAACTGACCTGGAAAATAGAATCAGGAGAGACAACGTAAAAATTCTGGGACTACCTGAAAACCATGATCAAAAGAAGAGCCTAGACATCATCTTCCATGAAATTATCAAGGAAAACTGCCCTGAGATTCTAGAACCAGAGGGCAAAATAAATATTCAAGGAATCCACAGATCACCGCATGAAAGAGATCCAAAAAGAGAAACTCCTAGGAACATTGTGGCCAAATTCCAGAATTCCCAGGTGAAAGAGAAAATATTGCAAGCAGCTAGAAAGAAACAATTCAAGTATTATGGAAATACAATCAGGATAACACAAGATCTAGCAGCTTCTACATTAAGGGATCGAAGGGCATGGAATAGGATATTCCAGAAGTCAAAGGAACTAGGACTAAAACCAAGAATCACCTACCCAGCAAAACTGAGTATAATACTTCAGGGGAAAAATTGGTCTTTCAATGAAATTGAGGACTTTCAAGCATTCTTGATGAAAAGACCAGAGCTGAAAAGAAAATTTGACTTTCAAACACAAGAATGAAGAGAAGCATGAAAAGGTGAACAGCAAAGAGAAGTCATAAAGGACTTACTAAAGGTGAACTGTTTACATTCCTACATGGAAAGACAATATTTGTAACTCTTGAAACTTTTCAGTATCTGGGTACTGGGTGGGATTACACACGCACACATGCGCACACACACACACACACATAGAGACAGAGTGCACAGAGTGAATTGAAGACGATGGGATCATATCTTAAAAAAATGAAATCAAGCAGTGAGAGAGAAATATATTGGGAGGAGAAAGGGAGAAATGGAATAGGGCAAATTATCTCTCATAAAAGAGACAAGCAAAAGACTTATTAGTGGAGGGATAAAGAGGGGAGGCGAGAGAAAAACATGAGGTCTACTCTCATCACATTCCACTAAAGGAAAGAACAAAATGCACACTCATTTTGATAGGAAAATCTATCTCACAATACAGGAGAGTGGGGGACAAGGGCACAAGCAGGGTGGGGGGGAGGATGGAGGGGAGGGCATGGGGAGGAGAATGCAATCCGAGGTCGACACTCATGGGGAGGGAAAGGATCAAAAGAGAATAGAAGTAATGGGGGACAGGATAGGATGGAGGGAAATATAGTTAGTCCTATACAACACAACTAGTATGGAAATGATTTGCAAAACTACACAGATTTGGCCTATATTGAATTGCTTGTCCTCCAAAGGGAAGGGGTGGAGAGGGAGGGAGCTAAAGAAGTTGGAATTCAAAGTGTTAGGATCAACTGTAATGTTCTTACCACTAGGAAATAAGAAATACAGGTTAAGGGGTAAAGAAAGCTATCTGGCCCTACAGGACAAAAGAGAAGATGGAGACAAGGGCAGAGAGGGAGGATAGAAGAGAGAGCAGATTGGTCACAGGGGCAATTAGAATGCTTGGGTTTGGGGGGGCGAGGGGACAAAAGGGGAGAAAATTTGTAACCCAAAACTGTGAAAATAAATGTTAAAAGTTAAATTAAAAAAAAAACAGTTCTTAGTTTTATTTATTAGTTCAATGGTTTACTTTTGATTTTATTAATCTCTCCAATGATTTTCAGGATTTCCAATGTTTAATTTGTTCTTTTTCTAGTTGTTTTTTAGTTGCAAATGTTGTTTTTGTTGCTGCTGTTTCAATTCATCTAACATTTATTATGCTCCTACTATGTGCAAGGTCTTATGCTAGAGACTACAAACAAGTTATTTCCCCAAAGAGGCTTCAAAACATCATCTTTTTCAAAACAAGTGAAGCAGTCTATACATACAAAGACTGCCCCCCACCCCATTCTCTCTTGCCTTAATCCTTTTCTCTCTGGGTGCCTCGGCAGACTAGTGGGGAGAAGGGATTTGGAGTTTTGAAAGAATATGTGAGCTCAGAAGTAGAATAAGCAAAGAAAATGACTGTTTACAGAAAAAAAAAATGTCTTGACAGACTCTCAGTTTGCATGCATTTTCACTGGTCATCTCCCTCATGACTGGAATGCTCTTTCTCTTCATCTCTGCCTCCTGGCTTCCTTGTCTTCCTTGAAGACTCAGCTAAAATCCAACCTTCTACAGGAAATCTTTCCCAATCCCTATTAATTCTAGTGCCTCTGTTGATCATTTCCATTTTTTTCCAGTGTATAGCTTATTTGTACACAGTTCCTTATATATATTTGACTGTGAGCTCCTTGAGAACTGGAATTATCTCAGCTTCAATGCCCAGCCCATAGCACTATGTGGAATATAATAGACCCTAATGAATGTTTGCTGATTAACTGACAAGCTACATCTCCTCCCTCAAAAGAGCCTCCCACATAGAAGGCTGTTTCTCACTTTGCTTGCTACAGGAGAAGATGATTGTTAAGTATGAGCCCTTCTAAGTGCACTAGAGTCAAAGAAAAGCCCCCAGAAAGTGAAGATTCCCACAAATCTTCTCTTCAGGACTCAGCTGTCTCTCTACTCCCCTTCCCGCAAATGTTCACTTTGTTTTGGTTTGGTTTTTGCTAATGGGCTGTTCTCAACTGCCTAAAGTTGCATCAATTAGAAATACTTGTGGGTTAACAAGTCTACTCTTTTAAAAACACAGATGCCTTCTTCCTCCACAACACTTACCAGACCATTAAGAAAACCATATGAACGAGCTAAACAATAGGATCATAGAAATGGAAGGAACCTCAGAGACAATCTAGTCCATGCACTTTTATCCCAGAGTCTGTAATGAGATTACAGTTGGTCCATGAACCAAAGAAAGGGAAGGGAAAGAAGGAAATGAGCATTTTTATAGTGCCTACTACATACCCTGGCACTGTGCTAAGTGCTTTAGAATATTATCTCATCGGATGGGGGAGGGGGATTATATATTTAATCCAATGTATTCAATAAATTGGATTCAACAGAATTAGTTTCTTTTTCTTTCTTTTTTTGGCATTTAAAAACATTGTGAGAAAGGGTCCATAGGCTTCACCAGCCTGTCAAAAGGTTTCACTGACACAAAAAAGGTTAAGAAGCCCTGATCTATCATGGCTTCCTCATTTTACAAATAAAGGAACAGTCTGAGAGAGTTTTAAGTGACTTGCCCAAGACTACTGGGATGTCACTGTTTCTGTGAAAAACTACTCTCAAAGTTCCAAACAACTTTAAAAGAGGCTTTTGAAATATAATGTCATTATGACAACGTTGTGAATTTGGAGTTGATGTTCTACATTAAGACCTTCTGACATAAGAGCTGGAATTGAGTCCTGAGACTCCTGACTTCAAACCTGGAGCCCTCTCCACTGGCCCCCCCCCCCTCCAAATCTCAAACTGTAGAAGCAGGGAGAGAATGACAGGTGTTATCTACAGAGTGGGATCCTTAAAATACTTTGCAATAGGTCAGGTTGAGAGAAATACATTCCAACAGGGGACTTACGGCAACATCAAGGCACTAAAAGGTAGGAAAGATCTGGAAAGTGAAGTGGGAGAAGGCCATCGACAAATGGCCTGGGAATAATGCATCAATTTCAAAACATTGCTGGCATGAGATGACCCAGAGTCCCCCCAAACTTCTCTTATTCCTCCCTCCCACTGTACATGGCCTCCTAGGACTCTTAGCATTATAGCTCTGCCAACATACCCAACCACATAGATTTTTGTTGCTGTTTTATGAACTTAACCATCATGGGTAACATTGTTTGTATGAGAAACTAGTCTTAAATTTCAACAGCTTTGAAAGAGGTTTTTGGAATACAACTTATCAGTAAATGACAGAAAGTTTGCATTGCATGGTTGTGTTTGGATTTGGTCTATTTTAAAACCATCTGACACAAAAACAGATTCCCCCAATGTTTTGTTGTTATCCCCAAAAGACTTTTTGCTTTTCAAGCAATTAAAGAGGAGAAGCAACCTGATGAGAGCCAAGACATCTTCCCCTCAGCATTGTGGGTCCCTTAAAAATACCTCCTCTCCACAAAGCAATCCTGAGTGAAAATGAAGGGGGTCTGCCCAAGTCTCCAGTCACGAGGCAAGATAAATGCTGCTCCAGAGGGAGTAGGAATTAGAAGTGTGTGGATATGTGCTTGGCCTTAGATCCAAGCAAGGTCTGAAGCAAGGATATGCAGGCATGACCTCAGTGCGTGGTGGGACAATGAGATCCCACCTACTCAGTTTGGCTATCATTCTATGATTCCCACTTCTTCACTAACAGTACAAGAAGACACAGGAAAATGTGTAAGCTAAATCTACCCAGCACTTAGAAGGTTAGAGACGCTCAGTTAGCATTACCACCCAAGAATCTGTTTTTGTTTCACGATCCCGCACACAGTCCAGTGAAGTGTATGGACCCCTTCTCATACTAATGTTTATTGATGAACATGACATACAGGCCTATGCCTGTAATCCTGGGGACAGGGAAAACTGGTGGATTATTTGAATTTGAACATTCTGAGCTACAATAGGACTAAAGATGATACTGGCAGTCTGCACCAAATCCACACTGAACTGGTGATTCCTCTAGAAGCAAAGGGCCACTAGACTAAGAAGGGGTGAACCGGATAAGAAAAAAGAAGGTTCAAACTTCCTTACCCATCAGTGTTGGGATAAGTGGCCACAGTTCCTCCAGCCTAGGCAATATAGGGAGACTCACAGTTCTGCTTGTTGCAATACATTTATAATTGAAGGAAATACTAACTTTCAGTTAGAGGTTAATGAAAATAAAACATGTATCTTTTTTCCCCATCCATGTTCATAGACTCCCTGAAATCTATCCACAGAAATTCATCAGGGTCTGTGGAATCCCTGGTCTCCTAAGAAAGCAAAAGTGACTCCATGAATAGGTATGTCCTTTCCCTCTACTCCCTTCCACATTAGACCAACATCAAAAATCTTGGTTCATGGTCCAGTTTAAGTCTTTCACCTCTCCCACCAGTCCTCTCCCTAATGTTCTATCCCAAACTATTCTACCTCCTCTGGGATCCTAAAGCTCTTATAGTCTGAAGCACATATTCTTTTCTCCCTGTAAAATAAAAGTTCTCTAAGGGCAGAAATGTTTTGCTTTTCTTCAGCCTTTCTATCTCCAGTGCCTTATGTATAGTAAGTGCTTAATAAATTTTTGTTTAAAGGTTTAAAATTTCAGCACTTACCATAAGCTGACCTGAAGAAATAAAATCTAACAGCTCCATGTGAAGGCATTGGATGAAAGGATGCTGAAGATTCTCAGAAGCTGTAAGATTCCATAATCCAATGTGTGTTTATTCCTAAGCCATGACTAAACTTCAAGCTCATTGGCAATGGGGTTAAAGCTTATACTTCATAAAATCATTATCAACAAGCACTGAAGCAGTGTGACAAAATGGATGAGGAGGAACTAGGAGTTCAGGATTCTAGGCCTGGACTCTGCCACTCACAAAGTTGTGTGACAGAATAAATCATTTTTCCATTCTTAGCTTTGGCTTTCTCATTAGTAAGACGATGTGATTGGGCTACACTATTGATTCTCAAACTTCTTGGCCTCAGGACCTCTTTAGAGTCTTAAAAGGCATCGAGGACCCCTCCTCCCCAAAGAGCTTTTGTTTATGTGGGTTATATCTACCAATATTTAGTGTATTAGAAATTAAAACATCTTAGGATTATTACAAAAAGCTTTTCCCTCATAGACTCCCTAAAAAAGTCTTGGAGATTCCCCCTCACGGGGTGCTTGGATTACATTTTGAGAACTGCTGGGCTAGATAATCTCTAGGATATCTTCCAGCTCGAAAACTCGATGATTTTGTGAGTAAATGCTATGAGTATGTGCCCACTGTAATAAAAAGAGGAGTGTGGCATAGTCATGCTCACAGAGCTTACAATCTAAGAAGAGGTCAAGACACAAACTTATGAAGCATTAACAACACAAGGCAGAGTGTGTGTGTGTGTGTGTGTGTGTGTGTGTGAATTGTCCTTCATTCTTGAAGAGGGCCATGACATCAGGAAGATGATGCCATGCCTTGCAAACAAACTGGATTTCAGTGAGGGAGGGCTGTGCAAAGTTGCCAGTCTCACTCTCTCCTCCAGAACCACCTGGGTCCAGCAGATATATATCAGGACGACCAGAGATGGCCCAGCTAAGTGCCAAATGAGAGGCAGACAGTTAAATGCCATAAGAATTCAGAAGGGAGAGGTTACTTCCAATTTGGCTAGCAGATGTACAGAACTCAAATCTATTCAATTCAACAGGCATTTATTTATTAAATACTTACAAAGTAACAGGGATCATGCTAAGTACTGAGTATACAAAAAAAGGAGTTAAACAATCCTGCCCTTAAAGACCTTATGTTCTATTGAATGCTAATAAGACTTGAATTGAACTTTGAGAAGGAGCTTACCCCTTACAGGTAATAAATAGCAGAGTACCAAGCACATTTACTGTATACCAAGGCACTGACTGACTGATTAACGTGCAAAAAATTTGTAGGGGGCAGGAAGCGAGAGAGGAAAAACAAGCCAGGTGAGAGGGAAGGGCACAAAGAAAGACAGGAAGGTGCGTGGGATTCTTAGGCAATGGCTAAGCAGTCAGTCCACTCTGGTTGGAGCATAAAGCATGTGAAGAGGATTAGTAGAAGATAAGGCTTAAAATGTAAGATTACAGAACACAGGGCTGCAAGGGCCTTAAAGTAGCAGGCAGAATTCAAAACCCAGGTCCTCTGACTCCAAACCCAAAGCTTTTGCTACTCTGCCAAGATGGAAGCTTCTTTTAAACTGATGCCAGACTGTAAAGGGGCATAAATGCCAGGCCAGGGAGTGTGCAGAGGATAGAGAGAAGTGTGGGATAAGAATGGTGCATTAGCAAGATTCCTCTGGCAAGGCCAGGAAGGTGGGAGCACGGAAAGACAAGAAACAAACAGACTGGTTAGAATACTGCATTGGTCTGGACGAGAGATAATAAGGTCCTGAACTAGGCAAGTATTAATGGGATTAACACACCTGCAGACACTCAATGAAGACTTTCTGAATGACGAGATGACTCTACATCTGGGCTACCACTGGTCTGTGATTCCAACTGCAAACATACACAGACTTCGGCTTCTTTTCTACTATTATTTTGACTAGATTAAAGTGACTGCGGTGCTTCTACTACAGAGTCTGAGTAATAATGGCAGCCCCAAAAAGCAGCCCGTCAAAAGCAACGCAGCCCCAGGACTGCTCAAGACTGGGATCCTGGAAAACTTTGGTTCTGGTTTTCTTTCCTTTTCTGGGAGGAAAAAATTTAAAAAAAAAAAAAAAACCATCATTGATGGCCAAAAAGCACTGCTTTTCAGAACTACTGCAGATGGAGCAAGACCCTGAGGGCTGTACTTGGTTCAAAACACCAAGAGGAGTCTCCTTAGGGCAGGGAAATGGTATGCCTTGCAGGATAGTAATACCAAGGTCTTGGCCTTAAGCACTCCCATCCCAAGTGAGGAGGTCCCCTAAGCACGATAGCTAGTGCTAAATAGGATGCAAAAGTGATAGAAAGGGTGGCTCCTGGCCTAAGGAGCTGCCCCCACTCCTCAAGTCATTAACACCACAGCCACATGAAGATCGTCATTCAGTTACAGAGTCAACCCAAGCCAGACCACCAGGGTGCCATACCCAGGTATAATTAGGCAGTCACATTAATCATTTGTGGAAAGACTCTAGGCAGGGAAGGGTGTGTGGGTGTTTTATTTGTGTTACAGAAAATGCACAAAGGACAGAATTCAAGATTGCTTCTCCCCCTTACGTTCCCCCTAAGGAAAATTTCCATCAGCCAAGAGGCTGTCCAGGAAAACAGGCAAAAGCTACTTTCACTGCCTTAGTCTCCTTCCAGGAAAAGTTAGTCTAACAGCTCAGAGGGCCAATGATTCCCCCAAAAAACATTGCCACAGGCTTCCTCATGTAAGGGAGGTTCCCTTTCATGAGCGGGCTACAATCAAGGCTTCATGCACAGTTTCAGAAAGCCAAGCTAGAACAAGAGGAACAATTGTCTAGAAGGTTTTTTAAAAGAACAGTGCATCAACAAGGCAGGAGTGACAACTTCAGTTGAATCCGGATAAGAAAAGACTATGACAAATGTAACAGCTGCCACAGTTGAGCCAACGTCCCTCCTCACACCCTCTACCTAGAGAATACACATTTAGGAATGGTGCCAAAAGCACCCGATATTTTAAATGGAAGCTCAAAGGAGTCAGTTTTCCATCTCTACCACACTCCATCCCTACTATAAAACACCTCTTCAAACACTATCTCCAAATATAAAGTTGGAGGTAAAGGGGGGAAAGTGGCTATTGGCTGGCAGCAATCATCATCCGTCCTCTTTTTGGGAAAATTTAAGCCCCACCAAAACAGATAAGAGAGAACAATGAAAACCAGCTTTCATGACTGCAAAAGAAATTGGCCCCAGAACAGCACCCAAGCCCATCAAATATCAAGATGACCTTGGCTTTGGTACGAGAACATCCCCTGCTAGTAAATACACAGACTGGATTCAACATGAGACAAAAGAAAACTGTACAAGGAACCTCCACCTCATCTACATCCAGAAATCTTCAACTGTTATTCAAGGAAAACTCCCAGACATATCTTCCCATGTGATTAACTGGAATTATGATTTCTGTTTGAAACCTTGCAGAAAAATGACTTGTTTCCAAAGAAAGCAGAGTCAATCCCAAGCCACTAACAAGGATCTCAGGGATAATATCAAGTTACTAAGTCAAAAGATATCATAGATTCAAGGTGCCAGTGGATAACAGCAGAAACTTGGGCTGATCATCAGGAGAATCAGATTGAGACCCACCATTCAGCCCACTGACACAGCTATACTCAATACAGCCCAAAGGTGAACAAATAGAAAGTGAAAAATACCATCAGCAGCTATTTAATAAATAAGCCAGTGACACAGGACACAAAATCTAAGCCTCAGGAACAAGGACTTCAACAGTCAGAAGGAGAACCAAAAGACAACCAGACTTGATCACAAAAGGATATCACTGTGTGACCACAAATCATTAACCTCTATTTGTCTTGGTTTCCTCAACATCTTTACTTGGATCCACAGCACTTAGCACTTAATAAAAGGTTTTTCATTTACTTATTCATTTACCTATAAAACAAAAGGGTTACATTAAAGCAGTAACATCAAACAGGAGGCCACCAATCCATACATAAGGATCCCTGCAAGCCACATACTGACTTGGGTTTAAAATGTAATGCTATCTATGCTTTGTTGTATTTTTTTGTTGAATACATTTCAATTATATGTTGATCTGGTTCAGGTCCACTTGGGAGTACTGTAGGCCACATACAGCCCAAAGGCCAAGTGTTTAACACTTTTGGAATAGATAAGGTCACTTAGAGTTCTAAATTTATGATCACATGGAATGAAGACAGAGTATAAGCTCTCTTCCCTCACCCCCTTCACCAGCCCTCAGTTCATGACGATCAAACACTAACAGTGTTGGTAACAGTCCTCCTCTTTCAATTCAATTCAGTTCCAAAGTCAGATCCACCTTATGCATAGATCAAATCAACCAGCACTCCTTCCTTAGAAACTTTCAGTTTCCCTTACCAAATTAAATCCACACTCCTTAGTCTGACATGCAAGATCTTCCACAGTCTGACCCCATCCACTTGGCAGTGGGACTTCATGCGCTTCAATTAAGGGTTAGAATAGATTAAAGGGGTATTTAACACAGCACCTAGAACATGGTAGGTACTTGATAAATGTTTGTTAAATCAATTAGTGTCTCCTTTTGATTCCATCTTGAGTCTACGACAGATTTCTAGTCTTATATCCCATCCCACCCCACACTTGACACTCCTGCCAAAGTCAAAAACTGACTGGTTCCCTGAAATAGTCTCTGTGCATTTTCCTCCCTTGATAATTTTAAATCATGCCTTCTACTTTTGGCTAGAATGTACACAAACTGAGAGAATAACTTCAAGATCACCTCAACCATAACACCCACCAGAATACTTCCCCAAACTGATATTTCTTCCTCCATATACCTTCTATTGTTCTTTCTCTGTGCCATTCCCAGGTCCTCTATCCCATTTTCCTCTTGGAGTTACCCATTTATCTTATCTCATCCACTCCCTTCATCACCACCACCACCAGTAGACTGTAAGTACTTGGAAGGATGGATCACTTCTTCTTCATTTTTACATTTATATCTGCCTTGACATGTGAGGAAAATAATTATTTAATGGCTATTGAATCTGAAAGTCTAAACTGTTAGATCCTGAAAGTATTTCTTCCACCTTCAGCTTACCACATGGTGTAGAAAAACCCAAGATACCAGTGTCTCCTTTCCCAAATGAAGGGATTCAAAGTTTGCCCTTTTTAAGTCACTCTTCAAAAGGAAAGTCTATATGGCATCCAATCCAAATCCACTATGGTCATACGGCATCCAATCCAAAGGGAAACTGCAGTGGAGAGCCACACTCATACTAAGGAATTTCAAAGCATCACAGAATCTCAGAGTTGGAACAAAACTCCATGACCACCAGTCCAACTTATATCTGAAAAAGAATCCCTCTATGGCATATTTAGGAATCAGCCACTCACTATGAGGTACCACCTCACTTCTGTCAGAAATGACAAATGCTGGAAGGGATGAGGGATAAATACAGTGTACCACTCTGGAGAACAATTTGGAACTACACTCATGTAATGTTAATGGGATAATAAGATCTTTCCCACTCATTAATAAGCCTCACCGTGGAGCCCATTGGGGGAGGGACTTGTCTGAGGAGGAGCTTGTGTAGGAGGAGGCTTGCTAGTAGGAAGATTTCCACACTTTTTGGTACTAAGTTGATTAGGCACTGAGTCATGAGGGTTGTGATGCCTTCTGACTCTGAAAAGTGTATATATACTCTGAGTTGGTATTTTGCTTTGGGGGTTTGCTTATGAGAAGAGCCATTTGATTTTCTGATTGAGACTCTGAGTAGCCTTATGTTCAGATTCCTCCACCACCACTCCAACTGCTCAGATGTAAAAGCTCTCTCAATCCAGCGGTGTATATAAAATGTATAGCAATATCGCTTTGATTCACGCAGTCAGAGCCCTTTCTGTTGGTCTTTATGCTAATTTCTCCGCTTGTATTTTCTCTGACATTCAGGGTGTTACCTTTCCCCTAAACTAGTGAACGTAATTAAAGAAGACTGCTGACCTCTTAAAAGTTGCTTTCCTTTAAGAAAAGCAGATCCAAGAACCTGTGCTAGTAGATCATCCTGAGTATGCCAGGGTACTTGCTGTTACAACCCAAAGGGCTATAAAACTGTGCATATCGTTTGACCCAGCAATGTCGCTACTAGGTTTGTATCCCAAAAAGATCAAAGAAAAAGGAAATCTACTTAGATAGACAAAGTGTTTATAACTGCTCTTTCTGTGGTGACAATGTATTGGAAATTGAAAGGTTGCTCACTAATGAAGGAATGGCTGAACAAGTGGTGGCACATGATTGTGACAGAGCACTAACTAATGTGCTGTAAGAAATGATGAGAGGGGTGGATTCAGAAAAACATGGCAAGACCTATATGAACTGATGTAAAGTGAAGCAAGAAGAACCAGGAGATCATTGTGCACAGGAACAACAATGCTGTAATGATACTCAACTGTGAAAAACTTGGCTGCTCTGATCAATACAATGATCCAAGACAATGCCAAAGGATTCATGATGAAAAAATGCTATCTGCCTCCAGAGAGAAAACTGATGATCCAAGTGCAAATTGAAGTATAATTTTCTCATTTTATTTTTCTTGCCTTTTTTAAAAATATGACTAATATGGAAATATGTTTTGCATTATTTCACAAGTCTAATTGATACCATATTACTTGTCTTCTCAGTGGGTGGGGGAGGGGTGAATAGGAGGGAGAGTACTTGGAACTCAAAATTTAAAAAGAAAAGAATGTTAAAAAAAAATTTTTTTTTTAAGAAATAGCCATCCAGCCTTTGCTTGAAGACCTCCAATGATGGCTAACCATTACTTCCAAAGTCAGCCCATTCCACTTTGGGATATATTTTGGGAATATTTTATTACTTTTTTTTTTTACAAGGGGGAGGGAGCCCCCTTTGAAGACATCAGTGTTTCAATTACACCCCCAGGCTAGTAAGTTATATTTTATTGGTCCTATAACTATTTCTGGGGCCCCATTAATTAAAAATGCTAACTAGAGCAGTACTAACATTAAGGACTTAAGGCTGGCATTCAAGATTCTCTAAAATATGGTTTCAATCTACAATTCTACTCATGTCTATTATTCCTCTTCACATGTATCATATACTACAGTCAAATTAAATGATTTCCACCTCTTCCTGAAATTGTCCCATGCTGTTCAAACTTGGTGCATTTGCTCACACCATTCTCTCAGCCTGGAATGCCCTTCCCACACATCTGTCTTGTCCCATCCAACCTTTGAGGACCATTTCAAACACAACTTCCCCGAGTCTCTCCTGAGCCCCTCATAAAAAGCATTCATACCTCTGTGATGCCCTTCTCCCATGCGCCCGATGCTACAGAAATCTGTATTATTTGCTACACCTCCCCCTACCACATTGTATGCTCACTGAGGGCTTGAACCATCTTTATCTATCTTTATATTCACTTATCCCCTACAGCAGGCAGACATTCTATGATGTCTTACTATGTCTCAGAGTCATGTTTGCTGAATTAAGGTGGCTAAAATTAAAGCAGATATGCTGTTTTGTAACCACATTAGTCCTTTCATAGGTCTGTGTTCACAATTTCCCCATAGGGACCACATTCCTCCTCAAAGGCAGAAGCTGGGCCTCTTCTGTCTTTACATTGTGACCTCTCACCACAAAGCAAATTCTAGGAAGCTGCCCAAGACTAGCTAACTATGAGGTGTGATTTCAGGGTCAAAAAGAAAAAACACATCTCCCCTCCTCCTGAAGTCTGAACATACATGGTTAGTAATTACAAAATTAGAGAAAAGACTTAAGTACCTCCAAGGATAGAGGAGAAGAGACAACGCCTGAAATTCACATTCAGATAGACGTGAAAGAGTAATGAGAGCCCAGATACCTATAAGGGAACCTAGTATTATTAACTAATAGCAGGGCTTTCCCTGTGAACAAGTCAATTCAATTCATCTCAATAAATTTCACTAATTTTACAGTGACTATCTTAGTCTGATTCAAGACAATAGGAACAAGAAGGTTAGCATGGTGATGTGCAATTATGTTGGCGTCAGCAAACCACAAGTTCAAATTTCCACATTTACACTTATATCAACAGCAAGTCACGTAACCTTCATGGAGCCTCAGTTTCCCTATATCTAAAATGGGGATAATATTTATACTACCAACCTCATAATGACATTGCGAAATGACTTTAAAACTTTAAGGTGTTGCATAAATGTATTTCATTACTTATTATCTACTATTTTCAAGGAACTGAGTGAAGTGCTGGAGATATAACAAGGAAGACAAAACACTTTCTACCCTCAAAGAACTTACATCTTACTGGAAAATGAATGACAGGTATAGGGCACAGACTCCCTTAAGGGAGGGAAAGAGTACCAAATTTGAGTATTTGGGGATCCCGAACTCTTGCCAAATCTCACAATTTTGCCCAGAGTCATGTTGAATCAGCCAACAATGTAATTTCATCTATGCACGAATCAGAATTAGACCCAGGTCTGTATGCAAAGCAAAGTTAAGACCCAGGGTTTCAGCTCTCAAGGAACTCACAATCTAGCTAGAGATACCAGAGGCACACATATTAAAAATAATAACAACAACCGATAACACAAAGTAATATGCAAATGCCACTTAACAAAAGGGTGCCACTGGTCAAAAAGAAAACCAAACGGACTTTCACGTATTTATTGGGCATAAACTGTGATACAGGGTACTATGCCGAGTACCAAGTAACCACAACTGTATTAGGTATATAGAAGAAACTCTGGCAGAGCTGACAACTGGAGGACCCACATCCCATTATATAGGCTGAAATAAAGCAAAAAAATGGTAAAAGGAAAGGAGTTCTGCCATTAGCCAAATTCCACCCTGTACCTGGTGAGCATCACCCGATGGGATTATGTAAGCTTGGATTGGTTCAGTCACATACTCAGTGTTCTTCATGGCCTGTCTCAACTGCCGCAGCAATTCAGAAGTCACCTTTGGAACCATTCTGTTGTCTAGAAGAACATAAGACAGGACACATTTCAAAACCACACTGTCCCATGACATTCATGACTAGTTCTGAATAAGCCCTAACTAACATCACAAACTCAGCCCTTTCTCTACCTATATATTCATACATATCTTACCATGTATCCTTCCTCATGTGCCCTCCCCTCTTGGACATACCAACTATGAATAGGACTTAGAATCTCCTCAACCAGTCAGAAAGACATCTCACAGGTAATACATAAGAAGAAAAGTTTAATCTGTAATATTCATTTTAATGCTGTCCAACTGTAAACTACTCCTTTAGACTGAAGAGTCAGAAGACCTGGGTTCTGCTCCCAACTGCCACTAACTAGCTGTGTGACCCTGGGCAAGTTATCTTACCTTCTCTGGACCTTAACTTTCCTCATTACTGAAATGAGGTTATCAAACTAGATGAACTGTATAAAAGGTAGTTACATTTAACCCTGATGTGCATTAAAGAGGGTCAGCTAAGAATGGAGAAATTCTAAATGGGACACTTCATTCAACAAATATTTATTGGGCACCTCCTATGTACAGGTCACTGAACTAAGCACTAGAGTAGAAACAAATTTATATAAGATATGATCCCTGACCTAAGGAGCTTCCAGGGGTTAGCCACAAAAAACAGCGATATGAAACGGGTGATAAGGAATGAGAGACAAACGATGTACTATATAAGCTCAGTGGAAGAAAAGATTGGCTAAGGACAGGATCAAAAAAAGCTACATAGAGGTAATAATAGAGCTAGGCCTTAAAGACCGGTATGATTTAAATAGAGATTAGGGAGTGGGGGAGGGGCAGCATTCCATGGGAAGGAAACTGTGTGAGCAAAAGCCCCTCTCCCCTTCTGGACACTCTCTCCTGTCTGGGTTGTCCCAACACTGTTCTCATCTATATGTCACCCACTGACAGCGGAAATGTTCCAAGGCTCTGCCGTGAGTCCCATTCTCTTCTCTCTCTCTACAATGGTTTCATCAGCTGCCATGGGTTTATCATCTCTAAGCAGATAATTCTTGGCTCTACAACTCTCTAGTATCTCTCCCAAACTCAAGACATTTCATAAACTGCCCAATGGACATTTCAAACCAAAGTCTCATGGGAATTTAAATCTAACTAGTCTGAAACAGAGCTCATTTACTTTACCCTCACAACCCACCCTATTTCTGTTGAGAGGACCCATCCTTTTAGGATCCCAAGTTAACTATCTCAATATCATTCTCAGCTGCTCACTTTCCTTCACCTCACATTCAATCAAACCAGATGAACTGTATAAAAGATAGATCGTGTCATTTCCACCCCCCAAACTATTCTTGCATCTGTCTTCTCTCTATGCACACAGTCACCACTCTTTCAGGCCCTTATCTCTCACCTGGACTATTACAGTAGCTTTAATTAGTGTCCCTGCCTCAAATCTCTTCCCCACTAGAAGTCATCCTCCAACATATTTGCCAAAATGATTTTCCTCCTTCACTCAAACTCCAGTGCTTCCCTTTTACATCTTGGAAGAAACATGAACTTCTTGAGCATTTTAAAGCCCTTTATTCCTTTCTCTCCTAGCTACACTCCTGACTCTCCATCCAGATTTTGTCTTCAGTGCCCCAGAAACTTCTCCTCCCCGGAGGCCCACTCCAGTTCTGGAGGTTACACATGAATTACACCAGGCCCTTGCAGCTCCTCTGATTGACTAGTTCCTCTTAGAACTTCCATTTTAAGGCATCCAGGGTCATCTCCAGTCATCTTGATCCATGTCGTGCCATTAGACCCAGATGGCTCTGGAGAAGAGAGTGAGGGTGGTGACTCTGCACAGCCCTCCCTCACTTAAATCCAGTTCTCTTGCAAATCACAGCCTCACCTTCCTGATGTCATGGTCCTCTTCAAAAACAAGGGACCATTTTAAGGAGGATGCTCAGACTATCCCTCATGCCTTCTTCATGTCTCTCCAGGTTGACTTCTTAATTCTCCCTCCCATCCCCAATTTCCTTTTATGTGTTCATCTCCCCACATTAGAAAAGTAAGCTCCCAGAGGGCAAGGACCATCTTTCTTTCTGCTTGTATTTGTATATCTAGGGCTTAGCACAAAGTTGAAAACACTGTAAGAGCCACGGGCAGCTAAGTGCTGCAGTAGAGTACTGGGCTTACAGACAGGAAGACCTGAGTTTAAATACAACTTCAGGCACTTACTAGGTGTATGATCCTGGACAAGTCAATTACCCTGCTTGTCTCAGTTTTCCTCATCTGTAAAATGGGCATAATAAAAGCACCTACCTCCCAGGGTTGCTGTGAAGATCAAATGAGATAATAACTGTAAAGTGCTTGGCACAGTGCCCAGCACACAGTAAAAACTACATAAATGTTAGCTATCACTATTATCACATAAATGCATGATGACTTGGCTCTTCACTGTCTGGTTCCGGACTACTTTTCCAGCCTTAACACTCCCCTTCATGCATTTAGCGTTAAGCTGTCCTTGCAGTTCCTCATACACAGCACTCCATTTTCCATTTCAGTGCCTTTACATTAATCATCTTCCATACCCAAAATGCATTTCATCTTCATCTCTATCTGAAATCCGTCAAGATTCAGCTCATGCACTGCCATATATATCAGAGGTTCTTAATTTCTTTTGTGTCATGAGCCCCTTTTGGCGATCTAGTAAAGCCTAGGGACCACTTCTCAGAATAAAGTTTATTTGTTCAATTCATAATGGAAAGAAATGTTAAATTTCAGTTAGAGGTAAGTGACAAGAAAGATGCCAATTTTTCCCCAAACAAATTCATGAACCACCCAACATCATCTGGTATCTAGTCTGTATATACTTGGATGTTGTTCTGCCATTTCCATCACATCTGACCCTTTGTGATCCCATTTGGGGTTTTCTTGGCAAAAATACTGGAGTAGTTTGCCATTTCCTTCTCCAACTAATTTTATAGATGAGGAAACTGAGGTAAACAGGGTTAAGGGACTTGACCAGGGACACATCGCTAGTAAGTGTCTGTGGCCAGATCTGAACTCAGGAAGATTAGACTTCTTGACTTCACACCTAACACTCTATCTGCTGTAACACCTAGCTGTCCATATACTTCCCCAAGAGAATATAAACTAAACTACACAAGGATAAGGACCGTCTCTTTAGTCTCTATGTTTCTGCATTCCCAAGGCTTAACACGGTGGTAATATACAGAAGGGATTAATAAATCCCACATTAAATGATTGAAAGATTAGGGACAAGGAAAAGAAAACTCACAGTGTGTTCAGGAACACAAAGTAGTCTAATTTGGTTTCAGTGTATCCAACAAATAAGGGAGGAGCAGAGATAAAGGCAGGATGGAGCCTACCAGTCTTGGATACTGTTTCCGAGGCCAAGGCCGAGTACCTTTGTACGGTTAGGCCAGAAGGAAAGAAAGGAGGCTTCTGGTTACATAGAAGAGTGACTCACCCTCATCTCTTTCACTCTGGTCATTTCCAAAATTAGCTAAAAATTACCCTCTGTCTGCCCAAGAAAAGATACCATCAGAAAATCAGAACTCTGTATCTAAGACCTTTTCAGAGCAAAAAGAATAAAGTAGAGGCAGACTCCTACATGAAGGAAAAGAGTGATGTTCCTATAAGGGAACCTACCCTTGCTAAGCATCTGCCCATATTCTCAATGAGATTTCGTTATTCTTAAGAGATGAGACAAATGTGCATAAGGTTGGTGGAGGACAAACCCAGTACCAAAAAGCCAAGTTCAAAATGTAACATGGGGACTCAGTTAACCATTTAGGGCATGCCATAAAAGAAAAGGACCTCTTCAAAAATTACATTACATCTCTCAACTTTGCTTGTAAATGGGATTCCCTAACTTTTCCATCTCACCTCAGTTGTATATTTTACTGCAAGAGAACCAGCTGGAGTTTGTCCTTGGAGCAGCAGAAAGGATGGCAGGTTAGCCAGACCCTAAGGGCTGGAAACTCTTTCAGATCCACAGGAGACAAGTGAATCAACAGCAACCTCTCCTGCACCACTTTAATAACTTAAAAAAAAAAAGTAGCAGCGGGTTCCCCTTCCCCTCCCCAACAATGGGAGGCAAAAATTACAGGAATGAGAATAAAATTGTGAGAACCTGGCCAAGTCATTTTATTTCTGTGACATCAGTTTCCAACTCTATAAAATGAAGAAGTTGGAACAGTTGAGTCACAAGGGTCCTTTCCTTTCCTAACAATCTATCTCACCATTCTCTGCTATCTAAGTTTTGCATTTATTTGTTTTTTGAGGCAGTGAAGACCCAAGTTCAAACCCAGCCTCAAATACTTACTAGCAGTGCGACTCTGGGCAAGTTAACCTCTGCTTGTCTCAGTTTCCTCACCTGTAAAATGGAGATACCTCTCAGAGCTGTTGTGAAGATCAAATAACATAATATTTATAAACTGTTTAACACAATTCCAGAACACAGGAGTAGGCACTTAAATGCTCATTTCCTGCCTCCTATACTTCATTATATACATTCACATCTCTCCCCACAACATGAAAATTGCACTAGATGTATTTAAGTTTGGGGTTTTTTTAAGGAAACAAATGAGGGTTGTAATTGCAGTCCTAAGTCTCCTAAGGTTCCTTTCTGCTCAAAAACTCCCTAAATACTAAATCCTTGTGAGTTGTCAAGGAATAATGTTCTGTTAAACCAAAGAAGACACAATGGACCGTTATGGCATGTGAGAAAAACACTGCTTTGGACAGGATTGAAATTCAATCATGCGCACTTACCACAAAGCTGGGATCCTGGAGTCAGTCAAGACCCTCGAATTATAACAAGGCTCTGACACTAAAATGCTGTCACAAAGTCCAAGCACTTTTTACTCATAAGGAGCTTCTCAGGTCATCATATGTAACAAATGTACTCTTAATTTAAATTCAAGTTCAACAAATCTGCTTATCTGGTTTTCCTATCAGTAGTAAATTAAAATAATATAAAGGCTGTTAAAAGCAGTGTTTGTGACAACAGAAGTAACAGTTCATAGCCTAACAGTGAAGGAAGAGACAAAAAAATTTATAAACATAAACATAAGATTTCCTAAAGGATGGAAATCTGGGACCATTTAGTTTAGGGGCAAATAGCCCCAAGACATTTTAAAAGATACTGAAGGTAGCCCCTCAAAAAGGTGTCTAGAGAAAGTCTTCAAGGAACAATAAGATTGTTACCTTTTTTATTTTTTAGGAAGTCCAAAATGCTAAATACCACCACCACCTCACACATAAACACAAACCACAGAATATTTCTATGGAATGTACAGAAGACGCATTGCCAACTTCACAGTTCTAAAATGATCATTGGATTCTGGTATTCTAAAGCAATCAAAACAGCACAGTCTGAAGTCCACTAGTTTTCCTTCATTATTTTGTTCTCTTTTTTTTTAATCAGACAACTTCCAAAGTTCCTAAGTCTCCTTTGGAATATAGGATACAATTACCTATTTCACCATCTTCTATATCTCTACATCTATTTCACCCCACCCCACCACCCATCCCAAAAAGTGTTAACCCCGGGCAATTATCCATGGAGTCAATAGCCAACGTTTTTAATTCCCTGGATTCGTGTAGGCTATCAAGAGCAATTCTCTTTTCCACGGTCCTTCTTTATCAATATAACCCAGAAACCTTGGGAAGAGGTCCACACCATATTTACATTTAGAATGATTACCTGATTTTCCTTGGATATCTTGGATTACCTTGGATGCCTTAGATTCAACTGCCCTTATTCCTCTCTGCAGAAAGGTCTGAAGACTTCTGTCCAGGAAAGAGAAATGGTAGACTTGGCAGACTTTGACCCACAGTAAGCAAGGCAAACTTTAGTCGGTGTCAGCACCAGTCTAAACTGGAGACAGTCTTCTCTTGAGTCAGGAAAAATTCCTCCTTCGGTTATCAATCTATGATTGGATAAATGGATCCCAGAGATCAGATTTGAAGAAAATTGCTCTAGAGATTGATTACAAGTCTCTTCACATGGCAACTAAACGTAAGAGAAAAATGACTTCACATTAATGCAGTTTGAAGTTTTACCATGTTAACAGTCACACAGTCCTGGAGCTGGTAAGAAGCTCATCTAGTCCAGCCCTCTTATTGAACCTGCAGTCCACAATGGTTAAGTGACTTACCTAATGTAACACAGTACTGAGTGACAAAGCGGAAACTAGGATCAATTGTCTACATTCCTTTCCACAGTTACCATACTGCTTTTCCAATACCTGGAAAATTCAATGCCTATATGGTTGTGTATCATAATAGAAGTCTCATGAGAAAAAAAAAACTCATCTGTTATGCTAAACTGGATGAATCACCAAATACACAAAATTCATTGTCTTTGCATAATAACAATTATAAACCTTTCTTTTTAATTTTAATTTTACTTTTTTTTTGCTACCACAGGTAAGGACCTGGGTTAAAATCAGCTTCCTGCTTATGCTGATCACTTTTCTCTGGGCCTGTTTCATCTGTAAAATAAAAGGATTAGATTCTCCATCTCCAAAGTCCCTTCTTTGTCTCAGTCAAAATCCCTTTGACCTCTTTCTTATAAACAATCCACAGGCCACCACATAGAATTGCCACAACAGCCTTCAAGTATCCTAGCTGGTTCAACCAACCTCACTATTCAGGAAGCAGATTAACCCATCTCTGAATTATGCAGGCCTTTAGCTTTAGGAGTTGTTATTCAATCCTGTACTCTTTTCATTGTGCCTTAAACAGCTCTAATCTTAAAAAAAAACAAAAAAATTTCCGCTTGAGGAGACTGGAACACTTTACCCGTACAAAGTTAGAGGATTATTATCTGTGTTAACCGATAACACCATCCACCACCAACCCATAGAAGACTGAGCTGAACTAAGGCCAAAGAGCCCCCACAGTATCCTCCTACTTCAGAGGAAATTATTGGTCAGAATTTGAAAATCCCTTCCTGTTTCTAAAAGCCTTGAAAGGACTCATGGAACTATGCAAAGAGCATTAAATTGGGAATCAAAAGACCAGGATTCTAATCTGAAGTCTACTAGGAGTCACTCATCACTCACTTCATCATCCTAGGCCTCAATTTCCCCATCTGTAAAATGAAAGGGTTGGGCATCTGACTTTCCAAGTCCCTAAGAGTGCTAACATTCTCTGCTTCACTTATAAAGCTATTGCAGGCTAATTTTCAGGCAGGTGTTTTTATTGCCTGGGTTTGAACTACTGGAGTAGGAAGAGCACTGGATAGTAGTGGATGCTCTGTCACTGTGTGTGACCCTGGGCAAGTCATTTCACCAATGCGAGTTTCAATTCCCCCCTCTGTAAAGTGACGGGGTTAGACCAGATGATTTCTAAGGTTCCTCCCAGCTCTAAGATTCTGTTCCCATACATTTCATTCACCGGCAGGATTAGCACTCCCCGGGAAGAGGGCAGGGAGGTGCCCCTATAAAACCATTATATATGTGTGTAACTATACATACAGTCTCCCTACAGTCCCCCTAGTCCTCACCCCCACTCCTACCTAACCTGCACCAAAGCAGGTGGGGCACCTTCCACTCCCCACTGGCCAGGGAGGGCTGGCCCAAGGCTAGCCTGTCCTGCTACCCCAGTTCGGCCCTGGATCTGAGCGCTCGGAGCCCGCTCCTGGGAGCCTGGCCGTTCGGAGCGTCAGGAGGCCTCCCTGCATGCTTGCAGGCGGCACAAGGCCGGAGGTGCGAGTTGCATGCGCTGCACTTCCAGCCCTGTCCTCTCCCGGGCCCCGACCCCGCCGCACCGCCACCCCCGATGCCCCTGTGTGGCCCGGGCTGGGGGACTCCGGATTCCGCAGCGCCTCTGGCTCGGCTCACCTCTCCACTTGCCCCGGCCGGCTTTCCGGAGGAGGCGGCCATGCAGCAGTGACGTGCCCCGGCCCACGTCAGGGAAGCGCAGACCAGCTGATCGTGCCTGGGCCAGGGGAAGGAACGCGGGGACGGAGCGAACCCGGGCCACGCCCCCTCTGTGACGTCACGCCACCTTAGCCTGTGGCGGTCCCCCGCCTTAGCCCCGCAGTTGTCCCGCAAAGGGCTTGACCCCGGGACTTAAGAGAGCTGGCCTTGAGCTGGACCCCGGAGTCGGCCTGAGCATCTGCGGGCTTGTCCGCAGTGTGACAGGGTCCTAACCCCTTATTATAAAGAAGGCGGAGAAAGAACCTTCTTAGATGCTGAGTGCGTGTCCTCCTTCCCGCGCAGGAATCCAGAAAAAAGCGAAAGAAGGGACCAGGGGAGGGGGCTATTCCTTCTCACGTACCTCCTGTTTGCCAAGGAGACGTTTTCCTGGGCTGGAGGAGAGGCCAGGGCAAAGACGGACTGGGGGAACGGCAGGCATCTAAAGGAGGGCCACGGAAAAGGGGGCAGTGGCTAGGGCTGAGAGACCCCAGGACAGGGTGGTTAGACCCCCACGCCGGGCATAAAGGTGCTGGAATGTGTTTCTAATAGAGTTGGCCCTCGGCAGGGCGGTGAGGACTTTCCAAGGCTGCCTAGTTTAACCGGGTGATTGAGTCCCTGGTCTTCCCTTCCCCCGGGGGAAGGGCCTGTTCTAGAAGCGCTGGGGACATTGGAGCCCCAGTCCTAACTGTAACTCGCATTTATACTTTTCGGTTCACTTTCCGTGTATACATCTCGTAGCTTTAGCCAGAACTCTGGCGACAAAGCGTTCTCCCACACAGGTAAGGGAGGCAGCTTTTTTTTTCTTTTAGCAAAGAAACTCATTTATCCAAGTCGAGGCAAAACAGAAATCAGATGAGGTATGCGTATCAGGATATATGTACAGCGGACAATAAGTATTCTTATCTCCATTTTACAGATACGAAAAATAAGACTCAAAAAAAAACAAAAGGTAGAGTGATGCGCCCAAGGTTACACAGCAAGTAAGTGACCAAGCTGAGATTTAGAAGTCAAATTTCTACAACATCCCTTTAAAGTCTGTTTACTTTGGGACACTGAAGTGAAGAGTTATTCTGAGCCCCATGGGAAATACCAGAGTTCCAATCTTTCCTCACCAAATTAATAAAGACTTTGGAGCTAAAGAAAGTAGAATTTGCACCCTCCCCACTCCATCCCCCCCCCAAAAAATCTTAAGTGTTCAGCATCTGTGAATCTGTGACTGGGTGTCCAGTCTGGGAAAGGCAGTCTTGAAATGTCTTCCAGATACGTCATAGAATGTTAAGCCTGGAAGGGACTGTGGAGTCCATCTCATCCAACTTTACAGATGAGAAACTGAGACCGAGAGAGACAAAGGAAAAGAGCTAACTGTTCTAATATTTCATCACAACACAGTCCATCCTAAGAGGAAGGTGTGAGTGGATTTTGAAGAGGCAAACATACCATTGCAAGTCATGTTACTCATGAGTAGATGAACCAACCAAGTCTTATTTCATATTTCCACCCTCCCGGCTTCATCCAAACTGTTTTCCATACATGACATCCCATCTCCAGTTTCTGTGACTTTATATGCAAGTAGTCCAGGCCTGGAGTGTACTTCCTCCTAACTCAATCTTATAGAATTCCTATACTTTCCTGACTCAACTCCCACCCAGTTATCTGTATCCTATCTTTCTTGAAATTACCTTGTATACACTTTGTATTGGCTTACTTCTGTGCCCAGTAGAAGGAAAATTCCTTGAGTGCAAGGACTGTTTCATCTTTGTCTTCATATCCCCAATTTGTAGAAGAGTTGTACATAGTAAGCACTCAATGCTTACTGAACTGAATATTTGATGAGGAAGACACACGATATACACATAGATACACGTCCATGGACACACAAACACATATATGCATACATACACACACAAAAATGAACGTTTCCTAAACCTAGTTTCAGTTCCCCCCTAAGATTACATTTACATTGTGATGCTTTTACAACAATTTTTACCCCAGCTGTTGTACTTTCTCTTGACCTCAGCCACACACAGAATGGTCATATATGCTAACCTATAATTATTGTATCTCCACAGCCCACATCTGTGACATTCCTATCTTTGATCACATGTTCCTGCCCTTTCATCTCTGCCTCAGCTTTACTCTTCTTAAACCTATTTCTTCATCATGACTTTTAGTCGTTCTAGCCCTTGCCTCTTCAAGTCCATCATCTCTACTCTGACTTCACAGGATCACAAGATCATAACTTTTAGAGTTGGAAGGGATCTTAAGGGTCATCGGGTATAACCAGTTCATATTACAGACAAGGAATGCATAGAAAGGCTAAATCATTTGCCCAGGGTCATGCAGTTACTAAGTGTCCAAAGCAGAATTTGAGCACAGATCTTCCTGACTCAAAGTCCAGTGCCCTCTCCATACAGCTTAATTGAAATGTTAACCTGCTAGTTAACCTGTTCAACTCAATTTCTTGTCTCCTCCTCATGCTTTGCAAAATCTCAGCCCAGAATTGTCTGCAGGACCCACCCTCTCTGCTTTTACTCACCTAAAGCTGTTTGCCATTGGAGGAAATATCAACTGGTCTACAATAGACTTATGTTATGTAATCTCACCTAAACTCTTATTGCTGCCTGGCAAACCTTTTATTCTTCCCTAATCACATTCAGTGGCTGTCCCAAACTTTCTGTTCTCTGCTTTAACCTCTTATGCCAGCTTCTTTCCTTTCGATTCAGCAGAGGGTTGTCTTTGATGTAACCGAAAAAAGAAATGATTCATTGTCATCTGCTCCCCCTTCTACTCTTCAACAGCTCTCTTCATCATCTTCATTCTCTCGTCTTTTGCTTTAAGACTCCTCACTATGCCCAGTGCTATTCCCTAGGCCCTTATTCCCATCACTGCCTGTCTTCTCCAGGAGCTTATCCCTCTTTTTTTGGTAATTGTCAGTAAGGTGGATTTAAGTGTGTGTAAAGTGGATTTTTGTTATTGTTTCTTAGAGTTCAGTTTTTTGGGATCCATAGTCATAACAATCTTTTGTTCCCGGGTATTAGATATGAGTCCTCATGATTATAGATCAAAATATCTCCACCATATTTGTGCAGCATTATATACTGATAAATAATATAAACATTTGTGCTGAAGTTGTAAACATCGACTGTGACTTAGCAGTGAGCTATGGGGATGAGGTGATGTAGACTTGTGAGGCTGTTGGTGGTGATGTGCCTTCTTTGTCTGATATCCTATAAAGTAGGTGGGCACTGGTCAGTGAACGGGGAATCTTTAGGGTTGAATGCACAAGCTGGAATGCTGGGGATCAGTCCCCACCAAGGCTTAGGGGGAATCTGTGTTTGCCCCCATTGAGGCTTGAGGGGATTTAGGGGAATGCACAAGCTATGCCTGTCTCAATTGATACCACTGAGATGTAGGGGTAGCTGCTCCTCCCTTCTCACCGCCCCGGTGAGCAGAGTGATTAGGGAATGCCATAGGAGCTGGTGCTCCCATTGTCAGCAATCCTCTTCTGAGAAACTAGACTAGAATAAAGGAAGATTGTTAACCCCTTCGAAGCTGTCTTAGTGTCTTTCCTGTCTGACCAGATCAAGAATGAACCTGTGCTAGCAGCTTTCCTGTGTGTTGTGTATGTCTTATAGTAATCTTCAGTCTCTCTCTATTTGCCCCTTCCCTGTCACCTATACATGTAGCTCTGCCTTATAAGTATCAGAACTATATAAACATGTTAAGGGTTTCCCCATTCCCCCTCCCAAAAACAAAAAAAGGCAACTCATTTTTTTAAAACTTCAGCTATTTCATATCTCTAATCCCTTTCACAGCCAAACTCCTAAGCAGGAGCTGTGTGTGTTTTTTTAAATTCAATTTTATTTTCAATTCTGAATCTCTCATCCCCCTTCCCTACTTATTGAGAAGGCAAGAAAAACACTTATTAATGTGCATATATGTAGTCACAGAAAACAAATTCCCACATTAACTCTGTCCAAAAATAATGAGAAAGAAAGAAAAGAAAATATACTGCAATTTGTACTCTGAGTCTATCAGCTCTGTCTGGAGGTGGATAGCATGTTTCATCATGAAGTCCTTTGAATTTGTGACGGGTCATTGTGGTGATCAGAGTCTTTCAAAGTTGATTTTCTTTACAATATTGCTGTCTGTGTACATTGTTCTGCTGGTTCTGCTCACTTCACTTTGCATTAGTTCATACTAATCTTCCCAATTTTTCTGAAACCATCCCCTTCATCATTTCTTACAGGACAATAGTATTCCATCCCATTCATATGCCATAACTTGTTCAGTCATACCCCAACTGATGGGCATGCCCTCAGTTTCCATTTCTTTGGTCTCTTTAGGGTATAGACCAAGGAGTAGTATTACTAGGTAAAAGGATATATACACAGTTTAATAGCCTTGACCATATAGTTCCAAATTGCTTCATTAGGGGAGAAACTCGAAGAACCTGTATTTCTTACATGTGACATTTATTGACCTTTGAACTTCATTAAAATCAATGTTTCACTTTCATCATCCCTCTCTCAACCACCCCCAAATGTCTATCATTCTCCTAAAATTGAGTAATGGACTAGTTAATATGTTTGCTTTTATTGTACCTGTTTTCCCACAGCCCCATTCTGCATTTGTCATTTTCCTTTCTCTTTAATCATCTTAGCCAATTAATAGGTGTAATGTGACAATTCAGAGCTGATTTAATTTGCGTTTCTCTAATTATTAGTGATGTAGAGCATTTTTCCTGTGGCTTATTGATAGCTTAGATTTCCTCCTCTGAAAACTGCCAGGCAGGTGTTCTTAACCTAGGGTCCGTGAACTTGCTTTTAAAAATATTTTGATAACTATATTTCAACACTATTGGTATCCATAATCTATATGTTTTATGCATTTAAAAACATTATTCTGAGAAACATAAGCTTCATTAGAAGCTTTTTTGATGTGTCATGGATCCCTATATGACACATCAAAAACAAGTTAAGAACCCCTATGCTGCTGGGGCTGGAGGGAATACCATTACATTCTCAGTCTCCACTTTATCACCTGCCACTCACTTTTCACCTTGGAATTTGACTTCCAGTACTACCACTCAGCTGAAATTTATCTCCCAGATCACCAGTGATATAGTCATTGTAAATTTGATTGCACTGTCTCAATCTTCTTCGTTTTTAACCTCTTTTTATCATTTCACACTGTTGATTGTCGCCACATCCTATGTACTCCCTCTCCTCCCATGAATTTTCTTACACTACCTCTCTTGATTTTCATCTTACATGTCTGCATTATCATCTGTTTTATTCCTGAAAACACTGAGTTGTCCCTCAAAGCTCTCTTCTGGACCTTCTCTCTATACTCCTCTCTAGATGATCTCGCTAGCTCTCAAGGATTCAATAATCATCTCCATGCTGATTATTTCCAAATCTACATATCTAGTGTCAGTCTCTTTAGTGAATTCCAAGCCCAAGTCACCAGCTGCCTGATAGACACTTGCATATCCCCAGGCATCTTAAAGTCATCAGACCCCAAGCAAAACATAATTACTGTTCCCCAAACTCTTCCTTCTTCCTGACTTGTCAGTTTTGCTCAAAGGCACCACACCATGCTTCCAGTAACCCAATTTCCTCACTGATGTCACTGTTGACTCTTCACTCCCTCCCTCACCCATATCCAATCACTTGCTAAATCTTGTTCATCCTTCCTCCACATTTCTTCCATCCTCTCCTCTCCATTCACAACTACCACTCCAGCACAGGGTCTCAGCATAGAATCAAAGATGAAAAGGACCAAAAGATCATAGAGCCAGAAGGAACCCACATTTTACAAATGAGCAAACTGAGGTTTATAGAGGTGTGAAGTATTGCAATAACTTCCTAGTTCATCTCCATGCTACTCCCCTCCTCTCCAATTTATCCTACACACAGCTGCCAAAAGAATCTTCCTAAAGCAAGGTTGGTCTTACTACATCATGGTCAAAAATCATCAGTGACTCCCTATTGCTTCCAGGCTAAAAAGAAAAAGAAGATACATATGGAAAGCCCTCCACAATTTGGTTCCAGTTCATCTTTCCAAATTTATATTGTGTTATTTTTCTTTGTCTACTCAACATGAAAATTTAGAGCTGGAAAGGACCTGAGGGACCAATGAGGCCAAACCCTTCATTTTACAGATGGATTTAAACACAGATCTTGACAAGTCCAACACTCTAGCCACCTCACTGACAACTACATTCTAGTCAAACTGACCAACTAGCTGTTCAATGAACTCAGCATTTCATCCCCCATACTTCGAACACATTTTCTTCTGTCCTCTTCTTAACCAAGACTTCCTCCAAGACTCAGCACAGATGCACCTCAGAATGAAAGTTTTTCTTTATGTTCCCCTCCCCCACAACTGTCCTCAAACTATCATCTATGTCACTATCTCTGTACATATTGTATGACTCAGTATATTCAACGGAAAGTCCTTGAGGGCAAGAGTGTTCCTTTGTCTTGAAATCCCTAGTACCTAGCCTAGTTCCTTACTGAAGTGCTTAATACATGCTTATTGAAATTAAGGTATACAAATGTAACAATATTACTGTGCCATTAGAAGTCACAAAATAAGGAATTCAAGGAAAGATGGGAAGACTTCTATGAACTAATGCAGGGCAAAGAAGATTCGAGAGGTCAGAGTTTACAATAATGGAAATAATACTAAAAGTAAAAAAACTACTGAATTGTTAAGAATAATCTTGGTCCTGCAAAACCAATATGAAAACATATTCCTCCTCTCCAAAGAAAGGTAGAAACTATGGCTACGGAATACAGTGTGAGGTATATTCACTATGTCAGTTGGCTTTAATTAAATGCTTTTCTTAATTACAGAATTACAGAATTACATTGGAGTGAGAGGATCAAAATTTAACTAACCTTAGAATAAAATGGAAATAAAGTTAATGCAAATTGAATTGAAACCTATCAGATACAAAGTACAGGTATTATTTTCATATTTCAGGAATCTGTGATTAATCAGTGTGAATACAACCTCCACTAGGCATATAACATTCCATCTGTACCTTAGCAGACTTTGGTCAAGAGTTGCTATGTGTGAAAAAATGTGTCACCTGAAAGCCTTGAGGCTGACCAAACTTTATCACTACCAGCCTCTGACTATTTTGTAAAAGTTCCAAAACTCCCCTCCAGAGATTCCCAAGCTTTCTCTATCTACTTTTACTTGTTGTGCAAAACAACTTACCTTGTAAAAACTGTGAGATCCCCTAACCCATCCAATCTGCAACCTGGCCCCATTCTCTCTGCCTAAGCCCCTACCCCATGCAGCTTGGCCATTCCTTCTGCCTTAATACCCCATATAAATCCTGTTCCCAGCCTCTTCCTTGGGGACCCCCAGCACTTGTTGTGTGACCCTGCTCTACAACTCACTTACTGTGATTAAAGGCCTCCATTTTTCTATATTGGCTATTTTCTTTTGAATTCAGGTTGACATTGGCATATAATAATGGATTATATATGTATGGTGTGTTTTGCTACTCTCCAAGCCCCCCATAGAATACGTGCTCCTTCATTTTTATCTTTGTATTTTCATCACCTGACACATAGTTTATTTTAATAAATGCTTATTGCATAATTAGTTGTCTTATTTCATCCTCAGAACAACTCTAAAAAGTAGATAGAGCAGCTGGTTTTTACCAATGAAGAAACGAAGTCCCAGAAAGGTGAGTTATTTGTTTGTACTTGTCTAGATAAAGCTGGAAACCTAGAGCCAGGAACTACAGCTCTAATCATTTCTTTGTCATGCATTACTTCAATAAAAACAAAGACATAGCTTCTGTCATTCCTCTGATAATAACTGGCAACGTGACTGATCATTTGGTGAGGACTGTTAAGTCCTCTACGATGAATTCACCCCCCACGCACATATACAACAATAGGGCTTAAGAAGTCAGAAACCATTGTCCCAGAGCACGTATTTTTACAGCTACGAAAGTTATTAATTTCCTTTTCTAACTCTTTTCAGGCCTCTCAATGTGTCTAGTGTGTGATGATGATCACCGATAGAAGAGAGACCCCAGCAATGACATTCTCCCTTACAGGCTTGATGCTCTCCTGGCAAAATTCCTGTGGATGCTTTTTTTGAAATATTAACTAAAGGATGGGCTTGTTAAGTTACACCCAAGGAAGGAACGAGAGAAGAGAAGCCAACTTTCAGGACTGTAGGCTCTGCCAAAAATATGTCCCATGAATTAAGGAGGAGGAGAAGGCATTTGGCAAAGTCAGTGAGGGTCTGACTCAAACTTTGTGTTCAGTGAAAACTGAACTCGGACCTCTTTATGTCTGAGTTCCATTTACTCTTGGCAAAGTCAGGTTTTCTGGTTCAAATAAAAGATGAAGAGGCCCAGAAGATTTCTTGGACATCAACTCCTTCTTGTGCAACAGGATATTGATGAGCTAAGTGTAAATGAATAAAAAACATACAGCGTCTGAAAACACAGAAATTTCCATGCTTCAATTTTTTAAAACTTTTTTTATCAATGTTGGGCTCCATCTCTATTTATAAGATCATAGTTCCTCCACATTTGAGTGAATGATCTTTAGTGCTGACCTCATGGTCAGCCTTACAATGACAGGCCTGTTCCTACTTAGCTAGCTGAGTCCTTACATGACAGACACAAGTCTATCAGAAGGCCCATACTCGAAGCCGTTCAAGTTTGGTAAGACGTGATAAAGTTTCAGCTCAGCCACCATAGGCTTCAAGGTCATCTCTGTAGTCTGATAAAACATTAGGTTGAGACTTCAGTGGAGACATGTTTCAATGTTAAGAGGGAAAGGTTTGATTAAGGGACTCCCTGAAAGATCAAGTGTTTTTACAATACTTTCCCCGAAAAGGGTTTCAGGGTATCAAGGAATATTACATTGGTTTTTATAAGGGACTAAAATTCCCATACTCTTTGACCCAGAGATCCCACTGATAGGTATCTACCTCAAGGAAGTTAAAAAAAAAAAAAATGAAAGGTCCCACATGCATCAAAATATTTATTGTAGTAGTTTTGGTGGTAACAAAGAACTAGAAACAAAATAGATGCCTATCAATTAAGGGATGGCCAAACCAATTACGGCTCATTAATATACAGGAATATTACTATTACTAAGAAATTATGATTATGAAGAATGCAGAAGAGCTTAGAAAGATTGATGCAAAGTGGAGTAAATGAAATCAGGAAAATAATATACATGAAGATTATAACAATGTCAGTGGAAAGAAGCAGAAGAAACTGAACACTATATAATTATGATGAGTAAACTTGACCTCAGAGAAAAGATGGGAAAACGTACTTCCCTTCCTTCATTGCAGAGGTGAGGCATTATGGGTTTGAATACAGTGTAGATTTCAGACTCAGTCAAGGTGTTGGTCAATTTTGTTGAACTGATTTGTTCTCTTTTTAAAAATCATTATTATTAGAGGTGGCTTTTTGAGTAGTGAAAGAAGTAAGTATAAATTTGGAAATGAAAATTATATAAGAAATTTTTAATGATCAGAATTTTTTTTAAAAAAGTAAAGTATTGGGGTGTGGGAAAGGGACTATAGTAGAAAGAGGATTGGAGAGGAAGTGAGAGAGTGGGATTCTGGCCCCAACTTGGTCATTAGTAGTTCTATAAGCATAGACAAATAATTTTCCTTCATATGTCATCAGTTTCCTCACCTATTAAAAAAAAAAGGATGTATTAAGTGATTTCTGAGGTCAGATATCCTGGTGTTCTGTGATTCTAAGCAATGAATTTTTTTCAGATATCACATGCTAAGCATACCAACAAATTTGTCAGAAGTCTCACAATTCCTGTTGTATTATATGTCCTTTGACTTCAAAACTAAAATGACATAAGGAAGAATGCCAAAAAGTTAGGATATGCATTCTCTTCCTTGATCTTGTTACAAAATGTTTTTGTTTGGACTTTCCCTGCCTTTAACTCCTCCTAATTGTAAATAGACAAGAACTAGTTTAAGTTCAATGATGTGATTCAAAACCCAAGAAAGAAATTTAACAAACATTTTACAGTGCCTGCTACTTATAAAAGTACCATATAAATATTATTGGGATAATTTCTAGCATATTTGAAGTTTACTTTGTTTCACAATTTGTTATTGCATAATGTAATGCAATCATCTTCTTTGGCTGCTAAGGTAATTTAAAATAAGGTTGCTGTTGTTTTGATGTAACTGACTATTGATTTTTTTGTTTTCATTAGCATGTCAACCAAGGCTCTACACAAAGCCCTACTCCAGTGCCTCACTGTGGTACCGAGGTGACTCTGGGTTTTTAAAAGCTATGCTTCCAGAGGTCAGTCTTCAGCAGATCCTACCATCCTGAAAAGGCTGATTTCCAAGAACCAGCCTGGTCAAGAACAAAAACATTTATCTCCTGTAGCTCAGCCACTTGGTGATATATTCTTTGGACGTTAAAAGTGAAGAAAAAAATACAAAAATGGCCCTCAATCCAATGAATCACTATCCTATTTCTGAAGTAATGGTGAAGACTGGGAGAAAATAAGGCAGAGGGTAGAAAGAATCACAGTTTTTATTTTTTTAGTTAATTCATTTGTTTTCAGTTTTCTACAATCCCTTCCATAAGTCTTAGATTTTCTCCCCCTCCTTTCCCCCTCCCTCCCCAAAATGGCATGCAGTATTATATGGACTCTACACATATTTTCACATTTTATTAGCCACATTTTCACATTAGCCATGTTGTATAGAAGAATCAAAACGAATGAGAGAAACCATGAGAAAAAAAACAAAACAAAACATAACAGAAGAGAAAATATTCTGCTTCATTCTGCATTCTGATTTCAAAGTTGTTTCTATGGATGTGGATGGCATTTTGCCTCAAGAGTCCTTTAGGAGTGTTTTAGATCCTTGCATTGCTGTGAAGTGCTAGGCCTACCAGAAATAGTCCTCACACACTGTGGCTGATACTGTGTACAATGGTATCCTGGTTCTGCTCCTTTCACTCAGCATCAGTTCATATAAGTCTCTCCAGCCTCTCTGAAGTCCTCCTATTCATCATTTCTTATAGCACCATAATATTCTACTACATTCATATACCACAGCCATTCCCCAATTGATGGGCATCCCCTCAATTTCCAGTTCTTTGCCACCATGAAGAGAGCTGCTATAAATATTTTTGTACATTTGGGACATTTTCCCATTTTTATGATCTCTTTGGGATACAATCCTAGAAGTGATATTGCTGGATCAAACAGTATGCACGCTTTTGTAGCCCTTTGGGCATAGTTCCAAATTGCCCTCTAGAATGGCTGGATCAGCTCACAGCTCCACCAACAATGCCTTAGTGTTCCAACTCTCCCACATCTTTTCCAACATTTGTTGTCTTCCTGTTTTGTCATGTTGGCCAATCTGATAGGTGTGATGTGGTACCTCAGAGTTGTTTTGATTTGCATCTCTCTAATCAGTGATTTAGAGCATTTTTTCATATGACTATAGATAGCTTTAATTTCTTCCTCTGAAAACAGCCTGTTCATATCCTTTGACCATTTATCAATTGGGGAAAGAATCACAGTTTTTAGAAGGCCATTAACATAGCTGTTATAAACATTAACATAGTTGCTGCTACCCTAAATGTGAAATCCTTGTTCAATGGCCAACAGTGGACATGCAATCAGAAGAATTATCAAGCTCAACACTCTATGAACAAAAACAGAAAACAGAAGTCAAATGGTTCGCAAGATGTCCCTGGTTTCATAGAGTACCCAGAGACAATCAAAAATATAACTTCATGGGACATTTGGTCATCAAGGAGATTTTAGACTTATGGTTAAGAGGGACCTTAAAGACCATTTTAAAGATGAGAAAATGAGGCAAATGGAGTTTAAGTAATTGCATGAATAAATGGATGGGGGGGGGGAACTATTATTAAGTGCTTACAGTGTGGAAAGACTTGAGGATGCAAATACAAAAGTATAATGATGTAATTGACTAAGCCAAACAATTAAATTACCCTAACCCACCAAAAATAAAGGATAAAATACTAAAGTTGCTTCTTTAACCAAATGAGAATGTGTCTTGATTGAGTTAAATCAATCAAAAGTATTCCAGTTAAGGGTGAAAAAGGCCTTAATTAATTTAAATACCTATGATGAGCTATTGGATGAAGTGAAAGTGAAGTTGCCCACAAAGAGGGTTTAGATTGTCTGAGAAAACTTTGACACACCCTAGGGTTCGGGTCTAAATTTTCAAGCCAGATTGGGTTCCTGTGAAAGAAACACTTGGAGATGAGGAGAAATGCCTCAACTTTAACCTAAGCCTAGGTCTTCTCTCTCCCCCTTCTTGGCATAAGAAGGACCTTGCACACTTCAGAGGCCCAGAGGACTTCCCATCTTCCCATAAATGTCATAACAAAATCCAAAGAACAGCTGGCAGCAATAGTTAAATAAAAGGCCAAAGATAGACTGCACACAGCTTCACAGCTTCACAAGGATTTCAGGAAAAAGCTCTACTGTGCCTAAAAGGAACTTCTTGAGCAAACCACAAATGAAGAAAAAGATGAACTAGAAGCTGTGAGTTACCCCTCTGCCAAATGTGCTCTGTAAGCTTGAACCTTTCAATCAACTGTATCTGACTCTTCATAACCTCTAGACCCTAGAGCAGTTTGCCATTTCCTTCTCCAGCTCATTTTACAGATGAGGAAACTAAGGCAAACAGGGTTAAGTGACTTGCCCAGGGTCACAGAGCTAGTAAGTATCTGGTGGCAGATTTGAACTCTGGAAGAGGAGTCTTTCTGACTCCAGACCTAGCACTCTATTCAGTGCACCATTTAACTGCCCCAAGCTTGAGTCTAGTTTCCCCTTAATTCTGTATGTACTTGTGGGAGAGTGTTTTACAGACTTATGGGAGACATGCTTTAGAACAATCACTTTTATTCTTAGTAAATATTCCTTTCTAAAAGCTAATTAAATCTTACCAATTATTTAATAATTGACTCATGATCCCAGTGGGAAGCATCCCAGAGAGGGCTTTATAATATCAGAAACACAACTCTGAACCCTCAGGGCTACCCCTAGGGATCTGAGGCAACGAAGTAACTGAGCTCTGGGAAGTAGACTCATCGCTATAAATTGGGATAGTGACCTCAGAACATGTGCTACAAAAGCAAGACCAGCCCTGTTCCCAAGAAGAGGAGGACACAATGTATTGGGAGGTTTCTAGTGCAAGTAATGTGAAACATCCCTGTGGGTCGCTAAAGCATCTCCCTAATGGTCACACGCAGAATTTGAACCCAAGTTCTCTGATTCCAAACCCTCTAATCTTTCCTCTGTTCATGATAAATAATAGCAAAAAAAGACTAACATGAAAGTAATTGTGGTTTAAACACCAACATCTTCTGCAGAGGATGAAGCAATAGAAAACTCCTGTAATGACCTCAGTAAGACCCTCCAACTTGAATCAAAATTACTGCTACTCAGGACAAAGGTAATAGGCAAGGTGGGTAGAAAATAAAAATCCAAGAGTTAAGAATGAGTAAAGTCAAAGACCAAATTCCTCCTGACTATACAACATGAAAATTGACAAAATTTATATGTTTTATTAAGCACCTACTCTGTATCAGGCTGGGCAACTAGGTGGTGAAGTGGATAGAGCACCAGGCCTAGAGTAAGGAAGACTCATCTCCCTGAGTACTAGCTCTATGACACTAGAAAAGTCACTTAACCTGTTTGCCTCAGTTTTCTCATCTGTAAAATGAGCTAAAGAAGGAAATGACAAATCACTCCAGTATCTTTGCCAAGAAAATCCCAAATGGGGTCAATAATGAGTAAGACTCAACAGAAATGAGTGAACAACAACAGCAGTCTGGTTTGTTTATACAAATTATTTTCAAAAAAATGGGAAATGGGTGGATGAAAGGATGCAACTCTATTAGGAGGCGCATCTGTTTTTCATAGGGTAGGCTAGTCTTTGAAAGGGGAACACAGGCCATTTGGCTTTCTTGCTGCCTGAGATATAAAAAGCCCAGGTGCTGGACATTTTAGTGGAAAACTGTCCTGTGGGATGACTTTTCAGCTGCATGCAGAAGTGAATGCAAGTAATCTTTTTATCTAAACTAGAAACTTAAAAAAAAAACCTAAATAATTAATTATATTTTTTATCCTTTGTTACCAGTATAGTTGTTTTTATCATATTTCATGGTCCATGAGTATGTCATTGTATTCTAACCCCAAGCCTGAATAATTAGACTAGCCTGCACAAAGCCTAACCCAGAATATCAACAATGATTAAAAAACAGTTTCATACAGAAGTTTAATTTAAATTGATTGTCATGAAGAAGATTTCAGCCAGCAAATATTTTCCTTACCAAATAGAAAGAAATGACAGCCAGCAGCAAAACCAGATTAGCATGTAAACTCTTAGAGAATTATGGTAGAAGATTGTGAGCAGAATCAAAGCAGGCAAAGAATTAGTGAAAAGAAAAGAAGGCTTGGTGTGAGACCCAAATAAGAATAGTCAACCCAAGGGTATGGAACTTATTGACAGAACTGGAAAGTGAATGACAAACAGATGGAAGACTGAAAAGATCTGCAAAGATTTTATAACAAACCCTTCTCACCCCAAAGGACAATGCAGCCACTGTATTTTAACTCTAAAATCACTGTCCTGTGTGTGCTTCTAGAACAGAAGTTCTTCATCTTTTTGTGTGTCATCATAGACTCCTTTAGCAGTCTGGTAAAATAGGTGAATCTTTTCTCGTTATTTTTTATGTAACTGAAGGAAATGCTAAAGTTCAGTCAAAAGTTAGTGAAAATAAAGATGCAGTTTTTCCCATCCAGGGTCAATCATCAAGTTAAATCTCTCTGCAGACCCCCTCAAATCTAACCATAGACTGTCCCAGGTGAAGAACCCCTGTTCTAGAATAATAGAAACGGAATACAAGAAAGCAAAGATTAGAGATAGTAAGAAAGTAAAGAAAGAGATAGACTGGAGTAACTATATTCAGAGCATGTTGTGCTGGTGGTGCCTCAAATGTAAGGACATTGAGGGACCAATTCTTAAGGAATCTGAAGTAGGAGAAAGTGCTAATGGCATGAAAAAAATTCAGACTTTATTATTATTTATTTTTATTTTATTTATTATTCCCAAAGAGAAGGAGAAGACAACTGAGAAAACGTTAGTAACTCTTATAGCAAATGCCGATTGCAGAAAGTTTATGAGAATATATATACAACAAAGTCATGCTTGATGAGAATAATAAAAGGGAAGAGATAAACATTCTGTAAACATTTTTCTGTAGTGAACTACATATTAAACAATTTACCATAACACAAATGACTGAAAAGAGAAGGAAATAACAACATTCAGTAGTGTTTATTGCCCGTTGACTATTTAACATTTATCTGCTAGAGCAAAAATCTTCCTTAAAAGCTTTCTTGCATCAAATGTCTCCCATGTATACATCAAAATTATATAAGATTCCTTGAAAGATAAAACAACAGATCCAACCTTGACTGACCACCCTCTGATTGTTCGTTATCAAGTGAGTCATAAAATAAGATGTTTGCTAAAGGTGTTACCCACCAGCATAGAGGTGATCAAATTCAGAGTACAAGTTGGGGGATTTCCTAGAGATGGTGATGTTCAGTTACTAAGGTACTGAAATTGCAGTTCATTCAAAGGGCAATGGAGAAGGGCCCAGTGTATATTAGTAAGCTGTAACACATTACTAGTCTTTACAAGGAAGTGGGTTAAAAGTGAAGTGTTAAACACATGGCTTACAACACTCCTAAGCATGGCCCCAAGTAGACTAAAATACAACAAAAATTTTAAAAATACAATAAAACATAGATAATGTTAATATGTATATTTTAAAAAGTCAATATGCAGCCTGCAGAAATCCTTATGGTTGGTTTAGTGGTCACCATTTCTATTAATGCCCCTGGTGATGAAAGAAATATATGAGTGAAAAAGCATACATTTGAGCATCTACCCCACCCCCAATCAAATATAGAAGGTCGAGACATTTAGCTAAACAATCAACCACACCCATTCCAACTTCCAAACTGAATCAAGGTGTAAACCAGGCACAAACGAATGCTTGATCAATTTGAGAAGAGTGAAATATTTTATTTATTGAATGGAATCAGATAATATCACATAAAAAGTGTATCTGAATTGTTTGAAAGAAATACACACATCTCTCATTATATACGTAGATACACATATACACATGTATACACACACACACACAAATGAAAGGTTTCAAGGAGGAAGTTAGGCAAGCTTCAGAGCAACTTGAGGAGGCAAATCACAGTATTAGAGAGCAGTGAGGGGGAAGAGGAAGTGAGCCTTGAAAAGGAATTATATTTTCCCAATTTGCCTTGTGAACTTTGAAAGGTCATAAGGTTTGGGCTTTCTATTAGCATTCATAGCAACGTGCACTGAGCAGCAGTGACTGATGTCAGTGTTTGTAAAAGAAACTGAGTGACAAAATGAGGATAAATTAGATATAATTGTGAATGGCAGTTTTAGAACAAGGTCACCAAATTTTGGAGCCTAGCAGATAGATATCTACATTTAAAGGGAACTTTCTGAGGAGTCCACAAAGGAAAAAAGGGCTTCAAATAAAGAGCTGTGAGTTTATTCTTTGGTCATGTGGTCTTAAGTTTGAGTCTAGTCTTCCAGAGACATTGTGTGTGAAAGGATAGAACATGTCCCAGACATCTGAGGAGCTGTTTCTGTAACAACTGTTTTTGTTATGCCCACCTAGTCAATATCTCTTTCTAGAAGCAGAATGACTGCTTAAGAATTAATAGGAAGCACACTATACGGGAGCTCTTGAGCTACAATACCAGGGAAGGAAAAAACAACCCTTCAGGGTTAACACTAGAGCTCTGAGGAGTGTACCAATTGACCACCCTCTAGGATACCATTCTGCCAGTGAGAGTAGTAATTAATGAAGCATCCCAAATAGGGAGCTACTAGAGATTGGCTAGTTATGTGGTCATGATAGAGAATTTGTGGAAAGCCCATGTGCTCCATTGGTAACATTGCAATGTTGAGAGAAAGTGAAGAATTACCTTAATATGTTGGGTGGACCTACTTATGAAAGGATATTAATTGGTCTATCTCCCAGAATGGACAGGCTTGAATAAATGGGTTGCAATTATTCTCATTGGAGAGAAAATATACATCCATGAGGTTATAGAACTGTTTGAATTAAAGCAAAAAAAATGTGTTATTAAGGGGAAAAAAAGGCACTGTTCTAAGTACCCAGTTCTTCCTTGATACACGTTTTAACACACCTTATAAGGAGATTATCAGGATAGAAATTTAACTTAGTAGTTGCCCTATGAACAGAATATCAAAGCAGCATCCAAAACCTGGCCTCGCGACCATTGTCTCTACTAATTTTAACCTAATGTTTTCTACAGTACTTTCAGGAGTGCTCGATTACTTGTCATCTTGTGTTAAGCCAAAAATAGTGACTTTATCAGAAATTTTTACTTGAGAAGTTTAGGGGGAACTCTCAAGGTTCACACCAAGGTATTAAATACATATTGTCTCTTTTTCTATTTTGCCAAATCTGGTAGCAACTGTCTTGGGATGAATTCATTTGATATCCGACTGACCCATAAAGGCTTCTCAGCAATTTGCCAAATGCCTCAGTTTCTCCAAGATATCTCATCCTTGACATAATTCAACTGGAATCAAGCTGAGTCTCGTGATAGCACCACAATCTGCTTACAAACTAGTGCCAGGACACTGCTCTTGGCAGCATGTGGGGTGTCTATGTTCACTAGCTAGACGCACAGCCTCAGGACGATCACCATTGGATCATCCCATTTCCCACCCTAAATTTACCCACTAGAGAAGATTCTTCTGCAAAATGAAGTTGTGAAAGGTCAATCAATTCCTTATCAACCTACTGTCCCCCTCTTGCTTCTCTTTTCCTTTTTAATGCTCCTCTTTTTTTCTATGCCTTTTTTCTTCATTATCTTCCAAATGCTCTATTTCTGCTCTATGTTTTCCATTTTCTCTAAGCTCAGAACCCAATAGGGAGAAATTCTTAAAGGTTTCTCTTGTTAAACATTTTGCGAGTTTTTTTTTTTCATTAGAAAAAATAAAACTTTAATCAGCATTTTTCTCTTTATTCACTTAGTTCAATGGATCTGTGGTCTTGTGAATCAGTGCCCAGATTTCAGTCCATCTACTTTTTCAGTCTTTGCAGTTCTCGTCTTTGTTATGACATAAATCTTCCATAGAGGGTTGACTTGACACCCTAGAGTCCTTCCCTGTAGGGCTTTTAACAAAACAGTACGTATTCAAGCTGTCCAGATGTTATCTCTCCTTCTTGCTTCAGGTCCAACCCACCTCCTTTTCTGATCATGTATACGACAATGGAAAATAATCTATATATTCAAATTATGTTGACTTCTGCTCATGACTATTTCATAAAAATACAAATGAGATGATGTCATTCAATCACTTTAATCTAAACCATAGATTCATGGAATTTTTTAACTAATACATCAGTTGGAATCCAGGCTTAAAGTGGGTTGAAAGATGAGGGAAATCAGAAATAGATGGTTTGATAAATGGTGAAGGAATGATTTTTAAAAAAGAGGCTTAGGGATCCTCTAGTCCAATCTCCTCATTTTAATTAATGAGAAATCAAGGCTTAGCTAGAGGACTTGTTGAAGGTCATATAGATAATTAGAGGCCAAACTAATCTAAGTCTTTCAATCTGTGGCATACTAAGGTATATTTACTAGACTCATTTAATAATCTACACTCATTCCAAAATCTAATTCTGTCCCCCATGATGCTGATTTTTAACAAAATTTCAGTAGGGCAAACCTTACTATACATTCACAGGGTGACATGGAGAATCTACATGATTTTTAGGCAATTTCAGTGGAAACAATCCCATTATTTTTTAAGATACCCAAATGAATGAATACCAAACAACCACTTCATTTTGTCAATGAAGAAATCAACATGTCCTATTTTTGCCTTCACTTTCTCACCAAGAGAAAATAGGGAAAGATGCCTTAGGATTGGTAATTGAAATCAGACCTCTGTTGCCTGTGAGAGTTTATCAGAGTGACAGCTGATCACAGCAGGAAAGTTACTGAACATTAAGGGGAAAGGGGAAAGCAAACAACACTTGTGGGGAGATGTGGGGCCTCTCCTCTGACAGCTCAGGAAACAAATAGCAGAGACAGCGAAGTCCCTAAAGATTTCAGAAAGAAGATTTAAAAAAAAAAAAAAAAGACAACATATGGCCCTGGAGCACTGAGATTTCCAGAACTGAAAGGTCAGGTCCAGGGGACAGCAATGCTAGCCAGAGAGTTTAACTCTCCTTCACAGGTGCCCCAACTATCTTTTTATGTTTCTCTAGAAAGTTAGGTCAGAAAGCTCCAGCTGGCTCTTTGCATGGTACAGTCCATTTTGCTAGCCAATTTATTTTTTTCATTTTGGGGGGAGGGGAGCAGCACTCAATATATTTATTGATGTATTCACTTTTTTTATTTTTTTGACTTTTTTGCCTCAAGAGCTTTCAATATGTATTTTCATTTTTATTGAAAAAATATGTTTAAACACATCGTACAGATCCAAATATACTCCACACTTAATCCCCCCACAATGTTAAAAAAAAAACTTTCCAAGTCACAAAAAATGGTACAAATGGTTGTGATTAATTGGACATGAAACCTTGTTTTCCAGTGGAATCTAAGCTCCTAGAGGGGAGAGACAATTTTCTATTTTGACTTCCTACCTCCAGCACCTAATCCAGTAAGCCTTACACGTAGCTGCTGCTTCATACATATTTGCTGGATTGGATTAGACTCCCCTTTGTTGGAAGAAACAATGGGTGTATACTTTACAAGTTAGTAACAATTTGTTCATTTCTTTCATTGCCATTTAAAGTCATAACAATTTTGTTGGTAACCTTTAAGGCAGAACGACACTCTGAATTTACACAGATTGTATTAATTTGGGAGGCCTCTCAAACATCATTTTCTTTTGGCTCATTTTTCTCCCACCCCAATATTTCCCTTGGGAACATCAGAATTGCAGCTAGGACTCCTCAAAAAAAAAAAAAGCTAAAAAATTAGCTTCTATGCAAACATGCAAACAAATGAATTATATAGTACAGATTATTCCACCTCACATAAAATGTAAATGACTCTCATCCAAAGCCATAAAGAGTCAGATCAACTCTCCTCTAATCAATAGACATTGTTTTGGAGAATTTGTCTCAAATCTCAATTCCTACAATTCTCAGCAGATATTCAGGCTAATAATATATTGAATATAAGACAGAATCTATGTACCTCCCCCCAAGAAAAACACAAAGACTCACACAAAGACCTATTAACAATCAAGACAATTCCCATTCCCTTTTTAGTGAACGTCAGCTCCCCAAGGACTTAAAAGTCTTCTAGATTTACAACACTACCCTACCCCCTATGTTACTCCAGCTCCCTCTCCCCATAAAGGGGAAAGGACTCATAGTTTGTTATGATCCACTACTTCAAATAACCCCCACCTTCCGGTAGGGCAGCTAGGTGATGCAGTGGATAAAGCACCAGTGTAGGAGTCAGGAGGACCTGAGTTCAAATCTCACCTCAGACACTTGACACTCATTAGCTGTGTGACCTTGGGCAAGTCACTTACCCCAACTGCCTCATGCTGGGTCTGGTCACTGGATTCAGATGGCTCTGGAGGAGAAGTGAGGCTGGTGACCTGCACAGCTCTCCCTCACTCAAAACAACATCAAGTGCAAGTCATATTATCATTTCTCTGATGGTGTGGTCCTTTTTGGCCACGAAGGACGAACACACACACACATCTTCCTTGGGTACCTATGTAGTCCTTCTTTCTTATATTCTTACCCTTGGGTTGAGGTCTCTCTTCCTACCACCACCCTCAACCCTTAAAAAAGGGGAGGGAAATCACTTAGGGCCAACAGAGAGCCAACTGTCTTCCAAACCCTGTGTTTTCCAAATAACTCAGCACTAGTAAAGAAGAAGGTCCAGATTTGTTCCTCTATATCATGGCCCTGTCCCCTGTGACTCCTCAACTCCATACCTGCTTGGTATGGAGGAGATACCATGGATATCTCCATGGGTCCAGGATGGCTGGACAAGGGATTCTTCCCCACTTCACCACTGCTCTGCTTCTTCAGCTGTCATCTCAGAAGTCATATGATTCCTTATAGGAAATGGAGTCTGAATCTCCATAGCCCCTTTCCTCTCTGCATCTCTTGTCTCTGATTTTCTGCCTCTGATCTCACTTTAAAGGTCATGTATAAGGGTTTATCCAGCTCAGGTGTGAACTAGTCATGATTCAATTAATGACCCATAACAAATAAGGTAGCTTATATCTATCATTTCCCTCTTCCTACATATTCGCATGTTATTGTTCCAGTTAGACTATAAATTTCTCTGGAACAAAGATGGTCTTACTTTTGTATTTATATCTCCAGTGCCTAGTATGGAGCCTGACATGATGGAGAAAATTGTGGTCAATTGTTCCAGCACTGCAGAGAGGTGTTTTTTGTTTTTTAAGCAGTTGAGAAATGACCATTAGATTTAGAAACTAAGAGATAAGTGGTAATCTTGGAGAGCAGCTTCAGGCAGATGGTGGCAGTGGTACCTTTGGAAGCCAAATTGCAAGGGTTGACAAACAATTTTTATTCAGTTGTGAGTTCCTTGAGGTCAGGAACCATTTTTTGCCTTCTCTGTATTCCTACTGTTTACAAGTGACTATACTTAGTCAATGATTAATAAATACTTGTCGACTTCTGGGAGGGAAAGTAGAGGCAAAGTATAGATGGCTTTTTTTAGGCATGTGGCTTTGAGAGGAAACAACCTTGTAAGAAGATAGCTTGAGAAAATAGCAAGATCAAGTGAAAGGTTTTAAGAAAGTAAAATCCCTAGGCATGTTTGTAGGCTGGAGTAGACAAAAAGTGGCCAAAGATAAGAGAAAGGAAGGAATGTGGAAGGGACTAACTCTCAAAGGAAAGGGGAAGAGATAGGATAAAGAACACTATAAAGCAGTGAGGCTCTGAGAGCAGAGCAAAGAAAAGAGAATGTGATAATATTTTAAAGGGATTTAGAATTAGAAGTAGGGAAAAGGTGTGAACAATGGATGACCTCTTTTTTCTTGGTTAAACATGAGATAAAGTACTAGATTAAAAGAGAGATGGCAGATGGTGCTGATGCACAAATTTAGAACAGCCTCTGGAGGAAGCTGGATAGTGTGTTCACTGGAGAAGACCAAAAGATTGGGGATTACTTTCTATTTACTCCAGGGGTTCTTAACCTCTTTTATGCCATGGAACTCATTGGTGGTTATGGACCCCTTCTCAGAATTATATTTTTATATGAATTATATTTTTAAATAACTGAGTAAGGAGCAGAACCAGGAGAACTTTATGCACAGCAACAACCACAGTGTGTGAGAGTTTTTTCTGGTAGACTTAGATTTTAGTAATAACACAAGAACTTCTTACCAAAAAAAAAAAAAATCCCAATGGAGGATCTCAAGGCAAAATGCCTGTCACACTCAGAGAGAGAAATATGGAAGTCACTCACATATTGTAGCAGATCATGTTTGTGTATGTGTATGTGTTTGTGTATCATGTTCTGATTTGTTATACGATTTCTTTCATTTATCTTAGTCTGACTACATAGCATGACTATAGTGAAAATATACTCAATAGGAAAGTATATGTAGAATCTATACAGAATTGTATGCAGTCGTGGGGAGGGAGGGGGGAGTGGGGGGTAGGTGGGGGGGATAAAATCACAATTGTATGGCAGTGATTGTTAAACATTACAAAATAAAAAAAAATAACTGAGTAAAATGATAATTTTCAGTTAGAGATTAGTGAAACAACATGACTAAAGTAGAAATATGTTTAATATGATCATACATATAGCCTATGTCAAATTGCATGCTGTTTTGGGGAGGGAGGTTTAGAGGGAAAGAGGAAAATTTAGAACTCAAAGTCTTATAAAAGCAAATGATAAAAACTAAAAATAAATAAATAAATATTTTTAAAAAAGAGATTAGTGAAAATAAACAGTTTTTTTCCCCATCCAAGTTCACAGAACCCCTGAAATCTGTGCATGGGCCCCAGGTTTAATCTGTATACTCCTGCAAACCCCTAATCTAATCTGTATATATCTTGTAGGCATCTAGTTTTTTGTGTGTTGTCTCCTCATTAGAAGTAAGTTCCTTGAGGAAAGAAATTGGTTGTTATTTTTTGGTTTTGTTTTGGCTTTTTGCCTTTCTTTGTATCCCCAGCAGTTAGCACAGTGCCTGGCACACAGTGAGTGATTAATTCCGTGCTTGTTGATTGAAAGGTGATACCAGACAGCACAAATCTGTAAGCAATCTATAAGTTATTTCCTCCAGCTAGCTACATTCAACAACACACAAATAACTGAGTAACTGAGAATAAATAGAAGGAGAGAAGGTATATAGTGGAGGTAATACAGGATGGGGTTTGGAAAGGGATAAGTGATGACAGGGCGAGAGGACAGAAAATTCTAGGATAGATGACAATGTCAAAATGAATAAGCTAACTTTAGGGTTAAAATTATAAAGACAGAAAGTGAAGGCAGAACAGGGATGATTGTAATGAGAGAGAAGGCATCAGTGCTCTGCTTTCAAGTCACAACAAGGGTGAAAAATATGTTTAAGAGGTGTGAATCAGGAGGAAAACTGGAAGGAAAAGAGGTCATTGTCAGATAGATGAATTCACTATTCTGGATCATGGAGGTTAAACATTTCTAGGTGATGGTTAGATTAAGGTTGTGACTGTTCATTTTGGGAACTGAGGTTGAGTGAAACCTACAGATCACAACTTTTCATAGAACACAAAAATATAGGACTAAAAAAAGATGTTAATAGTCACCTGTCTTCTCTAGGCTCCTTTCAGTTCTCATACTCTATGATTATATGAATCTGGTTCAATGACCAGAGATGTCACATAAAGGAAGCCATTGCTTAATAACCATATTCAGATTTACCCACAAGGTAGGACTCAATGTTGGATCATAAATTCATCTTTTCTGATGTTTTTGGCTCCTCACTTAATATTGAAAGATTAAAAGACCCCTGGGTAAGGACCAAGTGTAGGAGGGGAATGATTTATATCCTTCCTCTCAACACTGAAGTCACCAAGTGTGTGAGGGAAAGTGGCATCCCTTTCAGACTAGAGTCCAGCGCAGCTGTGAAAACACAGGATCCCCACTGCCTTACTAGGGGTTCACAGAAAAGAGACCAGCATTCAAAATGAGACTTGTCCATGTGGTCACATGATCAAGTCATCACCAGTCATTTTTTTCATTTCATCAGAATCAGTCAAACTTGAAAAGTGCAGTTAGAACATAATCATGAAACGCAGTTATTTTTAAATCACATAAGAGAGAAAGGTTTCCTGCATATAGTACTCCCAAGGAAATAATGGCGTTTTCGACTGGACCAACAGTGAGGTATTAACGGTGCATGTCAATTCAGTGTCTACAGCCTACACTGCTCCCCATACACCATAGATAGCTTCTCTCGAGATGTGTAGATGCTGATTTTACTCATCAGGACATATAGAAGCTAAGGGATGCTCATCTGCCCAAGCAGCTACAGCATGATAAATCCGAAGAGTGTGCCAAGGGCAAGGGCCTAAAAAAAGCATTTAACAGAAACTTATCAATGATTTGCTAAATATATGATACATAAAATGGTGTATTAGGTACCAGGGGAAATATGAAAGAGTTTAAGACATGATCCTTGCCCTCAAGAAGTCTATAGTCCAGTTAAGAAGACAGAAAATATGCATTTGGGAAACTAAGCAACACTCCCAGGCAAATAACTGCGCGTTGGTAATAGTATTTGAGAATAGGAAGGGAATTTAAAAGATCACCTAATCCAACTGTTCTCAAACTTTTTGGTTTCAAGATCCCTTCACTCTCCTAGAAATTATTGAAGACCCTCAAAAGCTTTTGTTTATATGGATTGTATAAGTAACATCTTAGTACTGTGAAAATAGTGTTGATTTCACAGACCCCCTTAAAGGATTTTGGGGACCTCAAGGGATCCAAAAACCACACTTTGAGAACCCTGATCTAATCCAACCTTCTTACTTTACAAATGAGGAAACTGAGGCCCAGAAAATTAAGGTAGTAAGTAAAAGGGTTGAGATTCCAACCCAGGAGAGAGAGGCTGATAGTGATCAGAGAAGGCTTGTGTAGGAGGTGCCTCCTGAGCTGGGCCAAGGAAGAAACCTTGTAAAGATACTCTAAAAAGCAATTCCAAGGATACAATATGGCTGTGGCCTTCTGGGACAATAGCAGCAGGCAGAATGGCATGACCAGCATTGGCAAGTCAGGTTAGATGGGCTGAAGATTGAGGACATGGGTGGGAGGAACGACAAGGGAGAGCTAAGAAATCTTGTGAGAGAAGGTCTAAGCAAAGAAGAAAAGCCCTGTTCTCTCCCTAAATCAGTAAACAATCAGTGAACAAGCCAGCAGGTCACTTTCCATGGGCATATAAACAAAAGAGTGGTTAATCCAGCATCCTTTCTTATTCTTTACTTACTTTCCATTTACACACACACACACACACACACACACACACACACGTCTCATGCTAATAACACCTGAAGCAACATTTTCAAATACTAAGGACAATAAAGAACCTACATCTGCAGGGTGATGAGATGACTCATCTGGCTTTCTTGGGATCATAAACATAAGTCCTGTGGTCCAGCCTCTTTCCCACAAAAGGAGAAGCAGCATGAGTAAGTCTCTAACCCAAGCAATCAGGAAAGCAATCAGGAGCCCCATTTCTCCCTTTATTTGACTTTGTTTTTTATCTGAGAGTTCAGATGGGATGGTAATAGAGGCCATAATCTAACCTTATCTCCTCCTCTTCCCCAATGGGAATCATTTAAAGACAATTTGATGAGTCCAGTCTCTGCACCTTTACCCAAGTTGTTCACCACACCTGGAATGCCTTTTCATTCCTCCCTACCTATCCAGATCCTACCATTTCAAGAAGCCTCAGTGCAAATTCCATCTCCTCCATGAAGCCTTCCCTTCATACTCCAAGCAACACTGATCTCTGACCTTCTCAATGAAAAATTATACTTCTCATTTTACTGAGAGATAGCATAGTATAGTAGCTAGCGTGTTGGACTTGGAAAATCTAGGTTTAAATTCTGGGCAAGTCACTTAAGTTCTCTGACCTTTCTTTTTCACATCTCTACCACTCTCTGCCTTGACCATTAATTAGTGAGAAGCAGGTAGCCACCATCCACTCTACTACTTCTATATTCCCGGGAATAAAGGGCTTCTCCCTAAGATCCTCTCCTCTCCCTTTCTCAGATAATTTATTTAATTCTGCAGTGATCCCTAGGGCAGATCTGAGCTGACTGAGGAAGATGAATACCTCAAATATGTCACACGCATCTATAATCAAATCTCACACAGGTACTCCACCAACCCCTGCCTAGACAGATCAGTAGGTAGGACAAGGGACTTATTTACAATCCTGCTGTCTTCTGCAGCTCAGAGACTGATAGTCAAATCAACTTTGTCATTGCTGCTGTGAAGGAAAAGACTATCATTCCACTTAGAATCACTGTAATTCTGAGTCATAGGCTGTCGAAGGTCAGCAGAGGCCACTCTCTTATAACCATCCATCATAGCTCCATTACTGTTGAGTGAATAAATAAACATTTATTAGTGGGTTACTATGTGCCAGGCACAGAGCTAAGTCTGGGGATATCAAAAGAAACAAAACAAAACAAAGCAAAGCACAGTCCCTGTCCTCAAGTAGTGCACAATCTAATGAAGGTAGGTGCATATTAGATACTTACACAATGGACTGGAGGCAGTTTTAGAGAAGAAGGTACTAATGGCTGAAGGGATCAGGATAGGCCTCCTAAAATAGGATTTAAAGTAAATCTTGAGTCATGGAAATGAATGATTCTCAGATCTCTATATCAAAAACTAATCACCATTTATTTTAGAGCTTTGACCTTGCTTATTAAATATCTTGAACTGGATTTTCCATACACATCTCTAACTTATTCCATAGTGGCTGGTTGTTGTCCTTTATTCTCAAAGAGGACCAAAATGGTATCACCATGATAAAGTGAAGTTTCAATGTGTATGACTGTGGCTGATCAGACCAATATGAGCTTGGAATGTTCCACCACAGCTTGAGCACAAATAGTCCACATGAACATTTGGGATGGTTACTCCAAATTTGTGAATCCTACATTTACTTTGTGCTGTCTCAATTCTGCTTTGCTCATAGAGCACAGCACCGTTTCTGATGTGGGCATGTCATGCTGAGCAGTCCTGTGCCAGTGTCTCCCATCTTGCACAATCAAATCCAAAGTTCTTGAGAGAGACCTTGAGAGTATCCTTGTATCGCTCCTTCTGACCACCATGTGATCTCCTGCCCCATGTGAGTTCACCATAAAATTGTCTTTTAGGCAAGCACACATTTTGCATTCAAACAATGTGGCCAGTCCATTGGAGTTGCATTCTCTGAAGCCGAGTTTGAATGCTTGGCAGTTTAGTTCAAGCAAGGACCTCAGTGTCTGGTACCTTATCCTGCCCGGTGATCTTCAGAATCTTCCTATAATATAGCCCTATTATATTGAGATTTAAATAAGAAGTAGACTATAATGTCTTCCATAGCAGGGACTATGTTTTCTACTTCTTCTTTGTCATTTTCAATCCTGTCTGACTCTCTATGACCCCATCTGGGGTTTTCTTTGAAAAGATGCCTGAGTGATTTGCCATTTCCTTCTCCAGCTCATTTTACAAATGAGGAAACCGAGCCAAACAGAATTAAGCAATTTGCCCAGGGTCACACAGATAGTAAGTATCTGAGGCCAAATTTTACTCCCTTTTTCCTGATTCTGAGCTCAGTGCTCTATCCAACTGAACTATCTAGCTGCCCACAGACCTTACGTAGAACAGAGCTAGGCGCAGACTAGATACTCAATAAGGGCTTGTGGAGTCCTTAATAAAGTGGCTAGGGCCAACTTAGAATAGAAACCTAAGTTTTAACCTTTCTGGGCTTCATTTTCACCATTTGTAAAATGAAGGAATTGGGCTCAAAGGCCACCAAGACAGAAAGGGGCAGAGGTCCTATAGGAATATGATCCCATGACCTTATAAGGACACACAGTGATCAGTGTTGGAAGGTTTACTGTAAAGCCTTTGTAGCTGAGATGAGGTTGCTGAGAGGTGAGCAGAAAACATGGAGTCCAGTTAATAGTGTAAATCACTTTTAGGTGTATAATTTATCTCTTTAGGACCCACAAGGCCAACCACTTGAAATCCTACCCCCACCAAGTGCTTTAGATCCTCCAAGGCATCTTAGATTTCCTGGGGTTGTTTTCTTGCCTTGAAACAGTGTTAGAGCTCCAGAAAGCACCCAGCATCTGAGAAAAGGAAAGGGAGCTGTTTCAACACTGCGAATCGGCTGATAGTTTCAAGTGCTGAATTGGAACCTCAGCTGCAGCTTTCCAGGATGCTAATTCTCCTACTCCCTCTCCAGGCCATGACTCACAGAGAAGCCTTGGGCACATAGATCCTGGTTCCATTTCAGCAAACACCCATCATGGGGAATTGCTTCTCTGCACTGTTATGCACCTGAGGGCTGATATGATTCTTGCAATACACAGTCTGTCACAAGTTATCATTATACCCTAGCAGCCAGTCTAGTGTTTTTTCCATGGTTCCCTATCTTTAGTCTTGGAAGCTAAAGGACATGAGTGCACAAAAATATGCACAGTACAATCTCTCTCTAGGTCTAGCCTTTTGGGTGATAGTGAAAGAGACACAGTGGGGGAGGGAGGGAGGAAGGATGGGAAGTTAGGATAAGGTACAGTAAAAAGAAAGATCACTGAACTAGAAATCAGAAGACTCAGGTTTCAGTCACAGCCCTACCACTGAGTTACTCTGTGACTTTGAATGATTCACTTAATCTATGTGGGCCTCAGTTTCCACAACTGTAAAATGTAGTGGAGTGGATTAAATTAGCTGATCAATAAAGTTTTTCTAAGTCTGAAATTCTGTAATATACATTCCTGTTCAGAATAACACCCCTGTCAGGACAAAATGAGACAAAAATAGTTTGAAAATAACTAAGGCTAAAAATGCAAAGTTTATATTTTATTGTCTATTATCACAAGCATAATAACAGTAAACTAAACTCAAGTATAATTTTACTTTGTGATAACATTATGATAACTTCCAGAAGTAGAGATATTTATAGACCTGGTCTGCTTTTATACCTCTCTGCTTCATCTAGAACCAAAGAGAAAGAACACTTAGACTTTTCTCCAGCAGGACTAGATTTTTACCCCTGGCTCTTGCCCTGCTCTAAAGATAATTTTGCCTAAGAGAATTAGGCCAGTACCCAGTAGGAGGGAAGGAAAAAACATGGCATTCCCTCCATTCGGCTCAGACACTATGTACAACCTGAGTGGGTCCATATGTCACAGGTTAACAATGTTACTGTCAGAATTCACAATTGACAGACCATGGACAAGTATGACAATTTGTTGAAGAAAGCATATTTGTTATGTACAAGATAATATAGCCTCAAATAAAATATCTTGACAACATTATAGACTAGGGCCAGAGAGGCAGGGGAATATGAGCCTGTTATTTTGAAAGCACAATGTTATGACATTTTAAATATACTGATGTGTGTGTTCAGCAGATGTGAAGGCTAATTTGCTGCTGAGATGAGTATCAATCAGTATTCTAGAGCATCATCCACTTTGCATTGTAAAATACATTCTTCATCTTCCTTTCCCACAAAACAATGCTGTATGTAACAGCTGTTGGTTCTAAATATGTTTCTATGAATGGAATAGTCTCATGGTGGGAGGGAAAACCTCAGAGCTAGTTTTCTAAATAAGTGTTGAAATTCTTAAAATACTTAAAGTAGGGAAAATGCTATTGCTTCTTCATGACAGATTTTTAAGGATTCTTTATCCCCACTAAAATGGCAAAAATACTAAAAAGGGATAAAAAATGTTGGTGGGACTGTGATACTTTAATACCTGGGGGTGGGGGGGTGGGGTAACAGACCAACGCAAACATTTTAAAGAGTCATGTAATAGCAAAACTGATCATTCCTTTTAATCTAATGGTTCCATTCTTAAAATTCTATCCTGAAAGCATCACAAAAAAGAAAAATTACTTAGTTGCTCTATTTATCAATTAGTCAGCAAATATGTGTCAGACACTAAGCTAAGCTCTGGGGATACAAGGAAAGAGAAATAATATGATTCCTCTTCTGAAGGAGAACAGATTCTAATGGGAGAGATAACATGCAAAAAAAAAATGTATGAATAACATACAGTGTAAATGTATGTTTCTCTCAGAGGGAAGGAACTAGCAATGGGGGGTTTGGGTGGGAGAGAAAAACCTAGAAATGCATCTTGCAGAAAATAGGATTTGAACTAAGTCCTAAAGGAAGTCAGAGCAACAGTAAGTTGGAGATGAGAAGAGAGAGAATTCCACATGTGGTGGACAGCCAGTGAAGAGATAGTGGGTCCAGTATGTGAGGAACAGCAAGAAGGCCAGTTTCACTGAGGCATACAGAGAGGGGTAACATGCCAGAAGACTGGAAAGGTAGGAAGGGCCAGTTTGTAAAGGGCTTTAAATGCCCAAGAATTTTATATTTGATCTTGGAGGTAAGAGATAGACATTGGACCTTACCGAGTAGATAGGTCATGTTCAGACCCATCTGCACTTTAAAAATAACATGTTAGCAGCTGAGTAGAAGATGAACTGGATTGGGAAGAGACTTGAGGCAAGGAGAGAAGTTAGAAGGCTATTGCAATAGTTCAAATGTGAGGTGATGAGGGTCTGCAGCAGGATGTTGGCTGTATATTGTCAAGGTAGCAATGACAAGACTTGACAACACGTTATGTATGTGAGGTGGGAGTGAGGTATCAATGACACTGCATTTGCAAGCCTTGGGATCTGGGAAGATGATTGTGCCTTCAACAGTAATAGAGAAGTTGCAAAGAGGTCAGGGTTTAAGGGGAAAAGATAATGAGTTCTATTTTGGACATGTCAGTTTGAAGATGTCTGCAAGACTTCCCGTTAGAGATTCCAAAAGTAGTTGTTAATGTAAGACTGTATCTCAGGAGAGAGTTAAAAACTGTATATATGGAATTATCTACATAGAAATGATCATTGAACCTAATGGAGCTGATAAGAGCACAAGCTGTTATGACGCCCTAATTTAACATGCATTATAATTTGGACACTCAACTTGTTTTCAGTTCTTTGCTACTAAAAAAACAAGTGTTGCTGTGAATACATGAAATATGTACGTAGAATGTACGTAAGTGTCCTTTCCCTTTGTCTTTCACCTCTTTTGGGTTTAAACCCAATAGTGTCAAATGACATGCACAATTTAGTGTCTTTGAGAGTGTACCAATTCATAGATCAAAGATCTGCCAACAGGACATTATCATTATATAGCCCCTCAAAAAAAATAGCCATTTTCATCTTTTGTCTTCTTTGCCAATTTGATCAGTGTGATGTAGAAATAGAGTGGTATTAAAAGTTCTCAAATTATTAGTCATCTGAAGCATTCTTTCCTGGTTGTGAATAGCTTGCATTTCTTCATTTGAAAACTGCCCAAAGGAGTGCCCTCTCCCAATCTCTACCTGGGGCCATCATTAATCATACCAGACTTAATCAGTTTGCCTTCATTTACATAAAGGGAAGTGAGGGACTGATTCATTCAGAATCAACTGAGAGACAAATCATTTGAAAGAGAACAGTTACATGAGCTGCCTGTAATGGTTTACAGAATCAGTTTCTTTCCCTAAATTCTGCCCCTTTCCTTAAGGGGGAAAAATTGAAAAAAATCCTCAGTTTGTGGGATATGAGCTTGGAGTTAAGCCCTCTTCAACAATAGGTAAGGGATAGAGGAATTAAACTTCCCATTTGTCATGCAACAGTTTTACCCAGCGTACTCCTTAAATTCTCAGTAGCTGAGTTACTCTTAGACTTCCTTTCAGTGTTGTCTGCAACCCCAACTCTCTATCCTCCTGAAGGGGAGGGAAGGGAAGGGAAGGCAGGTACCCAGAGATTCGATGTGCCATACTGTACAGAGATGTACTCTGCTCACTGACCTTTTTCCATACAACACACCAAGATGAATGTTCTTCCTCCTTCATCTTTCTCCCACAATTCTCTCAAAGAACAAGTTCCATGTTACAGAAACTGGTGAATTCACAGAAAGAATCCATTTAGCTTTGCCGTCACCATTTCTGGCCATGTTTACAATGAAATACCTACAGGTGTTTAGGTGTCTGATGTCTCTCTCCTGGGACCTCCCTATTTCTCATCCTGAAGTAGGAATGTCTCCTGTCTTTTTAAAGGCAAAAATTCCTTCTAAATTCACTATGAGCCACTTTCAGAGTTGGTAGTCACCAACTTTTGCTCTTTATATTAAACATTGGAATTTATAAGCTTATAGTCAAGGTGACAAAGTATGAGCACTGGTTACTTTTAGAGGGTAACTGACTTCTCTGTTTTAATTCTTCTCCATGATATAATGAGGAAGAAATACAACTGGGACAGGTTGGATTGTAAACAGAGGGCTGCTCCCCTACCAGTGCTGGAGGAAGGGAAAAGGAAAGTGTTGGGAACTCTATGTATTCGAGGCAAGGCTCACCAGCCCATTCCTTGATTGGTTGCTTCCAGTGGTACCATTCAAAGTTCCTATCAGCTTTTGGCAGAGGGATTGATCCTTAGACTCCAGTGCCTGGGGGCAAGATGGGAGAAGGGCTCCCCATGCCAGGTATGTCTAAAACCCCAAATGATACTTTTATGTAGCTTAGCAAGATGAATTCTGTCTGCAGTGTCTTCTTCCAACGGCAAATTCAAAAACTGCAGTCCTAGTGAATGTGTGCTCGGCAACAAAGAAACTTTCTTAACTCTCACATTCCCATAGCAAGGCCATCAGGAAGCAAAAGGTTTCAGTTTTATAAATTTGTATCAGTTCCTTACATGCCTTGAACATCAGACCTTTATTCATGATATTTATGAGAGATTTTTTTTTCTGTTTAGCTGCTTCACTTCAAATCCTAACTACATATTTTTTTTCTGATACAAAAACTCTTCTATCCAAGGCTCTTTTGAGTGAATCACTTTGCAACTTTTTTCTTTTTTTAGTAGGATGAGTACCACAATTATTGCTAAAAGAGGGAACATTTCCTAGGCACTGGTAAAAATAATAGCCCCAACTCCAAAATAACAGTGTCAGTATTTCAGATTATTATAAAGAGGAACCTCTTGACAATTAAGAGCAATCCAAAAATGTGATAGGCTGCCATTGGAGGTTGCCTTCAAACTGAAGCTAAATGACCATCTGCCAGGATGAGATGAGAAGAGTGCTACATGGGTGCGGGGTTAACTAGATAGCATTTAAGGTCTGTTCCTAAAACTCTATTATTTGCTAACCATTACATGTTGCTCAGATTTTCCCTGGCATGACTAAGCTCAATCCCTATTCTCTACCCCACAGGAACCACAGAAAACTCATAAAACTATTTCATTGGTTAAATCTCTTTGTCTTTGGCTCATTCTCCTATCTATGTGTCAATTACCTTCTGTTCCTACTGACTCCTCAGTCTCTGAGCACTTGCCTTTTCCCTAAGTCATGGGTAGTCTTTGTGTCTGGTTCATTGTGCTGTGTCTAGCCTTTTTCTGGTTTTCCATAACACATATGTGTGGGATACTGTTTAATATACACTGGGGTGGGGGTGGGGGGGAAGATATACACACAATATACTTTAAAATTTTTATTTATTTTATTTTTAGTTGATGGAATAAAACAAGCATTTCTATAACATAGTATATTTTTTTAAAAAAGATGATTGCAGTGAAACTGTCTATTGTGTACAATTTGCCATATAAATTTCTTTTTTTCCCTTCCCTCTCCACCAATACACTTTTAAGTTTAATATGCATTAGTGACATTTTCTCCTTCATTTTATTAAGTCTGGGTAATAAAAATAAAATCAAACCCTGATTTGTAGTATTTGCTAATTTCTAAATGCTCACGGTGAAAATTTAACAATGGATCTTGCTAGCCAGGTCCAGCAGGTTCCAACACACTCTAGCCTACTTTGTGTTCTCCAATACTGACTCCTGACTGGCTCCTTAGTGTTGGTATTCATGCTTATCTGGATGATGGCTTATGTTTTTTTACATTCAGTTCTGGGTCTCACACTGCATTTAAAGCCTGTCTCCCACCCCTGTGCTATTAGACAAGGTTTAAGTACAGACTGGATAAACTCTTGTTCAAGATGCTAGAGATGGGATTGGTTAGGATTATGCTTCAGGGAGTGGTTGACCTTTAAATTCCCTTCCAACTCTAACATTTTCTATAAATCTTACAAAATGATGAATACTCTATATATACCAACCAGTGGAAAGAGCACCATCTCTGGAGTCAGAGGTTCTGGGTTCAAATCTTGTTTCTCGCTCTTGTTTGACCACAGGCAAGTTGTTTAACCTCTCGATTTTATGTTGCCCACGTGTAAAATGAGAAGTTTGAACTAGATGGTCTCTGACATTCCCTCAAGCTTTAAATGCATGCTTACATGAGCCAATGAAAAGTAAATGGTAACTATTAGTTATAAGCTTTAAAAAATACAATAGGGTAGGGGAAAAATATATTTTGGCCATTGAAAACAAAATTATTTTTAAGTTATTAAAATTATATTGAAATGCAAAAATTTATCCATTTATTTATTATTTAGAATTATTTAAATTATTATTAAAAGGGAAAGAGAAAGAAAGGGCAAAGAATGAGATCTTAGTAGGAGTTCTTAACTTTTTTGTGTGTCATGGACTCCTTTGGTAGTCTAATGAAGCCTATAGACCCCTTCTCAGAGTAATATTTTTAATTGAACAAGACAAAATAAATAGAATTACATAGGAAACAACTACATTGAAGTAGTCATAAAAAATTTAAGTTCACAGACAACAGTTTTAAGAACTTCTGCACTGAGGAACGGCTGAAAGATTGTTGTGATATTTTGCTGCATTAAAGTTAATTTATGACTTAAATTCTATGTTGACTTTTTAATGAAATATTTTTTTAAAAAATAATCCACTCTGACTTTGCCAAAAAATGTCTTGGATAAGTGCTGTTGAGGTACAGTCAACTTTCCTAATTTCACCCTGAGTAGTCCCAGGACAACAATCTCTAGGAGCAGTGAATGAATATTTCATGTCCCTGTTGGAAATGATCAAATTTCTCAAAGCAGGTGAGAGTGAAAGGCAGAGGTTCAGAGGCACAGCTGGTGAATGATTCCTCAGCCCTGAAAGTCTCTGGATAAAATCTGGGGAGGGAACAAAGAAAGGGATTTTGTCAGTTCTGTCTGTCCTGGAAAGCTCCTCCAACATCTTACACAATGGGATATAATAAGCATTCTTGCTTCTGCAGGCTGCCTTCGGAGCTCTCCACAGGTGCATTGGCACAGCTCTGGAGAGGTTGGCAAAGACCTGATTGTGTTGTTCCCTCCTGAATCCCTTAGAAGTTGCTTGTTATGAAGGAAGGTGGTGATATTACATAACAGGTATCCTTGCTCTACCAACCTATGAGGAAAAGCAAAATATTAAAATATCTTCTGCACTATGCAGGATAAATCACACATGAATAGGACCCTGTAGATCTTGACAGATGGGCAACGTGCTGAGATTATAATAGCTCATTGGCTTTCTGTGCAACATGGCTAATAGTGGTAAATACTTGTTATCCGATAAGAATCTCTTACTACAGGACTAACAGTAGCAAAATCTTTATTCTCATAATTCTTGTCATTGGCAGTTTTTCTCCATAGACCTCAAAGAGTTTTGAAAATGTTTAGTGGGAAATCACTTTTTAATGTAAAAAAAAAAACCCTACTTTTGATCATTCCTGAGAAACGATTATATATACTTTTTATGAACTAAAAAACGTTTACTCTTTTTTCCTTTTTTAAATTTTTTGCTTTTCAACGTTCACTTTTATAAGATTTTAAGGCCAAAACTTTTCCCCCTCCCCAAAATATCATGCAATCTGATATAGGCTATACATGTACAATCATATTAAACATATTTCCATGTTAGTCAATAAACATTTACTCTTGGAACCACAAGTCCTTCTATCTCTCAGGTGAACAAAGCACACTCTCCTTTTTAAAGCCCTTCAAAAAAGGAATTTATGCTTTTGAAAAAAAGCTTGAGATGATTAAAGGAGCTTTGCAATTTCCTAAAAGCAACTCAGCCATCTCTTTTCTCTTACTTAATTCTCAACCCAATTGGTTGTCTATTTGTATTATTGTCTCATATATATGTAGAGATGAAAAAATTCTATGTTGTCCATCCAACTGTATGTCATGATTTGAGAAATAGATATACATAGAGAATCAGTAGTGGAGAAATATTCCAGGATAAGCAGGCCACTGAGATGGTAGGCTCTTCCGACCACTTAAGTCTTTCCTTTTGGGGTTATCAGGTCAAACCCTTTTGAGAAATTAGAGATCTCTTCTAGAAGGTTTGATGCAACAAGCCCAATATCCTCTGCAAGTAGGAGCACTTGGAAGACTTCATTATCCATAGAGCCTCCCTATTCAACTTAGATTTTGTACCATGTTGGAGAGTATCATCCAGCAAAGGTTTAATCAGGAATGGGGTCAAATAGGAAGATTAGGAACTTACGTGTTATAGTTTTGGGTACATAAAAAAATCAGTGCACCCAAGTGTGGATCATAATTTTCATTACAGCATCCATACCCCATGAAATCAGAAGTCACACCCAAGTTCCTCAAGTGTTATGTTATAACTGAAAGGGATCTTAGAAATCATAGAGAAATTTATATGTTGGTACATGTTTTACACATCAATTTCAGTGGAACAGAGAATATTTTATTGCTAAGAAAACTGAGACTAAGGGAGACATAAATGATTGCCCAAGGTTCTACAGTTTATTAGTAGTGGAGCCAGGACTGGGATCCATACACACAGACACAGATATAGACACACACTGTTCATTTTTCAATCATGTCTGATGACTTGATGAAACCATTTGGGAATTTTTTGGCAGAGTGGCTTACCATTTCCTTCTTCAACTCATTTTACAAATGAGAAAACTAAGGTTAACAGGGTTAAGTGGCTTGCCCTGGGTCACATAGTTAGTAAGTGTCTGAGACCAGATTTGAACTCAGGAAGATGAATCTTCCTGACTCCAGGCCCAGCACTCTATCCTCTGTGCCACCTAGCTGCTCCATATGCACATATACATACTAGTATTTCTTGTTTCCTTTAATCTGTTATAGATAGGAGAAAGATTTTAAAACATCCAAGTCCCTTTTAAGTCAGTGCCAACTTAGAAAATCTGGGCTATACTTAAATCATTCTGCAAATACTTTTTCAATGATCTTGGGAGAAAGTTAGTGAAGCCTAGCTATGGCAGGATGCTGAGAATATGACCAAACTATAAGGTTAAAAGGAGGGAATTGGAAACCATATGCGGTCTTTCCTCCAACTAATGTTATCAAGTAAGCTAGGGTGGATGATTGAGTCTCCAGCTTCGGATTCTGTTTCGTTTAGGAATCTAACTAGCAATGACATCAGAAAAACCTTTTTTGTATCTCTGTTGGCCAATTTGTAAAGTGGGGTTGCAATTAGGCCTGCCTACCCTATAGGCCTGTTTGTAGTTTGTTTGTCCCTTAGGCATACTTTGCCCAAAATGCTGCAGTTCCTGGGAGTTTATGAATGAGCTAAAAATATTTATTGTGGGAAATCGTTCCAGCTCTACATAGACTGTGTAATTTGGGTTTTTTCAATCATCTACCTCCTTCCTCTGGTCCCATCAAGTTAGGATGTTCTTAGGCAACATTCAGAACAACTCAAGATTTTGCAAAAATAATTCAAAAATAAATTGTGAACACAAAAGCCCTTTCCACAATGAAAGTGTCACCAGACACACTAGCATCTTTCATAGAAAATCAATGTGTGCATGAAGAAATCTCCAAAAAGAGGCTCAGTGAGTGGGAGACAATCTGTTAGTCACACACACGCACACACACACACCCTATCCCCAGTTTAAGTTGATTTTATTTTTCCCTACTCACTGGTTGAAATGTATGTGGGTGTTAACACTCATTTCTCCCCCAGCTGAAACATCACCACACATGACAACAGCTCAGAGCTCACAAATATCTCCTGATTCAATTCGGCAAATATTTTTCAATTCAAGAAAATTCACCGAACTCATGCTAAGCACTGTGCTGCGCATGATAAAGATTATGCAACTATCTTAGGGAAAGGAGGAAGCCTTGGCAACCAAAAGCAAAGAAAGAAAATGGTCTTCTGTCTCAACAGTGAAGTAACAAAACGCATCCAAACAATCAGAATTTCGAAGGACCACACTCACACTATTTGCCACAACCTGAAGTTGGGGATATAAAGCCAGGCTTTCGCTGAGTCAAGTTTGTAAGAGGAAAAAAAAGCCTTCCAAGGCAGCCTAAGCTATTTCCCTAAGAAGGTCTTTTTTCAAGCTCTTGTTTATCTGCAAAAAATGGAGCATTGAAAAGAATGTTGGGCCTCAAGTTGGAAGGTTTAGGTTGGAATCTTGGCTTTACCACTCACTACTTATATAACCCAACACAAGCCGTCTAATCTTTCTAGGTCTGTTTCCTCACCTGGAAAATGAAGGTGTGGGATGGATGGAGAAAGGCAATTTAAGTGTTAAATTCTGTCATTTAATTACAGAGGAGGAGAAAGATATCCTTTGTTGCATAATTTCTGGTAGACATGCATGTGTGCTGTCTAAGGTTCAACTTTAGATAATGTATACATTATCTAAATGTTTTGCTGTTTTTTTGTAGGGTGCAGGAGCTGGCATTTTTGCTTTTCTACAGAATGGCACATGGAAAAAGTCCTGTATTTGGAGTCAAAAGACCAAGATGTGAATACTGACTCTGTGACATAGCATGTTTTTGACCTTGTATAAGTCACTTAATTTCTCTGGGCCTCAATTTCCTCGCTTGTAAAATGAGGTCATTGGAATGGATGATTCTATGACTAGATGGCCTCTAAGGTCCTTCCTAGCACCAAATCAGTGGTTATTTTTCTTCTGTAGTAATATCCACCCAACACTGAGTCCTTTTTTTAAAAAATGGTTTGAATTTGGCTCACTAGAGAAATTGAGGGTGTACATATGGATTTTTTTTAAAATCCTAATGAAAATCACTTTCTCTTGCAGGTGGTTTCTTTAGGCATTAGTGGATCCCACTACTCCAGAGGCTGTGTGGATGTTTCTGGAAAAAAATGTCTTGCCTCATTTAAAACATGAAGGTCATACAGTACCATTCTGAACTCTGTTTTCCTATGGAACAAAGACCATTCCTGCATGCTCACCTGAGTATGGGGTCTGAAACATTCATTTCCAGTTACTCTGGTTTCCTTGCTGTAAACCATATGTTAAGTTACAACAGTGAAAACCCTATATTTACAGTTTGGGAGGGCAGGGGAGGAAGGATGAGGTCACAGAGCTGTGCAGGAGGTAATCGTGGGTTCTAACTAAAAGCTGCTAGAAAAAACATTTTCTGATACATTAGATAGATTGTTTTCTTAGCCCTTAAACCTGAGCAGTTTGTTCCTCATGATTAGGGCCTTGCTCTCTGTTCAGTCTCTTTGTAGGCAATTGTACAAGTCAATGTTTAGCCTGCCAGCCCTGTAACTTGCCTGGGTTTTGTCCCCTGCACCTGGAAATCACTTTTAATGAACTGAATTTTTGTTTGCTCATGTTGCTACTTTTATCTTTTCTGGTGGAGGAGCCACCTGCTGGGAGGTGGTTCATTTCACCGGGCCTGTTTATGATGAAAGTCTGAGGTCATTGGGAATGAATATTTCTACCTCTGACCATTGTTTTTTAGCCCAATCCTTTCACTCAGGTAAGGCAGGTACTAAAAGGCAACCTAAGTCTTTGCCTGGTGAATCTCAGGTAGTGAGGTCATGAGAAAGGTCTAGGAGAGCCTGCCTTCCTGAAAGTAGGTTGAGAAGCAGACAAAACATTTAGTATAGCTAGAAAACTGCAGAGACAAAAGGGCTGAGGTGTGAAAGGTGTCATCAGATCAAAGATTTAAAGCTGTAAGGGACCTTAGAGTGAACCTAGTCCAAGAACTTCATTTTACAAAGAAGGAAACTGAGACTTAAAGATCCTGAATGACTTACCCAAGGTCACAGTTACATTTGTCCAAGACAGTAAAAAACACAACTACTAAGCTGATACTTGAAGCAGACAGAGCTCCCTTTGAGAATGCAGGCCTACTCTTCTAGCCAGAAAGCTCATGGTCTCCAGGAATGAAAAATGATCATTTTTGCCTCAGGAAAAAGATACTTTACATATTTTCCACTAGAAATGAAACCCCGTGGGTAAAAGCCACTCCTTCTCACCCCAAAATTATGATATCCAAATTTTACAGCTTCCTGATTCAATGGATCCCTGACCTACCCCGCATGGGATTGCAGGCTGGATCCTGAGAAGGTTGACAAAATATCATTGAAGACAGGACTCATGTTGCTACTTCCTCTTTGCTTAGCTTCAGGTTTTCCTCTTTTCCCAACATATCACAACTGTTTTATTTTTCCTTAGGGACTTGAGGGTTAGAGAAGAAATTGGTTATAAATAAACCACGACTTTTGCATACTCTATGCTCATCATCTCCCTTCCCTTCTCTAAGTAAATTCCAGGAAGATAAATGGAATTTACCTTACATTTGGGAATGTAGAGGTGGCTAGTTATCATAGTTTAATGTCTTGGGCTTTTAAAATGTTTTTTCTTTTACTGTTGGCCCAGTGTCCTCATGACTGCCATCTCTGATCTTAGATGATACCTATCCTACTACTGTTTTTAGTAATTCAAGTTAAAAAGTACTTTTAAGTGTTTTTTATATGAAAAATACAATCCTAGGTGCCAAGAATACTAAGAAAAAAAGAAAAGGAAGTTCATGCCCTTGGGGAGCTAAAATCTGCCCAATTTATTTCACAGAAGCACTTGAAATCAAGACAATGCCAGGTATGGCTGATGCTATCTACTGCAACTACAAACAGCCACTAGGAGACAACCACCACCGTCAGTGTAATTCACAAGGACGTAGTTCTCAATCCTCTATATAGCACTTTTCTTTATGTCAGATCTATGAGGGAGACAACAATTATTATTACCACTGTTCTATAGTTGATGAAAATAGTCACAGAGAGATTAAATGACTGACTCCGTCATGTCTAATAAGGATTCAACCTGGCTCTTCCCATCCAGTGATTTTTTCAATGCATTTGGATTAAAATTGAATTATCCCAATTAGTATCAGTCTATAGACTAAATAGTAACACATTTCCATAGTACTTTCAGATTTGCAAAGCATAAATCCTCACAACAACCCTGTGAGTTAGGTAGTTCAGTTATGATTGCGCCCATTTTTATAGAGGAGGAAACTAAAACTCTGAAATGCTATGACTTTCCAATGATCATTCGATGAATAATTATCTGAGTAGACAAATTTCCCAAGACCAAGTCCAACACATTTTCTACCATGCCAAATGTCCTCTGAAAGATGGATATGGACAAGAAAGAACCTGAATCAGCTTACAGGGTGTCGGGTTTAAGTGACTAAAACTACACGAAGGCTTCTGGGACTCTCTGTCTTATAGGGTGATATAAACTTAGAGATTTAAGACTGAAAAGAACCTTAGAGCTCATCTAGTTCAGTCCCATCACTTTATACCCTCCAGTGCAGACACTTTACCTTTGGCCTTGTCCCACCCAGTCTGAGCCAGGAATGGGATTGGAGACAAGGTTTGCCAGGAGGAAAGCTGGATGCCCTTCATAGCATTACAGAGAGCCACAGATAAAAAACCGACAGTATTGGGAGTTTTATTGTTGTTTTTCTTTGGCTTTTTTCTTTTCTCCAGTTCCCAGTCTCTAGAGAAGGTATGATATATGCTATGGTATGCTAGATTTGGAATCAAAGGCTGAGGTTCAAAACTTGGCTTTGTTATTTACTAGCTATATGATTTTGCTATAATGTGAGAGGATTGGACTAAATTGCCTCTGGAAGGTCTTTTCCAGATCTAAAACTTATGTGAGGTAACAAGAGCTACTATGCTGGGACTCTGGAAGGCAAAGTGGTCAGGGTGAAGACTTCTTTTGGTACATAATATATTTAGGGTTGGGAAATACCAGTTTAGGATAAATCAGGGACTGGACCCAGAGCAACAGGATACACAGAGCACCAGATCAAGTGCATCAAAAAGGCCCCAAGGTGGATTTAGGCTAAGTCTGTCCCCATTTAAAGTAACAGAAAAAGCATGAGCACAGAAGCAGAGTACAAGGATGGAAGTCAGGTATTAGAGAACATTGGCAGCTATGAGCAATTCTCTTTACTTAATTTGATGGCACTCTGCCATGTTTCAGGGTTGGAGAGTATGGAGCTAGCCACACCTCCCCCATCTACTTGAAGAGCTGAAACTATATTATTACAGGTGGCAGCATTTCATAGTGCTCTCTGCTATTGGATGCATAATTCTTGTGATGCCACTAGGTATAACAATGCCTGGGCCAAGTGTGGAAGGATTGGTGAGGCATTTTTCAGGCTCACAGGTATATTTATCCTATCTGTAAGACTATGCCCACTAGGTGTTCATTCACAGCCCTCAGGCTACCATCTTAGGAGGGAGAAACCCAGCAGATAAAGAAGAAGAAAACCTGGAGTTCCAATTAAACAATGTATAGTGTGTGTGCGTGTGTGTGTGTGTGTGTGTGTGTGTGTGTGTGTGTGGAGAGAGAGAGTCTATAATATGTATGGCACTGATCAGAATAGGGGGTGGTGGCAGATAATGAAAAATATACAACCTCTATTCTCAAGGAACTTAGAATCTAAATGTAGAGACAAAGACACACAGATATTAAAAGATACAATAGGAGGAGCATTAGGTTTAAAATCAGCATACACAGATTTAAATCTCAGTTTGGTTGTTTATTAACTACTTGGCTTTGGACAAATCAATTCTCTCAGTATCTCAGTCTCCTCATTTCTAAAATGACTGGGTGATCTCTGAGGTCCCTTCTAGCTCTAAATCTATAAACACATGATAATCAACAGTTATTTTATTAACCCATGATAATCAACAGTTTAAGACAAAACAATATAAAAAGTAACTAAATATTTTTGTAGCTCAATGGAGAGAAAGATCACTGTGGATTGTGGTAGTAAGGGAAAGTTTCAAGGAGGTGAAACTTGAGGTGGGGATTGAAGGTTAGATAGGCAACATTCAAATAATCTGAGAGGATAAGAGGAGGGAAATCATTGGTGCATATAAGACAGAGGTGTGATTATTTACAAGGTAAATTCAAGGGACAATGAGTAGGATAGCTTGTTTGGGGTTTAGATTACAAAGTGATTCATTTTAACCTCCTTCAACTATTTTTTAAAAAATCTTCTGGAAAACTAAGCAAACTGTACCCTAAAATGGATGAAACTGTGCCAACCTTGAATTTCCTTAGGAAAGTCTGTAAGTCTGATGGAAGAAAGTAGATGAAGTTTGGTAGTAACCTGGAAAAGAGGAAAGCACCAGTCAGATGATTTCATTTCTGAAAATTTAAGCTCATCACAATGGTCAGAGTTCATGCTGTGTTTGTAATGAATCTGCAAAGTTATCTCCGAAAGGGAGTCCACTTAAAGACTGTTCTTTGCTGCATGGACACCTGGGTGCAAGAACTCAGGAGGCCAACTCTAAGCTTTGGAGTATCTCAACTTCCTCTGAGATTTCCCCTCATGACTAGCCTGTGGGAATGAAACCAGAGAGGGTGCCAGATGGCAGGGTGTAGGAAGTCTCTGGCTGCAAGGGGTTGGCCAAAATAAACAAACGACTAGAGATCTGAAAAATGAATGGATAAACATTCGGACCAAAGTCAGAAGTGCTAGAGAATCAAAATCCCAGGGCCTGGGAGTTTTTGACATGAGAGTTCAAGTTCAAATCCTTGAAATAACTTTTCTACAATTGATTCACAATGTAACTGTCTTCATAGAGGAATGTAGGAGGTGTGATTTCTCATCAAGTAAGACTTTTCATAAAGTTTCTACTTTTAAGTTAAACAATGATGAATTTTTTTTTTTATCATAAGGTACCCAGTATCAAGCATCTACCTCCCTTTTTATTGGGGGAGAGAGAGAATTTAGCCAAAAGCTTATTCCCTTGGGCCAGGTCTACATTCCATCAAATAGAACTCAGATTGTTATTTCATCAGTTTATATACTTAAGATGAACATGTGATATTTTCAATGTGGGTATTCCAAACTGTATATACATATATAAATATGATAGACAGATATATACATATATGTGTATCACAATGCAACCATACTTGACTATTCTGTGCAACTTTATTCTTCCCCTTCCCCCCAAAAAAAATCTTTCAGAGAAGTCCCACATACCAAGCTGAGGGTCTTCCTTTAGATTCACGATAAATGCATGAATGCCTACGGAGCACAAAGTCAATCCATGGGGAAAGTTCTTGCCCTCCTTTTGTAAGCAGAACAACTTTTTTCCTGGACATACTTAGCTTGATGCTACTTTTTACGATGCCAGTTCTTTGTTGATAATATATTGCATTCTGCTCACATACACTATGCACCTACTCTTTGTCCTTTGAATGACCTTCCACTTTGATATTTCTGAGGCTGTGGTTGTCCATGCACTGCAAACAGACATTATCACTGGAAAAATATTGTTGTTAAAAAGATGGATCTTTGATCCAGGGAAAATCCTAGGGTCATTAAAAGCACAGCACAGTTTCCAAAAGCAACCCAGCATGCTCTCCTTACCCAATTGGATTCTGGGGACAACTCATCATCCATTTGCAGTGTTTGTCCAAGATATATGTCCTAATGGAGCAGATGAAGACCCAAATAACTTACATATAAATATTCGCTTTCCTGTCAATTCATGGATTATACAGATCAAAGCACATTTTACAATCTAAATTATCTGGATAATTAGGTTGCATAGACCTAGCCTTAGGAAATTAACTCTGAGACACAGAATTTATGACCTAGATCTAAGAGATGCTTCAGTGTAGCATTTATTGCTGGGTTGGCTGGTTGCCTATTTGGAGTTCAATAGGGTCTTGACTCAAACCAGTGTGAGAGAAGAAATACCTCCTCCAAAGAGTTGGAGGTCTAATGCTGCTGAAAAACAGGCCCCTGCTGCATTTTCTCTTTCTCTAACCCATTTCCAGCTTTCTTGTGAGTGTTTTTTACTCCTGATAAGTTTGAATTATAATCATTCGGTGATGAGTGCACCAGAGAAAAAAAATCTAACTGTTTAGAATGCTTGTTTAAATTGGAATAACTGTTTCCTCTTTGAAAATAATATGCAGTCTTCTCTTGACCAGCAAATGACTCCAAATCTTGTGTGACTAGATAAGCAGGATTTATGTAACTGAAATAATTAGACTGAATTTGCCATGGCCCAGGATTAGACAGAAAACTCAATTTCTTTCTTTTCTTTTCTTTTTGATAGTAGCACTACCGAGGACCCTCTAATGGAACATGGAATAGAGTAATGGATAAAAGACCAGATCAAGTTTTTACATCCCACTTCTGAAAATTACTAGCTGAATGACCTCAGACAAGTTACATAACATCTCTTGGTTTGGCTTTCCTAAACAATAAAAGGGAGATGGGGACATAAAAATTGCTTCAGGAGCTACCCTACAAGGTTGTTGTAAAGCTTAAACAGAAAAAAAAAGTATATGTAAGTCACTTTGCAAAACTTAAAGCACTACACAGATGACAGTAAAATGTTTTTCTAGAGGCAGTATGCATAGTGAAAAGAAAGAAGGCTGAGCTTGGAGCCAGGAAGTTCCCAATTCAGGTCTCTCCTCCAACAGCCTAAATTGTGCAATCTTGATCAAGCCACTTAAATTCTTATAGCCTTCTGCACATGCCTCACAGGGTTTTTGTGAAGCTCAAATGAGATCATGTCAGTCAGGGGCTTTACAAACATTGAAATGCTACATAAGCATCAGTTATTATCATTATTTAATATTCATACCCTTAGTTTACAAATGTTTTACAAATACCAGTAACTATCTTTTTTTAAATCTTCTATTAAATGAAAATGGAAACATGGCTTGTTGTTGACTGACAACTGAGGCAATGGGTAGGTCTGTCTGAATGTCTTTTCCTTCTAGTCTAAATCAATTATGTTCTATTGGGGTTGTTTCTGCACTAGTAGAACTTGAGTAGTGTAGAGGAAAGGCAAAATTGCATCTTTTCCCCAGTTCCTGTTTGCATCAGTGATCATTATCCCTTGGAGACACATCTGTTGTATTTCTGATCTTAGAAGGGGACTTGATAAATCTGTTTCCATTCTTTGACTTTTGACTCTCCTTGTTTGTAGATCTCCAGCTAATGTTGTGGGGTGGTGGGAATGGTATTAACACATAATGATCGTCTTTGGGCAGTGAGAGGAGTTCTGTAAATACACAGGAGTTGAAATGTTACCTCTTCCTTAGCCTCAAGATGATTCTGTAATAGATGTCAAACAGACACTTGTGGGAATATCACAGCACAACTCCAGTACAAAGATTCTTATGGAAATTAGGGCAAGATGCCCTGAAAAATGCCAATTTCTACTATTTAGTGCCTGCATCTGGGCAAATTGCATTGACTTCTGGACACCTGAATATTAAAAACTGTTAGTCCTGCTCAGGAGTAAAAGCATGCTTTAAGATAGAATGCAAATACATTCTCAAGGGCTCATTAAAAGACAACTTCACTTCTTTCTGAGGAATATTTATGTTCAGGACCAACCTTGGGGGACAATGTGATCCTGGTGAATTTTGTTTCCTCATGTTCCTATGTCTACAAGTCAAACCCTTGCTCCTTCTGGGAAATATCTCCCCCTTGCCCCTTGTCCCAAGATGTTCAGTGTGATGTAGCCCAATGGTACTACCACTTTAACTCATATCTTATCTTAATCAAATAAATGTGCCCTAATATGCACACAAACACACTCCTTTGGACTTTATAAAATCAGTGTTCCATTTCCTAATACGACCTTATGAAAACCTCCTAATTGATCTCCTTGCCTCATCTCTCCACTTTCCAATCCATGCTCCACACAGCTGCCAAGGTGATATTCCAGGCTATCTTTCAAGACTGATTACATATTACTCTCCAGTCCAAGGTCTGTATTTCAGTCAAAGTGGTCTACTTACTGTACCCCATAGACATTACATCTTTGATCTCCATGCTTTTCGTATGTTGTCTTCCATGCTTGGAATTCATTCCCTCCTTACCTACCTCCTAGAAAAATCCCTAGCTCCCTTCAAAGCTCAGTTCAAGCACAATCTCCTAGAAGAGACTTTTTTCTGATTCTCCCCTCAGCCCTTCTAGTGACTCTCCCAAATTACTTTGTAGATATTTTACATTTATTTATCTGTGTACATATTGTTTCTTCATATAGAATGTAAGCTTCTTGAGGGTAGGGACTATTAAGTTTTCTCTTTATATCATCTTGCACAGTGCCTAGGACAAAATAGGTCCTTAATAAATGCTTGCTGATTGCTGATGGATTGATTTAATCTATTGGAGTTACAAAGGAATTTATTGAGTATCACATATTCAAAGCTTAGAGGTCGTCTGTCTTGCCTTTGTCTTTGTATACCCAGCACTGGCAAAATGCCTAGCAAAAAACACAGAATAGATCTTTAATAAATGCATATTAACTGACAGTTTTTGGTCTCAAATAGAATCACATAGACAATGATCTATAACAACTCTGAGGCTGGCTGACCCTGGTAAAGATTACTAAATATACTCAGGGATGTAAATGGGCCCCCATTCAACAAGACTACACAAGGGCACTTCCAAGATAGAATCTCTTGTGCTATTAAAATGTATAATTCATGGCCAAACCCAATCCCGGAAGTACTGGATGAATACAAGGCACTGAGCCTAGCATGCTGAAGTGAGCACATGATGGTGGAAAGACCAAGTGACAAGGACAGAGGAACAGTCACAGAACTATGACTTAGACCCAAGCACTTGGCCAGCTGGTCCTTAGAGTAACAACAGTCTCAATCAGTCACTGTCCTCCCCCTCCTCAAAGAATAGCTCCTCATCAGCTCATAAACAAGTTAACTGAGTTCTAACAGGATCACAGAATCGAGAATTTGGGCATGTCTTAGAAATCAACCAGGTCAAACCCTTCCTTTTACAAATGAGCCAAAAATAAGGGTCAGAGAGGTTATAGTATCATAAGGTCATGGATTTAGAGCTAAAAGGAATCTTAAAAATCATACAGTCAAATTCTCTTATTTTACAAATAAGGAAATTGAGGCCCAAAGAGGCAGTAACTGGCAGAGTGAATATTTAATCCTAGATCTTTCCATATCTCAAGCCTTTTCTATAAGTAATACTGTGTGTGTGTGTGTGTGTGTGTGTGTGTGTGTGTGTGTGTGTGTGTGTAACTCACTAATACAGATTACTGGGAAAGCCAGCTTGAATTACTAAAGAGTTTGAGTTATAAGATGCTTTATTAAAACTAATTTCCATGAAGGAACTCAAGCTTAGTTAACAAATCAGAAGTCCTAGTAGAACAGAAGTTCCATTTAATGAAAGGATGAGAGCAGGTAATAATCAACATAAAATTCATAATAAATTTGTATGTCAGTCATTACAATTCAAATGAGAAGGGTTTAAAATACTTGGATTTCACCACATACACGGTCTCCTTTTTAAAGACCTCAATTCTGAGGACAGGCCAAATTGTTCATAACTTAAAAGAATATTAGCATTGACTCAGTTTGTACATTTTGCTATGTATATTCTTACTTTACTTACTTAATACTTTACTTTATACTTACTATACCTTTGAATATGGAACCTGTTGAAGACTATATGGAATCTGAGCTTCTAAGACTCACTGGCAGAGAATAACCTAGCTAGGAAGAACATTTCTTTTATCTTTCAACTTGAGGGGCAGAGGTGAGTTGAAACAAGGTGGTAGAATAAAAGAATATGTGCAATTTATACAATCACTGGTCTTGATTTTAAGAGGAAAATGAACTTCTTATTCCACACCCACACACACATACTTCATCTAGCACTTCATACATCTCTTATGTAGTTACCACGTATTATTCTGTATATCTCCCTTGATGGTGGGGTTGGTTGTTTTGTATCTCTAGCAACTAGCAGTGTATCTTCCATATAGTGGACATTTCTCTGAAGTTTCTTCCCTTTTTACGTACCATCTATGAATGTTTCATGGAGAAGTAGCCTTTCACAAAATTTTGAAGTCATTTAAGTTTTTTGGGGGTCTTTCCATAACCGGTTCTGCATTCTTCACCCTACCCACTACCTCTATCCTCCAATGTCCCCTCCAAACCCCAAACATCCATTTGTTCATTTGTTTCTGTTCTATTACAACCTACGGTAGTAATGTCTTTATTATAAGTCATTTATACCTTTTCTAAAGCAAATTCAAATCAATGTTCTGTGTGTGCATATGTTTATCTGTCTCTCTGTCTCTTGTATTTACATCTTAAGCTTGATTTCTAACCTTAGCAGGAAAAGCTTTGTCTCTTTTTAGGTATTAATTTAAGAAATCTAAGGCATTAGGGAATGGGTTTGGAGGTATTTTGGAGTGCCCAAATCACTCAATCTATGCTGGGCACCTGTGATATCCTACCATTTCTTTACCTTTCTAATATCCCAATTGTTCTAGCCTTTCCTTCCTAATCTTCCTATTTATATAATTTTTAGTTTCAGCTCATTTCATTTCCAGTTTTGGCTCCCAAATTCTTCTCATCCATCAAATTATATGACTCCATCCATGAATTGTGGAGGCCCCTAACTTTAATGGTACAAATCCTTTTCTCTCTCACGATAATCAATGGTCCTGCCCTTCTGCTGGGTCTATGTATGTTGCACAGAGAATGCTGGGAGTTTTCTCTAACATTGTCTATCCTTTCAGGTATCAAGTTAATGGTTTCCTTTTGCTACCTGAATATCCATATAGATCTGTGTTGTAAGCCCCAAGATATCAGGGACTATATCTATATAGCTCTTTATACAGAGCCTAGTATGGGACTACTTGAAAGTAAGAGACATAGGATAAATGCTTTTTAAGTATGACAATCATTTCTTTTTATTTAACAATAACAAAAATAGTGGATTTATAAAGTGGTTCTGGGTTTGGTGCTCTGGATCATGCTATGTAGAGGCTTCAAAACTCTTATATCATCATTTCAATAAATAAGACAAATGTTTATTGCATACTTTGCTATGTGCAAGGCATTATGCTAGATTTTAGACACTGGAGGTGTCAAAGTCAAATACATACCACTGAACCATACATAAGGGATCCCTGTGGGCCACATAGTGCCTGAGTTTTAAAACGTCATGTTATCTATGATTTATTGTACTTTTATTTACTTTGTTAAATATTTCCCAGTTATATTTTAATCTGGTTCAGATCATACTCAGGAGTGTTGCAGGCCACATTTGATACCTGTTCTAAAGAGGATACACTGGCATAGAAGTCATGATTGCCCTGTCAGGGATGTTAATGTAGTTGGCTAGTCCTCCCTTTATACCATCTTGCTCATAGCAATTTCTCTAAAATGCTAAATTCCCAAGTACCATCGAGTTGTTAGGCAGCTTCCTTATACACATCTAATCCAGAGCCATAATAAATGCCATTTCTGCCGAGGGCAAGCAGCAGAAAACAACTGTTGGGGATGGGAGAGGTTTGTGGGTAGAGATCTCAAGATACCTTAGGGCTGATACTAGGTGGAGTACAGCCTGGGAAGAGCAGAGCCAAGAGGGCCAGGTGGAGAGGAATTCACTTGAGATCCTGCCCTTGGGGAGGAGCCGAAGGGGATAGAAAGAATGGAAAAAAAGAGCATTTTTATCTGGTAGCTTCCTGTTTTAATGATTTATCTTTGTCAGCCAGATACTAAATAAACTCAATTGTTTCTAGACTGAAGGAGGACTGCAAGTACCCTCTAAATTTCAGCACCTTGGGACAAAGCTCAAATCTTCTTGCCCTAATTACTGCTCCAATCTGATCATAAAGAGTCTCATTTCCCCTACAAAGCAGACTTTCCATTTTTGGGGGTTTTTTAAGCTTCTTCCTTGCTCATGAATTTTATGATCTTTTTAGTCAGCTGATTACATTGATTAAGAGCCTTCTAGGCTCTCACTCTACAAAATCCTATACTAGGCTCTGAATGATGTCTTTAAACTTCTAAGCCCATAGATTAAAGCTATTTTGCCTAGCTGCAGATATTTTTACTCCAATGGATCTCTCTTTCATCTGAAATTCACTAACACTTACCATCTAAACTGTTGATTTTGCACTTATATATTACCTTGTATTAGTTTTCCCCAATCATTTTTTCTACATATTGTCTTTTTTTATTAGATTGTGAGTTTTGTTAAAGGCAGGGGCTAGAGTTTATACTTCTCTTATCTCCCCTCCCACTCCATCCTCTGCCATAGGGCATAGCATCTTAGGATGGTGGATGCTCAATAAATGTTTGATTAATTGTTTGATTTAACGTCTGGTTTGGGATCATCTATTGAATTACTTCATGAATAAGACCATGTTCTCTAAATGTATTTTAATGATCTGCTCTTGTTTCTGTATATTTAATTACAAGCAGCACCTCCTTGGAGAGTATACAAAAGCCTCTTCAGAGATAGACTGCTTTTGTAAGCAGTATTCCTACTCTGTGTGTGACTCTTTCCATGCTCATTTCCATCTCTCCTTACTTCTGTTTTCTTCTATCCTCATTTTCCTTCTGGTTTTCACCAGGGATACATCACTGTCTGTCCTATTATGTTATCATGAAAGTCAAGACATTGTCTGTTTTATCTATTGAGAGAGAGAGAGAGAGAGAGACAGAGACAGAGAGACAGAGAGAGAGACAGAGACAGAGAGAGACAGAGACAGAGACAGAGACAGAGAGAGAGAGAATTTGAGAGAGTTAAGAAATTTAAGTGGACAGTTTCTCCCAAAAACTTTTGTGATTTAGAGGGTAAGAGTATGTACTGAATGAGTGAATATTAATTTACTTACTATGTGCTAGGCGCGAAGCACCAGTACACCAAATACAAAAACGAGATGTCCCTTCTGCCAAGTAGTTTTCATTCTAATGGGGGGAAGATAATACGTATAAAAAAGCAATGGCAGAGAATGGTATTTAAGTCAGGAAAGACATAGGGATCATGAGTAAAGCTATAGGGAAACTAATGCCTCTTTCTAGGAATTGTAATGTGATTTGATTTCTGTACCCAGAGTTGAAAGAAAGAAACAGGAAGGCAAGAAGGATAAACAGGTGTCAGCATGCATTTAGGTAGGCAGAGAGCACTGTGGTCAGGTCTGGGCCAGACTAGATATTAAGAAACTCTCACCAATCAGGACCTCAAGGAAGGGAAAGAAGTTGGAGTCAGGAGACATGGCATGAAGGTAGCTGAATAAGTGCATACTGGTGTCCTATGTAAAGGTAAGTGATTTTTAAAATGCTCAGGTGGTTCTATGCTGAGAGTTACCAAACAGAGTTCTAAATATGTATTTGCAGTGCATGTGCACATGAGTATACAATTCACTGCGCAGCTATGTCATCAGAAGCTGGACACATACATCAGAGGGCAGGGGTTGGTTTCCAGGACTTAGTTCTATCTTTTTTCCACCACTCTAAAATTGGAGCTTTCATTGTGAAATCAGCACAGGTTTTGTTTGCTTTCCATTGAACCTTTGACCCAAATTTCATATCTAGGCCCTTTACAATTCTTCTGTCATCTATTTATAGACCATTAGTGGCTGTTGAAAACACACACCCATATAAACATTCAAGTAATACATACATTCAGGCCAATTGGATTATAGAAGAAACATATTTTCCAAGTTATTGAATTAAAACCAATAGAAGGGAGAGAGATGGGTCTAATTGTTAGCAGTTGGCATGACAACTTGATTTGCTAGAGAGTAAAAGGGCTGAGTTCACATTGTTAGAGACTCTGACAAGTTCAAGGCCGGTGCTTTGCCTGTAAATCTAGTTGCCAAGGTAATTCAACATAAGGCCAGAGCCTCCTAAAATGAACACCACTGACAGCTCATGCCAGTAAAAGCAATCTGATTAAAAGAAATCTTTTAATAAGAAACAGTACTTCAAGTAAAGCAGAAGTGAAACTAAAATAACAGGATTTTGAAATATGGGCAACAGAAAGTCAGAAGAGAAAGACAGAGAAAGGTGTCAGGAAATAGCAATAGGAGAAGTGTTTAACAGTAGCTAAAATTCTGAGCAGAGATTTCAGTTTCTTATTCCATTCCATAGGTAAAACAACTGTGTCCTACTTTTAAGTTCTTTCTCAGGTTCATCAGCCTGAGTTCTTCCTCTTCTTTTTTTTTTAATTAAACATTTATATCAGTGTAGATTCTCTTGATGATAACTTTTATTTGTCCACAACTCTGAACATGTTATTCCTCTGTTTAAAACCCTTTAATGGATCCCTATCACATATCAAATAAAATCCAGATTCCACAGCCTGTTATTCAAGGTCTCCCACATTCCATCTCTCTTGCTTCAACACCTTTCCTCATATTATTCTCTATCCTGAGAATGACATCTTACCCTGCTACCTCCTGTTAACATCCTACCCACTTGTTAAGGCCTCATTTCAAATGTCTCCTCTCCCATATTTTCCCTGATTCCCCCAACTCAGTCATTAAGGATCCTTCCTTACCCCACATTCTTGCCACTACTTCATTTACTATCATGCTATGAAATTATCAAGGAGCATTTTTATTATAATCATTTTCAATGTGCATCATATTCTCCTACAATATTGTAAGCTCTGTGAGGGTAGAAATCATATCTTATCCATCTCCAGCTCTCCCCAGGACCTAGGACCTTGCCACCATGATTCAGTTTTACTTTGAACTTTCCTCAAATTCTGGGGCCTCCTCATCCTGGAACATTCATCTACTGCATACAGTCTTCTTACACTGAAAAATTCCTTTACCATGTCAGCTCCTTTCTCCCATTCATCATTTTGAGGAGAAGTCTAGGCCAACCAATCCTCATTATCCTCCAGCCCTATTTCTGACTTACTGAACTTTGACAACATACCCTATGGGTACCATTCCTCCTCCTCCCCTTTTTGTGTATTATCTTCCCCCTTTAGCTCCAGTGCTGTCTTTGTCTTTGCTTGTATATTTGTGTCCTTCACATGCTGGGGTAGACATTGCCCTAACTTACAGATAGGTTTTGGGCCTCATCCCAAGTATGTGAAGACTTTTTCTGGTGAAACAGGCAGTTGAGAGCACTTCGTTCCAACAGCCATGAAGATGACTGAAATAGGTGCTGTGGAACACTCAGAGTTTGGTCAGACGTCAAAGACACCAAGGCCATCCACTACATACTGGGCCATCAAAGGCCATCTTGACATGAAGAGAGAATGAGGCCGATAACTTTGTGGGACTCTGCCTCACTTCAATCCAGTTCACTAGTAACTGAAGTCAAGACATCATTGGTCCTCCTCAAAGAGAGAGAATGAAAAATTTGTGCCCTCAGCACTTAAGATGGCATATAGTAAGTGATTAATGAGTGCTTGTTGTTTTGTCTTGCCTAGGTCAGTGCTCAGTTCTTAGCAGGTACTTAGTAAATTTCTTGATGTGAAATTGCTAAAGAAAATGGCTTTAGTTGATTTTTATAGTTCAGATACACTTTCTGGCAGGATAAGTGAATCCCACAAAACCAATCCCAGACTGATACCATTGCCTTAATACACTAAAAATATTTTTTAATATATGTGCAATTGTATTGGGCCACGGTGATTTATTGACTTGTGATTTATAGGTAGTAACATAATGATAATAATAACTCATTTATCTAATAATTTACAGTTTTCCTCCTAGCAAGCCTGTGAAGTAGATATGGTATTATTATCTCCATTCTATAGATAAAGGAAATGAGAGTCCAGAGAAGTCAAATAACTTCTTCAAGGTCATGCTGCCACTAAGAGTTAGAGTCAAGTCCATTTGCATATGTGTCATGTCTCTTGAATTAACCTATGATAAGATGATAAGATGCAAGTTCTACCATAAAAATAAGGAAGAAACCAGCCTTGAGTTTCTTTATACAATCATACTCTCCAGAGGATCCTGTTCTCTAGGGGATACAGTATTGGGACCTTTAGCACTGGTTACTCTAATCTCGGGTAACTCATGATTCAAAAACTGGTAACTTTCTGTGTTTATAACAACAAGTTTCAATATTAGGGGTTTGGTTCTTTTTTGTGGTTTGTGTCCCCCCCCCCCCCACCCCCTGTTTTCCTTAGGAACATCAAAAGTTGATTCATTTTGATTCCACCTAGTATTTCCCCCAAGATCCTGGCTCTACTCAGAAGACATTATATCCCAGATCGGTCTCTGTAATGAGATGAACAGCATCTTTTCTCATGCCAAGCAACGAACCCTCAAATTAGGATTTCCCCTAGGCAAGGCTTTTGGGACTTTTCCAAGGGGGGAGGGGTAAATCTTAGCTATAACTCTAGCACCCAAGAATGCATTTGTCAATCAATCCAAATTTATTAAGCACTTATTACATTCTAGGCACTATGTTTGGCTTTAGCCATACAAAGACAAAACAGTCTCTGCTTTCAAGTAGCTTGCATTTTAAGGGGTGAAGAGTTAGAGGGGACAAGCACAGAATGCAGATCTGTGTTTCTGTGTACATACATACATATATGTATGTATGTACATATATATATTTATAAGACAAAATATATGTAACACTCTGGACTGCCTCAGTACTCACAGGTTTGAGGTCTCGTTCCAAGGTGGGGAAGGGTGACTACTCTCACATGTAGGTCTGCACTTCTAAAATTATAGCTCATGAGCCCCATTGTTAGACACAACTAGCTCAGAGAAAGGTATTAGTAAAAACAATAGCTACACAACGTTCTCCTAAAAAAAGCTGCCTCACACTCAGCCACAGATATACAGAGCAGTGGGAGGAGTGGGCACACAGTGCTGAGGTAATGAGACACGTAGAAAATGCATGGTCAAGGGCACTCATGCCTTCTGTTCTGCAGGGTCCTGAAAGTTCTCACTTTTTTCATAGAATTGTCACTATATCTGTCCCACCCACCCCCCCATTCTAGGTGCAGTGTCTCTGCTGGGCAGGCTGCCCAGCTGGGCTCCCTGACTCTGCTATTCTCTGCAGCTCAGAGAGCCAGAGCTTTCTCTCCCAAAAAATGTACGTAGCTCTCTTTTTACTGCTAGAGGTCCTGGTCCTTGAAGTTGTCTCCTGCAGTGAATACAGCCTTTTTTGTGTCTGTATCTGTCTGTACCCACAGACATGCATGTCTGAAGAATGCACATTTCTGTTCCCTGACAAACTACTCCACTCTCCCAGCTCAGGACTGACTTGTGGTGTTTCCTATTTGATAGGTGACTCTATTGTGAGCAATAGTGATGGGGAGAGATGAGGAAAAAACCTCTCTCCACCCCACCCTTATTGCCCTCTAGAAGAGATGTAGAGGTCACACTCCACAAAGCTGCTCCTTGCCTCTAACACTTCAAACTATGAAACTGTTCAAATGACTGGCTTCTTTTTTAAAGGACACCGTGGGTATAGCCTGTCTGCCCAATCAATGGCCAGCCTCCCCTTCAGATTCAAAGAGTCTTTTCACGTTTCAAAAAGGGATCACAGGATACATTTGGCCATTGTTAGCATATTAATACTTCATTATCCCTGTTTTCTGACACTTTCTGTGATTACATCAATTGAGCTATGAGGGGAACCAGATTCCCTTCATTACATATACAAAAAGTAAAGCAAGGCATTGTGGGAATGGGAGTTGAAGCAGTAGCAGCTGGAGGCATCCGGAAAGCTTCATAGAACCTGAATTGAGATTTGAAGGAAGTTAGGGGTTATAAGAAACAGAACTGAGGAGTGAATTCATAAGGGACAGCCCAGGCAAAGGTGTGAAGGTGGGAGATGGAATGTCTGGACTAGGTCCTGAGGATACCGAAACAAAAGCAAAAGACTCCAACTCAAGAAGTTTATGTTTGACTGGAGGAAAACAATGTGTACACAGGTAAGTAAACACAAACTGCACAAAGTATATACATACTAGTATGGGCTGGAACACAAACTGGGGGCAAGGGTTGGGAAAGAAATCAGGATAATCTTTAGTAGGAGTTGAGCCTTAAAGTGAACTAGAGATTCACTTTATTATTTCCACAAATCTAACAGTCCTTCACAATGCTGTCTCAAGTAAAGTTATGATTTTTGCAGAATTCATTGTTAGAGCAGCATTATCAAATTTAATGGGGCAAAGAACCAGGATTATAGGATCATAGACTCAGAGAAAGAAGGAACCTTTAAGGTCACATTCACATGATCATAGATCTAGTGATTAAATACAATCCCTTCAGTTTATAGAAGAGGAAACCAGGGGTATAGGTATCCTTCCTAAGATCACATAGGTAGTAAGTGGCAGAGCCAATATTGGAAACCAGATCTTCTAATTCCACATAAAGAAACTTAGCAAAGCATGTTATTCTTATATTTTCCTACATTATTTAAAATACTAAGAAATTTAAGTTACAAGGGAAATTATATATCAGTAACTTATAAGTTATACTTTTTAAAATTCCAAGCATTCCCTCATTTCCATTTATATGGACAGTGTGTCATATTTTCCTGTGGATAAATTGCTTCCAAGTATAAAATAACAGACAAAAAACTCCAGGAAAAAAATGGATCTCTTTCTTTGTCACACCAATGGCAGAGGCATTTGCTGAGTATTGGACTAGGATCATGTCTAACAAACTGCTAATCCCAGAAGATTCCCTGGAGAATAGGATCTGAGACCTTTCTCCAACACTGATTCTAGGCACTATTAGAAGCAAGATATTCTAAGGAAATGGGAAGATCACAAAAGGTAAAATAGATTACCTTGATGAGAAAAGAACACTCATGGTGTCTTGTGAGCTATACTACGCAAATTATCCCACCCCCTTCAATCTAGAACCCTGAGAAGGGATGTAATAACTACTTTCTGGGGACTAAAGTTGCCATTGTGAATTGCAGTTGGTAGAGAAGTTCCAGAAACATGTGCCACAATTCTTATTTCTTCAGGATTTTGTAACTCTAACACGCCATCTGCCCCTACTTAAAGACTGTCATTTCCTTAGAGAATAAGTAGGGGAGTTATCCAACTTGAACTAATTTAAACAAAGCTGGAAGGCAATATTGTCCTTTGATGGGACATAAATGAGCTCACATACATGATTTGAGTGCTAAAATCTCATAAAGTCGACTATCTTTTAATCCTTCAGAGTGCCCTCCCCCCACTTCCTGACTCTTTACTGACTTTTCAGACATTTGATCCTGTGTACAACCCCCGATTCTAATCTGGTTGTTACCTCCTGCCTTTGGGCCCTGAGTTCAGCATCTCACATGCCTAGGAACTTCCTTGACCGATACTGGACTTCCGTCACAAGCATCTGACTCCTCTTTTTGTGGGAAACTTTAGGACACAGACTTTTCTGGGTCAGGATGTTTCAGTCTGCACTATGAACGGTCCTCAGCCTCATTCCTGCTTGGGGATGGGAGAAACAGTCGATGTGTCTCACACTGTACTAAGAGTATCTTTTGTCTTTACTGGTAATCATAATAAATACATGGGGAACTTTGCTCTGGTGTTTCCTCCCTCATCTGTACTTACCCCATATTATTTATACTTTCTTACTGTACTTATCATCTGACTTGAACTAGTTATCTTCATAATCATGATGATGATAAATTGCATGTCTCTAGTGTTCTGTTTTACAAAGCTTTCCATTGTCCTGTGAGACTATAAGTCATTGAAAGTCAAGAGCTTGGTCTAATTTTTTAAAATCTTCCTTAGTATCTACTTAATAAACATTTGTTGAGTACGTGAATAGTCTGGCCAGCCCATGTATAGCTGTTGAAGCAAAAATGAAGACAAAGACATTCTCATCACTAATTCTGCTGATGCTAAACTTAAAAATAATCATAGCAAGGTATTCTAACCAGCAAGTAATAGAGGGCAGCACCATCCTCCCAGTTCCTCAGACTTGCAACCTAAGAATAATCCTTGACTCCTCTTCACTATCTCTCTCCATACGTAATCAACATGTCTCTAAGACATCCCTTTCTCTTCTCTCACACTTTCATAATCCCATAATTTTGTAATCGTAATCCTTCATCACTCACACCTGGACTATTATGATAGCTTGCTGGTGTGTCTACCTGCCCCAAGACTTTCCCCACTTCAATGTACCCTCTATGCAGCTACCAAAATGATTTTCTTCAAGTTCCATGAACAAGACACTTCACTGGACATTTCTTCTGGTTGTCCCCATGCTTGGAATGTTCTCTTTTCTCAACTTTACCTTTTGATTTCCCTGGCTTTATGTCCCAACTAAAATCCTGTCATTTAAAGAAAGCCCTTCCAAACTTAATTCTAGTGCTTTCTCTCTCTTGATTATATCATTTTTATTCTGTATATAGCTTGTTTGCATATTGTATTAATTGTTTGCATGTTGTGTCCCCCCGTTATACTGTGAGTTCCTCAAGGGCAGGGACTCTCATTTGCCTCTTTTTTGTATCCCTAGTGCTTAGTACAGCATCGGACTCCTAGCAGGTACTTAATAAATATTGACTGAATGGTTGATTGTTTAATAAAAAAGAGCCGTTTTTCATAGAAATAAAAGGTTTAATTTTTTTTTTACTTTAGGTTCAAAAGATTTATGTTTAACATGGCAGTAGAAAGTATCCTTCCTGCCCAAGTTGGACGCCCTTGCATGATTCAAGAATTTGGTAAAATGCCTCTGTCCAGGCTGTTTCAGCTATGGGTATCATCACTGACAACAATCATAGAAGTTATCTCACGCTACAAGAAAGAACACTGGACTTAGTCTGGAAGGCTTGGGCGATTCCCAACACTGACATTTACTAGTGCTATGACTTTGGCCAAGTTACTTCTCTCCCTCTCAGTTTTCTTCATCTGCAAAGTAGGAGTGACTAAGTGATTTCTCAGATCCCTTTAAGCTCGAAGATTCTGTTCTATTCTAAATGCCACTTAGAATTTGTAGAAGTTCACTGACTGTCCTTTACACCAGTGGGAAATTCTCTCCCTTCTTACCTCCAACTCCTGGCTTCCTTCAAGTCTCAGCTAAAGTCTCACCTTCTTCCTCAAAGAAGCCTCTTCCAAACCTCCTTAATATTAGTGCCTTCCCACCAAGATTATCTCTGATTTATCTGGTATAGATCTTGTATGTAAATTGCTATTTTCTTGTTGCCTCCCCCTTCAGATTGGTAGCTCCTTGAGGAGAGAGATGGTCTTTGCCGTTTATCCCTTCTATCTAAGAGGCGGCTGGTGGCACAATGGATCCAGTACTGGGCCTGGAGTCAGGAAGATCCAATTTCAAATCTGGCTTCAGACACTACCATATCACCTTGAGCGAGTCACATAAAATCTGTTTGCCTCAAGTTCCTGAACAATGAAATGGGGAAAAGAATAGCTCCTATCCTGAAGAGTTATTGTGAGGATCAAATGAGATTATATTTATAAAAAATACTCAGCATAGTGCTTGGCACAGAGTAGCTGCTAGATAAAAAAATGCTTATTTCTTCTCCCTTCCTTATCAACAGCACTTAGCATAGTGCCTGACACATAGTAGGTGTTTAATAAATGTTTACTGACGTATTCTATAAGAAGAGTACAAAATGCTATGACACAAATTTGGAGTTAGAATATGTGGGCTCAGATCCCAGCTTTCTCATTTATTACCTTCGTGACCTTGGGCATAGTACTTCACTTCTCTGGTTTTCAATTTTTTCATCTGGAAAATGAAGGCAATGAGCTGCTTATCTTGCAGATCTCTTCTGGATGAAGATCCTATGATCCTCTGAGAAGACAGAGAAATGTCTACCTAGGAGCAGAATGCCTGAGGAGAAGCTTGGAAAGAAGGAGAATTCAAGAGGCTCCCCCTTCCCCCCCCCCCCCCCCCAGCCAAGAATAACTTTATAGGAAGGCTCCAGTGTATTCTCCAACCTAATGTTCCAAGAAAAACTCTCAAAAACTCACTTCAAATTAGAGCAAGTCACAAATCACCAAGAGAACGGAGTTGTCAGGAAGCCCCCCTCCCCCTTCCCCATAATTGTTTTCTAAGGCCTGTGGAATGTAGCAAACAAGTGTTAGATAATGACTTTGCCTGGCAACTCTTTAGCAAAGACTTGCTAGCTAGCAGGCCCCTTCAGCCACAGAAGACTTCTCGGGGACAACAAATAACCCGGATGTCAGTCGTTCATTCTTGTCAAGAGAACTCAGATTGATAGAGATGAAAGCTCTCTAAAGCAAAGCATGTGGGAGGGAATATGATGACTGGTTTTTGGCTTCAGAGTTGCTATTTAAAAAAAAAAAAAACACCTTCTGGATACATTTAAAATTTTTAGAAACTCAATCACTCGTTTGTTAGGCAATAACCAAATGCAAAATAAAAGGTACTTCATAAAAATTGCATTATAATACCCCATGGTAATTTTAAATGGATTTAGTGTTGGCTGGAGATGCCAGATTGACAGTATAGAAAAGGAAATATTCTCTCCCTCACAGAACAGGTGGGAGAAGCAGCACATGCTTTTCAAAGCTCAGAAACTCTTCTCTTTGAGAGAGGGATTCACTCCATCTTTACCTTACAGCATCCCAGACTCTTCAAGGCTATTTCTGGACTGAACGTGATAAATAGAGGAAACAAATTTAGAAATGACATACTTTATACAGTTTTACTTACACTCCCAGGCCAGCCCACTATCTACTTTGTAAAGAGGGTAGCTCCTTGTCCTCAATTTGGAAAGCTAAGCAAAAAGACCATTTTCCTATAATCAGAAGAAAAAACAGTAAATGCTCATAACAGCTGGCATTCCTACAGAGTTTCACATACATCATGTCACTTGATCCTTCCAATAACCTTGTGACTTCAGGTACTGGTGCTATTCTCATTTACAGATGAAGATATTTTGGCTCAGCAAGGCTGACTGACTTGTCCATGGTGACATGGCAGAGTAAATCAAGGAGGCAGGTCTTTCTTTATTCCAATCTGGCTGTCTTTATATTTGACCATGTTAATGATACAAGTCAGCTTATAATAACAATCTTACTCCAATTGCTTATTAGGAGTCTGGCCACTGGCAGATGTATTCATATAACTCGCCAAATAGCAATCACTTTAGGTAACCAACAATCCAAGATGGATTTGCCTTTGCCTTAAAGGTGATGTACATGCTCTTGTTACAGCTGGAACTCTCCTCTCTTCAGTTCCCTATGTAAAAATGTAATATTAACAGGACACTCTATCAACAAATGTCTTGTTACCAATAAGTTGCATAAAAAGAGGAGTCATAGCCCATGGGAAGTTTTTTGATTATTGCTGTAAGGAAGATTTTGTTTAAAAGTCTTCTATTTGTGTACACAGCAAAAAGGAGAGCATGATGCAAGCTGAGATTATGATTTCAGGTTTTTCAAGAGAATACAAAGTCAAATTAAATACAAAGTAACAAAGAATCCCATTTATTTTGGGTTTTTGGACAAATGTCTCCAGTGATAAACTCCTAGGAAAGAGATTTGTAGAAAATATTATATAAAATTAAACTGTGCCTTAGACTTTTTTTTACATTTTCCTTGGGGGAGGTCTCCTCACTTCCTACAGACATCTTAGTGTCACTTGGAGCAAAGTTATATTTAAAAAGAAAACAATACAACAAAAACAGAGGCATTTGGCTATACAAAACTCCAGTTCCTTTAAAGCAGGGCTTCTTATTCTGAGATCTTCATGAATTTAGGGAATGTGAAGTTAGATGGGAAAAAATTACATTTTTGCAAAATGGATAAATCTGATTACACTAAATTTAAATGTTTTTGAACAAAGCTAATGCAACCAAGATTAGAAGGGAAGCAGAAAGCTAGGAAACAATGTTTATAACCAGTACCTCTGATAAAGACCTCATTTCCAAAATAGAGAACTAAGTCAAATTTATAAGAATACAAGTCATTCCCCAATTGATAAATGGTCAAAGGATATGAATAGGCAGTTTTCAGATGAAGAAATTAAAGCTAACTATAGTTATATGAAAAAATATTCTTTTTTTTTTTTTTTTGACTTTCCTTCCTATTTTTTTTTTATTTTTTTTATTTATTTATTTATTTTTTTTTTATTTAGCTTTTAACATTCATTTTCACAAAATTTTGGGTTACAAATTTTTCCCCTTTTCTCCCCTCCCCCCCCAAACGCCAAGCATTCTAATTGCCCCTATGACCAATCTGCTCTCTCTTCTATCATCCCTCTCTGCCCTTGTCTCTGTCTTCTCTTTTGTCCTGTAGGGCCAGATAGCTTTCTATACCCCTTTACCTGTATTTCTTATTTCCTAGTGGTAAGAACATTACAGTTGATCCTAACACTTTGAGTTCCAACTTCTTTAGCTCCCTCCCTCTCCACCCCTTCCCTTTGGAAGGCAAGCAATTCAATATAGGCCAAATCTGTGTAGTTTTGCAAATGACTTCCATAATAGTTGTGTTGTATAGGACTAACTATATTTCCCTCCATCCTATCCTGTCCCCCATTACTTCTATTCTCTTTTGATCCTATCCCTCCCCATGAGTGTTGACCTCAAATTGCACTCTCCTCCCCATGCCCTCCCTTCTATCATCCCCCCCCACTCTGCTTATCCCCTTATCCTCCACTTTCCTGTATTGTAAGATAGGTTTTCATACCAAAATGAGTAGGCATTTTATTCTTTCCTTTAGTGGAATGTGATGAGAGTAGACTTCATGTTTTTCTCTCACCTCCCCTCTTTATCCCTCCACTAATGAGTCTTTTGCTTGCCTCTTTTATGAGAGATAATTTGCCCCATTCAATTCTCCCTTTCTCCTCCCAATATCTTTCTCTCTCACTTCTTGATTTCATTTTTTTTTTTAAGATATGATCCCATCCTCTTCAATTCACTCTGTGCACTCTGTCTCTATGTGTGTGTGCGTGTGTGCATGTGTGTGTGTGTAATCCCACCCAGTACCCAGATACTGAAATGTTTCAAGAGTTACAGATATTGTCTTTCCATGTAGGAATGTAAACAGTTCAACTTTAGTAAGTCCCTTATGACTTCTCTTTGCTGTTCACCTTTTCATGGTTCTCTTCATTCTTGTGTTTGGAAGTCAAATTTTCTTTTCAGCTCTGGTCTTTTCATCAAGAATGCTTGAAAGTCCTCTATTTCATTGAAAGACCAATTTTTCCCCTGAAGTATTATACTCAGTTTTGCTGGGTAGGTGATTCTTGGTTTTAGTCCTAGTTCCTTTGACTTCTGGAATATCCTATTCCATGCCCTTCGATCCCTTAATGTAGAAGCTGCTAGATCTTGTGTTATCCTGATTGTATTTCCACAATACTTGAATTGTTTCTTTCTAGCTGCTTGCAATATTTTCTCTTTCACCTGGGAGTTCTGGAATTTGGCCACAATGTTCCTAGGAGTTTCTCTTTTTGGATCTCTTTCATGCGGTGTTCTGTGGATTCCTTGAATATTTATTTTGCCCTCTGGTTCTAGAATCTCAGGGCAGTTTTCCTTGATAATTTCATGAAAGATGATGTCTAGGCTCTTTTTCTGATCATGGCTTTCAGGTAGGCCCATAATTTTTAAATTGTCTCTCCTGGCTCTATTTTCCAGGTCAGTTGTTTTTCCAATGAGATATTTCACATTATCTTCCATTTTTTCATTCTTTTGGTTTTGTTTTGTGATTTCTTGGTTTCTCATAAAGTCATTAGCCTCCATCTGTTCCATTCTAATTTTGATAGAACTATTTTCTTCAGTGAGCTTTTGAATCTCCTTTTCCATTTGGCTAATTCTGCTTTTGAAAGCATTCTTCTCCTCATTGGCTTTTTGAACCTCTTTTGCCAATTGAGTTAGGCTAGTTTTCAAGGTGTTATTTTCGTCAAAATTTTTTTGGGTCTCCTTTAGCAGGGAGCTGATTTGCTGTTCATGCTTTGACTTCATGTCTCTCATTTCTCTTCCCAGCTTTTCCTCCACCTCTCTAACTTGATTTTCAAAATTCTTTTTGAGCTCTTCCATGGCCTGTGCCCATTGAGTGGGCTGGGACACAGAAGCCTTGATTTCTGTGTCTTTGCCTGATGGTAAGCATTGTTCTTCCTCATCAGAAAGGAAGGGAGGAAATGCCTGTTCACCAAGAAAGTAACCTTCTATAGTCTTATTTCTTTTCCCTTTTCTGGGCATTTTCCCAGCCAGTGACTTGACCTCTGAATATTTTCCTCACACCCACCTCACCTCCTGATCCTCCCAGCCAGTGTTTGGGGTCTGAGATTCAAATGCTGCTTCCAGCCTCAGGGCTTTGGGCGGGGGCAGGGCTGCTATTCAGTGTGAGATTAAATTCAGATGCTCAGTTGAGGGCAGGGCTGCCTCTCAGGCTCAGTTCCCTCAGGGAGTTTATGCACAGACCTTCAACAATGGATCCAGGCTCCTGCCTGCTTGGAGAGCCCTGGTCTGCCGCTGCCCCTCAGCTTCTGTCTCCCGAGGGGGCCCGAGCCATGGGGGCACCCCACTCCCCCCTCGACCCGCCAAAGGGACTCTCTCACAGACCCCCGTCACCTGTGGGTGGAGGTACTTGTGCGGCCGCTGGAGATCCCGTCCCTGAAGCCCGCTCGGATCTGTTCCTCTCGGTGCCGCGGCCACGGCAGGGCTGTACTCAGCTCCCAGTCCCGGCGCCCAGTCCGCAGCACGAAGGACCTTTTACGAGAGGTTTGCAGGTCTCTCCGGAACAGAAATCTCCCTCGCTCCAATGTTCTGTGGCCTCTGGGTGCAGAATTCGCCGTGAGTTACTTCTTTGTAGTTGTTCTATGGGTTGTGGGTTCGGAGCTATGTGTATGTGCGTCTTTCTACTACGCCATCTTGGCTCCGCCCCCCGAAAAAATATTCTAAATCACTATTGATTAGAGAAGTACAAATCAAAACAACTCTGAGTCACCACCTCAGGCCTGTCAGATTGGCTAATATGACAAAAAAAGGAAAATGATGAGTGTTAGAGAAGATGTGGGAAAATTAGAACACTAATGTATCATTGGTGGAGTTGTGAAGGAGTTGTGAACTGATCCAACCATTCAGGATAGCAATTTAGAACTATATCCAAAGGGCTATGAAACTATACATACCCTTTGATCCAATAATAGCACTACTAGGTCTCTATCCCAAAGAGATCATAAAAAAGGGAAAAGGACCCACATGCACAAAAATACATACAGCAGCTCTTTTTGTGGTGGCAAAGAATTAGAAATTAAAAGGATGCTCATCAACTAGGGAATGGCCAAACAAGTTGCAGTATATGAATGTAATGAGATACTATTATTCTATAAGAAATGAGGAGCATGTAAATTTCAGAAAAACATGGAAAGACTTATATGAACTGATGCTGGGTGGAGTGAGAGCAAAACTAGGAGAAAATTGTACATAGTAACAGCAACATTGTATGATGACCAATTTTGATAGACTTAGCTCTTCTCAGCAATACAATGACATAAGATGATTCCAAAAGACTCATGATGGAAAATGCTATCCACATCCAAAGAAAGAACTATGTAATCTGAATGCAGAACAAAGCACACTATTTTCTCTTTTTTTTCTTTTTCGTGGGTTTTCCCTTTTGTTCTGACACTTCTTTCACAACATTGACTAATGTGGAAATATGTTTAATATGATTGTACATGTAGCCTATATCAGACTGCATGCCAACCTAGGGAGGGGGAAGGCTAGGGAGGGGGAAATTTTGGAACTCAAAATCTTATAAAAGTGAATGTTAAGAACAAAAAATAAATTATTAAAAATTTTAAGTACATCTTTGCTTCAGTATAATTGGTTTCCTTTGTAATTCTACGTATTTCATATTGTGAACTTTAAAGTATTATTCTGAGGAGTACATATGGCTTCATTTGGCTGCCAAAAAGGGCCATAAACCAGAAAAGGTTAAGAATGCTCACCACCACCACCACCACCACTGGCCACTGCTGCTTTAAGCGATGAAGGTCTTTTGGAGGGGAGGGAGTTCAATTGATAAATTTTGCTTAGGTTTCACTCTGCTAATGGATGCCAAGTAAGAGAGGTGATAGTGATGTCAGAAACATGAGGTTTGGACTGAGGAAATTCATGATACTAAAAATCCTTTATATATAGTTCAGTTTTCAAGTTGTTTTCATTTAAACCCTTGTGTATATCTCTTTCTCTCCTTCTCCAGAATAAATTCTAAGATGATAGGGTCTTGAAGACATGTTGGGTCTTTGTGATCACCACTTCCTTTTCTAAATCATCACTATCCCATTAACAATATATCCTAGAATTTCCCCCAAATATCAAAGTCAAGCTCCCCCGCCAATAGGTTTTACATTCCATTCTCTTCTTTAAAGAAATCTGAATGATATTTGCCCTCCTCCTATGAACTTTCTAGTTCTCTGTTGACATTTACTGCCTGTGAGGTCTTAGGAGAGTCAGCTTACTTCTTTAGCTTCAGTATCCTCATCTGGATGAAGATCAATGGAGGGAAAAACAGGAGCAGTATTATCATGAGAGTATATTGGAGACAATTTAGACAGAAAGAGAAAATAAATGAGGAATTTGAGAAACAGTTCATAAGCCTGGCAGAGAGGATGGAAGCAAGGGCAGGAAACAGATGATGAATACAAAAGGGTGGTGTGACCTTCTAAGAACCATGTCAAGAACACTAATGCCTGGGATGTGTTAAGACTGGTGAGGAAAGTTAAGGAAACCAAGAAGGCTTAGGTGAGGGTTTTCTTAAGCTATTTTATAGAAAAGAGGAGCTTCATTCAATAAGAACCAGAATCCAAAAGGATCTTGACAGTCTAGAACTTTGGGCCAAATCTAAGAAGATAAAATTTAACAGGGATAAAGGTAAAGTCTTACAACTAGATTAAAAAAAAAACACAACTTCACAAATTCAAAGCATGTCTATATGGCAGTTTGTATGAACAAGAGCTGTTGGATTTAGTGAACTTCAAGCTCGATATGAATCAATAAGATGGCATAACATCTACAAGTTAGTAATAGCTTAGGCTGTAACATGTGAGACACTGGGTCCAAGACCAAGGAAGTGATAATCTTTCTGTATCCTGTCCTGGTCTGTCCTATAGATATGGAGTATAGTTTTTAACTCTAAAAACCACATTTAGAGTAGATTGATCAGAGTAGACTAGATTGATTCAGGAGGTAGTGGGGAGCTCCTCAATGAAGGACTTCAAGTAAAAGCTAGATAACGTGCAGGGAGTGTCAAAGAGAAGCTTCTTGTTCACATGCTGGTTGGACTATATGGTCTCTGATGTTCCTTCCAACTCCAAGGTCATAGGTATGTATAGGCTAGAGACCAGCTCATGTTCCCTGCATGTGTATTCCAAAGTTCTGGGGTCCTCTGATTAGGAGCTCATTTCACATCCTAGTAGAGGCTCATCTTCAGAGAGTTAACCACTAGATAATATATTTTTTTCAGCCACAACTTTGGAAGACTAGATACTGTGGTTCAGACGAACTGCAATCTATGTTGGTGGAAGGAAGACTGACTCAGGAAATTGCAGGGACTCTTAAATAAGAGATATGAAAAGGAATAAAGAAAGCAAAGAGAAAATTTTCACTAAGAGATAAGAAATCTGTTAAAACTCAACCTTTAAGTAGGTCACTATGTGCATCACCATGGTGACTTTTCCAAAGTTTTCCTGGAAGCAATAGCTGGTTTTTAAAAGGTGGATCCACCAAAATTTTAAATTCCACTAAACAGATAAATATTTTCCAGAGAAAATACTTAACTCTTCAGGGAGTTTAGTCAGTAGTTAATCTTCATTTTCTTTTTCACAAGAAAACATATCAAAAAATGTTCCATAATTGTTTTGGATGTTATTCAATTCTTAATTCTCTGCCTGAATCCAGCAAGGAATGTGGGTGCCTCCCTGCTTTCTGTGTGAACTTTTCATGTACTGATACATTGACTACCACCATGATTACTTCTTTGCAGAAGAAGTCATTCAATCATCCTGACTAAGCCATTAGTTCCATAGATTTACAAGAGAGGCCCTGCTATGACATCATCCCCACTGTCTTAATCTTTTTGTTTTACCCCCTCCTCGTCTTTTCCTTGCTTCCAGTATTTCTTTGCTTTTCTCATTCCATATCTTTTTCTTCCAATTCTTTCCCTTCATTCTCCTTCTCTCTACTTGTTCCTATGTAGCCCTATGAAAATATAACCTAAACAAGAGATAACTAAAGAACTACACCTGCTCTCACCTAAAACTTTCCCAACTTTTATTTCTTCTTCCATATTCTCACTTCACCACCAAGAAGTTTTTCCTCAATTTTTCATTAACACATTTCCTTTTTATCTCAATATTGCTTTCCTAAAATCCTAAATTCCTTCTCAAAGAAAACCAGTCTGCAAATTCCATGAAACAATTTTCGTACTCTTGTAAATATGTTTGACAGCCAATAGATAGCTTGGATCTTTTCATCCCATTTAATAACTCCTTTTTGAAGGACAAGAGGGAGAGAAGAAGAAAGACATACTTGTGGATTTCAGGGTGCACAGAAACAATTATGGCAGGAAAAGCCACTGTTTCCCAGATGTGGAATGAAGACACATGATCAATAAGAATAAAGACAGGAGTGCTGGAGGAGGAAGAATCAGGAGGGTTTGGGAAAAAATATGTGTAAAAATAGAGCAGCATCTCATTCATAGCACCTATTAGGGATGGCAGTCAGCTGGGCAAGGTCTGCCAGCTGGTGGTCAAATGATCAGAAGTACCTGAGCCAGAATGCAGATGTTACAAAACTTTCAATGGCACACTGGTCCATACACATGAAGTCTAACAGATGGGGTTGTAGAACCTACATATACTATGGGACCAGAGCCTATAATACATTAAGGTTATTGGAAATCTTCCTAGGCTTCCTCTGTTGGGGCATAGGTTTCCAGGCACTGAAACAAAACAATTTGGGGATAGAAAGTTAAGAAATAAAAGTCACCTAGAAGTAAAGTAATTGACTTTTGCTTTGCTGAAGGGGCTGGGATACTATCCTCTTCTGTGTTTACATATGAGATAACATATGTAAAGCACTTCAGAAACCTTGAAGATCTATATAAATGTGAATTATTGTTGTTCTTACTGTCTTGAACATTCTTTTTGTATATGTTTATTAGACACTTCAGGCTGCAGAATAGACATCTTTCTAATGAAAGATAAAATGAGATTGTGACTTTCCCAGAAAGGAAATCTGGATAACGGCATAAACCTTTATATTATGATTAAGTCTCCAAGACGGAGCATGGTCCACCTGTCCTCAACTGACATCATCATTACTATTTCATGGAAAAACTTTGCATTTATTCATGTTGTAAGTTTTTAGTGTTGTCTATGTATTTCCTAGCCTTATTAGAGTATTTTTAATTTTATTTATTTATATTTACTTATTTGAGTAACACATAATCTTGAATTAGGAGGCTTGAGTCTGAATGCTAGCACTGTCTCTTACTCCCTTATGCCACCAATATAGGAAATATAAGGAAAATCTGTTTCCACAAACTCTGCATCTGCCTTGCCTCCTCTCTTTCTCTCCTATGCTGTTTGTATGAAGGATATTAAATAAGTCATGTATTTTGAGTTAGTTGTCAAATAACAATGATAGGTTTGTACTTAGCTTTCCATATTCTCCCAGTCATATTCTTTTGTTCTCTCTCTCTCTCTCTCTCTCTCTCTCTCTCTCTCTCTCTCTCTCTCTCTCTCTCTCTCTCTCTCTGAGACTAGTGGGCTCAGGAGATAATTTGACTGTGATCAGAAATATAATCCATGGCCAGATAACAGTTTCTTTCTGTTTCAAACCAATATGCCTGTTAAGGTGATCAGATTCATAGTCTCATCAATACCATGCTATAACCAATTGAATAAGCATTCAGCACATGTTGGATTACAAATATATACAAAACAGTGTTTTGGAATGAAAGCTCCTGAGACTTGAAAAAAATATTTGCCTTGTGTCATGTATAGCTTCTCACACTGCCATGGGCAAACACAACTGTAGACTTAATAAAACCTTTTTGATGATCAAGATGCAAATATTTAAAAATCAACACTTTTAACAGTTATATTCTATAATACTGGTGTGCTTAGAGGTACGTGAGTACATCAACATGCTGTAGTGGGAAGTACTAAACTGAGAGTCAGATGACCAGGGTCCTGGTTCTGTTGTTTGTACTGTTAAGGGAATTTGAAGATCTTCCCTACCCCTTAATATATCCATGTGACCTGCTTTGAGCTTTGGCCCAGCCCACAGCTTGAGTTACATGGAGCCCATGGTGAGAGGAGTCTGCTGTACAGGTGGAGCAGGAAGGATGGAACAGAAAGTCAGAGTGAGGCAGAGCTGGGAGAGAGTGAGGCAGAGTTGAGAGAGAGTGAGGCAGAACTACTACCATAAGTTAGAGGGAGGAAATTTTCTTAGGGGAGCTTGTTTGTGGGGAGGCCTAATGGAGTGAAGGCTTGGGGATGTCAATGTTCCCTGGATCGGTGATGTGTATGACCTTTGTTACCATGGTGGAATTGGCTTTCTGGTATCTGAATACATATCTTGGTTTCATCTTTGAGGAAAAGAGTTATTTATATTTTGCAAATTTACCCTGGAAATACACATGCATATTCATAGTGGCTGCTATGGGTATCATATTGGTGATACACTATTAACTAGTTCTACAACTTTGAGCAAGTTATTTCACCTATCTTAGCCTCTTTTTCATCCTCAATTAAATGAAGGGTTGAACCAAAATGAATTTCTATGTCCAAGAATCTATGTCAATCCCTTTTTCTTACTTTTCTTTTATGGAAAAAAAATTTCCAGAAATAAGACATGATTACCAGCTCCTTATTTCAGAAATTACCTCTCTTCCCAACAAAAGTCAATGGGTATCTCTACCATTTCTCAACAGCTTAATCCCTTATTCCTTTGTGAATATTTCCCAAATTAAGTCAAAAGGTATAAATTCATCACTATCTTTATCTCAATCATGAATACTTCCCTTACTTATTAAATCCCAATCCCCAAGATTAAAAAAAAGCAAATAGGCAAATGAATTGTATGAAGTGGTGACTGGTGGAACAACTATAGGATATTTGAGTTTAGACATAATGAGATGGGGGCAGAGTTGATGGAAGCACTAGGATAATAATGCCATGAACTCTATAGGCCCTTAATAAATATTGGTTAATCATTAAGGTGTTAAGAGGAAAACAATCACAAATTCAGAGTCACAGAGTAGAAAGAAATTTAGATAACTAGAAGGAGTTCATGAAGTAAAAAAGAATTCTTGTTTTGGAGTTAGAGGACCTGGGTTAAAATCATGATTCTGCCATTTAATAGCTATGGGATATTGCATTTAACATTGTCATTTAACATCTCTGACCCTAAGTTTCCTCTTCTGGAAAACAAAACAAAACAAAAACAAGAGGGAGGGGTTGAACTTGATGTCTGAGGTCCCTTGTGTCTCTAAATTTATGATTACCTAACCTACTAGGGCTTTATCTTGGTGATATAGAAGGCAGAGATAGGAGAAGATGAAGACATTACTGGGAGTTGATTTTTACATTAATATAAGAAGGTAGCCAGAGTTGGAATATAATGACAGTAATTGCCTTGATAAAATTGTCGGTTCTCTGTCATTGGAAGCATTCCGAAGGAAGTCAAATGCACACCCATCAAGGGTCCCAGAAATTTGAGGGGATACCTGCGTTGAACAGCAACTGGTCAACAAGTGTCCTCTAATGCCTCTTCAAACTTATTAGAGTTAAATTGATTCTATTCTAACCTTCAATTTTATGGAAAAGGAAGAGGAGACCCAGAGAGTTTTAGGGACTTGCCCAACATTCCACAGCAAGGAAACAGCAGGACTAAAACCTTGAATCTTGGTGTCCTGAAATTTTACCCAGTGCTGTTTCCATTGCACTAAACTGACTTCTTCAATACCTCATACATTACCTATTATGCAGTTTTTAAAACAGCTGGTCCTCATTTCAAAGATAAAACCCTCCATGGTTTTACCTTGTTTTCTATGCAAAAGATCTGTGACATGAAGTATAGTCTAGTTCAATGCATTTGGTATCACCCTAATTCACATATTTTGACACCAGTCTCCCAATTCAGTAGTAGAATATGGTAGTGGGAAGGGATTAAAAACTCAGAAATAGCAAAAGCAGCGCATGATAATAGGCTCCATGATCACTATGTCATTTCTCTGAATAGTAGCCACAGATTCATCAATTTCATTCTCCCCTCTCCAGATGCCTGTTTTTAAAAAAACAAAACAAAACAAAAAAACATCCAAATGCAATTGCAAACCAAAAATCCAGAATCTACAGATCCTTCTGAGGGTGCACCATATCACAACTCAGTGGTTAGTGTATGAATATTGTGGCTTAGTTTTCAGTAGGCTAGCCTAGAAACTCAAAATAATATTTGGTTGTTATGCAAATATCTGGGAATAGTTTACTTCATCTTATGGGCATGTTACTCTTATAGCCTTGTTATGTGGGAGGAGCAGAGAAGGGGGTAATATTTTAATTTAATATTCAAACCATAAAGCTGATATCTTTCTTTTCTATCTCTCCCAAATTTACTTAAGGTTGTCCCTAAGAGTAGGGTCCTTATTTAAAACAAAATATTGATCAAGACTTTTTCATTCATTTTCAGTGGTGATTTGTGTGTTTGAAGACTCATTTTGAACTAGGTTCTTCAAACTCTTGATACTTAAAACTGTGGTTATTGTGGATCATGTTCTTAAGTTCTGGAAGAGCTGTTCACAAATTTGTCAACAATTTACTTCCAGTCGTTCAATGAGTTAACCTCCAAAAAAATGTTTATTTGGGGGTGTAAGTTCCAAGTAGCTTAAAGATAGAGTCTTAAACAATTAAACAGGAAATCAAAAGTACAAAATGCAAGAGAGGTCAAGAAACACTGGATTCATCACTCAATGTATGTCATTGAATTTCTTATCAATGAGAATTGCTAATATTAAAAAAAAATCCTAACATACCACAATGACACAACAAACATGCTAAACATGTATTCAACATCTACCAAGTCCAAATGCTTTCCTATCAATTCCATATTCCCAACTTGAGATCAATAGAGTACTTTTTTTTACATTATCTGCTTCCTCCTTGATGTTAATCCTTTCTTACCCCTAAAACAGAAACTGTCTTTGATCCATGTCTGCCTTGATAAAATTTATTAAGCACTAATTTCTGTTTGTTCTCTGCTTAAAGTGCATCATAACTTGAAGAGATTGGACTTCATTTTTTATTGCTTTGGTTAAAATGTAACATTCCTGTTATCTCTTTAGGGGTGTGGCCCACACCCTTCCTGCCTCCAGGCTCTGTACATTCAGCATCACATCTACTAATACTTCTATCATGGCTACAAATGAAGCTGTGAGAAACTTGTCTGATTTCATAGGCAGAAAGTTATTTTTTTTAAAGACATGAAGTGAAGTTAGGACATTTATTTCCAAGAAAGACATGAATAAGAATTATGGGCTATTTGGGTTTTGGGGGGAGGGGAGAAGGAAAGGATAACTAGTATTATGCTCCAGTTAGTGAAGGAACAGGATGTTCTTTCTTTCCCTGGGGACAGCTAAAGGAAATGAGAACTAAGTTTAATGTTCTCTTGTTTTAAGTTGGTGCCTTGAATTTACGTGCTGTTGTCACTGTGCCATCGACTAGAAAGACCTAGACTTTGTATTTAGGTCTGTTAGCTTGATAATCGCTGACATTTTATAGCACTTAATGTTTTACAAAACAGTTTCTTCATAATAATGTGAGGTAAGTAGTGAAAGCATTCTTGTCCTTCTACAGATGAGGAAACTGAGTCAGAGATATGCTATAGCACTCCCAAATCACATGATTAGTACATGTCAAATCTAGGATTGTGACCCAGATCTTCTGATTTGGAATCCAGTGTTCTTTCCATTCATTTATTCAGCTATCACGTATTAAGCATGTAATATGTATAAGATACCATCCTAGGCACTGGAAATACAAAAACAAAATTTAAAACAGTCGCTATCCTTATGAGCACTGTACTTTTACTGCATAAAAAAGAAAACAAAAATGCTTATGTCAACGATAGCAAACAATAGCAGTAGGAGAGCTTAGTATGGATGAATGAATGAATATAGTTATTAAGCATTTGCTTCGCACTAGGTGCTGAAGATACAAATAGAAAAGTAAGAGTTTCTACTCTCAAGGAACTCACATTCTAATATGGAAAGCAGCACAAATAGAAAGTTTCAGCTACATGTCAGATGGAATGGTCCCATAGTTCTTAGGGTTGATACTCTGAAAATGCAACATATTGAAGTTTCTTTTAAGATTTTTTTTTCAGATCAGTAAGACCTGGAATTTCCCTAAGCAAAACAATGAATTAGGTAACTTTTATCTTTAAAGAATGAATGAGTAGAAATGAATAGAAAAAAATATCTCCCCACCTGATGTCTGGTGCTAGAAATGCCTCTATACCAAGAGAGGAAGTCTTTCATTCCATAATTACGGGTAAAGTTCTACAATCTGTATAACATTTTGGGACAATATTGCAATGAATGAAATTTATGTTAAGATGTAAATATCTGATAAGTCTTTGTAATAGGTTTTGAAGGAGGGAGAGAAGAGAGGACATAGCCCTGTGAACAGGGGTATAGGAGAATGCATGCATGAATGGATGAATACACATTTATTAAGTGCTTATTGTGAAGCAAACACTATAATAAGTTCTCAGGACACAAACAGAAAAAGTGAGGCAGTTCTTGCTTTCAAGGAGCTCTCACTAATGAGGGTTATGAGTTAAGCTTCAAGGCTTAATGGAGTAAATGTGAGTTAAGCTCCAAGACTAATACAGATGGTAAGGCCCAGGGTTCCTTAGGGTACATAGGCATGTCAAATGATATTGCATCAGGTTCTGGAGGGTATAGTGACAGGGCTGAAAGCAAAGACCAGAGAATCTTTGGATTCAGTATCGGGATAGCTGGTAAAGCCAGCTAAAACAAAAAATAAATAAATGAAAATGAGAAAGCAAAGGAGAAAAAACCCAACCATAGAAAGTCACTATGGGAATAGAGAAGATCTGGGTTCATATTCAGAGGAAGATAATGGAGCTAAAAAAAGTCACTCTCTTTTGAATGAGAAATGTCAAATGCTCCCAAGCAAAAAAAGAGTTCTTGGAAGAACTTAAAAAGAACTTTGAAAATCAAATAAGAGAAATCAAGAAAAAAATTAGAAAAAAAATTACAGCAATTCAAGAAATCAAGAAAATTATGAAAAGGCAACCAAATAGAAATAGAGAATCAAAAACTTAAGGAAGAAAATATTTCCTTGAAAACTAGAATTGGGCAAGGGAAGCTAATGACATTCTGAGACAAGAAAAAAAATAATCTTGATACAATATTACAAGAAATTATCAAGGAAAATTGCCCTGAAGTTCTTGAACAAGAAGGCAAAGTAGAAATAGGAAAAAATCCAACTGATCACCACCTGAAAGAGATCCCAGGAGGAAAACTTATAGTAATATCATAGTCAAGTTTCAAAGCTCCCAGGATAAGGTGAAAATATTGGAAGCAACAAGAAAAAGAAATTAAGTATCATGGAGCTACAATAAGGATTACACAAGACTAAGCAGCTAGTATATTGAAGGATCATAGGTCTTGGAATACTAAATCCATAGAGCAAAAGAGCTGAGGTTATAATCAAGAGTAACTTACCCAAAAAAGTTAAGTATAATCCTGAATGGCAAATAAAAGGACATTTGAGGAACACAAAGACTTTCAAGTTTTTGTGACAAAACCCCCAGAACTTAAAGGACATATAGCAACCCAGAGAAATATAAGGTAAACATTAAAAATCAATTATAAGGAACTCAATAAGGTCAAATTGTTTACTTTGTATTTGTTAAAATATTAATGATTGTGATTGTCATCATTATTTGGGTAGTTTGAAAGAAAGGCATGGGCTGAGTTGAGTATGATGGAGTGTGTTTAAAAAAACAAAACATGTAAGGAGAGATAAAAAGGAGTAATTATCATAATTAATGCAGAAAAATTGGTACAGAAGAAGTTAGTAGAAGGGAGGACAGGTAATGCTAGAACCTTATTCTCATTACAAATAGGTTAAAGATGGAACAACATATATATTTAGAAGGTCATAAAACTCCTCTACATTCAGAAAGAAATAAGAGGGCAAGGGGATGGGGGGGGGGGGGGGAGAAGAGGATAAGGGAGAGAATCAGAGGGGTAGGTAGGTTACAGAATAGGACAGCAAGGTAGCAAATAGAAATAAAGCAGAGCATTGAGGAAGGACAGGGCAAATAGGGTGAAAAGGATAATGAGGAAAAATAGGAAGGAGGAAAATATGTAACAAGTAATTGTGCCTTAGAATGTGATTTTGGGATGAATTTACCCAGAAAATGAAAATGGATAGCAGATTAAAATGTTCAGTTCAACAATATGTTATTTTCAGGAAACATTATAAAATGAGAGATACACACAAAGATAAAATAAAGGGCAGGAGTAGAATTTAGCATGTAAAAATAGCAAGGAGAGTAATCCTGATCTCAAAGTTAAGGTTAAGATAGATTTAATCAAAAGTGAAAAATATAGGAACTACACTCAGGCAGCAATATTATTCAATATTGCTTTGGACCATTTAAAATGCCTAGACAGAATAAAATACCTTAGCATATCCCTGCAAAACAGACACAGGAATTATATGAGCACAAACATAAAACACTCTTTAAACAAATAAATTTAGATCTAAATATCTGAAGTAATATTTATTATTCATGGGTAGGTAAAGTCAATATAATTTTTAAAATGACAATTTTACCTACCTAATCTATTTGTTCAATGTCATGTCAATTAAATTGCTAAAAATTATTTGAACGAGTTACAAAAAAATAACAAATCTATTTTGAAGAACAAAAGGTCAATAACTTCAAAGAAACCAGGGGAAAAAGATGTAAAGGAAGTAGTTTCAAAAGTATCAGACTTTAAACTATATTACAAGATAAGAGCATTGTTGAAGGCCCTGGGAAGAATAATTTTGATTATTTTAAATTAAAATTTCCTTGTATAAGTAAAACCTACGCAGACAAGTACAAAAGAAATGTAGAAAATTGGTGGGGGGAGAGGGACTTTCATAGACAAGTCTCTCAGATAGGATATGACTGGGTTGGAATATTGTGGTGGTGTATGATGAGCTGGTTAATTTAGAAAAACATAGAAAGACTTAGACTTATGAAGGAAGAAGCTATCCACCTTCAGAAAAACAGAGAGCAGGAGGAAATAAGCATAGTAAGGTCCTACATATATGTGTATGAGAGTATATGTGTATGTTTATAGACATCTATGTATATCTGTGTGTGTGTGTATATATATACATATATCTGAATATATATGTATATATACATATACATACATACATATCTATATCTATCTAGGTAAATAGATAGATATAGATGTAGATATATATCCATGCTTAATTATAGCCTTCTTTAGAGTGGGGCAAGGCGGAAAAAATTAAAAGTGCATAACAGAGAACAAAAACCCAACAAGGAATCAAAGAAAAGCTGGGCAGCTTTGAAAATAATGTGTAGTATTTATTATATAGGTTTTCTTGAAATGGAATTTGTTGCTTTATATTGGATCCTCTTTTATGGTCTGCTATGTACATGGCAATATTTTTTTCTCATTTTGTATTTAAATTTAAAATAAAAATTTTTTTTAAAAACTCAAAACCTATTTAGGGACTTTGTTATTTTCAGTCATTTTCAATTGTGTCTGACTCTTCAAGACCCCATTTGGGGTTTTCTTTTTTTTTTGGGCATTTTCCCAACCAGTTACTTGACTTTGGGGTCCTTTGTCAAGAATAGGGTATACTCTGGGAATCTGTAAGATCTCAGTTCCTTCTAGGTGGCACAATGAAGCACTTACACTGGTCTGGGAGCAGGTAGAGATTTTTGTGCCCAGAATCTTAGCAGTTTTCTCTCCACAGCCACCTGGCCTCCAGTTCAGCCAAGCCAGCACTGGGGGGCTGAGATTCAGTTAAGCTGTGGGGGCAGGGCTACCATTCAGTGTGAGATAAAGATCAGCTTCCTCAGGGCCTCTACACAAGGCTGAGGTAAGAATGGGCTACTCAGTGCCCCCAGGGGTTTTACGATCCAATGATGGAACTGCTGCCTGCCTGATGTGGCCTCCTTGGCCACTGCCTGAGGCCAGAGCTATGGGAAGGCCCTTCTCCCTTCCCAGCCAGCTGAAAAAACCCCATCACTGACCTTTGGCTGCTGCTGTGACTGGGGATTCCATGACTGGAGATTTCACCCCTGAAGTGTCCTCCTCCCAGAGCCAAGTCCACTGGGTGGCCAAGGCTGGGCTGGGCTCTGCTCAGCATCCAGTGCAACAGATGTTTCCCATGGGCCTTTCAGGTCACCCTGGGCTGGAAATCTCCTCTACTCTGTTGTTCTCCACTTCTGCTGCTCCAGAATTTGTTGAGAGTCCCTCTCTACAGGTATTTTATGGGCTGTGTGGAGAGAGCCTGCATATGTGTATCTTTCTACTCCTCCATCTTGGCTCCCTTCCATTTGGGGTTTTCTTAACAAAAATACTAGGATGGTTTGCCATTTCCTTCTCCAGTTCATTTTATTAGTTATTTACATCTTATCATAAACTTCATTCATAGTGATACTGCCCCAAAAGTTACACAAATTGTAAAACTTTATCTCTAATTGTGGAATGGCAACATCTACACACACACTCACACACACACACCTTGCTGGAGGCATTTTTTGGCACTAGATATCAGGTAGGGGAGATGTTATTTTTCTAGTACTTCTAAAGGGTGGCTACCTATTCCTAGGTCTCAAGTTAGCCTTGTGGAAAACACCATTGGTGAACTTCTAAAAGAATTTATTCTTGTACTCCAAAGACAGTTGCAATAGTATTCACCAGGAGAAGTCTCAGGATGCTTTCCTAATTTAGTTGTGGAAATTAAAGATACAATATCCTACTTAACTGTGACCATTTCAAAATGCAGTAAAATATAATTTCCTAAGGAAACAATTTCCAGTATCTTAGGGATACTAGTATGGCTTTAAGTAATTAGAAAAAAAAACCCTGGTACTATTAGCTAATGTTCCCTTACATGTACCACTCTAGCTAAACCAGAATCCTAGAATCATAGATGTTGAAGGTATTACCTCATAAAAATCTGAAACATGAAATTCCCCTGTAAGAGCATCCTGACATATAGATCTGGAAGGGACCTCAGAGACCATTTAATCCAACCCCCTCCTTCTCAGATGAGGTATCTGAGGAAAAGGGAGGCTAACTGATTTGCCCAAGACAGACACTGCCCTTCAAGGTGACCAGTGACTTTTTTTGTAGGGTAATTCTTTACTAATGTTTAATTTATTTTCTGTCTCCTGAATATATTTTTTGCTTTCCAAGCTCTAGGTCTTTGCTGATCCCATTTCCCTGGCCTGGCCTAGCCTATTCTCCTCCTATTCAAATCTTACCCATTCTTTAAGTCCCAGTTCAACTTCCACCTCCTCCAAAAAGCCTTCCAAGGCTATGCCAACCCAAAGAAATAAATCTGTCCTTGGGACTTTCCTCTGCCCCTCCCCCCAGCCCAGTATTGTTTTTTACATGTCATTTGATACTAACATATCATTTTGAGCTGTAGTTCTTTCCCCACATGCACAGTGTGTCTTATCTCTCTAGTTAATCTACAAGCACTTTGTGAGCTGGTATTATGTCTTTGCATCCCCCATAAACCTAGTATGAGACTTTATACATAGCAGGTATGCATAAATATTTATGGGCACTGATAATGATAATTCTGGATTATTTTGAAAGACATTGACTTACCATATGCTGTAGCACAGGATATATAAATTGTCCTGGAGTGTAAGTTAACCTGAATCTAAATCTATAAAAATTCCAGTTTTTGATTTTTAATTTACCCTTATTACAATGATGTTTTTAGAAGTTTTGGGAAGGGAATGCCCCAGACTTGTTAACCTCTTTTTTGAGGATCTGTGATTTCATTTCTCTAGGGAACTCTATCAAAGCAGATAGGCAACTGTTCTTCAATTTACAGCCTTGAGAGGTTAAGGAACTTGCTTTTCGTCAGTATGTGAAAAAGAAGTGATTTGAACCCAGGTAGTACTGCCTTAGAAACTATTAGTCCAAACTGACTCTCATTAACTTACTAACAGCTGCTTAAACAGAAAACTGGGGAAATCTCTACAAGCTATTGGCAACAGCTGCTGAAAAGTAGTAAGGTACCATATCTTAGCAGCCAGTAGAACCAGCTTGTGTGAAGACTCCCATTTGCGGAATGATTCTGTTCACCATAAAAAGATTGATTTATATGCCACAATACATACAATCAGTGATGTATAAGATAGGCATCTAGGGATAAACCCTTAGGTCATCTTTTTCTATTAATAAGACCTTGAAGAGTTGAATAAGAGGAATGTACTTTTTTCTTTTTTTATGAACAGGAAAAATCATGTTTGGACTTCCTCTCACAAAATGAAAATTAAGCCACACACCTCACATCCCTGGATTCCCTGGAGTCCAACACCCATAAAATTGTTGCTCTGGGGGCTAAAATTCTTTTGAAGTTGCTGTGCACAGAACCATCTGACTAGGGTACTTAATAAGCACCGCCAAGTGATGCTAACTACCACTGTATTATTAACACAAGCAGGAGAAATTCCAGTGGATTTCCATTCTTATCACTGCATGGGCCAAAGATGTAGGTGCAATGGTATTACCAGGTTCATATCTGAGGGTCATCCCTTGAAGAAACATTACCTTCAAACACTTGCAAATTGTGCATTTGATATACAAGTGTTCAGGAATTTCTAATATCATACTTTTGAGAGAAATTTACTATTTCTCCTTGGGAAAACATTATTTGCAACATGTCATTTACATGTTTCTTTTAGAGAGAGAGATTTAAAAGGCAATACAGAGTGAGAATGGCTAAAGGTAAATGCCTTTATTAAAAAAAAAAAAAGAGGAACCCAATGGTGATGTTTTAAAAGGGTAACAGAAATTTAGCAAACCTGATTGCTTCAACAGTTATGTAAAGCACTCTCAAACATTTGGCTGAGGTAATTCTTTTAAAAAAAACCATATAGGTCACATAGTGCTAATAAAATATGTTGATGAATCTTGGAGTAGTGCCCTGATTATCTCTCCATGGGGAATGAAGAACTCATTAACATGAGCTCCATGTCACTCTCCCCTGCCCTGTTCCTGGAGCATTCTCCAGACTGGCTTGGTATAAAAGAGGGGAAGGAAAATTTATGTAGTTGGCCAAGTTTCTAATGAATAGCTCATCTAACCATGAAGATTAGCTTTACGTGATATGAAAAGACTTCTATCCTTTGGAATCTGAGACTCCAAGAAATAAAATGAGTTGCTCAAGGTCATACAATTAGAAAGTAGCAGATTTAGGAATTAACCTTAAATTCTCTGATTGCAAATCCAAGGCACTTTTCACCATGTCCTAGTCCTCCCCCCCAAATTCTATCCCTTCCCCCATCGTACCCCCAGGAAATACATCCTGGTTAGAGGTGGGAGGATAGAGGTAAAGAAACTTCTTAGAGAAAAAAACTTGTTTCCTAATGTACAATATGTGTATGCTATCTAAGTGCATATAAATGTCTTTCAGGAAGCAAGGATAGATAGGATTGATCCCACCTTTTTGAAGAGTAGAAATGGCTAAATAGGCAGCTAGGTGGTATAGTGGATAGAGTTCTGGGCCTGGAATCAGGAAGATTCTTCTTCCTAAGTTCAGATCAGGCCTGAGATACCTACTAGCTGTGTGACCCTGGGCAAGTCACCTCACTCTGTTTGCCTTGGTTTTGTTGTCTTTAGAAATGAGTTGGTGAAGGAAATGGCAAACCATTACAGTATCTCTGCCAAGAGTGGGGTCACAAAGAGTTGGACATAAATAAAAAATGACTGAACAACAACGACTGAATAAGTTGTAGTATGTGAATGTAGTGAAGTCTCATTGTGCTGTAAGATTTCAAAAAGACATGGAAAGATTCATATGAACTAATACCAAGTAGAGTTGGCAGAAATGGAATAATTTATGCTATAGCAGTGATATAAAAATGAACAATTTTGAGGACATTTATAAAATGATGAAGAATGAAATAAGCAAAACCCATGACATAAATATCTTTGTACACAACTACTGAGAGAATTTCTCTTGCCTGACTATATTTGTTATAAGAAATTTAATTTTTTCTTTTCCTTTTATTCTAATGGGTCAGGGATGAGAGGAAATGAAAATAAGATTTTTCTTTTTTTTAAATAGAGAGGTATAGAGGATGCTACAAATACAGAATGTCATACACTTTCTGATGAGTTCACTGTATTATTAGCTTTTCTTGACTGTTTTACTTTGTTACAAGAGACCTCTCACAAAGGAAGGGAAATCTATAAATTAATGAAATGTAAAAACAAAACACATCAATAAAATTTCTTTTAAAAAATAGGAAGAGGGTCACGCTGCCACAGCCATCATGCTAATTGGCAGGCTAGATGTAGATCAGGTCTTTACTTATTTTTAGTTTTTTTACTATCCACTGAACATGTTTTATGCTTTCTAAACTCCAAGTTTGAGGATGAGCAATCTTTTTTCCCCTCACATACCTCTAAGAAGGGTATTAAGATTAGATTGTATCTATCTGCTACCCCTCAAATATCTTTAGTCTAAGGATACAAAAGCTGTTTCACTGACAGCACTCAAGGGGGAGAGTATATATTTATATATTCCCCAAACCTTAAACCAAGTGCACTCTGAAGCCCATAGTTTCGACAACAATAGGTCCCTGAGCAAGCTCCACTTAATGGCTGGCTTAGAGTGATTATCAATAGTAACAGTTTCTGTTTCCCTCCCATTTTGATTTAGTTATTTTTTCTTTTGCTCATTAAAAGGACCATTCCCTGACCACTTCTTAAAGAGGTCTGTCCATGCTATGGGCATTACCTTCCCTAATTGAGTAGGTGAAAAGGCCTAGCCTAAAGGGGCCAAGGTCTCCCATTGCATCCTAGGCCATCTTTAGTCATCCTGAAGAATATCAGGCCATTGGACCCATATAGCTCTAGAGGAGAAGTGAGGCTGGTGACCTTGCACAGCCCTCCCTCACTCAAAACAAAGTGCAAGTCATGTCATCATTTCTCTTCGGCAAGGTCTTCATCATGGTCTTCTTCGGCAAGGAAGGATGAACACAACAACAACAACACAATATCCCCACCTATATCTGTGCAGAACATAATGGGCTTCCCCAGACCTGGGTGTGGTCTGAACAAAATTGAGGAGAAAGTTAATTCAACCTCATTATCAGCAATGTCCTTCAAGGACTGAGTCTTGAAATGAGGACTTTAGAAAAAAAGGGGGAAGTCTGGATCTCCCCAAATCATTAGTTATTAATATAGTTTCTCTCAATTTCCTACAGATTTTGGATAAAAGCATTTTCATTCGTTCATTCAAGAACACATTCAAGAAATACTTATTAAGTATCTACCATATGCAAATGGAGAATACAAAGCTATATTAGATAGTCACTGTCTATATCATATGAAACTCATTTGTTTATCTTTTTATCCAAAAGATTCATATATTTGCCATATATTTCTTTATATCACATACACATCATATATATCATATAGGAAGTGAGTTAGAAAGAACACAGTGTGGACTGAAGATAAATAGAAACATATAAAAGGAACTAAGAAATTAATTTCATTTGCTTCTCTCCCTACGTGAGGAACTTAACATTAAAATGATAAACTGTCCTGCCAGATACGGATCATATCCTGTTTAACATAAAGTACAGTCCACATTTTAAGCTAAGTTCTCTTGAAATTAGAGACTAGTGGTTGGAAACTAATTGGAAACTAACTGAACAATGTCAGTTTCCTCATCAGGTACACAACTTAAGCAGAATCATAACCTAAGGAAAAAGCTTCATACCTAATCCAAAGCTTCTAACTTTCCAAGAGGCAGCTACAAAAGCCAAAATTAAGCCTCTTCCATGTTTGCCCTTAAATGGCTCCCAAATTAACTTTTTCTCTTAGCACGCATATCTGAATATCTAAACTAAAAAAAAATATTAGCACCATGAGGACTTACTGAAACCAAATGACTAGATAAAGAGTTTAGGGTCTTCAAATTAAAGTTCAAGATGGTGAAGTTCTGGTTAATTAGTATATCTAAACCAAGTGTCAGGAAAATTGCCCATGGCACTACATTTTTTTAAAGTAAACAGCTGTCACATTTCAGTTTTTAAAAAAATTTTCTCCTTCATATAAAACCTTTCCTCCTACCCCCCCAACTTGGATAAATCATCAAAACAAACTAATTTAGTTTACGCATTTTTTCCCCAATGTTTGTCTTTTTTCCCCAAATGTGCAGTGAATGATTGAATGTAAATTTAAGTTTTTGCTACATCTCTAAAGATACTTCAATTATTAATGATTCAATATTATAGCTATCTATGTTAGAGTAGTATTCTTATTTAAAGAGGTGGACTCTGATTTAAGAAAGTTTTATATAACAAAATACCAAACTCTAAAGTACTTAAATAAGGGTGGTGATTATATGCTTAAGAAAATGATTCCATATTTAATTGAAGGATTAACCTGTAAATGGTGACTTCCCCCCTGGTACCCATAAAACAAGACTGAAACTTCATGTGTGTATGTGTATGCATGTGTTTGGACAAATTGAGTAGAGGAGATAGGGGGTTGGGCAATGGAGACCACCAACAGCTTTGAGCTAGATGTACCTACATAAAATAACTAATACAGATCATTTAGAATCATAATGTAAGGGAATTCCCTATCAAACTGATGAGCTTACCAAATTATTTTGATTCTCCATGCCTTATCTCCTATTAGAGGATATAAAACCTTTGATTCTCCATACCTCCTCCCTGTACAGGGAATTTGTTGTTTTTGAGCTGTGTCTGACACTTTGTGACCCCATAGACCATAGTACACCAAATCCTTTTATCCTCTACTTTTATATATCCCAAAGTCAGTCTAAGCTCATAGGCATTGTTTCCATGACACTCTCTATCCATCTCCTCCTCTTTTGCCCCCTTTCTCTTTTAACTTCAATCTTTCCCAACACTGAGGTCTTTTACAATGAGTCTTGTCTACTCATTATGTGGCCAAAGTTTAAGCTTTACCATTTGGCCTTTCAGTGAATAGCCTGAATTAATTTCTTTAAGTATTAACTAATTTTATCTTCTTGCTGTCCAAGGGACTTTCAAAAGTCTTCTCTAGGACCACAATATGAAAGTGTTGATTCTGTGCACTCAGCTTCCTTATAGTTCAACTCTAATAGCCAAACACTGCTACTGGAAAAATAAAAGATTTGACTATTTGGACCTTTGTTGGCAAGGTGATGTCTCTGTTTTTTAGTACGCTGTCCAGATTTGCCATAGCTTTCCTTCCAAGGAGCAAGTATCTTAATTTCATGGCTGCAGTCACTGAAGTGATCTTTGAGCCTAAGAATAGAAAATCTGATACTACTTCTATTTCTTCTCCCTGTATTTGCCAGGAACCATCAAGAGGCTTCTATAATTCTTCACTTTCTGCCATTAGAGTGGAATCATTTACATATCTGAGATTGTTGATATTTCTCCTGGCAACCTTAATTCTAGCTTTTGATTCATCCATCCTGGCATTATGCATGAGGTACTTTGCATATAAGTTAAATAAGGTGACAACACGCAGCCTTGTCATACTCCTTTTCTAATCTTAAACCAATCAGTTGTTTTATATTCAGTTCTAACTGTTGTTTCTTGGCCTGCATACAGTTTCCTCAAGAGACAAATAAGATGATTTAGTACTCTCATTTCTTTAAGAACTTGCCACATTTTGTTGTGATCCCCATAGTCAAAAGATTTTAGTGTAGTCAATGAAGCAGAAGTAGATGTTTTTCTGAAACTGCTTTGTTTTTTCTGTAACCCAGTAAATGTTGGCAATTTGGTCTCTAGTTCATCTGCCTCTTCAAAAACTAGCCTGCTCATCTTACCAGATCAAGAATGACCATTCTTGACTCACATATTGCTAAAGCCTAGCTTGCAGAATCTTAAGCATTACCTTGCTGGCATGTGACATTAGTGCAATTGTTCAATAATTTGAATATTCTTTGGCATTGCCCTTTAAGAATAGGATGTAAAATGATCTTTTCCAATTCAGTGGCCACTGTTGAATTTTCCAAATATGTTGACATACTGAGTGCAACACTTTAACATCATCTTTTAGGATTTTAAATAACTCAGCTGGGATTCTGTCACTTTCACTAGGCTTGTTATTAGCAATGATTCCTAAGACCCACTTGACTTCATTCTTCAGGATGTATGGCTCTAGATAAGTAATCACACTATCATGGTTATCATTGATGTTAAGATCTTTCTTGTATAGTTTTTCTGTATATTTTTATCACCCCCTTCTTAATGTCTTCTATTTCTGTTAAATTCCTACCATTTTTGTCTTTTTGTAGAGGGTACAGACATGTCTATTAGCACCTTGTTAGGAGGACAAAAGAAAATTCCTAATTTGGTCTCAGTGGTTAAGGCTATCCCTGCAGAGAAAAATTGGTTGGTTTGGAGTTGTCCCTTGGAGCTTTCTAGGGGAACAGATTTAGTGACTGAGGCTGTCTCCAAGTAGATCCTGAGACAACAGATTCTGTTGGAAGGAGTCATCTTTCGTGCTGACCTATAAAAAGTGAGCTTAAGGATGTGTTCAGTTCCTTTTTGGTTTCTTTCCCAATTTTGCTTTTGTAAGTAGAAGATCCTGTGAGAACAGCAAAACTAAGAGTAAACCTAGTTCCTTCTCCAACCAGGAGCCTCAATGATTGCCTCAGAGCAGAAGCCCATGGAAACAGAATTCCTGAGTAGTCTTTCCTGACTTAAGAGATGGTATCAGCTTTGGGAATGTTGGAATATCATGGACTTACATGTACTTGCCCATATGGAGCTAAAGTGGAGGCCATAGACAATGTTATTTTTGAAACCATGTCTCCGAGTTAGAGAATTTTCTCCGTAGCATACTCCTGTAATTTAGCCTTCTAGCTAACGAAGGAAATTCCTTGGACAATAACAGCCTTGAGTCAAGAAAAAATGACAAGTAAAAGAGTTCAAAGAGCTGCCTTCTAGAGAGGGCTCAGGAGTTCTTTAATAATATACTTCTTGAAAAGATAAAAGGATCACCCTGTTGAGTGGACCTTGCAGGTGGAGACCAATAAGGGACAAAAGACCTGGATTTTCCTTCCCCTTACTGCCTTGAGTTACTTGGGCAGTACAGGTCTGATGAGAAGGGCCCAACAGCTCCAAAGTATATTTACCTTGGTGGGAGTCCAGACTAAGAGGTATGACTGATTAGCACCATAAGGAACAAAGGGTTTCACCAGAATTTCAATATACTGCTTTATCATCAATCTCAAGTTTGGTGTCTTTCTAAGACAGGTCCAAATCATGGGGTAGTATTGAATCAGAAGGATTTTACAGTACTGGTGAAAAAGAAGACCTATCAAAGAGGGTTGAGGGTTGTATTGTTTGTTTGCCAGCTATTGTGAGTCTTCTTTGTGTTTCCTACATTTATTTATGGGCTCTGGTGAGTTCTATGCACCTTCTGCATTTTCTGTGGGGTAAAATAAAGGTTTTCTTGTAGTTAATATACATTTTTTCATTGGATGCTTCTGTGAGAATTTAGGATGCTACTAACCACATTTATGTAAATTAACACATAAACTATATTTGGAAATTTTCCCAGAAAAAAAGTCATCGTCAGATCAAATGAACCAAAGTGATGTTTAATATTTTTAGTGCAGCTCCTAGGATCAAATCCAGTCAATTTTAGTCCTGAGCTTGGATAGTCATAGGTTATTCTGAGAAGACAGATTTTTGGATCTGGAACAGAAGGTAATCTATTACAACCTCCTCTTTTTATAGATGAGGAACTTGAAGATTCATAAAGATAAAAATGACTTATCCAAGGTCACGTAGCTCATAAACACAATATATCAAGAGTAGAAGCAGATTCAGAACCTGAAGTTTAGCATTTTAATTTTCAACGCTCTATTTTTATCTTGTACCCATTCTTCTTCACTTACCACCTGAAAGTAATATTAGAAGTTAAATGAGAAACCTGTCTTAGAGGAATGTTAAGGACAAAATTTAAAATACAACATACTGACTCTTAAGGCCATTCTGGAAAAAAAGTACACACCACTGTTGCATATATCATCAAGTATACATTAACAGCTGAAATATAGCATCACCTTCCTTTAAAGCAAATTAATACAGCTATGAGATCTTATTTTGCTTTATTTAATTTTGAATATATTTAGAATTGCTACAAAATATAATCCAGCAGCAGCAGTTTTTACCTAATTTCATTCTATACTGATATTACGTATCTCCTTCCATTATTAATTCTATACATCATTTTATACTATGTGGTTGTAACAACACTGAGCAGAAATTGAAATCTGCCAATCACATTTCCTACTATTGTCATTTACTCAGCGTCTCACATAAGCTTACAGTGTGTGTTGAGAGGACTTTTATCCATTGCTACCAAATACATGAATGGGAGTTTTACAATGCACTTAATCTTACATAGGTTCATTTTATGCCCACATCATTATAGAGTAATGAGAGGAAATTAAACATTGGCCGCAAACACAGAGCAGTCGAAGTTCAAGTGTCTCTATTCTCACCCTGCCCCTTCAGTGCTTGAAATTAGCAAGGCTCTTAGAAACTGTTTCCAGTGTTTCATTGAGTCATGCTAAATCTTAGCCTAAATCACTGTTTAATTTTAACCTTGACCTCCTACAGCTGTATTACTTTTCTCAGTCCAAAAAAATCTCCACATCCACCCTTTCCACATCTTATGAAGCAACATTACAGGGAAAAAAATAGTCATAGCTTTAAGACAGAACTCTCCTTTCCGCCAGTGAGCTCCAATGGTAATCGTGGAGCCTGGGCTAAGTAGCACACTTTACTACAGGCAGCATTGGAGGAGTTGCTGCTGCTGCTGCTGCGACTAGCGCTGGAGCTGCAGTGTTCCTGTGCAGCACTGCAGAATCCACACCTAAAGAAGGAAAGACATACATACACACACGAACATACACAGGGAACCTTACAACCTCCTGCGGAGGTTAGGTAAGCAGATCTTTCATTCCTTTCTCTTGTAATTGTGCGAAGGGGGATGTTAATGGGAAGGACTGCTCAACAGACATGTTTAAAATGGGTTATGCCAATCAGTCTTCCTTTGGGGGCTTATAGATTTGTCTAATAAACGTACCCTGCATTTTGAAGATTAGTGCATCGCAGCTGCACTAGGGGCACTTTTATGTTGGTCTTTTTTTTTTTAAAGGCTGACCCTGTGGCAAGCAAAGCTTTTCGTTTTTTCCTTTTTAAATACAAGAACATTTCAAGCCCCTCCCAGTATTTCTCTCTTCTAACCACTGCGGATCTAAAATGAAATGTGCATGTTCCGAATCTTGGTATTTTAGAACAGACAGCACTCCTCATTTTAAGGGCATTTAAAATAATAATGGTGGTATGGTGTATATATACAGTGTGCTTTAAGCAGATGGAAAATTATGGCAGTTCAACTCCTGAAGCCCTAGTCCGGGGGAGTCAGAAAACGAGAAGGCTAAATAAATCACTTCTTGTGTCAAGACAAGCTTTATTTTCCGCACTTCTAATGTTGGAAAGAAGAGGGTACTACGTCTTCATTAGCACATTTTAGAGGGAGGAGATGAAGTTGATGAGGGGGATGGTGAGAGATGTACGGGGAGAGGGACGAGAGGCAGAACTGTCAGCTTTCCGAGGGATCGCAGGGAGACGGGGAATGAAGTTTGCCCAGGGTTCGTTCGCTGGAGGTGACCCAGGGGGAACCAGAACCGCCAGAAGGGAGCTGGGGAGGGGCGTGCCTCTTGTGGGGCGTGGGAGACATGTGCTAGTGAGGGACGTGCGAGTCTGGGGGTGTGCTAGACTGCCAGGGCTGGGTGGCCGTGTCACGTGCACAGCCACACCCCTGGCATCGCTGGATGGGACCCCTGCGAGGGTACAAAGTTTGGCTCAGCCGAGGGGTGCTCTGAAAGGTGGCCCTGCCTCAGCTCCCTTCCTTACGGGGGTGCGGGGAGCTCTTGTAACTTGTCCGGGAGGGGAAAAGAGGGGCCCTGCGTGGCGGGCGCTCCGCACCGGGCAGAGAAACGCAGAGGCTTGAGAACGGGGAGGGAGGCCGTCCGCCCGAAGCCCCTGGCCTCAGGTCCCAGGGGAGGACCGCAGTGACTGCCTCCGCTGCCGGAGTGCACGCGCCTGGCCAGAGCCTGGGAGCCATGCCCGCTCCCGCCGGCCGGGCGGCAGCGCCGGGGGCAGCCGGCGGGGCCCGGGCCCGGAGGGGAGGGCCCTCGGTGCCCCTGTACCCCGCATGCAGATGGCCCCCCGCGGTGGCCCTACCAGCGGAGACGTGACGGCGGAGCATGCATCCCAGCCTTCAGGCCAGGAGGGGGCGCCCAGGGCTGCCGCGGCCTCCTCGGCCAGGCCCCGCCCCCAAACAGGCCGCCTCGGCCCCACGGACTAGCGGGCGGACGCGCGCCCGACCAACGGGGAGGGGAAAGGAAGAGGAGGAGGGGGCTCCGCCGAGGCACATCCCCCCACCCGGAGCCTAGACGCAGGGAGGGGGCGGGGCCTGCCAGGCCGAGGGGGGGCGGGGCCAGGCCGAGGGGGCGGGCGAACCGAGCGGCGGAGGCCGGTCCCGCCAGAGTGAGCTGTCCGTAACGGTCGCTTAGGACGGGGGGTGAGAGGAGAGGAAGGGAGGCCTTTAAAAAAACAAACCCGCGTAAGAAGAAGGAGGAGGAAGAGGAGGAGGAGGAGGGAGGCGGCGGCGCCCCAGGTGTCTCCGCTTCCTGCTGGAGAGGCATCCGCGCCCGGCGCGCGCACTCGCTCCCCGGCCCCTCCCCTCCCCGCTCTCCCCTCCCCGGGGGAGGGGCGGTGGCGGCGGCGGAGGATCCGGCGGCTGCAGCTTCGGCAGCCCGGGGCCGAGGAGCCGAGGCGCGGGGAGGGAAGCACAAAGCCGGCTGCGCGCCCCGAGGTAACGCGGAGGGGAGCGCTGGCGGGGGAGGTGCCCTAGCCCCTCTTCCCGCGCCGCGGTTGGCTGGGGTGGGAGAGTGGCGGGGAAAGGGGGGAGGGGGAAATCCCTGCCAGGGGGTCGGGCCGAAAGCGAGAGGAGGGGGCGGTGCGGACGGGGCCGAGCGCCGCGGAGCTGGCTTCCTATTGGTTGCCCCCTTACGGCCTCAGGTAAGTCGCCCCCTCCCCACAGGGGGCGAAGGGGGAGAGAAAGAGTTGGCGGGGTCCGGCGCGAGCCCCGCAGCACCTGAGCTGGGCTGGGTGGAGGCCCGGGGGGGGTGGGGCTGCGTGTGCCTGCAGGGGAGGGGACCCCCCGCTGGCTCGTGCGTACTTGTGGGGCCTCCCACGGTGGGCTTCGGGGACGAATACTTGTTCCTCCTCCCCCAGGGTGGGGGGGCTCCCCGGGCCTGGAGAGGACTCGAACCCCTCTAGTCCGTGCGGGAGGGAGGCGAGGCTTTAGGGGAGTGGATCCATTGCAGGCAAAAGGTGCTTTTCGGCAAGAAAATGAAGCCGTGTCGGGGTGCGGGGAGAACGTGGGGAGCCTTCCCCCTTTTAACTGGCAGCCCAGGCGCCCAAAGTTAGGCTGCGCTTTCTGCCCAGCATGGCTAGAAGAGGGCAGCGCAGATCTGGGTTGTCTTGGACGTTCAGGTTTCTAATCCAGAGCAAGGGTCTGGGCAACTAGGGCAAGGGGGGCCCCTCTAATTAAAATGCCTGGAATGACCTCAGGTGAGCTCCGTCCGTGCGGAGATTTGACTGCAAATAGGTCACCTTTGAAATGTGTATAAATAAAATGACTGACTTGAGTCGCATTGCTGAAGCTCTTCTGGGGTTGGAATGGAAAGGGTGTGAGGGAACGCTGCCCACCTGTGTACCTGCCTGCAGGGTCCATGCCGGTGGGTGCAGTGGTTATGCTCTGTGATCATTTAAAATTAATATTACAAAATAGCTGCATTTATTGAGATAGTCTTTAATGTTAGGCGGAGATTTCCCTCGTTCCATTGCAAACTCGATTTCACTGGAGCCAACTTCTTGGGTAGCGTTCTGATTTAGCGGAAGAATAAATCTTTTTGAAATACTTTGCTCAATCCCGACTATTCTCTTGAAGATGAGATGATGGCCTGGGAACCAGTCTCACTTTATTCTTATTTCGGATTCAGTTTACTTTTATAGTTCTAATAGAAATGTTTGCCTCAAAATCTTGAACTGATAGAAAATTCACTTTTTCTTGTTAAAGCAAGTGAATGTTTGTTTAATCGTGTGTAGTAGGGAAGGGATAGCCAGACAGATAGGTTAATTTAAAAAAAAATTGTTTTTCAACTTTCTGAAGATTTCATTGTTAACTTCTAAACAAAGCATGGTATAGAATTGAATACGCGGGACTGTGGAGCTGGACAAACCTGAGTTTGCGTCTTCTCTAACATTTCTAGTCTTGTGACTAAGAGCAATTCAATCAGTTTTTTTTTTTCATCTGTAAAAGAGGATAGTTTCACCTATATTACTTACCTCACTGCTGTTGTGAGGATAAAATGAGACAATGTACTTAAATCATTTTTCAAATATTAAAACAAATATTAAAATGTGTCAGTTACTAAGTACTGGGGCTCGCATGATGGCTAGTTTTTAATATTTTTTAAGTGTGTTTTGAATGGAAGAGGAATCTCTTATTTCATCTGTGTACATACTCCCTCCAAAGGTCAGATTGGCTGCTCAACTAACTCTGAATCTTAGTTGCTTGAGGCATTGATAGGTTAAGTAACTTTCCCTGGGGGCATTAGAACTTGAACCCAGACCTTCCTTACTCTAACTCTGGCCGATATATTTTACTGTACATTGTTATCTAATGTACTCAGTTATCTAACGCTGTTAGATAATTTGTTGTTGGGCTTTTTTCTTGTTAGATAATTTGTTTAAAAGAAACCAAAATAACCAGCTTTAAAAGGTGCTTTTTTATTGTGTTCTTAAATATAAATTAGGAATATATGACCTAGGAAAATGTAATATGTGTAAGATAAGTGTTTCCTTGTCCTAAAAGAATTTTTATAGCATGTAGACTTAAACAGAAATGATTGACTCGCTAAAGAAAATGGAAAAAGTGTAGGTTTTCTAACTCATTGCTAATTTTAACCACTTGTTCCTACAGTATTTAGCTCAGAAGAGTATGAGGTGTGGGAGAGTGCCAGTAGACACTGGATTGAATTATCAAATATTTAATCAAAACCATAGTGCCATTTGACACACTAATAGACTATGACATGCATCCAGCAATGTCCCTGACTAAACTAAAGCTCTGTAACAAATGGTGACCACCCAGCTTTTGTGTTCTGCTGACCGTGGTAAGGCTCATATCTGGTGTAAATGGTTTCATGAGTCAAAAAGCCAAATAAGACTGAATAGAAAAGTGGAATATGGATTCAGAATGTAGCCAGGCTTCTGTTTTTAAAGCTATTTGTTAACCTGCCATTTTTTTCTTACATTAAGAGGACTACCACACTCTGAACACTCCCCAGGGGCAATGCAAAATAGTGTAAGCAAAAGAAAAGTCCTTAGATCCCACTGAAATGACTTGAAGCAATATAGAATGGGTGTGGAATTCTGGGTAACCATAGTATCATCCTATCAGTGATAGCTTGTCTTTTTAAGGAAAGGTGTCATGCTTACCTGGGAGATAAAGAGACTCTGTCACCACTATTGATAGGCCAAAGAGAGTACTAAAAAGCCCAGGAAAGCCTTTCTATGATATGCAAAAGACTCCTGGTCTTCTACCCAGAGGACCTGTTGGAGTGTTAGAGGTTGTCTAATCCAACCCTCACTCAAAGTAGGAATTTCCTGTACAGCATATAAATGATTTCTATGGTCAGGTATTATTTGCCTTTTTAAACACACTACTCAGGTGGAAGATTAAAGCTAAATCTCTCACAATGATTTATGTATCTGCATTAAGTGAATTCACTTTTGATTTTGGAAAATGATGTTTAGATAAGAGACAGTCTGTGTGTAGATAGAATGATGGAAGGGTTTAGTCTTTTTTTTTTTTGGCACTTCCTGCACTATTCACTTTATTTTGTTTTCCCAACAAAATTTATAATTATTTTCCCAACAATTAAAGGAAAAGTGAGGTTTAGGGGAACTTACTCAACAGCCACTCTCCTGAAGCAAAGAGATGACAATTGATGATTGCCAGGTATGGTGGTTTTCAAGCTCAGTATAGATTATAAAAGGTATGAAAGACCAGAGTGAGAAAGAAGAAGATGGTATTAGTATTTGTGGGGATGGAGGGTATCCTGTCATTGTGTTGGCTAGGGTTTAGTCTTGAGCATATTAAACGTTTTAATGATAATAATAAAAGCCACTGCTATTAGTTAGTCTAATAATATGCCACACCCATACCCAGTGGGCACTGTGCCCTCTAGAATCAAGTACTTTTGTAGGCAATCAGGGTTAAGTGACTTGCCCATGGCCACATATCTAGTAAGTGTCTAAAGCCTGATTTGAGCTCAGATCATGCAGATTTCAGGGCCCATGCTCTATCCACTGTACCATCTAGTTGCCTCTAGAATCAAGCTTTTTCGAAGCATATGCTGATTCCATGTTGTTACTTTGTTTTTTCATTGATTCAGTGTGTAAAAGTTGTAGTTGCTAATGCCCTGTTAGCAAAAGATTGCATTTTCTTAAAACTTTTTTATACAACACTACCTGCCTCCTAATTTCTCCTTTCTTTATATTTTAACACAAAACCAAAACAATGTACTTTATTATTGCTTGTGTCCTAAACCATTTAAATTCTTTGGAATAACTAGTGATGATGTAGATTTCAATGTGTTGCTGTCTCAACAGGATAATTGGCATGTAGAACAAATTAATTATAAACGAAATTAAATATAGTTGGACATTTTATCGTAAACTTAATCGTCAACAAAATAAACATAAAATAATGAGTGAAATCTTGCACAAGCCTCTTAGCATCTAACATAGGACAACCAAGTGAATTAACAAATGAGCCTCAGAATGTATCCGCGTCCAAGTCTGGCTGAAATTCAGCTGCCTCTGGCTTGGTTTTCATTTTTGGAAAAATTTAGAATGAATGGAAGAGGAATCTCTTATTTCATCTGTGTACATACTCCCTCCAAAGGTCAGATTGGCTGCATCTCTTGTTAGCATCTTTTCATACATATTTTATGCTCAAATAATTTTATCATACCAGTATTAGTCACAGTTGAACATACAGGATGTTTCAAATTTTTTTCTATTACGGATAGAATAGTTATGCTGTGAATATTTTTGTGGAGGTAGGTAACTTTTCTCCTTCTATAGTATTTATCATTCTTAAATCCTATCGGAATGGAGCAGTGAATAAAGTGGCAGTCAAAAAGATCTGGACTTAAATACCACCCCTCCCACTTGCAGTGTGACCCTGAGCAAGTCATTCAATCTCATATTGCTGTAATTAAATAACTCTTTATCTTATAAAAAGTTGTAGACTGGTTTTGATATGCAACCAATTTAAGGAGTTCCCATACCAGGAGTTCCCTTGGATTCCCCAATTTGATCAAAATGTTTGATCAAGTTTGTGATCCTTATTTCCATAATGTTACATTGTTTTCCAAAATAATGGAACCAGTCTTCAGTCCTGCCTGTAATGTATTCAAGTGCCTGTTTCCTTACACAGTTGTTGACATTGGGTTACATCATTTTTGTTTCTTGTGCCAGTCTGTTTGTTAGTATATATGAAATTAAGTGTAGTTTTCAGGTTAATATGACACATTTGAGTGGACAATTTAGTACAATTAAATATCTTCATTGTTATTCAGGCAAAGAACTCTTGGTTAAAGTAGGAATCCAGAGAAGACATAATATCCACAGCTTGTGCTCATCATATCGCATACATACGAAATTAGTAACTGCAGACTCCAATGTGAGAGTGATACTTTTCTGTTGTATGTCTCAATCTATAATATCCACAAGAATTATAACTGTTGAAAATTCAAACTGAATGTCCTAAGGTATTATATCTTCATGGGCTTATAGAATACTGGAGATGGAAAGAGTCTTAGAGGCCAGCTTTTCCAGCCCTGTTATTTTAGGAAGGAGGAAATTGAGTTCTAGAGGATAAGAACACACGGCTGGTGGTAATTACTCAGGAGTTGAACTCAGATTCTCTGATGCCCAATTCAGCACACCTTCCTTCGCACTGTTTTGCCTATTAATCCAATGTATCCTTGTTTTGAAGTTCATGCTATGGTATGTATAGGGTGAGACTCATAAAGTCCTTTGGATACTTCCAGTTAAATTATTTTGGTCAGAATTCAAGATAGCCCCAATTCTGTATTATAGCAGTGATCCTTGTATATTACTGTGGATTTTGGATTAAGAATGGGTAGAAGTTGTAGTAGCTCAGTTACTTCATTTATGTTTCATAGTATTAGCAAATTATCTTAAATGATACTTAGAAATTGTTCCCTTGAAATTCATTGTCTTTACAAAGAGTGAACATTTATTGTGTGCCAAACCTTATGTTAAAGAACTGCATGTGATCCAATACTGTATAAAACAATCTCTGCCCTTGAGCTTACTTACATTCTAGTTAAGAGATTTACAACCATGTCAAGTGTACAATCAATGTGACAGAATTGGAAGAACAGAATATTATTTAATGTTAAATGAGGAAGAGCTTTTAGGATAAAAAAAAAAAATTTAAAAAAAATCTTAAGACTCAACCTCTCAAAATTTAGTGGGTCTTCAGCCAATAGCAGCGACCTGAAGCCTTTCTATATTGTTAGGACCCTCCAGATTTTGTACTCTTCGATGTAGTCTGGGTTCATCACCACAAAGTTGACCACCAGGTAATGAATTTTTTTTCTGGTATAGAAACTCATGAAGAGACCATTCATTTACTGAGGCATAGAGTAGGATTGTAAGCTTCATTGCTGAAAAGAGTATATCCACTCTAATGAAACAGTGAATCCTTCAAGTATGGCAGAAGAGGAAGACTGGCATTTAAATGTAAAAAGATCTCTAGGAAGTAAGTTCACTTAATACTTATAAGAAATGAGGTTGTAAAGAAAATGAGATGAATGCCAAAGGTAAAAATTTCACTTGAGATTTGATGGAACTCAAAGCTTTTATTTGAGTGGTTAATAAAGTGCTGTTCAGTTACACCCAATCTTGTAAACTGTCCTTAATAGATTCTCCTAATGACTAAGCTATTCTTCCTTTGTAAGTCAACAAATATTTAAGTGCCTACTATGTGCCAGACACTGTAAATTTGGAAATTTAAAAAATCTACGTTAATTTTTGAACTCTAGGTAGAGTCAGAAATAGAGGTAGATTCCAGTTATTGGAATGATGAGCTGTGGGGCAAGGAAAAAGAGATACTAAGTTTTAGTTTTATGAATGTACATATTTTTAAATGTCAGATTTATTTTCTCTGGCATGTGTTTATTTTGTGATAAGTAAAATCATGTGGTATAGTGAAGATTTGTAGTAGACAGTAACACAGGGAACAGTTTTCAGGCCTTGCCAAATGTTCAGGTACTCAGATGCAACTATGGTAGCTTTATTGTATTGATTTTTTTTAAAAAAGCACTCTAGATTTGGAATCTGAAGACTTGGGTTTGGAATGGGATAGGTCTACCAATTACTTAGCAATCACAGACATGGAGAGTGACATTACCTCGGGATTTCATTTCTCATCTTTAAAATGAGGATCGGTAATACAAGTATTTTTATCTGACAGGGCTGTTGTGAGAAGTGTTTTATAAACCTTCAAGCACTATAGAAATGAGTTGCATATAAATATGATATGATTATTGCTTTCAAACAGAAACTTATCAAAAAATATCCCTGAGGCCTGAAGCAGATGAATTTAATTTCCAAAATTGTCTAACAAGTAGGAAGTAGTAAGAAGTACCCAGTTGAACACTTACAGGTTTTTTTTTAAGTTTAAACTTAGTGTGAAGATGACTTTGTCTACTTTCTAAATATGCTAGAACAACTTTTGTATGACATTTACACAGTCATACTACATATAGGCATCTGAATTGAGTCCTAATATGAGTTAAATTGAACTACACTAAATTTAGGGTTATTCATTAAATTCATTTTCTGTAAGTGGGAATTGTATGCCAGTAAGGGATATTGTTCAAGGATATTATTGTTCCTGATGTTGGTTGCCCAGCTAAGGGAGCTGGAATTTCAACAATGTTGAAAGAGTAAGTTTGTAAAACTGCTGGTGTTTTCAGTAGCTTGGGGACATGGTGTGCACCCTTAAATCTCTATGCAGTGTTTCTATGAAGTTCCTTGATAATGGGCCATACTTACAAAGGCATAATGAAAACATTTATTTTTCCCATTTGCTATGCTATTATTGTCATATTCTCTTCTTTTGATCTTCTAAAATGCCTGAAACCTACAGAAAGAGATGGGATTTATGCAGTACTCTGATCAAAAATGTTCTTAAGCAGCTAAGGAAGTATATGTTAGGATCAAGCTCTTCCAAGACTCTCTTTAAAGAGCGTATTACTTTTAATCCTATGTAAGTCAGAGCTAGCAACTGTTAAGTTGCAATGCTTCTTTTGACCTCAATTGTCATGTTAATGCATAGAGAAAGAACATTCAATAAAATTAGTGTTTTTAATATCAGAGGAAGTATGTGTGCACTGGGGTTGATAGGGAGAGACAAAAGAGGAATCTTGGCTTAGAAGGAAAAGTCATTTAGCAAATGGTGCTTATGTTAAAATATTATTTGGCTTTTCTTTCCCTTATGGTTTGTGTTTTTTAGCAGGCCATCTTTTTAGGGCCAAGTTGTCTTTAAGAAGCCTTGAAGACATAAAACAGTGATATTTAAGTAGTCTGTATTTGATTGCTTGAAGTTATATTGGATGACAGGGCATAGGGTAGCTATGAAAATCAAGCAGGGATGATGGAGAACTCCCCCTAAGGTAATATAAAATGTAGTTTTGAGAAATAGAGGGAAAGGCTGTAGTAGGAATATACTAAACAGTGATTTCTGAAACAGAAGCATAATAATTGACTTTGTGGTCTTCATGTACATGGTTGACTTTTGGATCTGGGTTTCTTCATCTGTAAAATGAAGTTGAGCTAGATCATCTTTAATAGTCTGGTTACTTTTGTTTTCCTTCCCATGATAGTAGCTAATCATATATAATTATTCTGTTCTGTTAATGTGAATATTCCTTTTTGAAAATGATCTTCTAACATTAAAATATCCATGAGAAATTTCTTTTAACCACAGAATATTTAGTAAGCACACACTCTGTTCTCAGCCCTGTGTTATGTATATAGACTATATAAAAATGTATGAGCTTTATCTTTATTTCATAAAAGGGGTGCTTATAGGTCATTTTGACCAATCACTACCACTATAGAAAATCCTCTACAAAAATCCCCTAAAATGATTATACAACATGTTTTTTTTAAAGAGTTCTAATGAAGTAGAAACCACTACCACTTTATTTGAAGAATTTCTATCTAATTGATATAAGTGGATCAAAACCTCAGGGACAGGGATGGAAAATTTGAGGGAAAAGAGAAATAAGGATGACCAAAGGTGTCTTCTATCTCTAAAATGTTGTGATTCTTGTTCTTCTCTATTAAGAAAGCAAAACCTAACATTCAAAAGAGATTTGATAAGTTTTGAAAACCCTGGGAATCTGGATTTTTTTAAATTGGCATTAATTACAAAACTAGACCCTCTGTATGAAAGTAGAAAATGTTTGCCCTCCATTTGGGGTAATAAGTACTATATAAAGTAGGTTCATTCCTACATTTCTTAAATCTTGGTTAAAGTGTTCAAGTTTTTAGGCATTAGTGAATGTTGAAGACAGTAGTCTTAGCTTTCTGTAGATGAAGCTTGCCAGCCCCCCATGCAGTAAATAAATTGGGATCCTTTTGCCAACTACTAGAGAACAGAGGCATGGTAATGCAGGAATATTTTAGTACTAAATAAGAACATAATACTTATTTGACATTAGAAGGGAGGATCTTGAGAAACAAATTGCTTGGTGGATGGCAACCTGGTATAGTAAAAGGAGACCTACCTGGCTTTGTGTATCTGCCATTAATTGTCAGTGTGCTCTGGGGCAAATCACTTAACCTTTCTGAGCTTCCTATAAAATGAAGGGCGTGGGGTTTGGATTAGATTATCTCTAAAATCCCCTCTAGCTCTAATTACCCATGAATCTATATGCAGTTTTTATTTCACATGGTAGTTGATATCAAGTAGTTAATACATATATACATGTACCTATATATATATACACACACATGAATATGTGTCCAGATATACAGTCATGCATTTGTTTACATACATATACATATGCAAATAAAAAATATATTTTATATAACTAATAGCTATGTAATATATAATGACTCTGGGCATTTTCTGTGTTTGTCTCCCATATCTGGAATGCTCTCCCTCCTCAACTGACTACTGCTGTTGTTTGTCTTTTGTTCTCAAAGAGGACCTCAACATCAGGGAGGTGATGCCATGACTTGCAAGTGAATTGGATTTAAGTGAGAGAGGGCTGTGCGTAGTCCCCATCCTCACTTTCTCTTCTGGAGTGATCTGGGTCCAGTGTCCAAATATAGATCAGGGCAATTGGAGATGGCCCAGGATGCAGTGGGGAACCTTGGCACTTTCAAGCTAAGGCCTTTAACAAGTCTCATGTTGACTGAAGCAGTGGCCATTCAGTGATTAAGGCTTAATAAGAAATGAGGCAAAGAATGGCTTCTTATGAAAAATAATTGATCTGGGAGGGGAAAAAAGAAAGCAAGCTTCCTTTAAGCCCCAACTAAAATCCCACTTTTACAGGAAGCTTTCCCCAACCCCTCTTAATTCCAGTGCCTTCCCTCTTTTAATTATTTCCTACTTACCCTGTATATAGTTCACTTTGTATATATTTGTTTGTTGTCTCCTTAATTAGATTGTAAACTCCCTAAGGGCTGGAACTGTCTTTTGCCTCTTTTTGTATCCCCAGTGCTTAACCCAGTGCCTGGCACATCATAGGCATTTAATTAATGCTTATTGATTGATCCAAAACCCAGGGAACTTTTAGTACTGTCCTTTAATCTGTCCTCTTATTATTCTTTTACTTTTTTCCCCTTTCCATTGTTTTAGCCTGTACAGTGAAAAGTAATCCTGTATGTGGTTTGTATGTGTGTATTTCTGTTGTTCCCTTCTTTGACCACTTCAGAGCAAAGTGAAGTTCGAAGTGTGACCTATTCCCTCCCATCACCCCTTCTTCTTTCTTTGTATAGATTTCTGCTTATGTACTCCATTTGTGAAATAAGTCCCCCATTCTTCCTTTCCTTTTTCTCTTCCTAGTGTATTTGTCTTCTTATCCTTTTCCATTCTTCTTTTAAAATAATCAGAAATACATCCCTGGTGATGATAAGAGTTCTGATGGGATATGTGTATCATCTCCCTATGTAAATGAAAACTAGTCTTATTCCCTTATGATTGCTCACTGTTTACCGTTTTTGTTTCTCTTGACTCTTGGGTTATATTTCAAAGTTTCTGTTTATCTCTGGTCTTGTTTTTCTTAATCGGGAATGTTTGGAAGTCATCTTTTATTAAAGATTCATTGTCTCCTTCCCCTCCCAAAGATTATATTGTGTTCAGTTTTGCTGTGCAAGTTATTCTTGGTTTTAAGCCTTTTGTATTATAGAATATGTTCTAAGCTCTTCTCTCCTTCATTGTGATGCCTTTAAATCTTGTGTGATTTTGACTGTGACTCCTCTGTATTTGACTTTTTTTCTTCTTGACTGCTTGTAATACTTTTTTGCCTTTGACCTAGAAGTTCTGGCTTTTTTTTCCTATAATATTCATGGGAGTTTATATTTGGGTGTTTCTTTTAGCAGAGAACCAGTATTCTATTTATCTTCTTTGCTCTCTAGTTCTAAGAGATCTAGAAAAGTTTCTTAAAAGAATTTTTGGAATGTGATGTCTTGGGTTTTTGTTATTGTTGTGGCTTTCATAGTTCAGTGATTCTTAGATAAATCTCTGATTTTTTTCAGATCAGTTGTTTTTTGCAACAAGTTATCATTTATTTTCTTCTGTGTCCCTCTCCCCGCCCAGGCTTTTGACTTTGTTTTAATGTTTCTTGACTCATAGTATTGTTAGCTTCCATTTGGTCAATGCTAATTTTCAGGGAGTTATTTTCTAGGGCAACTTTTTGTCTTCTTGTTCTAATGTGTTAATTCACTTTCTGAATCTTCTGTCTGTAGCTCTCATTTCTTTTCCAGTTTTTTCCTCTAGCCCTCTCATTTAGATTTTAAAATCTTTTTTTAAAACTCCTTTTAAACTATTTTGACTTACTTAGGCTGTTCTTCTCTTGTTTTGATTAGAAATGTTTTGGAGACATTCAGTTCTTCGGGATTTGAGTCTTGAGATTCCCTATCACTAGCCCTATAACTCTTTATGGTAGGATTCTTTTTTTTGTTTGCTCATTCTTCCAGTCAAGTTCCTGGCATTCGGCTGGATATTAGCTCTCTGCATTTCTAGGGAAACAGATGAATGATCAGCTCTAAATTGTGCAGTACCTGAGTTTTCTGGAAGAGCTGTTGACCAAATTGATTTTGGTTTGGTTGTTGTCCTTTCTTCTTGAAGAAGATCAAAATGACATCACTATGCTACAGTCAAGTTACAATATGTCCAAGTGTGACTGTTCAGACAAGTATGAACCCAGAATGCTCTAATACACACACATGTACGTGTGCGCAGCTGGTCACGTTGTTTGAATGCCAAATGTACGCTTGCAAGAACATCTGTTTTATGGAGAACTCACACAAGGCAAGTGCTGACATGGTGGTCAGAAAAAGCAATACAGGACACTCTCAAAGTCTCTCTTAAGAACTTTGGAATTGTGTGACATGGGAGAAATGGGCACAGGACCACAAAGCATGGCATGCCATCATCAGAGAAGGTGCTGTGCTCTATGAGCACAGAAGAATTGAAATAGCTCAAAAGAAACTCAAGGTGTGTGTGTGTCTGTGTGTGTGTGTGTAAATGTGTAGATGTGCATATATGTATATGTGTATATAAAAAAATTGCCAAATACTGGATGGATTAGACCCTACTTCATTTGTAAAATTTGAAGTGATTGTACTGCCAAATGGAATTACTGCCTGCTTAATTTTAATTGTATTTGCCAGCATGAGTTCTAGACACATGACGACTAGGACTAAGCAAATCCAGTACTTGCTGGAATGTTTGGGAAAGTGGAGAGTTCCACAGAAAGCAACAACGTAGCAAATATGAAATCATCATTAAAAGGGGGGGAAAATATTTGACTGCTTTTAGGCAGTCAAAAATCATAGATGGTTCCAGTACACCAATTAATTCCTTATTTTTAAAGTTAGACACAAAAATAGCAAGTGATAACTTCTATATAACTAGTGTTTAGAATTTTTAAAAGAATATACATTTTACTTGCTTTTTTCTTTCTAGATACTCTTCTGTGAAGGAGTAATTGGGTGCTACTTGGGTAAATTGAGCAGTACATTTTTAGTACATTTTTTTGGAGAGGGTTTTCAATAGTGATTGTAGAGTCTGTCCTCAGTAGTAATAGTGGTAGGGAGAGCTGAAGGTATTTTATGAATGATTAGAAGTATAGATGTTTGACCTGTGAAGGGGAGTGTATTTTACATTCTTGTGAGAGCTAAACATTTCTATTTAAATGGTTTTGTGAAATACTATTATTCGCTTGGAGAAGCTGGCCGTAGGTTTTTTTTTTTTAGTCAATTGAGTATGCTTCTTTCTGGGCTAAAGAGTACTTGGTAAATTCTGAGAGTAGAAGCATGGTACTTAATAAGGAAATGCTACTTTTGATTAGTGGTCCTTACCTCTTGTGAATTTCTAGTTGCTGGACCCCAACTCATCGTAAAAGTTAACTTATTAATATGAGATTTGCTCACAATGTAGGGACTGGGTAAGGGAATACAAATTCCCATTCTAAAAAAGTAATTCAAAGTTCTGGACCTCTTGATTATAGATCAGTAACATTATTGTTACATATGAAAAATAGCATGTTATTCTAAAGTTTTCAATTATTGTAAAGTCTAGTTGCTTGGCATATGTATAGTCTTTTGTAAATGGAGCTTATGTGTCTTCTGTGGAGTAGCACAAGGGAGAAATAGTGATTGAGAAGGTATCAGAATAATTTTTCAACCTTAAGTTGACTACTTTTGTTTTAGGGACTAACTTGCATTTTTAATCTCCTCAATTTTTGCTTATAAAGATGGTGTTTGGTCAATGTTATTGCTGCTCAGTAAGATTCAAGTGTTTAGCAAGTAAGGCTTCCATTCTCAGGGATATGGTTTCTACTTGGCTCTATATTTGATGATTGAATTGGTGCAAAGCTATATTCTGAGATGTTTTCAGAGCACATTATGTTTTCTTAACAGGAGTAACATTCTCCTGTAGCAAGTTGCAAATAGTTTGTAAACATTCTTACACTGAATCATTTAGTATAGCTACTTTTCCCCTTTGTTCCCGTTACTTCTTTCCTTGTTTAGTAGTTTGTAATAAGTGAGTGTACTTGAGAAAAGCTATTGTATTCTCTCCCAGTTCCATCTCTGGGATTATTCTTTGCAAGCAAAACAACTTCAGAACTCCTCTGTTTTCAAGAGAACTGCAATTGTGCTAGGTGGTAGTTATGCCTCATGACGTAGTTTTGGTAATATCTTTTCATCTATAGTTGTAAAGAACTTGCCAATGTAGCAGAATTTGCTCAAGATAAAAGCACAGTAAACTTCGTTGTTTCTTTTATATGTTTTAAATCTTTTTCCTTAGCTATCTAGTCACTCTCGTCTGTTATTCCTATCTCCCCTTCCTTAGGGAGCCAGTTCAACTCTGCATCACCCCCCTCTCTTGAATCCCTTAGCCCCCTTATCACCCAGCCTTGGATCACCCCCACATTTACTCCTATGCACATGCTGCTGAAGGAAAGTAGAGAAAATCATGCAACTGTTCTGACTGGTTTCATTACAAATTTGTTACGTAACCTCAACTGAGCCCTCACTGCCAGGCAGTCCTACTGTACCTCCTTTTCAAGTCACTATCCCACTCACCATAGTGACTCTTACAAAATTTTATCACTCCTCAACTTCCCATGCTTCCCTCTCCCCTACTCTCTCAGTTGAGAACCCTGCCTCATATTCTGTGAGGGGAAAATTGAGGTCATCACTGTGAACTCTGTCCTCCCTCTTTCCTCATCTTACTCAGGTGCCTTCTGCCACTTTCTCCTCCTTCGCCCCTGTCTCACATGATGAAGCTATCAGTAGCTGGAGTCCTTACTCATGACTTCTTTGTTCTCTTCTTAAAGCAGTCCCACCGTCTTCTTCCTAAAATGTCTAGGCCTAGGAAGATTATAGTAACCTAGAATCATAGAATGTAGCATTGGAAGAGATATTAGAGATCATTTTAGTCCAAATACCTTATTTTATAGGTATAGAAACTAAGGCCTTAGTGGCACAAAGTGACTTGTCCAAGGTCTTGGGATGTTAAATCACAGGATCATGAACTTAGTGCTAGAAGAGACCTCAGAAGTCATTCGATCCAGTTACTTACTTCAACAAATGAGAGACCCAGACAGTTTATGTGCTGACGGTCATGTGGTGAGTTAGTGGCAGAAGCAGGATTAGAACCCATAGGCTTCCCCCTCCCCCCATACAGTACTTTTTGCACTATACTATAGTTATTTCTCTCTTCCTTCAGATAGATTGTAACTTTTTTCTGATTTTTATTATTTATTCTATATTGCTATCAGTTTTCATTATTTGCTGTATGTGTAATATTATTTTAAGCAGCAAGGATATTTAACAAATATGAAACCAAATTGTGTAATAATGATGAAAATTATTTATATATATATATATAAAATTTATATGATGCTTTAAGGTTTGCAGAGTATTTTACATATGTTAACTCATTTGACCTTTGTAGTGACTCTGCAAGACAGGCACTATTTATTGTTCTCATTTTACAGATGAGGAAACTTAGACAAACATTGATTTCTCCCCCACCCCCACTTTATATAGTTAATAAGCATCAGAAATCAAACTGATTTTCCTTGACTCCAAGATCTCCTTTCTGCCCACAGTGTCACCTGCCTTGGATTATCTCACCCCTCTGGACATCATTTTCATTTCTAATTGAGAGAAGTGAACTAGAGAATCTCTAAGGTCCTTTTCAGCTCCAAGATACTATGATTCTATTGCGGAACAAGGCTAGTACACATTATAGTGATTTACAACTGGAATTCTGCCAATGTGCCCTATGAAAATGAGGTTTTATTGTCTAAGATCCTGTGAATGGACTAATAAAAGGCAAGATCAGGAAAGTTCTTCCTCTCTGTGTATATACGGTAATTGAGAAGAGGGCCTCATCACTCCAGGAAGTTGTCAACTCTTGCAGTACAATGTTTTAATTCTGTTTGAAGCAGTGGGCTCTTGGCAGTGGACAGAGCCTTTCCAAAAAACAATGGGATGATCAAGGATAGCAAAAATCTCCTTAGAGAAGTTAAAGAAATGTTTTGGCAGTTTTTTCCTTTTTTTCTTTGCTTCATTATATGTAATATCAGTTCATTGTGAATCTTTCTCTGAACTCTTTCTATCCTCCTTCCTTTATGGAACAACAGAAGCCTGGCTTTTCAATATTTCCAGGTTTAAATTGTTCCTAAAATAATTAGGATAAATATTACTTCAGTGAGATATAGATCTGTTCCTGCATATTTATATGCTTTTGATAAGTGTTAAAATCTGTCTTGAAAAATCTAGTATTTATTTGCATTCCTAAGTGCAGTTTCTTGGTCCTGAGACATTTGTCTATTCAGGGAGAGAGTGGCTTGCTTTTATATCTAAAGCACAGTGTTATCTGTTGCCACCCTTTTCAAGCACACATTGAAACAAACAAAAGCAAAAAACCTGTTAAGACAGCTCAGGTAGAACTTATTTTAGAGTACTGCTCTTCTCCCATCATACTTGATTTAGTTTGGTTTTCCTGAAAAGACAGTTAGTTGAATAATTTAACTTCAACTAGACAGAAATGATAATGAGGTTTGTCTTTGTAGTGATGAGTAGCCATAGATATCCCTTTATATTTATCTTGTGTATAGATGGTTTGCACATAGTTGTTTACATATTGTCTTCTCCATTAGACTATGAACTCCTTTAGAGCAGGGTCTGTGGTTGTTGTTTGCCTTTCTTTGTATCTCCGGTGCTTGTCATGGTACTGGCACATAGTAGGTGATAATAAATGCTGGTTGACTGATTCTAAAGAAGTAAAGATTTTTCCCCCTCCTTGTTCTGATTGCCTATTACTGAAAATATAGAGGATTCATTTCCACTTTCTAATTTTTGACTACATTTATCCCCCTCCCCCTTAATATTTTGTCATTCAAAGTATATCTGCGTCCAAAGACACTTTTTTAAAAGGTTATGATATTGAACCCTTTAGAACTTACTTTGTCTTTACAATTCACCTGATTGCTGTAGCACAGATTTATGTTGACTATATGTTTCTTTGCTTTGTATCTTTGATTAGAAGGAAAGTTTTTTTTTAAGAGAAGAGACTATATCTGGATTACTAAGGACATAATACTGTGAACAACATTAGAGAGCTTTGACCTCTGGTTGACTGAATTGGTTATAGCCCTGTTGGCCTCCTGGAGAGTGAAGGAACCTATAGTTGCCAAGCTAAATTATACAGCTAGTAGTGTTGCGTCAGTATTTGGGGTTGAGTGAAAGTGTAGGAAAAACCTTATTACTGAACTTTCATTGTAGAAGACTTATACAAAGAATTAATAAGGAATAACTCTTTTTAGAAGACTAGAACCTACAAAAAATTAGGGACTTTGTATAAGTGAATCTAATATATATTAGGGCCAAGAAAGTGTGCTTTAGCCACACCCTTTTCTTTCCTACCATGATTTCCAGTTTGTAGCTGCCATGGAAAGTCATTTCTAATTTTATCCATAAATGAAGAATGTCTCAGTGGGTGGGAACTTTTCTATGTGGAAGAACAATATATCCTGATCAGTTCTTGTTGATTTTGTTTTTAGTAGATAATGAAAAGTCAAAATTTTCATTTTGATACTCAGAGGCATTATTTCAACTATCAGAGATTATAGTATAACAGAGCTCTAAACTGAGAATCAGAAGACTTGAGTTCAAATCCTAATTCCACCACATAGTATCTGTGTGATCCTGGACAAGCCACCCTAATCTCTGTATTTCAGTTTCCTCTTCTATAAAATAGTGTAATAGTACTTAAAGGGCTTTATAACTCAGTGATATTACTTGTGCTAATAATAAATGCTGTGTTCTTACAGGAGTTCACACATATTAGGACATATTAATGTTTCCTCACATCCCTTAGCCTTCCTTCATCAGTCTGTTACATTCTGATGACCTATCACCTCAGTTACACATAGGGTTGCTCAGACCTTTGATTTTGCTATCACCAAGTGTTCCACAACTGGAGCTCAAGAATTTCAAAATTAATTTATACGATCATAATTTTCTTTATTTCCATCTCTCATAATGCCTATTCTTTTCACAAAATAGTTTTCTATTTGTTAACTGTGAGTCTCCATCACTCACCACAAAAATCTTTGAATTTGTGTACATTTAGCATTGGTTTAAAAGTCATCATTTTGTCTGAATAATAGACTTTCTGTTTCCAAAAGTATGTTTCCTTTCTTACTTTGTTTTTTTCCCCCTTCAGAATAGAATAAAAGAGTATTGACATCAGTATATGATTACCTGTATGCTAAATCCAATATTATCTGCACTGCTTATATAAAATCATTGTGACATATTACAGTTTCCTTTTTGATGAGTTTACCAGTTTGCCCCTGAAATTATTAAAATTAAATGGTACAAAGATACATTTATGGGAGAGTCAACAGAGCCAAAATTTATATTAGGTGCTTTGGCAATGTAAATTTATAGAAAATCCAATACAGTAATAATTTGTATGCAAATTAGGTAAGGGAAGAACATGGTATTAGATTTGGCTTCAATAGAAATTCTAGACCAGGGGGAGGAGAGGAAACCTGTGGCCTCAGGGGAACCTCCCTCTAGGTTCTCAAGTGTGACCCTTTGACTGAACCCAAACTTCACATAAATTCTTTTATTAAAGGAAATCTAAAGAATTCTAGAATTAGGAGATTATATATAGGTACTAGTACCATGCTTGTTTTGTTTGACCAAAGTTCTTAGCTTCAAATCTGCATTATCAAGAACAAGTATGACATAAGTTTGAGTCACAGTGTTTTGTAACTGGTGGAAGTAATATGTACTATTTTAAAAATTAATTATGTTACCTTAACAGAAGTTTTTAAAGGATGAGATAAGCATGAAATAATATTTGATCAAAAGGTAGCAATTGTAGCTTACTGAATAATCAGACCTATGCTTAAAGCACTTTAGCAATTGTATGGGAATTGGATTGGAGGCAAGAAGAAAAATTAGGAGGCTAGTGCAAAAGTCAAGATAAGAGGGGATGAACTAAACTAGAGTAGTGGTTATTATGTGAATAGAGACAGATGAGAGAGTGTTTGTGAAGATAGAAATGACCAGCTTTGGCAACTGAGTAGATGTAAAAGGTAAGAACACCGAGTAGAAAGATGATATTGCCCTTATTAGAGATAAGTTCATAAGGTAGATTTGATGAGAAAGATTCTGTAATAAAGTCTGTAGTGCATGTTTGCAATCCATCCATGCCTACCCGTTCTATGCAGCTTACTTTGTGTTACCCACAATTAAAAGGGGAGAAGGTTGGCTCTCACTCATTGGTCACGACCCCTTTTTTTGGGGGGGGGGGGATCAAGAAACACCTACTGTAGTCAGAGGTAATATAGGTGAAGGAGATGGTTTTAGTTTTTTTGGTGGGGAATGGGGGTGGGAAGTGGGACACTTTCCCAACAGCACTTGCTTAGCTGCTTGTGTGCATGTTCAGGTAGGGATTAGTATTACTGGGGAAGACAACACCTAAAAAGAAGCTGAAATGGGCTAGGTGGTGGAGGGCAAAGGTGCCTGGAGTGCAGCTGGAAGTGGAGTGAGACGTGATGCACCTGGCTTACCCATTCCCCCATCCCCCATTCTGGGATCCAGTGACATTGGCCTTCTTGCTTTGTTATTACTCCCACAAGACATTCTGTCTTCAGATTCTGGCCATTTCACTGACTCTCCTCTGCCTGCAATTCCTCTTCCTCCCTATCTTCACCTCCTGGCTTCTCTTGACTCATTCAAAGCAAAAATTCCACCTTCTACAGGAAGCTTTTCCTATTCCGTCTCAATTGTAGTACCTTCCCTCTGTTGATTATCACCAATTTAACCTCTGTGTAGATTGTTTGCATGTAATTCTTTGCATATTGTCTCCTACATTAGACTGTGAGCTCCTTGAGAATGGGCATCATTGGTCTTTATATACTCAAGCTTATTACAGCGTCTAGCACCTATGTAGTAGGCAATTAATAAATGTTTATTGACTAGTTTACTAAAATGGAGGTTCTGGGAGGAGGTATCCAGAGGGGGAGGCCACCAGTATGTGAAATTTAGACAAGAGTGAGCTTCAGGATAAAGAGTTAGGGCATGGTAGAGAAAGTCCAGAGTGCAGCCCTTGGAGAGAAATGAGACATGGATCGTTTGGGAGCCCTCCTTAAATCCAGTCAGAGGAAGAAGCTGTAGAGGTGGAGCATTCTTCCAGAGTTCGAATTCTAGGGTTGTAGTGAGCCTCAGGATAAAGAGCTGGGGCACAGTAGATGAAGTTTGGTGTACAATCTGGAAAAAAGGAGAATCAGTTTTTGAAGGAGTTTAAAAACCAAATAGATGATATTATTCTTGATCCTGGAGGTAAAAGGGGACCATTGGAGTTGTTTGAATATGGTCAGATCTACATCTTAGGAAGATCAGTTTGAAAACAGGAGAGACTGAGTGGGGAGAGATTTGAGGCAGGAAGACCAGCCCAGGCTATTGCAGTAGTTCAGATGTGAGATGATGAGAGCCTAGATCAGGGTGGTCACAGTGTTAGAGGAGAGAAGGGAGCATGTAGGAGAGATGTTGTGAAGGAAGAATTGACAGGACTTAGTAAGGGGGGGGGGATTAGAGGAAGAGGTGTCAAGGATGACATCAGGGTTGTGAGTCTGGGTTACTTAGAGGATGGTGGTATCCAAAACAGTTTTAGGGAAATGTAAAAGAGGGGAGAGTTTGGTGGGAAGGATAATGAATTCAATTTGGGATATGTTGAGTTTAAGATGTTTGTAGGACATCAGATCAAAATATCCAGTAAGCAGTTGGAGATGAGACTGGAGGTCACCAAGGAGGTTATGGCTGGATAAAGTAGGTCACCAACATAGGGATGATAAAGGTATCCACAGGAAGTGATGAGAGCACCAAGCAAAGTAGTATAGAGGGAGAGCAATGAAAAACACAGGGCAGAGACTGTGTGGGCATGATCTGGATGAAGATATAGCAAAGAAAACTTAGAAACAATTGTAGGACCAGTAGGAGGAGAGTCAGGAGAGTAGTGTAGCAAAAACCTAGAGAGAAGAGATTATCAAAGAGAAGAGGGTAATAGGTAGTGTCAATACTGAATAATTCTAATATATTACACTTAACTAACTGTAGCTCTAAGATCTGACAGCTCTGTGAAAAGAGGATCAGGCTAAACTTTTTCTGCCACCTTCCCCACTCATACTTTGGAATGTATAAGATTGAGCCACAAGAATCGTAGGCCTTAGATCTGGAAGGGATATTTGAGATGTTCTGTATTTTAACCTCTGTATTTTACGAAGGAGGAAAATGCAGCCTGGACAGGCAAAGTGACTTGTCTCAACTCACAAAATAGCAAACAGTAGAACTGAGGGTTCAGATGCACATCCTCATCTCATATCCTCATCCTCTCAATGTGAGACTGGAATCTCAAGTTGTTTCCACTATCATACCCCATCTCTTATAGAACTTAATGTATATCTCACGACGTTTTGGAACCTATTACCTGAACTTTCTCTTACTTATATCTCTTATATTTAGTTAGGAAAGATTTTTGTGAAGTCAAAAAAATGCATCATGAACTTGTTATCCTTGTGTAGGGCCAGGCTGATCTATATAATGTTCCAGTTTTAGTGTGGCTGCCTCTGAAGCAAGTCATGTACAAGGTAAATATTTTTGACATAGTTAGCAATACAATTTTGAAATTTTAAGCTAGACATGTTTGACTGCTGGATTTTTTTTTTTTTAAGCAAGGAACATATTTAAACAGGAAAGAGTTCCTGTTGCCAATAACCAGAAGAAGCAGGAAGGTTATGATGCTACTTGAAAAGCTTATAGAACTCAGGACCTAATATTCTGTTATTCTCATGTTACATTTAACTCATGCAAATATTGCATTCATAGAAAAGAAAAGGAAGAAATCATTTTATATATTAGTAGTAATAGTGTTTTGTTCTGACTTGTGGGCGTGTGTGTATGTGTATGATTAAATTTTACTTATCAGCATAGACAATACAATATATTCCATCAGTTTCTTTTATTCATTTTAATTTTCAGTTAAAAAACTTTGTACTGATTTGGTCTGATACTTTAGAAGAAAATGTTCTGTTGTGACATTTTGTCTTAACAGCAATTCTAGAAGGCAATTTTCAAGATAATTTCTACAATATGGCCTTTCTGAGATGCTGAAAAAGTTCATTATTATGGTTAGAGTCCAAATAGAATGTAATTGCTTTTCATTTAACTGTTAAATTAAATAATGTCTTTAGAGCTATTTATTATTTTAATAATTTTAAATAGAAATAGATACAAGACCAAGATATTTCCTTTAGAACTAAGAAGACTTTGAGTCCAATTTCTTATTAAAATGCCTTCACATATTTGGGAATTGGCTGTGTTTCACTTATTGTGAAAGTTTTGATGTTAAATTCCTTGTAAGTTAACTTAGATGAAAGCCATATAATCATTTTTAAGCTAATTGATTTTATTCTGTCCATTATTCTAGGGTTTTATTCTGTAGAGAATATGTAAAATCAGAATTAAGGGAGGTCCTTAATGGAAAATTTTCTAATTTTCCAATTTAATGCAAGTGGAATAAACGATTTTTAAAAATTTCTATCAGACATTCTAACAAGCAACTTATAGGTCCCCAAATTACTATTCACTCAGTTCAACCTTACACATAAATTCAGAGAATTTTAGGTCTTGAATAAAAAATTAGAGGTCATTTGTTCTGATCTAGTTATTTTATAGATAAGGAAACTGAGGCCCAGAGCAGGAAAATAGCTTGTCTGAAGTCAGTTTGTGATCTTTTTTCAATGACTCTTTTTATGATGAGAATTGATCAGAATGAGAATCATCTGTCTCTATGGCATTCATAACCATCAGGCAAAGATAATAATTATTGTACTAAGAGAGGAAATTCTTCTACCATAGATGTTTAGGGCAAGAAGTTTTCTTACCTGTTCTTATATAAATAGCAATTTCCTACAGAGCAGTGGTATCAAACTAAAGTAGAAAAAGGGACCACTAAATCTGTACGTTAGGGCTGCTAAGTGGTGCAGTAGATAGAGTGCAGTGCAGGACCTGGAATCAGAAAGACCAGAGCTCAAATCCGGCCTCAGATACTTACTAGCTGGGCAAGTTATTTGACTCTCTTTGCCTCAGTTTCCTCATTCATAAAATGAGCTGGAGAAGGAAATGAAAAACCATTGCCAAGAAAACACCAAAGGTCAACAGAGTCAGGCATGACTGGAATGACTGAACAGCAACCTGTACATAAGTATCCCTGTGGGCTGCATATTGACTTAATTTTAAAATTTAATGTTACCTGTCTTATTGCATTTTGTTAATTATTTCCCAATTATAATTCAGTCTGGTTCTAGCTGTATTGAGAATGTTGCCAGTATAAGATATGTAGCCAGTGGGCAGTGTGCTTGACACCTCTGCTATAGAGTGTTATTTGAAAGTTGTCAGATGTTCCTCATTTCCCTCTAGGAAGGAGGGAGGGAAGGGAGAGGGTGTAAAAAGGGGAGAAGGGAAGAATAAGGAGAGAAGGAAAGGGAGGGAGGGAGGGGAGTGTGAGAATGGGAGAGAAGAGGGAAGAAGAAAGAATTAAAAGGGAGAAAGGGAGAAAAGAGAGAAAAAAGGGAGGGCCAGAGGGAGGGAAACAGGAAGGGAGGAAAGAAAGAAGAAAATGAATGATCAAATAAATGAATTTGCCTACCTCTTACTCACTGGTCTGCCATTTACATGAAACTCTACCAGTAGTTACTTTGGAGTAAGATACTTCTTTTTCACTCTTAAAAATGCCTCTGGAGGGGCAACAATCTAAGCACTTGCCCTAACATTTGAGCATGATTATATTTCAGATTGTTTTCTTCCTTTTTGTCACAGATAGTGGAAATGCATGTTTTAGGTGAAATGGGAGCTTTGGAAGAGTGACAAGGAGAGTGATTATTTTAAAAGGATGAGTAAGGTGGAAAGGCTGTAGAGGTAAATTTTCCTTCATGATTTTACCTAGAACCAGTATTATTTTTATTTAACTAGAAAATGAAGGTAAGCTTAATATTCCCATTCCTTGGGCTAGAGTTCATTTAGATTTGTCATAATACACCTGTTGTGTAAGTGGAAGAATTTTGGCAAACAGTTCAAGAAGTTCATTTCCCAGCTATTATTAATGGGATATTGTTTTTGTTATATTAGTTGTATTTCAGCATAGATGTTTTATTTAACTTAATTTATCAAGTAAAAGAGCATTTGTAAATATTTCTAAATGATATAATTTCTTAATAAGTAACAGATTTCAAGACCCATTTCAAATGCCAATTCCTTCATGAAACCTTCCCTGATTTCTCACCTTCTCCAGTGGAAGTTATTTTTTTCTGCTTAGTTTGAGTGTTTCTTACACTTTGCATGGCACTTGGTACTTCTCAAGCATGTATTTTGTTTTTTGTGCAAAAAGTAAGTTATGACTTTATATTACACTCTCCCTACTAGATTGCAAACTCCGAGAGAAAGATTGTGCATTATTTATCTTTGGATTCTACTGCCTAGAACAGTGTTCTGCAAAAACGAGTAATCAAATTGTTGAATTGGAAACCCCTTTATTGTCTTTTCATCTTTCCTTCCTGAATTTACTTCACTGCTTAAACCTCCAAGGAGATAGAAACCTCTAGGTTTTCTGAGTGACTGTGGTAGAAAATAATTCACCAGCTGATGGCTGTCCTGGTTCTGAGTCTTTTCATCCTAATCCTTCTTTATCTCTCTGAAGCATTTGGCATCGTTGACTACTTTTCCTTCCGTGGATTTTCATGACACTCTCCTCATCATGGTTCTCCTTTTCTCTATATTCTTTCACTTGGTGACCTCATAGCTACCAGGGATGAGATTATATATATGCAGATGGCTCCCAGATCGACGCATCTAAGCCCTAGTCTCTGTCTTTCACTCTAGTCTCACATCAACTGCCTACTGGCATGTTGTACAGCATACTGCTGTATGTCCTGTAATACATTTCAAATTTAACATGTCCAAAACAGAAAATCCTCCCCTTTTCTGAAATTCGCTGTTAGTATCCATGGCACCACCATTCTTCTAGTCATCCAGGTTCTCAATTTCAGTGTCAACGTCATACTGGACTCCTTAGTCTCACCCATCAACTCATGTCGTTATTTGCCAGATGTTGTCATTCCTATTTATACAACATCTCTCATATACCTTTCCTTCTCTTTACTCTCACAGGTACCCCACAGATTAGGTGCTTATTATCTCTTATTTGGACTATTACAACAACCTCCTGTTTGGTATCTCTGCCTCAAGTTCCTCCCCATTCCAATCCAGCCATATAGCCACCAAAATGATTTTTCTAAAGTGTAGGCCAAATCATGTCAGCCCTCCCCCCATTCAGTAAACTCTAGTAGCTCCCTGTTATCTCTAGCATCAAATATAAACTGCTCTGATTAGCTATTAAAGATTTTCACAACCTGCTCTTGCCTGTCGCTTGAGTCTTCACATACAGTCTTTTCCTCCATGTTGTCTATAGCTCTGTATTAGCTTACTTGCTATTCCTCATACAAAACACACCATCTCCTGATTGTGGATATCCTGGAGACATCTTAAACTCAACATGTCCAAAGCTGAATGTATCTGTAGCCCACAACCCTCCACTTTTCCAAACATATCTATTTCTGTCAAAGAAACCACCATCCTTCCAGGTTTAAAATTTCAGAATTATCTTTAGTTCCTCACATTCCTTTATTTCACATATCTAATCATTTGCCAAATTTTGCTGATTTTACCTTAATAACATCTGTTGTCTCTGAGTCCTTTTCTCTACTTAAACAACCACTACCTTAGTTCAGGGACTTCATAACCTTTCACATAGGTTATTACTACAGCCTGTCTTCAGCCTCTCCCCATTCTAGTCCATATTACCCACTGCTGTTAATATCACTTTCCTTAAGCATGGATCTGACCTTGTGACTCCTCTGCCTTCTTATTGCCTCTAGGATAAAATAAAAACTCGTTTGTTCCTCTTTTAAAGCACTGCCCAACCTGGACATTACTGCCTCTTCCTCTTTTTTCTCTCCAGTCCAAGTGGCCGTCTCTCAGTTCTTCACACACAACATTCATAGTTTTGCTCTCTATGCTTCTACCCTGGCCATCCCACGTGACTGGGATTTACTCCTTTCTTAACTCTACGTCAGAGAGCCCCTCTCTTTGTTTAAAGATGCAGTTCAAGCACCATCTTCTGCATGAAGCGTTTCCTACTTCTCCCAAATGATACTGCTCTTCCTACTTAACTACCATGTATTTAACCGTGTTGTTTCTTTGAATATTTATTAACTTTAGATATTTTATTAACATATTTTATATTTTCCCTTCTCCCCCACCATTAGAATGTACTCTTCAGATAAGTATTGTTTCCTTGTACTTGAATCCCAGCACCTAGCACAGTGCGTAGGATATAGTAGGTGCTCCTTAAATGTGTTGATCTGTGCCTTAGCAGTGCCTCTCTCCTAGGCTCATTTTAACTTCCTAGAATCTTACTTCCTCCTGGACCCAGCTCAAGCACCATCTTCTACATGAAGCCTTCACCATTCCTTTCAGCTGCTAGTATCCTTCCTTCTGAAACAAACCTTGTATTTACTTGGTATGTAGTCTGTAATTACTTATCTAGGTAGATGGCTCTCCAGTATAATATCAGCTTTTTGAGGGAAAGGACTTATTTTTGTGTTTGTATCCCCGTTATTTGGCAGGATGGTTGGCTCAGAATAAGCACTTAATGTTTGTTAGTTCATCATTTGGTTAGCTTGGCTGATCCTCAAAGAACAAAAATGTAGCTCTTTGCTAGGCTTTTACTTGAAATCTGGGGACCATCTCCAGTCATCCTGATCTATATCTCACCACTGGACTCAGTTGGCTCCAGAGGAGAGAGTGAGGCTGGTGACTTTGCACTGCCTCCCCTCACTTAAATCCAGTTCACTTGCAAGTCATCACATCACCTTCCTGATGTCATGGGCCTCTTTGGCAATGAAGAACAAACAACAACCCTGGGCAAGTCACTGAATCTGCCTCAGCTTCTTCATTGGAAAATGAAGATAATTCATAGCTACCACCTTCCAGAGTTATCATGAAGAGCAAATGAGATCATATTTGTAAAGTTTTTAGTATAGCGCCTGACACATAAGTGCTAAATTTTTGTTCCCTTTTCCCCTCTCTTTAATCAAATAATCTTTGTAACAACAACAAAAAAGCCACAATCCTTTCCTAAACAACTCTAAAAGAGATAATTCATTAACAGGCACAGTTCTAAACTTTTTATGGAGTTCAGTACGTTTCCAAAGTCTAATTTAGGAGCTTTCTGAAAAAAAGAAGACTCAAGGCTCTAGAAGAAAATTCTCAATCAAAAGATTAGTTATGATTAATCATTAATAATTAAATGGCATCATAAACATTTGGGTTTTGATTAAACATGTCAATTGCTATAAGAACTAAAGGTCTAATCATTAAAATATTCAGCTGTATATAGTGTTCTAAAGCCCCATATACACTTTTTGCTTTATACCTCAGCTGAGATGAGTGCTTGGCAGATAACCATTATTAATTAATAAATGACTACTAAAAAATCAGAATTGCAAAAGTCAGTTATTTAGAAATGCAACTGCAATTTGAGAAATTACAACCCCTTAGTTAACTGGGGGATGAGAAGGAGCAAAGGGAATAAAAACATTTATGTAGTACCTACTGTGTTCTAGGCGCTGTGCTAAGTGCTTTTATAAATATCTCATTTGAGCAACCCTGTGAATTAGGTGCTTATTATCCCTATTTTTTTTTCAGTTGAGGAAAGTGAAACAAAGGCTAAGTGACTTGCCCAGGGTCTTGCAGCTAGTAAGAATCTGAGGTCGCATTTGAATACAAGTCTCCTTGACTCTAGGTCTAACATTTTAACCACTATACCACTAACTTCCTGTTTCAGATAAGCAAGCACACTGACCACCTTTTAGTACTGGCAAAGATTTTACATACTCTAGTTCCTTTACAACAAGAATAAATAATATTTCTTACTGAGTGTTTTCTCATCCAAGTCTGGAATCAAATAATTGGTGGTGTGACAACTCTTTATAAAATACAAGCAGGGAAATATTCATGGAATCACCCCTAATGTCTCACCTCCCAGAAGCTATATTAAGATCTCATCTGTGAGGTATAGGAATGCTTTAATATTGAACATGTATCTTTGACTTTTTTCTTTATGGCAATGCATGTATTCCATACACAGAAAAATTACCTACAGGAAGTCAACTCGCATTTCCTGAGTTTTGAAAAATCTGCTGTATTTGCAGTCTTTTACAAACAGAAGAGAACTTCTCCAGTTTGCTGTATTTAAAACAGAAATAAAACAAAATCAGCAGAAAGAAATCTAAAGACCCCACAGAATCTAAACAATCCATAGAAAACTGCAAAGTATCCACAAAAAACTTTGAGAAGATACTGATACTACTTTCCAAAATGAATCACTCCTTTCATGTACTGATGGTAATTTAAGAAGGTAATGACTGTTACACTAAGGATATCAGGCCCTGTCAAAATGACTTGTTCAGGAAAAGAATTTGATTATTGCAAAACACAATAAAATGCTAAAGCATCATCTATTCTAATATCTTTATTTCACAGATATGAGACTTAAAGCCAAAAGGTTAAGTGACTTGCCCAGAGTCACATGGCTAAGTGACAGAGGCAGAACCAGTATTCACCTCCTTTTTATAGTACTGAACAAAGTGTGACTGAATATATAAGCCCACTATTGTAATAAACTCAGACATACAAAATTAATCTGACACATAGTTAATGATGCACATAATCATTACTTTTCATGGTAATGAGATATCATTGTAATAAATCTTACACAGCTAAAGCAATTTTATAGCTTCTCTGCACCATCTATAATAAAAATCAATAGTGTCAGCTTTCTTGGATATCTTGTAATGTTTCATATCTTTAATAACAGCACACTCACACTAATTAAAAAGGTCTCTGATCCTGTTTCTCAACATGTGGAGTTCTCTGGATCCAACCACCTCATGTTTTGTTGTTGTTGTTCTGTTGTTTTAGTCACATCCAATTCTTTGTGACCCCATTTAGGGATTTCTTGGCACTGAGATTTGTCATTTCCTTCTCCTGCTCTTTACAGATGAGGAAACTAATGCAAACAGGGTAAGTGATTTGTCCAGGGTCACACAACTAGTAAGTGTCTGAGACAGGATTTGAACTTGAGGTCTTCCCAGCTCCAGGCCTGATGCTCTATCCCCTGTGCCACTGGCTGCCCCAGAAGTTTATAGTAGGATAGTTTTTGGTATTAGGTGATACCTTAAAAGATCATTTAGTCCAGCCCTCCCATACTGCCAACTTGCTTTACACATCAGCAAAGTGAAACCTTAATTGGGGAAGTGATCACCTGAAAGCCACCCAGGCAACAAATGGCAGTCAGAACTGGAGCCCCAAATCATTTGAATCCAAATGCTTTAAGTCCTAAGATCAAGACCGAGTGGAAGGACCTGTGGAGTAATTGGGAATTGTAAAAGCCACACCCTGAAGGGCTCCGGTAAATACTTTTTGAAATCTGTTACCCTCAGTGGCAGTGGTAGAATTGAGCACTTTGAATGCAAGCTCCACTGTGTATAGTTTGTATCTCATAATTTTCTCACATCATAACACTGTTTGGTTTTTGTACCTGTGTTTGTGTGACCTAGACTGTAATAAACAAGGTAGAAGAAAAAAAGATACTACCAAAGCCAGAGTGACTCAAGGGTATGGTCTTTGGTAAGAAAAAACTCTCCCTTCCTGATCTGCTTCCTCCATATCCCTTGGTGGCCCAAAGAGGGAAACTTAAATCATTAAGTGGAAGGGCTTGTATATAGGGCCCCATTTCATTTACTTATACTGCAAGGTTCACAATCCTTAGTCTGTAGAGACTACATAGCCACCTCAGGCTACCTGTGTGTTGGTGACATTGTGACCCTATTATTTTAAACATAAGCACTTGTGAAGAGATTTGGTTTCATTATGAATTGTCCTACAAAAAAAAAAGAAGAAATCAAAACATTCTATTTGAAGTTTAAAGGTCTTGTTAATATGCTATTTAGCATTAGACATGCTATCTTCATTAATATGGCAGATGGTTAGTCAAAGCCAATATTTACATATCCTTCAAAACAAAGATTTTTTTAAAAAAAATACTTTATGATTGGTTGATGGAAAGAGATGTATTCCTCATGTAAAGGTTGGATTTATGTGTCAAATGTCCCAAACCTGAATCACAAGAGTTGGTTAGAAAAATAGTTTAGTTTATCCTCTGGCTCATATTTAGCAGTTTATCTATATTTAGTTATTTTTCTGTGTCACTCACATAAACACAACTTTCCAATTTTCCAACCTGGTGATGATCCAGGAGGCACATTTGGCTCTGGCGCGCACACACACACATGCATGCACGCATGCATATGCACACATATACTCACATGTACACATGCATTCACACACTTAGACATGCCATATATACACATGAAGTGTACATGTATTCACTTTCTCCTTAAATTCAGTCATGGAAAGCTAAAACAAAAATAATCATTGGTGTATGTTGGGGAACACAAATGTTAGGTGATTGGAAAGGGAATAGGCATTTATATAGTGCTCATTGTGTGGCAGGCACTGTGCTAAGCATCTTTTACAAGCATTATTTCTTTTAATGATGGATGGGTAGTCTTCTGTCCCTGAATTGAACCTTGAATTAGAAGATGGTTTGAATCCCTTCTCTACTAGTTACTAACCAAATGACATTGGGCTTCAGTTTCCTAATCTATAAAATGTGGATAAGTGAAGTCAACAAGCATTTATTATAAAGCACTCACTCTGGAGCAGTCACTGTGCTCAGCTTAGGGATATAAGCAAAAGTAAACAAAAAACAGTCCCTATTCTTAAAGAGTTCATTCATAGTCTGAGAGACAGCATTCCAAAAACTATGTACAGACATACGTGTGTGTGTGTGTGTGTTTGTAAAACAATGGAGATAATTAACAGAGGGAAGGTACCAGCATTAAGGCAGATTGGGAATGACTTCTTGCAGAAAGTAGAATTTTAGCTAGGATTTGATGCCCAGAGTTAGAGATGGGGATAACAATTCTTGCTTTGCCGGTAGAGTTATTCTAAGGATCAAAGACAATGTTTATAAAAGGACAACATAAGTCATTATCATTCTCCATTCTCTACTTAGGTTCCCCTCCCCCCAAACTCATTTAAATAATTATAGCCTAATCAAAATTTTATTATTTTCCTAGTGGCTGTTTATTTTATCTGTGACTAACCTAATATGTACATGTTTCATTCTTAAGAAAAGATGATTTTAATTAGAATTCATGAAGAAATTCTCTCATCCTATAAATCAGGAGTTTTCAATCTGGGACCCATGAACTTTCATATTTCGATAACTGTTATAATACGATTGGTTTCTCTTGATAATCCTTTATGTTTTATATTATGTATTTAAAAACATTCTTCAGAGAAAGCGTCCATAGGTTTCACCAGACTTCAAAGGGTATGTGACAAAAAAAAAAGTTAAGAACTCCCTCTATAAATGATAATTTTAAAAATGAAAGGAGTAGAACAAATTAGTTTCCTTTTTTTTTAAAAAAAGCAGCATGAAGATGGCATAAGAAAAATGTAAAACATTTGAGGAGTACATATAGTTATTCAAAAAATGAAGCCCTATGAAAATAAAGAATATCTCTTCTTCATGTAAATTTGCCTTATAATGTTTTTAAAAAATAAAACTTTAGAAAGAAAAATATGAAAGTCTGTTACAAAAAAAACCCTAATCTGTCATATATGCATAGATAACTAGATAGATAGATATGCATAGATAACTAGATAGAAATAGTTTTCAGAAGAAAAATGGCAGATTATAAATGTCATCATAAAAATATTATCCATATGAGTATTAGGAGGCTTATGGAATCATAGATCTAGAACTGGAAGAAATATTAGAGGTCACATAGTTCAGCCTCATCATGTAAAAGAAATCTAATATAAATAATTGACTCTGAATTTTGACCTTACAATATTCAAATTGACAAAGATAACAAAAATGAGAACAGTTAATATTGAAGGACTCTGGCAATATACTCTAGTTTAGTGCAAAAGGTATCAACCTTGTAGGCTGCTGCCACAAAACTCCAAAGAGAGACCTGAACCCTGATTGAAATATAATTGAGAAATCTAACAAAATAAATAAAAATACAACATAGAAAATGTAAATTTATTGTTTTCCAAGTCAATATATAGTTCACAGGAATCCATTCCTATCTGTGTTTGAAATCACTGATCTGGAGCATTAGATTTCTTGTTGTCACATACACAAAAGCCACAGTATGTCATCTTTCATATCCATCCTGTATGGTCACTATTTTGTAAATAGAATACTGATTACTTTGTAACACACAGAAAACCCTACTGTGTCTGTAGTTTGTAATCTTAAACATTCCAGTATCTTGTCTGTTCATAAAGATTAACTTGGTCAAGTATCTCAGTGCCCATAATAACTTAGGAAGTAAAGAAATAGAAATCCAGAGAGGTTGAGACTCCCTTGGATATCTCATTTAACTTCTGTGCATTCCAATGTTCTATGTACATGATTCCCATAGTCTCTCTCTAGTCCTGTGTCAGTGACTGCCTTCATCATTCCAGTTTCAAATCTTCTCAAGAACTAGCTTGTGTTTTGACTTAGCTCTTCTCAGCAATACAGTGATCCAGGACAATTCCAAAAGACTCATGATGGAAAATTCTATCCACATTCAGAGAAAGAACTGATGGAGTCTGAATGCAGATGGAAGTATATACTATTTTCACTTTTGTGTGTGTCTTCTCTCTTTTGTTTTGCTGCTTCTTTCACAACATCACTAATATGGAGATAAGTTTTACATGATTGTACGTGTATAACTTTTATCAAATTGCTTTCCGTGTAGGAAACAAAGAAGGAGAAAATTTGGAATTCAAAATTTTTTAAAATGAATATCAAAAATTCCTTCCATATAATTGAAAAAAACCACTTTTTTCTTTTAAGGAAAAGAACTAGTTTGTAAACTGAGGCAAATCACTTAACTTCTCTAGTTTCCTCATTTATCAAGCAAAGGAGTTAGATTCAGTGACTTCTGAGGTCCCTTCTAGAACAATGTTTCTATATTTGTTCTAGACAAAGCATCAATACAATTAATCAGAATAAGTGGTTAGCAATAGGAGACAGTTGGTGCAGTAGACTGGGCACTGGCTCTGGAGTCAGAGGACCTGGATTCTAATACTACTTTTGAGGGTTACTTACTACCTTAGTCACCTTGAGCAAATCACTAAGGCTCTTGGTCCTTGAGTTTCCTCTGCTATAATGAGGATTGGATCAGTTGGCCTCCGAAGTTCCTTCTAGCTCTACATCTATGACCTTATGTTCAAAACAGAAAAAAGGACTCATTGTCTTCACTGCTTATTACCTATCCACATTTCCCTATTCCTCTTAAGAGCACCACTACTCTCCTACAGCCACCCAGTTTCACATCTTACTGTCAGTCCTGACACTTCCCTTTCTTTCATCCTCCTCTCCTATAACTTGCCAAGTTTTGTCAGTTTTACCTATACAGCATTTCTCATCCAGGCTTCCACTTTATTTACGTAGCTGATATCTTACTTCAGTCCCTCTTCATCTCACCTGGACTACTGTATGAGTCTCCTAATTAATCTCCCTGCCCTTCTTCTTTCCTCTCTCCAATCCACCTTCCATATAATTGCCAAAATAATCATCTTAAGGCATAGGTCCGACCATTTCCTACTCCTGTTTTAAAACTGCCAGGATTCTCCTTACCTACAGGATAAAACATTCATTCCTTAGAAAAATACTTAAATCCCTCCACAATATGAGTCGTAACTATCTTTCCAGCCTTATTTTATACTACTCTTCTTCATGAAAGCAATAAGTTCTAACCAGAATGGACAGCTAACGTTTAATTAATCCATCAACCTCTACCTCCTTGAATTCACCTAACGGTTGCCCATGGCTTGAATACTTTCCCTCCTAATTTCCAACTGTCTACATATGTATCTTCCCCCTAAAGGCTCAACTCAGGTACCACTATCTCTGTAAAACCCTTACCTGATCTTTTCATTTGTCAGTATTCTTTCCCTTCTCAATTTTCCTTGTGCTATATTTATTTGTGCGCATACTGTGTTCCTCCTTCCCCTAGTAAAATGCAAGCTCCCAGAACAAGGGCTATTTCGCTTTTGAAATAGATCCTTAATAAAGTTAGTAGTAAGTTTGTTAAATTGAAATGACTTGCCAAAAGCTCCTCAGCTAACAAGTGGCAGGCCCAGAATTAGATAGAATGCAGCTTTCAAACTCCTGACCCAGGACTATCACACAGTCTTGTAGCACACAAAAGGCAGTTGTTATAAGGGTCACAAAGCAATTAAGTGTCTGAGGCTGGATTTGAACTCAGGTCTTCCTGACTGCAAGTCCAGCAATTTAATTCCTAAAAGCTAGGCTTCCTGTTTTTATAGGAATATAGCTAGGCATATGTAAATGGCAATAGACTTTATAATTAGGCAAGGTTTGTTTGAGATTTATTGAAAGACATTTGTTTTAAGTATCATATTGTATAGCGGAAGGCCAATAGATATACTGGGAGTGAGGAGGCTTCATTCAGTTCTAGTTCCTGTCTTACCAAATATGGCCCAGATTGATTCTGTCTCTTGACTTCAGTTTCCTCATCCATAAAATAAAGGTGTTGGACTAAATGATCTCTAAGGTCTCTTCCAGTGCTAAAATTATTTAGCACCTACTGTATTCAATGTAGTTTTGTGTCTCCTTGGAAACATTTCATAGTACAGAATATAATGTATAAAGCACAAAGATCTAATGAATGTATTCAAGCTGTAAAACATAGGATTTTCCCCCTACCAAACATGACTACAAATTAGAAACAAGATCTGTAAATAGTGCTTTCATCCACCCTGGCAAAATGAATTGAACAGTTGCATATTTAATTCATGAATTTCTCCAGTATAGATGATCATCTGGATGACTGACAAAACAAACCCTCTTTTTTCAATAAGACTTAATTTGATACCTTAAAATTTCTACTTCACATAGTTTGAGAGAAAATAGTTAAAATAAAAAAATGGATGAACATGGTATTCATAGATTGATTGCAATACCTATCTCTAGGGAAAAAAATTTAAAGGGTTCCAAGGAGAGGTGGGTAGTAGAACCCCTTTACTGAAATTCCACAAGGGAAGGCAGCTTATGCGGAATGTTCTGAAGCTCTCAAGCAAGAAACTGCAAAGCAACAAAAGTAGTCATTACAATGTGGATGAAGATGGACTTGTCCAAAAAAGCCAGGATATATGCTTAGGGAACTCACCAATAAATTTAGATTTTAAAATAACATGTACAGGAAATGGTAGTAGGGAGGGTAGCAGGATGAATACAAAAGTATGGCATGAGCTGTTGAGGCAAAATTGGGGTGCTGCTGAATGGAGTTAGAGGAAATCAGAAAATCTTTTTGACTGAGTCTGCTACAAATTTACATTACTTGATTGCAACTGTGCTGGCAATGCAGCAAAGAAATCTTTTTTTACCTCCTACATTGATTCCTTATTCTATTCTCTATGGCAGCTGTTCAAATGTTCTTCTCTCTCTTTAAGCATCCCATGATACTTTGTTGCCTCACCCTCTTGAATGAGGACCTCCCCTCCTATTTCACTGAAAAAAAATTGAGAACATTCATCAAGTGCTCTGCTGGCTTCCCTTCTCCTCTCATATCATTCATATATTCTTTTTTTTTTTTATTTTTTATTTAACTTTTAACATTTATTTTCACAAAATTTTGGGTTACAAATTTTCTCCCCTTTTATCCCCTCTCCCCCCCCCCCAAACCCAAGCATTCTAGTTGCCCCTGTGACCAATCTGCTCTCTCCTCTATCCTCCCTCCCTGCCCTTGTCTCCGTCTTCTCTTTTGTCCTGTAGGGCCAGATAGCTTTCTTAACCCCTTAACCTGTATTTCTTATTTCCCAGTGGTAAGAACATTACAATTGATCCTAACACTTTGAGTTCCAACTTCTTTAGCTCCCTCCCTCTCCACCCCTTCCCCTTGGAAGACAAGCAATTCAATATAGGCCAAATCTGTGTAGTTTTGCAAATGATTTCCATACTAGTTGTGTTGTATAGGACTAACTATGTTTCCCTCCATCCTATCCTGTCCCCCATTACTTCTATTCTCTTTTGATCCTTTCCCTCCCCATGAGTGTCGACCTCGGATTGCATTCTCCTCCCCATGCCCTCCCCTCCATCCTCCCCCCCACCCTGCTTGTGCCCTTGTCCCCCACTCTCCTGTATTATGAGATAGGTTTTCCTATCAAAATGAGTGTGCATTTTATTCTTTCCTTTCGTGGAATGTGATGAGAGTAGACCTCATGTTTTTCTCTCGCCTCCCCTCTTTATCCCTCCACTAATAAGTCTTTTGCTTGCCTCTTTTATGAGAGATAATTTGCCCCATTCAACTTCTTCCTTTGTCCTCCCAATATTTCTCTCTCACTGCTTGATTTCATTTTTTTTTTTAAGATATGATCCCATCCTCTTCAATTCACTCTGTGCTCTCTCTCTGTGCTGTGTGTGTGTGTGTGTAAGTAATCCCACCCAGTACCCAGATACTGAGAAGTTTCAAGAGTTACAAATATTGTCTTTCCATGTAGGAATGTAAACAGTTCAACTTTAGTCAGTCCCTTATGACTTCTCTTTGCTGTTTACCTTTTCATGCTTCTCTTCATTCTTGTGTTTGAAGGTCTGATTTTCTTTTCAGCTCTGGTCTTTTCATCAAGAATGTTTGAAAGTCCTGTATTTCATTGAAAGACCATTTTTCCCCCTGAAGTATTATACTCAGTTTTGCTGGGTAGGTGATTCTTGGTTTTAGTCCTAGTTCCTTTGACTTCTGGAATATCATATTCCAGGCCTTTCAGTCCCTTAATGTAGAAGCTGCTAGATCTTGTGTTATCCTGATTGTATTTCCACAATACTTGAATTGTTTCTTTCTAGCTGCTTGCAATATTTTCTCCTTGACCTGGGAACTCTGGAATTTGGCCACGATGTTCCTAGGAGTTTCTCTTTTTGGATCTCTTTCAGGAGGTGATAGGTGGATTCTTTCAATATTTATTTTGCCCTCTGGTTCTAGAATATCAGGTCTGTTTTTCTTCATAATTTCATGAAAGATGATGTCTAGGCTCTTTTTTTTATCATGGCTTTCAGGTAGGCCCATAATTTTTACATTGTCTCTCCTGGATCTATTTTTTAGGTCAGTTGTTTTTCTAATGAGATATTTCACATTATCTTTCATTTTTTCTTTCTTTTGGTTTTGTTTTGTGATTTCTTGGTTTCTCATAAAGTCATTAGCCTCCATCTGTTCCATTCTAATTTTGAAAGAACTATTATCTTCAGTGAGCTTTTGGACCTCCTTTTCCATTTGGCTAATTCTGCTTTTGAAAGCCTTCTTCTCCTCATTGGCTTTTAGAACCTCTTTTGTCAATTGAGTTTAGCCTATTTTTCAAGGTGTTATTTTCTTCAGCATTTTTTTGGGTCTCCTTTAGCAAGGTGTTGACCTGCTTTTCATGCTTTTCTTGCATCTCTCTCATTTCTCTTCCCAGTTTTTCCTCCATCTCTCTAACTTGATTTTCAAAATCCTTTTTGAGCTCTTCCATGGCCTGAGCCCATTGAATATTTATTTTGGATGTTTGGGATACAGAAGCCTTGACTTCTGTGTCTTTCCCTGATGGTAAGCATTGTTCTTCCTCATCTGAAAGGATGGGAGGAGATATCTGTTCACCAAGAAAGTACCCTTCTATGGTCTTATTTTTTTTCCCCTTTTTTGGGCATTTTCCCAACCAGTTACTTGACTTTGGGGTCCTTTGTCAATAGTAGGGTATTACTCTGGGAATCTGTGAGATCTCAGTTCCTCCAAGGTGGCACGATCAAGAGTGTACTCTTGCAGAGAGGGATTTTTGTGCCCAGAATCTTAACAGATACCTCTCTATAGCCACTTGGCCTCCAGTTCCCCCAGGGCAGCACTGGGGGCTGATTTTTCAGATAAGCTGGATGGGCAGGGCCACCATTCAGTTTGAGACAAAGACCAGCTCAGCCAGGGCTCCACCCAGGGCTGAGGTAAGACTCAGCTCTTCAGTGCCCCCAGGGGATTTTACGCTGGAACAATGGAGCTTCCCTAAGGGCTGCTATGCAGGCTCTGTGGCCACTGCCTGCTACTGGAACTATGGGAAAGCCCATCTCCCTTCCTGACCAGTTGATAAAACCCATCACTGACCTTTGGTGCCTGTGGGCCAAGAGATCTGAAGACCCGCTACTACGACTAGAGATTCCACCCCCGAGGTGTCCTCCTCCCAGAGTCTCATCGCGCTGGGTGGCCAAGGCTGGGCTGGGCTCCGCGTTCGGCTCCACATGTGGTGCAACCGACGTTTCCCTGGGCCTTTCAGGTCACTGTGGGCTGGAAATCTCTTCCACTCTGTTGTTCTCTACTTGTGCTGCTCCAAAATTTGTTGAAAGTCCCTCTCTACAGGTATTTTATGGGCTGTGGGGAGGACCCTGTGTAAGTGTGTCTTTCTAGTCCACCATCTTGGCTCCGCCTCCTGAATTTTTTGAATTGTAATTTCTAGAGGGCAGTCAGGACATTAAGAGGAACCTCAGAGTTACCTTGGTGCTTCAGCTTGTACAAAAGAGGACTGTTCCTTGAGCATGGTAACATGAGGAATTTCATCAGAGGTTATATTTTGGTCAGATGACATGAAGACATTTATGGTATGTGACCAGAAAGACTGAAAAGCAACCCTATTACAGAAGGTCTCTTGATTTAACAATAAAAACAAGTTATTTTTTTCATGAATAAAAGAAAAAATATTTTGTTGTATAGAATGACTGTAGAATAAGAACATGGAATGTTCTTATTTTATTAATTAATTAATTAATGTGTTCATATTTGACTTATCCATTTGTTGACACATAAAGTAAGGCACTCCCATCCCTCTTCCAGTCACCCAGGTTTGTGTCTTAGGAGTTATTCTTATTCTCCCTTATCCCATGTAACTGATCAGTTGTTAAGTCTTACAGATTTTATCACCACATTTTCCATATTTGTACTGTTATCTCCATTTAGGCAGTCATCACTGGTTCAGGCCCTTATTATCTTTCTCCTGGATTATTGAAATAGTTTCTTAATTAGCATCCTTTCTTCACTTCTTCTTTCCTCTCTAATCTGTCCTCCACACAGATGCCAAAGTGATATTCCTAAAGTACAGATCTGATTGACAATATTACTGCCTTACTTATTAACTTCCAATGGCTACCTTTTATCTCTAGAAGCAAATGAAAAAGTTTTTGTTTGGTAGTTAAAGGCATTAACCCCCCAGTTCCCCTATACCTTTCCAGACATTTCATATTACTCACCTTCACATAGTGAAGGTGGCTCTGTGACTCAGTCAAACTGACTTTCTTGCTGTTCTTCACATCTCTCATTCTATCTCTTGTGTCTGACTTTACCCTGACTGCCCTCCCTCCCCTGCTGGAATGCTCTCCTTCCTCATGTCTGCCTTTTAGAATACCTCATTCTTTCAAAGCTTAGCTTATGTGCCACCTTCTACAAGAGGTATTTTCTAATCCCTCAATCTGTTAGTGTATCCCCTAAAATTACAACTTGTGTTTATTTTCACATATTTATGTGTATGAATAAGAGGTATAGATCAAGGGAATTCCCCCCTCCTCCTCTATTTCACATATGTCCATGGTTTGATTTCCTTTCCTGATAGAGTTCTTGAGAACAGGTACTGTTGAATTTTTGTCTTATGTCTAGTACAACATAGTAGGTTCTCAATAAGTGCTAAATAATCATAGTAATAAATTATTTGATTCACTATTATTAATAAGAAATTGACAATTTTCTTTTGTACTTGATTCACCAAATCTTGGCTTAAACTTTGGAGTCAATTCTAATCTCTTGAATGATACAAAAAGGAAAGCAGTTTGACTTTGCCCTTATCTAAAATTGTGTTGGGATTGGAAGCTCAATTCCGTGTGGACGGTCTCGGGCGGGTAAAAGTGGGACTTCTAAATCTTAGAGTCTTACGAGGCCCTCCATGAACAGCGGGGGTTCGAGAAGGTCAGACTGAGCTAGCTCGGCTAGCTCGGGTATTTCCTCCTCTCCCCGGGAGATACGTGATGGGTGGAGTCTCCCTGCCCTCGAGATTGTCCCGGATTGGAGCACACCTAGTTACCTAACAGCACGGTATTGAGATGCAAACTGTGTGGCTGAAGGTTAAGTAGGATTGAGGAAGCCTGAAAGCTCTCTCTTAGCACGTGTGGAGCCAAGAGGACAGTAGGCTCCGTTTCTTCTCTTTCCTCTCTCCCCTCCCCCTCTCTCCCCGCTTGTACTTCTACTTCCAATCCCTTAAGCTTAGCCTCCTTAGGAAATCTCCCCCTCTTCCTCCTAAGGAAGACCCCCCTGCACTTGTAACTAGACCCTGTAATAAAGCTCAACCCTTGTTCGACTCTGGAACGACCTTTCTCTCATACGTTTATCCGGTTTGGCCAACCGAAGACCTGGGACAGGTAAGAAAGACTCGGGTAGCCCAATACAGGCCTCTAGGCCTGGCAGTGACTTTGCCCTTATCTAAAATTGCTCCATAAAATTTTTGGAAAATTGCTTATCTGGGACCAATTGTAATTTATCTTGGTTCAGTAATAAAGATTAATTAATTCCTTACCTGTGGAGAGAGGAAAAAGTGATCTGTTTTTTGTTTCATTTTGGTGTGGTCTGGGAAAGGTTTGTAGTTTTTTTGGGGGGGATTGGGAAACCCTGTCTTAATTGCATGTTATTTCTGAAACTTGTATTGCTTTGCTCCGTTTACAAGTGCTTTTCTCTCCCTTTTTGTTCTCTTAAGTTTTATACTCTTGTAGATGTAGCCTCAGAACAAAAAGGTCCATGTTTCATTTCATTGTTTGTCTAGAACAGTTTTTATAATTAAAACTTAACTTTTAAGGCCAAATGCTTTTTTCCCCTAAATCTTTTAATAAAACAAAAGATTAGGGGGGTGGAGCTAAGAAGGTGGAGTAGAAAGATTCACCTACTCTAGCTCTTCCCTCACAGCCCATAAAATAGCTGTAAAAAATGACTCTAAACAAATTCTAGAGGAGCAGAAGCCACAGAACGACAGAGTGAAAGAGATTTTCAGCCCATGGTAGCCTGGAAGGTCAACAGGAAAGGTCTATCCCACGGGGAGCAGAGTGGAGCCCACGGAGCCCAGCCCAACCTTAACTGAGCAGTACCTGCAGGAACAGGACTGAAGCAGGCCTCAGGGGTGGAATCCCTGGCAGCACCTGCGGTTCCCAGATCCCTCAACCCATAAACGCCAAAGACAGCTTCAGAGGTCAGTGAGAAAGCTTTTTCAACATGGTGAGAAAGGAGCTCCTCCCCTAGCCCCAGCCCCATCTCCAGGCAACAGCAGCAGCAACAGCAGCATCCACTTTTGGAACCCCCTGCCTAAAGCCCCTAGGGGAATTGAGCCACCCATCTGGATCTCAGCTCTAAGTGGCGGTCCTGGGGTGAGGAAGAGTGCTGGTGTGGTGAAGCTGGTGGAGGCTCTGGAAAGGAAATTCTACTTTCAGATCCTGGACAGAAAAGCTTTGGTAGCTCCCAGACCAGAGCACAGGCCAGGAGAGGAGTAAACTCTTCTCCCTTGATTGTGCCATCTTGGAGGAACTGAGAACTTACAAGTCCCCAGAGTATACCCTACTCTTGACTAAGGACTCAAAAGTCATATAACTGGCTGGGAAAATGCCCAAAAAAGGGAAAAAGAATAAAACTGTAAAAGGTTACTTTCTTGGTGAACAGGTATCTTCTCCCATCCTTTCAGATGAGGAAGAACAATGCATACAATCAGAGAAAGACCTAAAAGTCAAGGCTTCAGTATCCAAAACCTCCAAAATAAATATGCAGTGGTCTCAGGCCATGGAAGAGCTTAAAAAGGATTTTGAAAATCAAGTAAAAGAGGTGGAGGAAAAATTGGGAAGAGAAATGAGAGAGATGCAAGAAAATCATGAAAAGCTAGTCAACAACTTGCTAAAGGAGACCCCCAAAAATGCTGAAGAAAAATAACACCTTTAAAATTATACTAACTCAAATGGCAAAAGAGACCCAAAAAGTCAATGAGGAGAAGAATGCTTTAAAACAGAATTAGTCAAATGGAAAAGGAGGTCCAAAAGTTCACTGAAGGACACAGTTCTTTAAAAATTAGAATAGAGCAGAGGGAAGCTAATCACTTTATGAGAAACCAAGAAATGACAGAACAAAACCAAAAGAATGAAAAAATAGAAGACAATGTGAAATATCTCATTAGAAAAACAACTGACCTGGAAATTAGACCCAGGAGAGACAATTCAAAAATTATGGGACTACCTGAAAGCCATGATCAAAAAAAGAGCCTAGACATCATCTTTCATGAAATTATCAAGGAAAACTGCCCTAATATTCTAGAACCAGAGAGTAAAATAAATATTGAAAGAATCCTCCTGAAAGACTCCTAGCAATATTGTAGCCAAATTCCAGAGTTCCCAGGTCAAGGAGAAAATATTGCAAGCGGCTGGAAAGAAACAGTTTGAGTATTGTGGAAATACAATCAGGTTAACACAAGATCTAGCAGCTTCTACGTTAAGGGATCAAAGGGCTTGGAATATGATATTCCAGAAGTCAAAGGAACTAGGATTAAAACCAAGAATCACCTACTCAGCAAAACTGACTATAATGCTTCAGGGGAAAAATGGTTATTCAATGAAATAGGAGACTTTCAAGCATTCTTGATGAAAAGACCAGAGCTAAATAGAAAATTTGACTTTCAAGCACAAGACTCAAGAGAAGCATGAAAAGGTAAAGAGGAAAGAGAAATTATAAGAGATTTACTAAAGTTGAACTGTTTACATTCCTACATGGAAAGATAATATCTGTAACTTGAAGCTTTTCTCAGTATTTGGGTAGTTGAAGGGATTATACATATATACATGCATACATATATACGTATGCACATATATATGGGCACAGGATGAGTTGAATAGGAAGGGATATCTAAAAAAATAAAATTAAGGTATGAGAGTGGAATATATTAGAAGGAGAAAAGGAGACATAGAATGGGGCAGATTATCTCATAAAAGAGACAAGAAAAAGCATTTTCAGTGGATGGGGCAAAAAGAGGGAGATAAGAGGGATAAAGTGAAGCTTACTCATCACATTTGGCTTAGGGAGGGAATAACATGCCCATCCAATTTGGTATGAAAATCTATCTTATACTACAGGAAAGCTGGAGAGAAGGGGATAAGTGGGGTGAGGGGATGATAGAAGGGAGGGACAAGGTCTAAAGAGAGAATAAAATAAATAGGGGGCAGGATAGGATGGAGGGAAATATAATTAGTCTTTCACAACATGACCATTATTGGTATAGCAGCATCTAAAATATTGTTCTTAAATTTTTATATATGAATCAATATTATGTCCAGGATTATGAGCAGTTCTAGAAACATTTTTTTTGTTAAGTTCTATAGAACATTTTGTAGAACAGAAATGTGTTACTTGCCAGTTCTTACAATGTAGCATACTTCTGATTTATAATTCTAGATATTAGGTCATGGCTTGCTAAATTTTTTGTGTTTGTTTTTCTTCCAGCCTTCAAAGATGTATTAGACACATTTAGCATTTCCTTGCATAATCAGAATTGACTGCTAAATTTAGGCTTTTTAGGCATAACCCTTCTGAAATGTCTGGTGGTAATGACCTAGTCCTGAATTGCTGTCATAAATCTTTGATTTTCCTAAATAAATCTACATTACTTGGCCAATTGCTCAATGCTTTTTTGTTGATATTTGTTAGTTGTGTACATGCAGTGTTGCCCATGGGAGGTCCTTTGATTACATTTGTGGATCTGAGCTATTTCATGGGCTCCATCCAGAGGCAAAACACTTTTTGTTACATTTGATAAATCCTATCACATGTACTTGTTATCAAACTGTTATTTGTTGAAGTGATGTCTGCTTATTATAAAAGTATCTTTGTAGGTTTTTTGATCTGTCTATCAGGTGCTCTAAGAATATCTGTCAGTTCTTTTTCCTCCTTTTTGGTAAGAAAGTATTCCTCTTTCTATAACTCCCTTTGAATGATACGCCTTACTTTCATTGATGTTGTACAAATTTTTATTAGGACACTTTTCTAAATTTGTTATCTGCTTAGCAGTTCTGAAAGTATGAATGGGATTGTGTAGATGTTAATTGCTTTAAATGTGTTAACTTTGAGCTTTGATTTCAGGATGCCAGTAAGTCTTTTAACATATTCAGCCACATCTTTTCTATTAATAGCTTTAATGTAGTGCAGATAGGTTTTGCGTGGAAGAGACCAAAGTATTATTATCACCTTCATTCATTGATTAGTTTAACGTACACATTCAAGCTCAAAGCCTTCCATTTATCTTACTTTGAATTATGTAAATTTATACTTATCAAGTTCAAATGAGACTTAAATAAGTTGGAGAGTTGGAGGAACTATTTACTTTCTTTAGAGTCATATAGCTTGATGTCATCCATGTACATAAAGTGATTGTTAAGATGATTTGGTTTTATGCATGCTTCAATTTGAAAGCCACACTTATTTTCAGGAGAGACAGTTATAGATTTTAGGTTAGCAGAACTATAATGGGCTTAAACTGTTTCCTTGGAAAATGCTGTTTTATATCAATTATTTTTGACATTATTGTGTTGGCATTTTTCAAGTAGAGAATAGTTTTTATGTAGACTTCTGATACTTCAGCTTTCTTACTATATTTATACATGGTTCTATTTTCTGTAGATGCAGTATACAAATAAGCCACCATAATTAAAAAATTGAGTGAAAGACTTTGGAATAATCAATAAAAGCAGTATACTTTCAGGTGTCATATTCAATAATTACCAAATCAATAAGAATTGCTATATATGCCCCAAGGAATTTTTAGCACTAGATGCTATAAATTGCTTATCACATAGTACATCAATTGGCATGTAATTAACTCATATTTTGGAGAGGTTATAGGTGATGTCTTCATTTAAAATGAGAATTTATAGCCAATATATAACCAACATATAATGTGGAACTAATGAGGAACTTCAGAAAGCAATAGTAAAAGGTGTCATCAAGGAAATGTATGAAAAGAAGAAAAGAATTCGTCATGTAGTAGGGGCAAGAGGTGACAGATGAGCAACAGGGATGCTTCAAGAGTCCCCTCAAAATATCAGAAAAAAGCAAGAAAGACCTACTGTCAAATGAACTCTCTCGGAAACTTGCACGGGATCATGGACAAGAGTAATACAAGTTAGGCAGAGGTGTAGATGGATTTCAATCTGCATTACTGGATGCAGTCCTTAAATCATTTAGTTCACAGATCCATTTGAGTATTGTTATTATCAATACTCAGACTCATTGATATCCAGAGATTCCTATGAACTCTTGGATTTCCCTGTATTTGAGATCCTAATATATGTTGAAGGAGCCATATGTTAGTTTTAATAAAAACTGTATTGAATGTTTCTGCAGGTTATCTATACCATTTAGCCATGCCTTTATGTCACACCTAAGGTGATAAAGATGGCTTAATTAAAAGTGCTAAATATCATTAGTTTCTAATAGTTTAATTTGAGACAGTTAATAGAGCATTTTTTTCTCAATTCCTAAATCACTAATGTCAATATACTTTAAAATCTAATGACATAAATGAAAACTTCCAAATTAAAGTAATCAGATTTACATATCAGTTATATCAAAGTTATATACAGTAACTTAAAAGCTGCTGAAGCTTAAAAGTGCATTAAGACTTTTGGCAAAATTTGTATTTGTGAACTGGTTGATTTTTTGTTGTTCTTGAAGAGGACCAAAATGACATCACCATGTTGGAATCAAGGTATATGGTGTGTCTTCACTGTAGTTGATTAGACCAATGCAAGCTCAGAAGGCTCTACCATAGATCAGGCACAAATAATCTATATGAATGTTTCTCCCTAAATTTGTGCATCTCAGGTTTCTTTTGAGCTACTGCAATTCTGCTTTGCTCAGAGAGCATAACACCTTCTTTAATGCAGGCATGCCATGCTGGATGGCTCTGTGCCAGTGTCTCATGTCTCACAATTGATTCCCAAGTTCTTGAGAGTGTCCTTGTATGAAACTACATTGTCATTAGTTATTGCTGATGATTTCCTTGTCTTAGAGAGGAAGGGTCAGTAGAAAAGAAAATCAGTAATCCAATTAAAAGGCAGTGATGCTAACTATAAGATCATTTTGAAAAGTAAGAGAATAAGAATAATAATAACTTATATATGTATATGTCATTTGATCCTCTCAACAACTCTGTGAGCTGCTGTAAGTAGCATTATATAATATTCCAAATGACACAGAGGGTTAAATGGATTATTGGATTATTGGAGGATTAATGGATTATTCAGGATAACACTAGTAGTATATATATAACTATCTAATGAGTTATACCAAGCTTTTGAGTGCTTGTCAATGGAAATAAAGCCCACACCCACAAATTGTGGATCCTGTAGCAGTATTGAAGTAGTAAAACAATACCACCACATGATTCCAATTTGAAATATGTCCTGGTGAAAGTCATGGTGTACAGCTATGTAAAATGGTCTCTATAACTTGAATTATAGAGTAAGGTTTCTATTTTTAAATTTTATTTAAAACAGCAGTCACCAACAAAAACATTTAAATAAACAGAAAAAATTAATCATTTGTAATACCATAAGCTACAAATTACTTAAAATTTGTTTTCAAAATATCAATTTTGATTTTAACAAAGTAACAATAACATGTTAGTTTACATTTCTGTTTTTTAACTTTTGCTTCTATAGTGGATTGTTGTTTGTTCGTTTTGCTGGAGGGAGAAGAATTTTGGTGATGTTTCACTTAGTAATTATTAATAATAATGCTTTTTAATCATTATTTGATAAAACTGCAAGAGATCTTAGACATCATCTGGTTACCCTCTGCTTTTACAGATGAGCAAACAAAAGCCCAACAAAGTGAAGTATTTGCTCAGAATCCCATAGTTAATTAGTGGGGTTTGAACGGAGATCTCCTAAATCCCAATCTAGTATTCTATTCACTACATTATGTTGCCTCATTTGGTTATATAGTACTCTGGACACATATAAAAATTTGTATTATATTTAATTGTGTGTATATTTTATTCTGTCTGCTAGGATATGAACTCCTTGAATCTGGGATTGCAATCTTATTTATATGTGTGTAGCTCCTAGTGCTTAGCATAGTAAATTGTACATTGTGGATGTTCAGTAAATATTTACATCCTATTTGGAGGGGAGGGAGGAAAGGATGGTTAAACTTGTATGTTTGGTTTTTATATTCAAACCTCAAAGCATTACAACATTTAGCTCTTTGGCATTTAAAGCTCTTAAGGCCCCAATCTATCTTTCCATACTGATAACATTATTCCCTTTCCCCTTGTGGACTCTGTATTCCAGACAGACTTCCCCACTTCCTCTTCCAAAGAGCAATATCCCTTCTGTATAGTTGGAAGAACACTGATTTTGGTGTCAAATGACCTGTCAAGTTCTGCTTCTCTCTAAGCAACTCATTTTTGTTCTTGGGCTTACTCATCTGTAAAATAATGGAGCTGGATTAGCTGGTCTCTGAGGTGCTTTGACCTTGCTTCCAGGTCTTTGTATAAGTGGTCCCCCCTTCCTAGAATGCTACCTTTTTTTTCTCTTCCTCTTTGTAAAAATTTGGGTTAAGTATTTGGTTATAGGCTCTGTATCATCTACTGATCTTCATGTGTCATCTCTGACTTCTGCAAAACTCCCCAAAATTCCCATTTAATTTCTTATGCTGACCTGATGGGGAAAGCAATGGTATGGAAAGAAATAATGACTATGGAAATGTAAACAAACTAACAACTTTGTGAGACAGGCAGGTATCATTAGGCTCATTTTGCAAGTAAGGAAACTGAGGATCAAAGAGATTGTGGTTTGCTACTACACATGGTTCAGTTGGAGGAATATTAGATTTGGAGTCAGAGGACCTAAATTCAAATTCTGCCTCTGACACTTAAAACCTGCAATAAATTCTTAAAATGAATGACTCTACTTATCTCTAAAGTTAAAATAGAAAAACAAATTAGTGTTCATTTGTGCTAAATCAGGTGTACAAACACTTTTTTATTGGTGAATCTGATCTGCTTTTTCAGATTTTTAAAGTCAGGATCACAAGAGAATGGTTAGATGTATTTATGAACAAAAGGGAGGAAAAAGGGACACTGTGGTTGGCATTAACTGCCTGTCCTCTAATTGTTCTGGTTAGTCTTTAGGGTTAATGAGGGGAATTACTAATTTAGTAGTATTGCATTGTACTCTTAAATGTGGCCATCCCCCAAAAAAGTGAAGTAGAAAGTTGACATTTTAATCTCCAAAAAGTTGTATTAGCTTTACTTTAAGAATGAAAAGTTGGTGGGGCATGGGGGAGGGAGTCTAAACGGACCTGAAATAGAAGTGGTAGTGTTAAAACTTTCAACTAAATACTATCCCAAATGATTAACTGAACTTTTGATTCATTTATTTGAAAGTTTTGGAAATCAAAGATACAGCCTGCATGTGGGAAACGTATAGGAAGAATAGTGGAGTTAATATATTTTAAAAACCTGCCAGTTACTTAGCTCAGTTTCTCCATTATCCTTAATTATAGAAATATAGTCTGTGGTGCCTCTTAAACATTACTTTGCTTAAAAACAAGCATAGTTGGAGTTGTCTTAAGTGCTGCGCAGTCTTGAGCAGAACTGACCAAAGAAAGAAATAAAAAGTCTCATCTAGTGAGGTTGGGGTTCTTTGTTTTTGTTGTTGTTTGATTTGAGGTTCAAAGTATTTAATGAAAATTTGGTATATCCCTTTGTTTAAACAATCTATAGTTCCTCTCTCCTTTCTTCTTTCCCTCCTCTCCTTCCTTCCTTCTTTCTTCCTTCTCTTCCTTTTCTCCATTAGTTTCTCCCCTTTTTTCTTTTCTTTCCTCCATTTCTCCCATCCTTCCTTCTTTCCTTCTTCTCCATCCTCTCCATCTTTGCCTCCCCTCCATTTCCCTTCTCTGTTCTCTTCCCTCCTTACTTCCTTCCCTCCCAAAGAAAGTTCAGATAAAATAGAATTTGAATCAACTCAAATCAGATGACCTAGTTTCTAACCTTCCACTAGCTATGTGATCTTTGCCAAATCATTTTACCTCTTTGAGCCTGTTTCCCTATCCTGTAAAGTAAGTATAGTAGAAGCCTAGAGCCAAGAATGTGGTAATTTTTTGTTGTTGTTACTTTGTTTCCTGTACCCAAACAGAAAAGACATAGATGTTAAGTCTGGAAGGAATGTCTTGTCTACCTCCCTCTCATTGTAGAGATTGGTGATAGATATTTAGTGAAGTTATGAGATTTACTTGCTTATTATCCTTTACCTAGATGGTAGCAAAACTAAGACTAGAATTTAGGCACCTAGATGCCCAGTCCACTGTTCTTTCCACTTTATTAAACTGCCTTTGCTAATAACTACATTGCTGATCCCATGGAATTTTTGTGAGAAATAAATGGTAATGTATGTAAAAACCTGCATTATACTGTAAGGTACATTGTAAATGTGAGGGGTTGTTATCAGAGCTTTTCTTTAAAAAACTACATTTTTATTGGTATCTTTTGTTTTAATAGTGTCACTCTCAGGCCTTAGGGAAATTTCTTCCTTTTCCAGAAAGCTAACCCTTATAAGAAACAATAAAGCAAAAGGGAAAAAAAATCAGCAGACTTACTAATATATACACACAAAAAGTCTGACCTTACATATAGTTTTCTACTACTACCACTCTAGTCCCACACTTCTGCAAAGAAGGTAAGTGTTTTTTTATGCATCTCTTTTATGATCAAACTTGAATTTTATAATTTCATAGTACTTAATTGACTTCTAATAAGAACTTGATATTTTCCTTGGACAGCAAATTTTATTAACATTTAAGGGTAAACTAAAAAAGCCCATGATGCCAGCTTTCTTCATATAATGAGATAGTAATGGCAAAACTAAAGCATATACTACAAAACCTATGAAATCTTTTGGCTGAGACATGCATTCCAATATATTGACAGTGGTAGCATGTATATATTCTGATGACAGTGAAATTCTTGAATTGCTCAAAATATTTTTATCATTCATCTAGCATACAACTTTAAATTCATATTGCAATTCCAAGGTTTGTAGATGGGATGGCCTTCCCCCAAAGTTTCAACATCAGTGAGCCTAATGTTTTTACCAAACATTATTTGAAGAGATTTCTAGTGTTCTGTAGGTATACTCAACACTTTGTGGCAATGTATATGTTACATACAAGGGCTTCTTGTTGGATTTTCCCTTTAATGACATTTCAATCTTGGATTTGAGTGATATATTTTCTTTTGATGTCATTGATTACTTCTCTGACCAGTTTTCAGTATGAACATTTGTAGCGCCAGTGTGATATTCACAGAGCCTACAGTGGCCATGAATATCCTGGCGCAATTCTCAATCACAAAATACACTCTCGACATGGAAGACACAACCAAAACATTTATTCAGATCCCAGAAAGCCAAATGCATCATAGTAACAAAGACATCTATATAAAATAACAATGCAGAGGGTAACACCTGCCCCAAGCCATCCCTCTGTTAGGCTTCCCACACACCAACTCCCTTAAACAAATCACAGACAGGCTCCCTTAAACAAAATGCCTTTCTCTCACAGCCAGCTATAGGATTTCCTGTGTCCTTTAGTTCTGACCACTCTCTCACTAATTTCCCCTCCACTCTGCTCTAGTTCCACCTCTTCTTGTTCTCCCCTCCCTGCTCCACCTCTTCCTGTTCTACCTATTCAGCAAACTCCTCCCACCTCAGGCTCCATGTGACTCAGACTTCTTGCTAGTTCGGCATAGATTACCTGGGTGACGTAACAGCAAAAGAAAATTAACAGGATTTTATGCTGTATGGAGAGGGATAGTGTCTCGAATATATGAGTTGATCTTCCCTCCCTAGTCAGATCACACCTGAAGAATTGTGTTCGTTAGCAAGAACAAAGTACAGCGTTTCCAGAAGAGAATAATATGACCATCGAAGGGACTGAAGACCAAAGCTTGGCAATATTAATTGAAGGACTTAAGGATATTCATCCCGAAGAAGAAAAGACTAAAGTGGGAGAGATGGTTTTCAAATATTTGAAGGCCTGATACGTGGGAAATGGATTAAAGTTGTTCTAGTAAAAGCTTTAGAAGGCAAAATCAAGAGCAGTGGGTAGAAGCTGTGTGAGAGGCAGATTTAGGCTTGATATAAAGGAAGAAAAAGTTCCTAATAATTAGAATTATCCAAAAGTGGGATAAACTGCCTTGGAAGGTAATGAGTTTCCCCTTATTAGAGATCCCTTTAGTGAAGTCTTGATTACTTATTTGGGATGTTATAGAAAGGATTCTTGGTCTAATAAAATTTGACCAGTACTGACATGGTCTACTACTAGATGACCTCTGAGTTTCTTGTTGAAGCATTATTGCTGTCCTTGCTTCTAGTTTTCCTTTTCTAAACCATCTTCCATACAGCTGCCAAATATTTCTGAACTACCAGATCCAATCATGGCACCCTTTTGCTCAAGAAAATTTACTGGCTTCCTATTACTTCTAGGACAGACTATAAACTCTCCTCTTTAGTATTTAAATCTATCTTTCTGTGCCAGTTTCACACATCTCCTCCCCCCCATGTATGCTGTTTGTGCCAAATTGGCCCATTCTTCCCCTTACATGACATTTCATTATCTGTCTTCATGTCTAGAATGCTCTTCCTCTTTAATTCTGCCTGTTGGATACCTTAGCTTCCTTCCAGGATCAGTACAAGTGTAATGAGACATTTCCTGATGTCACTTTTTGGTGTTGTTTGTCCCCTGCCTCTTGAAATTAATATTTTACGTTGACTTATTTATGTGCTTGCTGTTTCCCAGTTAAGATATTTGAGGAGAATTATGTTGTCTTTGTATTCCCTTGACCTGAAAAAAAATATAGTAAATTGTAGATACTTAATACGTGTTTTTTGAATTTAATTGAATTCTGAATCTGTAAACTGAGGCCTAACTAAGCAAAGTGATTCTCTCAACAGTGCAAACTTTGTGAGTGGCAAAGATTGAATTCAAGAACTGAACTGGTCTTCTTATTCCAAGTGCAGTGTTCTTTGGGAAGTGTTATAACAGGTTTGTCTCAGTTATTTATTTGTAATTACTGATTAGTAATTAAATCAATATTGTTTTAGCAGACTTGACATTAAACAATTTTATTAGTTTCCGCTTTCATATCAACTCTACTTCAATAGTCGTGGTTATTTGCTATTGTCATTTGTGCGACCAATTACAAAATTTTTTAAAGTATTTGTTACATTTGAAATTATAGATGGTTACTTTAATAAAGACGTATTCAAAATAGTGTATTAATGAAATTTTTTTAGTGTAATCTGCTTTGCGCATATTCAGGAAAGAATTTGGTTTGAGACAATAGCATAAATTCTAGGCCTCCAAGAAAAGTCCAGTGAAGAGGGGAACCTCACCATACCCAAAGGCCCATGCCAGTTCCCCCTCCCCTTTCCAGTCTTCCTTTCATAGATTTCCAAGCACCCCAGGGAATGTTTGGATGGTAGCTACAACCATGGAGAGGATGGAATTTTAATTAAGTTATTGTTGGTTTTTTCCAGACCTCTATCTTTGTTGGAAAGTTGTTTGCATTCCTGTGGTCCATAGTATAAGGAAATGATCCATATTAACAATTTTCAATTATTTCCTCAAGGGTTCCTTTACTGGCAAACTTCTTTAATATCTATTCATAATACAGAGAGGAATGACTCAGAGCATTACATTAGTTCTCTGTGGACCCATCTGATATATTTTCTTCCAGTTTTTCTTATTCAGCTATAACCCAAGGTGGATATGCTATGCTCTGTGACAACTGTGTCCTTTCTCATTATTCTTTTGACAATAATTGTCGGATATCTGGTCCTTTTCTTGGAATATTTCTCTGGGGGTTCTCTTATCCTGTTCAGAATACTAGGATTTTAATTGGCTCAGGATTTTTAGGTGTCCCTTAATTCTTTCTCTATCATAACATGAATAGAAGGAGTCACTTGAAACCTTTAAAGTATTACTGTGTGAAATGGATTTGTTTGAGTTGAAAGATATAATATAACCATTACGCTAATAGCAATGTTCAGTTAGTAAGTGATGAGGGATGAGAGATGATTCCTTTAAGGTTTCTGTTTGTGGTAGTGAAGATGACCCCATGATTCAAATATCAAAATATTACCCATATTCTAATGAGTGATAAAAGAAAGAGGAAAAGGCAGTCTGAAGCATGCCCAAAGGATTGCCATTGAACAACAAATTGTGTGAGAAATTGTTGTAAGGAACTGTATGAGCACAAATGTAGTAAGTGATCATTCTCAAATGTATCTTCTGAGATCACCTTTAAGTACTAACTGGAAAATCTGGCCACAAATTGAAGAGATTCTTCTCAGTTTTATGAATCAGAATTTTGTGGTTAATGATATTTCTGTGCATGGACTTTCTTCATAGAAGAACAATATGCTACCCTGCTTTGCTTTAACTGACTGATGGTTTAATTGCATCATAAGTAAACACTTTGCTGAATATATAGGATTTAAGTATATTTCTTGCTTGTTTGTTTTGTAGATGGTTTTGTAATTTAAAAAAAAAATCCCTGTACTGCTCCTGGTATCTCCCTTTTGGTTTGCTTCTTTTGAAATTTTTATTGATATATTTTGGTTTTATATTATTTTCATTTCTGAATATCTCTCTCCTACTTCTCCTACCCAACTGGTAGAATAAAAAAGGAAGGAAAAAAAAGCAACAAAAAAACTAGCCAGTAATTCAGTGGAGTCTGATAGTATATGCCATGCTTCATGTATAGTTTCCTGCTTATACAGAAGGTTGTTGTTTTTCCTTTTAAAAAAATATTTTTCATTAATAAGCATTTATTTTCTCTCCTTCCCTCCTGCTTCCCTTATTGAAAAAAAGAAAAACAAAAACAAAACTCTTGTAATTAATATGCAGTCAAGCAAAACAAATTTTGCCTTGGTCAGGCTCAAAAAGTATACGTCTCATTCTGTATCTTGAATACAACACTTTTCTGTCAGGAAGTAGGTGGTAACATGCTTCATTATTATGAATTATTATGCCACAATTATTAATTAATAATTAAAAATTATTATACCACAGTAGTATTCCATTACATTCATATATTTTAATTTATGCAGCCATTGATGAACACCTCCTTAGTTTCTAGTTCTTTACTACTGCTAAAGAGCTGCTATAAATATCTTTGTACGTATAGGTTCTTTTTTTATCTTTCTTAGATTTCTTTGGAATCTTTGTTCTAGTAGTGATGTTGCTGGATCAGAAGTTATATACACTTCTGTGACTTGGGGAAAATAATTCCAATTTCTTTCCAAAATATCTAGACCAATTCACAGTTCTACCAATAGTGAATTAATATGTATGTTTCCCCCACATCCCTGCAACATTGTTATTTTCCTTTTTTGTCACTTTTGCAGATCTGTTAGGTTTGAGGTAGAACCTGAGATGTGCTTTAATTTACATTTCTCTGATAGTGATTTGGAGCATTTTTTAAAATATGCAATTAATGGCTTGGATGTTTTCCTTTGAAAGCTATCTGTTTGTATCCTTTGTATCATTTGAGGGATGGCTCTTATACTTATAAATTTGAATGAGATTCTTATTCGGAATCGTCCCGTTTATCTTGGCAAAGTGCCTGGTAGATAATAGTTGCTTAATAAATGCTTGTTGACAGGAATTGGAAATATCAAAGAAAGTTGCTGCAAAGATTTTTTTTCACTTAGTTAACTGCTTCCCTTCTAATTTTATCTTCATTGGCTTGATTTGTACAAAAATTTTTAAATTGTATACAATCAAAATTGTCCATTTTATCTTTTGTGATAATTTTCATCCCTTGTTGGTGCCTTTTTACAGCCCTTCTCCAGGGCCTTGGTCGTTATAACTGCAGCATCAGCTTTCATTGTGTTTTGTCATTGTTGTCTTTTTCCTTTGCTTTGTGGTAGTCATTGAGCAACTAGATGACATAGTAAATAGAGCAAAGGACTTGGAATGAGAAAGATAGGAGTTCAGGTACTGTCTAAGACACTCCCTAGTTGTGTGAGCGTGAGTCAGCCATTTAACCTCTCTGTACCTCAGTTTCCTCATCTGTAAAAATGGGAATAATCATAGCACCTACAATGTTGTTGTGAAAATCAAATGAGATGACATATGTATAGCACTTCGCAAACCTTAAGATGCTCTATAAATGCTAGCTATTATTTTCTTTCCCAGTTCTGTTTATTTTACTTTATATTATTTCAGATAGTCTTCTCTGAATTCTTCATAATCTATCTCTCTCCTCTCCTCTCTCTCCTCTCTTCTCTCTTCCCTCTCTCCTCTCTCCTCTTCCCTTCCCTCTTCTTCTCTTCCTTCCCTCCTCTCCCCACCCCCCACATATCTCTTCCAGGCTAGAAGTACAGATGACACTCACAGACCTAATCGCAATACTGATTGACATGAAAGTTTTAATCTACTCTGTTTTTCTGATTTTGCCTGGTTTGGTCCTCCTTAGGCAACCTGGTGGCCCTCAGCCCCCAGGGTTCACTAAGAGCTATCATCCTCAGCCTTCCCCAGCAGCAGAAATTATGTGTATGCCCCTGCCACATGTCCAAGTATAGTCATCATTCTTAGCTACAGTACCATTCAGTTTATTTACTATATTTTGTGATACTTTTTGCCACTTCTTTCCATTGAGAAACATTAAAAAAATTTTTTTGAGTGATTAATATCCCTTCCAGGAATGTCCCAAGTAATTGGACAACATGGAAGTTTTATGTGAAGCTTTGCCAACCTAAGAACTATAATGATAATTATCATAATATGGAAATAGCCTTTTCTCTTTTAAGTTTGGTAGGATGCGTTTCAAACTACAATTTTCCCTTTTCCCTACCCTGAACTCCACCCCAAGTGCCACTTGCAATCTTGAGATAGGCCTAGAAAATATCAGCTGGAACATCTTCTGGATGGTCTAACTGGTAGGAGAAAAAAATCATCTGTTGTGGGTGGCTGATCCTGGGACTAGCTTTTTGTTGGCCCTTTACCTACCAAAAATCCCTTTTCTTTTTAAGTCGTTTTCTTTCTGAAAATATTTCAAATGCCTCTTTATAATCAAATGTCTTATCTTTTTCATTTATAGTGAAGCTCAGATTTGCAGGGTAGGTTACCCTGGATTGTATTCTAAGCTCCATTGCTCTTTGGAAGATATTATTCCATTCCCTTCTGTGTTTTCTGGTGGGTACAGAATAGTCTTGCATTATTTTAATTTCCTTTCCTTTGTTTTTGAGGGTGTTTCTTCTGATCACTTGCAGAACATGTTTCTGAACTGAATTATTAAACTTAACCACTATGTATCTTGAAGTTTTCAGTCTTAGGGTTTTTTTCTGGAAGTAATCTGTAAATTCTTCCAGTTAGTATTTCACTTACTATGTTCAAAAGTTCTGGGCAGGTCTCTTCTATTATTTTCTGCCATTATGGTTTTAAGATATTTTGTTCTGTTGTATTTTGGTAGACCTGTGATCTCTAGATTGTCTCCCTGCACCCTGTCTTCAAGGTCAATATGTTTTGCTTTTATAGTGAACTTATTTTCTTTTAATGTCATTGTTCTTTTATTTTCTTCTTCTAGATTGACCATAACTGTATATTTTCATTTCTGATCTATTGTTCTCTCCTTTCTCTTCTTTGGCAAGATTTGTTATCACACATTTCAGTTTTCCTATTCTCCCCATTACTTTTGCTGTGCAAGGACATAAATTCTGCACTCATAATTCTCATTTCACTTTTGAGCCACTCAACAGAATGTTTTAGTTCCATGTTCCCCTCAAATTCCACAGGGTCTGCAGGCTCATCAAATATTTCATTTTTTTCTTTGTTTCCTTTGCTACATTCATAGACGTTTGAACTCATTGTCTAGATCTGGAGGCTATATTTCTTTCTAATGTTAATGATTTCTCTCGTGATTTATCTGCTAATGTTCAAGGTCTTTGAATTTTCTTCTTCTTGAGATCTTTGGTCATTTCACTCTCCCTCCCTCCTCTTATTTTCCCCTATTAATTGCTTTCTAAGTCTTTGATTTGCTGGTTTCTTTGGGAGCTGAATCTCCTCTCACACTGGGCAATTCATGGTACATCAACTTAAGTTTCCTCCATAAATGACTTTTGGGTGACCAGAGCTGGCTCCCTCTGGGTGCTGAGTACTTTCCCTCAAGCTTAGGTGAGTGCCACAGGTGCATCCCCCACCCCCTAACCTCAGCTTTGCCACATGCATACTGTGATCTGTTTAGGTGTCCTGTTCTGCTCCCTCTATTCCTCAATTTTCTGACAGAACTGCCATGCTCAGTGTTAGGAGGTTAATTTTTATAATTTAGGTCTCTGAGGGTCTGGGAAAAGTTGGGGTAGGATGTGGTGTTGAGCATTATTTCCAGTTGAGACACACATCCTGCTTCTTTCCTTCTGTTCCTGGCTCTCCCACAGAGAACTTTTGCAGCACAGAATGCTGTCTGCTGTGATGCTGATGTGTGGTCTCAATAACTTTCAGTAATTTAGAGTACTGCAGAGAGGTATGCTGGCTGGTTATCTGTTCTAGCCTGAGTAAACTTATACAGACTGGAATCAGGATTTCCATAGCACTGGAAAAAGGAAAGTAGATTGGGTTTGGGTTTTAAGTCTGTTGCAAGACAATATGGGTCAGTAAATGCAGCCTTCTCGCTGATGGTGTGAGGCAAGAGGGAGGGTTACTAAGTGGACTCAGTGTAGATGTCAATTCTTGGGGTTTTCACCTTCTTTTGTATTCCAAGTATGTTAAATCAGCACTTAATTCCTGTTTTGAAGAGATTTGAGAGATTGAGGGAATCAAAATGTCTAGTCTTTCATTTTGTCTAATCACATGATCTAGAAGTTGCATCTCTTGTTAGATAGGTGATTGGGCAATGGGTTTTTATTGAGGTCTTTCTCTTTCTTTAGGCCTTCAGTGACCCGAAATTGGGTTCCAGAATAAAGCTGAGAATTCATGTCCTGGGTGAAAAAACAAGAGCCAGGTAAAATAAATAAAAAGTATATTCCTCAGAGTGTTATATGCTGTGAATATAGCTGTTTGAAAATCACTGTAAGAATAAATTATTTCATCATTAGGAAAAAATAATAAATTGAAGAAAATATAAACTCAATTTTAAATGTGAATGTATTAACCCAATAAAATAAAAAGAATGACAATTTGAAAAAGAAAATTTTGTTGCTACAAAAAAGGTTTTAAAAACAAAGACAGGACACAGAATAAAATGAGAACACCAAGTGAATTCAAAAAAGCAGAAGTCGCGAACGTGTTCAGTTATTTCAGTTGTCTCTGACTCTTCGAGATCTCATTTGGAGTTTTCTTGACAAAGATACTGTAGAGAGGTTTGTCATTTCCTTCTGCAGCTCATTCTACAGATGAGGAAACTGAGACAAACAGGTGAAGTGACTTGGCTAAGGTCACACAGCAAGTATGAGTCTGAGGTCAGATTTTAATTCAGATCTTTCTGACTCCAAGCCTGGTGCCACTCAGCTCCCATTGCAATCATGCTGTCAGACAAATCAGAAACAGATTTTCAAAACATAAAAAAGGGATGAACAAGAAAACTGCATTATTCTGCAAGGAACCATAGAGACAACAAACCAATATCAATATGAATTTAGATCTTCCACATGCCTAAGCATCAGAATTCATAAGCGATCCATTACCCGAACAGCAAAACCATATAGACAGTAACACTATAGTAACAGATTTCAGTGACCTCTTTTTAGTGTCAGAAAAGTCTAATAGAAAAATAAAGGGGAAAAATATGAAATTTAACAAATTGCTAGGGAAATCAGAGCTAAGACCATGATGTCTTCTAAAAGGGACTACTAAAGAATGAATACGCATAAATATTCATTCCACATAGAACTTTTAAAAAAAAATTATCCATATAGAAAAGAGCAGAACCAGAAGAACACTGTACACAGTAACAACCACAGTGTGTGAGGAATTTTTCTGGTAGACTTAGCCTTTCACAGCAATGCAGGGACCTAAAATATTCCCAAAGGACTCTTGAGACAAAATGCCATCCAATCCAGAGAAAAAACTATGGAATTGGAGTGCAGAATATCTTCTCTTGTGTTATGTTTTGTTTTGTTTGTGTTTTTATCATGGTTTCTTCCATTTATTTTAATTCTTCTGTGCAACATGACTAATGTGAAAATGTATTTAATAAGAATGTATGTGTAGAACCCATGTAAAATTGTATGCCATCTCGAGGAGGGAGCGGGGGAAAAGGGGAAGAAAATCTAAGACTTTTGGAAGTGATTGTAGGAAACTGAAAACAAATAAATTAATAATAATTTAAAAATTATCCATGTATGAGTGCACAGAGATATTACAAGTAAAGGGAAAATATAGAAATAGTAAGTATATAGACCATAATACAATAAAAATAGTAATTAATTCAGCCCACAAACAAAAGACAGAGACGGAAATGGAGTCTTAAAAATGAAATTGTAAATAATGAATGGGTCAAAGAACAAATCATTAAAACAACAAAATACCAAAATTTCTGAGAAGCTCATGGGGGTATTAGAAATCATACCTCTACAAACATAAAGAAAATAGAAAAAAGAGGGAATTAATGAAATGCCTATACATTTAAAAATTAGAAAGTCAACAAATAAACTTAAAATGAGCACAAAAGAGGAGATATTAAAAATATTAGAAGTAGATAAAATGGAAACAAAAAACTACAGAAATGAAGACTAAAACTAAAAAGTGATTCTTTGGTGGGACTAACAATATTTATAAACTTTTAGCCAATCTGATTGGCAGGAAATGAAATGAACAAAATAGCAAATAAGGTGAAATCACAACAAAACCAGGAGAACTAAAAAAGAATAATGAGAACCTATTATACATACTATTATACTATTTAACTATTGTTAAATACTAACAAAACTGAGATTACAAAAGAAATAGAAACACTTCCAAAATATATAATACTTAGACTAACAGAAGACCAAATTGATGTCTTAAACAATCAAATTTCAGAAAAGGAAGTAGAACCAGCTGCAGAGGAACTACTTAAAAAAAACAAAAACCAAAAAAACTCTTTTTGCCCTGATGGATTCACAAAAGAATTCTATCAGAATTTTAAAGAAAAATGTTAGCCATACTACACAAATTATTCTCAAAAATTTAAAAATATCCTACCAAATTCCTTTTATGAGAGATATAATCCTAATACTTAAACTAGAGATGGATCAAAGCACAAAAGAACTTTAGACCAATATCATTAATGAATATTCAAATATTTTGAATAGAATCCTGTCAGACAACTCTGATTTACACAAGAAATAATTCTTCTTGATCACATTCAGTTTATATCAGGGATATGAGGATGGTTCATTAATAGGAAAACTATCAACATAACCAAATTAAAAACAAAAACATCCAAAATCACATTATCTCAAGAGGTGTGAGAAAAACCTTTGACAAAATTTAATACTACTTTATGATAAAATCCCTACAAAATATAGGCAAAAAGGAACGTTTTTTAATGTCATTAAAAGTGTCTATCTAAAATCAAAAGCAAGTATCATGTGCAATGTAGATAAGACTAAAACTTTTCTGAATAGATACAGGATGTTAAAAGGATTCCTAGTCTCCCCATTTTTACTTGATATAGTCCTGGAAATGCTAGGAATAGTAATAAGACAGAGGGAAAAATTGAAGGTATTGTTGAGTCATTGCAGTTGTGTCTGACTCTGTGACCCCTTTTATGGTTTTCTTGTCAAAGTGGTTCTCCAACTTATTTTATAGATGATGAAACTGAGACAGGTTGAGGTAAAGTGAGTTGCCCAAGGTCATACAGATAGTAAGTAAGTAACTGTCTGAGGCCAGATTTCAGTTCAGGAAGATGTCTTTCTGACTCCAGCCTTGGAACTTTCTCCATTGCACTACTTAGCAGCCCCAGGTAGAGAGGTTAAAAAAAACAAACTATCCCTATTTGCTGATGATGTGATGGTTTGCTAGGAAAACCCTAGGGAATAAACAAAGATTCTAATTGAGACAATATCTTCAGCAAATTAAAATAAACCTTCAAAAATCAATTGAATTTATACAAAATAATAATAATAATTTTAAAAGCCAATAGACAATAATAGAGAACTTATTTCAAAGAATATAAAATTCATAGGTATCTAGGGAATCAATGAAATCACACAAAAGACTTAAATAGATTAAGTTACAAAATGCTCTTTTTAAAAAGTGAATACTTTAAGTAGCTGGAGCAATATTCAGTGATCTGGCTGGGCTATGTCAATATAATAAAATGACAATACGACCAAAGTTAATTTGCACTTTTAATGTCATACTAATTAAATTATCAAAATGATACTTTACAGAATTTGATAAAGAATATCATAATTCATTTGAAAAAATAAAACATTTAGATTATCAAGGGAATGATGAAGAAGAGGTACTAGCTCCTTTAGACCTCCAACTATTTTAATAAAGTAGCAATCATCAAAACCATCTGGTATTGCATAAAATGTAGAGGTAGATCTGTGATATAGCCTAGAGTCACACACAGTCGAACTCAATAACTTAGCATTTGATGAACTGGAAAATATAGATAAGAAAGAACTCCCTATTTGCTAAAAACCGCTTGGAAAACTGGAAAAGCAGTCTGGCAAAGGTTAGACTTAAATTGATATGTTACACTGTATTCCAAAATATGTTCTAAATCAGTAGCCATAGAGGCAATTACTAAAGGTAAAATAAATAACTTTAATTACTTGAAATTGAAAAGCTTCTGGACAGACAAAATTAATGCACCTAGATTGAGAAGGGAAGTAGTCAAATGAGAAAAAAAATCTGCAACAAATTTCTCTGATAAGGGCTTGGTATCCAAAATACATAAACTGTTGACAGCTATATATACATACACATGTATATATACATATACATGGTCATATGACCAGCACTTCAAATTTCTCAATTCCACATTCCTCAATAAATAAGCTTTCAAAAGATTTGTAAACTTTTAGCAAACATATGAGAGAATGATCCAGATGACTTAAGGAGAAATGCAAATCAAACAACTTTGAGGTTTCACCTCACAGCCTACTGGGGGAAGGGAAGTTATATCGGTACATTATTTGTGGAGATGTGAATCTGTACAGCCATTTTGGAAAGTGGTTTGGAATTATGCAAGTAAAATTGCTAAAATGTCCATATCCTTTGACCCAGTGATTTTTTTTTACTGGATTTATACCCCAAGGAGGGTATATACCAAAATATTCATAACAATACTTGAATTGAAATTAGAAACAAAGTAGATGCTCATTCATTAGGCTATAGCTAAATAAATTATGATGCATTAATGCAGTGAAAATTTGATGTGGTATAAGAAATGAATGTGAGCTAATGGAGTAAAATTCAAGAAAATAAAATGCACAATAATTACAACAGTGTAAACAAAGGACAGCCACACCCCCACCAAAGATCAAAAGTGAATGTTGCGAAATTATAAAGAATCAGCGTGATTCGAAAGAAGAGATGTGAGGATGCCCTCCTATCCCACCTCTTTGCAGAGAAGATCCACAGGTGTTTCACATTCCACATATTTTTAGATTTCTTAATGTATTGATTAAGTTATACTGATTTTGTCCTCTTTCTTTTTTCATCTTAAAAATACTGTTTGTTATATGGGATGATTCTTAGAGAGAGGGAGTGGTACTGGGGAAAACTGATGATGTAAAGAAAAGTTTCAATTAAAAACATCTAGAAAATAAATTATTAGAGTATCTGTTATTTGAAACATTGAGGTGGTTTTTATTTTTTAAGAGCAAACAAGTTTGATGTTGAGGTAATGACTCTTATTTCCTTTGGAAAATGTTTAAGTTAAAAATGTATCTATAAAACTTGAAGATTGAAGTCCCACAATATATGGAAGTGTATATTCTTGCTCCTCCTTTGATATTGTGGTATAAATTTGCCTTATAGATTGAATACCTTAGTGTGGCATAATTATCCCACAGAAGCTTATTTTTGCCTTACTCTAGATAGTTTCTTTTTTTTGTTTCCTCTAAGAGGATTGTGTTTTTTTTTCTTCAAACAATACATTGTCTCCTTTCTTCAGGAAACACCTTTTTTTCTGGATGATGCATTTAGTTTTTGTCATTTCCACTTCAGTGTGAACTATGAAGTCATCCTTTTCCTGTGAAAAGGAAATTTCCCAGCTGTTTATAAAATGTGGAAGCTTCTTGGAGAGGCTGCAAAAGCTCAGAAAGATATGTTGCCTCTCCACTCTGTGCTATCAAATTGTTTTTTCAGTAGAGCTATTTTTTGGGGGGGGGGGGGGGGGGGGTTGTGCCATCCAGCTGTCAGGGTAACATTTTCCTGCTTGTTACTTTTTTTTACATGTACCTGAGAAAGACCACTTTGATATTTATACTTTAGCCTTTGGCAAAAAAAAATTCTTACTTTCCCTAAACTTTGGTTAAAAAGGAAAGACTAGGAATTTGGAAGGATGGAAAATTTGGTATTGCTTTAACTACCTTTTGAAGGCAAATCTAGTGTCTTCTTGGTTAAAAATATTTACCACTTCCTCTCTCACTCTAGACACACCCATTTAAACTCACCAACCATCATTTCCTTTGTTTTTTAACCTATCTTGTTTATGTAGTGAGTAAGTAGAGCTATTGTTTAGGCTCCAATTGGTTTATCCGAGTTATATTGGGGATTTATATTCCTATTTTGAGACAGGCAACAAGTAGTTTGATAGTGTTTACAAAGCCATATTTTCATATAGAAATGTGGACTAGGGTTTATCTTATTGCCATTAAGTTACAGTGGATGGAATGATGTCAGTTTCTGCTTTTACTTATCAGAATGGGGAAGTAAGAAGAGGGGATTATACCTGAGATGTCAGATAAGCATCCATTATGGGCGAGTGGCTATTTTGTGCCCTTCATTCAACATTAATCCAACTGTTGAGCTCCCTGTGTGTCAGAATACCTGATCTGCTTAGGGTGGGAGAGATTCAGAGTTTTGAAAAAAATATCCTTCTAGTTACCTAGGTTCCAAATTCAATTTCATCCTCAGCTTCTCACTCTCATCTCACATATCTAATTAATTACCAAATATGGTATCTTTCCATCTCTCAAATAAGTCCCCTCCACTCTGGTCACAGAATTACCACTCTAGTTTAGTCCCTCATCAACTGAATGAATACTACTGCAATAACCTTCCATTGGTTCATTCTGTCTCAATCAACCCTCTTCTTCTTCCCATCCTTGGTACAACCACCAAAGTATTTTCTTAAAATTCAGGTTTTATCATACCTCAACCTCTTCATACTTCAGTAGCTCCCTATTACCTCTGGGATCAACTATAAATTCTTCTCTTTGGCATTCAGAGCTTTCCATGACCTGGCCCCATCCTGTATTTCCAGTCTTCTTGCACATTACTCCTTGTTCTGTGGATCCAACCATATCGGTCTACTTACTCATTATTTCACACTCCTTGAATTTGATGCCCATCCCTATGCCTTTGCACTGACTGTTCTGCATGCCTAAGCACAACCTTCTCACCTCTGCCTCTTAGAATCCCTGGCTTCCTTAAAGGTCTAGCTCAAGTGCTACTTTTTGTGTGAAGCTTCTCCTGATGCTCTTGGATATTACTATCCTCCCTGCCATGACCAACTTGCATGCATTTTGCATATATTATAGATGTAAGTGTGTGTATAAATGCTGTCTTCCTCATTAGGATCTAAGCTTTTTGAGGACAGGGATTGTTTCACTTTGTCTCTGTATCTCAGAATTTAGCCTAGAGCCTGGTGTACCACAGTATACATTTGCTTATTAATTAGTTAATCCCTGTTCCTGTTCAAACTACAGTAATAACAAGAACCAAATACAGTTCTTGTTAACATAACCATAATATATAGTCTTATGTGATAAATATATTAGAAACATGTGGTGTAAAGTCTGAGTGGGAAGGTTATTACAGCTATGCAATCAGGGAAAGGTTCCTGGAGAAGTTGGCATTTGCATTGGACATTAGAGGAGAGGAGAGCTATTCAATAGGCAAAGACAGAGAGGAAGGAATTTCATATCCTAACATGAGCAAAGGTATGAAGTCAGGATAGCTCAGGGCATGATGTGGGGAACAGTTTGATTAGGAGCATAGTTTTCCAAGCAAACATAATGAGATAAACTGAAGAGAGTCAGGTGATGCCTAATTGTTGGACTTCAAGAGACAAAGGAATCTGAATTTTACTTGGTAGCTAGTAGGGAGCCACTGGAGACTTTTTAGCAGAAGACCAATTGGACCGTATCTCTGCATAAAGATTAGTCTGACAGTAATAAAAAGATGGATTGGAGGGCATAAAATGAAGGCAGTAGGACTTGATGGAAGAGCCTCAAATAGGGTTGGACCAACAAGAATAGAGGCAATAGAAGGATGTAACAGATATGGAAGGATAATTCACAGAACTTAGTAAGTGATTGGATAGGAGAAGTAATGGAAGAAAACATTGGGAATAACATCAAATTTTCATAGCAAGTTCAAAAGTCAGGACAGTTTCAGAGAGATGTATTGACTGGTTTGAGATACTTTCTGAATTGTCTACAAGATGGTGAAGAAATTTGTTGCTAGGGTGTGAAGATTTCAAAATGTCTTTAAGAAAAGAAACAGTGCTATTCTGATAATATTTTGATACTATGAAAACAAACTCCAGGAGTTGAATATTAAAGATCATTTATAGTATGTGCCAAAAACTGGTTTTATCATAGTTGCTACAACCTGTTTTTCTAGAGGAATGAAATCAATGTATCAGTTGTACTCTATTGTTTCTTCTTAACCAGAACTTTAATCTATAATTACTCTCTCAAAATTCTTCTCATTATACTAATAATTTTGGTGGAATGTGAATTTTTTTATTGTAAAAGCTATAACAAATAGCTGTGTGTGTGTGTTAGAGCAGAATGGGAGTGAGTAGGAGAGAAAGAAGTATGGGTTGGGGATCACTTTATTAGATTACTACTTCCTGTTCAGCTAAGGGGATGACTGTAACTTTGTCTGAATCAGCTTGACTGGTCCCAGCTGTATCCTGTGCTATGCATGGTAATGATTTACCTTCCCACACATCCACTTGATTGTCTTCCTACTTTCCAAATACATTGAACACTACTACAGTATTTAGTAAAGTAGTCTGTGGCAAGGGACTGGATGTTTTCCCAGATATTAATGTGAACAGTAGTTAAATGTAGGGTTGTAGACAGAGAGAATTATATACAAGGTGTACACTTTTCAAAAACTGACACAATGAGCCTATTTTCTTTGAAAAGGGATGGGGAGATTTTACTTAGCATTATATTATAATTAAAAGTCTTCGGTGATGAGAGTCAGCATGGTAGAACAGAAAAACTACTGGACTTGGAGTAAGAAAAGCCTCCATTCATATCCTTCATGACACCAGTGGTGTGACTATGGGCAAGTCATTTGGTGTCTCTGAGCCTCAATTTCCTGACTAGGTTGTGAGGCTCAAATGTGATGGTGCTTGCTTTTGCTACTACAGAAATGCAAGATTTAGTTTAAAGATTAGGCGTGTAAAACTTAAAAATGGTATATAAATTCTAAGTAACTAAGCTGAGGCTTAGCTGCCTTTGCTATTAGGAAATGTGATCCAATCTATAGTTATATAACTAACCCTCTCTTTTCCCACTAAAATCCCTTTAATTCAGTCTTAGGCTTCCTTAGCTTAACTTTCTTCCCCTGATGCTATTTTTGATTCACTCATATTCATTCATGTCAACTGTACTCCTGACAAGTTCCTTATCTTACTCTCTTCACATTATACCCTATGGAACTGTGTTTTGTTGTTAAATTCCTCCTATCAATGAACCCTCCCTTGGAACAAAGACGAACAATTATGCAAGAATACCAGGTACAGTGGCCCTGTCCGAAAATATATGCAGCATTCTGACCCCATAGTCTCCCACCTTTCTGCCATGAGGAGGAAGGTAGGCTTCATTATCTTTTTTTCCAGAACCAAGATTGATACTTACAATTACTCAGTTTCATTTTATTGTTTCTTTCTTTGCATCATTGTTTATGTTGCTTCTGCTTATTTCATTCTAAACTAGTACATACAAGTATTTCTTTCTGTTTTTAATTTATTTTTAGTTTTCAACATTCACTTCCATAAATTTTAAATTTTCTCTGCCTCCCTCACATCCCCCCCTCGCAAGATAGCATGCAGTCTGATATAGGTTCTCCATATACATTCTTATTAAACATATTTTCACATTAGTCATGTTGTATGGAAGAATTAGAATGAATGGAAGGAACCACGAGAAACAAAACAAAACAAAAGAGCAAGTAGTATGCTTTGATATGCATTCAGACTCCATATTTCTTTCCCTAGATGTGGATGGAATTTTCTACCATGAGTCTTTTGGAGTTGTTTCAGGTCTTTGCGTTGCTGAGAAGATCTAAGTCTATCAAAGTCAGTCATCAATGTGACTGTTACTGTATACACTATTCTCCTGATTCTGCTCATTTCATTCAGCTTCAGTTCATGTAAGTCTTAACCAGGTTTTCTGGAGTCGGTCTGCTCATCCTTTCTCATAGCACAACAGTATTCCATTACATTCATATGCCACAACTTGTTCAGCCATTCCCTAATTGATGGGCATCCCTTCAATTTTCAGTTCTTAGCCACCACAAAAAGAGCTGCTATAAATATTTTGTATATATGGGTCCTTTTCCCATCCTACCACTCTGTTTTCTTTGCCACTGCCAAATTGTTTTGATGATTATCATTTTGTAATATAGTTTGAAATCTGGTACTTCCTTCACCTGACCTTCTGTTCTTCTAGATGAATTTTGTTTTTTTTTCTAGGTCTATAAAATAATTCTTTGGTAATGTGATTTGTATGGCACTAAATAAATAAATTAACTTAGAATTGTCGTTTTTATTATATTGACTCAGCCTAAAACAACAGTTTTCAAAATACTTTCACGTAGAATATTTTATTTGATCCATCCAACTTGTGAGGTATATAAAAGATAGTAGAATGTCATTCTTATTTTACAAATGAGGAGCCTGAGACTCAGTAGTTGAACTAATTTGGCCAAGATCAAATTTCAAGGAAACAGAAGAGCAAATTAAAAAACAGAGTTTTCTGATCCTGTTTTGAGAGACACTTTGGTAAGAGTGTTTGGATTTGGAGTCAGAAGATACCTGACAGATGGAGGTTTAAATCCTACCTTAAATATGTATTAGTTATGGTTGACCTCTCAATTTCTTTATTTGTAAAAATGAGTAATGGTATTTGCTACCTACTTTATAGGGTCATCATGAGGGTCTAATGAGATAATGTATAAAAGAACTTTTTAAATCTTAACAGCACTATAAACATGTTAGCTATTATTAAGAATGCAAATATATACTTTACAATTATTTAATTTGGATTGTGAAATGTTAGAATAGCAATTGTCTATCATTTACTAATTTTACTGCACTGAGATCATGACTGTGAGTCTTTTTTTAAAAAAAATTATGTGTATGGGCACTTTTCATAGAAAAAAATATGCAAAAAGCAAATTGCTTTTCCCACTGCCTGGGGAGCAATGATGGATGGATTTTTCTCTTCCTCTTGCCTTTCCTTTTCTCTCTCACCTCTTGCTCTTCAAAAACATATCATGAAAATAGCTTTCTGCTAGCAGATAAGTTTCCATATCACATTTACTGTCAGATTCCTGGGCTATGAGATAAAACAGTAGTAGGGCAAAAGGGGGATAACTTGAATGTAAAGTTTCTGATTACAGTAAGGATTGGAGCAACTTGTCATTTATTCTGTTAAGGCACAATTTCGCAAGACGGAGATGTGCTGGCTGGAGTAGGAAATTTGGAGATCTTAACCCAGCAGAGAGGGACAACTGAATTTCCAAACAAAAAAGACAAAACAAATCTTGGCCATTTGTTTTCAGGTTAGTGATTCCATGTTATTTCCTTTTTTACTTTAATTTTAGAAAATTTTTAAAAATTACAAATGACAAAGCAGGATTAAGTTTTGTAAATGTTTTAAATTTTTTTTAACACTAGATAAATCTTTAAATTGTTCATTTTGTACTAGAGGAGTATCTTGGAGAGGTGAAACAGTTGAATTCAGAGAGATGGAACGTTTTTTAAACACTGCTAATAAAACTCCTTAAGGGCTAGTTGGGACTGGGAAAATAAAAGGTACATACATATAATATTTTGTTAATATACATGTTTGACATAGACTAAGAGGTTTGTGTTAATATGCTGATTTGAAAACTACTTAACTGACAATAGTATTGCATTGGTATAGTTGAAGTTACCAACAGTATTAGGATTTGTTTTGACTTTTTCAGGAAATAAACAGTTTAGCATGTAACATTTGATGATTAAGATAGTGCTTTTCTTTCAGTAATTCCCATTACCTAACTTGCTTGATTTTAGGAGAAACACTAAACATTGTGTTTACATGCTAATGTATTTGCAAAATCAAAACTGGGTTCATAGAACAAGCTGGGTACGAACACTTCCTGTGTGTGTTCATCCTTCATTGCCAAAGACTATGCCATCAGAGAAGTAATGACATGACTTGCACTTGATGTCGTTTTGAGTGAGGGAGGGCTGTGCAGGTCACCAGCCTCACTTCTCCTCCAGAGCCATCTGAATCCAGTGACCAGATATTCATCAAGATGACATACATTTCTTAAATATATGTCATTTATCCCAAACTATGGTCCCTGAAGTCCTATTATAAATTCATCCTTAGGAGAAGGAGCTGGCTCAGTTCACTTACTAAATTGGCTTGTGAAAAAAAATGGATTGTATCTCATTCCTTTATATTTTTAATTTAGCCTATTTTCTTCATAATTTATTTCTTTTACACTTTGTGATGGAATTGAGCTAGAACCTATTTGTTTTTCATTCTTTTTTTCATTTTTAGTTTTCAATACTCATTTCCACAAGATTTTGAGTTCCAGATTTTCTCTCCATCTAACCCCTCCCACCACCCCAATATGGCATAAATTCTGATTACCCTTTCCCCCAGTCTGCTCTTCTTTAGATCCCTCCCCTCCATCTCTTTCCCCCCTTGCTTTCTTGTAGGACAATGTAGACTTCTATACCCCATTGCCTATATATATCATTTCCCAGTTGCATATAGAAACAGTTTTTATCATTTGTTTTTAAAACTTTGAGTACTAAATTCTCCGAATTCTCTTCCTTCTCTCTCCACCCACCCTCATTAAGAAGGCAAGCCATTCAATATAGGTTATACATGTGTAGTTAGGATAGCATCTCATTTCAAGGGGTCAATAATGGATAGGAAAGAAGGGAGTGAGGGTGCAGTAGAAAAATTAACTGTTGACCCTAAATGTGAGAAAACAATTAAGTGTAGTGACTGACTCTGGTGACAAGCTTTCCAAACATGTCTTATCTAATTATTAGTTATTATGAAATGCTAAAACAGCAAATGTGTCTTACCTCACTTCCTCTCTCCTTTTTTTATTAAACTCAAAAGCAACTCCAAATGTTGTGTTGGCTTTGTTAGTACTGTATCATTTATTGTGTTGGATCAGTAGCAGGAGAGGGGAGATATACATACACACATATATTTCTCTCTGTGTGTATGTGTTGAAGAACTGTCTTAGTGTTTGTCAGTGGTGTATGGGATGCTGACTGTACTGAAATATCAAGTCCTCTGTAATAACCCAACCATTGTAGATTCCTTAAACTTTTTAAGCTTCTTTAACCTTCACCTAGAATGTAAAAAAATCTCAAATATTATCTTCACTTATCACCTAGCAACCATGCCTACTGCTCTCCCCAAAGAATGTTCCAGTAATAATGGGATTATTTTGGTTATTGAACAGAGAATTGGATATATCATTGCTAAGTGACAGAGATTACATTTTATTCATTTTTTGATGTCCTGATTGTACAGTGCTCTCTGCCCATGGTGAGTGCTTAGTAAATGTCAAATTTGTTCATTTGACTACCATAGCAATAAAGAAAGTATATCCATTGGCCAACAAACACTACAGCTTTTAATCTTCATAGAATTTATGGTGTCTCACTTCAGAATTATTTCTCTATATAAAACAAGAGTCAATAGCAAAGGTAACTTTTCACTTTTTGTATTATACCCAGAACAATGGCATTTGTAGGGATTAAGAGTCAGCTCTCTGACTCTAAGTCTAGCACTCTTTTCATTGTTTTATGCTGTAGTATTTATTTTTTTGCAAATAAATTTGTCATGTTTTTATTTACTTCTAAAGTAAGCTATTTTGAAGCTAAGCTTGAATTCATCTTCCAATCCAATACCCTTAGCATTTTTTACACATCTGATATATATATACTGAGTACTGTACTGTGCTAGGCAGTGAGAATACAAAACAAAAATAGAATTTTAAGGCATTCATATTTATTAGAAAGATAAACTTGCCAAAAAAAAATTAATAATTTGAAGAGAGAGACAGAGAGAGTAGGCACACCGGAGCAAGAACACTAATGACTAGGGAAATCAGGAAGGATTTTGTGTAGGGAGGTAGCATTTGAGTTGAGCCAGGAAGGAAGTTGGGAATTCTGAGAGCCAGAGGTATATTCCAGGCCCAGGGAGACAAAGGGCATGGCCTGTGCAAAGGTACTGAGTGAGACCAGGGATGGAATGAGTTAGAGAATTCCAGTTTGACTGAACTGTAGAATGTAAGAAAGGAGGCATATACAGTAAACCTGGAGATACATAAACAAGACAACTGAAAAAAAACTAAAGTAAGAATGCCTATTTTCAAAAGTGAAATCCTTATAAAATAATGATTATCACAATACAGAAACAACTTTTCCCTTTTAGGATTGTAGGGTGCTTCCCACACCACTTAATCCTCTTTTCTTCCTATTCTGAGCTCTTCCCTGAGCCTTAGTTGAAGTCTGGAACCAGACTCTGAAGGGCTTTAAATGTCAAGTTGAGGAGTTTTGTGTTTCATACTAGCTATAACAGGCAGCCTCTGTAAATTCTTAAGTAGGAGAATAACATGATCAGATTTGTACTTAGGAATATTATACTTAGCCCCTTAGTTATTGTGTGACATTTCCCCCGCTTCCCCCCAATAAAAAGAACAGTACTTTTCTTTCCCATCTTTTTTTTTTTCAATTGTGATGGGTTTGATTTCTTACCATTGCTTCATTTTGCCTTTATTAAACTGGTTCTAAATGTGAAAGCCATTTATTCTACCCTAAATTTTTCCCCATTGTAAAAATACTCTTTTTTTCTTTCCTTACATAGAGGATTGTAAGATCTTTCAGTTAAACAAAACCAAAGTTGTTCGCTCACTATCTTTCTGTGGGCGTGCCTCTTTTATTTCTGCTGAGGTTACTTGGTTTTTCTTATCTTTGATCACTTCTATTTTTTTCCTGTTGTCCTCTTCTTTCCTAGCTCCTCCCCTCCTTAATTCACCAAAGGAGGGTGTGAGGGGAGAGAGAGAGAGAGAGAGAGAGAGAGAGAGAGAGAGAGAGAGAGAGAGAGTGTGTGTGTGTGTGTGTGTGTGTGTGTGTGTGTGTGTGTGTGTGTGTGTGTGTGTGTGTGTGTGTGTGTGTGTGTGTGTCTCTGTCTGTATCTCTGTTTGTGTCCATGTGTCTAAGTCTGTCTGTTTGAACCAGTTCTCACTTCTGTGACTTGGAAACACTTTTAAGCAACTCATATTTTGATGGACCTTCCTAAAATTCTCTGAAGAAATAAATTTTGATGAAGAATTTAACTATCAAAAGTTCAGAACTTCTAGTTTTGGAAGACAGACAGGTTTTTCAGCCTGTTTTCCCCTATATTAAATATTAAAATATTAGATATGCATACTCAGAAGGTACAAATGGGTCTTGCCTTATGTAGTAAATAGGTCTTTTTAAATGTAACAGAGCAACTTGTTTGTTTTTAAAGTTTAATTGATGTGTTTTTAAAAAATTCGTAATAATTTCCTTATCCATCTTTTTCCCCACCATTTGAACCTTCCTTTTAACAAAGAAAAACATTTAAACAAAAGTGACATTGCATTGAGTATTCCATACCAATAATACCAAATCAGGGAAATAATCAGCTACTTTCCTGCAGAGACATGAGCTATATGTCATCGTCCGTTTTCTTGGACCAGAATTGGTCATTACAATTGTTGCTGTTGTTATATGACTGTATGTTGTTAATATGTAATACATGATTATTATTTTCATGACAATGATGGTGATCATCATCATTAACACTTATATAGTGATTGAAGGTTTACAAAATGTCTTACATACTTTATCTCATTTGAGTTCAGCTGCTTTTTAGTAGGGACTTGGGCAAATTCAGATATTTATTGCAATTATCTGTTTTCTCAAAGCAGTTCACAGATATATGCACACATATAATATATGTAGTCTTTGTAACAGAAGAGCAAACAATAGTTTGTACTTTAGCTACACATACTTAAATGTGGAAATTAGTAAAATTTTTGATTTTACTGTTTTATGGTAACTATCATAGAAAGCAGAGCTCATTTATTTTTTAGGCATTCAACTTGCCAATCTTTATGTGTGAACTTGTATATAATATATGCATATTGTATGCATAGTGTGTATATGCATGCATTTTTATAGACTTTTAACCAACTTATCCAAATTTTTCTAAACCAAAACTATCCGGCCATCTTCCACAAATATCAATGTCATTGTTAGGCAGTGAGTATTCTTTAACAGAATACAGTGCTGGTAGTTTTAGTTGTACTTTTTTTTCATTTTTGCTGAAATTCATATGTGCCCCACTCTTGGTGGAACTGTTAATAAGAAAAGCAATTTAGAATTATGAAAGTAAAGTGACTAAAAGATTCACATACTTTGATCTAGAGATTCCACTAATAGCTCTATGCCCTAAGGAGGGCCAATGACAAGAAAGTCCCTGTGAACCTCAAAATATTTAAAGCAGCTCTTTTTATTATTGCAAGGAACTGGAAATAAATAGGTACCCTTCAATTTGAGAAAGGTTCATCAAATTACTATCCATATTTGAAATGATAAATATGATGAGTACAAAGAAGCATAGAAAGATTGACACTGCAAAATGAAGCAAGAAGAGCCAGGAAAACAATGTACTCAAGGACTATAATCATGTAAATGGAAAGAACAATCATAAAAACAATCAAAAGTCAATACTGCAAAATTATGAAGAACAGAGATCACTCAAAAGAAGAGATACGAGAAGACATTCTCATCCCACCCCTTTGCAGAGCTGGGAGATCGATAGATGTTGCACATTCCACATATGGCAGAGTGGTGATTATTGAGCTATTTGCCAGATACTGCTGAATGATTGGAGTGCTGGATTGTGAATATATTATGTCATTACACACCTGAGGACAGATGTGCAATTTATATATTTTGTTTAGTTTAGCTCTTTCATGACTTAAAATAATGTTTGAAGATAAGTATGAGCATACCTCTTAATACTTACATATTAGGTAAATGAGATCTTAAAAGAGTAGTTAGTTATAAAAGAAAATAGTTATGTTACAGTGGAGTTTATTTTGTAATCTTCAGGGTTTATCTTTTTCTGTTATATACCATTTTAAAATTTTTCTTATAATAGTTTTCTATTTTTTTCCAATTACATGTAAAGGTGGTGTTCAACATTCACTTTTTATAAGATTTTGAGTTCCAAATTTTTTCTCCTTCCCTCCTCCTCAAGATGGCAAACAATCTGATATAGGCTATACATGTACAATCATATTAGACATATTTCCACATTAGTCATATTGTGAAAGAAGAATCAGAACAAAAGGGGAAAACTGCAAGAAAGAAAAAAGAGAGAAAATAGTATTCTTCGATCTGCATTCAGACTCCCTAGTTATTTCTCTGGATTTGGATACCATTTTCAATCATGAATCTTTAGGAATTGTCCTAGGTCATTGTTTTGCTGAGAAAAGCTAAGTCTATCAAAGTTGGTCATCAAACAATGTTGCTATTAACTGTGTACAATGTTCTCCTGGTTCTGCTCACTTCACTCAGCATTAGTTCATCTATCCTGTAACCTTCAGTTAAAACAAAAAAGTCAGTTCAGATGATTGTGTACCTTCCAGTTCAAGACCCTATTCATGATTTTATTTTTTTAGAAATGATATTCATTGGGGCAAAATTATGCAGAATAAACCTGTATTTCATTTTCTTTTAAGTTCCTATAGAGATACTATTTATAGCTAATATTAGTATTTCTGAAAAGTGGTATTTTTTTTTTGGTGAAACTTTTTCAATTTCTTTGGTAAAGTTCCTATAGAGATATTATTTATACCTAATCTTAGTATTTCCTAAAAGTAATTGTTTGGGTTTTTTTGGTGACACTTTATTTGAAATGAAAAGCATATTTTTCCAACACATATTGTTGTTGGACAAAAAAATACCTAGGATTTACATAGCACTTTAAGCTTTGCAAATATTTACATATATCTCATTTTATCCTCACAACAACCCTGAGAGATATTATCATCCCCATTTTACAGATGAGGAGACTGAGGCAGACAAAAGTTAACAGGCTAGGTAAAAAGCATCATGATGATGAAAAAGGAGTCATAGAACTAATGAGTGTCTGAAGCTAGAAGTGCGTTCATGTCTTCCCAGTTGTAGGTTCAACACTTGATCCCTTTCTCCATTAAATTGCCTCAGCTCCTCAGATGAGGTTGCCCAAGGCAAAAAGTGATATTTTTAATAGTAAACTCCTCTTTGGGAGAGGAAAAAAAAAGATTCACTTTTACTTTCTCTCCAAAATATTACCACCATTGGAAATCTTTTTTTTAATCCTTCTTGGTTTCTGCAGTTTTGTTTTTCCTTGAATAATAGGAATCTTAAAAAAAATTATGGTTAGTAATCCTGTGCTACTCATTTCTTCTCCTAAAGATTTCCCTGATGCTGCTTTCTCAAAATTTGGGAAGGGTTTTATGAGTGTTTCATCTCTAGGCTGTTAGCTAAGAAAACATACAGATTATGTCCTTCTCAGAAAGTAACCCTTGGGGCTGAGAAAGGGACTACTTTGGGGTCCACAGTGCTATGTTGCTTGTTACTTACTCTTCTTTAAAAGGCTTTTAGATATGATCTCATCCTATTCAACTCACCCTGTGCTCACTTGCTCTGTGTGTGTGTGTGTGTGTGTGTGTGTGTGTGTGTGTGTATGTATGTAATCCCACCAACTACCCAGATACTGAAAGAAGTTTCAAGAGTTAGAAATATTGTCTTTCCATGTCCATGTAGGAATGTAAGCAGTTCAACTTTAGTAAGTTCCTTATGATTTCTCTTTGCTATTTACTTTTTCATGCTTCTCTTCATTCTTGTGTTTGAAAGTCAAATTTTCTTTTCAGCTCTGGTCTTTTCATCAAGAATGCTTGAAAGTCCTCGATTTCATTGAAAGACCATTTTTTCCCCTGAAGTATTATACTCAGTTTTGCTGGGTAGGTGATTCTTGGTTTTAGTCCTAGTTCCTTTGACTTCTGGAATATCATATTCCAAGCCCTTCAATCCCTTAATGTAGAAGCTGCTAGATCTTGTGTTATCCTGATTGTATTTCCACAGTACACAAATTATTTCTTTCTAGCTGCTTGCAATATTTTCTCCTTGACCTGGGAACTATGGAATTTGGCTACAATGTTCCTAGGAGTTTCTCTTTTTGGATCTCTTTCAGGAGATGATCAGTGAATTCTTTCAGTATTTATTTTGCCTCTTGGTTCTAGAATATCAGGGCAGTTTTCCTTGATAATTTCATGAAAGATGATGTCTAGGCTCGTTTTTTTATCATGGCTTTCAGGTAGGCCCATAATTTTTAAATTGTCTCTCCTGGATCTATTTTTTAGGTCAGTTGTTTTTCTAATGAGATATTTCACATTATCTTTCATTTTTTCATTCTTTTGGTTTTGTTTTGTGATTTCTTGGTTTCTCATAAAGTCATTAGCTTCCATCTGTTCCATCCTAATTTTGAAAGAACTATTTTCTTCAGTGAGCTTTTGGACCTCCTTTTCCATTTGGCTAATTCTGCTTTTGAAAGCATTCTTCTCCTCATTGGCTTTTTGAACCTCTTTTGTCAATTGAGTTAGCCTATTTTTCAAGGTGTTATTTTCTTCAGCATTTTTTTGGGTCTCCTTTGGCAAGATGTTGACCTGCTTTTCATGCTTTTCTTGCATCTCTCTCATTTCTCTTCCCAGTTTTTCCTCCACCTCTCTAACTTGATTTTCAAAATCCTTTTTGAGCTCTTCCATGGCCTGAGCCCATTGAATATTTATTTTGGATGTTTGGGATACAGAAGCCTTGACTTCTGTGTCTTTCCCTGATGGTAAGCATTGTTCTTCCTCATCTGAAAGGATGGGAGGAGATATCTGTTCACCAAGAAAGTACCCTTCTATGGTCTTATTTTTTTTTTCCCTTTTTTGGGCATTTTCCCAACCAGTTACTTGACTTTTGGGTCTTTTGTCAAGAGTAGGGTATACTCTGGGCATCTGTAAGATCTCAATTCCTCCAGGGTGGCACAGTCAGGTGTGTACACTGGTCTGGGAGCAACCAGAAACTTTTGTGCCCAGAATCTATGAATTAATAGAGTTTCCTCTCCACAGCCACCTGGCCTTCAGTTCCAGCAAGCCAGCACCTGGAGGCTGAGATTCAGATAAAGGGCACAATTCCCCCAGGGGCTTTAGGAGGGGACAGGGCCACCATTCAGTGTGAGATAAAGATCAGCTGCTCAATTCTTGCAGAAGCTTTAAGTAGGGGCAGGGCCGCCACACAGGACTGAGGTAAGAATCAGCTGCTCAGTTCCCCCAGGGGTTTTACAATTCAACAGTGGATGGTAGCTGCTGTGGGAGCTGCTGGCCCCCTGATTCTGTCTCTGCTGCTGCTGCTGCCTGAGGCCAGAGCTGTGGGAAGACCCTCCTCCCTTCTCAGCCAGCTGAAAAAACCCTCTCACTGACCTTAGGCACCTGTGGGTTGAGGGATCTGCTGCTGGGGATTCCGCCCTGAGGCCTGTTCATGTCCTTCTCCAGCACCATGCAGCTTTGGCCAGGGCTGGGCTCCACTCTGCATCTGGGGCAATAGACCTTTCCCGTTGGCTTTTCAGGTTACCCTGGGCTGGAAATCTCCTCCACTCCATTGTTGTGTGGCTTCTGCTGCTCTAGAATTTGTTGACAGTCTTTCTTCACAATTATTTTATGGGATGTGGGGGAAGAGCTAGTGTATATGCGTCTTTCTACTCCACTATCTTGGCTCCATTCCCCCATACCTGTTTTGAAGACAACTTCTCTACTTTTTTCAAAGACTTTACCAGACTTCTCATCCACCAGTTTAGTTTTAGGATTGTTTTCATTTTATGTAAACCAGGCAATTCAACTTTCAAATAGCTTCAAAAACCAATAGGGACCACCTGTTAACAAGGCTAATAACAATGGGAATATCTTAGATTTCTAGAGTATTTTATAGTTGTCTAACCACTTTTACATTTCTTATCTCCTTTGATTTTATCAGCCCTGTGAGAAATAGAGGGGATTAAGGGAATTAAAGTTCAGAGAAGCATCAGTGATCTGTCCAAGGCTATATTCAGCTGCTAACCCAGTGTTCTTCTCAATAGGCTACACTTCAGTATTCCTGCCAAGGGAAATACTGGAATTTTGGAATTGGAAGTCAGTCAAAGGGAAGAATTTTTCTAATTAATTGGGAGGCGTTAAATCTCAGTGTCAGGTCAGTTTACCTATTTGTTGGTTTAGTGCCTTGCACATGGGAGACTTAAAATAATGATCTTATTTATTATGCTCAGAGACCCTCTTCTTAACTCTCCACTATTTTTCTATTCCCATCCACCTCTTCTGAAGTTTGCGTACCAATGTTTTCAGTCCTTGAGTCCTTTAGGTCTACCTCGACAGCTCCCAGTTGAACACACACAAGCCATCTCTACAGTATCAGGTTGATCCTGTTCTCTACACTTCTTATCATACTGAAGATAAAAAGACAGTAAGAAAATAGGCGTCTGATGTGGTCTTTCAGGAATTGTTACACTTGTACCTGTCTTAGCATGCCAAGATTTTGTCAGTTCCTGATTTGATTTTGATTTAAAATAAAAAACAAAAGGGGGGAGGGGCAACAAAAGAGAACTCAGTAGAAATATGTTAGTTTGAGAGATGTCCAATGAACTTTTGAAATGAAGGATTCTCCTAGATCACTTGAAGTATACCATCCTTCCCAACTAATTTACATGTTCTTTGCCTTTGATGAGCAGTTTTATATGGTGAAAAAAGCACTTACAAGAGAATCAGAAACTACTCTCTTAAGTAGTCGTGTGACCATGGGTCAGTCATTTTATGTCTTTGGGTCCCACTTTTCTTATATATAAAAACAGGGAGATGAATTAGGCATTCTCTGGAGGTATTTTTGCTCTGAGTCTGTGACCAACATTCATGACTTTCAGATATCATTTTGTCTGTTAACTGTATGAAAGTTGTGTGGAACCCCAGAGGAGATTCTAATTTAGTGGTTAGTGATGTCATGACTATGTATGAATAAAGCCATTTTTGGTTAATGTACTAAGAGCTTAATGACTTTTTCATTTGGTAAGAGCTCCTTGTCATTGCTGCCCACCGGCTCTATTCTGACCAAGATAGGCCAAACTCTGCCCTGCTTTTTTCTTCTTAGCCAGCCTTCGAGATTAGCCTCACTCTCTTGGGGAATTTTACACTAAGCTGAAAGTCCTATTGAATTGAGGTTTTCCAAGCAAAGATCATCCCTGATACTACTTAAGTCCTTGATGATATCAGACTTGTGGAAGTATACGTGTCCATCAGCCAAAGATTAAACCATCAGCTCCTCCCTCATTTGTTCCCTTAACTAAATGATATTTGTTTAAGAACCTCTTCAGTTCTCCTGCTTTGTTTTCATTTTGGCATATATTCCAAGAAGAGTCCCACTCCCTACTGGAAGACTTTGACTTTAGCCTCTGATAACTTCAAGATCAGTTAGGAATATAGATTTGGAGCTAGAATGTAATTTTAAGGTTCAACCCCTACATTTTGCAGATGAAGAAAATTAGTTGAACTGGCTTGAATCCCAGCAACAAAGCAGTATTAGCTGTTCATTGGTGTTTAGGAAAAACATGGTAATAAAGTCATATTTTCCTGTAAAAAACAATAACATGTAGCCAGAACCTGTTGTATGCAGAGTATTGTGCTAGGTACAGTGGAAACAGAAATGAAAGATTATGGTCTCTGCCATCAGGAATCTTGAACTTGAGGAGGGACAGATTATGTGCACAAATAACTATAGTATGTTGCAATACACATATAATATGAGGTCAAATAGTGGGATAAGAGATTCATGGAGAATACTTTAAGCTTTGAAAATGAAGGAGGGTTTCATAGAGAAAGTGGCATCTGACATTGACCCTGTCGGAAGTAATATTTTTTTTTTTAATTTTACTTATGTGCAAAGTACAATGTGGTGTAGTCTTTTCCAGGAATAGGGGTTGGGTCAATACAAATGCATACAGGAAGGCCAAAGCAGGACAGAATGGAGAATGATGAATAACCCGATTTGTCTATAATGAAAAGCATATGAAGAAGATTGAATAAGAGATAAAACTGAAGATGAGTTATAGTCAGAGTGCTTATGGCTTGCGTGGAAACCCCTGCCAGCTCTAATTTGTCTTCTCTTTATTAGCAAACTAATAACAGCTAGCATTTATATAGTTCTTTAAAGTTTGCAAAGCAGCTTACAAATATTATCATATTTGATCCTCTTAACAACCCTGTGAGTTAAATACTATTATTTTTTCCATTTTACTGATGAGGAAACAAAAATAGAGAGATTAAGTGACTTGTCCAAGATCACAAAGCTAGTGAGTTTCTGAGGTAGTATTCAAACTCATGTCTTCCTGACTCCACCCTATCCACTGTGCCACCAGCCTGTGGCTGTTTCTTGGGTAGTACCATAACATTTAGCATCATTGCATCATCAGTCTGAACAGAATGGGTGTTCAAAGTAACTGACTGGGTTCTTCATGAGAACTTTCAGTATGGCATGCCCTTACATCAGAGGGTTATTAAATCTGTTGTTTTGCCTGGCATCTTAGGAAGATGTTTTATAAGTAGGAAAATCTTGGTTACATGAGACTTGTCAAACTGACCATTAAAGACACCCTTTTCACTTTTTCTTTTTATCCGCATATTTCCTGGTACACAGTAAACATGAAATAGTGAATGCTTGCTGACTGATTCTTTGTATTTCCTATACATAATGTTCATCTTTGCATTCACATCATGTATAGAAGGTGATCCCTCCTCACCTCTGCCTCAGCACCCCTGGATTCCTTCACGGTCATCTATATAAGGCTTTTCCTGACACTCTGATCCTTCTTCCTCCACATAATAATACCTCTTCCCTCCTATTTTTTTCTTTTTTGGTATTTGTTTCATATATACTTTTTAAGGTTCTGGCTTGCCTGATAAAATGTAAGAAATCAGAGACTATTTCATTTTTTTTGTTTTTGTGTCCTGAACACCTAACCCAGTGCTTGGCACAGAGTAGGCATATAATAAAGACTTATTGATTAAATGTACCTAAATTCCTAAAAATGGCAGGTACATGCATATGTCAGAATAATGTTTCTGCTAACCAGAAGAACCTGCTTTTCTTTTTATCCACAGGCAAAATATTAACTCCTAGTAACTTTCATATTTGTAAGGAAACTTAAAAAAAATACATTTGTACAAGCGATTGTATAATCTAAAAGGGTTTGCTGAATTCAATATTTTTTGGTTATATGGATTCCTGAGAATGTCACACCTTCTCTGTGCTGATAAATCAGTGTCTGTTCTGAATAACGACTCTGACGTAGCTGGCAGATTGCCATTCTTATCAGAGGGGAAATATCTTTCAGTGAATTAAAAAAAAAATGTGTGTGTGCATTCATACGCAAAAATATAGGTGTACAGGGGTTCTTCAGATGTAAAATTACACTGGTAAGTCCTAAAGAGAGTTGGATCTGGATTTCATTTTATCCTCTTCAACTTTTTGTGATCTTACCCACATTCCTGACATGTTACAAACAGCTTGTGTCTCTGAATGTGCAGTATCAATTTTCAGTGTTGAAAACCCCAAAAGGAATCTGGCTGATTCTTTCATGCACAAACAGCTGGGTAGTTGTGGATGGAATTAATTGTTGATATCTATTGGCTGTGTTTTTCTTTTCTTGTCATTTCCTCTGCAGCTGGGAAAGTCAAGTTTGACTTAAAAACAGACATTTCCAGCAAAATGCAAATCCAAGAGTACTAAGATGAGATTCTGCTGAAGAAAAATCTCAACAATTGCTTTTGGGTCAGTGAATTTAAAAAAGATCAATCAATGAGAAACATGTAGCACTATAATCCTAAAACCTCAAAAACATTCTGCGTACCTGAAATACCCTCTCCCCCTTCCCATCAATATCTGCCTATTAGAATTCCAATCTGTTCTTTAAGGCTTAACTCAAAGGTGATCTCCTCAGTTACTAGTGGTACACTAGACCTCAAAAAAGCATTTTGTTTGCTAGACTCTTATGTATTTATATATTATTTCATATTACTTAGTTGTGTATATATTGGGTGTTATTCAGTCATGTCTGATTCTTGGTGACCCATGGACCATAGTAAGCCAGTACTGTTCATGGGGTTTTATTGTCGAAGATACTGAAGTGGTTTACCATTTCCTTTTTCATTGGATTAAGGCAAACAGAGTTTAAGTGACTTACCCAGGGTTGCACAGCTAGTAAGTGTCTGAGACCAGATTTGAACTCAGGTCTTCCTGACTTTAGGCCCAATGCTCTCTTACTAAATCACCTAGATGCCTGTGTTGTACCCACATAATAAATCATTAACTGTGACAGAACAGGGACTCCATTTTTGTTTAATCTTTGTCATCTTCTTTAGCACCTAATACAAAGTTCTGGACATGGTAAGTGCTTAATAAATAAGTCTTGAAGTTGGCTAGCTGGAACAAAACTTGGAAAGACTGCAGCCTCATAACAGGACAGGTGTGGGTGGGAAATCGGATGTAGTCTATTGAGATAAAAGTGAGTGGGACTGCCAGCCCTCCAGCCCCTCCCTTACTGGAGTTGCAGAAGTGCTAACCAGATCCTTCCCCTTCCCACAGTCTACAAGGACTGTCACCCTGAGCTCTTCTTCACAGAGTAGAGCCCAGGGGGACACATGATGATTAAATTAGCCCCCACTGAGGATGAACTAGGGAGGAGGGGAGAAGAACTTAGGGTGTTCTGCCTCTAAGCACTAATATTTGGGGTGAGATCCTCAGGCACCCATCTGTTCTGCTTCCACTACCTCCATACCTTAGTGGAGGGGTGTGGCCGGGGCCACACCCAAACTGAAACTGGGCCTCACCCACCAGCAATGCTCTTCAGTTCAACTAGGATTTACCTCTGTTGGATGCTGTGCTAGTCTTTGGGGATACAAAGACAACAGTAAAGCAGTTGCTGCCTCAAGAAGCTTAAAGTCTAATGAATGAGCTTGAATAGGGGGAGACTGATATTTGGAATTGTCAGCTATGTGAGGATATGCATAGTAATCAAAGACTGAAGAGGCTTACTTTCCCTCCTAGACCTGCTATCCTGGACAAAGTACTAGAGGCCTAGATAATACCTTAGGGGTAATTGTTTAAAAATAGTAAACTGTCTTCCTAGATCTTCCTGGAGCAACTGGGTGGCACAATGAATAGAGGGCTGGAGTTGGAGTCAGGAAGACTTGAGTTCAAATCCATATTCAGACCCTTTGTAGCTATGTAATCATGAGCAAGTCATTTTGCCTCAGTTTCCTCAAATAAAAAAGGGAATAATAAGCATCATCCTCACAAGGCTGTTGCGAGAATCAAATGAGGTTATATTTGTAAAGTGCTTAGTTCAGTGCTTGGCACATAGTTGGTGCTATATAAATGCTTCTTTCATTCACCTTCCTCCTTTTTACAACCCAGTTTCTAAAGAAAATTTTGTGTTGTCCTTGCCTTTACTCGCTTTTCTCACACTCTCACGATCTTTCCCAGTTTCCATCCTCTTTCTGCTTTGCCACATCATTATCTGTGTCTCAAGCCCTAGATGTCCCACAAGGTTTTGTTCTAGACTTTCTTATTTTCTCTAAGATTATTTTTTTTGTCTCTCAACTCATTCCTACTTTTCTCTCTCCTCATCAGCTTTCCCAGGCTCAGTTATTGTCTCTTTGCAGATAGTGCTTATAACTATGTATCCAGTCTTAATTTGTCTCTCCTGAACCCCTAGTCCCTCATAGTATCATAGAATTCAAGCTGTAAGGGACCTTATAGGTTAATCCAACCCCCTTATTTTATAGGTGAGGAAACTGAGACCCCAAATAATTAATTAAATTGCCCAAGATCATCCATATAGTAAGAAGCAGAACTCAGGACTCAGGTCCACTGAATACAAATCTAGTATTCTTTCTACTCTTAATACTGGATTTCTCCAACTGCTTATTATATAGGTATGTCAAAATCAACATGTTCAAAATGGAACTTGTTTTCTCCTTTGAACCTACCTCTTCTCCAAACTTCCCTATTTTTATTTATAGCACCACAGTCCTTTCACACACCCAGTTTTGCAACCTCAAGTATCACCCTTGCTTCTTCCTTTTACCTCACCTGCCTTCAACAGTAGCCAACCTTGAAAGCACCTGTTTCATATATCCTCTCTACTTCCATTACCACCATCCCAGTTTGGTCCTCATCAGTTCTTTATCTAGACTATTGTAATAACCTCCTAGTTGGGTTCCTAGCTTCCAGTCTCTCCCTACATAGCTACCAGAATAATTTTCCTAAAGAACAAGTGTCCCCATATTTCTTCTTGATTCAAGTACCTACTGTGGCTCTCTAGTGACTCTGAGATGAACTAAGAAACTCCTTAGCTTAGCATTTAAAGTCCTTCACAATCAGATTCTAGTCTACTTTTCCAGGCTTATTTCACCTCACTCCCCTTCACACAATCTCAAGTCCAGCTCATTTATCTTTCTTACTGTTAACTGAATTTGGCATTCAATCTCCCTGGCCATGCTTTTATGCCTCTTTCAAGGCTAAGATCATATGCTGTTCCTACCCAGGCCTTTCCTAATTCCTCAATTCCCTATAGTTGTTTGATGCTCCCCCCTCCTCAAAATAACTTGTATATGCTTTTCTAGTTACATGATATACATTCCACCACCACCCCACTGTCATGGAGTGTAAGCTCCTTAATGGTAGGAAGAATTTTGCTTTGTCTTTGTATCCTTCGTACCTAGTTCAGAGGATATTTAATAAATATTTTTGGGGGATTGGATCATCTGGAAAGCTACCAAATGATCCTCTGGGGTCAATTCTCTTTCCCTACCTCTTCTAGCCCTTCTGTCATTGTCCCAGAGTCTCTTATCTTCCCTGCTATCACCAACTAAAGGCAGCTTTCTTGCCTAATCTGTCAGTGAGGGGGAAAATCCATCCATTAGAAAAACATTGTAGTTCTGTGTAAAGATCACTGGACTCAAGGGAATTGGGTTAAATCATGGCTTTCTGGCTACCTGTGACATAGGTCAAGTTGTTTCTTATCTCTGTGTCTCAACTTCCTCACCTGTGAGGTTTGGACTAAATAATCACTGAAGTTCTCTCTAGCTGGAAATCTGCAAACCTGTAATCTAGAGCACCCCCTTCATTTAAGGATACTACACTGAAATGCAGCAAATTGAAGTGATTTGCTCAGCTGATTGTGTAGCCAGGTCTAGAACCCAGTTCTTTCGATTCCCAGACTAATAGTTCTTCCCATGCTGCTTGAAACAAGTTATGGTTTATTTTATTACATGCTAAGAACAGTATGTTGCTGACATAATTTGGCAATATCAAGGAAAACTGAGTCTGTTAGATCTCCCTTCAAATATCCTTAGGGCTGCTTCCAGGGTGCCGCCCAAAACACTGATGAAGCTTAATGAACTAGGCTGATTTACTGCATTGGGGTTTTGGGAGAGAGGGTTCAGGGGGAGGAGGGAATGTGGTTCATATGATTTCTTCATTGTTTTGTCATGATTTTTTTTTTTTAATCTCAACAAATTTGTGGCTTGTTTATGGATATTTGACTTTCATTCTGTGAGATCTTGCAAATGATTGAGAATTCAATGATAATAGACAATTATATTATTCAGCTTATTCATTTAGGAAAAGTAGCATGTAAGTAAAAAAAAAACTTCATCCTCAAACATGGCTTTTTTTTTTTTTTAAATATCTGAGCTTTTAAAAGATGTCTTTTGTGGGTACCCTTTGTGGAGTAAGGTCTCATTGGCAGGTAAGAAGTCATGGAAACAATTAAAATTCCTATGGAACATTGAATCACTGGTTTGGACAAGTGGGTGGTGGTTGTGAAATAAAAAGACAGAGCATTTGGTGTAAACAAAAGTGGTTTTCTTTGGAAGAGTATGCCCTGATCATTTTCTTCAAAATTATTTTTACCTTGTATGAGTTCAAATCACAAACCTACCAAAGCAGTATTAGAGATGACGTGCTAGCAATAATGCTCTATTAAGTCTCACTTATTGGTAAGCAGCATTTCTCCTTGTACTTACTGTGTTTTGTGTGGCCAGGTTAGCTGTATGTAGCATTAGTGAAGATTTTAGGTAATTTGCCCGTGTTCACATATGTTTAGATTCTGAAAAATGCATCAAAGTGAAGTATCAAACCTAAGTACAAGTTTTTTCATGCGTTGGGATATGTAAAACCTGATATTTCTAAACTTAGAAGTTGGCATGTTCTGACTTCCCTTTTGCCAGTTGTCTTCCATCTAGTGTTCTTTTGGTTGATCTGCCTGATCTACCTTTCATTTCTTGTTTACAACAACAGGTACCTGGGAAAATCTGTCCCTCATTCTAAGGTGGGGAGATTGAGAGGGGAATATACTTTTCCCCCCATTTCTTTGAAAATTCATAAACAAATGTGACCACTAAGTCCAGGAAAACCTGGAAAACTTTGTGTTATTAACGTGCAAAACTTGGTTTAGCTAAAGCTAGCCAGGGGTGTGTTATTTCCCCCAGAGTGTACTCCACCCTTGCTCTAACCACATTTACTGGGGATATCTTGCTGTTTATAACAAAGTTCATTTTTAGGGCAGCATTGCATCAGAATTGCCACACGCTAGCCAGCTTAAGAAATGTTCAGCAGTCTCGTTTCTTTTTTTTCCTAAGTAAGAGTTTTCTGTTGCAATGACTGTCAGTAGATAAAGAAACATGGAGCATATAGATGGATGGTTCTGTGCCAGCTGCTGATAGATTGCCAGGTTATTCTGGTTAGGAGGAGCCACCGTGCTTTGCTGCTCATCTAGTCCTGTAGATTTTTGTTTTCCAAGTGGCAAAAAGTTATGTAGAAATTTAATACTCAATCATTTCTCAGTTTGGACAGTAACTGAATATAGGTTTGTTGTCTTTTTTAAATCAATAGCTTGAGATAACATTAACTCTTGAAACAAAACAAACAGTGGTATTTCCATAAGCATGTCCAATATTTTGTAGATGTATACAGTACTTAATGCAAAAATACTTGTATTTTGCTTTATGTACTTAATTTATTGGGCCCATTTTTAGCATGCCCTGGCAATACTGTGTCCCGAGACATCGTGGCATGAACTTTGTGTGTAAGAGTGGGTTCATTGAATAAAAAAAGGCAGCATCTAAAGAGCCTTTTATTCCTGCTATAATGATGCTTTGTCCCTGTTACTGCTGTGTATTTGATAGAAGAATTGGGGGGGTGGGGAAGCCCAAAATTCTGTTCATTGCTTTGTCTTTTCTATGCTTCTGTGCTCTCTAGAGTTAGTGACGTGAGTAGTAAGTTGAATTACAGCTGAATTATTGTGGTTCAATACAGTTCATGTTAAGCTTTTTTTTAAATAGGAGCTGACTTTTTTCTTTATATATTGGTATTTTATTTTGTAACTTACCTTGAATTTCACATTAATTGCTTTATTATATATTGACTTAATAATTACATATTGACTTAATAATAATATTGACTTAATAATTGACTTAATGGTTAGACAGACTCCTGTTGTGATCTGCACAGACAGTTATCCCTTTCACATTTTCATTTGAAATGAAATGATGGTGCACTCACCATTTGTAATAGAGATCTTGTGCTACCTACCCCCCCACTTACAAGAGTAATATTATGGTTCAAAAAGTAAGGTGATTCTGATGGCTAAAGCAGTAGACATTAAGTGATAGAGGATAGCTTCTCTTGTGGGCTCCAATTAATTAACTTTGAATCAGATGTTAATATATTTCCATTTCAGTTCCATTATCTGCAGATTGGTAGTTACTGTGTTTGACTACCTGCTTCTTCCCATAGAAGCATGTGCAGGAAAATGAATGAGAAGCATGGTGTGGCAGAGGAAACACTGTGTAGGCGTTAGACAAAGGGCTCTCTGGTTTTGCTTTTGCCATTGACAAGGCATGTGACCTTGGGCCACTCTTCTTTTTCAGACTATATTTTCTCATCTATAAAGTGACAAGTTTGGACCAGGTGATTGACATACAGTAGGTAGTCAAAAAACATTTGTTGAATGAATGAACAAGTCTCTAAGGCAGGGGTTCTTTTTCGTGTATTATAGACCCTCCCCCTGCCCCAGACGCTCTAGTGAAGCCTGTGAACTACTTCCCAGAATAATATGTCTTGCTTACATTCATAATTGAAGAAAATGCAAGTTTCAGTTAGAAGTTAGTGAAAAGAAAGTATTTTTTCCCACCCAAAGTCATAGACTCCCTTTGAAATCTATTCACTTTGGGGTCTGTGGTCTCCAGTTTAAGAACTACTGCTACTCTATCTTTCAACACGCACAAAAAAAATTCTTTCATGCCATTTCTATTTTACAAAAGTGCTTGAGGTTTCCTAAAAATGGCCTCGTGGATTCTTTGTCTTTTGTAATTGTTTTAGAAACTAGTATTAGTATATAAGAGTATTTGTATGTCATCAAATTACCAATGTTAAATCCTCAATCTATCAACCATAAGATTGACTCTGTAATTATGCCAAAGCATTCTTTGACCCTAACAGGGCTTTGGCTACCTTCTCTCCTACCTGTTCTTTTGAAATTCTAGTTTCACAGTAGAGAGAGGAATGAGGGCATTAGTAGGAACATGGTAAGGAGTATCCCTCCTCCATCTTCTGACTGGGATTGCCTCTCTCAGAGCGAAAGGAATCTTGAGAGCCCACAGTATCCCTGTACTACATATTACTGAGCGACAACTCATGAGGGAGGTTTGTCTGGGAAGACAATAATTTCTCAGTTTGGAAAGATGTCTTCAATTTTTTCTGGCATGTAGAAACTGCTTAGTAAATTACTTCTTCATTGACCCAGATGGTATCCTAATGAGCTGAAAAAAAATGCTTTACCCACCTCAGAAGGGAGTAGTTCATGTGTTTTTCAACACTGCATCAGGCCCAATTTTATCTTCTTAAACTTAATTTAAATTTTGTCTAAAAATCCATAGTAAATGTTCTTTATTTTAATCGTAATTGCATCTATTTTTATATATTTCTGTTTTTTAACATATGTCCAAAGTTATTTTGAAAAAATAATGTGATCACTGTTCTACCACATCTAAAATGATTATCTCATATTTTCTGTTTTCATACATAATAAAGTCTATCAAGGCCTATATCTAAGTTTATGAAACTCACGAAGAGAGCTGTGGCACTGATTAGAAAACTGGCTTTGGAGCCAAGGAGATCTAGGTTCATGTCCTGCTTCTCACATATACTGCCATGGGGCCCTGAGGGACAAACTTTCCTATGCCCTAAGTTTCAGAGAACCTTCCAGCATTGGTAAAGAGAGTTCCCTCTTGTGAGTTTCCTATATCAATGAAATCACAGGTTGAGTCCTTGTCCACAAGACAACCCCTCGCTTGAATACAGGAGAGGGGTTCAGTATGAGTGACCATATTTGTTTGTAAGGGTGAGTGTGAGTATGTGTTTAAATAGATCCTTGTAATTTTCAGTGAAGCCAGCCATACACAGTTGAGCCAAGGGCTTTGGTACTTGGCTTTAGCTTCTCTGTTTAATATTGTTTTCGTATTCTAGCCCTCTAATCCATTTCCTTGCTTCATTGAATACCAAAACTGACATCAATGGACTTAACTAGAGCTTTCTGATTTGGTGCTGAGGAAGCAACCTGAGTGCTGAACTTTAACCCACCATCCTGCCTGCTAAGTTACAGAGTTACAGAAGCAAGAATTTACGCTACTCTTCAAAAAGGATGTTTGGCATTCTGCATTTAATAACTTCATCCTAATCTTACCTTTACATGACGGCTGATTTAAAAGCAAGACAACATTAGAGCTTGGGTTCCATTCGTTTAAACGCAGCAAGAGGACAACTAACCAAAGGTAGGACTTTTTTATTTTAATGCCATTTAGGGAGACTCATGCTACAAATTAATCCATAAGATCCTAGATTATAAAATGCTAGTAGGAAATGACCTTTAAGGTGATCTAAGCCCTTATTTTGTTGATGATGAAACTGAGGCCTATAAAACTGAAGTGTCTTCCCTTGTGTCAAACAATAAAGAGAACTGAAACTGCAGTCCAGGTTTCTCAACTCCTTTTCCAGTGCTTTCTGCTGTACCATTGTACCTCCTTGCTCCAACCTCTTACAGGTCAGATAGTATGATGAAAAAAAACACTGCTCAGATCACCAGGTGGCCTAGTTTCTGGAGTTTTCTCTTCCTCTTACTAGAACAAGTTAGTCAATTTCTGTAAGCTCCAACTTGGGCATCTATAAAACAAGGTTAATGATATTTGTACTACCTTCCTCACAGAATTGTGAGAAAAACAATTTTATAAACCATGAAGTACAGTTTAATTGGGAAGTGTTATCAATTGAAGGCTGACTCATTTCAAAGAGATTGTGCTTTTCAAAACCCTCAAATATTAGGAAATAGCATAATAGCTGGTATTATATGTTGATTCTGTGCCACAAATTCCTTATGCCAACTACTAAAATAACATTCTTTTGTTTCTTTCAATGTGGTGATGTTCCAGGTCTCCTTTGGACAGTGGTATTCTCTCTAAGCTTTGGGTAAAGAAATTCAGTGACTAAAGTGCACTTTTTTTATTATGAATTGGCATAGATAATGATCCTGGTGTCGTTTTAGGCAACATAAATTACTCTGGAGATCCATTCTTGCCTTTTGTATTTGCATATCTTATTTTATCATTATTTTCTTTCAGCTCTACTTTTTAAAAAGAAATAAATTAAGTGAAGCTTGGGTCCACTTACTTGAGTATCATCTGCTAAAATTCATTTATGGGATTAAACCTTGTTGGAACAGCTGTGCCTAGTATGTTTGAATGATTTTTAAAACTATTACTCTCACTAAGTGGTAGTTTGCCAATGGTTGTTCTAGGCTTTGATGACCCAAACCGATAGTGCCTTTGTTATCCTTCTAGTCTTTGTGGTATTACTACAACAGCTGAGGAAATTCCCATACCTTGCTTAAGATATACAGGATGCTGCTGTCTGCCGGATGTTGAACAAACTTTCTCTAAAGCATTTGAAGCTGTTTTCAGAAAATAGTTTAGTAAAATCAAAGTCTTCCAAATAGACAATAGTTTGAGTTGAAACTGAAAAAGCTCTTTAAACAAAAGAGAGAAGAAAAGTACCCCATCCCTCCTCTTCTGTTATGCAGTCCTAGAAGAGGACTGCTATTCCTCCTATGGTGAACAGCTCTTGGCCAGGACCTAAGACACACAGTGGGGACACATAGGGAATTCACTCCCTCCCAGGAAATGCTTTTTTTTTCCCCACTGTATTATCTTGCTGAGGCAATTACAGTGAACAATAGGTTATTAAAGTATTAGAACAAGTGTCATAACTAAGCCAATATTTAATTTAAGTAGTATCCTAAAGGAAAGTTTTGAGTAGGCTTCAGAATCAGTTTAACCACCAATAACTGCTGAACATAAAATCCTTAACCATTTTTTTAAAGGGAAGAGGGGGGAAAAGTGCTTAAGCTAATGATGGATGAACTTTTAGATGCTTACTATAATCGTTTTCTACCTATAGAGGGACAAAAATAAAACTAAGCCATTTTCAGGTCCATATTCCAGGCATAAATTGTGTGTATTTAAAAGTGAAAACTTCAGAAGTTTGAAGAGTAGCTCCTGTGAAAATTTCTTGTGAGAGCAAAGTGCCTTAACTGCAATACTCTGGTGCAGTGACGGACTCTATCTAAATTTAATGTGAGACACCTATATATGTCAAGAATTATTTTTATTATTTTTCCTTTTTAAAAAATTCCACTTTCTTTTCAGCTTTTCCACAGCACCATGGGGGAGTGTATTAGGTATTATTGTTATTCTCATTCCTATTTTAGGGGTAAAGAAACTGAGGCTGAAGGAGGTAAGAGCTCACTTAGCTGACAGGTGTCAGGTGGGACTCAGGATCATTGACTTTTAGGGCCCAATTTCACCCTGCTCTGCCATGCTTCTAATACTGATTCTCTGAGGCTAGAGAAACACAAAGGAATTTTTATTGATCTCTTTTAAGTGTTTTTGTATGCGTGTTTGCTTCATAACTTTGAAAGACAATTCATCTCTAACTTGTAAGCATTTATCATTTCATTAATGTGTAGTAATTTTACATACATAGCTTTTGCTTTCATTTTTAGCATCTCTGATTACCCATCTTTCAAATGTGTTGACTGGAGAACTAGATGAGAGTATGTGTAATGATGAATAGACAGGATTCATCTCCTTTGCCCCTAAATTAGTTCATACTTATTTTATTGATATTGGATTCTTCAAGGTACAACTCAGATGCCATTTCTGTGCTCTCTTCCCCAATTAGCTCTACTCATAAATACTCTGTATTTATTTAATTTGACCCATGGCATATACTATCCAGTATTGTTAGCTTTTTATGTGTTAGAACAAAAGTGAGTCTCGTACACCTTTACACAGAGTAGATGATCAAATGTTTGTAGGTTGATCTAGTAGCTTCATTTTTTCATATGGCAGCATTATTTTTATACTATCCATCACAAAATATCAGTTTTAAGGGACATCAGAATCCATCAAATCTAAATTCATACCCCAATAGAAATCTCTTCTGTAACATGCCCAGTAAGTAATCATGTGTCTTCCACTTGAAGACTTATGCATTCTACTTATGGATAGTTTTGTTAGGAATTTTTTTTCCTTGTATCAAGCTGAAATCTCCATTTCTGCATTTTCTACCCTCTGTTCTTCATTTTGTCCTGAGACCCCCCTGCAAAAAAGTCTAATCTTTCTTGTAAATGACAATCCTTTAAAATATTTGAAGGTCATTTCATGTCCCTCCCTCCTCAAAAAAAAAAACTAAAAAACTTTTCTCCAGGCTAAACATACCTAGTTCCTTCAACTGATTATCATTTGGCATATTCCCTAGTCCTCTCACTTAGTCACCCTACTCTGAATGCACTCCTGTTTTTAACTGTCCTTCTTAAAGTATGGTGTCCTTAATTGAACACAGTGCTCCAGATGTGTTCTGATTAGAACCAAGTACAGCAGGACTTCACTCTGGACATTGCCCTTCTACAGATGTAGCCTAAAATCTCTGTAGTTTTTTCAGCACTGTTGACCCATTTGGAATTCACAAGTTCCTATGCCCCCCAGATCTTTTTCACTAAACTGTTTAATCTTCATTTCCTCCATGCTATATTTGTGCAATTGACTTTTGAAATTAAGCTTAAGATTTCACATGTATCTCTATTAAGTTATATCTTATTGGAATTGACCCATTATTCTAGGCTTTCAAGATCTTTTTGTATCTTAGTCTGTCATTCAACTTGTTAGCTGTCACTTAGAATTTTGTGTCATATGCAAATTTGATAAGCATACCATCTATTTCATCCCAGTTACTGATAAACATATTGAATAGTACTGGGCCAAAGAGAGAACCCTGAAACACTCACTAGAGGCTGCTGTGTTGACATTAATCCATTAACCATCATTCATGTCTCTGAGTCTATCTGTCATATCACAGTTTGAAAAAAGATTTTTGCACTTTCCATAACCTTACATTTTTGTGGTTGCTTCATGTCCTGTTTAACCAATTCAGCAGGTCATAGTTTTGATTGCCTTACCTACCTTGAGTAACTGGCCAAGCTGGTCAAACGATGATTAACCCAGTTTTCAGGATTTGCTCCTGATTCTTTGCCCCAGTTTACCCAATGTCAGAGTCGACATTCCCACTCACTGTGTTCTCAGGGATGGTTTGGTTCAAAACATTCCTCATTTTTTACTGTAAATAAATTTTTTATGTAAATTCTGTAGCAAACTATTGATGTTCTTTATACTTTCTTTTCAGAAAGTATAATTTGGAAAGTTGATAATGGAATTAGAATCTTATTCTTGTATTCTGATATGAGACCTGAATTCAGGATGCTGTACTAGTATAAGAATTATTTCTTTCAATCACCTGGCCTTTTTATTTCTAAGATATAAGGGAAAAACATTGATTGTAATGCCAGCAATGTCTTCATTAAAATTCTTAATAATCACTGTTGTAGCACTTTACTATTTCAAAGTACTTCTTCACAGTAAAACTCAAAAGTAGAATGGGAATATTTAACAGTAATCTGTCATTCAATAAACACTTATTAAGTACCTATTATATGCCAGACACTGTTCTAAATGCTGGAAATATAAAAAAAGGGAAAAGACAGCCCCTACCCTCAAAGGCTTATAATCGAAGGGAATAGGGGTACAGCATCATATGCAAACAAATTTATACAAGATAAACTATGTGCAGGATGAATAGAAAATAACTAATAGAAGGGAGGCACTAAAATTAAGAGGGGTTGGGAAAGACTTACTGCAAAAAAAAAATGAGATTATAGTTGAGGCTTCAAGTAAAGTGGGGGAAGTTGAGGAATGCTCTCATTCCAGGCATAGGAAACACCCAGAAAAAAATACCCAGACATGAGTGATGAAGTGTTTTGTTCATGGAACATCTGAGAGGTCAGTGTCACTGAATTGAAAAGTACTTATTGAGGACTAAGGAATAAGAAGATTAGAAAGGAAGGAGGGGATTAGTTTATGAAGGACTTTGAATGCCAAATGGAGCATTCGGTGTTTGCTCCTAAAGGTTATAGGAAGCCAGTAGGGGAGTGACATGGTCAGACCTATGTTTTAGGAATATCATTTTGGTGGCTGAATGAAGGATGAATTAGAGTGGGAAGGCAGACCCACCAGCAGGCAACCACAGTGATCCAGGTGTGAGATGATGGGGGCCTGCACTAGAGTAGTGGCAGTGTCAGGAGAGTATGGGACATATACAAGAGACCTTGCAGAATTGAAATAGACAAGCCATGGCAACAGCTTAGTAAGGGGGGGTAAGAGATAGTGAGAAGTTATTGGTTTCCAGCCTAAGGGACTTGGAGGATGGTTTTGCCCTCTATAGTAATGGTGAAAGGGGGAGAGGGAGGGATTAAGGAGGAAAGATAACAAGTTTTGTTTTGGATATATTTAGTTTAAGATGTCTACTGGACAATCATTCATTTATACTAATGAGCTCTATGTAGCTTCTATTTTGTTTATTAGCAAAATATTTTATTTGGACTTGGAGATCAGCTAAATAGGTGCTGTAGCTATTTCTTCTGAATTTAATTTTGAGCCTCAAAAGGTCAAAAGCCAAGTTTAAATCTGTGTCAAAGATATAGCAAATCAAATGAACTCTAGGATTGTGTGAGTAGGTGTAAATAAATATCTGAGTTACAGTATATTCTCTCAAATGAATGACTAGAAAAACTTGAAAGGACAGAGGTCAAAGGAACTAGGATTAAAACCAAGAATTACCCACCCAGCAAAGCTGAGTATAATACTTAAGGGGAAAAAATGGTCATTCAATGACATAGAGGACTTTCAAGCATAGTTGATGAAAAGACCAGAGCTGAAAAGAAAATTTGACTTTGAAACACAAGAATCAAGAGAAGCATGAAAAGGTAAACACGAAAGAGAAATCACAAGGGACTTACTAAAGTTGAACTGTTTACATTCCTACATGGAAAGACAATATTTGTAACTCCTAAAACTTTTCTCAGTATCTGGGTAGTTGGAGGGATCTCACACACACACACACACACACACACACACACACACACACACACATATGTAGAGACAGAGAGTAGAGGGTGAGTTGAATAGGAAGGGATCATATCTAAAAAAATACAATTAAGGGATGAGAGAGGAATATATTGGGAGGTGAAAGGGAGAAATGGAGTGGGACAAATTATCTCTCATAGAATAGGCAAGAAAAAGCTTTTCCAGTGGAGGGGAATAATGAAGCTTACTCTCATCACATTTGACTCAAGGAAGAAATAACGTACACTCAATTGGGTATGAAAATCTCACTTACCCTATAGGAAAATAGGAGAGAAGGGGATAAGCAGGGTGGGAGGGATAATGGAAGGGAGGGCAAATGGGAGGAGGGAGCAATTAGAAGTAAACGCTCTTGGGGAGGGACAAGGTCAAAAGAGAGAACAGAATAAATGGGGGGCAGGATAGAATGAAGGGAAATATAGTTAGTCTTATACAACATGACGAATATGGAAGTCATTTGCAAAATTACACATATATAGCCTATATTGAATTGCTTGCCTTCTTAGTGGGGATGAGTGGGGAGGGAGAAAGAAAGAGAAGTTGGAACTCAAAGTTTTAGGAACTAATGTTGAGAGTTGTTCTTGAGTACAACTGGAAAATAAGAAATACAGGTAATGGGGTATAGAAATTTATCTTGCCCTACAGAGCAAGAGAGAAGATGGGGATAAGGGAAGGGAGGGGTGTTAGAAGGGAGGACACATTGGTGGAAGGGGCAATCAGAATGCATGGCGTTGGGGGGGAGGGGAGAGATGGGGAGAAAATTTGAAACTCAAAATTGTGTGGAAATGAATGTTGAAAACTTAAATAAATTAAAAGAAAAAGAAAAACTTGAAAGGGGAGCATTCATGTTACAATAAATATCATAAGAATTCATCCAAAATTTTGGAATATATAATCCTATTTATTGAAGAACATTCATGTGATTGGCTAAGTTTTTAGCCATGAATATGCATCTATTAAAACCCCTAAAAGTAGAGAAATGTAGTAATTTAAGTAGAGATATAAGCTAAATTCATCCTAAAATGTTATTAATTCTGGAGAGCAATTTGGAACTATGCCCAAAGGGCTATAAAACTGTGCATACCCTTTGATCCAGCAATACTTCTACTAGGTTTGTGTCCCAAAGATAATCGCCCCAAAAGGGAAAGAATCTATTTGTACAAAAATATTTGTAGCAGCTCTTTTTGTGGTGGCTAAGAACTGGAAAGCAGAGGGATATCCATTAACTGGAAAATAGCTAAACAAGCTGTGGCATATGATAATAGTGAAATATTGTGCTGTAAGAAATGATGAGCTGACAGATTTCAGAAAAACTTGGAAAGACTTACCATGAACTGATTGTAAAGTGAAGTGAGCAGAACCAGGAGAATGTGTTGTACACAGTAGAGCAATATTATTCCATAAAGAACTGTGAGTAACTTAGCTATTCTCAGCAATACAATGAATGACCCAAGACTATCCCAAGGGACTAATGATGAAACATACTATCCACCTCCTAAAAAAGAACAGGTATTGTTTGAATACAGACTGAGATATGCTATTTTTCATTTTCTTTTATTCCTTTTCTTTTATTCAATTCTTCTTGAACAAAATGACTAATATGTTATGTTCTACATGATTGCACATGTGTAACCTATATCCGATTGCTTATAATCTCACGGGGGGAAGGGTAGAGAGGGAAGGATAGAATTTGGAACTCTAAACTTAAAAAAAGTTTAAAAAATGTTTTAATGTGTAATTAGGAGAAAAATAAAACATATATTACAAATTTTTTTAAAAAAAGAATAGACAGTAACCCTCAACAGAAATACAGGTTATGGAAAAAGGGGGAAAATATTGCTAATTTATCCATGTGCCAGGCAGAACTTTTCAAGGTTAATTTGTTTTTCTTGACATTGCTAGGGAGCATTTATTCAATTATTGTATAGCCACAGGCCCATTTAAATGAGGAGAGTAAAGAAACAAGAATGGTTAGGTTGTGCAGTGGATAATGCCAGGCCCAGAGTTCAAGTGTGGCCTCAGACTCTTACTAGCTGTGTGACCCTGAGCAACAAATATATTTCATTTTAATAAAACTTGCTGAACAAAATACAAACTTAAAAGGAGATAAATTGTGGATAACTTTTGACTTCGTAAAAACATCCTTTGTTTTAGAAAAGTATGGATCACAGATTCCTTAAAGAGCTCCCCTAGTATGACAATATCATATCCCCAAAATAACAACATTTTGGATTTTAACTTTTAGCAACACATATTGTCTTTATGTCCTAATTTAAATTTACTTCCCCAATATGAACATAGGACCTTGTACTTCATGAGCTTTTAATAATTTGTTGAATTGAATTCTATTAAAGAAATTAAGTGTTCTATGCTAAATCCTTTCCTCAGTGCTGTTAGGTGTTTTTCCTTTGTAGACTTCATACCTCATAATAACTCATAATAACACTCATTTATATAGCACTCTAAAATTACAAAGTGTTTCTGCAGATATCTATCATTTGATCTTCACAGCAACTCTCTGATGTGGGAAGTGCAAATGTCATAATGTCCATCATATGGACAAGGAAAATGAAGTTTAGGGAACTTTTAACTTGACCAGATCCCAAGTTTTCTGACTTCCAGCTCATTGTGTTTTCTGCTGTGCTGCTGTAACTCCTTTTCTTGCATAATGTGATCATTTTCAGTGAATATCCCTGCAGAATGTCAGCTTTTAGCAACTTTCGGTGTTCACTGTTAGGCAATTTTCAATTCTTGTGGCATTTTACCTTGTTTTGATTTTCAAGGAAGTTTTATGAGAGCCTAGATTATTTTGTCCCTTGCAGTACATGGCATATCCTGCTTCAAAATTGTCAAATTGTCTTTTAATTTGTAAATCTCAATAGTAGATTGGTGTCCAAACCCATCTCTTTAGCCCTTCATGTTTCAACTCCCTTGGACCTCCTAGAATGTCCTAGACAGGAACTTTTGTCAGTCAAGAAACATTTATTAAATATTTTACTCTGTGCCCAGCATTATGCCAAGTGTTAGAAATGCAGCAAAAGGCAAACACTAGGTGCTTACCTTCAAGGAGCTCCTATTCTAAGGCAATGACATGCAGAAGGAAGGCTCGAGCATTAAGAATCAGCAGCAACCACTGACAGAATGTGGAGTTTGAGCTGAATCTTGAAGGAAACCAGGGAGGGCAGAAGGTAGAGGTGAGAGATGCTCTGAGCCAAGAGAAGAAATATGTGTGCAGGAAACAGCAAGGAGGCAGGCCAGTGTGACTAGGGTTCATGAAGGGAAGTAAAAGTGCAACAAGGCCAGACAGGTAGAAAGGCACCAGATCAAAAAGGGATTTTAACACCAAACAGGCATTTGATATTTTATTCTGGAGACAATAGGAAGCCTTGCAATCTATTGAGAGGGAGATTGATGTGATCAGACCTGCTCTTTGGCAGCTGAGTGGAGGATGGATTAGGATGGGGAGAAAGGATTGAGACAGGGAGACCAGAAGGCTATTTCCTGAAGTAACCTACTCTGGGGTGGGGCCTGTGTTAGTGGGAAGAAGGGGTCTTACACAAGAGATGTTGTGAAGGTAAAAACAACAGGCTTGAATATATTGGCTTTGTGAGGTGAGTGAGAATGAGAAGATGAGGGAGACACTGAAACTGCAAGCCTGATATGTCATGAACCCTTCCACAGACATTGTGCTGACCTCCAAGAGAAACCACTAGTAGTAGACACTATTATCCTCTTGCTACAGAAGGGAAAGGCAGTTTCAGACATAAGTTTGCAAGGTACTTTCTTCAAACAACACTGTGAGATAGGTAGCATACATGTTATTGTACCCATTTTTAAAATGATGAGAATAAGATGAGAGAATTGAAGTGACTTACTGATGGTCAATTCACCCAGGAAAAGAGGCATGTTACTAAAAATGTATTGCACTGTGCTGCTTTGGGCTGTGTTTTCTTCATAGATTTAATGTTCTAGTTATTAACATTCACTTTTATGTTGTTTACGCTTAATAACATGCAGAAGAATGGCTTTCAGTCTTAACTGTATTATTGTTGATACTTAAAATAGCAATGTATAATATTTAAATCAGGGCACATTCCTTTAACGTTTGATATCTACGTACTTTGTAATGATTTTAGGTTTATAACCAACCTTATGTAGTACTAAATCAATTTGCATTTCCCATATGATGTAGATGGAAGAGACCATCCATCACAACTTGGGTATGTGGTTGGCATTCACTGTAGATTCTCATAAATTTTCACAAAAGAATTTCTGTTCAAAATCTGATGTAACAAGAACATTCATATCTGTTTGCTTCAGATTGCTATGGAAATTTTGCTCCCAGTCTAACACTGTAGTTTGTAAAGGTCATACCATTGTAGAAGCTATTCATGTTTTCATAGCTGCTAAACATATCAGATATCTTATTTAATCTTCAGTTTTGATTCTTTGTTATTTCTGTAAAGTTGATTTTGAAAATATCTGCAAATGCATACTTTGTACCCATTGAATATTATGTAATCATTCAAGAACAAAGCATATTAATTTATTACAATGGGCATTCCTTTGACATAACTAAAAAATTTAGAGTTTTAACTAATTGATCATTTGTGTACAAAAATAATATAATATGTAATGAAGACTCAGAAAGAGGATCTCTGAGTCTAGTAGACATCTCTTTCAGTGGACTTTATAACCATTATCACATTCCTAAAATACATTATTACAAGCATAGGTGTTTTTGTTGATTTTAGTTGTTAAAAAATCCTACCACTATATATATTTTCTAACAGGTGTCATTATCATATAGAATTAATAGTTTGAGTTTTCAGGTCTTAGGGTCAGAATGATGTTCAAGGCCATCAAAGCTATCCCTGCCAGTGAAAATCTAATGGCTGAAATTCCTTTTTAAATTAAATTTGTTTGTAGTAATGAAGTATTTAGCTACCTACAATTTCATATTTGACTCTTACAACTGTATTTTTTGGGATAGAACTGTGAAAACTAAATTCATTGTCTAAAAAACCTGAAACAGAAGTTTTAAGTGGACATGTGGCACTTAATCATGTACTGCATTGTTTTACTTGTTTTAATTATATTTCAGTTCACCCAAATAAAAAACCTCTTAGAGACAAAGACTATCCCTTCTGCTTCTTCTCTCTCTCTACAATGTTCAATATATAGGAGTTACTCAGTAATTACTTGCTTAATTGAACATTTAGAGTGCCAGGCCTGAAATCAAGAAGAGTTCTCTTCCTGAGTTCAAATCTGGCCCCAGATACTTACTAGCTGGGTGACCCTGCCCAAGTCAATTAACCCTGTTTTCCTCACCTTCCTTGACTGTAAAATGAGCTGGAGAAGGAAATGGCAAAACACTCTAGTATCTTTGCCAAGAAAACCCCAAATGGGGCCATGAAGAGTCGGACATGAATGAAAAGCAACTGAATAACAAAATTCCAAACTGAACAGATAGCATCCACAGTATGAGACTAATTCCCTATACTCTTAGGCCAGAGTGTTGTATTTTCTAAAATGATTTCACTCTAAGTGTTGGACTTTACTTGGTATTGATTTTTATGATTCCCCCCAACTAGCACTTGCATTGCCAGTAGAATAACAGGTAGAATGTTAGATTGGTCAAACAATCCTTGTATCAAGCATTTAGAGAAACAAATACCCCATATTTCTTTTCTAATTACTCACTTTGGCACAGTTTTCTTTGAGAGTTTACAGGGCATTTAATTAGGATTAAGTTTAAGTACAAATGTTTATCAAGAAAATTTAACAAATAAATTTTTTTGGTTAAAAAGAGGTCTTCTAAACTTTTAAAGTTCAGTGCTAAATAAATGACAAAATGAATTTGTTTAAAAAATATGCAAAGGTTTACTGCTTCCTAGTAAAGAATAGCTTTTTGCCCTCATGAAACAGTGAAGAAGTAAAGATTTAAGATATCTCCAGAAACTGAGAGCAATGAATCTCTTTTTAAAAGTCATAATCCTTACTGAGTCACTTTTTAAAACGTCTCGTTTGTCATAAGCTGTCAAGTTCTGGATCGTTTCCTGGATCTCAATTTTAAAGATTTCACTAATACCAGGGGACTCAATAAGAGAAACTAAATGTTGGGGAGGCACATTTGAGTAATCAGTCCACTAGTGTCCACCAGCTTTCCCTTTTAAAAAATATCCTTGTGGTTTTTTTTTTCTTCATATTTCCAGAGGATCAGTGTTCTAGATAAATGAAAGTTGAGAAGGTATAAGCAGCACCCACCATATTTGGGAGGAAAGGAGGCAAAAGGGCACTGTGTTCATATGTTTTTGGAAACTGCAGCAGACCTTAGGGATTACATCTCTATGGTCAGTTGTTTTACTTATTATTTTACAAGACTGTATTTTTAAAAGTTCAGTTCATATTTGTTTTTCCAAATGATTCATGTTAAGAACAATTGAAGACAACTCTAAATCATTCTGTAATTTAGATGGAAGAAAACATAATTCCTTAGAAAATGTTCATGTGTTTTAATGTTGATACTTATTTTTACTCCTTAGATGTTTATCCATTTTAATTTTACCTTTTATAACATGTAAAAGTTTTTGGGAAAAGTTAGTAAAAGATATTACTTCCAGATATGCAAAATTTTCCTCTAAGACTTTAAGCAAGTCAATAGTTTTTCGTTTTGTTGTGCCACTTTCCAAGTGGAGAGAATATTTGCTTCTTCTGTCCATGTGGAAATAATGAAATACTCTTTAGGTCTACTGATATGTGAAGAAAAAAGGGGTTGAATAAATCCAAGACAGTATTCAGAAGCCAATATCCTTTTATCTTCAAACCAAGTGACCAAATAATTTGTCAGATTAACAAGTACCTACTTAACATTTTTATATAAACTTGTTATATAAACTATCCTAACCTCATGACTTGGAGCACATACCATGGAGTATATACGGCTAACAGTTTTTCATTTCTTCTGACATATTTGCTGTCAAGTAGCTAGTACTCTATTTATAAAAGTATGTGTTAAGTTGAAATCTTTTCATAGTGATCTGTCATGCTTACATGTCTGTTTTCCTATAGATTCTAAATGAGTAGTCAGTATTAGCTTTTACAAGATAATCAATAATTCAGTTTTTTTGGTTTTTGGTTTGTTTTTTTTTTTGGCCTAAGAGTCCAGCTTTTAGCGGGGGGTTTAGGATTTGCCCATAATACTATGTACAGTAACGAAACACCCTTTATCAAGTATATTAATGCATTAAGAAAAAGGTGTTGGATAAGTCCATGATGTCCAGATGTCCATGTCCTTTTGGAAAAATGATGGATTTCATCGTGTTGATATTATAATCTAGATTTTATGTTATATAATATACACATACAGATATAATATTTCAAAAGGGCAGAGATCTAATGCAAGCAGACAGTTATTTAAATCACTGATGTCCAAGGAGTAGGAATGGGTGAGGAGCTTGATTTCACCACTTGTAATATTTTTATAGCTGTGCCATAGTACATGTAATTTTTATTGTTTTCGGTAGTTTGAGAATATTTATCATTTCATCTTTAATAATGAGGATATGAATCAGGTGATGTATGCCTAGTGTCTACTACACTGGTCATGATTATCCAGATGTACCCTAGCTGTGCTTGACTTCAATGGGCTATATACCATTTCCAGAAATTGAGAGTTAAGGAGAGACCTTCAAGTTCATCTTGTCTACCCTGTATATACCTGAAAAAGAAATATCCTTATTAGTATTCCTAACAGTTAGTTGTCTGACTGTCACTGACTTGCATAGATGAAGTTTTTATTCACTGCCTACTAAGGTAGCCTCTTCTAGATAGCCCTAATAGAATTTTTTTTCCTCTTGTTAAAACAAATTTACCTCTCTACGTGCAGCTTCTACCTATTCTGTTCCCTGAGTCCAAGCAGAACAAGTCCAAATTTTTTTCCATGTGATAGTTTTCAAATACTTGAAGATACTCAGCCTTCTCCCACTATTGCCCAGAAGTCTTTCTTTCTCCAGGCTGAAGATCACCAGTCCTTCAACTGGTGATTATATGACATGGTTTGGAATCTTCTCACAATCCTTCCCTTAACACATTTTTCCAAAAATGTGATACCCAGAACTGAATGGATACCCATACCCAGTATGAATGAATGGATAAATCTGTAAGCATTTATTAAGTACTTAATCTGCACCAAACACTATTTTAAATGCTGGGAATAAAAAGAGAAAAGATAGATAGTCTTCATTTCAGACTCACAGTCTAATTGGGGGAAACAATACACACAGAAAACAAGTAAGCTGCAAGGCAGATAGGTGGCAAGGCGATAGGTCCTTAGGCCATGTCAGTAAGTTAGATGACAGTGCAGGGTATAGAATTAAAGCAAGATAGTAAAGTCTGATGGTCCTGCATCTCGCCAAAGGGTTACAAGAGATAGGGTTGGTGATTTCCACCTCCTCCAAGGCTTGTGAGCAGTCAAGCAGCCTGGAAGTGTTCTGGAAATCTCCAGCCAGGGAAGAATTCTCTGAGTGTTGTCTCAGGGATAGACATTTGAACATTAAATAATTGTATTTAGGGACAGGAACAAGAACTGAACCTTTCATTTTGTTAGCATAGGAAATTCTTTTTACCAGTGTAAATCAGGGCTGTCTCTTTGACTCAAGTCTTATTTGCCTGAGACATTAATTTAGTTGCCTGGGGTCACACAACCAGTGTATTATAAGAGGGGGAAGGGAAAGGGAATAAGTTTTTATATAGCACCTACTATGTGCCAGGCACTGTTTTAAGCACTTTACGAATATTATTACATTTGGTCCTCACAACAGCTGTGTGAGGTGGGTGCTGTTTTTATCCCCATTTAATGGTTCAGGAAACTGACTGGCTTCCTAACCACTACACCACACTTTATCTCAGGTTTAATAACAAATATGTACATAAAGCTGACAGTAATCAATAACAGTCCAAATAGTAGATAGTGGCTCTTTTGATGTGTTTGTTTCCAGCTCAGTGGGCTAAAGACTGTTTTCAAAGAGTGCTAGATATATAGCCCATAAGCATGTTCTTCTGATCATATGACATTGGAACTCCATTAAAAAATCATTCCAGAATTTTAGAATTGGAAGGGGTTGTAGGTATATTCTAAACAAACTCCCTCATTTTTCAGAAGAGGAAGCTTAAGTTTTCACATTGACTAGATCACACAAGGCTATAAAAGCAGAATCTGGATTGGAAACTAACTGTCCCGATTTTCAAATATTTGTATGAGTATACTGTGGTGTCCTTTTATGTGTGATCATACACAGTGTTCTACCTGTCTTTCTTACTATCTCATTGCTTCTCTTCTCCCTGAGCATCTTGCTATGAAAATTTTTTTGTTATCAGTGATAACACACAACTTGTGGATTAAAAAAAAAGTCGAATACGATGTCATGGGAAAGTAGGTGGAAGGCTGAACTGAGACCCTGGATTTGTCTGACCCTAACTAGCTATAGAGTTATTTTACCTCAGCTTTCTCATTGTAAGATAAGGATTTGAATTAGAAGTATCTAAGATAACTAACTGCTAACCTGACATTTTCTGAAATCTTAGCTTCATTTTCCTAAAAAATTCACATTTGATAAAGTTTTGAAGTCAGCATGTGTGTGCGTGTGCGTGTGCGTGTATGTGTGTGTGCGTGTGTGTGTTAAAGAACTGGAGTAAAATAAAAGAGGATTGATTTTTGTGTTGATAATATTCCAGGCATTTTTTAGAAATAGAATGGTGAATAATTTATAGAAATTAGACGTAGAGAGAAATAGATTATAAATAGAAGACTTAATGACTGTCATAGAAATAACTTAGCATTTACAGCATTGGTATCCAAAGGGAGGGCCGTGGCTTAGCCCCAAAAGGGGAATGAAAAAGATAGAGAGATGGGTCACACCCCACACTCCACTCCACAGCCAATTGTAGGTAGATCTTCAATGCAAGTATCTCAACACCACGCCTTTAACCGTTTCCTATTTAGTCACTTCCTCTAAGCTGAGCATATAATTTAGCCTGACTCAGACATTTAAGTGGCTATGCAGGCAAATTCCTCCTATGTCCTCCACCAATGGAGTTGGGTTCTGCTCTCTGGGAAAGTGGTCAGTGAATAATTCATACACACTCACACGCACGCACACCACGCATACTCACATGCACAGACACATACACACATGCACACTTGCATGCACGCACATGCACACAAGTTTTTTGTGGGAAAAGGTAAACAGAGAATAAATAGTCATGGATAGGTTACAACACGTTATCTTCTCCCCAAACTTCTTCCAAATTTCTCATTTCTCTGGAGGGAATCATCATCCTTCCAGTCTCACAGATTCTCACAGATTCTCACCTTATTCCTTAGATTTGATTCCTCACTCAATTGAAATCACCATCTTCAGAGTTACTAATGGTTTCTTAATTGTCATCTGGTTTTTTTTCTGCTCACCTTTCAGCAGTGTTTGACTGTGAACCACCCTCTCCAACAATGTTGCCCCAGCACTGTTCACTTTTGGTCCTCTTCCTGCCTGTATGATCACTTCTCAGTCTCTTGTTAGATTATCATCTGTATCATATCCTTGATTGTAGGTGTGTACTCAAAGTCTCTCTTCTGGGCTCTTCTTTTTCTGTACTTTCTCACATAAGAACTTCATCAGCCCTCAAGCTTAATTATCATTTCTGTGCAGATGACTGATCTAAAAAGTTGACCCTAGTTTCTCCTGAGCTCTAGTCTTACAAAATAGATTGCTTATTGGACATTTCTAATTGGATATCTCAGACATTTCAAACTTAACATGTCCAAAACAAAAAACATTATCTTTTCCCTCAGATCTATCTGTTTTCTGACCTTTACTGTTTTTCATGAGGATCCCAGCATACTTTCCATCATTCAGGTTCTCAGGATTGGTATTCTCTTTTTCTCCTCATACCATATATTTGATTAGTTGTCAGATCTTGTAATTTTTACCTCAGCAGTATCTGACTAAGTTCCTATTTGTCTATTAACATAGCTACCATTATAGTTCAGATTTATTACCTCTCACCTAGACAGTTACAATAGCCTCCTAACTGATCTGCCTACCTCAAATCTCTCTCCACTCCAATCCATCTACACAGCCACCAAACCAATCTTCTAAAACTATAGTTCTAAGCACTACTCAGTAAAGTCTGGTGGTTCCTATTATCTCTAGGCTCAAATAATATTTCATCTTTACCTTTTTTTACTGCATTGCCACATGCTAAGCCTTTTTCTGATTTCATTCAAGTTTTAACTCTCTCCTTCTCCTCAAATTACTTTCTGTTTACTTATCTCTATGCAATATTCCCCCCTCCAGTAAAATATATGTTCTTTGAAGGCAGTTACTGTTTTATTTTTGTAATTTCAGCCCCTAGTGTTGTGTTTTGCACATTGTAGAAACAAGAAATATTTGTTGAATTGCTTGGAGGCAGTTTTGAGCAAAGGGTAGGATATATAATATGTGGGGGGGGAAATAACAGTGGATTTGAAGTCAAAAGACTTGGGACTAAATCTGAGCTCTATTACTTTCTTCCTAGTTGTGCTGGGCACATCATTCCCTGTTCTCCAGACTTCACCTGTAAAATAAGGGTGTTAGATAATATAATGTCTCTTCTAATTTTAGATCCTGTTAACAACACCTTCTGGATCTTTAGCTTCACTGTTTATGGAGGAAAGGAATCGTATTGATTTAAAAATAGTATAAAAGACCCTAAAATTTATTGTCATCTAGAAGATAAAGAGCACTGGAATGAATTAATGCTTCTGATGCTTATCTGAGCATTTGTCTAATGAGAAATTCCCACATCTGGAACTTATGGAATGATTGGATCAAGGACAGATGGCTGAGAAGTGGTCAGAAACCTCTCAGAAAGACAATCTCAAGTATACGTTCATTAACTCATAACATTTTATTGGTTGAAAAGGACCTTAATAGAAAATCTAATCCTTAATAGAAAATTTAATCTCCAACCAGTTGATGATGACCAAATCAGGCCAAGTCATTGTGGGCTAGCAACCACCAACATGGAACCCTACTTTCTAAAAATATCCCAGAAATTCTGGGAGGAGTTGTGTCAGCAGCAACATGGTCTTCTCCCTATTGCATGCAAAGCAAATCAGGAAATGCCTCCTAGTGATTGCCAACTACAATCCATCTGATTTCTGGATATTTTCAACATGGAAGAGGGCAGTGCTGACAGCTTCTAATTTCTTTCCCTTCCTTGTCAGAAACTGTTGCTCATTTTAATTATTGTTCTTTACGTGAATGGAAACAGGCTTATACCACCACCGCCATTCTCATTTCCCTCTCCTCCAATTCCTCAGTTATTTTCACTTTAGGAAAATGATGTAAATCTCCTGCTGACAAATACTGAGGACCCCTGATTTAGTTCAGCTCCCTTAAATAAAAGAACTAAAATCTACAGTTTAAGTGACATAACAATAGTTACAAATAGTAACAAAGCTAGAATTTGGTATGTAAGTGTTGAAACCTTACAGAATAGTGTAAAACACACAGATTTTTGACAAAATACAATACCCATTCCTGTTAAAAACAGTAGAAAGCATAGAGGTAAATGGAGCTTCTCTTTAAATGACAAGTAGTATCTAAAACCAAGAGCTGTCATTATCTAACATGATTATAAACTAGAAGCATTTCCACAAAAAAAAGGGGTGAAGCAAAGATGTCCATTGTTATTATTATTCAATATTGTACTAAAATTCTGGCTAAAGTAATAAAACAGTAAAAAAAAATATTGAAGAAATAAGCATAATCAGTGAGGAAATAAAACTATCGCTTTTTGCAAATGATATGGAAGCATACTTAGAGAACTCTGGAAGTTCAGTATAAAGGATCTATAAAGCACAGTGTTTGATAAACCCAAAGATCCAGTTATTAGGGCAAAAACTCGCCACTTGACAAAAAACTGCTGAGAATACTTGAAAGTAGTCGGGTAGAAACTAGGGACAGATCAACATCTCACACTGTATGCCAAAATAAAGTCCAAATGGATACATGACTTAGATATAAAGCATGATATCATAAGCAAAATACGGGAGCATGAAAGAAATTACCTATTAGATCTATGGTAAGGAAAGAGTTCATGACCAAGTGAAAGGTAGGGAGGTTCACTGGGGACAAAATTGATAATTTTCGTTACATAAAATTAAAAAGATTTTGCACAAAAGTAATGCAGCTAAAATTAGAAAAAAAAAGTAGGAAACAAATTTTGCAGCAAGTTTCTCTATTAAAGGTTTTTATTTTTCAGATATATAGAGAACTGAGCCACAACTACAAAAGACTCATGATGTAAAATACTGTCCATTTCCAGAGAAAGAACTGATGGGCCCAAAGTGCTGACTGAAGCATATTTTTTTTTCCTTTTTAAAGTTTTTTTGCTTTTTTTTCCCCAGTCACATCTCATGCAGAGATATGTTTTGCAATATGTTTTCTTTCTATAAGTATTATGAGTATCACATTTCTGGCCTTCTCACTGGATGTGAAGGAAAGTTTTTTTTTTTTAAGAGTAAGACAAGTCATTTGAGGAAAGGGGAATAACCTCATCACACTTGGGTTTCTTGTATTTATTTAAAGGTCTGTTTAAGACAATTATTTCAGTACTTCAAGATAACCTTATGTTAAATAAAGGAATGAAAACCATATAGAGAACTTATTATGTGTCAAACATCGAAGTACACACTGTAGGTACAAATATAAAAGGTAAATTGTCCCTGCTCTCAAGGGTTTTTATTCTAATGAAGGGAGAAAACATATATATGAAAGTGATGGCCAGGAAGGAATATTTTAGTTTACAAAGTCATGAGAATAGTGAGCAGAACCATAGGGAGTTGATTTTTACACACCCTATCGAGTAGCAATTAAGCTTGAGATTAATTGGTAAAGAACTAGGATCATAGTTTGAGCAAATCATAGTAAATTATCTTGTCTTGTGATGCATAGGAAAGTTTTTAATTTAATCTTAAATGATGTCCAAGGTAAGTTTAACCTTAGTGAAATACAGCGTACCTTAATTTTCCATTTTAATAATGTTTTGCTAAAGGGAAACTTTTATTGTAGTCTTTTAGCTCTCCCAATATTAATTACAGGTCACTAAAAATAATGATTATTCTTGATGTTCTTAGGTATCATTGATTCTCAGATATTTGGGGTCTGATGTCAACAACAGAATAACCATCTACTATTAATTGCTAGTTTTTTGCCACTAGAGGAAAAATCCATAACAATGAAATAATATCAGGATTTTATTATCGGAAGTGCAGTGATAAACCCACAATAGCCATAAATGTATGGCTGGGCTGGAAGCAGGACAAACGATCTGGTTGCAGGAGCAAGGTAGTATGGGGTGCTGTCACTGCCACAGCCTTTGTGCTAATCTACCATTTGGTAGCTATTGGTCAGAAGTTGTTTCAAGTTGTAATGAGTAAGGTGGGCCCTTTTCTGCAATGATTCCTCCCCTCAGTAATGACTATGGGGATTAGGGCTGGAAGCAGGTCTGATGGTTGGGGGTGGGGCATACTACTGTTTGCAGGGCTCTTGGTTCAGGGTCCTGGGTTGTCTCTGTCAGAGTCTGAGGGGGAAGGTGATTAAGGCAGTGATGGTCATTAATTCAAAACTACCCAAGCTAGAGGGAACCTAAATACTTCAGTCCCGGGTATGGAAGCAAGAGCCAGAGATGTCCAGGCATAGAAATGAAAGATTTTACAGCAGAATTCCAGGCATTACAGTAGGGGTAGATGATATATTTTAATGTTACTGTATGACAGCATTGGTTGGGGCAACATTAGGCATGCCATCCCAGTATCCAATACAAAATATTTGTAAACAAGAAACAAATTAATGCATAGTCTATTTTTTAAAGTTCTATAAAATCATAGACTTAGGGATCTAATTTCCTGAAATTACTAGGGCTTCTTATAAATTGCCTTTGAAAACCCTTTAAACAAACTTTTAAGGAGACAAGCTATTTTTTATTCTGAAGGTTCATTTTAAAATTCACTTCAGCAAGCATCAAATGTCTCCTACGTATAAGACATTGTGCCAGGTAGTAGGTATATAAGGATTAAAAAGCAGATAACTTCATTTAAAAAAAAAAAGTTTATGTTCATAGTAGGGGTTAGCATATCATGGATATATGAAGGTATATGACAAGTACACAGATAAGTAATACACAGTAGGGTATGATGGGGACAAAGAGCAAGTCATTTTTGAGAAGGAAAAGAATATTTCAACTGTGAGGATCAAAGTACACTTTACAAAGAGCATATGGTACCTGAATTAAGCCTTGAAGGAGTAGGATTCAGAAAGGCAAAGGTGAGGAGAGCTTGTACAAATCACAGAAGCAAGAGATGGCCTGCTGAGTTCTGGGAACAGCTAGTACTCATTTTTCATTAGACCTATACAGTGTCTTCTTCACAGTCCCACTTATATTGTCCTTCCTGTGCCTTCCCTTCTCCTATTATGCTTAAACTTAGCCAGGCTCTCTCTCTTTTATTTCTGTTTTTTTTATCAACTTTATAGGCACATAGATTTAGAACCAGAAGGGACATCAGATACTATCTAATCCAACTTCTTTTTTTGACAGATGAGGCACTTACCCAGGATCACACAATGTCATAAATGAGATTTTAAGCCATGTTCTCTGACTCCAGAGCCAGTTGGAATAATGAACAAGGGTATAAAACAGTATAAATCCAATCTGTATAGACTTAGTATAAAGGCCACATGTGGCCTCAGAACCACAGGTTCCCCACCCCTGCTATAAACATATACCAAGTATCATCAGAGTATATGGTCACAGTGAGTTCAAGGAATTGTTCTAGGCTCTGGGGATAGAGCACAAAGTCAAAAATGAAATAGTGCCTGTCGTCAAGGAACTTACATTCTATTAGGGGAGTTAAAGTGTGTGTTTATATATGCAGACATGCTAGATACAAAATAAGTACAAGCTAATTTGGAGATGAGAACGGTGCTAGCACCTGAGAGGGGGGAATCAAGAAGTACTTGTAGACGGTGTTCCATGAGATAAATTTTTAAAGAAACTAGGGATTCTAAGAGACGGGTATAAAGTACTATTTAGGTGGATGGGATAGCCTATGTAAGGACACGGGGATGACAGAGTTTTTATGTACGAGCAACAACAGGAAGACAAGTTTGAAGAGTATGTGGAGAATAATGTATACTAAGGCCAGAAACTTCCAGTTTTATTTATCTTCTGCATTTGGAAGAACATTTTGGATATTAATAAATGTCAGTGGAGTTAGATTTTTTTTTTTTAATGATTTCCTAGCCAGACATTTTATGACATAAAAGTTTAACCATGTGAAGTTTAGCCTTGCATCTCTAACGTTGCCTGTGGTTTTTCCTACTGTGGATATATTTAGTAACATTCCTTAACTTCAGATAGTTTTAAAACACAAAGTATGGCTAAAAAAGAAAATCATAATCTCATTTGAAATCATGTCTCTTTTATCATATTAAAATCCCTAAGAATAACATATTTCAATAAATAGTCAGCTTTCATTCAGATTTCTAATGTTGGTTGAACATACCCACACATTGGCTGGGAAAATAGGCTTCTTATTCCTGAGTGATATACATTTCTTTGGGAGGGAAAGAAATTTAAGACTTGGATGCATTCTTAAGAGAGTCTGTGTTTTAGAATTTAAATTCCCTGTTGGAGGATATGTATTATTGATGTTTTTGTTTTCATCAATCAAAGAAAAAGAACATTGTACAGTATAGAGATATATAAAAGTTGTGACCTACATGATAACCTCAAACAACTTGAGAATGCTTTCATCATTCTCTAAAGCTGACATCAGTATATGCTCTATATGATCTCCAATACTAGTTTATCATCAAAGCCTCTCCTTCTAAAAGTGGTTAACATTTTATCTAGGACTAACTACTTAGATTTCTCTTAATATTCACACTTTAGTAGGTTCACAGTTTAATATAATCTTGAAGACAAATCCATCATTTGCATACATTTTATACATGTTGACTGGCATTGGACTACTTTGTGTCCATTAATTCTAATGATTATATAGTTAAAGTGGATCAGACAGTTTTTTTTTTAAACTAGTATACTAGCTGAATCCTATGTTTCTAATATGATAACGTCTTTAGCAAGGTGATAATATGAATGTATTAAATATAACTTTGTATGGAATGGATTCATTCAGTGTTGCATAGTAATACTAATAGTACATTCATATAGTACCCTAAGGATAAAAAGTGATTTATATTCATTCTAATTATTTTATTTTCATTTATAGTCATTATTTCATTTTATAACTATCTTATTTGGTCTTACAACAACCTTATATAGTGTAGATTTTATTGACTCCATTTTATAGCTGAGGAAAGCAGGAGCTAGGGCTCAAGAAGTAGAGAGTCTTGCTTAACATCACAGAGCTGGTTGGTTGACTGTCCTTTGTTCTCGAGGAGGATCAAAATGACATCACCATGATAAAGTGAAGTTTCATTGTGTACAATTGTGGCTGATCAAACCAATACGAACTTGGAATGCTCTCCCATGGATTGGGCACAGATAGTCTGTGTGAACATTTGGGGTTGATACTCCAAATTTGTTCATCCTACGTTTCCTTTGTGCTGTTTCAATTCTGCTTTGCTAATGGAGCACAGCACTCTTTCTGATGTGGGCATGCCATGCTGAGCGGTCCTGTGCCAGTGTCTCCCATGTTCCCCAATCAAATGCAAAGTTCTTGAGAGAGACCTTGAGAGTTTCCTTATAGAGCTTCTTCTGACCACCACGTGATCTCCTGCCCCATGCGAGTTATCTTTAAAATAGTCTTTGGAAAGTGCACATTTTGCACTCTCTGAAACTGAGGTTGAATGCTTGGCAGTTCAGCTCAAGCAGGGACTTCAGTGTCTGGTACCTTATCCTGCTAAGTGATCCTCAGAATCTTCTAAAACAGTTCAAATGGAAGCAATTCAGTTTCCTGCATGGCTCTGGTAGACTGTCCATGTTTCAACAAGCACATAACAATGAGGTCAGCACAACAGCTCTGTAGACCTTCAGTTTGGTAGTCAATCTAATACCTCTTCTCTCCCAGACTTTTCTTCGGAGCCTCCCAAACACTGAGCTAGCTCTGGCAATGCATGCGTCAACCTCATTGTCAGTGTGTACATCCTTGGAAAGTACACTATCAAGGTAAATGAACTTATCCACGGCATTCCAAACTTCTCCATTTGTTGTAACTGATGGTTCCGCATATGGATGATGTGGTGGTGGCTGATGGAGGAGCACTTGTGTTTTCTTGGTGTTAATTATTAGGCCAAAATTAGCACAGGTAGAAGAGAATTAATCCATACTTTGTTGCATCTCAGCTTCAGAAGCTGTATTGAGTCCACAGTGAAACAGGGTTTGAGCCCATACCTTCTGACTCTAAGTCTATTGTGCTGTGTATTACACAGTACTGCTTCTCACTTAGAGAAATCTAAATATGCAATGCATCTCTGTGAACTATTCCTTCCAATTTCTATCTCTGCCCATCACCATTCCTCTTTTTTCTTTCTCTTTTCACTCCCTCTTCACCTTCTAAATGACTCTAGTCATAATTTTTCATTTCTGGGCAGTTTCATCCATTTGTGTCATAAACTTATGGTTGTTTAAACATTTTCTTATGGTAATTAATTATAAAAACATCTGGGCAAGATTTTTTAAAATAAGTTTTATTTAGGCTTTAAATCTTTTTCTGTAAAATATCCTCTTCAGGAAGAAGTTCCTAACGCCAACACAATATTTTTCTGGCATTAATGTTGAAGGCTACTTTTTAAAAAAAAAATCTTAAGACTATATAGGAATTTTTTTCTAAAAACAATATAGAATAATAGTCATGGTTGATTCTTCAGACATGACAGAGTTATGGAGGATCACATTCAGAATTGGGGCCATTTAAAGTATCAGCTGGAAATGGGTATATTTGGAGTCAATTGTTTGATCCATCGAATCTTACAATCACTTCCTCTCTTTCAGACTGCAATAGCAGTCGTATCTCAAACTCTGACCCTTTTCCCAAAGCAAGGTCAACTATTATTGTTAGACTTTTTTCCAGAGATAGTGAATACAACTGCAGATCAGAATTATGAATGCTGTACATCTGTTTACATATGTGTCTTGGAGGATATATTCACAGCATCATTGAATTTTAGAGTTTGAAGGACCTTCAGTCATGCAGCCTAACTCCACTGTATAGATAGATAAAGTAAGGCTTAGAGAGGAAAACGACTTAGATGTCGTCACACGACCAGTCAGCAGAAAACCTGAGTCTAGAACCCAGTTCTTCTGGTTAAGTTTCCTCAGAATGCAGTATGGTATTGTAGAAAGCATATTACAACAAAGATGTATAAACTTGATAAATTAATAATTTAATTCGTGTAGGTATTCCTGTACACTCTCTCTATTCCTTCTAATCCTATGGGCTCCTATTCATATTTTCACATAAATCTTCCACAGAAAGTCTTAATCGGTGTGTTAAAAGGATTTCTCATGTTCTTATAGTGCATTGGAGATACCAGTGTGCCAGTAGGTCTCTGTCCATCATTGCATTTAATTCTTGCTTAACAAATGACCCATATCCTTACCTGGTTTCACATATGTCTCATCTGCAAATCACTGTTGGTAACTTGCTACAATCTTTAATCCTCGCTATTCATATTTTTCCATTGTTCTTTAGATATTACTGAAATTATGGTATCCAACAATTCAGAGCCACATAGTATCAATGAGAGAATACTAGTGTTATTAACAAGGATTTATATAACGTGCAGTTTGGAATCATTGAAAGCACTTTTTGGTGTCCTAAGCACAATAGTATGTGATCTCTTCCTGCTACTCAACTTCAGGCTGAACTCATCCTTGTCCTGTACACTTGTCCAAAGTATATATCTTGTTATATATTTTTTTTTATTTTTCTTTTTGAACACTTGCCTCACTCGTGGTGAAGTGCCCCTTGATATCAGTGCCTTCACTCTGAAACTTTCTCCAGTTTACTCTGTATATATTTTGTCTGTACATAGTTGTTCACATGATGTCTCCCCCATTAAGATGTCAGCATCTTGAGGGCAGGGACTGTTTTTGCCTTAGTTGACTAGGTGACTGACTTAATTTTTCCTTTCTTTGCTCAACTTAAGGCTAAATTCAGCAAGAAATTTTTAAAAGGAAGAGTGTCTCAAAAACGCAAAACTGATTAAATATTTCTCCTTACTGTGGCATGTAAATACTAGTACTCTGTTACAACCAAGGGGCCATTAAAATTGTTTTTATAAAGTTTATTCGTCTCCCAGGACAACTTCCCATTTTACTGTCCTTGATTTGAAGAAATTGTTACATAAGCACATTTTGTATTCCTTAACTACTCCCAGATTGTTCACCATGAAAAATGTTTTGCAGTTACCAGAATCCATGCTTTCTCCTTCAGAGACAATCTAGTTATTTCAGACAAACTACTGAAAATACCTCCTTCTCTGGAAGCTGGAATTCACACTGTATTAGGAAAGATAACTAGAGCACAGACTATGCATACTACAGTATTGATTTCTTTACATGTTTTACACCAAGTAAATCAGCAGTTTTGCAATTTCTGTTGCAGAAGAGCTTGAGCGATAAAGGGCTATGTAAAATAATGCCAGAGACCTCAGAGGAGCATTCATTAAACAGACTATGTGTAAAAGACTTGAAGAAATTGTTAATTTTATGAAATCTATAATGAATTGGTAGTAGAGTTATAAAGAGTTATTAGATTTCATTAGAATTAGTTACAGGTCCTTTTATAAATTATAAGATTGTCATCAATACTAATAGAAATTGTTTTAGCTTTGTGAAAGCTAAGAATGAACAAATAGTAAAAGAGTCATATCACTTCTTAGTTTCATCTATATATGTGAACAGTTTAGGGGCCTATACATATTTTTTGTGATACTCACTGACCTATTTTTTAAAAGAAACTATTTCCGAAAAATTCGCTTCTGAGAAATAGAGCCAAAATTGTGTTTGCTTTTAAATGTTATTTATTTTTATTTTGAACCTAAACACAAACAAAATGGGCATTTTCACATAAATAATAAAGCAGAAATTATACATGCAGATCTCCATTACATGAAACTTGCTTTTTAAAAAGTACATAAGAGGGACTGTGGGAAAATTGGGACATTAATGAACCATTGGTAGAGTTGTGAACTGATTCATCCATTCTAGAGAACAATTTGGAATTATGCTCAAATAGCTATAAAACTGTGCTAATCTCTGACCTCACAATAGAAATATTAAGTCTGTGTCCCAAAGAGATAAAAAAAGGGGGTAAGAGAACCTACTTGTACAAACATTTATAGCAGGTTTTTTTGTGGTGCCAAAGAAATAGAAACTGAGGAGATGCCAGTCAGTTGGGGAATGGCTGAACAAGTTGTGGTATATGATTGTGAATGGAATACTGTTGTGGTATAAAAAATGATGAGCAGATGATTATAGAAAAACCTGTAAAGATTTACATGAACTGATGCAAAATGAAGTGAACAGAGCCAGGAGAACATTGTACACATTAACAGCAACATTGTACAATCATCAGCTGTGACTGACTTAGCTACTCTTGATGAAAAATGCTCTCCACCTCCAGAGAAAGGATTGATAGAGTCTGAATGCAGACCAAAGCATACTATTTTTCACTTTATTTTCTTTTTTGGTACAAGTTTTCCTCCACAAAATTATTAATATGGAAATATGTTTTACACAATTGCACATGTAGAGCTTGTATCAGATTGCTTTCTTAATCCTAGGGATGAAGGAAAGGAGAGATGGAGAGAAAGAATTTGGAACTCAAAATTTTAAAAAAATGTTTTACATTGTTTTGACATGTAACTGGGGGAAAATTAAAATTTTAAAGTGTATAAGAAATTCAAACTATAACTTCCAAAGCTTGTCTTAGCTTCTTTCTGGCCTCCTATCTGGTCTCTGTTATATATTTTTTAAAAATGTTTTAGGGGGCAAAGCCAAAATGGCAGAGTAAGAGCAGGGACTTGCTTGAGCTCTTTACTCAAACCCCTCTAAAGACCTGTAAAAAATGACTAAACAAATTCGAGAGCTACAGAACCCACAAAATGACAGAGTGAAGCAAATCTCTAGCCCAGGACAACTTGGAAGATAAACAGGAAGGGTATATTGCACCAGGCCAGGAACAGATATATATACACATATATAAATAGAGGGCATAGGGTGAGTTGAATATGAAGGGATGATATCTAAAAAATAAAATTAAGGGGAGAGAGAGCAATATATTGGGAGGAGAAAGGGAGAGATAGAATGGGGTAAATTATCTCACATAAAAGAGGCAAGAAAAAGGTTTCACAATGGAGGGGAAGGAGGGGGAGGTAAGAGGGAATGAATGAACCTTACTCTCATTGGTTTTGGCTTAAGAAGGGAATAACATACACACTCAATTGGGTATCTTACCCTACAGGAGAGTAAGAGGAAAGAGGATAAGAGGGGGTGATGATAGAAGGGAGGGCAGATTAGGGTAGTTGTTAGAAACACTTCTGAAAAAGAACAGGGTCAAAGGAGAAAATAGAATAAGTGGGGGGCAGGATAGGATGGAGGGAAATAGAGTTAGTCTTCCACAACGTGACTGTTATGGAAGTATTTTGCATAACTACACATGTATAACCTATATTGAATTGCTTGCCTTCTCACTGAGGGTGGGTGGGGAGGGAAGAAGGGAGAGAATTTGAAACTAAAAGTTTTAAAAGCAAGTGTTAAAAATTGTATTTACATTTGACTGGGAAATAAGATATACAGGTAATGGGTTATAAAAATCTATTTTACCCTAGAAGAAAGTAAGGGGAAAGGAGATGAGGAAGGCACAATAGAAGAAGAGCACACTAGGGGAAGGGGTAATCAGAATGCATGCCATCTTGGGGTAGAGGGGATGGGAGAGATGGGGAGAAAGTTTGGAGCTCAAAATCTTGTGGAAATGAATGCTAAAATCTAAAAATAAATTTATTTTTTTATATTCAACAAAATTTAGTATGAGGTTTTAGAGATAATAGTAAGCATATGAGGTCTTGCTGGACTGCTCCTTTTAATTCTTACAGACTATAAGATTAATGTTATGTATTTTGGAGAGCAATCTGGAATCATGCCCAAAGAGTTATTAAAATACCTATACGCTTTGACCCAGCAATACCACTATTAGGTCTATTTTCAAAGATGATTAGGGGGAAGGAAAAGAAACTAAACGATCTTAAATGTTTATTGCAGCTCTCTTTGTGGTGGCAAAGAACTGGAAATTGCAGGAATGCCCATCGTTTGAGGAATGGCTGAATAAGTTGTAGTATATGATTATGATGGAACATCACTGTGCTATAAAAAATGATGAGCTCAGTGATCTTAGGAAAACATAAAAAGATTTACACAAAATAATGAAGAGTGAAATGAGCAGAATCCAGAGAACATTGTATACAGTAATAGTAATATTGTTTTAAGAACAACTTTGAACAGATAAGTTACTTTATTATAAATACCCAAATTAACTATGAAGGACATATGAACAAAGATGCTATCCGCATCCAGAGAAAAAACTGATAAATAGGTGTATAGAATAATTTTACATATATGTATGTATGTATGTGTGTGTGAATATATATATATGTGTATATATATATATACACATACATACATACTTATTTGTGTCTAATCGTAGCCATTTCTAGGGTGGGCTGGGAGAGGGAAGAAAAAAGGGAAAAAAGAAATTTACATCTTAACTTTACTATATATTTAAGAGTTGTACATAGTAGATTTGCACTTTCATGTGCAATCATCTTTTTAGATTATACTGTGTTATGAAAATGCTTGCTTTATCCCATAAATTAAAAATAAAACAAATTATTAAAAATAAAAAATGGAATGTCCAATATTAAAAAAAAGTTTCAATGACTCTTTTTTTGTGGTTTTTTAACCACTGATCACCTCACCCCTTTCTCCTCTGTACCTCCCCCCAAAAAAACAAAAACAAAAATCTTGTAACAAATGTTTATAGTTAAACTAAACAAATTCTCACATTGACTGTGGCTGGAGTTTTGTAAAGCTATCTGCCAAAGAGCAGTTTTGAATTTTTTGGTTGAATTTATTCAAACTAACTTGAAAGTTTACTGGAAGAGCTATTACTAGGAAGTTGGTTTAGAAAGAAAGACTTTCTCAAGATAGTTGACTTAGTGACTGAGGTTTTATCTGATCGCTATAATATTTGGTAACTGTTTCCTACCTCCTACATCACACTCTGTGTCTCTTTGACACTGTGGGGAGGTTATTTGATGGGGGAATGGGGGAATCTTGGTTTATGAAATACAATATGTTTATTTTAACATCAACATAGGACAAAGATGAGGTTTCCCTCTCTAACATATACTTCAATACAAAGTCTTTTAGGGGAAAGAGTCTTTAGTAGGGAAACACCAACAGCTACTAAGGTCCAACAGGACAATTCATATTTCTCATAATAATGTACGTTATTCTTGATATATATTTTAAGTTTTACTTTTGTGATGCACATAATTGCTATTCAGTATTACAGAAAACCCCCATTAAATTACCAAAATCAATAGAGAAGATTAAACTTGCTAAGAAATTGTTATATATAGTTGTGCATACACACAAAGGGAGGGAGGGAGAGAGAGAGAGAGAGCGTGCGCTATTTCTAAATGCAAATTCTAGATGGGCACAAGTGAAAGCAGACCTCCCGTGACACATAACAAGCCCAAAATAGCTCACTTGAAAGGGCCCTTTAGTAGCCCTTCATTTGTGTCAGCTACACATCCCAGATTTTCTTATACAGTCCCAACTTCAAAGATGCTGTTCTATTGCCATTATATGCTAGCATCCTAAAAATTCTAATATATTGGCGTATGTGGTATTCATCCATGCAATATAGCAAGACAGGAACTCTCACAGAGCAATGAAGGGATACAGGCTGCTACAGATAAAAGCATTGAGTAGTTACCCCCCCTAAACTTTTAGGGGGCTTATTAACCTTAAACATTGACTACTGGATTTGACTTGGACTTGATGTTGTCCCATTCAGTCCTTTGAATTGAGAACTAAGCACAAAGTCTTCTGAACTTGACGTCAGAAGTCATAGACTGAAATCTGACTCTACTGGTTTTATAACCTTTTTTTACTTTTTTTTTTTAAGTTTAGTTTTGTTTCAGTTTCAAATTATCTCCCTCTTCCAACCCCTCCTCTCCTATTGAGAACGCAAGGAAAGCAAGACTCAATGTAAATAACTGTGAGTCATGCAAAACAAATTCTTACCTTAGTCATATGCACAAAAAAATTAATAAAGGAAAATATGCTTCAGTTTGTACTCTGAGTCGATCAGTACTCTGTGAATGGAAAGCATATTTCATTATGAATTCTTTGGAACTGTGATTGGTCATTGTATTGATTAAAGTTACAAAGTCTTTCAGAATTCATGTCCTTTACAACATTTTTGTTATTGTATAAGTTGTTCTGGTTCTATTCACTTCTCTTTGCATCAGCTCATAAATCTTCCCAAGTTTTTCTGAAACCATACCTTTCATATTTTCTAACAGCACAATAGTATTCCATCACATTCATATACTGTGGCTTGTTCAGTCACTCCCCAATTGATGAGCGTTTAACCTCTGTAGACTTCTGTGTCATGGACTAATAAGAACATAAGTCAGAAGATTGGGGGTTGAATCTTGCCTTTGAGTCTTGCTACTTTCCAGTAGTACAAAATCTTTTTTAGGGGTAAAGAGCCTTTTGTAGGCCATGGTTTCTTTTAGAGTGCATTATAAAGGGGGGAGGAGCCAAGATGGCGGAGGAGAAAGATACACATATGCTAGCTCCAAACCCACAGCCCATAAATTACCTGTAAAGAAGAACTCCCAACAAATTCTGGAGCAGCAGAAGCCACAGAACAACAGAGTGGAGGAGATTTCTGTTCCAGAGAGCCCTGAAAAACTAACCCTAAGGGTCCCTCGTGCACGGGATCCAGAGCAGAGCCCAGCCCTGCCTTGGCCCGGCGGCACCGAGACAAGCAGATCCGAACAGGCTTCAGGGACAGAATCTCCGGTGGCCACACAGGTCCCTCCACCCACAGGTAACAAGGGTCCATGAGAGAGTATTTTTGGGTGGCCGAGAAGGGAGTGGGGTGTCCCCGTGGCTCGGGCCCCCTCGGGAGGCAGCAGCAGGCCAGGGCGCACAGGGGCTCCCAAAGCAGGCAGGAGCTTGGATCCATTGTTGAAGGTCTTCGCATAAACCCCCTGAGGGAACTGAGTCCTGTGTGGTGGCCCTGCCCCCACCTGAGCACCTGAACTTAATCTCACACTGAATAGCAGCCCTGCCCCTGCCCAAAGCCCTGATGCTGGGAAGCAGCATTAGAATCTCAGACCCCAAGCACTGGCTGGGAGGATCTGGAGGCCAGATGGATGTGAAGAGGAAGCTCAGAAGTCAAGTCACTGGCTGGGAAAATGCCCAGAAAAGGGGAAAAAAAATAAGACCATAGAAGGTTACTTTCTTGGTGAACAGATATCTCCTCCCTTCCTTTCTGATGAGGAAGAACAATGCTCACCATCAGGGAAAGATGTAGAAATCAAGGCTTCTGTATCCTAAACATCCAAAGAAATATTCCATGGGCATGGAAGAGCTCAAAAAGAATTTTGAAAATCAAGTTAGAGAGGTGGAGGAAAAACTGGGAAGAGAAATGAGAGAGATGCAAGAAAAGCATGAAAAGCAGGTCATCACCTTGCTAAAGGAGACCCCAAAAAGTGCTGAAGAAAGTAACACCTTGAGAAATAGGCTAACTCAATTGGCAAAAGAGGTTCAAAAAGCCAATGAGGAGAAGAATGCTTTAAAAAACAGAATTAGCCAAATGGAAAAGGAGGTTCAAAAGCTCACTGAAGAAAATAGTTCTTTCAAAATTAGAATGGAACAGATGGAGGCTAATGACTTTAAGAGAAACCAAGAAATCACAAAACAAAACCAAAAGAATGACAAAATGGAAGATAATGTGAAATGTCTCATTGGAAAAACATCTGACCTGGAAAATAGATCCAGGAGAGACAGTTTAAAAATTATGGGCCTACCTGAAAGCCATGATCAAAAAAAGAGCCTAGACATCATCTTTCATGAAGTTATCTAGGAAAACTGCCCTGAGATTCTAGAACCAGAGGGCAAAATAAATATTCAGGGAATCCACCAATCACAGCCAGAAAGAGATCCAAAAAGAGAAACTCCTAGGAACATCGTGGCCGAATTCCAGAGTTCCCAGGTCAAGGAGAAAATATTGCAAGCAGCTAGAAAGAAACAATTCAAGTATTGTGGAAATACAATCAGGATAACACAAGATCTAGCAGCCTCTACATTAAGGGATCGAAGGATGTGGAATATGATATTCCAGAAGTCAAAGGCACTAGGACTAAAACCAAGAATCACCTACCCAGCCAAACTGAGTATAATGCTTCAGGGGGAAAATGGTCTTTCAGTGAAATAGAGGACTTTCAAGCATTCTTGATGAAAAGACCAGAGCTGAAAAGAAAATTTGACTTTCCAACACAAGAATGAAGAGAACCATGAAAAGGTAAACAGCAAAGAGAAGTCATAAGGGACTTACTAAAGTTGAACTGTTTACATCCCTACATGGAAAGACAATATTTGTAACTCTTGAAACATTGCAGTATCTGGGTAGTGGGTGGGATAGAGCACATTATAAACAATAAAGCAGTACATAAATATCAGCTTTATCATTAAGAGGAACAAGTTCATGTCCTGCTTCCTCCGCAGCATTTCACTTGATCAGCCTCCTCTCCCCACCACTACCCAAATGCTTGCCACCATTGTACGATGGTGGGGACTATGTTGCCCATCCTAGACCTGTATATGAAAACCATCTACTGCAGGAACATCCCAGTGCATGATTAGCAAGGAAATGGTAGGCTACAGAGTCAGGGTTGGGGGGCACTGAGAGGGCAGCACATGGTCTAATGAGCACTGCCCCTGGTGAAACTGTTACAGTCTCTCTGAGAAATTTGTGGTCTGATGAACTGGATAGTTTCCTAGAATAGTTGGGTATTTACCTCAGGCTAGGCCAGTGCAGTGCAGCTGTTTAGCTATAAGGAGTGGGGAGATAATACTCATTTATAAAGTCCCTGATATATGCCAGGCACTGTGATAATCATTTACAAATATCTCATTTGATCCTTATGACAACCCTGCAAGGTAGGTGGTATTCTTATCCCCATTTCATTGCTGAAGAAACTGAGGAAATGGAAGCTAAGTGATTTTCCCTGGGTTCATATAGCCAATAAATATTTTTGAGTCTGAATTTGAACTTGGGGCTTCCTAACTCTAGGCCCAAAGCTTTATCTGCTATACCACGTGGCTGCCAAAGCTGTACCAGTTGATGGTCCTTAGCCACAGTTGCCTACATCACCACCTCCACCACTCCCTTTTGCAGGCCAGTTTTAAGTATCTCCTGTAGGGTACTATTGCCAAACATAAGAGTCTGCCTGCTAGAGCAGGTATACAGCAAATGCAGGGTCCTTTTGTCCAAGGCAACCGAAGTGCTCTGCAGAAGAAATTCATACTTTTACTGGCTGTAGAATTCATCATAGTCCACAACAACATCCCAGAGGGAAGAATCAGTAAAGGTGCTGCTGCTCTGCCTTGATAAACCAATAGCTAGGTATCAAAAATGTAGTTTCCTCTTCGTCTTGGCGTTTGAAGTCAATCAGCAAAACATTTCGGTTAACAAGCATTTGTTGTTGTTATTCAGTACTATCCAACTCTTTGGGGGTTTTCTTGGCAAAGATACTGGAGTAGTTTGCCATTTCTCCCGCCCATTTTAGAGATGAGGAAACCAAGGCAAACAAAGTTAAGTGACTTGCCCAGGGTCACAAAGTTGGTAAGTATCTGAGGCCAGATTTGAATTCAGCAAGATGAGTCTTCCTTATTCCAAGCCTGTGCCAAGTACTGTGTTAAGTATTGGGCATACAAATATAAGCAAAAAGTAAGACAGTACCTGGCCTCAGAGAGATCACATTCTAATGGGAAAAATCCCACCTGAGAGAAAACTGAAAGGGGAGCCTGGCAGAGAGTGACAGCCTGTCATTTCCCAACTACATCCTTTAGTGCAAGGCTATGTCTAGGATGCACACCTCCCTCCACCTCTGTCTTTAGAAATCCTTAATTCCTTCAAAGTTTGGGTCAAATGCCCTTTCCTACTGTTACTGCTCTTCCAAAATGTATTATATATGTTTTTTATATTGTATGTAAATGTTTCCTCCAAAAGGAGGCAATGAGAAAAGATGGGGGGTGGAGGGTAGCATGATGCTACCAGGTAGCATCTGGAGAGGAGTGAGATATGGCTGTTCTGGGAAGCCATCCAATCAAAAAGGCAGAAGCCCCAGGGAGCATAGGGACTTCGAAGGTGCGAAGCTTTTAAAGCCTTGCATCATTTGGCTCTTGTTTACTTTTCTGGACATATTTAACATTATTTCTCTTCACTCACTGTATATGCCAGCTAAATTTACTGTTTATCATGAGTGGCTACGTTGGCGCAATGGATAGAGTGCCCAGCCTGAGTCAGGAAGACTCATCTTCCTGGGTTCAAATCTAGCCTCAGACACTCACTAGCTGTGTGACCTTGGGCAAGTCAGTTAACCTTATTTGCCTCAGTCTCTCATCTGTAAAATGAACTAGAGTAGGAGTCTTTGATAAGAAAACCCTAAATGGGATCATGAATAGTTGAAATAACAACTGAAACAACAATAACACAAGACCGTGCTCTATGTCAACCCAGGGGACTATCCGTGATAGCTAACAGCTAACCTAAATAGTACTTACTAAGTGTTAGGCCCTGTACTACGCACTTTACAGTTATCTCATCTGATCCTCACAACAGCCCTGAGGGGTAGGTACTATTATTATCTCCATTTTACAGATAAGGAAATGGAAGCAAGCCAAAGTCATGTGATTTGTCCAGGGTCACACAGCCTGGAGTTGCCTATGAACATTTTTTCATCTGAACAAAACCATACCACTATCATGATCCACAGTAATACTTTTTATTTTCTTGGTAGAATAAACCTTGGCTTTACTTAACAGGTTCACTTCATTCCAGTGACAATTTGCCAGCACTCTAGAATAAAACATGATTTCAGGATTTTCCAAATGATGCAACAAATTCCTTAGGAAATGAAAATTGTGGGTAGAAAGGGGTGTGTGTGTGTGTGTGCGCGCGCGCGCGTTTAGCCAATGAAGTGATATGTTTTGCTTGACTATGCATATTTGTTCCAAGAAATATTTTCCGTTGTTTTCAGTGGGGTGTGGGGTGGTGGGAGGGAAAAAAATATATTTCTCTTAAGTAAAAGAAATGGGAACTGAGTGGTGCCACAAATGAGGTAACCATATTATTAATTTGGCTTAATTGTTCAAAATAGCTCAGATTCTTTGGAAATGTTTTCTTATATCAAACCTCAAGGTATCTCTTTGAAGCTTTCATCAGTTCCTCTCAGTTATGCTCCATGGCACCAAGCAGTACAAGTATGGCCCTCTTTGATATGCCAGCTCTGCAGATACTCAAAGAAAGTTATCACATTCTTCTCTAAGTCTTCTCTTTTCCTGGTTAAACATCCATCACTATTTCCTTTCATTAGTCCTCATGTGGCATGATTTGGAGGCCATTCACCATTTTGGTTGCTTTAAAATATGACCTAGAGGCTTCTTTATATATAGTTTAAGATTGCACTAAGTTTCTGGGCTTTCACATCATACTGTTGAGTCACATTGAGCTTGTTGTCCACTCAAATTCAGATCTTTTTCATTTTCAAAAAAGCTTTAATGATGTGTTTTATCTTTACATTACAAACATGTCCAGATTATGCCTACTCTGTGAGTCTCTTGTAACAAAATAGAACAATTAAGCCAAATTAATAATATGGTTACCTCATTTGTGGCACCACTCAGTTCCCATTTCTTTTACTTAAGAGAAATATATTTTTTTCCCTCCCACCACCCCACACCCCACTGAAAACAACGGAAAATATTTCTTGGAACAAATATGCATAGTCAAGCAAAACATATCACTTCATTGGCTAAACGCGCGCGCGCGCACACACACACACCTTTCTACCCACAATTTTCATTTCCTAAGGAATTTGTTGCATCATTTGGAAAATCCTGAAATCATGGTTTATTCTAGAGTGCTGGCAAATTGTCGCTGGAATGAAGTGAACTTGTTAAATAAAGCCAAGGTTTAATTCTATCAAAAAAATCAAAAAGTATTACTGTGGATCTTAATAATATGAATCTAGTTTTCTTCAGATCAAAAAATATCCATAGAATAATAGATATTATCAACAAGAAATGTTTTTACAATCTAATATTCTAATTTTCTAGTTTATAATCACTGTTCTCTTTCACAATTTTATTTGGCAATTATTTGATTCCAGTATCATGATTTAGCTGCTTGTTTTCATCAGCTTCCAAAACATAGTTTGCAGTTTAGTATCATTACCTAGGAGATCTTCACAAAGTTAGAACTTGATCTGATTTCATTTGCAAAACGGCTCCGTTTAAGGATGTTGCCATCATTACTAGAAGGACAAGAAACATTCTATGCTTGTACTCTTTAAGTTAAATTTTATAATGACCTTAATGTCTCCCATTTTTCTTTTTTCTTGATACAGGTGACAAGAAGAATTAACAGCCTTGAAACATGAGTTCAGATGCTAATCCAGGAGTGATCACGACTCCTCCCCCTCCCAGCATGCCTCACAAAGAGAGATATTTTGATCGCATCAATGAAAATGACCCTGAATACATTAGGGAAAGGAATATGTCTCCAGACCTAAGACAAGACTTCAATATGATGGAACAGAGGAAGAGAGTCACTCAGATCCTGCAAAGTCCTGTGAGTCAAAGCAATTTAAAGAAACTACAGTTTTTCTTTTTGCCTTGGGACATTGACCTGTAAAGGTGGAAAACCCAAAATGCCCCATTGATAAAGGAAATCTTGATGAGGATAAGCCTGGAGGAAGTTCCAGTGGCCCCCAATCCTTTCAGAGAAGCAGACAGCTAATTTATATGTTTGACTTGTAAAGACTTAAGAACAAACTAGCATTCACTAGGCACTACTTTTTCTTGTGAATTTTCTGGGTGCTATGCTTCATTAGAGAAGTACAAAAGCAACTAGTGAGCTCAAGGACATTCAGCTCAGGCTAGGAAATCACTGAAGTGCAGAAAGGCATGACTGATCTAGTAGGAATCAAGACTTTGGTGAAATGCAGCATATGCACAAATGTCCTCCTTCCCGTGCTCACCTGGATGTTCAGAAGGGTGTTGGAGAAAGGCATGAGAGAGGGAAGGGAAAAGATGATTTTGTAATCTGAAACCTGTTTTTTAGAAAACCAAACCCCCAGCTTGACTAAATTGATTTTAAAAGCATTTAAGCTATAATGAGGCAGAGAGCTGGGTTTGATCAGGAAGACCTGGGTTCAGGGGCTGCCTCTGACACACACTAGATGTGTGAACCTTGGCAACTTCACATAACTGCCCAGTGGCCTGGTCAGTTCCCTAAGACTAAAAAATTGTAGAGAAAATGAGGACTTTCATTATTCTCTCTCTCTAAATAACACTTTACCATGAAATCAGAAGTTCAGCCCCTCTCACTAAGAGGCTGTAATCCTGTCTTTGAAGACAACATCCAGATTCTTTGAATGATCTCTAAAAGAATTGTTACTGTTGTTCTGACCTCAGAATAAAATCACAAAGGCCATGTGTTGGTTGTGGAGGATGAGAGAGCAGCCTAATTGAACATGATTGAAAAACCACAGTGGTGCTGAGAATGCACATACTTTCTCCACAGGTGATAGAGGGATCATGGAGTCTCGGCATGTTTTCATTGCAGGCTCCAACTCAGCTCAGGTGGCTCTTGGATGCACCCTTTTTGTTTGTGACTCAGTTTTTTGGATAATGATAATATCAGAGTATTTAAACTTTCAAGTACTGTATTGTAAAAGATTATTCAAATTTGTTAATGCAGTCAGACTGGCTTGTTATGTGCACAGTGAACTCAAAGCAGCATTCATAATGAAATTAGCATGGCCCTGAGGCATCATTTAGTGCTTATGGTCATGTGAAGCCCAGTTTGGGAATATTGAATTTCTTACTGATATTAAAATGAGTATGCAGGCATTGAGATGTTCAAGGTGACTGTAGTAAATTATTTTCTCTTACTTTGTATGGGTGAAAATACAAAATTTGAATCAAAAGCCGACTAGAGATGCTCCCCCAAGCAACTCGTGCATGAAAGTGACTCAGACTAATAGCCATGGGACCTGCTTGTCAAGGGAGCAGCAAATATTAGAAGATTCTGAAAGTGGAACACTTAAGGGAAAAGATGAGCTTTTCAGTTTGAATGTTAGTTTTCTTAGTCTTTTATAACAGTAGAGCTTAGACAAATGCAATATCTAAAATAATAGAGCAAAGACAAAAGGAGAATTCAGGAGTGAGCAAGTATCTGTATTTTTTTTAACTAAGTTACACCTTTTCTATTTAGTAAATACTACAATGGTATATTAATTAATCATTATCAGCTGAATTCAAATAGCTCAGATGGCAAGAAGAATAAACTGTATTATAACCAGTGTAGAGTGGCAAATAGTAACACTATAACTTAAAGAAGATAGAATTGAGAATCCTTACCTGTCTTTGAGAATTGGGAATCCTTACATGAGTCCCTTACATATTGAGCTTATTTATGAAATACACTCAGAATAGATTATTGACCCCTAGTCATATGGGAGAAAATAAAATTTGTGTAAGGAAATTTGTGTCTTTGGATCCATCATTTTGTCCTGCAGTTCAGCGGATACAGAATCAAGTAAGAATTCTCACCTCATTGCTGACTTTCTCCTACTAACCTACCTAGGCTCTGACTCTGACAAGCAAATCAGTGAATATTTTATTTTGTTTTCCTCATTTGCAAATTGTAAGGTCCTGTTGATAGAGAGCTGGGCCAGCCTCAGAGCTCAAAAGTCAGGTTTAGGTCCCACATAATGGCTTTTGTAACTGGGCAAATCATGTAACCTCTTGGTGTCCTAAGCAACTCTCTAGAACTGTAAACTGCAGAGAAAGAGCCATTTGGCATTGATAGAGAGACTTTCTTCATGGAGGAATTCCCTGTGCCAAGAAAATCACAGGTTGATTCTCTATCCCTTTGCTATTTGCAAATTGGATTAACAATATTGGTTATCTTTACACCTAATTGAAGATGAATAAATAATGTCTTAAGTCACTCTCATGGATCTTCACTTTCCAACTGGCCTTGTGAAATGAATCATTTTTGGTTGTGTGACTTATAAAGAATAAAAGTTGCCTATATTTTGATACCACCTGAAGGAAAAAAAGTAGGTAGTGATTTAATTTTTTTTAAAAATAAATTATAGGCAGATAATTCTTCTAAATCTTGGCCAGTGAATCTAAAATCTTGTGCATGAGACCTTTGGGAGAAAGTCAGCTACTTTTTCAGATCTTTACCTTAGTACTATGATAATAATAATGATGATGCTAGCATTTATAAAGCACTTTAAGGTCTGCAAAGTGCTTCACATATGTTAACAACCCTGTGAAGTAGATGCTTTTATTATGCCCATCTTATGGAAACTGAGACTTACCCAGGGTCATACAGCTATTAAATGTCTGAGAAAGAATTTGAGCACAGCTCTTCCTAATGTCAAGCCCCACACTCTATCCACTGTACCACCCATGAGCCCCTAAGTATACTAAATTAGAGCATTGTCATAATGACCTTGAGTCCTGTGAGGTATCACCTCTTTAGTGATCTGAAGTGATGAAGTGGATCCATAAATTGTACTCTCAGCTCTGAAGCCTTGGATTCAAATCCTTCTGAGGACTACACTGATTTGGTTGACATAATTCTGTCCCTGAAGAAACTTTGTTTTCCAGATTTCCAGTTCATCATTCTAAAGGGACAACTGATGGTTGTTGTTTGCTTTTTGCCAGATGAGGAGGATTCAGTGCAGTTTTTTTAACGAGTTCCAATACTGGATGAAGCCAAATATATGCCAAGAATTAGAATTCACAGACCAAAGAGAATCAAGGCGATAGCAACTTCTAGTAGACCAAACATGGGAGCATGACTTCTTGACCAGAAGACACATGAAAACTCTATTTGAACAGTAGAACAACTTTCTTCTCATCAGAGGTTCTTAGACTTTCTTTGTGTGTGAAGACTAAGGACCTTTTCTCACAATAAGGCTTTTGCATGCATGAAATTATACACAGAGGATTACAAAGTAAACCCGTATGTATGGAATACTTTTTCAAAATACAATTCAAAATTGTAATGAAATACTTTTTAAAAATCAAGTTTATGAACCCCAAAATAAGAATCCCTGTCTTTCTTATAGAAATGTCTTCAGGGATGGTAACAGAAAATCAGCAGCTTTGTATTATCAAAGTCTCATGAAGAGAAGAAAACCTGCTAATATGTGACAACATGGATTTCTAACTCCCACAGTAGTTACCAAAAGCTTCCTATTCTTTTCCTTTTTCTCCACCTAGGGCCACGCCATGCTTTAAAAAGTATCGAATCCATTCTCCACTTCTTCAAATTGTTCTGTCCTTAAATTTTTTTTTATCATTTGAGTAAGTATTACTTAGGGCCTATATACTTCCCTTCTCATACCTGCATATTTGATCATATGTGAACATAATAATAAAAAGAAGAAGAAGAGAGTTTTCATGTGAGTCCTGGTTCAAGAAGCCATGTCTCTGTGTTGGGTATATTAGTGGAGGAGGAGGGATCATATTGGACAGTCAGAATTTTATCTTATGGTGAGTGTTTAAGATGAGCTAAGATTGTATTCTCTCCAATGGGGAGACCTTTTGTGACCTTGATTAGAAATTCTGAGAGTATGCCATAACAAGAAAAGTCAAGGATGAAAGCTTATAGTATTTGTAAATAATATATTTAAGTGTGCAAAAAATTATTCATATTGTTTTTTACTTAGAATACTCATCTGATATGGGAATCCCACGAAGATGAAAAATCCATCCATCTCTTGCCCCAAATAAGTCAACCAAACTCAGAAAGAACCAGCAGACTTACAAATGTTCTGAAAAGCTAAAAGTTTTACCAGACATTTTGAAAGCACGTTGCTATGCTAAAAAGCCACAATGACTATCTTAGCTCAGACCTTCATCACCTCTTACCCAGATTATCACAGTGCCCTTCCTGCCTCAAGTCTATCCCTTCGCTATAGTTAGTCCTCCAAATTTTTCCAAATTGATTTTCTCTAAGCATATATGTGACCTTGTCATTCCACTACTCAGTAAATCCCAGAGGCTCCCTTTTGCCTTCTAGGATAAAATATAAATTCCTCCATATTACTTTTAAATCCCTTTACAACCTGGCTCTACCCTACGTTTCTAGCCTCATTGTCCATAACTCCTCCTCTTACACTCTGTGATCTAGCCACACTGACCCTTGTCTGTGATGCTCACACATTACACTTCATTTCCCGGGCCACCTCAAATACCTTCCCCTAAAAGAATCCTTCTCTTCCTGTAAGAAATAGATCAAGTACTACCTTCTACATGAATGAAGCTTTCCTGGTTCCAACTGTTAGCACTCTCCTACCCCAAATGCTTTGTTTTTATTTATGTTTATTCACTTTATAATTATTCTTCATATACTTACATATGTATATT